>NC_042615.1:495586016-496863574 GCF_901001135.1 Rhinatrema bivittatum | reverse complement strand
CCTATGAAGGATGAAGGATATGGTGCCATAGTTTAATGAACTGATAATCCAGTGGGATAGGAGATTTGTAGGCCAAAAAAAACCTCAGACACAATGTTCACTTCATGTACAGAGTGAGCCATAGAGGTTTTTCTGGTGGCACAACATTTGATACATACATCATGACAGATAAACATGCATATTCTATGCATTAAGTGACCATTTAACATTAAAAAAAACACACAACAAGTCTTAAAGCCAACACACATTTGGGCTGACAATGCACAAGTCTATTGGGGCTATTTCCTACAAGTTTCCACCATTTGCTTTCCCTTATTAAAAAGGGATGGAAAACTCTACTCAGGCAAGTAGAAAGTCACTCACTTTGTGGCTCCAGTTTTTGGATGATGGTTTTGTACTTGTGAGGGCCACGTTAGTGATTGTCTTCACTCCCTTCTCTGCCACCTCACAGACAGACTTCAGGTAGGGATGGTTCTCTTTTGTGCTGACGTAAGCAGATGAAACCATGTCACAGGTAGAGCTCACTAACGGCAGGTTAGCCACCCTCACCGCCACATTCTGGCAAGTCAAAATTGGGGGAGAAAAAAAAAAAAGTTAACAATCTATCCATAAGCTAAAGCTCAGGCAAGCCATTTCATACCTACCTGTTGTGGGTCAGTTTCAGCTGCACCTGCTACTGAAGTCATTTTCTTTCAAGCTTTTTTCTTTCAAAGAAAAAAAAAGCCAAAACATTACCTTCATTCTTTTCAGAAAATCTTTTGGCTCAAATTTCCACTACATCCCAGAATGTACTATACTATCTTCTACCTCAATGGTCCCTTCTAAGCAGCAATAGACTAAATGTGCTTATTGCACTAGGTCAGCAAGTTAGACACTCACCTGATGTATGTTACTCATGCAAGGTATGATGCAAGTTACTCACCTGATGTATGTATTTGTCACACACACATAAGGTAACAGCCTAAGTGTTACAATGATAAAAGTCTATTAGCAATCAGCACTAAGTACTTGTGTCAGTTAATCCATTTACTATTACCAGATAGTAATGATTGCTTAGTTAACAGGGCCACTGTTTAGCAAGGCTCTCCTGAACTGCTAGCTATGACTTTTACTCAATATCTACAGTCATGAGGCAGGGCAGTTTGCAATGACTGAGTTAAGTGTCACTTGCTAGATCCAAGTTATATCTTAAACAGGTTATAAATATACAAGAGCATATGTACAAGGAAAGGGCACACTCACAACTACCTCTTTCAAAAGTAGTTACTACACACTAATTACTGAATTCCTTCCCCAGACAATGAGTACCTTGAATTTGCTATTGGGACCTTTTATTTAGTAAAGTACTATTTATTCAAATTTAGAAATATGAAAGCATCCTAGATTTAGACCTTAGAACTATACTTGTTTTATAGGCCATCCTAGTCATTAGCCCATTGATATACCACCATCACTGGTTTTTGTTGGTTTTTTTAAAATACCATACTCAGACTTAAGCAGTTATTCTTGTGTAACCACAGAAAGTTAAGGAGCACCTCCAAGCTTAGTTAGTGAGACTCAGGTGCTGTGTTGCAAAAATCAAGTTTCATCAAGGGAGTTATTTGAAGCTGTTTAGTGAGAGTAAACAGATCACAGCTCCCTTCTACATCTGGAGACCAGTAAGGAGGGAGGGATAGGATAAGTTAAAATGAAGCTTTCAAAACAGTTTAAGACTAAACTAAAAAGCCTCAGACACTGAGGGAACAAAGCAATAATGACCAAATCTAAACCCCCACAAGCCATAAAGCTTAGTAGTTAGCTACCTAAGACCAGATGTATTCAGAGATTTGATTTTATAGGAATGGAAAAAATAAGGGTAGTCAACTCCAACCAAGCTTCAAAGACAGCTTAAAAGACCATACATAGAGTACATACACTAGCTTTATTACTTATAGCTTTTTCCTATCCTTAGGCTATAAACATGCTAGAAAGCCACTGGCCATTGAGGATCACTGACATGAGTATGAGAAGCTCTATCTCAACTTCTATTAAAGTCATACAGGATCTCAGGAGACAAAAGTATTTTTCAGCTCCCAAACATGCAAACCCCCCCATTATTTTACTAAGAACTAACCCCACATAAGCATGCAAAAAATAGAGCCAAATAAAACAAACCTCAACTACCATCTCCCCTTTTTTCCCACTTACCCCAACCCTTCTTCCACTCTGTCTCCTACCTTGGCTGTGGGGCCTTTTCTAGCAAAGATAAGGGTGGAGCCCAAGGATTTAGCACTTGTCCATCTTGGCTCCTCCCTGGGATCTTTACTGCTTAGCTTTTTCAGCCCTCCTGCACCTCTTTTTATGTGAGCTAGTTTGTTTCCATGTTTCAGGTTGTCTTTCCCTTCTCACTGAGTTCCCTGATAGGAAACATACAATTCTGAAAATGGCCCAGCAGGGCAGATTTTTGTTAATAGAAGTCAGAGGTCTCCAGACTTTTTTTTTTTTTTTTTTTAATAAGAAAGGTCACATAGAACATTTCAAATCACTAAGAGGGTCAGATGAAAATTGTAGCAATCTCTCCCCTCAGCATCTTCCTCTCTTCTCCCAAGTGTCCACCTTCTCTCATTCCACTCCCCACCATCTACCCTCTGCATATTTTTCCCCCTCCCTCCCTCATTTCCTTCCTGTTGACTCAAAACCTCTTATTTGTTTTGGTCAGTCTCTCCCATCTGCCTGTCTTCAAAGATTGTAAGCTCCAAGGAGAAGGAACTGTCTCATTTTTGTATTCTATCTATCAGGGTCATTTTTCAAATCCTCTAGGTAGAGAGTGCATCAAGCTAGGTCGAGAGTACAATGTACAAATCTCATCTTTGTGTACCTTTCTAAATCACATCAAATCTTCACTGATGTGTACTGTGCTGTTTGTACCTCTGACTGTGCATGTAAACTGCCCCCGAACCCTAGACCACACCAAAACCTCACTTCAAGTTACTAGTTGCCCCTCCTACAGTGGTATAAATAAATGACTAATATGTGAGCCTTATAAACACTCTTTCTCTCTCTATCAACCTTTTTTTTTATCATGGGCAAAATTTATAGAAAAATGATAAATCTAGGCCTATATTTGGTAGTACACTTTTAATTGTTACTTTGTATGTATCTCTGTACAGCGCTGAAAACATCTGGGATGTAATACAAATAATCATAATAGTAATAATATCCTTTCTTACACCCCAGCACTGGCCACACTCCCTCTCTTCATTCCCTTTCCCCGTAGGCCACACGGGTCGGTGCAATACAGTGCACTCAGCCGAGCGCACTGGTTAACCCGTGGTTGGACACACATTTTGGACGCATGTCCTCAACCTCTTATTCAATAAGGGGATTAGCGCATCCAAAATGCGCATCCAATCCCCTGCAAAGCTAATAGCGCACATCACATGTAAATTCATGTTGATGAGCGCTATTGGCTATTCCTCCCCCAATGCAAAAAAAAAAAAAAAATGTGCGCTTGATGTGCACATTCTCACTTTCAGAAATTAACACCTGCCCCAGAGCAGGCGTTAAGTTTTGAGAAGCCCCTGAAGCTGACAAAAAAAAAAAAAAAAAAAAGCAGAAAATTCTGCGCTTCTGTAGTTCCTTTGACTTAATATTGTGGTGAGATTAAGTCAGAGGAACTGAAAAAAGAAGTCAGGTGAAAAAAAAAAGTGTTGGTGGTCAGGTTAGGAAAAGGGACGCTCATAAAACTCAGTCTCCGTTTTTCTAACCCACTGACAGCCACCTCTGCTGGGCGCCTGCTGCCAAGGAAGGTGCTAGGGCCGCACAATTTCCCCTAGCGCCTCCTTTTTCACCGTAGCAGCTGATTTGCATTTTGTATCACCCCGTAAGAGTTCGATCGGCGTGCGTTAGGAGAGCAGGCGCTCCATCATTGGCACCCGTTTTCCGCCTGCCGATACTGCATCGGCCTGAATGCATTTCTTGCTCATTTACACAAATCTTCTGCCCAGTTGTGCCTTTTCTATCTTCTTTGATTATGGGGGATTTTTTTTTTCTTTCGCCTATTGGGGGTAACAAGATGGGGGCATTGGAATTGGGGAAGCAGAGGATGGGAAGATAAGGTTGGCATGAGACTTGGAAAGTGGGGGAGTGGGGAGTGAGCAGGAATTTGGGGAAACGAGAAAGGCAGCACAAGTCTGAAGACTCTGGGGGTTGTCTACGCCATCTTCTGAAGTAATGCCCTCCAGGGCATGGCCACAGAGCCCCCCCCCCCCCAATGATAAATAACATTCTGCCCCACTCTTCCTCCTTTTCTCCCTGCCTCTGAAGGCAATTGCAGAATCATGGGGTTGGGCGGAGAGAGCATGCCTGCACTCAGCGTCTCCGCAGGTGCCCACCTCCTATTGCCTGTGGTACACTTTGGCTTAGAAAGGAAGCACTGAGAGAAGGAGGAGGTGGGTGCCCACCCAGGACAGTGACTCATGTGTGCTCTCTTGTTTTTGTCCCCAGGTGCCACAGCTGCCAGACATGCCTGCAGGTAGATGGCGAACACGGAGCTGTGATATGGGGGACAAAGGGGGGTTGTAAAGCTGGGGAGTAAAGATTGGGGGTCTGTGGGGGTGAGGCTGGGAGATGGGGGTTATAATGGGGTATGTGTGGGACCGCAATATGGAACAAAGGGATATGAAGGGAGGGGTTGGGAGATGGGCTTGGAAGTATTAATGTGGTTTATAAGGTAGGGGATGTGAGATTGGGGCTGAACGGCAGGGAGAGGGTAAAAAAAAAAAAAAAAAAAAAGGTGTGAAAGCCCTGAGGATTGGGTAGGAGCTGAGAAGCCATGGAAAGGGAATGAGCTAGGGAGGTGATGAAAGAGGGTGAAGATGGGAGTGGGGGATTGGAAAGAGGTGAAAGACAGGGGGAATGGGAGGCTGGGTAGGGGAAAAGGGAATAGAGCCAAGAAGGAGGGTGAGTGTCAGAGAAGGAGCTCCGATGGTGAGGAGATGAGAGGCAGAGGAGATTAGATGAGGGCTGAGGAGGGGCAAGTAAAAAGTCACACCATTATATTTTCTGTATAATTTTAAATTGTTTACAATTGAAAATGCAATAACTGGGCAAATGCCCTACTCTAAAAGTGAAACGAGATATTTTTGCTACCATGTTTTTGCTGGTGAACAGAAAAGCTCGCTGGCCACCAAATGTTTGGAAATCTTTGAGTTCTGCAGCCCAGCATGCTTTTCCTCTATCCTTGCAGACAAAGGAGATAGGAGGGTGGTGACAGGTTAGATGTAGTAGGAGGACCAAAGGCAGCAGATTTGTGTGAAGGAGCAAGAGGAGCCTTGGCCTCAGGGAATGGAGAAGAAAAGGCAGGAGAGGGGCCAGCCCTGGGGTGGAAAAGGGAGGAATAGAGGGAGGACATGCTGTGTGTAGAGGTGAGATGGTGAGGGAGGGGCACACTGAAGCAGGGGGGGTAGGGAGAAGATGCTGAAGGGAGAGATTTTATTTATTTTTTTTTGTAAATTTCATCTGGACCTGTCGGTGATCTGAAATATTCTGTGTGACCCTCCTTAAAAAAGATCTGGGGACGCCCTGCCTTAAGTAGCACATTAAGACTATCAGAGAAAACTGATTTTTCACTCATGGCACAGTTAATCTTTGGAATTTGCCGCCAGAGGATGTGGTTAGTGCAGTTAGTGTAGCTGGGTTCAAAAAAGATTTGGATAAGTTCTTGGAGAAGTCCATTAACTGCTATTAATCAAGTTGACTAGGGAATGGCCACTGCTACGGTAATTACTGGCATCAGCAGCAAGGGATCTTCTTAGTGTTTGGGTACTTGCCAGGTTCTTGTGGCCTGGTTTGGCCTCTGTTGGAAACAGGATGCTGGGCCTGATGGACCCTTGGTCTGACCCAGTATGGCAATTTCTTATGTTCTTACATTAACAAAAATCTGCTGTAATGGAACTGAGACTGGGGCCATATGAAGGAGTATATGCTCCCTAATGAGAAACTCTGGGAGAGGAGAAAGATAACCTGAGACATAAAGAAAAGAGGTGCAGGAGGGCAGACAGAGCTAAACAATAAAAATTCTAGGGAGGAGCCAGAGTTGAGGAGGTGCTGAATCCTTGGACACCACCCTTGTCTCGCCTAGAAAAGGGCCCATTGCCCACTTAGGCGGCAGAGTGGAGAGTGGTTGTCTTGGGGGGGAATCAAGGAAGCCACGTGAAGTTGCTACTAGGGTAAGGAGGAGGTGGTTTGTTTTAAGTGTTTTTCAGTTAAAGCTGGTTTGGGTGTTCCCTTCTTTAAATGCTTATCTGAATCTAGGCTTTAGAAAAGCTAGTGTAATATATTCTTGAAAAAAAGTCTGCCTTGTGTTTTAAGCTGCTGTGTCTACAAGTCTGGCTTGAAAACCACCCAAGTAAATCGGAGACTAAGATAAGAGTGGCCACCAGCAGTTCTCAAGAGCTGTGAATGGGCCAGGCTCTTACAATGAATAGGTAGTGTATGAGATAGTTCTACACCAGAGGTAGTGCATGAATTATACCTATTCACTATGGCTATCTTCAAAAAATAAACCTCTTTATGGCTCCTATAAAACTTTCTCTGCATCTAAAATACTAAAAGCCCTTAATATGTTAACTCTAAATTAACTGGTGTTAGGCTTAATGGTTAGTAGGGCTCAGAATCTAAGGTGAGCAGGCTGTTCATTTGTAACACGTAGCTAATAAAGGGCTCTACTTCACTTCTCATTTTATTGTCTCGTATTACCGTGATGTTCGGTGTCTGAACTGTCCCTGATTTTGAGTCTCCTGCTAGGGCTGGGACACTTATTAACTACTTAAATTAAGCCCCCCGCAACGATGTACTTCTGTTACCTGCCAAACGAGCCTCACTTGTAACTAATCTTACCCCAGCTGGGAGTAGGTGCTATTCCTCCTTAGCTTTCTGTAGCTCTTAAGCGTATTATGGACTTTGCCATGTGGTGGGTTTTTTTTAATGTATGCTCTTAATTTTAAAAACTGTGTAATACTCTGGCATGGTTAAGTGCCACAAAAAAAGTGAAATACAAGTCATTAAACTTAAAACAGACTTAAACTGAAAAGGATATGGGTTTTTTCTAACACAGTAGTTTCCAAACTACTCTGCCCATACCATGCAAGTACAGGCAGTGAGTGAACTGAACCCCAAACCTAGCAATAGGGTTAGGGTTAGCCTTCCTACTCCATGGTAATTGGAAATGTCCCTGGAAACTGAACGGTGGGTAACAAAGATAGTGACTAGTATACCACTGTATACTATCAAGCTAGCACTTTAACCTTGTGCCCATTGTTAGCTTACCTTTTAAATCACGAATGTAAAAGCTACCCTGCTGCAAGTAGGCTTATTGTTTTTGTCATGTAACTCATTTTTTTAATGTTAAATGGCCTAGAAAACTGTTTATTCATGGATCATCCCACTGAGTTACTGCCTCCTAAAAGGTAACTCAATTTTATAATCTACTTATGGGAAGTGTGGAGGTATCTTAATTGCTTGTGGCAGAAGCTTACCCCCCCCCCCCCCCCCCAAAAAAAAAAACCTCTTGGCACACACTTGAAACTGCTATCTTAGACAAACTTCTTTGTGAAAGAAATAAGTAATGCTTTTCAATGTTGAAGGCTTGAAAGAATGGCTTCAGAAGCAGCTGAACCACAACAGGTAGGCATGAAATACTTTGCTTGAGCTGGCTCAGTTTTCCATGGTTGCACTGTAGCTGGATTGCTAACTCTCTCTCCAAACTTTGACTTGCCAGAATGTGGCGGTGAGGGTGGCTAACCTGCCCTTGGTGAGCTCTACCTGTGACATGGTTTCATCTGCTTACGTCAGCACGAAAGAGAAGCATCCCTACCTGAAGTCTGTCTGTGAGGTGGCAGAGGAGGGGGTGAAGACCATCGCTGCTGTGACCCTTGCAAGTACAAAAGCCCATCATCCAAAAACTGGAGCCACAAAGTAAGTGATGGCAACTGCTCGCCTGAATAGGATTTTAGCTTTCTTCTATAAAAGAAAGCAAATGGGTGGTGAGACATCTAGTAAAAAGCACCTTGATATGGCTGTTCATGGCCATACCACTGGCTTTCAATATCTGCTTGTGATCTTTAAGTGCCTTCTGTTAAAAGCATACTCTGGAACTAAAGCCAACCATGTATTAACTTAATCTCTGGACTCATCTGTTTTGTGGTGTGTGTAGTAAATATTGTATAATCCAACTAAATTACAGAAGAGTCTTTTAATCCCTCTTTACATAGAATCAGAACTTCCATAGCTCTCTGTACATGGAGAAAGTTGGTGTACCGCACTTGCCTAATACAGAATAAGGGACTACAAATTTAGAAATAGAAAAATGTAATTAAATTAAACTGGCAATCTGAAGAAGCTAGACTTTGCTTACACATGTTCCCAAAGCTGGTATTCTAATTAAACATTTTCTGCCTCTTTTGGGCATCTTATTTATTCTGAAAATGCTGGTCCCCCCCCCCCCCGCCCTTCTCCATGGTCTCCTGAATCCTCCTTTTTGCATCACTGTCTTCTAACACTGACCTCTACCTCAGCTAAACTTCATTTTGGCCTCTTCCTTCTCCCCACCCCCCATTCTTGCTGCTCAAGTATTTCACTTGCCTAGTTCTCCCTTCTCACAGATATCTGGCTCAGTTGTCCTTTTTTCCATGGACTCCCTCATACTCCTTGCTCTCCTATAGCTCTTTACCTTTCCACTTCTCAACACTTCATTGTCCATCCTAATTGCCTTTCTTCCATGTCTCACCCATTCCCTAATACCCTCATCTAGTTGTGTGTTTTTTTTCTACCTCATCAATTCCAGCTCCTTTCCTATTGCTCACCCATCTCCCCTGGCTCCAGTCACATTTTATCACACAAACATATACCAATAGTGTCCAATTAATTATTGCCTCTCCCCAGAACCTATAGTCTAGATGTATTGACCATCATAGGTGTCATCGTATAGCTTAGTAAACACTTAATACTCCACCTTATGTTTTAATCATTGGTCACTGTATTTTTCTTTTCATGTGAACATATCACCTCTATTGTGCATGTCACGCAAACATATCATGTGATTACTTAGCTGAATGGATGAACGCCTTCGTTTTCCTCAAATTAGCCCAGTGGATAATATCATGGTATTCACTCTACCCGCTTGCTCTGCCCGACGCGGGACCGTGTTTTGGATTTCAATTATCCTTTGTCTAGGGCTCATCTTCTAAAATTGTATATATGAAAAGGTTCAAAAATTAATTCCATACAATTTGTATGGAATTAATTTTTGAACCTTTTCATATATACAATTTTAGAAAATGAGCCCTAGACAAAGGATAATTGAAATCCAAAACACGGTCCCGCGTCGGGCAGAGCAAATACATGATATTATCCACTGGGCTAACTTCTGAGGAAAATGAAGGCGTTCATCCATTCAGCTAAGTTATCACATGTTTGCGTGACACGCACAATAGAGGTGATATGTTCACATGAAAAGAAAAATACAGTGACCAATGATTAAAACATAAGGTGGAGTATTAAGTGTTTACTAAGCTATACGATGACACCTATGATGGTCAATACATCTAGACTATAGGTTCTGGGGAAAGCAATAATTAATTGGGACACTATTGGTATACATTTGTGTGATTATACAGTGTGCCAACAGTCCAACATGATATAGCTTGTAAATATAAGGACTGTGACACGATTAGTGACCCATTCACATTTTGCCATCTGATCCCCTTTCATCCTTATTCCTCTCTCCAGATTATTTGGCCCAATCCTGACTTCTCCTCCCAAATGTGGTTATCCTCTTGCTGACTCCTTCAGACCTCAGTCCCTCCCCCTCCCCCCCCTGTTCTGCTACAATTGTAGGTTTCCTGTCCTGGACATCCAGTCTTGAGTCACTCATGCCCCCCACTGTGGCTAGCAGAAGTGGCACTTAATTGCATGTCGTGTCTCTCTGCTGCACGGGGCTGGTTTTGTCAGAGCTGCAAGATCATATAAACTTGTCCCATACTATGAAACTTCTAGCTTGGAAGAGGATGTGCTATTAATCCCTGATCCTCATGCATGCATAGTAAAGAATGGAGTATATAGAGGCACATGCAGCCCATCAGGGTTTACTTTTTTTTTTTTTTGGGGGGGGGGGGGAGAGCTTAACCTTAAGCCTATGACTATCACTGCAGCCTGGTTCACAGGTTGATCAATCAATACTGCAGGCAGTGATGTGCCCTCAGCTGTCCCATTTTCCTCATACTTAAGCAACCCACTGCAGGTTGAGGCTCGTTGCTATATGTGAAGATTTAATTTTCTTCAATGGGTGGTCACCTTCTAGGCTTGGTGTAGACTTTGCCTGTTCTCACTACTTTCTATTTGCATTATCTCTATATAATAGAAAGCTGCCCTGCACCTATGTTGCTGGTATGCAAATAGAGCTCTGCCCCTTGAGGGAGGGGGCAGAATTGTATTTGCATATCAGTGATGCAGGCACAGGACAACTTTCCTCATTGGAGGATTGCCAGATCACTGGGCCAACTTAGCTAAAAACCCAAACCTTCAGGGCCCGTTGCAAAAGCTAGCAGACCCAGAAGCAATAGGAAAATTAGTTGGTCCATGCAGGTGGGAAGGATTAGGAGCTTCAGGTCCATGTGGCAGAAAACAAAATGGACAGCATGGGACTCGTGCAATGGAAGTGTAAGCCCTTAGTGGCTGGAAGAAGAAATCAGCTGCTGCCCCATGGGGAGGGAGGCAGGAGGCTGCTGCAGTCTGTTGTATTCTGGGAGGAGGAAGCAGCTGCTATGGTTGAAGGAAGAGTGTGGATATGAGGGAGAGGAGTGAAAGCATGAGCATGCAAACAAATCTAGAGGGATAGAAGGAAGCATGTGAAGTCATTATGTGGCAGAATTAAGTGTTAGTGTGTGCTAACCCCATCCTTTTCCCACTTAATCCAAAAATTCTCAGGGCAACTAGAAATAAAGTTCTAGAGTACAATTACCTGCCTTGGAAGATGACTGGTGATAGTGAACAGCAGCATCTTCCCTCCACCTCCTGGACACCCCCTCCCCATTCACTGGCTATTAGCCAAACAAGAGGAAGATGGCAGTGCTTGTCAGGTCGCCTCTTCTCCCCAACAGGGCATGAATGGTGGGCACCAATACCAAGTGTCTGCTGGTAGGGAAGGAGGGTGGACATGACAGGCACTGCAAGGCCATTGTCCTCATCTTTGGCTGATAAGAGCTGGTTGGGGGAGGGGTCCTTTGAGGGGAGCAGGTAGCATGAACTGGGGATTGTGGGTGGGGAGGAAGTGAGAGGGTCTGAAGAGCACTGGAGGAATAAGGGTATGATTGAGTTGAGGGGCATGGATTCTTTTCTTTCACCCTCCCTCACTGTCATCCTAATCTTCCCTGCTCATTCTACAGCATCTTTGCTCTTCCCCCTACCAGTGGCATAGCCACGGGTGGGCCTGGGTGGGCAGCTGCCCACCCAATTTAGACCCAGGCCCACCCAACTGACACCAGAACTGCAAGGCTGTCGCAGGATCCCATCCCCACGACAGTGAAGAGGAGAACCCATGCTTGGCACGCCATCACGGCACACGTGGGGAAGCAGTCCTACAACCATATGGCCAACCGATCTTCCTGTTTGCGGGGGAAGGGGGGGGAGCGGAAGCGCCGCGCACAGTTTCCACTTCCTCCCCCCAAAGCAGGAAGATCAGCTGGCCTCTCCTGCTATCTTCGGGCCGTATGGCTGACCAATCTTCCTGTTTGGGGGGGGGGGGGGGGGGCGGGGAGGAGAGCGGAAGCGCTGCGCACAGTTTCCGCTTCCTCCCCCAGAGCAGGAAGATCAGTTTGGCTGTACGCAGGAGGCCAGTGCAGCAGGAGAGGCCAGGCTGTCTTCCTGCTCTGGGGGGAGGAAGCGGAAACTGTGCACAGGCTTGAATGTGTATGTGAGGATGAGAATGGGGAGCCTTGTGGTGTGTGTGTGGGTGAAAATCGGACCCTGGGTGTGTATGGGAGTGAGAATGGAGTCTTGATGTGTGTGGGTGGAGGAATGGAACTTGAATGTGTGTATATATGGGTGAGAATGGGATGCCTGGGTTTGTGTGGGGGGTGAGAATGGGTGCCTGGATGTGCGTCTGTGTGTGCATAAGAATATAAGCCTGGGGAGGGGTGAGAAAGTGAGAGCTTGTATGTGTGTCTGCAGAGAACTGTGAGCTGGGGGGGGAGAGCATATGAGAGTGAGAGCCTGAGTGTGTGAGGGAGTCTGTGAGAAGCATTTTATAGTATATGTGTGTGGTGGAAGGAAGAAGACAGTAGTAGAAAAGACACTGAGGAGGAATTAGGAAATGAGCGACAAGGAAAAATGGGAAAGAGACCAGGACCAACTGATTAGAAAAATACAAAGGTAAAAAAATATATATAGAGAGAGAGGTTAGCAATTTGTCATCTTTGGGATGTGCATTCTTATATTTTTGAATTTTGCTCTTAAGTATTCACTGTTCAGACATTTTAGTTTCTCAGGCTTTCTATTTTGGCTTTATCTACATGTTTCTGTTTCTAATTTATAGTCTCTTATTTCTATATTAGGTAAGGGTCAGTCTCAGTTTTGCCTGTTTGTGACAGAAATGAGTATTTCTAGCATATAGTTTCTCTGTAGTAGTAGTCCAGCCTGTTCTGTTATTCCCGTAGGTGATGTATTAATGTTCTAGGGCCTGGTGTAGTATTTGCATTGCTGCTTTTTCATAAGATTGCTGTTTGAATCCTGAGAGTCAGTGCTGTGATTGTTTGGCAAGGTTCCAGATGCCTCTTTCTTTGCAAGAGTTTGTTACTTCACAAAATAGCAGTGGAGGGTTATTTTTTGCTGAGATTACACCAGAATTTGAATTTTTTTCATGTTACTTGTAATGTGAATTGCCCTAGCTCTGCGCTGCACCTGTTCTGATGATTAATTATATTTTATTGTATTTATGAAGATTTCTGGGTTTCTGCAAAGATGGTTCATGAAAGAATACATTAATTTTTGTTTTATTATGATTGGATTTGATTGTTTTCTATACTTGAAATTGAAGTAAATTATTTTAAAGTTTCATACATGACACATAATGGCTGTTGCAAACTACTTAGAAAGCCATTCTAGGGTGCAGTATATGGCATTATTTATCAGTAAGAAAACAACTAGTAGACCTGCATGCCTTGTGCCCACCCAAAAAATCAATTCTGGCTACGCCACTGCCCCCTACTACTTTTCCTTCATGTCTCTCTTCTTCCCCTTCCTCTTGCTTCCCACCCTTCTGAAGGTACACCTAACAGTCTGCTATTAGGATATCCATAACAAATATGCATGAGATTTGCATACCTTGGGTCTCCAATGTGTACAAATCTCATGCACACTGCAGCAATCTTAAAAAGAAACACAAAAAAAACCCAGTCTGGGTGGGAAACAGTTCTAATAATGAACCAAATCTATTGGACACAAATCTGACTTTGCAATCTATTTTTTTACCCCAAATAAATGCAGAGTTTAAACTTGCTACAATTGCTGCTACTCCTTTGGAAAATCTGTAACAATTTGCCTATTCTCCCCACAGGAAATTGGGGCTTAGCTCTACTACCACACATCTCAATTGCACACTTCTGTGTTCCTCTCTCCTTGGATGGGCCTTCTACTAGTGAGAACAAGTTTTGGCAAGCTGCATTCTTCCTATACTAGTAGTGAACAGCTTCTAGTGAATAAAAACTTACTAGTAGAGATTTCTCTTCCAACCTGGGACACAAAGCTGCCTGCTGCTGTCAGTACTGGCTCCTTGATAAGAGGGGGAGAAAGTTTAGGGGTAGTAGCAGGCATTTGAGTGAGTGCAGGGCCTGCATGTGGTCACTACACTGCCACTGGCAACCTGTCACTTATGATGGACTCAGCTAGTATAAGAGCATGGCTCCACAAATGTGGTATGGAAGAATAAACAATATCCTAGTCTTGCATCTCTTCTCTTTTTTTTTTTCTATACTACTTTTTATTTTACACTGGATAGGCATGCTCTTGTCTTGCTCTTTTGTAGTTTCACTCGTCAATAACTGTGCCTGTGTAGGCCTGGACAAAATTGAAGAGAAGCTGCCTGTCCTTCACCAATCTACTGATAAGGTAAGGTCACTTTCTCCACCCCACTTCATCTAAATCTTGCCTGTTAATCTGAACTCTTGCAGGGTACTTGTAAGAAACATGGGCACTGTTGCTACAGATTTTAAGAAACCAATGCTCCTAGGGGTTACCACAATGGGTAAACCAATTAGGTGGCTCTTCCTTGCATAGACCCTCTCCTTCATCCAGCAGGAAATCATAACACACTGTGCCTTCTAAATCCATGTATTCTAGAATACCTGCTAACTTCTTGACCCAGTGCAGTTCAAGCTTCCCACTTGTGGATAAGATGGTGGGACCTATGTGGAGCAGGATAGCCAGGAGTTTTAACTGATAAAAGACCTGGAGCAAGGAGGGTGATGGATAGGAAGATGGGAGTTGCAGACTGTGCCTACTTAACTGCTCTCAATTCTAGAATTATCAGCAGGTCTCTGGAAATGCTAGTGAAGAGCAGAGGCTTGGTATTCCTGAGCTTGGACCAGTTCCCTGTTCTCACAGCCTTTGGGAACTTGATGCAAACAAGTGGCAGTCCTCAGATGTGACCATCTAGTACTAACTCTGTGATTCTTCATGTAGATTGTTGCTAATGCCACAGACATGGTGGTTGGTGCAAAAGAAGCTGTAGCAGGGACTGTGGTGGGTGCCAAGGATACAGTTGCCCATGCAGTCACTGGAGTGGTGGACAAGGCCAAGGGAGCTGCACAGGAGAGCATGGAAATGACAAAAGCTGTTGTGACTGGGAGCATTAACTCTGTTCTGGGAAGCCCCATGGTACAGGTGGTGAGCACTGGGGTAGATGCTGCACTGAGCAAGACGGAGGCCCTTGTGGATCAGTATCTCCCAGTGACTGAAGGGGAAGCAGGTAAGGAGAAACTGGGCTTGCAAAAAGCTTCTTGAAATGTCTGCACTAGCTTTTTAGAATAACTTGGCCCACAAGGAATAAATACCACTGCCTGGATTCCTATCTCTTCTTCCCCCCCCCCCTTCTCTGGTTTTTTTTTTTGTATCTAAAAAAAAAATAATTCCATGTGGTGCTGAGATGTCCTAACACTTTCTAGGGCCGTTTCCACTTGTATCTAATGTCCAACTACAAGACAACTTGGCATTCCCTCTTTCATTGTCAGTGGCTAAGTACTTTCAGACTTATTCATTTTATGCCTGTCTTAAGATACAAGATTCAAAAACCAGGTTGACATTGGTTTTTCTTTACCACCTTAGCCAAAGAAGCTGCTGAAGCATTTGGAGCTGGAACCCAAAAGCCAAGCTATTATACTAGACTGGGGTCTCTGTCTTCCAAGCTTCGCAGGCAGGCATATGAGCAGGCCTTGAGCAAGGTGACAGCTCTTAAACAGAAGAGCCAGGAGGCCATCTCTCAGCTCCACCACACCATTGATCTGGTAAATTTTTTTTATTTTTTAAATGTTGGTCTTGGTGAGTACTTAGTACTGCTCTTAAATTGCTAGCTGGATGGGGGGAATACCTGAGTTGGCCATCCCAAGCACTGAATCTAACTATGCTTGTTGCGGTGCAGGGAAGCCTAATGCTCTTACCTCAGCATTAGGTGATGGCCATAATGTTAAGGATACCTGTTGATTTTTAACTCCAGGAGAGGGGTTTGGCAATTGGCAGGAAAGAGCTTAAGTGTAATTCCTGCCATTCTATTGGAAAATCTAGGTAGTGAGCAAGCTGAATGCACATACCTTTACACATCTGTGTACAAAAGTACTTGGGCTTGGTACAAACTATACCATTTTCTAATGGCACTACTTCCTGATTTCAGATGGAGTACACCCAAAAGCATCTGTCTGGTGCCAACCAGAAACTGCAGGATGCCCAAGAGAAGCTGCACCAGGCTTGGGTAGCATGGAAGAGAAACATAGGACAGCAGGATGGAGAGGAAGCTCCCAGTAGAGAGGTAAACAGCTTTTGGGTGGCTCAGTGTTTCCAGGCATTCAGTCTGCATAAACCTCTAACACTGGCAACAGTCTAGATGCACCTTCTGTCATGCCTTGATCATTATCAGCCATTTTGAACAGCCTCAATTATACCTTTTTTGGGTGGCTTAATGTTTCCAGGCATTCAGTCTGCATAAGCTGCTAATACTGGCAACTGAGTCTGGATGCATCTTCTGACATGCCTTGATCATTGTTCTCAGCCAGTTTGAACTTTCTGTAGAGTGCTGTATAGACAAGCTATAATTGTCTCTGCCCAATATAAGCAAAGCTATCCTGAGGCTGGAGTACTTTGTAGCCTCTAAATGGGAGGTGACATTGAATAAATGGCTATTCCCAGACTTGAAGGCCAAGCTCTTGAACAAACTACTTATGCACAGCATCTTTTGAACTCCTATTTTGGAATGGCAAGTCTGTGTTTTTGGCCTTGTAACTTCATTCTGAACTAGTTGGGCCACATCACAAACAGCAGCTGCTACAGAGTCTGGCGAATGTGCACCTCTAGTCCAGCCACTCAGTATCTCAATTGCTTGACTGAGTCCCTCTAGGCTGGCACAGGGAGCATAAGATGGAAACCCTGCACAGCTGTTGGATCAGCCCCTCACCTGGATCAGATCATTCTGACAAGTGTATAGATGTTTAGACTTGGTCAAGCAAACTTGCCAACGAGCATTGAATCCCAGGGTTTTGATGGCGTTTGAGGTAGCAGGATGAATCAATTCTGTTGGTCTATAGTATCTCTTCCAACCCTTTGCAGCAGTTCTGTCCTACTATAGGAGTACCCCCCCCCCTGTAAAGACTGTGCAACCCTGGCTTTACACTTGTACTAGAGCCATCGCACACCCTATGACATTACAGAACAATTCTGACAAGGAAAAATGTGCTGAGCATTCTCTATGTAGTAACACTTCTCTGGCAAATGAGGGTCTTTAAAAAGGGTTTACAGATACTTATTTGACAGAACACAAATCCAAATTGTTCAGCAAGCAGGGGCTTCATGGCTACTAAGCCTTAAGATCCTCCTTTAGAAAAACAGCCCAGACTAATACCAGCTGTGCTGGCAATTCTTGTCCCTCAGGTTTCCTTAACTGTAACTTGTGAATCACTCATGCCATAGCAATAAGTGATCAGATCAATATGCATAGTCTAAAACGGTAAGTTCCTAACAATTTAAAACGTGTCAACAATCTTATGTATTCGAGCTATTGGTTTCACAAACATAAGAAATTGCCATGCTGGGTCAGACCAAGGGTCCATCAAGCCCAGCATCCTGTTTCCAACAGTGGCCAAAGCAGGCCACAAGAACCTGGCAATTACCTAAACACTAAAGATCCCATGCTACTGATGCAATTAACAGCAGTGACTATTCCCGAAGTAACTTGATAGCAGTTAATGCACTTCTCAAACCTCTCCAAACACGGTTTGGTTTTTTTAACCCAGCTGCACTAACCATAATCCTCTGGCAACAAATTCCAGAGCTTTAATTGTGCATTGACTGAAATCTTCTCCCATCTAGCTTTAATGTGCTACTTACTAACTTCATGGAATGCCCCCTAGTCCTATTAACCGAAAGTGTAAATAGTAGATTCACATCTACTCATTAAAGACCTCTATCATATCCCCCCCTCAGCCGTCTCTTCTCAAAGCTGAAGAGCCCTAACCTCTTCTCATAGGGGAGCTGTTCCATCCTTTCTCTGTACCTTCTCCATGGCAACTAGAATTGTGTGCAGTCTCACCATGGAGCGATACAGAGGCATAACATTTTTTATTTTATTAACCATACCCTTCCTAATTCTTAACATTCTGTTTGTTTTTTTGACTGCAGCCCACTGAGCCAACTATTTTAAAGTATTATCCACTGATGCCTAGATCTTTCCTGGGTGGTAGTTTCAGATATGGAACCTAACATTGTGTAACTAGAGCAAGAGCATTTTTTCCCTATATGAACACCTTGCACTTGTCCAATTAAAATTCATCTGCTATTTAGATACCAGTCCTCCTGTAATGTGTCACAATCCACTTGTGATTTAATTACTCTGAATAATTTGTATCCTCCACAAACTTGATAACATCACTCATCTTATTCCTTTCCAGATCATATATATAGAAAAACAAAAACACTCCCCATGTTTATGCATAAGCCTGACTTAAAATCTTGATTATTCCATAAGATGACATGGGACAGTACCCCTGCACCAGACTACAATGTACTTCTGTTTCTCCTGGTGAGGCTTCTGACAGTTTTTAGTCTGTACACTCCTGCAGCTTGGACTACTCCCAGAATGTGTTACTTTTCTCCAAATCCTGGGTGAGTCCCAAATGAGCAAGAAACCTAGGACTCCAAAGGTCCCTCTCCAGAATTCCTGTGAATCCTCACAGCTGCTTCCAAACACTCACATGCCTTCTCCTGCAGCTCAAGGCTCCTAGTTTGAGCACATTCTGAATTGCTTCAACAGAACCCCAGACTTCAGCTCCTTGGCTGTATTCAAATTGGGATTTCTTGCAGTGGAGAGTGTCTAGAAATGCTAGACTCAACATCTGTATGAAGACACCAGACTAGTAAGGGACATTCTTAATACAACTTGCTTGTCAAAATATGTAACAATGCAAACTTATAAAATAGCCTGAGACCTTTGAGCAAGGAACAGAATATAATTGGGAGAAATATTGCATGCACATCAATGTGTAGCTAACTTGGACTTTTTATAGTTCTATTATATGGCTTCATCCTCATTATGGGCCTAGACAAAGGACACTCTTTCCTACTAGTACTTCTCAACATCTCTGCCACATTTGATACAGTGAATCACTTTATCCTTCTAAATCACCTATCAGACATTGGTATTTCAGGAACAGTCTTCAGATAGTTTGATTCATGCCTTAGTAATACACTATAAAATTAGAATAAGCATCAAATCATCCCTAGGAGTACCTCAAGGCTCTTCACTTTCTCCTACCTTCTGCCCCTCTTGCCAGCTGCTATTAAAGCATTTCCTATACACTGATTTGACATGCAGATTTTGATCCCCATAACAGAATCCCTACCCAAAACACAAGTTCTAGGAAAGCTGCTTCCACTCTAACCTCCTCACCAGTCCAAATCTAGTCCTGAACTCATCTCCCCTGATCACAACTTTTTACTGCTGACCCCCTCACCACCATAGTCACCAAAATAAGAGACCTCTGTGATACTAGACAACCATCTGAACTTAAAGAAATTCAACCACACAACCAAGGACTGTTTCTACAAATTTTAAGTTCTAAAGACTTTAACCACTCCATTTCCACAACTTCAGGATGGTCCTCCAGGCCACTCTATTTTCCAAGATAGACTACTGCAATGCCCTCCTATTGGGTCTCCCCACCTCTACCACCAAATCCCTTCAGATGCTCCAGAACACAGCTGCCAGAATCCTGACAAACACCAACTGAGGAGATCACATCACACCCATCCTCAGGAATCTACACTGGCTCCCCATAAGCATCAGAATCCTACATAAGTACCTCACCATTATTCACAAGACCATACACAATCAGCACTCACTCAACCTTCATATCCCATTAAGACTACACCCTTCTATAAGAAGCTTATAAGGAACCCTGCACGCCCCCAGAGATTGGGCCGCCTTGACAGTGGAGCCAGCCATCTGGAATACCAGACCTCAGACAGGAACCCTGCCTGTTCCTTTAGGAAAACTAAAGACCTGGCTGTTCCAACAAGCCTTCCCTTAACCCCATTCCCACTTCTCCTTCATCCTAGAAAGTCTCCTGCTAATCACCCCCCCCCCCAGTATTGACACTGCTCTGCTTTGGTAGCTAGTACCCTGGCTGTATATAAGTACTATATACAGAGTACTCTTATATCTGAACCAAAGCACAACCAGTATATCCTTAGGTTCATTACGTTAAACCTCTGGCTATTTCAGTTTCCAAGTTCACATCACCTTGTGTTATTGTAACTTTGCTTATTCTTCAATATTAGTTATAACTCCCTGTTCCATGTGAACCAATATGATCTGTATCATGAATGTCTGTATAGAAAAGTTTAATAATAATCCTGTGATTAGAACACAAACTAGTTGGCTGTAATTCTAAAATGTCTTCTGTCTCTTTAGCACATTGAATCACGTGCCCTAGCTACTGCCCAGGACCTCTCACACCTGCTTCAGACAAACTGCATGGCACTGGTATCAAGCATCCAAGGTTTGCCCCAAAACATCCAGAACCAAGCCCACCATATTAGCTGCCTGGCTGGAGACATCTACCAGAACTTCCACTCTGTTGGCTCCATCAGAGACCTGTCTGATCAGCTGCTCATCACCTGCAAAGAACAGCTGAAGAAAATGAAGGAATCCATGGATGAGGTGATGGCTTATCTTGCTAACACCACACCTATCAACTGGTTGGTAGGTCCTGTGTGCCCAGAGCAGAAGCAAGAGCAAGCCAGCCAACAAGAGCCTGAACACAGCAGCAATTAAGTGCACCAGTCTAGCACTGACCTGTTAGACAAGGAGGCATTAGTGCTATCAGTAATTCCATTCTGTTAAACTACAGAAGTGACTCAAAACTGTCTGGAAACTTCTAGAAGTTTCAGATTACAGATATCAACTTGAAAGCTTCTCTTCATGGGTCATGGTATCCTGCTATCTCAGCTAGCCACATCTCGGTGGCTATTCCTGTTTTCATCAATTGCAGTCTGCCACTGGTTCCAGTTATGCTCTGATTTGAAATATAAGCAGTAAATCTTAACCTAGTTCTGAGCTTTATGTATCTCTTAAGCAGGGAAATGAACTTTCAGCTTGTGGAACTTGCTAGATCTTAAGCAATTTCTAAATTAGTTTTGCAGCATAACTACCAAGAATACAAAGCAGGATTCTGTAAACTTAAGAGCACTAGAAATCCTGCATACTAGCAAGCAATGCAGACTTCTAGGACTGCTTCCTGAATTCCACATGGAACCCTTCAAAGGTTGATAGGACTGTCTTTTGTAATGAGCATAACTTCACTATCATGTTTCCAACTGGGCCTTCTACATAATATGTACTTTTTACTATCTCTAAAGCACAAAATGCTTCTGTATAGTCTTAAAACAATAAATGTTTTGGCAACTATGTATGTTCATCATGAAGCTTGTTTTTTCCATACTCATGTTGGAGGAAATGTCTTGGAGGACTGGCATGGCCTACCAGCAGAGGTGCTGAGAAACCCCAGAGACTAAGCATGATTAGCACAGCTTAGAGATCATGGAGGGCCTCTATTGGGGGGGCTCATGTGCCCCAGAACTATATAAGGTAAAACATGCCAAAGTGTACTCCTGTATCTGTCAAGCTTGCCTTTACTGAAGCTGTACCATTGTTGTACAGCCTCCAGCATCTGCTCTTGAATATTCAGTCCCTTGGCTATGGCATCCCTCTAAGTGGGGGGGGGGGGGGGGGAGTCTGTCAAAATAGACAGGAGCCTGAGGAAAGGCATAGTTTGGACTCTGCAAGATCCCTTGAAGTGGCATCATTCTGTCTGAAACCAAGCTTGTGTCAAGTTGGGGTTTGTCGTACCACATTGAAAGGAACAGCCTTGCAAAAGTGAAGAGGTTGCCTGGATGCATATCAAATCTTGTGGGTTTTTTTTAAATGACAGCATATGGATTTTGCCTACTCAGTTGTACTAAAGCAGTGGTCCCCAAACCTGTCCTGGAGGGCCACCAGCCAGTTGGGTTTTTGGGATATCCACAATGAATATGCATGAGAGAATTTGCATGTTATGGAGGCAGTGCATGCAAATTCTCTCATGCATATTCATTGTGGATATCCCAAAAACCCAACTGGCTGGTGGCCCTCCAGGACAGGTTTGGGGACCACTGTACTAAAGGTTGCAGGTTTTTTATTTATCTGTAGTACCCTGGCTAAGGGCTCTCATGATAACAGAAGCTCAGCTAAGTGCTGTGTTCTCAAACTGGTCTCCTCCCTCCCCATCCCATCAAACTTGCCATACTATGTCAGACCAAAGGTCCTTCCAGCCCAATATCCTGGTCATCCAAGTACCTGGCAGTATCCCACGGAGTTAATGGATTCCGTGCTGCTTATCCCTGAGAAGCAGTGGATGTCTACAACTATACGTCAATGGCTTATGGACATCTCCTTCAGGAATTTGTTCAAACCATTAAACCTAGCTAGACAACATTCATCTTTTCTATGATTCTAACTCCCCAGCAAGCTTTCACACTTGTTGGTTTGTGGGTTTTTTTTCTCATACTTATCTGTTACTCTTGGCTCTTAGTAACCTTTTGATTCTATTTCACTTCCACCCCCACCATTAATGTAGAAAGCAGTGCTGGAACTGCATCTAAGTGAAATATCTAGCTTAATTCAGGGTAGTAACCACTGTAATCAAGCCATGCCCATGCTTATTTGTTTACCCAGACTATGTAATTCAGTCCTTGTTTGTCTGAATATAAAATCATCTTTTCATTCCCCTTGCTGTTGAAGCAGAGAGCTACTATGGATATGCATTTAAAGTGACATGTCAGGCTTATTTGGTTTGGGGTAGTAACTACAAGCAAGCTACTCCCTGCTTTTTTCCCACATTTCCCCTTGGACTTTCACCACATTCTCTTACCACAAATTCCAGAGCTTAATTATGAGTATCACCTAGTAACTTCATTGTGGGTCCCCCTACTCATTGTCATTATACTCAAATAATAAACTGATCTATCATATATCCCCTCAGTTATCTCCAAGCTGAAGCGTTCCTCAACCTTTTTCTAATTCTGCCACATCTCTTGACTGCAGTCCTGGTCACATCATACTCAAGGTGCTGTGACTTTCTAGTTTGTTCCTCATACCTAGCATTCTACTTGCTTTCTTGGTGGCTGCTGCACACTGAGCAGAAAACTTCAATGTATTAACTGACATCTAGATCCTCTTCCTGAGTGGCGACTACTAATGTGGAACCTTACATTGTGTAACTTGGGCATCACTCTGCCCCTTTGACATGAAACTTCATTTGCCATTTGTAAACCCAGTCTCCCAGTTTTGGAAGGTCCTCTTGTGATTAACTTCTAAATTTTTGTCATCTACAAACTTGATCCCCTTACTTGTTCCCAGGTCATTTTATAAACATTAAAGCAGTTGTCCTTGGGGCACTCCACTAGGAAAACTTATTTAGGCCTACTGTTTGTTTTTAACCAGTTCCCAATCCATAACAGCACCCTACCCCATCCCATTTTATTTTTTTTCCTAAGTATCTCATGAGGGACTCTTGTCAAATGCTTTCTGGAAATCCAGACCACCTTTATCCACACTGTTTATGCACTCAACAAAATGTAGCAGATTAGTGAAGCAAGACTTGGCTTAAATTCATGTTGGCTTATATTCAGTAATTGTATTCTTCATACTATGTTGCCTGGCACAGACTTGCTGATCTGTAGCTTCCTGGATCCCTTCTTTAAAAAATCTGCATTATATTGGCAACCCTCCAGTCTTTGGGTACCATAGACAATTTTAATAGTTTACAAGTTACTAGATCTGCAACTTCATTTTTTTTTTGGTTCTTTCAGCACTCTGGGATGTATACTATCTGGTCCAATTGATTTCCTACTCCTTAGTTTGTCAATTTGCCCTAATCCATTTTCTAGTTAGTGAGATTTGTCTGTCTTCTCCAATTGTTTGATTTCTTCCATTCCTTTTGTCTCAAAAGTTGAGACATCAGTATTTAAATAGCTACATGACTTAAGAGGTTTAATGTTGCTAATTGTCTAGTCTCAAGTTCTACCAAAGCATTGATTCAGTACTGATTTCAGCTTAGGGCTGCATTTGATACATTAGATGAGTGGTTATCAAATGTAAAGTCCTAGGAGGTGTATCACAGAGCCAGCAGAAGACTGAACTTTCCTCATCAGTTTGGGCAGAAGTTGGCTGACTCCTTTTAGTGGGTATGAAACTGCTTTTGCTTCCTTCTCTTACTGGCCAGAGGGAGGTTGTTACTTCTCCTTCACCCAGATCAGAGCAGAATATCACAAACTCCTGTTCATATGGGCCTAGTAGGACACCAACTTTATCTTTCTCTGCTTGGCCTGGCTGTGAAGCTGCTGATGCTCTCTTCACCCTATAGGCCTGGTCGTAAAAGCATAAGGGAGCAAGGTGCATGCTCTGTAAATCTGCTGCTGCCACCATCTTGCTCTCATTTGCGGCTGATAGGGAGGGAGACTCTGGATTGGACAGTCTTTTCCTCCTGGCTCCCAACCAGCAAAAGGGAACATGTTCTGGGCAGGAAGATAGGGAGTCAGGAGTCTGCTGGGGGGGGGGGGCTGCTGGCCAGGGAAGAGATGGAAATTGGGGGAGCGGGGGATGTTGAGCAAAAAGGGGTAGGAAAGGTGTTCAGGTATTCTGGGTTGGGAAGGGTAGAAAGTTTAACAGGGGAGAGGATGTGGGGTAGGGGTGTCAAATGTCAGACAGATATGTGCCTGTAAAGGGATTAAGTAGTTGGGAGAAGTGATGGGGTACAAGGGCCATACTAGGTCAGTCTTGAATATGAATTTCTTCTTTGTTTGCTTAGTGTAGGAGCAAACATTTGTTTCTAGTCTCCTCCAGTCTTGCATTACATGCAGAAGGTGGTATTAGGGGGGAGGAGGGCTCCATTCCAGGTTGTTTGCACATTTGGAGTTTGTGGTCTTCTATGTCTGAAGGCCTGTACTTTGTGTATGTGACTGAGATGAGGTACTTAGAGGCTTGTATCAGCCTTATTTTGTATTTTCTCAGTATTATATTGCACTGGTGGTGAACTGCTGCCTTTTCATGGGTAGAGCCTATTGCTGTTTTCATTTCTTGAAGTTAGTGCTGCTGAGGTATGGTAGGTAAATATTTTATTTAGAGAGATTGGGGATATTTGACAGGTTTAGATTAAGAACGTAAGCTGCCATGCTGGATCAGATCAAGATTCCATCAAGCCCAGAAGCCTGTTTCCAACAGTGGCCAATCCATGTTATAAGTACCCAACATTAAATAGATCCCATGCTACTAATGCCAGTGTTAAGGAATAGCTACTGCTTTATTCAACTTGAATAATTTATGGATGTCTCTTCCAGGTACATGCCCAAACCTATTTTAAACCCAGTTACACTGTCTTAAGCTCTGACATTCATTTCCAGAAGATGTGGTTAAATGTGCATTTTATCAACTTTCTCTGATTTTGTTTTAAATATGCTACTGCAGGGAGTGCCCCTCAGTCCATGTAGAGTAAATAACAGATTCAGATCTATCCATTCAAGTCCTCTAATGACACTATAGACCACTATACCTTAGCCATCTTTTCTCCAAACTGAACTATCCTAACCTGTTTAGCATATCCTCATAGGGGAGCTGTTCATCTCCTTGATTGTTTTGGTTGCCCTTCTCTATACCATCTCCAGTACAAATTTTATTTATTTTTTTTTTGATGCAGTGACCAGAATTGCATACTGTACTTGAGGTTCAGTCTCACCATGGAAAGATAAAGGAATTGACATGACATTCTCCATCTTAGTCAGTATTCCCTTCCTAAAGTCCTGGAGATCTCTGTATAAAAAAGACCTGTATTGAAACTTGCCCCCTAGTTTCAATAAAGGTGTGGGTATCTTTTTTAATACAGTGATCTCCACACTTTCTTTACAGCTACACAGCAATCTTGGATCGGCTTCTAATTTGTTTTTTTTTTTTGGGTCCTTACAATATGTCTGCTATTTTGACTGCCACAGCCAACAATTTCAAAGTATTATCTACTATGATGCCTAGATTATTTTGCTGGGTGCTAGCTACATATATTTCATATTAGGAGCTACAACATGGGCTATTTTTCCATGTATGCATCACCTTGGATTTGAACCATGCTTGACAAATGCAATCTGTATGATTGGTTGCAACAGGTACTCTAAGTCAGATTGGTTTCTACTCCAATAACATCCTTAAAGGTTCATCACTCTTTAATATTTGTCCATGCTCTAAGTTATCAATATGCCTGGGCCTACAGAACACACACTGATTTATACAACTTTTTTCCTATTACATTGACTTACACAGTTTTTCTTATCAGTGCATCTTCAGATGGTAGAGACCACCTAGGATTTCCAGAAAATGCTGCCAGTCGTATCCCAGGGGTAGACAGTTGCAGAGTGTCATATCACTCTGATCTGCACCACCCTCAGTGGTGGTTGGGAATTAGACTAGTGCCCTGGCTCCCATAGGAAAAGAGGCACATGCTTTGCCAGTTCCTTTTAATAGGGCTGCAAAGAAGAGTTGAGGAAAGGACAGAGTCGCTAGCTGCATTCAATAAAATTCTGTTATGGCCCTTGGGAATTGGACATATCACCCAGAAAAGGGTTACAATAGAATTAAAACAGGTTCACAAACCAATGAACACACTGCAGTGGCTTTGACCTCAAGGAGTCTTTTCCATTTTTCTGGTTTCTACACTTTTGGACCTGTTCAATTACTGGCAAGCTGTATCCCTTGATCAGGAGGGACTGTATGCCTTTCCAACCACCATAAGAGAAGGTTGAGGTACCTAGGCTGAGATGAGACCATAATTCAAGTTTGCATTTCTCCATCTTTGTGGAAAGGAAGACATTTTTCTGCCCCCTTCATTTCCCCTCCAGTGGAGACTTTTGATAAGTGTGTGGGTGGGTTTTTTTTAATATATATAAGTAAAGGCCTTTCCTCCTCCTTGAAGAGGAAACCGTGGGAGACACCCCCACAGACTTTCCAGCCGGGACAAAGGACACTGCCAGGTGACGTTTGTATACTAGACCCTTTCACACAGTACCAAAGTTCTATGTGGTATCCCAGCCACCTTGGGCTACTTCTTGTTCTACCGTGGAGGGCAAGCAGGGTCCAAGCCCCTGCCTGTAGGGGGACAGCCCGGGTTAGAGAGCATTCCAATCCTGGCTCTTGTAAATCTAAGATACTGCATGTATGTGAACACTTCTTGTCTTGCGTCTATTGCTGCTTTTAAGAGGAATTCCAGTAAACTAACATCCTGCCTGGGTTTTTATGTGTCCCTGTCCTCCCTTCCCCCCCCCCCCCCACACACATGGCTACAGTAACATGCACACACAGGGAATATCATTATTGCTTAGGCCAAGAAGGAAGAATCCACCCTCCCCTGAAGAGTTGAGGAAAGGACAGAGGCGCTAGCCGCATGCAATAAAATTCTGTTATGGCCCTTGGGAATTGGACACATCACTCAGAAAAGGGTTACAACAGAATTAAAACAGGTTAACAAACCGATAAACCCACTGCAGTGGCTTTGAGCTCAAGGAGGCAAACATTTGTCTAAGTATTCTTTTTTTTCTGAATAGCTGTTATAAAAGAGGATATTTGGCTCCAATTGGGGAAGCTGTGAATCTGTCTAAAAGACTGGGAAAAGTCTGAAAAAGGATTGAGTAGATTTGTGAAGTTAGTCAAACCTTCCAGTTTACAGTTTTGAGCATTATGTATTTCTCTCTTGAAATTAAGCAATCTGGGAATCCATGTTTGAAGGTCTAACTTTTAAGGCCCGTGTTTGTCTCTTATATGGAGGAGGAGTGTGTTTGTTTTTTTTTTAGTTGTGTATGTCTGTAATTTTAAGACCATTTGGAACCCCATCCCTGGGTGTGGATTGCAACCCGCAAGGGTCATAAAAGTGTGTTTTTCTCTTTGGGACTGGAGCCTCACTCAGGCTGTTTGTTACAGGGGCTCTTACCCCCAGCATCTGTATCCTTGGATTGGGGGGCAAGGTTATCCTTTCAGGAGCTGGAGTGTTAGGGGTACGTTTCTCTGTAATCTTTGTCCCTGGCAGAGAGTAACCCTCTTTCTGTGTGTATTCTGCACGTGCCAATAACCACTCACGAGTCACTGGTTTAGTGTCCAAATGTAAATATTTTACTGATTTAAAATGTCAGATGAAAATGGCACAATTAATTAAATCCCAGCACCACAGTATTTTTCTGTCTTGTGCAGGAGCCTTTGTACTTTGGCAAGGGAGACTTCCACCCTCTTGAGTTAGGCAATATGGAGTTCCAAAGTGGGCAGGGTATCCCTAAGATGGGCAGGACCTCCCCCCCCCCTTCCAAGACTGTTAAAAATCCTGTCTTTAGAGTCCCAACCTCTCTCCCCAGGGTGAAGACTGTTTTGGGTGCCTTCAATGGCTTTAAATTGTTCTTACTCACATTTAGAAGTTCTTGTTCGTTTATTTTATTTGCAATTGTTAGCCACCTATACCAAGGAAGTTTACATAAAATAATGCAGCATGACTTACAACCATCAATTTATCTCATAAATAAGCAAACAAAAGACCATCAAAAACTGAGCAAAGCTCTAATCTAGTACTAAATAAGATCAGCCAAAAGCTTGCTGAAAAGTTTTTAAAATGTTTTTATTTTTTGGACTGTTTGTTTGTAGCTCATTGGCAAGTGCATGCCATAATGTGGGGGAGAGAACTGAAAAGGCACAATTCAGTCACAGAGTCTAACCGATTTTACAGCCTAAACATCTAACAACCTCTGTGAGGAGCTTAGAGCTCTAGCATTATGGGTTATCAATGTTGTTTCAAGCCATGGTAATGTATCGATTGAGAGTAATTTATGTGATAAGAGGGTAGCTTTGTATCTGACTCTACCTCACCAGTGCTAGCTGATTTATATTGGCTGCCTGTGCAAGTAAATCACTTTTTGTAACCAGTAATCTTGCCACTGCACCTGCAGTAGTTTAATCGATTTGACATAGGAAGTCCTAGATACAAAACATTACAATAATCCAGGGTTGCTGATAGCAACTTTCATCTAGTGATACGGATGTTCTTAAGTAGTAAAAACAACTTAAGATCTCTTAACAAGCATAGCTTATAAAAACTGGCTCATACAACCAATTTCATGTAGGGAATACAGAACAAATGTAAATTGACTAGTACTCCCAGCCTGCGGCCCTCTGAAGAGGTCTGCCTTGTATCAGTATCAATCTGAAGTGATTGAGCCATGTCAGAGGTACTACACTGAATTACTATAATCTCAGTTGTTGCTATATGTAGCAGCCCCCCACCCTAGTTGGCCACCAGATGTCCCTGTACACCACCATGAGACTTCCATCCCACATCAACCCCTTCCAGCTGGAGGGCTGTGGTTTGGATGCTTCAACACGGTTTAGCCCAGACATTTTAGGACACTTTGGGATCAGTTTGAGAAAGCATTGGAAGAGTAAAGATGTCTAAGTTCTCTAGAAATGACAGCAGCAAAAGACCAAATGGTCCAACGAGTCTGCCCAGTAAGCCTTTGCGCTGTAGGTTACCCCGTGTTTGTCTCCCAGACTATAAAAGTCAGGGCCCTCGTTGACTGCTGTTGAATCCAGTTCCCTGTTATGCCTTGCTGCTGATGCAGAGAGCAATGTTTGAGTTCCATTACAGTGACTGTCTTGTTTAAGGGTTGTACGCTGAGGTCTCCCAGCTTCATCCAGAAGGAGTTTGTTAGAAGTGATACCTCATAGTGCACTTCCTGCCAGGGGATCCTTCTTTCACTTCTTTACAGAAGAGAGATTTTGATGCCAAATACCCTTTTGGGGTGAGAGGGCTCTTGTCCAGGAGATTGAAGAGCTGTGTGTCTGCTCTAAAACCTAGGTGGATAAGCACCAGTGACATCCTGCTGAGAGAGAGTGATGGCTGAAGGCATATCTGGCGTTAGAAGTATTTTTTTTTTCAACCTGAACTGTGTGGGGAGGTTTATGTATCCCCTTCCCTACTAGAATGCAGTGCTGAGGAAGTCTGATTCCCTTTGACTTTTCCCCAAGAGAAGTCCCCAGAAATATCACCTAAGGATGAATGAACCAGATTAGGAGAACCCAACCAGATCTCCACTCCATGGGACAAGGACAGGTTGGGTGTCCAAGGAGGAGATGGACAAATGTAGGACTTCTTGCTATGAAGTTGGGAGCCCCTCCAATAGGATTCCCAGTTAGCCGATGGGAGAGCTTTTCGAAATAAACATCACCTTAGGGCTCTACCTAGAAATCTGAATAAAAGAAAGATGCACTTGTACCAGCAGTCAGATGTAACAACTCTCATGGATAAATGGACTTTTGTTTAATTATTATCAAATCAGTACACTTTAGCACACAACCCTGGTCCTGTTGCTTTGACCCTGCACCTCACCTCATGGGATGCAACTATGCCCTAAACACACTGAAAGCAAGATGCCATAAGCATAAACTCCCCCCCCCCCCCCCATGAAAAGAATCTCCCCAGGATTAAGAGTTTGAGCATGGGAGTACATTGCTAGCCAGAGCAGCCCCAAAGAATAAATAAGTTTTTGTGCCCTTGGGATTAAACCCCACTAAGGATTATATATATTTAAAGCAAGCTTGCTGTTCTTGAGCCATTGTTTGCTAGAGTTCATACATGAAGCAAACTCCCCAGAGGCTTCTGACCACAATTTTGATAGGGGAATGTAGAATTGCACATTAACAGCATATATTCTGAACCCAGTGCATTGTGATGCAAGTAATCGGCCTAATTGTGCTAAATAGACTTTGAACAAAAGGGCTGATGAGGCAGACTCTTGAGGGACTCCCGAACAAATTGGAATTAGACCTGATGGTACCCCATCTATGGTTGCTTGCTGTTTCCTGTTTGTTAAATAGGATTTAAATCACTTCCAAACAGGACCAGCTATTTCAATATTTTTCAGCCTGTACAATAATATCCTATGGTCTACAGTGTAAATGCTGATATGTCCAGCATCACTAAGACATAGCCAGGACTGGAGTCTAAACCCCTCTATAAGGAATCAAATAGGAAGAGGAACAGAATTTCTGGGTTCATGTTATGCTGAATGCCATACTGATATTGATCATTTACCTCTCTTGATCTTTTCCTTTCTCTCTCTCTATTTGCTTGTGGATCCCAGATGGGTGAGAGCCTCTTGGAAACTACTGCTTCAGCTGTTCCTTATTCCACGTAGGAAGGAGGGCAAAATTCTTACTCCTGGGCAACCAACAAAAAAGTCTTTTTCTTCCCCCCAAATCAGAAGCAATGCCAGAGGATGCTGTAGTTGGTCACTACCAAATCTCCATTTCCAGGACAGGTCCCGGCGGGGCAGGTCTTACTTACCAAGGGCCCTGGAAGAGAAGCTTCCCCACAACCTCTCTCCAAGCAACACCCTGGGGTCTCAAAGTCCTTTTGTGTAAAAAAAAATAAAAAATGCCAAAAATATTTCACAAACAACCCTGCACCTATGGAGTGGGCTGCAGGAATGGAGTCCATGACCGATCCCAAAGGGTCCTAGACAGGATGGAGCCCAGGCCTCCATGTAGGCCAAAAATCCAAACTCAGAAAAACAACTCTATAAACTACTCCAAGCTCTGAACTTATACTGCCCCTCTGAGCTCTCTGTACAGAACTGTTATATAACCCCACAGAGTAGGATGTCCATTCCAGCACCCTCAAAGGGAAGGGCAGCAATGAATGGATCCTCCCCTAATTATCCTTCACTAACTACACTAGCTGGCATAAAGTTGCCCCCAGGGCTTAATGGTAACAGAACAAGTGTCTGATACAGATTATTACAACTGATTGATTTCCATACAGTCCTCCAGGATTTGATGTTGACGAGACTGGGTGCAACTCTAATTATTTGGGTCTTCCTTCATCCACCTAAGAAGCTCTGCAGGTTCATGTCGATTTGATCACCTAACTTCCGGTTCTTTTTTTTCATTAAATTGGCTACTAATTAAATGAAGAATAATCTTGGGATCCAATATGGCGGATCTGTATAGACGCTGGTGAGCGGGGCTCCGTCGAATCTTAATTTTTTGCATGATGCCGCAGTCTGTGAAGAAACATAGAGCACGGGAGCATGAGTCTCTGACTGCTCCCATGACTCTTCAAGCTATAGCTCCGATGGATGCCCATGTGGTTTGGGAGGTTATCACTTTGGGAGTAGGCTCGCAGGAGGAAGTAGAACCTACCGCCCTGCAGGAGCTACTAACAACTCTGTCCCCGGAGGATTGCCGTGCCCCAGATAACCCGGCAGAGGTCCGTTTTCTCTAGTCACCCCCATGGATCACCGGTGCGTGAAATGGGGGAAAGGAGTAACATGGACTTGGAGAATGAGGGTGCTCTTGGGGCTATGGTAGAGCCCCAAAGAGCTCCGCCGATTCCGGGGAAGCTGCTGGCGGCATAGATTCTTCACAGCCAATGGGGGAGGAAATTGAGCTACCCGTTGTAACGAGGAAAGATTTGGTAAGGCCTGAAGTAATTTCATTAGAATCCATCTGGGAAGCTATCCAAATTTTGAATGAAAATGTATTTCGACAGTTAAAACCTGTAACAGATATAATTAAATATATGGACACCAAATTAAAAACAGTGGAAAATTGTTAAAGAAAACAAGAAAACTTGTTTATCCTTGAAGGAAGAAATTAAGGCTGTTTCTAACATAGCCCAGAGTGTTATAAAAGAAAACCAAATATTATCCAACAAGATGGAACAGCTTGAGAATCAGAGTAAAGGCAAGAATCTTAGGTTTATAAACTTCCCTAAAGATCCTTTGATACCACCCAAAGACATGTGGAAGAAATACCTATTAGAGATATTGAAAACACCTGAACAGACAATACATCTGGTTTCCAGAATTTATTATATCCCTCCATTTAAAAAGAACATTCCATCTCAAAATTTTCTACAAGCCTTGACACCTATGATTTCGATTTGGACATTACTAAAATCCTAGAAACAACTCAAAGAGAACAGGTCAAACCCTCAACCTTAATCATCTCCTTTTTATTGGAATCCGCCAAGGAGTGGATTTTGAAAATGTTCTTCCGACATCATCAAGAAACATTTTTAGACTTGAAAGTTATTGTCTTCCCAGGTCTGGCAAGGGTCACGCAGCTGAAAAGGAAACAATTTCTTTAAATGCGGCCTCAGGTTTTGCAAATTGGTGCCCTTTTCCTATTAAAATTTCCATGCAAATGCATGATTAAATATAAAAATCTACATACATTTTTTATATTCCCTCTCAACAATTTCTTGAAAAATAAAGTCAGCTGTAATCACCTCATCCCCAGTAGCTGTGGAATAGTGCTAAATAGTTTGTGGCTGAATTTGAATATATATTAATACCTCCTGTCCAGACTCCATATCCTATATATATTATTATTCCTGTGGTTGTGATTGGATCCCAAGTGGGGGACTAGATATGCAGAAGCCTTGTTTACCTTAAGTTATGAATTTCCTTTCTTCTTTTGATATTTTTCAAATATGTATTCTGCTTGCAAATTCAAGTTATTATTCTTGAAAATGTAATGTATAATATTCATAAATAAAAAATGAAGAATCTTTAAAATACTAACTATGATTCACAGAGTACTGAATAATTATGCTCCCTTATGCATCAGCTCTCTGTATAAATATTTATAGGCTGGAGAGAAGCTTAAGGTTTTCAGGACCGTGTTTGGTAGATGTTCCATCTGTGCGGGCAGTACAGCTCACCAAATTGAGAAATTGTTTGCTGTCTCTGGGCCTTTGCTGTGGAATGGCCTTCTTAAGACTTTACACAAAGAGGACTGTACTAATTAGATACGCAGAAGGCTAAGAAAGAAGCCATGACTTTAATGGCAGTGAAATATACCTCGAGACTGAGCATACAGTAGCCCATGGCTTTGCCTTTCATCTGCCAGATGTGATCTCACAGGGATCCGATCAGCAGAAGAACTGATGCATAGAATATGAAGAATGGAAATGACATTTCAGACCTATTAACAAGTAATTTCTAACCTATCATTAAAATCATTTGTTGTACTTGAAGATTGGAAGATGGCCAATGTAAACCCAATTATTTAAAAAGGCAAGGGCTTCAGGGGTGATCTGGGAAACTATAAACCGGTGAGCCTGACTTCAGTATTGGGAAAAATAGTAGAAATTGTTATAAAGAATAAAATCACAACATTTAGATAGACATGGTTTAATGGGACACAGCCAACATGGATTTACCCAAGGGAAGTCTTGGCTCACAAATCTCCTAATTTTTTTTGAAGGGGTGAATAAACATGTGGACAAAGGTGAACCAGTTGTTGCGTCCGTCGGTCTTCGATGGCTTCGCCCCACCTACACCTCTCTACTTGCGGCTCCTCCTGCTCATCTTGGACTGATGGCCGCCACGGCATCTGCTTGCCGACCTCTCCGGTGTCCCTGGACCGACTATGGTGCTGCCTCCCACCATTCTCCTTCAAGGTACCTCTAGGGCACGCATGCCGCCCTTATCTTTATTTCCACATTGGCGCAAACCTCAGGGGCATCCCCCTGTTCTGACGTCATGACTCTAGGGTATATCTGCCTACTACATTTGCTAGCTCGTTGAGTTAGCAATGGAATTCGTACAGATGGGATTCACTCTCCGTTCTTAAGCTACTCTGCCACTTCAGCTCTACTGGAACTCTTACTACCCTTTGGGGTCACTAACGGGGGCCTCTCTGCTTCTTTCAGGTGCTATCAGGAAACCGATACTCGCTCCTCGAGGGCCCATGTTCCCTGTGTCACTGCCTGCAACCTCTACCTTCTACTTGGAAGAACTAACTACAGTCACCATCTGTGAGTACAGAAAACATCTCTCTCTACAGTACTGCTTCGCCGGAATCAGGTACTCGCTCCTCGAGGGCCTGCTCTCTGCTCCGGTGCCAGACCTCTCATCTAGTGGAATCTCTGCTACTGCTAGTGAGTACAACGCTACTGAGTCTCTCTGCTCTAAGGGATCAGGTAGTCGCTCCTCGAGGGCCTGCTCTCCCTGTCTCAGAGCTTTCCTATTCTACTTGGGCCTCTGAATGCTAATTCTATTGTGTGCTCATAACTCTTAGTTTCTGTTCCACTACAGCACTGCCTACAGAGGATCCGCTGTTCCAGCGTCCTGAGAGAGACGCGCCCAGCCGGGCTCTACAACCACTACTCACTACTACCACCTCTGGTTCCATATACTGTTTAATAAAAGATTCAATCTGTGTTTGTCCGGAGTTTAGCCTGACACTGTGGTCCCTCACGGGACTGCCTCCTGTGGGCGTGGTCAGCTGCCACAGTGTCCAAGGATCCACCCAAACACCAATAACCATAACACCAGTAGATGTGGTGTATTTGGATTTTCAGAAGGCGTTTGAGAAAGTTCCTCATGAGAGGCTTCTAAAAAACTAAAAAGTCATGGGATAGGAGGCAGTGCCCTTTTGTGGATTACAAACTGTTTAAAAGACAGGAAACAGAGAGTAGGATTAAATGGTCTATTTTCACTGTGGAAAAAGTTAACAGTGCAATGCCTCAGATATTTATAAATGATCTGGAAAGGGGTATGACTGAAGTGATCAAATTTGCAGATGATGTAAAATTATGCAAAGTAGTTAAATCTCAAGTGGATTGTGATAAACTGCAGGAGGACCTTGTGAGGCTGGAAGATTGGGCATCCAAATGGCAGATGAAATTTAATATGGACAAGGGCAAGGTAATGCATATAGGGAAAAATAACCTTTGCTATAGTTACATGATGTTAGTCTCCATATTAGGAGCTACCACCCAGAAAAGAGATCTAGGCATCATAGTGGATAATACTTTGAAATTGTCGGCTCAGTGTGCCGTGGTAGTGAAAAAAGCAATCCATGTTAGGAATTATTAGGAATGTCTCAAAGGAAGATCCACACAGTATGATCATTTTGTGCGCATAATTTAGCAGTCTAGCGATTACTACCCTCTGACAAGAACTACCGCCTTCTCTTGGCCTCAGCCCCAGGCGGTGGGCATGTTCCAGCAAACCTTTTGTCTGGGCCTGTAGTTCCGGGATCTGTATGCCGAGCCAGGTCTCTAAAGCGCGTGTGAGATCAGCTTCCGCTATACTTTGGGAAAACTGACAAACCACAAATTATTCCTCTTGGCGTGGTTTTCTAATTCATCTATTTTGTCCTCCTGGACTTTGGATGATTTTTCTAATTCTAGCACCTTCCTTTCTATAGTACCGATGTCGTCTTCAAGGAGAGTAGTGCGCCCTTCCACGCACTCCACCAGATTTTCCATGTTGAGCAGAAAGGTCCATACCTCGGCAATCTGCTCCGAGATTTGATGCAAACGAGCATCCAGGGCGACTGACACCTGAGAGATTTTTTCTTCCAAGGATTCATCTCCCGATTGATCTCCTTTCTCTGGCGATTATCAGCGCCATTTTGGAGTTGGGTGGTTTCACCTTCTCCTTTTCTTTCCTCTGCAGTTTCGTTGCCATAGCCGGTTTGTGGAAATAAGACACCATCTTAAAAGTGAGGGGCAAACTTCCTGGGTTAGTAAAAAGTATTAATGTCCAAAATTAGGTTTGCCCAGTTATAAATGTAGGAGAGACGACCGGAGCTTGGTCTGTGTGCGTCCAGCCAAGCTCATCACATCACATGACTCCCTTAAGTTCCTGTTTTAAAAGACACACATTTGAAGATCTGGGTGAACTGGTGGAGATATTGGTGCATTGATGATTCCAAGTACGTGTGCAAATAAGTATGCTCAGAAGCAGAGAACGTGCTTACCATATAAAATACATGACTGTGTATATTATGCAAGCATTGTTAGTTATTATGTATGTAAAATATATGCATGCAATTTATAAAATGGGTAGACCCATTTATGCAAGTGTTTGGTAACTTCCACAGACTATTGAAAATTGGGCTCTTTGAAGCAAATATTCAAAAAATCTAGAACAGATAACTTATCTGTTCTAGATTGTTATCTTGGATATTCAACAGGATACATGTCCCTCTGAATATCCTTGATTAAAGTTATCTGGCTACCTTTGGCCAGATAACATTTAAACCTAACCAGATATCTTTCGAATATCTCCAGTTAGGTTTTAAGTTATATAGCCTTGTGTGGCTGGATAAAATTAGCCTTATCAGACTATGTTCTTTTGATAACTGCAGAACCAAAAATAATTTTGAAAAAACCTTGCGGGCCTGGCTGCCTGAATGACAATACTCCTTCACCCAAGCTATGGCCGAGCATCCCTACCTCTAACATCCCTCTAAAGGGATTACAAAAAATATAAAACAAGTGGTCTGGGGCTGGTCTGCCCCCTTTCCCCAGCCTGCTCCCAAGTTCCACATCTTTTACGTTAAAATACATATGAGTTAGAAAACTTCCACTGTACCTAATATTTTGATTAATGGAGTCTCAAGTGTGAAACATGCATCAGTCAACCAGTCGTGACTCCATTAACCAATAGCCAAGCAAAATGTTGGCACAATGGAGTCCTAAAGTCAGAGGTGTACCTTTCGGTGGGTGTTTATAGTATGAGCACTGGAACATATTTTAAACTACCCCATTGAAGATGCCTTAAATACAAGCAACACCAATTGTAAACATGTTTACAATATACTTAAGTTAATCATCAATGAGTATTTAATTATACCATCTGGATCTATTAGTCTTATGTAACCTGTCCAATCCTTTACAAAAATCAACTTATAGCTCTTTAAACACATACATTATTATACATTTAAGAGGTGTGACCATCCAACATTTTGATTGGCTAATTCTGTTCATCTGATCTCTAAAGCAAGTCCATTAGATTACTAGTAAGGACTGAAAAAGGTGCATAGAAACCTCTTTACAGACTGCCTGTATCAGTCTGTCCATGAACAAATAGACTGAACCAATATTCTTTATTTTAGTCAGTTTGGATATCCACTGTAAACCTTCAGTGGTACGCTGCAGTTTCTTTTCCATAAAATTTGATCATCAGGGATTCATTGTCAAGTGCTGCTCAGCGTGCTTTCCCAAAAAAAGATATCACACAAGGAAGGCTGATGAAGTCATACGGGTTTTTCTGTGCCTTACACAATAGCATCAGCAAGACATGTTTCTCTCTCTCTCTCTCTCTCTCTCTCTTTCACATACCAGTGGGATATCTAAACAGAAGTATTTGGAGGGTGATAGGGAGGGGCAAGCTAAGTATGTAGGGAGGCAAGACAGAGACATTTCCACACATATCTTGCTCATCTCAGTCCCTGCCTTTAAATTGACTATAAAAGATGCAAGAAGAGAGAGTCCCAAGGACCTATGTAATTAAAAAAAAAAAAAAAGAAAACCCTGGCCAGTTTCAACCACCTAATAAAACAACCATTAAAATGATTTGATAACCAATTCTTCGATATGGATATGGAACTGTAGTCTGGAGTCTATATAAGAAGGGATAGAATCACAGTATTAATCCTGTATCTCCAGTTCTGTATCACAGACTGCACATTCACATCTTCCCTTACAATTCACCATACCGAAAAATATTCATTTCCATTTTGGTGTCATCTCAATAACAGTAACACAAACACATTTTGCTGTCAGAAACTTTGTGAGGTAACAGAAAACCCTGCAAATAGGTTCTGAATGACTATGTAGCAAAACTGCCATACCATAATAGCACTAACTCTCAGCATCAACTCAACCAGGGAAAGAGCAGCACTACATATATTACTCAGTGCCTAGAATACCAATAAAAAAAAAACCCTCCTACCAGAAAAATATCAGAATAAACCAGTCTGCTCTGGATTCTCACACAGACATTACATGCAGAACAACCTTTATCTTGTACAAAATAAGGGAGCACAAATTAGAAATAGGAACATGCAAACAAAAACTTAAATAGAAGCCACAAGAAGCTGAACAGCATGCAGCACAACACCAGAGAAAGTGAAACAGATGCATTCCCTCCTGTACTAAGCAAAATACAAAGATATAAGAAATGCACATTACCAAAGCCATTATTAGTTTGGGCACTGCCTTTTGGTCTAGCCTCTGCTCCCAGAACATTTTCCAAGGTCATGAAGGTAGTAGCAGCAGCATTGAGAAGAGATGGGGTCCTGGTACATCCGTATTTGGATAACCAAGTCTCAGGAAGAGAGCTGCGTATGGCACGTAGCCATATGCACGTAGCCATACACGTGCGTATGGCTACGCATGTGTATGTGCGTAGCCATACATGTGCGACCCCGGATTTTAAAACATACACGTGACTACGCACGACTCTATTAAAATCTGGCGTACTTTTGTTTGCGCCAGTTGCGCAAACAAAAGTACGCGCGGGCGTAGTTTTTAAAAATCTGCCCCAATGTGCGTAAACATGCATTTATTGTTCTACAACACATCTACCTGCATACTGAGGAGGCCTTCCCGATGGTGAGGTTAGGATGGGAGAGAATGCCACATGTATTTTGGCTTTTCAAAACTCAGGTGCTTTTTGGTCCAGAAAAAGTACCTGCAGAAAAAGCAGGCACAATTCTCTGCTGATATTTTTTTTTGTACTGTAATAAAACAAAATACCCATTTATTTTTGCTTTAATCATTAATGCAAATCCTGTAGATAAAATGTTTCTTGGAGTTTGCACCAATGCGGGCAGTTTCATTATTGCCCCCATAATGAATATCCAATATGAGCTTTCATTTCAAACTAATATTTGTAAATTTTCATTGTAATTATGGCAGATATTTCTGTCTGGAATAAGAAATTGATAGACATTTTACTATCCTTGGCATTAAAACTCATCCTTAATACCTGGAATTATAGCTCCTTCCTAAAAATAACTGCTAAATAACACATTGTAATGATTGTGAGCCCTTGTGCTTGTGGCATGGTTGACAAGTAGGTGAACCTATTAGGTCCACGCCAACAGGTGGCGAGCACACCCTGGTCTGGGACAAAATGGAGCTTCACCTTTATCATCCCCGATCCCCTCAGGTCCAGGGGCTGGCAGGACTTAGGAGGGCTTCGAGGGCAATCAGAGAGAGAGTCCAGAAATGGGTCAAAGTCAGGGCAGGCAGCAATCAGACAAGGTTCATTTTCACAGCAAATCTGCCTGTATATTATAGCAGGTGTAATTCTCTGCAGGTCCTGGTGCTGGAGTAATTTCCAAAGCAAATGTATATGTGTAAGTATCCTATGGAGCTAATTTTCAAAAGGATTTATATGTGTAAGTGTAAATGTAACTACTATTGTAGCAATTTTCAAAAGCTAATTACCGTATAAAGTGCACTTACATGAGTAAATCCTACAGACAATTCAATGGCATATATTGTAGCAATTTTCAAAAGCCCACTTACTCGGGTAACGTGCATTTACATGTGTAAAATCCATTTTTAAGCATGTAAACACTTTTGAAAATCAAGCCCTTTGAGAACTGATATAACTTATTCAGGCTGTTACAAAATTACCCCCAATGGTAATAGAATCCTTCCAGGCGAGTCATTGTTATAGTCCAGGGGTCGGGAACCCATGGCTCGCGAGCCAGATATGGCTCTTTTGAGGGCTGCATCTGGCTCGCAGACACGTGTCGCCATACTTCGCGGTTCCCCGCTGACCCAGCTGCTCCCCGGTCCTCCGCCGCCCGGGCTTAAAATGCTGTCAGCCCGGGCGGAACGCGGCAGGACAGCTGGAGTCAGCGGCACCGGCGTGCTCTCTTCTCCTCCCCCCCACCCGCGGCCCGGAAGAGGAAGTGGAGAGCATCGGGTGCCTGCGCGGGAAGAAGAGACCACACTAGCGTGGTCTCTTCTTCCGCGCAGGCACCCGATGCTCACCACTTCCTCTTCCGGGCCGCGGGGGGGAGGAGAAGAGAGCACGCCGACTGGAGTCATCCGGGTGCCTGCGCGGGAGTCATCGGGTGTCAGCCGGGTGCCAGCGCTGGACCCGCGCAGGCACCCGATGCTCTCCACTTCCTCTTCCGGGCCGCGGGAAGAAGAGAGCACGCCGGTGCTCTCTTCTTCCCGCGGCCCGGAAGAGGAAGTGGAGAGCATCGGGTGCCTGCGTGGGAAGAAGACTGCAGCGCGGCTCGGAGGAAAATGAAAATCTTCAACCGCGGCCGATGGGACTCCGCCTTCGCCTCCGCGAGGGCTGAAAATGAAGGAGGTTAGCGTTGGGAGGTGGCTGCTGCTGCCGCGAGTTCCCGGGGGGGGGGAGGGGGAGAGAGAGAGGGAATGAGCGAGCAAGCATGTGTGTTTGAGATCCTGTGTGTGTGAGTGAGAGATTGCATGTATGTGAATGATTGAGAGCCTGTATATGTGAAAGAGAGTATGTCTGTGATTGAGATCCTGCCTGTGAGAGAGAGAGCATGAATGTAAGTTTACCATTGGGAACCTGTATGTGTAAGTTTGTAATTGAAAACCTGTTTGTTTGAAAGAGTATGTGTGTATGATTGAGATCCTTTGTGTGTGAGAGAGATCATGTGTATGTATGATTAAGAGCCTGTGTGTATAAGTAAGAGAGAGATCATGTGTGTCTGTGTCTGATTGACAGCTGGTTTAGGTGATGGAGCATGTGAGTATGTGATTGAGAGCCTGTGTTTAAATGAGAGAGAGAGACCATGTGTGTCTGTGTGATTGAGAGCTGATTTAGGTGAGGGAGCATGTGAGTATGTGATTGAGAGCCTGTGTTTAAATGAGAGAGAGAGACCATGTGTGTCTGTGTGTGATTGAGAGCTGATTTAGGTGAGGGAGCATGTGAGTATGTGATTGAGAGCCTGTGTGTAAATGAGAGAAAGAGAGGACATGTTTGTAAGCATGTGAATGAGAGTCTGTGTGTGAGAGAAAAAGACAGCATGTATTTATGTGATTGAAAGCCTGTGTGTGTGTAAGCGTGAAAAGATAGACAGCATGTGTGTAAATGTGTAATTAAGAGCCTATATAAGTGAGAGAGAAAAAACATTTGTATATGTGAGTGACTGAGAGCATGTGTGTATAGGTGTGTCATTGAGAGCCAGTGTGAGAGAGAGCGCTGGTATGTGACTGAGAGAGGAGAAAGTTCCAAGCAAACCACCCCACCTCCTGCTAATTCAGAACAATCTCAGGACACCTGGATATCAAACGTTCCCAGGTATGCAGAGCAAAAAAATTTTTGTATCCTTATTATTTTTCATTACTGGATCTTTGTGTCTGCTATTTTGAAATATTTTGTTGGTATCTGGAAATGTTTTATATGAGTTTTTAATTATTGGATATTCCACTCATCAGCTGTTTCGAAATATGTTCTTTTTGTTAGTACAGTTTTACTGCTGATGATTTTATATTTCTTGATTTGTTTTATAAGGATGTGTGATGTTTCTTTTTTCCTTTGTTACACTGCATACAGAGACTCTGGCTTGTTGCAGTTTCCAATTCAGTTTTTGTCTGCATGCTTCTTATTATGCGTTTTGGTCTCTTTATTCTATGTTAGGTGAGGGACAGCACGTGATTCAGGTGAGGTTTTCTGCTGGCGTGTAGTTTCTGTGTAGGACTCTATAGCAGCCTGACTTGGTCCGTTTTCCTAATAGGAGATGTATTGGTGTCTTAAGGCCTGGTGTAATATTTTCAGAGACTTATTGTACTTTAAAAGTGTGATCTTACATAAAATGCACACATTTACTTGTATTTAGTTTTAAACATATTGTATGGCTCTCATGGAATTACATTTTAAAATATGTGGCGTTTATGGCTCTCTCAGCCAAAAAGGTTCCTGACCCCTGTTATAGTCCATACATGGATATTGTATTAAAAAAAATTCTTGTGAATTCAGTAAACATATATAAAGACAGCCCATCCACTTCTCACCTTCATAATTTTCTTATTACACTCACCTAAAAGAAATCTGAAAGCACTTTTTATGTGCAGGCACTTTTATGACAGGCTTTGTTTGTGCAAGTGATATAGCAGTTGGTAACAGAATCCTTCTGACATTTGCATCTCTTCATTAGAACTTCCTTTTTAAAAGTAAACTATGAAAACCTTATTCCCGTTTCTAAGTCTGTTCTTATCCTCTGCAGATTGTAAGACATCAGCAGTCAGTCAGCGAGTGCGGGATTTGACCGTCAATCTAACAGCAGTAGGGCTTTGCGACAGGTTCCTGCAGGCTAAATTTTCTGGACTTACCCAGTGAACCGAGCTGTGCTCAGTGATTCCAGCAGGAGAAAGATGTCATTCACAGTTCAGATTGCCTTACTGATAGCCATCGCTCCTTTTACCGTGCTGGGATCTGTGGTCAATGCCTTCATTGTGGTTGTGAATGGCATTGATTGGGTAAAGACCAGACATCTGAATTCAATTGATGTGATTGTCACCTGTTTGGGCACAGCTAGATTCCTCCTCCTGTGGATAGTAATTCTGGAGAACATTTTTTTTTTTAATCCATATTTGTTTACTGTGGTGGAGTTTCTTAATGCATTTTATGCTATCTGGGCATTTTTAGATCTTGCTGATATCTGGTTTGCTGCCTTGCTTTGCATCTTCTATTGTGCAAAGACTGCCAGTCTCAACCATCCTCTCTTCATCTTTCTGAAATCGAAGATCCCTGGGTCACTGCCCTGGCTGCTGTTGGGCTCCATGCTGGCATGTTTGCTCACCAGCTTTCCATTAGCATGGAGATTCTACGATGAATACCAAAGAAATTCCACCACCAGTCTCTCTTCAAACAACAGTATGATCACCAATTTGTCATTAGCTTGGGACTTGTCCAAGGAACACAAAGACAACTTCACCAAACTTCTCTCTCCATATATTGCTGCAAAAAGAGTTTCAGCGCAGGAGAATAAACATACTTATCTGATGCTTGAATTATGCCTTGGATACTCACTTCCATTCTTCATATGCTGTGTAGCAATTGTCCTGATGATTGGATCGCTGTTGGATCACACCTGGCGGATGAAAGATAATGCCATGGGCTACTGTAATCCCAGCCTCCAGGTGTATTTTACTGTTATTAAAGTCATGCTTTCTTTCTTACTGCTTTGTGTTACCAATTTTATATTACTCATGCTAATATTATCAGAAGTGTTCCCCACGGAAAGTCCCTGGAACGATGCTATGCTTGTTGTGATTGCTGCCTACCAATCTCTGCACTCTGTGATCCTGATTCTGAACAATTCCAAGCTCAGACAGGTCTTAGAAAGGATTTTTCGCCATGCAACATGCTCCTCGGGAGGAGCTAACGCCTGAAGCCTTCAATCAGAAACTTTCTGAATATTGACCACTAAAATATTAAACCACAGGTAATAGCAATAAAAATCAAGTGGTCTACTTTCAGAACTATATTAAAATACACATAACTGAGAGGGTGAGTCTCATAATTAACAAACTAGGGAAGTTAAAAGGCATATTTATTTCATAGAAATAGAACCAGAATTTTAGACGTGAATAGTGTGATTCACTCTGACGGCTTGGTCATAAGGAGGCAAACATTGCCCAAGTGTCAGATTTTTCTGAGTAGCTACTGTTGCAACAGAGGGTATTTGGATGCTATCCAGGTAGTTCTGAAACTATCTAAAATATATTTGGAAGGGTCTGCAAAAGATATTTGCACCACGAAGAGGTGGAACTTGCATGTCTTTACCATTATCGTACCAAATGCACCTCCACTCTTGTCCACAACTATTAATCCACTCCCCTAGATAAGGAATTATTTATATTCCCTTCCTAAAGGAATTTATATTCACCTAAAGGAGGTGAATATGGGTTCCTAATAAACAAATATTCCAGGTATTTAATTATAAGTATTGACTCCTACAGCAGTGTGGCAGTCTCCTATTTCCCCAAATAACTTCCTATGTATTCTATAAGAAGACAATTTCTCTCTCTTTTTTTTTCCCCTCAGAGAAAAACATGGATGCTAGCCTGTGCCTTAATCTTTCTTTTTTATTCTCTCCAATTACATTGGAATGAAATCAAGAAAAAGGTAATGGGGAAAATTTGGGAAACAAGGCAATGTTGGTGCTGCTCCTCATTACTTTTAAAGAGGCAGGCGTGTGGTCAGTGCAGCACATCTCACTGCAGCCATCTGTCATTTGATTCTCATTTATTATTTCAGTCATTGGTTATTAGGTTCTGTCCTTAGAACAGGTTATTGTAAACCACAAATGTTACATCCTAGATCTTTCATCTTATCAACCCTGGATTCTTTTAACTCTGTATATACAGGCCTAACAAGCTTGCACTGTAAAGCGTTACAAAAATATTACAATAATCAGCCACTCGTTTAACTTTCCGAGGCAGTGGGAGCAGGTAACACCATTACTGTATCAGTTACACTGGCTTCCAGTGCAACAATGGATACAATTTAAAATCACAGTTATGATCTTTAAATCTTTAAAAATGGATGGCCCCGCTTACTTATCACCATCGTTGTCTTATTATAATGCTCCTTCTCAAGGTCTTTGCTCCCAAGGTAAAGGCTTACCAGTCCCATCACTGAATATAGCTCATTTAAAAGATGATAGAACTTGAGCTTTTTCAGTAATTGATCCCATATTATGGAATTCACTCCCTGAAACCTTATGGTGAATGGATTATCTAAGCTCCTTTCAAAAGAAATTAAAGTCATTTTTATTTCAGGAGGCTTTGGGGCGTTAATAGGGATGGTTTGCTGTGTTTTGCAGAAGTATTTCATTGTGTGTGTTTTGTTTGTATTTGTATTGTATTTGTATTGTATTTCATGTTTTTTTTTCTTTATGATTGTTTTATGAATTGGTGTAAGCCACTTAGCACAGGATATCGCTATAAGCAATCATAAATGTTTTACATAAATAAATAAATCTGTTGAGAATCAGAATTGACAGTCCCTACCTACTGCACTTTCTTCTCAACTCATTATCCATACGTGACCTTTTATGCAAGATTTTATTTTGTGACAATGGGGGTCATTTTCTATCCCTAGCGCACGCAAAAAGAGACTTTTCGCATGTGATAGCTAGATAGGGGCGGAGTCAGGGCGGAGTCGGGACCGGAAGAGGAGGAGTCGGGGTGGTATCAGGGCAGACGCCGCGGAAACTTCGCTGGAGGCAATAAGGTAAGACCCGTTATCGCCGCCAGTAGCAAGCCAAATAGCACCACCTTTCACAGTGGCGCTATTGGGTATGAAAGCCGGCAGTGATAACACCGCGGTGGTGCGATCGCTACCGGCTTTCGCATGCCTGCCCCCTGCTTCTCCCCCACGCTCCCCCCCCCCGTCACTGCGCGATTCAACGAGCTCTGCGATTTTAGAAAATCCAGCCCTATGTTTGCATTCAGGGTGGTAATTGTATATTATGCTTTATTTTAATCAGTTTCTGTGATGAACTTTGAGTTTATTAGAAGTTTATGTTAGTATTAGCTGTGAGCTGATTTATTTAATAATGTTGGCTAATGGTCTGATCTATTTTATTAACTGTTTTAGTTTATTTATGACTCAGGACTTTGTTTATGCTGGCTATTTCTCATTTGAATTAATATTATTGAATCTCTGCTTTAATTACAACTGTGTAATGACAGAATATAAATATCCATAAATAAGTATATATCCTTCCTTCCCCATCCCCATCACAACCTCTCTCATACATCATGGCTGAAGCATCTCATTTTTCAGTTCTTATTGATTTCTGATGGCTATACATGATTACATAGGTCCCTTTATAGAGAACAATGAATGACATGATGCCTTCCTTTTACATTTCTGAAGGCTGGAAAGTTTCTTATTCTAACATGTGTGCGACAGTTGCTGATTTCCAGAAAGTAAGCAGGGTAAATACTGTTTTCAGGGAGTATTTACTGGCTTATTTTTCACTGTATCCTTTTGTCTCGGGAGGCAGAACTGCCAAGGGAGCCATTTCCAGGTGGATGTATTAAGATCTATTCTGATTTATGACATTATATCCCAGTATCATAAGAAGAACATAAGAACGTGCCATACTGGGTCAGAGCAAGGGTCCATCAAGCCCAGCATCCTGTTTCCAACAGTGGCCAATCCTTGGCAATAAAATGTCTCGCTTCAGCCATTGGAGATTCAGACTGTTGCTCCTTTGCATGTTCATGAGGATGTGGTCAAACTTCCTGGATTGGCTAAAAAGAGCCCATTAAAACCTTGGTGACATGAAGTTGTGAATTATGGAGAAATTGCTGCAAATGTGGGAACACTTGACTCTGTAGAGATATCTCTACTTTCTAACATTTTCTGTTATAATCAGGCCACAGTGGTAATTTAGACTTGTATATGCAAGGGACATGGCTTAAACATTAGGCAAACTAGGCAGTCATCTAGGGTGACAGATTTAGCAGGATGCAAAGGACTGCAGCAGTGATAGCAAAACAATAGGTCCTGATAATCAAACAAATTCAAAGAGCAACCAGTGCTTTTATCACTTTGTCTTCACATCTTTCATGTGTACAAATAAATGACCACTCTGAATTCTGCTTTTTACCATAGGTATGCTATTTTTTGTGTTTCAGTCTTATGTTTTTTTGATTGGTTTGACTCACTTTGCCTATACCTCTGACAGGACCTGTGTTGCTAACTTTTGGCCTTATTTCCAGAGTTTAGGCTGTGGTGCAGGGAACAGGAGGGGAGGGGATGAGGCAGGAGTTGACCTAGCAGAGAAGAGTTGCTCTGCTCCCATATCCAGCTGCTCTTCTACCCTCCCAGTTAGGCTGCAGGGAGCAGGAGGGAAGGGGGTGAGTTAGATGCTGGAGCAGACAGAACAAATCAGAAAATAACTATTTTGCTGCTTCATCCAGTCTCTCCCTTTTGTTATGCAAAGAATAGGAAGGAAAGAGGTGAGGCTGGAATGGACCAAGCAGAGAAGAGCTACTCTGCTCCCACATCCCATCCCTCTCCTCCTGTGAATCCATACCCCTCCACTACCAAACGTACTTCCTTTTCCTGTGGACAGGAAGGGTGAGCTGCAGTAGAGCACAGCAGCAGGCATGTAGCTCTCTGTGCTTCTTAGACTCAGGGAGAGAGACCGGAGAAGGAGAAAGCTGAAAGGAGGTAATCTGAGAAGGAATTAATTTTTGGGTGATTTAAGAGAGGATGAATGTTTAAGGAAGTGAGGAGGGGATGAATGCTTGAGAGAATGCCTTTGCAAAAGGAATGAATGTAGAGGAGGCAAAGAGAAGTTTGAAAGATGGGTGGGAAGGAAGCGCTCAAGAACCAGTATGCAGCCCTGGAAGGGAAGGACAAGCAACAATCCAAGGAAGCTGAGGAACCAGAACCTGCAAACCCAAAAGCTGGAGCATCAGCAACCCCTGCACTAAGAAAAAGTTTAGTAGCTGTTGACGACTGACTTATTTATTTTTATTTATTTATTTAATAACTTTTATATACCGATGAACGTTGGGAACATCTCGCCGGTTTACATATAACAGAACTTAGCAACAGGCTTTACAATTATTGCATAATTAAATAAGGAACATTAAGAACATACAAATAACAGATTAAATTATACAAGTAGAAATTAGCAAAGTGGGATACGAGCAAGAGGTTATCTAAAAAGGGGGGGGGGGGGGGGGGGGGAGATTCTGGTATATAGGAGGGTATCCACACTTAGAGGAGGTATATATACATGGTTGGGAACAAATTTTTTATATACAATATGTTGTCCTGATAAAATTCACTTTAAGGGAGGTTTAAGTAGAGGGAGGGGGTAGAAAGGAGGTGGAAAGTAGGAGGGGGGAGAGGGAAGGGGAGAGGAAGGGAGTTGGGGGGGGGTGGGGTGAGGGTAAATGTGTGAGTATTAGGTGTAGGCGTGTTTGAAGAACCAGGTCTTCAGGTTTTGCCTGAATATTTTTGGGCAAGTTTCTTGGCGGAGGGAGGTGGGTAGCTTGTTCCAAAGAAGCGGGCCTGCTAGGGATAGGGCCCTTTCGTTTGTGGTGCGGAGTTTAGTGAGCTTAGGTGAGGGGGTGTGAAGTGTAGCTAGATATTGTTTTCTAGTGGGTCTATTGCTGTTGTGAAATGAGAAGTGTTCTTTGTACCAGTGCATGTTCTGGTTGTGAAGAGATTTGTGTATTAGGGTGAGGGCTTTGAAGGCAACTCTGGATGCTACAGGTAACCAATGTAGATGTTTGAGAACTGGGGTTATGTGATCATTTTTGTGGGTGTTGGTGAGTATCCGGGCGGCTGCATTCTGGAGGAGTTGTAAAGGCTGTATGGTGTTTTTAGGCAAGCCTAATAACAAGGAGTTGCAGTAGTCTATTTTTGTTAGTATGAGGGCTTGTAATATAAATAAATAAGACTTCTTATTTATTTATATTACAATATAAATATAAATATAATATATAATATATAATATAAATATAATATATATATATATATATAATAATATAATATAAATAAATAAGACTTCTGAAGGGCATGGGGGAATCTATTGGCCAATCAGACATGATGTCCCAGGAATTGTTCTCTCTGCCAGGTGCCAAAATCCAAGACATGATGGAGAGATTGCCTAGAATCATACTGATTGTTATCCAATGCTGCTCATCAATGTTGGCACAAATGATACTGCAAAGTACCCCCTGGAATGGATCAAAATTGGCTTCATTGGCTCTGGGAGAGAGGGAAAAGCAGAGAGTAGGAATGTGCATTTGTATGAAATGAATGGGTAACATGCAACAAATGAGAGCATATTTATTTCATTTGTAGACCTCCAAGACAAATGGAATGTGCCCATGCATTTAAATGAACATTTTTGTTTCATTTGTTTATGTTTTTCATTCAAGTCAATGGCCTATTGAAAAACAATGCCATGAGACAGGTAACTGTAGCAACTAGGGATGTGCAGAGGCAAAATCATAATGCCCCAGGGGGCGATCCACACCTATGTCATGAAGGGGTGTCTGTTGATCCACTAACCTCAGCAACATCAGATAGGTGGAATTCCAACAGATGCTAACATCTTGAATCAGCTGCTTATGAGGCATTCCAGATTCTTCCTTCTCACAGACAGGCTTCCCACCCTTCATGATATGATGAAAAAGCCCCGCTATTTTCCTGTACCTCTCTATCAGGCCCTTCAGGACTGGAATCCCATGGTCCTTAAGCCCCAACCTCAGGGCATCCCTTGCTACCGGGGCAGCAACTCTGCAAAATTAGTCATCTTTCACTGCTCTTACCATATTTGCGCTACTGTCTGTCACAAAAAATAAATCTGCATGAACACTCCTGCCTCTCTGGTCTAGCTGCCAGTGAGCCATCAGGGAGAGCTAGACATGTAGCGTTCATGCTGGTCCAGATGTCACTGATGAAATGCACACTATTTCCCTCTGCCTTGGCCAGCTGCACCTGCATGTGACTATGGCACTGATTGTAAGGATGGCAATAATCTGTCTACTAAATGTAGTTCTGGAGGGCACTTTTTACTTGGGGCTAAGAGGTGTATCAGACACACAAAGCCCAGGTTCTCCATTATTTGCAGGACATGGTTATCCAAGGCACCTCATCACTGCTTTACATGCTGCCTGCTTCTTGCCCCGGAACAATGATACAGAACACCAATCTATTTTCTCTATAGTGGTTTGCCATTGCATATACATGGCAAGGAGCTGCCACCTGATTGGTGGAAGGAGCCATGGAGTCTACTTTGAGGAAAAGTCTTCCCCTTTTCAACTCTTTTGCTACAGCTTCTGCTCTGAATGGTAGAGGGGTCCCCAGGCCAGCACTGCTGCCCTCTCCTGATGCCAGTGCTAGCTTGTGTTTCTATAGGAGATGCGTACCAGCATTTGTCAGATGCCCCAGTATTTTCCCTCACCTGATGGCCTTACTGCAGCAAAATGTGGGTCCTCCTTCACTTTACAGTGCCTCCAGATCAGGGATGCTTACACAATCTCTATGCTCTTTGGGAGCATCTATGGGCACTGGAGTTGACATTGAGAGTGGACTATGAGGTAAAAGGCCAGGGGCATTGCTAACGCTCTTCACCTGCATTGCCTGCTCTTTCTGGAGGTTGCTCTTAACACTGTCAGTTTCATCTACCTCTCCCTACCTCCTCACTGGAGGTTAAGATATCACTGACTAGAGCTCCGAAATTCTCTTCAGCTACTAGCTCTTTAGTAAATTCTGATTCAGGGAATGAGATATTCTTTCTCAGCATCAGTTTTTGAAAATACTGCCTCCATTACCTCAGAAGCAGTATTCATGGAGAAGCGTGCTGCTGGTTTTAGGTGTACCAATTCTGCTGCCTCTGTCCTTGCTCCTGCCCTGCTACCACCAGCCTTGGATGGATCTCTCACCTTTTGCTTCTGCTCCAAAGCAAGAGAGAGAGAGAGAGAGAGCAACACATGCTCTCCAATTTTAATTTCTTATGTTTTGAGCCAGCTTCCATTCCTGACTTTCTGCAGCTAAACAAGCCTCTTTTAAGTTTAGGGGCAGTACTCCCTTTTTTTTACATTGCTACTGGTACTGCTTATATTTTTGACAAGCTGGACTGGCTCTACAGTAATACCCAATACTCTATCCCTGCCATTTTTCTGCCCACTGCCATTCCTACTTCTCCCCTTTACTTGCAGTGGCATGATAGAATAGGAAATGACTACTAGGGGTCTTGATGTCACACTATACTTTATTAATACTATACCACTTACCAGAACCACTCTAATATTGACTAAATGTCTGTCTGTCACACATACTCAATCACATTCAAAGACTGAGTTCACTTCAGTGCTTAGCACAGTGCCAACTTGCCAAGCAGAGATAATAGCTTTATAATAGCACAAACTCAGTCTCTTTCTTTCTAGGGCTATTCCTTACAGTGTGTGCAAAAATGTCTCTCTCTCTCATGCACTCATATACATAGAGATTGCGTATGCACACTGCTGACTGACTTCTTTTGCACATACACTGAAAAACTGTCAGAAAGAGAATACATGGAGAAGGCTGATAAGGGTGCAGCAGTGCAGTACATTATATTGTGCAAAATCAGACAGACACAAACAAATTACTTATGTTCACTGTATGTGTTTCTCTAATCCATTACCATGCCCTAGTGAACAGACAGAAAGCAATATCTCTTTCTCTCACAGAAAGAGCGCTGTAACTACAGCAGTGAAGATAAGAAAATGTCCTTTGCCAATGCCAAAATACTTCTCCTTTTTAAAAGCTTTTCTTTGACTTTGACAGCCTCTGTAAAGATGAGCTTTTCCTGTGAAATCCAACAGAGAAAATGGAGTTTTGCATATGCTCAGACTTTCCAGATGCCAGCTGTAGGCTAGTTTAAAAAAATGCTTCACCTTGCTTGGTCCTCCATCCTGTTTAATTGCCTACTTCTCCCACTTTAGCTCTGGCCTGGTTGCTACCTCACACAGGAATTGGTTGTTTGTTATAGTTACCAGTCCCATTGCAGCACTTTTCAGTGGTCCATAGACTTGAATGGGAAACATAAACAAATGAAATGTAAATTTTCATTTACATTCATGGGTAACCTTCATTCATTTTAGACGTCCGCAAATGATACAAAAATGGTCTAATTTATTGCATTTACCCATTTGTTTCAAATAAATGGACATCCCTAAAAGAGGAAACTATTCTATAGAGGGGAAAATCTTGGGCAAACCATCCCTGCTCAGGGTGCAGCAGTTTGAGAACTGGAAGTTTCATTTTGACAGTGGAGTTTGAAAAGGAAAAATCCCTGAGAAAAGGGGCAGCCTGTGGAGAGAAGAAAGCATTTGCCTCTAGGATACAAGTATTATTAACAGTAAAGGAGATCAATCAAGATAACTTATAGACTATGAGGTGAATTTTCAAAAGGTTGCACATGTAAAATTAGTACTTATGTGTGTAAAATAACGTGCACTCATATATGCATTTTTATAAACCTAAACATACATGCTGAAGAAAAGTTTCATGAGCAAAAATAGGTGTATAAAAAAGGGGCAGTTCAGGGTGTGCTCTTGGGTGGGGCTCATATTTCCACATCTAAGTTGCTATTTTATAATCTGCCAAATCCACATATGTAAGTCTCTCTTAGTTGCTTATATTTACACCTGCTCATTATCTGGCACATGTGAGAATAAGTCTTTATTGCCAATACTGACCGGGTGAGGCATCTGGGTAAACTGAAGAACCAGGTAGGTCTTGATGGCATAGAGTTAGACTGGGCAAACTGTTGGATTAATTGGTAAAACTGGTAATTTCCTTCACACGTACATGTTACAAAATTTAAGGATTTATAAGAGTAAACACAAAGTTTTAAGTAAAATACGCATGTGAAAATACAGATGAATGTTGAAAATTTGAAGTCAAAATATGTGCATGTGGCAGAAAAGCAATACTTAGCTGGCTAAGTAAGATAGCCAGATAAGTCTTAAAATGCTATTTAAAGGGCTATCTTACTTAGCCGGCTAAATAGTGCTTTTTGAGAGTTATCTGGCTATATTCAAACTATATTCCCATGTTATTTTTTTAAATGCATAAATGTTACAGGATAGATTTACATGTATGTTATAACCCAGGTGTATATGATACTCATGAAAATTGGTTCTTACCTGCTAATTTTCGTTCCTGTAGTACCACGGATCAGTCCAGATAGTGGGTTGAGCCTCCTGTCCAGCAGATAGAGACAGAGAAAAACTCAAAGGGTATCCTATATCAGGACAGTGCTTCCCCTGTGTCCCTTCAGTATAAACATTATCAAAGCAGAAAAGTAAAGTTAACCAGAGAAAGATCAAGCAAGTAACAAGAACATGTAACATTCAAACTGTAATTGGAAAATCCAAACAATGGAAAGAACCACTCTTAGATATATATCTATCTGGTAAATACTTCCGGTGCCTTATGGTTCTGATATGAAGTAGATAGTTCCAAACTCTGTTAGTGAAAAAACTTCGAGCGGACGAGTCAGAATTAGAAAGCAGCCAGGGCAGGCGACTGGACTGATCCATGGTATTACAGGAACGAAAATTAGCAGGTAAGAACCAATTTTCCTTTCCCTGTACGTATCTGGATCAGTCCAGACAGTGGGATGTACCAATAAAGCTTCCTTAAGTAGGGTGGGACCAAGATAGTCCCGCTCGAAGCACCTGTCTGCCGAAGGAACCAAAAACTGGCGCCTGTACATCAAGGCGATAATGACGAGCAAAGGTATGCAGAGATTTCCAAGTAGCTGCTCTGCATATTTCTTGCGGGGAGACCAACTGGCTCTCAGCCCAAGAGGTAGCCTGTGAATGCAACAAATGGGCCTTTAAGCCCTCTGGAACTGGACGGCCCCGACAGATATACGCCGACGCAATCGCCTCCTTTAGCCAGCGAGCGATGGTAGCCTTAGAAGCCTTGTTCCCCTTGTTGGGTCCGCTCCATAACACAAAGAGATGATCAGAGATCTGAAACTCATTTGTGACTTCTAAGTATTGCAGTAGCACTATTTTCACATCGAGGTGCTTTAGGTCTCCACCAGGTGTGTTCGCAATGTCTTTGGGAGAAAAGTCAAGTAGCTCCACAGACTGATTTAAGTGAAAAGAGGACATGACCTTAGGTAAAAAAAGATGGTACTTTCTTGAGGGAATCAAAAAGTACAAAAGGCACTACCTATATCACTTAGAAAACGCTTATGGCGCGCAAAGAAACTTAAATGTATGGGTAAACAGAAAAAGAAAAAGAAAAATGTTTCTTAAAGTAAAAGCAGCATCTGCAAGCCTGACAACGTGTTCAAACTAACCAGGTTGAACCGTCCGGACTTTTCTTCATTTGCGGCTCTTACCCGGCTGTAAAGCCTGATAATAGCTGTTGTGTGCTGTTAAGCCTGGAATAAACTTTTTGTAAATTGAATATCCTTGTATTTCCTCCCATGATAACAGGTATTTATAATCCCATGATAACAGGTATTTATAATCCCATGATAACAGGTATTTATAAACGGGACACTGGGACCAGGTGCAGGACTAGGTCTCCTCTCTCGTGATTTGCGCGCCCTCTGCTGTAGGCGGCGATCGACCCGAGCAGTCAATTCCATCAAATACAAACAAAAAACAAACTTTGAAATGTTTGTATGCTAAGCAGAATGAAAATACAAACAAAAAACAAACTTTGAAATGTTTGTATGCTAATGCCAGAAGTCTAAGAAGTAAGATGGGAGAATTAGAATGTATAGCAGTAAATGATGACATAGACTTAATTGGCATCTCAGAGACATGGTGGAAAGAGGATAACCAATGGGACAGTGCTATACCGGGGTACAAATTATATCGCAGTGACAGAGAGGAGCACTCGGGAGGAGGTGTGGCGCTTTATGTCCGGGATGGCATAGAGTCCAACAGGATAAACATCCTGCATGAGACTAAATACAAAATTGAATCTTTATGGGTAGAAATCCCTTGTGTGTCGGGGAAGACTACAGTGATAGGGGTATACTACTGTCCACCTGGTCAAGATGGTGAGATGGACAGTGAAATGCTTAGAGAAATTAGGGAAGCTAACCAAATTTGTAGTGCAGTAATAATGGGAGACTTCAATTACCCCAATATAGACTGGGTAAATGTATCATCGGGTCACACTAGAGAGATAACGTTCCTGGATGGAATAAATGATAACTTTATGGAGCAATTGGTTCAGGAACCGACGAGAGAGGGAGCAATTTTAGATCTAATTCTCAGTGGAGCACAGGACTTGGTGAGAGAGGTAACGGTGGTGGGGCCGCTTGGCAATAGTGATCATAATATGATCAAATTTGATTTAATGACTGGAAAAGGAACAGTGTGCAAATCCAAGGCTCTCGTGCTAAACTTTCAAAAGGGAAACTTTGATAAAATGAGAAAAATTGTTAGAAAAAAACTGAAAGGAGCAGCTATAAAAGTAAAAAATGTCCAAGAGGCGTGGTTATTGTTAAAAAATACCATTCTAGAAGCACAGTCCAGATGTATTCCACACATTAAGAAAGGTGGAAAGAAGGCAAAACGATTACCGGCATGGTTAAAAGGGGAGGTGAAAGAAGCTATTTTAGCCAAAAGATCTTCATTCAAAAATTGGAAGAAGGATCCAACAGAAGAAAATAGGATAAAGCATAAACATTGGCAAGTTAAATGTAAGACATTGATAAGACAGGCTAAGAGAGAATTTGAAAAGAAGTTGGCTATAGAGGCAAAAACTCACAGTAAAAACTTTTTAAAATATATCCGAAGCAGAAAGCCTGTGAGGGAGTCAGTTGGACCGTTAGATGATCGAGGGGTTAAAGGGGCACTTAGAGAAGATAAGGCCATCGCGGAAAGATTAAATGATTTCTTTGCTTCGGTGTTTACTGAAGAGGATGTTGGGGAGGTACCCGTAATGGAGAAGGTTTTCATGGGTAATGATTCAGATGGACTGAATCAAATCACGGTGAACCTAGAAGATGTGGTAGGCCTGATTGACAAACTGAAGAGTAGTAAATCACCTGGACCGGATGGTATACACCCCAGAGTTCTGAAGGAACTAAAAAATGAAATTTCAGACCTATTAGTAAACATTTGTAACCTATCATTAAAATCATCCATTGTATCTGAAGACTGGAGGATAGCAAATGTAACCCCAATATTTAAAAAGGGCTCCAGGGGCGATCCGGGAAACTACAGACCGGTTAGCCTGACTTCAGTGCCAGGAAAAATAGTGGAAAGTGTTTTAAACATCAAAATTACAGAACATATAGAAAGACATGGTTTAATGGAACAAAGTCAGCATGGCTTTACCCAGGGCAAGTCTTGCTTCACAAATCTGCTTCACTTTTTGGAAGGAGTTAATAAACATGTGGCTAAAGGTGAACCGGTAGATAGTTGGATTTTCAGAAGGCGTTTGACAAAGTTCCTCATGAGAGGCTTCTAGGAAAAGTAAAAAGTCATGGGATAGGTGGCGATGTCCTTTCATGGATTGCAAACTGGCTAAAAGACAGGAAACAGAGAGTAGGATTAAATGGACAAAAATTTCTCAGTGGAAGGGAGTGGACAGTGGAGTGCCTCAGGGATCTGTATTGGGACCCTTACTTTTCAATATATTTATAAATGATCTGGAAAGAAATACGACAAGTGAGGTAATCAAATTTGCAGATGACACAAAATTGTTCAGAGTAGTTAAATCACAAGCCGATTGTGATAAATTGCAGGAAGACCTTGTGAGGACTGGAAATTTGGGCATCCAAATGGCAGATGAAATTTAATGTGGATAAGTGCAAGGTGATGCATCCATACATTGCCCCAGTCCCCAGTACATCTAAAACCTTCTTATTTAAACCAAGTTTTGGGCAACATATTGAAGTTGTCTTATGGCGTAACAATTCATGGTGCCTTAGGGTGCTGAAGCCACTTTCGGTGCCATTTTGCCTTTCCTGATGCCATCAAGTGTTCATATCAGTCACTATTGCTGGTGTCCTCTTTTTTACACCTTGGGGTGTTCTTCCTCCTGTTGCCTCTTCTTTGCTCCTCCCACAGGGGTTTGAGAACTCCTGCCAATGCAGGAAGCCTGATACCACTTTGCCTCTTTGCGGAGCCTTAGGCAAGTATTATTATGCCACTTTTGATGCCACCTTACCACAGTCTAAGTACCTTGCAGTTCTTTCCCCCTTCTGATGATTTCTTCTCACAAGTTTCATTAGAACGGATAAGAAAATCACTATTCTAGAGCCCAGAATAGACTGTACTGCTTCCCCCATAGCTTTTAATGGCAAACAAATAAACTAATGAAACGAATAAACACATACCTACAGTACCTGAATGTAAACTGATGTGATATCTCAGATCGAATGTCGGTATATAAAAATAATAAATAAATAAAATAAAAATTTTATTTTTAGATTGAAACCAATGAAACAAATTTGGGTCCCAATGAAATGAATGAGCGAACTGAAACTATTTTTTTTCTTCTTCTAGATATCCCTATCCTGCAGGATCTTTGCTTTCAGGAGTGTTAATTCTAGGGCAGATTATAAAATGTGGGGCAACTGACTAATTATGTAGTTTCTTCCGCAGCCACAGAATTGTAGGAGACTAGGAGCACTGGCTATAGGTAAGAAAAAAATTGCTATTCACCATAAGTTGGTGCATCCTTGAAACTATTCTAGACATTTAAACTTGGTGCTTTTAAACTTCCCTAAAATTGCTACAGTGACCCTCAGTGGAGGTGTTTAAGAAATATCTAATAGATGTTCTTAAAATCTCATTCAAAGATATGTCCCTGTTAATATCCTCTGACTTAATATCGTGGCGATATTAAGTCAGAGGAACCGAAAAAGGCGAACCCTAAAAAATAAATAAATAAAAGTATGCTGGCAGTCAGGTTAGGAAAAGGGACACTCAATTAATGAGCGTCCGTTCTCCTAACCCGCTGACAGCCCCCTCTCCTGGGCGCCCGATGCCGAGGAGGCGCTAGGGACGCAAACATTTTCCCTAGTGCCTCCTTTTGACCGCGGCAGCCGATTTAAATATTAAATTGGGTGACCAAGAGAGGTGGGTCGGCGCACATTAAGAGAGTGGGCGCTCAATTCTGAGTGCCCATTTAACGTGTGCCGATATTACATCGGCTTGCGTGTGCGTAAATGAAGTACCACGGAATGTTTAAAATTGAGCTATTTAAGAACATAAGAACATAAGAAATTGCCATGCTGGGTCAGACCAAGGGTCCATCAAGACCAGCATCCCGTTTCCAACAGAGGCCAAAACCAGGCCACAAGAATCTGGCAATTACCCAAACACTAAGAAGATCCCATGCTACTGATGCAATTAATAGCAGTGGCTATTCCCTAAGTAAAATTGATTAGTAGCCATTAATGGACTTCTCCTCCAAGAACTCATCCAAACCCTTCTTGAACCCAGCCACACCAACTGCACCAACCACATCCTCTGGCAACAAATTCCAGAGCTTTATTGTGCGTTGAGTGAAAAAGAATTTTCTCCGATTAGTCGTAAATGTGCCACCTGCTAACTTCATGGAATGCCCCCTAGTCCTTCTATTATTTGAAAGTGTAAATAACCGATTCACATCTACTCGTTCAAGACCTCTCATGATCTTAAAAACCTCTATCATATCCCCCCTCAGCTGTCTCTTCTCCAAGCTGAACAGCCCTAACCTCTTCAGCCTTTCCTCATAGGGGAGCTGTTCCATCCCCTTTATCATTTTGGTTGCCCTTCTCTGTACCTTCTCCATCGCAGCTATATCTTTTTTGAGATGCAGCGACCAGAATTGTACACAGTATTCAAGGTGCGGTCTCACCTTGGAGCGATACAGAGGTATTATGACATTTTCCGTTCTATTAACCACCCTTCCTAATAATTCTTAACATTCTATTTGCTTTTTTGACTGCTGCAGCACACTGAACCGATCATTTTAAAGTATTATCCACTATGATGCCTAGATCTTTTCCTGGGTGGTAACTCCTAATATGGAACCTAACATCGTGTAACTACAGCAAGGGTTATTTTTCCCTATATTCATTCAACACCTTGCACTTGTCTACATTAAATTTCATCTGCCATATGGATGCCCAATCTTCCAGTCTTGCAAGGTCCTCCTGTAATGTATCACAGTCTGCTTGTGATTTAACTACTTTGAATAATTTTGTATCATCCACAAATTTGATAACCTCACTCGTCGTATTCCTTTCCAGATCATTTATATATATATTGAAAAGCAACGGTCCAAGTACAGATCCCTGAGGCACTCCACTGTTTAACCTTTTCCACTGAGAAAATTGACCATTTAATCCTACTCTCTATTTCCTGTCTTTTAACCAGTTTGTAATCCACGAAAGGACATCGCCTCCTATCCCATGACTTTTTAGTTTTCATAGAAGCCTCTCATGAGGGACTTTGTCAAACGCCTTCTGAAAATCCTAATACACTATATCTACTGGTTCACCTTTATCCACATGTTTATTAACCCCTTCAAAAAAAATGAAGCAGATTTGTTAGGCAAGACTTCTCTTGGGTAAATTCATGTTGACTGTATCCCATTAAATCATGTCTTTCTATATGCTCTACGATTTTGATCTTGAGAATAGTTTCCACTATTTTTCCCGGCACTGAAGTCAGACTCACTGGTCTATAGTTACCCGGATCGCCCCTGGAGACTTTTTAAAATACTGGGGTTACATTGGCCCCCCTCCAGTCTTCAGGTAAAATGGATGATTTTAATGTAGGTTACAAATTTTAACTAATAGATCAGAAATTTCATTTTTGAGGTGCTTCAGAATCCTAGGATGCATACCATCTGGTCCAGGTGATTTGCTACTCTTTAGTTTGTCAATCTGGCCTACTACATCTTCCAGGTTCACAGTGATTTCGTTCAGTTCGTCTGACTCATCACCCCTGAAAGCCATCTCCGGAACTGGTATCTCTCCAACATCCTCAGTTTACAACGGGACTATCTCCCTCACACCTGTCGCCACTTGGTGAGCATTTTAATCTACACCATTCTCTGCTCTTCATACCTGTTACCAGATGTACATTAGCTCACTGTATGTAACCTGCTGCACTGTACATTAAATAACACCCCATACTGCACCCGTCTCCACTACCCTCCTCCTTTTCTCCTCCCAAACCCCCACTACACCACCCCACCTGACTACTAACGGTGCCAATATGACTGCCTACGCAATCCCTCACATCCACCACCCACTCTCCAGAATACCTCCCCCCCCCCCCCCCCCCCCCCCCCCCCCCCTCCGCAAATCCCTCATCCCCATCCTTACCTCGCCTCTTACCCAATTCCTTGGCCTCACCACCCTCTCTATTATTCTTATCAACGCTCAATCCCTATCCAAAAAGACGCCAATCCTCAATGACCTACTCACAGACTGCACACCAGACATCTGTGCAGTCACTGAAACATGGCTCAAAGATTCAGACACCGTCCATATAAACCAACTCCCAGCCACCCTTTATGACATCTTCCCCATCCACCGACCCAAAAAAAGAGGAGGTGGAATCCTCCTAGCAGCTAAAAAATTCCTTAACCTTAAGCCCATCAGCATAGCCACCCCACCCAAACTCGAAATAGGTCTATTTAGGGCAGACGCCCTGCAAATTTGTCTTGTCTACGCCCCCCCCCCCTACCATCCTTGAGTCCAACCCCTCTCCCTTAATTGAATTTGTTGTAGAATGGATAAAAACCGACACCCCCTCCATCATCCTCGGAGATTTTAATCTCCATGTTGATTCTCTCCCCCCCACTGCATCCTGCGACACCTTCATTCAATCCCTCCTTGCCATTGGCTTCCGACAAATCATAGCATCCCCAACCCACAAAGCTGGCCATACGCTAGACCTGATGTTTATCAACTCTAGCTTCCAGACCACCAACACACCTACCTGCACCCCAGTGCCTTGGTCCAACCACTGCCTCATTGAAAGCCGACTCTCTGCCAAGAGACCCCTTCCAAGTAACCATACATCTCACACTACCATAATATCTAGAAAAACTTGCCCCAGCGACGAACTTACAGACGCATTAGCCTCGTCCTTACCAAAACTAATCTGCTCAGACCCCGACACAGCCGTAGCGTCTTGGAATAGCCTTACAGAAGACATAGCTAATAAACTATGCCCCCTCTCCGAACGAGTCATAAACACCTCTGCGAAACCCTCCAAGCCCTGGTACACCCAAGAGCTAAAAATCTAAAAAGCAATCTCAGACAGAAAGAGATAAAATGGCACAAGGACCCTACCCCGCAACATTCCTCCAGCTACAAAACAGCCTTACACGAATACAGACTATCTACCCTCAAACACAAGCGTGACTTCTACTCAAAAAAAATCCATGACTACAAATTCAACCCCAAAGTGCTTTTCTCCTATGTCGCCAGCCTTACCACCCCCATCCCACCCACCATACCAGACTCTGAGGCAGCCGCCATATGTGAGGAACTGGCCAACTACTTCCAAAGTAAAATCGCCAACCTCCTCTCCAGATTTCCCCTCTCCAATCTCTGTGCCCCTACCAACCTAACTCCTGTCCCCTCTTCATCCCAACCCACAATGGCCACACTTGACTTCACTTCCTCTAAGGAAATCATAAGCCTCCTTCGTAAACTTAAGCCAGCTTCTCACCCTAACGACACCATCCCTACCAAAGCACTAATGGCCATCCCAAACAGCATAGCCAGAGCCATAGCAGACATTATCAACTGCTCCCTCACCCATGGGATGGTCCCAGACTCACTCAAGCACGCTGTCGTCAAACCCCTTCTTAAAAAACCCTCCCTAGACCCAAAAGACCCCTCCAATTTCCGCCCCATCTCCAACCTCCCTCTTATTTCCAAGCTAATGGAAAAAGTTGTTAATTCACAACTTATGGATTACCTTGAAAATCACGCTATCCTCCATGTTTCCCAATTTGGCTTCAGGAAACATTTCAACACCGAATCCCTACTCCTCTCCCTATCCGACTACCTCCTCAGAGGTTTGGGCCAAAGCCACAGCTACCTCCTTGCCCTCCTTGACATTTCGGCAGCTTTTGATACCATCAGCCACCACCACCTCCTGACACGGCTAGAAAGCATCGGCATCTCAGGAATAGCTCTCGCCTGGTTCAAATCCTATCTCTCAAACAGAAAGTTCTCTGTTAAAATTGGAAACAACCTATCTGCTTCACACCCTTTACGACAAGGAGTCCCGCAAGGCTCATCTCTTTCCTCAACCCTCTTCAATATTTATCTCACCCCCTCTGCCAGCTCCTCACCGACCTTAAACTCAAATTCTATCTCTACGCTGATGATGTTCAGATCATCATTCCCATTCACAACTCTATATCTGATGCTCTGGAGCACTGGGAAAATTGCCTTGCAGCCATCAACTCCCTCCTCACCAACCTTCAACTTGCCCTCAACACGAACAAAATGGAACTCCTCCACATCTCCTCGCAACCCCCTGACCTACCTAATGACCCCAAACTTAACCTCTTCACAGGTCAACCATCTGTTAGGGACCTCGGAGTTCTCCTCGATCCCAACCTTTGCATGAAACCACAAATCAACTCTATCCTCAAAGCAGGCTTCTTCAAACTCAATGTTCTTAAGAAACTCTGACCCCTGCTATACACCCAAGATCTCCTTACAGTGATCCAAGCCACCCTTACCTCCAAACTGGACTACTGTAATGCCCTCCTCCTAGGGCTCCCCTTGTCCTCAATAAAACCTCTTCAACTTTTGCAAAATGCCACTGCAAGGCTCATTACCAACTCATGGATACACGAACACATTACCCCTGTCCTCAAGGATCTACATTGGCTCCCCATCCTATCCCGTATACACTACAAGACTCTGACCATAGTACACAAATCTATCTACACACACAACTCCAACTGGCTTGACCTCCCCTTCACTGCCCCTCTGTCCTCTCGAGCTACCAGATCTGCCAACAAAGGTACTCTACATGTACCATCCTTGAAAGCAGCTCATCTCTCCTCCACCCATGACCGCGCCCTATCCATTGCCGGCCCTGCCCTCTGGAACTCCCTACCTGTCCATATGCGCCTTGAACCATGTGCTATCAAATTCAAAAAGAAACTAAAAACATTCCTGTTCAACCAAGTCTACACAGAATAGCTCCTCCCTTCCCCTCTATTGCTCACACCCCCTAGGTGACCGCCCTTTTCCTTATATTAAGGAATTAATCACATTGTATATTGTTGTCTTCTTGTTATGACCTCTTGTTGAGTTTTTTGTTGTTTAATCTATTTTCCTTACTGCCCTAGGTTAACCTCCTGCCCAGTTTCGCCTTCCCTGTTGAAATGTATTTTCTAAACCTTCTGTTAATATGTGAACCGGTATGATGTCCCCACTAATACCGGTATATAAAAGTTTCTAAATAAATAAAATAAATAAAAATTAGTAAACACAGAAGCAAGGAATTCATTTAGTCTTTCTGCAATGGCCTTATCTTCCCTAAGAGCTCCTTTAACCCCTCTGTCATCTAATGGTCCAACCGACTCCCTCACAGGTTTCTTGCTTTGGATATATTTTTAAAAGTTTTTATTATGAGTTTTCGCCTCTATGGACAACTTCATTTCAAATTCTCTCTTCGCCTGTCTTATCAGTGTTTTACACTTACCTTGACAATGCTTATGTTTTATCCTATTTTCTTCAGATGGATCCTTCTTCCAATTTTTGAAGGATTTTTTTTGGCTAAAATAGCCTCTTTCACCTCACCTTTTAACCATGATGGTAAACGTTTTGCCTTCCTTCCACCTTTCTTAATGCGCGGAATACATATGGACTGTGCCTCTAGGATTGTATTTTTAAACAATGTCCAAGCCTGTTGAACACTTTTAACCTTTGCAGCTGCACCTTTCAGTTTTTTTCTATTTTCCTGATTTTATCAAAGTTTCCCTTTTTAAAATTTAGTGTTAGAGCTGCAGATTTACTTATTGTCCCCCTTCCAGTTATTAGTTTAAATTTGATCATGTTATGATCACTGTTGCCAAGTGGCCCCACCACCGTTACTTCTCTCACCAAATCTTGTGTTCCACTAAGAATTAAATCTAAAATAGCTCCCTCTCTTGTTGGTTCCTGAACCAATTGCTCCATGAAGCAATCATTTATTACATCCAGGAACTTTATGTCTCTAGCAAGTCCTGATGTTACATTTACCCAGTCAATATTGTAATTGAAATCTCCCATTATTATTGCACTGCCAAATTGGTTTGCTTCCCTGATTTCTCTTAGCATTTCATCATCTGTCTGACCATTTTGTCCAGGTGGACGGTAGTATACTCCTATCACTATACTCTTACCCAACACACATGGGATTTCTACCCATATAGATTCTACTGAGCCTTTACTCTCTTGTATGATCTTTATCCTGTTGGACTCTATACCCTCCCGGACATAAAGTGCCATACCCCCACCAAGTTGATCCTCCCTATCATTGCGATATAATTTGTACCCTGATATAGCACTGTCCCATTGGTTAATGGTTATCCTCCTTCCACCAAGTCTCTGTGATGCCAATTATGTCAATCTCATCATTTGCTGCTATACACTCTAACTCTCCCATCTTACTTCTTAGACTTCTGGCATTGGCATACAGACATTTCAAAGTGTGGTTTTTGCTTGTTTTAACAACCTGCTTTTCAGTTGTTTGGGATAATTCGGAAATCATTAGCTTTGGTGATTTTTTACATATAGGCATATGAACTATGTTTGTTTTTAATGAAACCTCTCTGTTAGGATGCCCTAACTCTCCTGTTTCATTAGTATCCTTCAAGGATACATTTCTCCGAACCATGCACTGCTGAGTGACTGTCGGCTTTCCCCCTTGTTCTAGTTTAAAAGCTGCTCTATCTCCTTTTTGAAAGTTAGTGCCAGCAGCTTGGTTCCACTCTGGTTAAGGTGGAGCCAATCCTTTCGGGAAAGTCTCCCCTTTCCCCAAAAGTTTCCCCAGTTCCTTACAAAGCTGAATCCTTCTTCCCTGCACCATCGTCTCATCCACGCATTGAAACTCTGGAGCTCTGCCTGCCTCTGGGGACCTGCACGTGGAACAGGAAGCATTTCAGAGAATGCCACCCTGGAGGTTCTGGATTTCAGCTTCCTACCTAAAATCCTAAATTTGGCTTCCAGAACCTCTCTCCCACATTTTCCTATGTCGTTGGTGCCCACATGTACCACAACAGTTGGCTCCTCCACAGCACTGTCTATAATCCTATCTAGGTGACACGAGAGGTCTGCCACCTTCGCACCAGGCAGGCAAGTTACCAGGCAGGTCCTCACTGTCCACCAGCCACCCTGCTATCTACATGTCTAATAATCGAATCACCAACTATGATGGCCGGCCTAACCCTTCCCTCCTGGGCAGTAGCCCTAGGAGACTTGTGCTCAGTGTGAGAGGACAATACATCACCTGGAGAGCAGGCCCTTGCTACAGGATCACTTCCTGCTACACCAGGGTGATGTTCTCCTACTGGGAGACCTTTCTGATCCAAGGCAGCACGGGGGCTGCCAGAATGGATTTGGGACTTGGCTACTATGTCCCTGAAGTTCTCGTTAATGTACCTCTATGTCTGCCTCAGCTCCTCCACGTCTGCTACTCTAGCCTCCAGAGATCGGACTTGTTCCTTGAGAGCCAGGAGCTCTTTGCACCGAGAGCACACATACAATCTCTCACTGGTGGGTAAAAAATCATTTTTTACTCAGGAAAAGGGAGGTGTCCCTTGAAACTGGAGAGAGAAAATACTTATAGGGTTAAACCACATAACCGGTTTGGATTTGAAACTTCTCTTTTCAGGATTTGAAAAACTTCTCTTGTTCCTACTCCTCTGGTTTTAAGTGCCAGCAATAGCAATGCAGGAACCTTTACTCCACTTCTGATCAGAAGTAGCGTTTCCAGAGGTAACAAAACCAGGGTAAGGCCAGAGCCTTACCCTGGTTTAATGCTTTCATTTGCATGGGATTTCCATGTGAGGGCGCTAAGCAGCAGTCCCATTTTGGAACGTATAGGGGATAATTTTCAAAGGAGTTACGTGTGTAAATGTAACATACTAGCATAGCAATTTTACTCAAGTAAAGTACATTTATAGGTACTGTATAAAACCCAATTTTATGTATGCAAAAGCTTTTGAAAATCAGGCCCATATTTTGTGAGTGTAAGGTTTACCCTGACTGTCAATGAGAGACACACACCCACAGTGTTATGTATTACTATAGCACTGACAAAGGAGCCGTTAAGGCTTTTATTAAGATGATGTGCAGTTTCAGTACTCGGAAATATAAAATACATTTCCTATAACAACAAAGCAATTATAAATTATATTAATCGGTGGAACCTAAGAGGAATGAATTATTTTGCAGTGATCACAGTTCATAAACGTGATTGAGGGTTTTGGGGGAGGGGTTCTTCTCCTAAAAGGCACCTTCCATGAGGGAAAATCCTTGCCCAGGATTGTCTGAGCTTGGAATTGCTCAGGATCAGGATCACAGAGTGCAGAGAGGGGTAGGCAGCAGTTCCGACTGAAATAACCAATGTCCATCGGTTTTCAGCGGACGACTCTATTATTATCTCCAAGATTTTGCATATGAAATAGAAAGCACAAAATAGGAAAAACGAAGTCATGACTTTAATGGCAGTGAAATGGGCCTCCAGACTGGGGTTAGAGAAAGCCATGGAGCTGCTTTTCATTTGCCAGGTGTGACTCCAGAGGGATCCAATCAATAGAAAAGTTGCCACACAAAATATGAAGAAGGGCGGGAAGTATCCAAGGCATAATAGAAGAATCAAAGAAATGTTATTTTTATGTACCATATCCAGTCTACCTGCATTTGGTGTGATCCTCTTGGTGACATTGTATTGGTGTTCCTTGCATAAATCCCAGGCTAATGTACAATTGATGACATTGCTGTTGTTTGGGAAGAGACCAGTGGTGGAGTTGCTGTGGTATAACTTGCACAATCCCCAGGCTGAGGGAATGCTGGTGGCTATGGATGCCAGCACGGAGCCCAGGAGCAACCAGGGCACTATCCCAGGGATCTTAATTTTCAGAAAGATGAAGAGGGGGTGGCTGAAACTGGCAATCTTGGTACAATAGAAGACCGAAAGGCAGCATGCAAACCAGAAGCTAGAAAGTTCTAGAAATACCCAGGTAAACAATAATTTGTTGGCAGATTCTGCTTGAATATATAAGTCTGGATAAACTGCAAATAAGATATTCTCCAGCATTATTTCCAATTGGAAGCAGAATCTAGCTGCACCAAGGCAGGTCAGAATGACATCAATTGAATTCAGATGTCTGCTCTTCACCCAGTCAATGCCATTCACCGCCACAATGAATCCATTGACCACACTCCCTAGTGCTGTAAAAGCAGCGATGATGATCAGTGTGACAGTCTGAACCGTGGGTAACATCCTTCCCCCACTAGAATCACTGGTTACAATTCAGCTCACCGATTAATACCAGAGGAAGCAGCCTGAAGCAGTCAAAGTCCCATTGCTCTCTCATGCTGGACTGACAGACAGACCCTGCACTCTCTTAACTATTGCTTCTGTCTTGGAATCTGCAGAGGATGAGCTCAGCGATAGGACAGGAGGAAGATTTATATGTTTTACTCAGGAAGGGACAAAGCATGAACAGGGATGCAAATGCCAGATGGATTCTGTTAAAATGTACTGTATCATAAACAAATTCTGTCATTTTCTCTTTAAAGTATGTTTAGACTTTGTGCATGTGTGTTTTTGTGTGTGGGTGCAGGGTATCTAAAGAAATATTTGTTGAGTTTGAGAAAGATTAAACCTAATGATGGCTATAATGAAAGATTAGAGGTTTACCTGCTGAAATGGGGAAATCAAAACTTGTTTCTTCCACCTTTTAATGTGTGTAAAAGTACCTGCGCTGCTCATGGCATCGGTACTTTTATCTACGCAGAAATGTGGAACGGTTAGTTGGGCGAGAGAAAGTACACATGGGGATTTCATTTTGAAATCTCTATGCATACTCTCCAGAGAGATATATTTGTACCGGCTGCAAAGCACCTGTTCCCCACCGTACTGCATTTTCAAAGGGAAACTCACACAGCCTCACACATACAGAGTCTAATAACACTTTCAATGGAAAATTACCAGGTTTGTTTCTGCAATTGATAGAGCTGATGGTAACAGAATTTTTGTGATATTTGCAGCCTTATTCATGCTGCTTCCTTTCAAGAATAAAACATAAACATCTTACCTCTCTTCCTACTTCTGTGCTTATCCTCTGCAGTTTCTAAGATATCAGCAGTAAATCAGAAACTGTAGGGTCTGTATGCCAGTCCAAATCTAACAGGACAGTGAGACTTTGAGACAGTTTACTCCAGCCTACTTCCTCAGTTCCTCTGACATTACTCAGTGAGCTGAGCTGTGATCAGTGATTCTAGTAGAGGAAAGATGTCATGCACAGTTCACATGATCACACTGATCACCATCGCTGCTTTTACAGCGCAAGAGAAAGCAGTCAGTGCCTTCAATGTGGCTGTGAATGGCATTGATTGGATGAAGACAACTGAACACCACTGATGTCATTCTGACCAGTCTGGGTGCAGCTAGATTCCGCTTCGAATGGGAAATAATGCCGGAGAAGAGCTTACTTGTCCTTCATCCAGACTTCTATAGGGAATTTGCTAACATATTTTACAATGTCTAGACATTTCTTCAACTTTCTAGCTTCTGGTTTGCTTGCTGCCAGTCTGTCTTCTATTGTGCCAAGATTGCGAACCTCAGCCACCCTCTCTCTTCATCTTTCTGCAAGTGAAAGTCCCTGGGATAATGCCCTGGCTACTTTAGACTCCATTCTGGTATCCTTGATCATCAGCTGCTCCACAGCCTGAGGATACTACAAGGAATACTGAAAGAACTACAATACTGATCTCTCCCCAAGTAAGAGCATTCTCACCAATTGCACGTGAGCCTGAGATTTATGCAAGCAGCATCAGCGCATTTCCACCAACAGGATTACACCAAATGTAGAAGGTGAATTTGTACTAGTGGAAGGCAACACATACATTTATCTGGTTCCATTTTGCCTTAAATATGTCATACCCTTCTTCATATTGTGTGGCTGCTCTTCTTGTCGGATCCAGTCTTTGTGCCACTATTCCACCATGGCCATCATGGGAATCGGGATGTAGGGATATGACCTCAAAAAATGCACTGTCCTAGACCATGGAGGCAGTTGCTGACCCCTAGGACATCTGGATTCTACATAGGTACTTAATTCAGGTGGATCGGGGATCAGGGAAAGATCTACTGTATCCTTCTCAGTGTTTAGTCTGGGAAACTCCGATAGCAGTCCCAGCATCTAGTCGTGCCATGAGGTGGTACTGCTAGTGGTGGATTGTGTTTCAACTTCGGGACTCAATATGGTCCATCCTGGGGAAATCCAAGATGAAGAAGACTCTTCAACTATGGACCCCTGTTATGGTTTCGAGGTGTTTGAGTGGATTCTTGGGTACTGTGGAAGATGACCATGCCCACGGGGCTCCTTCCCGTGGGGAGCCACAGTACTGGGCTAGACACAGGATGCACAAACACAGAGTTTTGTCTTTTATTGTACAGCTGATGTATACCACCAGAGGTGGCAGTAGTGAGGTGATCCAGAGGTAGCAGTCCAGGGACCCTTGGCAGAGGGAACCCATCTCACCAAGATGGTATAGGGAGATCCAGGTGTAGGTTTCTCAGCACGGCAGAGCTGTAGATGAGGCAGACTGAGAATTAGATAATTTATTTATGTATGTATGTATTTATTTATTTATTTATTTATTTATTTATTTATTTAACATTTTTCTATACCGAACTTCATGACAAGATTCATATCAGACCGGTTTACATGGAACGTAGGGACTAACTAAACATAACCAAATAACAGGAAGGCCGAAGCGCAGTTACATATAACAGGGAGATGAAACTTGGGGGCTAGAGTAGCCTGGAAATAAAAGGACAGCAAAAAAACTAGAGGTTGAGAACATATGTCTATACTGTGGCTGGAACGAGCATCTAGCCAATTGGGAAGATTCTGGTAGAGTTATGTTAAAATGTTACTCACTAGATTACTCACTAGATGATAGCTGTAAGGTTGACGATTCCACCAGGCAGAAGTAGATGGATACAGTCACCGAGGCAGGGAGAGCAGGCCCTCGAGGAGCGAGTATCTGATCCCAGTAAGGCAACTGAAAGAAAGCAAAGGGCCCCTGAGGAGCAGGTTCCCAGGTTAGAGAATATCCTGAAGGGCAGAGGGGCTTCCAGCGGCAACACGGAAGCGACAGAGTAGCTTAGACCAGACGAATCCAATCCTTGCTAACTCAATGAGCTAGCAAACAAGCATAGGCTAAATACCCAGATAGCGTGACGTCACTCGAGGGGGATGCCCCTGAGGTTCCCGCCATGACATGGATAAACACGTGGGTGGTGTGCACGCGTGCACCCTAGGAGGCCCTTAGGAGAAACATGTCGTGAGGCTTTGCCATAGCCATTCTGGGGATGCTGGAGAACGTGGCTTGCAGACGTGGCAGTAGCCACCTTCCCAAGGCTAGCGGGGAGAGCAGAGAAAAAGGTGAGGCACAAGGGTCGAAGCCATCTGAGACCAATGGATGCAACAACCCCATAGCCAAGACAACAAAATCTAGAAGAGTCTCTAGATTTGGAAGACACCCCAGTGTTTCCATTTTCAAGGTGTGCATGCACTCACCTGTAATTGAGACCTCCTCTGTAGTAGAGCTCTGGGCCACCCACTGGTCTACCCCTGCTGCCAAGAACTGGTTGTCAAATCACTGACTTGAGACAAGTATGGTGAGGGTGGCCATTTACAAGACTGGGGGTCTTAGTGGGTACCCCATGCAATGGAGTGTGGGAATGCAGTGTGGAGGATGGGCACGGGTATAGGCCCCAGAACCTCCTCATGGATTTGGTGGATCCACCCACATCCTCAGCCTCTTGCAGAGGTTGGTGCCAAGGGTATAATGACAGTGACCTGTTACGGTTTTGGGCTGTAGTCTAGTGTGGTGAATACCACCTTCAGGAGTGATACAGGACAGGGGGACGGGAGCAATTGCAGGTGATCTGGTGAGGCTGGGTAGAGTCTCTAGAGACAGGCGCAGGCTGATAAGAGTCTCTGGAGCCAGGTGCTTGGTGGTAAGGGTGAACTTCAGGAAACACTGGAACAGAATGTGGGTATGCATGAACGTGAATGCAGGTGAGCATGAACTGTTACACTGGAAGTGAGTGAAGGTATGTGTGAAATCAGAATACAGGAACAGCATGCAGGTAAGCACGATACTGAATGCAGGTAAGTGCAAACTGGAGGAGGGGAACCAGAGCAAGGAAGACAGACAATGACAGGACTGGACAAATCAGGACAAGGACTACACTGAACATGAAACACAGAATGCCCGAAGGCAGCAAGGCAAAGAAGTCCAAGGGGAAGCAGGGGGAAGCAGAAGAGTAATAGCACAGCTACAAGGGGGTTCAGGGAGACAGGGGACAAGAAGGCAAGCAATAACTAGAATGCCTGTAGACCACAGAACAAGATCAGCAAAGAACCAGGAGGCCCGTAGGCCACAGAACAAGGCAAGGCAGGAAACCAGGATGCTCGAAGGTGCGCAAGGCAAGGAACAGATGGCTAAAGCAGGGAGCACAATTGAACTCAATGCCAAAGCACCGAGGCATGGGCTAGGTGGGGTTAAATAGTGAGTTCTGGATATGGGGCAGGTAGGCAAGGAAGGACGGGCCAGGAAGGGGAGCATGCTCATGGGGGGCCTCCGGTGCTGTGGCATTGAGTTCAATTGCTGTGCAGCCTCCTCACCACCTCCGGTGGTGAGGAGGCTGCACAGCAGCCAGAATCGTAACGTGGCCTCTATACTTCCCCATGCACCCTGCTCTTTGTTACGGCTATGGCTGCTGTGCAACCGCCTCACCACCAGGGGTCCCTCTAGTTCTGGCTCTCCTGACAGGCCCAGTCCATCTCCCCTGTCCACTCTATGTTCTGGGCTTTCCCATATAACCCTGCCTGACAGTTCCCTCGGTGCTTCGGCATCGAGCTCGCCTGGGCTCCCTGCTCTAGCCTTCCTTCCTTGCTTGCTGTGTGTGTGGTCCTAGGACCTTACTTTGCCTAGCCTTGCGCGGCCTTCGGGCCTTCTTCCTTGTCTTGCCTTGCCTAGCCTTGCGCGGCCTTCGGGCCTTCTTCCTTGTCTTGCCTTGCCTTGCCTTGCGCGGCCTTCGGGCCTTCTACCTTGCCTTGCGCTGTGTGTGCCTTTGGGCCTTCTACCTTGTGCTGTGTATGGTCTTCGGACCTTCTGCCCTGCTCTGCCCTGCGTGTGTGTGTGTGGCCTACGGGCCCTCTGCCCTGCTGTCTGTGTGTGTGAGGCCTTCGTGCTCTCTGCCCTGTGTCCGTGTGTGGCCTACGGGCCTTCTGCTCTGCTGTGTGTCCGTGTGTGGCCTACGGGTCCTCTGCCCTGCCGTGTGTGTGTGTGAGGCCTTCGGGCTCTCCGCCCTGTGTCCGTGTGTGGCCTACGGGCCTTCTGCTCTGCTGTGTGTCCGTGTGTGGCCTACGGGTCCTCTGCCCTGCCGTGTGTGTGTGTGAGGCCTTCGGGCTCTCCGCCCTGTGTCCGTGTGGGGCCTACGGGCCTTCTGCTCTGCTGTGTGTCCGTGTGTGGCCTACGGGTCCTCTGCCCTGCCGTGTGTGTGTGTGAGGCCTTCGGGCTCTCCGCCCTGTGTCCGTGTGTGGCCTACGGGCCTTCTGCTCTGCTGTGTGTCCGTGTGTGGTCTACGGGCCCTCTGCCCTACCGTGCGTGTGTGTGTGTGTGGCCTTCGGGCTCTCTGCTCTGCCGTACGTGTGTGTATGGTCTTCGGGCTCTTTGTCTTTCTACTAGCTGCCCTGACCCAGCCTGGACCCAGACACTGCTACCTGCCGCCTGCCCTGACCCAGCCTGGACTTTTACACTGCTACTTGCCGCCTGCCCTGACTCAGCCTGGACCCAGACACGGTTTCCAGCCATCCCTGTCTCTCTCCACCTGGAGCCACCCTTCTGGGTGGTGTTCACTTCCCCTGAACACAGCCCAAGCGTAACACTCTTGCTTGGACCCAGTCCCTACTGTTGGGTCACCTACGGTACCTTCTGTGCTTCCTTGCCACTCATCTCTCCACTTGCTCTAGGTAACTCGTCAGGTTGCGGTTTCAGGGACAGGCTAGATAGGACCTGGGTACTCACAGCTGTGTGTTGCATCTTGCTGCTGCTGCTGGAACTGGTCCCAGTCAACTCACTGATGTGCAGTATGTGCTGCTGCTGCTCTGATCCCTTACAAATGGCGATCTCAGGGAACCTGCAGATTCTTTGCCTGTCCAGGACAGCTCCAGTCTCCACAGTGATGGCTGTGTGGCCAAGGTGGCCTCCAGCCATCCCAGCCAATCCGGTTTGCTGCTTGTACAGGGCATCTCAGCAAAAGGTGCACTGTACTTGGATTGGGAGTGACTCCTGAAGCTGGTGGCATGTCTGCATTTGGCTCTCCCAACTGTATCACCCTTCTCGATATTTAGCCAGACCTGGCCTGGTAGTCAGTAGGCCATATCACGGGGTGTTGAGTCCGGTTTTTTCAGAAATCGTAGACTTGAGCACTTAGCCACATGTTGTGCTGTAGCTCATGCTGCTCTCCTACTTTTTACACGGCACCTCTTTGAACTTATGCAACTTGCTGCCACCAGTTGGGTGGTGTCATCTCTTTCTCGTGCTTCTCAGTGCCAGTGTGGATGCACATGCTCTTCCTCTTTGCTCCTTCTCCTGTGCACAAGTGGGAAACGTGGCCATCTTGGATTTTTATAGGAAAAAGGCAAAAGGTCTTTTTCAGCTGTTTTTGAACCAAATTCACTGCTGTTTTCGAGAAGAAGCATCAAATCTGTTGGAGCACAAGTGTCCTCACCCAGCCATTCTTGCCCCACACTGGGAATTTTTTGTAACCCTCTGTCCGTCTGGGGTCACATTCCCAGCCTCGGGAAGCATTGGGGTCACTCTCATGAGATGGGGAATCAACTTTCAGGGACCGTGAACTGGGGGCAGGATAATCTGCAAGGCCAGTACCAGGCGGAGGACAATCCACATAAGCAGACCGATGTCCAGACACAAGTTGTGCTCCAAAATAAAAATAGTTTATTGTAGAATCTTCATAGTAAAACATAGTGTCAAACTGCAGTGGATGCAGGAAAAAAGCAAACAAAATCAGTTCTAGAAAATTGTAACTCGTTCCTTTAGTAACAGTTACTCCTTCTAGTAACACAGTATCTCTCTTTACTTTGTTTCTTTTCTTTGTTCAAGTTTCTCCCAGGCCTAGCCTGCTCCTCTCTTTCTTTCCATCCTTTAGTAAAATAGTTACTCACTCAGTCCTGTTCAGCTCAAGGAGAGGTTCCCTCTGGTGCAGCAGACAGGAACCCACCGGGCGGTGCAAGAAGTCACTGCTGGCACAGTTTTGCCTTCTGGTCCAGACAGATGCCTGCAGCAGTTACGCACAGGTTTCCTTAAATCCTCCATGCCTTATTGCAAACGCTCTAGTTCTCTTCAGGCCTCCTGAGATTTTTAGGAGAAAATCTCTGCCCCACTCCTGCTACTCCCTTCTGTAACCCTAGAAGAAGAAGAACCCAGCTCCTACCTGTTTCCTTCCCTCAGAATCTGGAGCAGCCCCAGACTGAGCAGAGTAGGGGCTTTTATCACTTTTCCTGTTGCCCGAGCCCATGTAACCCCCTCTGACCAGAAGATGACCTAGCAGCCCTGGAACATTCTTACTCTGTCTCCAGGATAAGCTTTTGCACTCTGCACATCCTGTGCACCTCTAGCTTATGGTTTATACTTTTATAGGCTTTGCAGTTTTCCCATAAGTGGAAAACCTCCACGGAACCATAAACCTGTTATCACTATCAATTCCTGTACACTCTTGTGGCACAGGGGTGCCACACATATGATTCTAAGAAAGATTAAATTTACACTATGAAGCTGATCAAAAAAAATCTGAGTTCCTGAATGTAGGTACCTAAGGCCTGGATTCACTAAGCCAGGATATTATATGATGGGAGGGGCCCAGTATCACGGGTGGGATCTGTTTCTGCAGTATGTCTCCCCTGCTCAACAAAACATCACGGCTGCATCGCCACGTTGTTTTGTCATGAAACAAACAAAGTGGAAAAGGATTTTACAAAGCACAGTGGTGACCCTCAACACCCTGGGCCACCATCGCCTTAAAGGGCCATACAGCTCAGCACAGCTTCCCCCTAAAAGAATAGAAAAAGTCTCTGGGGATCTTCTTAGGCACCCACTCCACCCCATCCCACCCCAGGGCTGGTAATTGAGGTGGTGCCGAAAAAAAAAAGGTGTAAAAATAGAGGAAAAGTGCCACATAACAACTACCCCCTCTATTGCCCAGCCACCCACCTCCAGATTAACTCACAAGAACATAAGAAATTGCCATGCTGGGTCAGACCAAGGGTCCATCAAGCCCAGCATCCTGTTTCCAACAGTGGCCAATCCAGGCCATAAGAACCTGGCAAGTACCCAAACACCAAGAAGATCCCATGCTACTGATGCAATTAATAGCAGTGGCTATTCCCTAAGGGGTAGATTTTAAAAAAGTGCGCCTTCGCGTACTTTTGTTGGCGCACCAGGCGCAAACAAAAGTACGCTGGATTTTCGCTGATACGCGCGTAGCCGCGCGTATCAGCGAAAATCCTGGATCGGCGCACGCAAGGCTGCCGATGTCGTATAGCTGGCGCGCGCCGAGCCACGCAGCCTGCCACCGTTCCCTCCAAGGCCGCTCCGAAATCGGAGCAGCCTCGGAGGGAACTCGCTTTCGCCCTCCCCTCACCTTCCCCTCCCTTCCTCTATTTAACCCACCCCCCCGGCCCTATCTAAACCCCCCCCTACCTTTGTCAGGGGATTTACGCCTCCCGGAGGGGGAAGTAAATCCCCACGCGCCAGCGGGCCGCTAGCGTGCCGAGACGTGACCTGGGGGTGGTTCCGGAGGGCGCGGCCACGCCCCCGGACCGCCCTGGGCCGAAACCACGCCCCCGGGCCTGCCCCTGAAACGCCGCGTCCCACCCCAAAAACGCTGTGCCGATCGGCCCCGCCCCCCAACACGCCCCCGACATGCCCCCCTCGAAAAACCCCGGGACTTACGCGAGTCCCGGGGCTCTGCGCGTGCCGGCAGGCCTATGGAACATAGGCCTGCCGGCACGCAAGGCCCTGCTCGCGTAAATCCGGGCGGATTTACGCGAGCAGGGCTTTTAAAATCCGCCCCTAAGTAAACTTGATTAATAGCAGGTAATGGACTTCTCCTCCAAGAACTTATCCAAACCTTTTTTGAACCCAGCTACACTAACTGCACTAACACATCCTCTGGCAACAAATTCCAGAGCTTAATTATGCATTGAGTGAAAAAGAATTTTCTCCGATTAGTCTTAAATGTGCTACTTGCTAACTTCATGGAATGCCCCCTAGTCCTCCTATTATCCTCCATCCCAAATAGTGCCCCACCCCCATTCCATTTAAAAACTAGGCCAGTAGGGCTCTCCTCAACCCCGCACTCCCACCCCAAGCTGTTAAAAAAAAAACATTGGTGGGCTAGTGGCTCCCCCCCACCTTGGATCCAAGAGGAGGACCCAGGGGGTCCCCTAGCCCAAGACTTGGACAGCCTCATTTTTCAAAAAGGCACTGAGCAGACCTTGCCCCCTCATGTGACCTAGACCAAAACCACGAGGGGTGTGTGGGTCAATAGCCCATTAACAATTTTTTTTGAATAGTTGAGAGTGGGGTGAAGGAAGCCCTTAAATGGAAAGAGGTGGGTGAGGGTGTTTTTGAGGGGGGCCCTACTGGCTTAAATTTCTATTGGAAAGGGTGGACGGACAAGAGGGTGTAACTATTTATGAGGAGGTTTTGGAGAACAAAGGAGCTGAATGGCTTGGGGGGGGGGGGGGTGTCATCACATGACAACTTAAACATTTATTTTGTAATTTTTTATTTGCAGGGTTGTCTCGATTGGCAATGCCTGGGTGAGCAGGGGGATTCTAATAAGACTCCGGTGATTTTTCAATTTATTCTAGGGGGTGCCATGTTGGTCCACAAGCCAATTAAATCTACCATGGGAGCATAGGATCCACGTTAGGGTGTCGATGCTCTCACGGTAGATTAATGATTGTCCAAAAGGTGTAGATAAAATAATGTGGCTAACAAATTTCAAAGTCAGCCTTGATATTTTTGTGGCAACACCCCACCGGGTTGGCCACCAGATGTCACTGTCCCTGTATAGAACACACTATCATGGAGCCATCCATCTGCCTCAGTCTCTCCCAGCTGGAGGGCTGTGGTTGGATGGCTCAGCACTATTTAGCCCGGCCATTTTAGGGCACCTTGGGATCAGTTTGAGAAAGCCTTGGAAGAGGAAGGATGTCTAAGTTTTAAACTCTGGTGAGGCCTCCTAGCTTTACTCAGAAACAGTTTCAGTTAGAAGGGACACCTCATGGTGCACTCCCTGCCAGAGGATCTTTCTTTTACTAAGTAACAGAGAGAGAGAGAGATTTTTACACCAGATACCCTCTTGGGGCAAAAGGGCTCTCATCCAAAGGACTGAAGACCTGTGAGTCCATTCCAGTGACAGATCCTGCTGAGAGAGACAGTGATGGTATATCCTGTTTACCATTAGAAATATTTTTTGAACCTAAAGTGTGGGGAGGTTTTTAGATCCCCCCCCCCTCCCCATGGGATACAGTGCTGAGGTAGCCTGATCCCCTCTGACTTCCACCCAAGAGAAGTCCCCAAAAATATCACCTAAGGATGAAAGAACAAGATTGAGAGACCCCAACCAGATCTCCACCCATGGCTCCGAGACGAACTGGGTGTCCGAGAAGAAGATGACCTAAGATAGGACTTTTTGCTGTGAAGTTGGGGACCCCTCTAACAGGATTCCCAGTTAGCCACTGGATGAGTTTTGTGCAGTAAATATTACCATAGAAGCGCTACCCAGATGCCTGAATACCAGAACCTACCTACAGAGAGATACACTTGTACCGGCAGTCAGATGTAAATTCATTTTTATGGACAAATGGACTTAAAATAAAAGTTTACTCATTGTAATCATTAAATTAACATCCAGAGCCTGGTCTTGTCTGATTTATCACAGCCTCTCACCTCATGAGATGCACCTGCAGTCTACACAGACACTGGAAGCAAGACACCATAGTCCGGGCCACAAGTGAGAGCTTTCCCCCATAAAAAGAATCCCCCCAGGATTAAGAGTTAAGCAAGGGATGTAAACTGCTAGCTGGAGCAGCCTCGAAGAAAATAAATATGTATGTGTGCCCTCGGGAATAAAATCCCCCCTAAAGGTTACATTTTATTTACATAGAATTAGATATGCATGACCTTCTTTGCATGGATGTGCAAAATTCATAGATGCAAATTTCATACAAAGTAGCTCATTGTAGTAGGGGTGGGCATCTGTCCATAAATATGCCCAATATCGCTGTTTAATGAGCATTATAGCCCTATCATAGCTTGATGAATCTCCCTATAAATTAAGTCCCTAAATTGGGTAGCTGTTTTCAGTCAAAATTAGATGCCTAAGTTTTCAACTGAAAATTTAGGGCTCCTATTTGTTTGCCTAGATTTAGATCCAGGGATGGTAACTTTAAAATGAGGTTGCGTGCATGTACATACACAGGAATTTTAAATAGTCTGCATAAGTGCGCATACTATTTAAAATACACCTAGCATGCATATGTTTGCTCTTTATTTTAAGCGATTACACAAACAAATGTTATTTGTGTATCCCAGGCACCTTTTCGGGTTACCAATGATTCCAGGGGTTAAAATATAAAATAAGAGGGTAAATCTTTTTTTTTTTGTACCGACCTGAGTCCTGGAGCTGTAAGAAAACATTGCTGGGATGTGGCATGTTTTCCCTTCTTCTCACTGGATATGTGGCTGCCTGGGGAGAATGGAGATGTTATGGCTCAGGTTGGAGGGGACTCTGGAGCTGTGTGACAAGTTTCTTTAAGTGCAGGCAGTGACAGGCTGCAGAGAAAAAAAAAACAGTATCATGTTATCAGTGCTGGCAGGAACAGAGAAACACTGGGAAACTTAGAAGTCTAGGGGAAGGTAAGGAATCAGCTGTGAGAGTTTTTTCTTTGTCTTCCTCTCCCCCTCCAGTTACAAGGGGTGGGTAGGACTGAAGTAGAGTAAGCTGAAAAGGAGGCGCAGGGCTGCAGATTTTAATTGTCAGTTTGCTACGTCAGTCCTGTTAAAGCTAGGGCTGATGGGAATTCCATGCTGAAGTGCCTGCAAATTACCAGCCCCAACTATTTGGTGAGAGCTTTAGCCCATGGAGATGAACCAGGACACAGAGAAGAGAGCAGGCTGCTGCTACTGCCCTTGCTCCTTTTATAGGACCTGTTTTTGTGTCCAATATTGTGAAATACAGAGAGAATGGAGGAATCCTGTTAATGTCTGAAATTTTAAGAGTGAATGAAGTTGATTTGAGAATATTTAATCGTAGGAACTCCAGGTAAGGTGCAGGACAGACAGGTAATTGTAAATACAACTGGGCCACGTGTTTTTTTTTTTTCAGTTTAATTGAAGTAGAAATGCTGAAAGAAGATAAGGTGTGAAAAAAAAAGATTAAAATCACACTTTGATTTAATTGTGTACACTTTATGAGTTATTTGCCATAAGCTTTCTGAGCTCATTCAGGTGGTTGTTTTAAGTGTCTGCTTAACCCTGAGTTCAGACAGAGGGATAAATAAACTGAGAGAGAGAGAAAGAAATTGCAGCCAAGTGGCTGGTGTTAATATTCGTGTTATCAGAGCGGTTACTTTAAATGAGAGGTAAACTCTGCAGAGAAGGAAAGGCATTAACTGCTATCTCCTTATTCCTAGCCAAGATAGCTGAGTCAGCCCTGAACATCTGAACCACAGAAATAAAGTGCAGAAAGGGCGTGAAAGGCGAAGAGTGTAATAGTTTATGCAAGAAAACACGAGAGTGATAAGACACTGCCTATTCCCTCTGTTAGCCAGAGCAGGGTCCCTTGCTTATCCTTTCATTTCTTCACTAAGGGGGTCATTTTCTAAAGCTATCACACGCGTGTGAAAGCAACATCGGTACGATCGCTGCTGGCTAACACAGGACCGCCCCCCGCTTCGCCTCCCTGCTTCCCCCCGTTACCGCCGGGATTCACTATGCCTTGCGGCATTAGTGAATCCAGGCCTAAGCTAGAACAAGTTCAATCAGACGGCAAAGAAACCACATGCAGCAACACCAGTAGCACATCTTCGGAAGCCATTCAGCTCCTTTGTTCTCCAAAACCTCCTCATAAATAGTTACACCCTCTTGTCCGTCCACCCTTTCCAATAGAAATTTAAGCCAGTAGGGCCCCCCTCAAAAACACCCTCACCCACCTCTTTCCATTTAAGGGCTTCCTTCACCCCACTCTCAACTATTCAAAAAAATTGTTGATGGGCAGGCACCCAGAGGTTCTCCCGCCCTCTGTCAGCAGTGGGGAACCCATGCAATTGGGTAGATCCCCACTGACCCCTGAGGAAAGGAGGAGACGCCGCTCGCTAGGCCTTTGTCTCTACTGCGGAGGCAAGGGGCACTTCCTCGCCGATTGCCCGGAACGTCCGGGAAACGACCGTGCCTAGGTTATACCGAGGAGCTACACCTAGGCTCTACAGGATCAGCTCCTCTATGTACCTTGCCAGTAACTCTGAAATACCCCGGTGGGGAACTCCAGATCCGCGCTTTCATCGATTCTGGTGCTGAGGGGAATTTCATTGTGGCCGACCTGGTGAATCAGCTATCTCTCCCCACGCTACAGAAGGTTCCTCCTCTGAGGATTTCCTCAATCCGGGGCACCCTGCTCCCTGGTGTCATCACCTGCTCCACGGTCCCCTTGACTCTCCAAACAGGCCTGTTCCATTCGGAGGAGATCTCCCTGCTAGTCCTGGAGTGAGCTGTGCATCCCTTGGTTCTTGGACTACCCTGGTTGCGACAACATTCGCCTGTAATACAGTGGGATAACTTTCAGCTGATCCGTTGGAGTCCCTTTTGTTTTGAACATTGTTTGCGTCTCCCACGGCCACCGAAACCCTTGCACCTCTGCTCCTCGTTTCTGCTGCCCGAGCCATATCAGGGCTTTGCTGACGTCTTTTCCAAAGAGATGGCTGAAATACTCCCTCAACACCGGCCTTTTGATTGCCCAATTGACTTGTTGCCGGGCACCACGCCTCCCCGTGGCCGGGTGTACCCTTTGTCTTTGCCCGAGACTACTGCCATGTCCCAATATGTGACTGAGAACCTTGCCAAGGGCTTCATTCGCCCTTCTCGCTCGCCTGCTGGAGCCGGTTTCTTCTTCGTGGCCAAAAAGGATGGCTCCCTCTGTCCATGTATAGACTATCGTGGCTTGAATGCCATCACTAAGCGAGACCGGTATCCGCTTCCTTTGATCCCTGAGCTCTTGGACCGCCTTCAGGGAGCACGCATCTTCACCAAGCTAGAACTCCGAGGGGCCTATAACCTCGTCCGCATTCGCCCCGAGGATGAGTGGAAGACGGCCTTTAATACCAGGGATGGGCATTATGAGTACCTGGCAATGCCCTTTGGACTCTGCAATGCCCCAGCCATCTTCCAGAACCTCATGAACGAAGTTCTACACGACATGCTCCACTCGCATATCATCGTCTACCTTGATGATGTGCTCATCTTCTCCAAGAATCTGAAGACACACAAGTCCTGCAGGCTCTCCGAGACAACCACTTGTACGCCAAGCTTGAAAAATGCGTTTTTGAGGCTGAGGCTCTGCCCTTCCTCGGGTACATCATCTCCTCCACAGGATTCCAAATGGACCCTGAAAAAATAGCTGCCATAACTAGGTGGCCTCAACCCAAGGGTCTCAAGGCCCTCCAGAGATTCCTAGGCTTTGCTAACTTTTACAGACATTTTATTCCTCAATACTCGCACCGAGTCGCTCCTCTTATGGCCCTGACCCGCAAGGGAGCCGACGCCAAGAACTGGCCTGACGCTGCAGTTGCAGCCTTCACCGACTTGAAAGAAGCATTCCTCTCGGACATCTGTCTCCGTCACCCAGATCCCACCAGACCTTTTATTGTCGAGGTCGACGCTTCTAGCATTGCCGTCGGAGCAGTCCTCAGTCAACACTCCGACTCCGGACAGCTCCTGCCATGTTCCTACTTCTCCAGGAAGTTTTCCCCCGCTGAGATTAATTACTCCATTGGCGATAAGGAGCTGCTGGCGATCAAACTCGCCTTTGAAGAATGGAGGCAATGGCTCAAGGGGGCACGACACACGACCACTGTGTATACGGATCACAAAAACTTAGAGTTTCTATCTCAGGCTCAACGACTAAACCCTCGCCAAGCCTGCTGGGCCCTGTTTTTCAGTCGCTTTGATTTTGTCTTACAATACCGGCCAGCGGCCAAGAATCTCCGAGCTGATGCTCTCTCCCGAACTTCCTTTTCCGAGGAAGACCAAGAACCTCCTCAGTATATCCTCGACCCTAGTAAGGTTCGCCTGTCCGCCCTGACGGTCCTCTCCCAAGATAGGACCGTGGTTCCTCAACGAGATCGCTTAAAGGCACTACGCTGGGCTCATGACTCCCTCACTGGAGGGCACGCAGGACGCGAGAGAACCCTGGAACTCATCAACCGCTTCTACTGGTGGCCCAACATCCTACAAGATGTGCGCACCTACGTGAGTTCCTGTCCCACCTGCGCCCGTCAAAAGCCCAGTCCTGGTTCCCCGTGCGGTCTCTTACAGCCTCTGCCGGTTCCCACAGAGACCTGGACCCATCTCGCTACAGACTTCATGGTGGACTTGCCCCCGTCTCGCGGTCAAACGGTTATCTGGGTTACCGTCGACCGCTTCTCTAAGATGGTGCACCTAGTCTCGCTGTCCAAGTTACCCTCTGCACCCGAACTAGCTCTCCTCTTTGCCCAGCATATTTTTAGGCTACACGGCCTTCCGCAGGACATTGTGTCCGACCGGGGACCCCAGTTTGTTGCACGCTATTGGAGGGCTCTCTGCAAGTGCTTCAAAGTAAAGCTCAGCTTCTCTACAGCTTTCCACCCACAGAGTAACGGACAGTCCGAAAGGATGAATCGGTCTCTGAAAACCTACCTTCGAGCCTTCACCAATGAAAAACAAGACAACTGGTCGGAGCTACTGCCCTGGGCCGAGTTTGCCTATAATAATCAAGCTCATGCAGCCACCGGGCTATCACCATTCCAGCTAGTCTACGGAAAACAGCTGAGACCTCCACTTCCTCTCACTATCCCCAGTGCCTCACCAGCCGCCCAGTTGACGGCGCGCCAGCTACAGACATTGTGGCAGAAGACCCAGAACAAGCTACTCCGCTCAGCCTCTTCCGCCAAACAGGCGGCCGACCGCCACCGACGACCAGCTCCTACCTACCAGCCAGGAGACCTGGTCTGGCTTAGCACCAACAACATCCGTCTCCGCCTTCCCTCACGAAGATTTGCGCCCAGATTCTGTGGGCCATTTCAGGTCGCCGAGAGAGTGGGGTTAGTTTCGTATCGGCTGAGGCTGCCATCCTCACTTCGAGTCCACAATGTCTTCCACGTATCCTTGCTTAAGCCCGTAGTCCTCTCCCGCTATCACCACAAACCTCCGGATTCTTCATCTACCACCATCGACAATGACCCCACCTACCAGGTACGCGAGGTCCTGGATGTTCGCTTCTACAACTGCAGGTGGGAGTATCTACTTGCATGGGAAGGTTGCGGTGATGAGGACAACACCTGGGAACCCAGCCGCAAAATTTTGGACAAGTCATTGTTGCAGCAGTTCCATCAGGACCACCCAGAGAAACCTGGTCCCCTCAAGAGGGGCCATAAAGGGGGGGGTACTGTTGCGGTCTCCACCGCTTCCCCCCGCTTAGGGCTCAACCCTGCCTACCTCCGCTTCAGGAATCACCGCGTTCCGCCCGCTCTGGACCCCGGGGGCTTCTCTCACTCCACGTGGCGACCGCCATTACGTGCCTGCTTCTCCTCTGTCTCGCGCATGCGCGAGGACGCCCGTCTTGAGCGCTCAACTCCCAAAAGCCTGGCCCTGCCCGTGCTGCTGACGTCACACCCAAGTCCCGATATAACCGGCGCTCAAACTCTCATTGCCTTGCAACGAGGTTCACAACTGCATAGTTGTTCTTAGTTGTGTTCCTGGTGATCTCCACGTTTCCTGCTTCTGACTCCGGTTTGCTTCCGACTCCGCTTCAGCCTGCTGCCTGCCTCTGACTCCGGTTTGCTTCCGACTCCGCTTCAGCCTGCTGCCTGCCTCTGACCCCGGTTTGCTTCCGACTCCGCTTCAGCCTGCAGCCAGCCTCTGACCTCAGCCTGCTTCAGCTCCGCTTTGCTACAGACTCCGCTTCAGCTTACAGCCTGCTTCAGCTCCGGTTTGCTACAGACTCTGCTTCAGCCTACAGCCTGCTCCAGCTCCGGTTTGCTACAGACCCCGCTTCAGCTTACAGCCTGCTTCAGCCTCCGGTTTGCTACAGATTCCGCTGCCGCCCGCTGCCCTGTCTTCAGCTGGCCCTCGGCCCTGTACAGCCGGTTCCCTGCTTCCCGGGTACCTTGGACTTCCTATCCTTCCTGTTTACTCTGGTACCGGCCTAAGCCCAACTCTGCCTCTGGACTCTCTGCCTTACTCCAAGTCCCGAGGTCCCAGTGCCCTACGGGCTCCTCCTGGGGGGTTCCTGGTTCCCGGGTGAACACCTCCTGCCTGTGGCTCCGCCTCCCGGCCTACCCCATCACCCTAGGTAGGCCGGCCCACGGGTCCACTACCTCGCCAGCAGTGTCCGACTGCAACACATCCTGTCTATCTTCCAGGGGTAGGGAGGGAAAGCAGGGATAAAATTCGGACAACATCCTGTGAGAGGATGTTGATCAACAAACACTCTGCAATAAAAGATTCCTGCAGTAGAGGTTTTAATAGATTTATTATACTAGAAAAATGAAATAGTAAAAAAATATTTTTTTTAAAAAGAGACTGGCAATAAACATAATAGATACTTGAACTCTTTCAACCACTATTTTCCTTTTAGTTAATTCAGGAAAAGGTCTTTTATTAACTCTTACATATGTATAGACAGAAATTTCAACCAACTGAAATTTTTTTCTTTTAGTGCAAAATACCTTGAAACACTATTAATAGTTATATTCTTCTTATTGTAGAGCCTTATACCATATCCAAATACGAGCCAGATAACTATTGTCTTTGGCTACACCTCTGTGTTTTACTCTAACCATGTGTATGCTCTCTTGTAAACATTTGATGAACCTCAGAGGGAGGAAACTCACCCAAAATAAGATTTGTGCAATGCTGGAGCTCCTTGTGACCTTGGGTAAGTCACTTTACCCACCGTTGCCTCAGGTACAAAACTTACATTGTAAGCCCTCTGGGGATAGAGAAATACCTACAGTACCTGAATGTAAACCAATGTAATATCTCAGATCAAATGTCGGTATATAAAAATAATAAATAAATAAATAAATAAATGTTCTCTCAACCTAGCTTGATGTTACCCAGGTAGAGAGTCCATCAAGCTAGATTGAGAGAACATTGCGCAAATCTCATCTTTGGGTGAGTTTCCTCACTCCGAGGGTCATCAAATGTTCACAAGAGAGCACTGTTCTGTTTGTATGTCTCAACTTGAATGTCAAAGTGGCTCCTAATCCCCTACACTAATACCTAAACCTCACTTCGAGTTACTAGGTGGGCCTCTGACAGAGATATAAATACTTATCTATGATGGCATTATGGCTAGGCTCTCTCTCAAACATGGTCCCCCAGTGGTTGTATGTAAGACATACCACATACTAGCACTTATCTGAAAGTACAAAAAAGTTATCGCAATTTGCGGTAACTTAGCTCTTTGCATAGGTATTATATAAACTCCCTATTACCATAAAACACGCCCCTTTCCCCATCGCATGCGATATTTAACGCATTTTGATAAATCCAGGCCTTAATTTGCTAGCTAGGCAAAACAAAGGATAATCAAAATTTCCCTTCTTATGTTTTCTTGAGGGGAACAGCACTCATTCATTTCACAAACTTCCACCCTTCCCTCCGTGTTCCTGACCAAATCTTTACTATGACCTTGATACAGGCAACCAGGAGTAACTTCTAGTCAAAAGCTTCCTGTGCCCCTTTCAATTTCCTCAGGCATACTCTAGTACTGGCATAATGATCTCCCTAGATGTTTCTCCTTAAATAGTGGCTGAATCCTCCAAGTTTTCCTTGAAGTATGGCAAAGCCAGTGAAAAGCACTCCTTTAGTTAGTTTATTATATTTGATGTATCACTTTTCATGCCATAAATCAAAGCGATTTACAATAAAAAGTAAAAATTTAAATTACAAAGCGATTTACAATTAAAGTAAAATAAATTGACAATTAAAGTAAATAAATTTACAATTAAAGTAAAATAAATTGACTCATGTTCTTATAAGAAACATAAAAGTAATAAAACAAAAAACATAAAATAAAAGAATCATACTCATACAATAATTGGTAGAATAAAATTATAAAACAGGTTAATAAAATTCATAAGAAACTTCAATCTGGGAAAGCCTTGACAAATGAGTCTTTGGTAATATTCTAAATTTCAAATATTCTTTTTCAAGATGAAGTGAAAAAGATAAAGAATTCCAAAATGACGGGGCCAAAAAAGTAAAAGAAATTTCAAGAGTATCCTCATAAGAAAGAGCATGTCCTGGAGCATATTATGTTAAAAGATTAGCTAAATATGAAGGGGTTCCTAACCTGACTGCCAGCATAATTTTATTTATTTATTTATTTATTTATTTATTAGGGTTCGCCTTTTACGTTCCTCTGACTTAATATCTACTATAGCACTGACAAAGGAGCTTAAGACTTTTATTAAGATGATGTGCAGTTTCAGTACTCAGAAATATAAAATACATTTCCTATAACAACAAAGCAATTATAAATTATATGAATCGGTGGAACCTAAGAGGAATGAATTATTTTGCAGTGATCACAGTTCATAAACGTAATTGAGGGTTTTGGGGGAGAGGTTCTTCTCCTAAAAGGCACCTTCCATGATTGAGAATCCTTGCCCAGGGTTTTCTGAGCTTGCAATTGCTGAGGATCAGGATCACAGAGTGCAGAGAGGGGTAGGCAGCAGTTCCGACTGAAATAACCAACATCCATGGGTTTTCGGCAGACGACTCTATTATTAGCTCCAAGATTTTGCATATGAAATAGAAAGCACAAAATAGGAAAAACGAAGTCATAACTTTAATGGCAGTGAAATGGGCCTCCAGACTGGGCTCAGAAAAAGCAATGGAGTTGCTTTTCATTTGCCAGGTGTGACTCCAGAGGGATCCAATCAATAGAAAAGTTGCCACACAAAATATGAAGAAGGGCGGGAAGTATCCAAGGCATAATACAAGAATCAAAGAAATGTTATTTTTATGTACCATATCCAGTCTACCTGCATTTGGTGTGATCTTCTTGGTGAAATTGTATTGATGTTCCTTGCATAAATCCCAGGCTAATGTACAATTGATGAGATTGCTGTTGTTTGGGGAGAGACCAGTGGTGGAGTTGCTGTGGTATAACTTGCAGAATCCCCAGGCTGAGGGAATGCTAGTGACTATGGATGCCAGCACGGAGCCCAGGAGCATCCAGCGCACTATCCCAGGGATCTTAATTTTCAGAAAGATGAAGAGAGGGTGGCTGAAACTGGCAATCTTGGTACAATAGAAGACGGAAAGGCAGCATGCAAACCAGAAGCTAGAAAGTTCTAGAAATATCCCAGGTAAACAATAATTTGTTGGCAGATTCTGCTTGATTATATAACTCTGGATAAACTGCAAATAAGATATTATCCAGCATTATTTCCAATTGGAAGCAGAATCTTGCTGCACCAAGGCAGGTCAGAATGACATCAATTGAATTCAGATGTCTGCTCTTCACCCAGTCAATGCAATTCACAGCCACAATGAATCCATTGACCACACTCCCTAGCGCTGTAAAAGCAGCGATGATGATCAATGTGACAGTCTGAACCGTGGGTAACATCCTTCTCCCACTAGAATCACTGGTCACAATTCAGCTCACCGATTAATACCAGAGGAAGCAGCCTGAAGCAGTCAAAGTCCCACTGCTCTGCTCGTGCTGGACTGACAGACAGGCCCTGCACTCTCTGACTTATTGCTTCAGTCTTAGAATCTGCAGAGGATGAGCTCAGCGATAGGACAGGAGGAAGATTTTTATGTTTTACTCAGGAAGGCACAAAGCATGAGCAGGGATGCAAATGTCAGATGGATTCTGTTACAAAGTACTGTATCATAAACAAATTCTGTCATTTTCTCTTTAAAGTATTTTTAGACTTTGTGCATGTGTGTTTTTGTGTGAGGGTGCAGGGTATCTAAAGAAATATTTGTTGAGTTTGAGAAAGATTAAACCTAATGAGGGCTATAATGAAAGATTAGAGTTTTACCTGCTGGAATGGGGAAATCAAAACTTGTTTCTTCCACCTTTTACTGAATGTAAAAGTATCTGCGCTGCTCATGGCATCGGTACTTTTATCTATGCAGAAAAGAGGAAGGGTTAGATTGAGAGAGAGATAGTAGGAAGGGTTAGATTGAGAGAGAGAAAGTACACATGGGGATTTCATTTTGAAATCTCTATGCATTCTTTCCAGAGATATATTTGTACCGGCTGCAAAGCACCTGTTCCCCACCGTACTGCATTTTCAAAGGGAAACTCACACACCCTCACACACACAGAGTCTAAAAACACTTTCAATGGAAAATTACCAGGTTTGTTTCTGCAATTGATAGAGATGATCGTAACAGAATTTTTGTGATATTTGCAGCCTTGTTCATGCTGCTTCCTTTCAAGAATAAAACATGAACATCTTACCTCTCTTCCTACTTCTGTGCTTATCCTCTGCAGATTCTAAGATATCAGCAGTAAATCAGAAACTGTAGGGTCTGTATGCCAGTCCAAATCTAACAGGACAGTGAGACTTTGAGACAGTTTACTCCAGCCTACTTCCTCAGTTCCTCTGACATTACTCAGGGAGCTGAGCTGTGATCGGTGATTCTAGCAGAGGAAAGTTGTCATTCACAGTTCACATGATCACACTGATCACCATCGCTGCTTTTACAGCTGCTAGAGAAAGCAGTCAGTGCCTTCAATGTGGCTGTGAATGGCATTGATTGGATGAAGACAACTGAACACCACTGATGTCATTCTGACCAGTCTGGGTGCAGCTAGATTCCACTTCCAATGGGAAATAAAGCCGGAGAAGAGCTTACTTGTCCTTCATCCAGACTTCTATAGGGAATTTGCTAACATATTTTACAATGTCTAGACATTTCTTCAACTTTCTAGCTTCTGGTTTTCTTGCTGCCAGTCTGTCTTCTATTGTGCCAAGATTGCGAACCTCAGCCACCCTCTCTCTTCATCTTTCTGCAAGTGAAGGTCCCTGGGATAACGCCCTGGCTACTTTAGACTCCATTCTGGTACCCTTGATCATCAGTGCCCTATAGCCCGAGGATACTACAAGGAATACTGAAAGAACTACAATACTGATATCTCCCCAAGTAAGAGCATTCTCACCAATTGCATGTGAGCCTGAGATTTATGCAAGCAGCATCAGCGCATTTCCACCAACAGGATTACACCAAATGTAGAAGGTGAATTTGTACTAGTGGAAGGCAACACATACATTTATCTGGTTCCATTTTGCCTTAAATATGTCATACCCTTCTTCATATTGTGTGGCTGCTCTTCTTGTCGGATCCAGTCTTTGTGCCACTATTCCACCATGGCCATCATGGGAATCGGGATGTAGGGATATGACCTCAAAAAATGCACTGTCCTAGACCATGGAGGCAGCCGCTGACCCCTAGGACATCTGGATTCTACAAAGGTACTTAATTCAGGTGGATCGGGGATCAGGGAAAGATCTACTGTATCCTTCTCAGTGTCTAGTCTGGGAAACTCCGATAGCAGTCCCAGCAACTTGTGGTGCCATGAGGTGGTACTGCTAGTGGTGGATTGTGTTTCAATTTCGGGACTGAATATGGTCCATCCTGGGGAAATCCCAGATGAAGAAGACTCTTCAATTATGGACCCCTGTTATGGTTTTGAGGTATTTGAGTGGATTCTTGGATATTGTGGAAGATGACCATGCCCACGGGGAGGAGCCCCATGGGGAGCAACAGTACTGGACTAGACACAGGATGCACAAACACAGAGTTTTGTCTTTTATTGTACAGCTGATGTATACCACCAGAGGTGGCAGTAGTGAGGTGATCCAGAGGTAGCAGTCCAGGGACCCTCGGCAGAGGGAACCCATCTCACCAAGATGGTATAGGGAGATCCAGGTGTAGGTTTCTCAGCACGGCAGAGCTGTAGATGAGGCCGACTGAGAATTAGATTACTCACTAGATGGTAGCTGTAAGGTTGACGATTCCACCAGGCAGAAGTAGATGGATACAGTCACAGAGGCAGGGAGAGCAGACCCTTGAGGAACGAGTACCTGATCCCAGTAAGGCACCTGAAAAGAAAGCAAAGGGCCCCCGAGAAGCAGGTTCCCAGGTTAGAGAATATCCTGAAGGGCTTCCAGCAGCAGCACGGAAGCAACAGAGTAGCTTAGACCGGACGAATCCAATCCTTGCTAACTCAATGAGTTGCAAACAAGCATAAGCTAAATACCCAGATAGCGTGACGTCACTCGAGGGGGATGCCCCTGAGGTTCCCGCCATGACATGGATAAAGACGTGGGTGGTGTGCACACGCGCATCCTAGGAGGCCCTTAGGAGAAACATGTTGTGAGGCTTTGCCATAGCCATAACATTCACACATACCCCCATTCTGGGGACGCCGGAGAACGTGACTTGCAGACGTGGCAGTAGCCATCTTCCCAAGGCTAGCGGGGAGAGCAGAAAAAAAGGTGAGGCACAAGGGTTGAAGCCTTCTGAGACAAATGGATGCAACAACCCCATGGCCAAGACAACAAAATCTAGAAGAGTCTCTAGCTTTGGAAGACACCCCAGTGTTTCCATCTTCAAGGTGTGCATGCACTCACCTGTAATTGAGACCTCCTCTGTAGTAGAGCTCTGGGCCACCCACTGGTCTACCCCTGCTGCAAAGAACTGGTTGTCACATCACTGACTTGAGACAAGTATGGTGAGGGTGGCCATTTACGAGACTGGGGTCTTAGTGGGTACCCCATGCAATGGAGTGTGGGAATGCAGTGTGGAGGATGGGCACTGGTATAGGCCCCAGAACCTCCTCATGGATTTGGTGGATCCGCCCACATCCTCAGCCTCTTGCAGAGGTTGGTGCCAAGGGTATAATGACAGTGACCTGTTACGGTTTTGGGCTGTAGTCTGGTGTGGTGAACACCACCTTCAGGAGTGATACAGGACAGGGGGACGGGAGCAATTGCAGGTGATCTGGTGAGGCTGGGTAGAGTCTCTAGAGCCGGGCGCAGGCTGATAAGAGTCTCTGGAGCCAGGTGCTTGGTGGTAAGGGTGAACTTCAGGAAACACTGGAACAGAATGGGGGTATGTGTGAATGTGAATGCAGGTGAGCATGAACTGTTACACTGGAAGTGAGTGAAGGTATGTGTGAAATCAGAATACAGGAACAGCATGCAGGTAAGCACGATACTGAATGCAGGTAAGTGCAAACTGGAGGAGGAGAAGCAGAGCAAGGAAGACAGACAATGACAGGACTGGACAAACCAGGACAAGGACTACACTGAACATGAAACACAGAATGCCTGAAGGCAGCAAGGCAAAGAAGTCCAAGGGGAAGCAGGGGGAAGCAGAAGAGTAATAGCACAGCTACAAGGGGGTTCAGGGAGACAGGGGACAAGAAGGCAAGCAATAACTAGAATGCCTGTAGACCACAGAACAAGATCTGCAAAGAACCAGGAGGCCCGTAGGCCACAGCACAAGGCAAGGCAGGAAACCAGGATGCTCGAAGGTGCGCAAGGCAAGGAACAGATGGCTAAAGCAGGGAGCACAATTGAACTCGATGCCGAAGCACCGAGGTATGGGCTAGGTGGGGTTAAATAGTGAGTTCTGGATATGGGGCAGGTAGGCAAGGAAGGACGGGCCAGGAAGGGGAGCATGCTCATGGGGGGCCTCCGGTGGTGAGGAGGCTGCACAGCAGCCAGAATCGTAACGTGGCCTCTATACTTCCCCATGCACCCTGCTCTTGCTTGGACCCAGTCCCTACTGTTGGGTCACCTACGGTACCTTCTGTGCTTCCTTGCCGCTCATCTCTCCACTTGCTCTAGGTAACTCGTCAGGTTGCGTTTTCAGGGACAGACTAGGTAGGACCTGGGTACTCACAGCTGTGTGTTGCATCTTGCTGCTGCTGCTGGAACTGGTCCCAGTCAACCTCACTGATGTGCAGTATGTGCTGCTGCTGCTCTGATCCCTTACAAATGGTGATCTCAGGGAACCTGCAGATTCTTTGCCTGTCCAGGGCAGCTCCAGTCTCCACAGTGATGGCTGTGTGGCCAAGGTGGCCTCCAGTCATCCCAGCCAATCCGGTTTGCTGCTTGTACAGGGCATCTCAGCAAAAGGTGCACTGTACTTGGATTGGGAGTGACTCCTGAATCTGGTGGCATGTCTGCATTTGGCTCTCCCAACTGTATCACCCTTCTCGATATTTAGTCAGACTTGGCCTAGTAGTCAGTAGGCCATATCATGGGGTGTCGAGTCCGGTTTTTTCAGAAATCGTAGACTTGAGCACTTAGCCACATGTTGTGCTGTAGCTCATGCTGCTCTCCTACTTTTTACACGGCACCTCTTCGAACTTATGCAACTTGCTGCCATCAGTTGGGTGATTCCATCTCTTTCTCATGCTTCTCAGTGCCAGTGTGGATGCACATGCTCTTCCTCTTTGCTCCTTCTCCTGTGCACAGGTGGGAAACGTGGCCATCTTGGATTTTCATAGGAAAAAGGCAAAAGGTCTTTTTCAGCTGTTTCTGAACCAAATTCACTGCCGTTTTCGACAAAAAGCATCAAATCTGTTGGAGCACAAGTGTCCTCACCCAGCCATTCTTGCCCCACACTGGGAATTTTTTGTAACCCTCTGTCCTCCTGGGGTCACATTCTCAGCCTCGGGAAGCATTGGGGTCACTCTCACGAGATGGGGAATCAACTTTCAGGGACCGTGAACTGGGGGCAGGATAATCTGCAAGGCCAGTACCAGGCTGAGGACAATCCTCATAAGCAGACCAATGTCCAGACACAAGTTGTGCTCCAAAATAAAAATAGTTTATTGTAGAATCTTCATAGTAAAACATAGTGTCAAACTGCAGTGGATGCAGGAAAAAAGCAAACAAAATCAGTTCTAGAAAATTGTAACTCGTTCCTTTAGTAACAGTTACTCCTTCTAGTAACACAGTGTCTCTCTTTACTTTGTTTAAGTTTCTCGCAGGCCTAGCCTGCTCCTCTCTTTCTTTCCATCCTTTAGTAAAAAAGTTACTCACTCAGTCCTGTTCAGCTCAAGGAGAGGTTCCCTCTGGTGCAGCAGACAGGAACCCACTGGGTGGTGCAAGAAGTCACTGCTGGCACAGTTTTGCCTCCTGGTCCAGACAGGTGCCTGCAGCAGTTACGCACAGGTCTTCTTTAATCTTCCAAGCCTTATTGCAAACGCTCTAGTTCTCTTCAGGCCTCCTGAGATTTTTAGGAGAAAATCTCTGCCCCACTCCTGCTGCTCCCTTCTCTAACCCTAGAAGAAGACTTAAAGGGCCATACAGCTCAACACAGCTTCCCCCTAAAAGAATAGAGGTGGCGCCGAAAAAAAAAAGGTGTAAAAATAGAGGAAAAGTGCCACATAACAACTACCCCCTCTATTGCCCAGCCACCCACCTCCAGATTAACTCACAAGAACATAAGAAATTGCCATGCTGGGTCAGACCAAGGGTCCATCAAGCCCAGCATCCTGTTTCCAACAGAGGCCAAACCAGGCCACAAGAACCTGGCAATTACTAGGGATGTGAATCGTTTTTCAACGATTAAAATTATCGTCCGATAATGTTTATATCGTTAGTGCGCACTAACTCGATTTAGTGCGCACTAACTGAAAATGATACAAATAGACACTTTCCAGGTCACTGAAGGTCAGTTAGGAATGAATATGTGTTCCTATTGGCTGGCTGCCCTCTTATCTATTGATGTTACCAAGGTTACCACTGAGGTGATGGTTGGGGGGATGGGAAATGGAACTGGAAACTAACGAACACCAACAGAAAATGAAACAAAGTGTTCACACTTCCCAGGTCAGTAAAGGTCACTTAGGAATGAATATGTATGTATGTATTCCTATTGGCTGGCTGTGCTCTTATCTATTGATGTTACCAAGGCTAATACTGAGGTAATGGTTGGGGGGATGTGAAATGGAAACAGTTGGAAGCTTGACAAAAAAAGTAATGTAATGATCAGCACTCACGTGACTAGAACTTGTTTGTTTATTATTTTTGTTAGCAGGCACCTGAAATGCTAGTGCATGTTGAATTTGCCAATCACTGTGCATTTTAGAAAGGTGGTCCTGGCTGGAACTGTACACAGTTCAAATATATGTAATTGATTGTTGGTAAGTGTATTTTTTAAGTAGCCACACTGGCACCAGTATGTTTACTTTTCCTCCTACTTAACTCACTAGCTCAGCTTTGTAAGAAGGGCTTCTCTGCTTGTGTGTTGTTTTTGTTTGGTGTGAGGAGAGCAGAAACATCAGATCTTTATTCAATCTACTACAGTCATCTCTTACAGTGCCCTATCCCTATTAATACCAGGAGTGTTGTGATCTTCCTGCATGCAGTGCCCTATCCCTATTAATACCAGGAGTGTTGTGATCTTCCTGCATGCAGTGCCCTATCCCTGATACCGGGATGTGTGCAAGAAGATCACAACACCCCCCGGTATCAGGAATAGGGTACTGTGTGCAGGAAGATCACAACACCCCCAGTATCAGGAATAGGGCACTGTGTGCAGGAAGATCACAACACCCCTGGTATTAGGGATAGGGCACTGTGTGCAGGAAGATCACAACACTCCTGGTATTAATAGGGATAGGGCCCTGTGTGCAGGAAGATCACAATACCCCTGGTATCAGGGTTAGGGCACAAGTTCTAGTCACATTGACTGATCACATTACTTGTTTTGTCAAGCTACCAACTGTTTCCATTTCCCATCCCCCATATACTGTCAGTAGGAAACTTGGTAACATGAATAAATAAGAGGGCAGCCAATAGGAATACATATTCATTCCTAAACTGACCTTAACTGACCTGAAAAGTGTCAAATTGTATCATTTTCAGTTAGTGCGCACTAACTCCCAGTTAGTGCGCACTAACTCCCAGTTAGTGCGCACTAACTCGAGTTAGTGCGCACTAATCGGAAAAAACGATTTTTAACGATTTTTTAACTAAAAAATCGTGCCTAAGACGATTTTCTTGCCCTGCCACACGATTTCTATCGTTAAGACGATATGGAAAACGATTCACATCCCTAGCAATTACCCAAACACTAAGAAGATCCCATGCTACTGATGCAATTAATCACAGTGGCTATTCCCTAAGTAAACTTGATTAATAGCAGTTAATGGACTTCTCCAAGAACTTATCCAAACCTTTTTTGAACTGATCATTCAATTAACTTTTGAAATCTGAACCACTAAATGAACATACATGCTCTATTATCTAATCAACTGCTCTCTGCTCATTGTTTTTTACTGTTTAATCTATCCCTCATTTTCTAATGACCAAGTTCTACATTCCCTGTTTTATTGTAACTTTTACGCCTGCTGTGTTAATTGGTTCTCCACTAGTTTATTGTAAACCAGTACGATAAGACTTGTCTTGAGCATCGGTACATTAAAAGAACTTAAATAAATACATACATAAATAAATAAATAAATACATTTTAAAGATGATCTGAAAGGACACCATCAACTAATGTAAATCTGCTATAACTGGAGTAATATGTTCTCTCCTGCTTTTACCTAAAATCAGTCGTGCAGCTGCATTCTGCAGAATCTGCATTGCTCTCAGCTTACATGCAGGGACTCCAACAGAAAGTGCAATAGTCCATCCAGTATTGGAAGAATAGAAGCCTGTACAACCATCCTAAAATCACATGGTTCCTTCCCTCACAATCTGGAGCAGCCCCCGACTCAGCAGAGTAGGGGCTTTTATCACTCTTCCTGTTGCCCGAGCCCATGTAACCCCCTCTGACCAGAAGATGACCTAGCAGCCCTGGAACATTCTTACTCTGTCTCCAGGATAACTTTTGCACTCTGCATATCCTGTGCACCTCTAGCTTATGGTTTATACTTTTATAGACTTTGCAGTTTTCCCATAAGAGGAAAACCTCCACGGAACCATAAACCTGTTATCACTATCAATTCCTGTACACTCTTGTGGCACAGGGGTGCCACACATATGATTCTAAGAAAGATTAAATTTACACTATGAAGCTGATTTTAAAAAATCTTAGTTCCTAAATGTAGGTACCTAAGGCCTGGATTCACTAAGCCAGGATATTATATGATGGGAGGGGCCCAGTATCACGGGTGGGATCTGTTTCTGCAGTATGTCTCCCCTCCTCAACAAAACATCACGGCTGTATCACCACGTTGTTTTGTCATGAAACAAAACAAAATGGAAAAGGATTTTACAAAGCACAGTGGTGACCTTCAACACACGGGGCCACCATCGCCTTAAAGGGCCATACAGCTCAGCACAGCTTCCCCCTAAAAGAATAGAGGTGGCGCCGAAAAAAAAAAGGTGTAAAAATAGAGGAAAAGTGCCACATAACAACTACCCCCTCTATTGCCCAGCCACCCACCTCCAGATCAACTCACAAGAACATAAGAAATTGCCATGCTGGGTCAGACCAAGGGTCCATCAAGCCCAGCATCCTGTTTCCAACAGAGGCCAAACCAGGCCACAAGAACCTGGCAATTACCCAAACACTAAGAAGATCCCATGCTACTGATGCTATTAATAGCAGTGGCTATTCTCTAAGTAAACTTGATTAATAGCAGTTAATGGACTTCTCCAAGAACTTATCCAAACCTTTTTTGAACTGATCATTCAATTAACTTTTGAAATCTGAACCACTAAATGAACATACATGCTCTATTATCTAATCAACTGCTCTCTGCTCATTGTTTTTTACTGTTTAATCTATCCCTCATTTTCTAATGACCAAGTTCTACATTCCCTGTTTTATTGTAACTTTTACGCCTGCTGTGTTAATTGGTTCTCCACTAGTTTATTGTAAACCAGTACGATAAGACTTGTCTTGAGCATCGGTACATTAAAAGAACTTAAATAAATACATACATAAATAAATAAATAAATACATTTTAAAGATGATCTGAAAGGACACCATCAACTAATGTAAATCTGCTATAACTGGAGTAATATGTTCTCTCCTGCTTTTACCTAAAATCAGTCGTGCAGCTGCGTTCTGCAGAATCTGCATTGCTCTCAGCTTACATGCAGGGACTCCAACAGAAAGTGCAATAGTCCATCCAGTATTGGAAGAATAGAAGCCTGTACAACCATCCTAAAATCACATGGTGCAAACAGGGGCTTCAAACCACAGAGAACATGTAACCTGAAGAAACCTGCTTTGGTTATGGATTTTATCTGATGGGAAAAAGATAGACAGGAGTCTATCCATATCCCAAGACATTTAACATATGAAAGGATCAAAAACATGGCACCCTCAATGGTCATAAAGATGGAAAAGGATTATCAATAGGATGATGAATAATGGTGAATTCTGACTTTAAATATTCAAAGCTAGTTTATTGTGTTGTAGCCATTGTTTTATCATTGACATACAAATCTGAATTATTTCAACTGTGTCTGACAAATTCGGACATATCCAAATGAAAAATTGGAATTCAATAGCATAAATTTGATAACCATCACCTATATTTGCCAGTATTTACTAATTGGTGCCAGATAAATGTTGAATAATAGTGAGGAAAGAGCTGAACTTTGAGAAATGCCAGTAGATGTAGAAATCCACTGAGAAAGCTGCTGCTCGATCATTACCTGATATGTACGTTCAGATAAGTAAAAATGGAACCAAGATAAGACAACACCAGAAACACTACAGACCCTCAAATAAAATAAAATAGCATCGTGGGCTAGCATGTAGAACACTGAGGAGATGTCAAGTAGTACGAGGATATATAATTAGAGTAATAATATTTTACTTTTTTAAATATGAATGTCAATGGTTCTGAAGATGCCTATGACAGGATTTTACAGGTGTGAAAGAATGTGGAACATCTAAGGGAAATAGCTGTGAGCAGTTTGCTTATTTATTAGTGTTTTTAGTGATCTTTATATTTTATTTAATTGGAGTTTTCATACTAAATTCAAATTGCTGATACTGGATTAGGGGAAAATGAGATCCATCAGCCCAGAGGATTAGAAAATTTAAACCTTCCAAAGCCGTTACCAGGGAGACTCCATGGAAATAAGATACGTATCTGAAGTTTATCTGTTTGTAGAGTTGAGGAATTATGCCTTATTTGGTTAAAGCACAGTACTATTCTATTACTTATTTTTATTTAGGGATTTTTTTAGGTTCTTTAAAATGTCTTTATGTCATAGTGACTTGTGCCAGAGAGTGTATAAGTAGAAGTTGGGATATTTAATAAGAAAACCAGACAGAATAGGAACTATTTTAAGTGACATCATCAGAATGATGATGTCACTGACATTAAAAAAACGACAGTTTAGAACTTTTTAGAAACCTGAAGCTGTACTGAGAGCTGCACTGCTAGAGCCCGTATTTTGAGGCCTAGTAAAAAAAAACATTCAATTTAGTTAAGAAACACATAGGACTGTAAGTGGATGGATGAAAAAAATATTATTTGATTAAAAAAACTTTTTTAAGGCAAGAAATACTAGATGCTAGTTAAAAATAAAAACTGCTGACCTGCATATTTGTCGGCATATATAGATGTTTGAAAGAAAGAAACTGCCTTAATAGAATTTGTACACCGAAGATAGATAAAAGAAGTGCAAGTTCTTCAGAGAATGCAAGCCTTTAAACCAGTGGTTCTCAACTGGTGTGTTGCAACCTGCAATAAGTTTACCACACTCAATCTTCTCCACCCACGTGGGGCAATGGTGAGCTCCTCCTCTTCCGTCAGGCAGGAGCCCTACACTGCCCAGGAAAATGCATGCACGCTGCTTGTTCAAAGGTAAATGATCGCTTGCAGAAATTTCCATGTGGCGCCCCATTTTGGTGCAGAGACTTGCAAATCCCTTTCTTTGTGCATAATTTGCTTCAGACTGAGGTGAATTCCACTGCACGCAATGGGCGCAGCAGTTCCGCACCGAGCAGCCACTTGGCTCCGGTTCAGCCACCTGCCTTGCCTGCCCACCCCGGTTTCCTTGAGAGTCGACTGCTGAAGTGGTTACTAGTCCTGAACAGCAGGAGTTTGGAATGAGTGGAACCAGTCCAGCCCCTTCCTCCTCCTCGTCACCCTGGAGATGGGGACCGGAGCAGCCCAGAGGTCCCCCCGCGCTCACCTCACGCTCACTATTCCAGGTGGCTGCAGCATGAGCTTATCTCAAAGTTGCTATGGGTAGTTGCCAGGGTTGGAGGTGTGGAGCATGGGCAACTCTGGGGGGATGGGGAGGAAATGCACAAGGTCGGCCGCGGGGTCTCTCCTCCCAGCCCCCTCCAAGAAACCTTCAAGAAATGCTGCGTGTTTGCTGTGTGTAGTAGTAGGCTGTGGCCTATTTCAGTCTTTGCTGCCTGCTGCCATCCTAGTCCCTGCTGCTATGTGCGTATTGCCTATTTGAGATTTTTTTCTGCCTGCTGCTCCTGCTGCCATCTTAGCTGAAATTTTGTTAAATATTTATGCTCCAGGCATGAGAATGACCATGGCTCATGGGAGGGGATGTGACTTGTGGGGAAGGCTGTTCCTAGGATGAGATGAGTCAGCCATTTGGCTCAGACAGCATATAAACAAGAGCTGGAGTGGAGGAGGCAAAGATCTGAAGACGGGAATGGAAGCAGCATTGCAGTGCTTGGATGAAGCAAGGGGCGGGGATTGGAATATGCTGAGCAGATCCCTATTTGACAATAGTGCTGCAGGGACAAAATCTCATGCCTCTGACTCTGGCTCCTCCTGGAGTTAGGAGAAGGCTTGAGAGGAGGGAATATTGTGTGAATCAGTAATTTTCCAATTTGAAATGAACATTGGTGGGGAGAAGAGAGGTAAGGATAAGAGAAAGATGAAGAGGGGAAGTGGGTGGGGAGGAGGTGATGACATACCATTCACCCCAAACAATCATCTCCCAACCAGTCTCTCTTTCACACCAGTTACCTCCCCACTGAACATCTCTCTCACAAACTAGTCCCCACCTCGATCAGTCTCTCACACACACACCAGTCACCTCCCTGACCAATCTCTCTTTTTCTCATACCAGTCACCCATCCCACCTAGTCTCTATCATGCATGAGAATGACCATGGCTCATGCATGAGAAAGAGAGTCAGGGAGGTGACTGGTGTGTGCAAGAGACTGGTCGAGGTGGGGACTGGTTTGTGAGAGAGATGTTCAATGGGGAGGTGACTGGTGTGAAAGATAGACTGGTTGGGAGATGATTGTTTGGGGTGAATGGTATGTGCAGAGAGAGAGAGAGACTGATCAAGGGCTGATTAGTGTGTGAAAGAGTGAGAGACTGTTGGGGAGGAGACTTGTGTGAGAGAGACTGGTTAAGATCGGTGACTGGTTTGTGAGAGAGAGACTGTTCCGTGGGGGAGGTTGATGGTGTGAGAGAGATAGACTGGTCAGTGGTGATTAGTGTGGGGTGAATGGTATGTGAAAAAGAGAGAGTGGTTGGGGAGGTGACTTGTAGGAGAGAAACTGGTTTGTGAGAGAGAGAGAGAGACTGGTAGAGGGGTGATTGGTGTGTGAAAGAGAGAGATGTTTGTCAGGGGGTGACTAGAATATGTGAGAGAGATTAGTGGGGCTGGGTGATTAGTGTATGAGAGAGAGAGACTGTTCAACAGGGAGGTAAGTGGTATGTGTGTGAAAGAGAGACTGATCATGTTATGTATTGTATTGGCCTTGAGTTTCAAGAGAGGGTGCCATCTCTTCTCTCACCTCAGGCAGCAGATTGTCTTGAGCTACAGAGGGCAGGGCAGACAGTCATGTTGGACCAATTACTTCCCACCTTGAGAGGCAGAAAAGAGTAAGTATCATGGGTAAATTCTAAACTTGAAGGTAGCATAAGACAACCAGTGGTGTGGTGACTTTCAACTCTTCCCACCCCTCCAAGGTTGAAGAAAGTGGCCTGATTTAGGCCCTAAGGAAGAGGGCTGAGAGGACCAAGTTTCAGTGGCTACTTCTGCTTCTGGTGTGTGCTACTGGCTTGCAAGGGAGAGGAGAAAGAGAATTACTGGAGAGGGTAAGTAAAGATGCTTTTAAAAAGTGTTTTCTTTTTTTTATTGACTGCTGTTTTAATTATTGGGTATTATGAGTTATGTCTGTTGTTTTGAAATATTTTATTTGTGTTTGAAGAATATTAAATTTTTATGTGAGGTTTTAATTGTTGGATATTTATTCTATTCAGCTGTTTTGAAACATTCTGTTTATTAGTATAGTTTTTTAAGCATGTTTTTATTAATTTTCAAGCATAAACTTTTGACATTAAACCTTCTGAATAGTATCAAACAGAAGCTATGCTAATACAGCAATATGACTAAACCTCTTTAATTCACCTCCTCCCTTACAGGTGTAGTTGCCTTGTTGGAAAGGAATCGGAAGGGATGTAAAAAAATTGTGTGGAGGAATAGTCAATTTCCTAGCGTGTAGCAGATAGACTCAGGACCAAAGGGTATAGTGTACTCCTGTTAGCAGTTGGAGATGGATCAGATTTCAATCTGACATCAGCCCTGGTACATATTAGGAATGTGAATCGTTTTTTGACGATTTAAAATATCGTCCGATATATTTTAAATCGTCAAAAATCGTTAGAGGCGATATTTAATAGGAATTCCCCCGATTTAATACGGCCCAAGTATTGCAAAATGGTGCCGGCCGTATGGCCGTATTGCAAAATGGCGCTGGCCGTATGGCCGGCGCCATTTTGCAATACGGCAATATGACCCGAGTGCAGGAGGTCGCTCCTGGACCCCCGCTGGACTTTTGGCAAGTCTTGTGGGGGTCAGGAGGCCCCCCCAAGCTGGCCAAAAGTCCCTGGGGGTCCAGCGGGGGTCAGGGAGCGATCTTCTGCGCTCGTGACGTCAGGGGACAGGAACCAAAATGGCGCCGGCGCTACCTTTGCCCTGTCATTTCTATTAACGCAGCCGTGGCCCGAGAGTGGAAGATCACACCGGGACCCCCCCACTGGACCCCAGGTAATTTAAAACATTTTGGGGGGGGTTCGGGAGGGTGGGGGATTTATTTTAAAGGGTCGGGGTGGGTTTTAGGGTTGTTTTAGTGTGCTGGTTTTCCCGCCCTCCCCCGATTTACGATTTAAACGATTTTTAAAAAAACAAAACCGTGACGATCAGATTCCCTCCCCCCCCCAGCCAAAATCGATCGTTAAGACAATCGATCACACGATTCACATCTCTATTACTTACTTGATAATTTCGTTTTCCTTAGTGTAGACAGATGGACTCAGCATCCCACCCACGGCTGCTGTTATTCATGGAATTCTCAAGTGAAATCCCTGAGAGCGAGTGATTCACGGGAAGCCATGCTTTCCTCCAACTAGGACACCCATCCTACCGGGTGTCGACGTTTCTCGGTTAAGGGCACTGGCGGTCTCCAGCTATAATCAATTCAACCCGTTCAAATTAATCAAGTTAACCAAGTTATAAAGTTAATCAAGTTATCAAAGTTATAAAGTTAATCTAGTTAACCAAGTTATTCAACTTTTCTGTCAAAGTTTCTAGAAAGCTTTGACTGACACTGGCACACTGAGTGCACTGAGCATGCCATTGCACTCAGTGTGCCATGAATGGAACAACTCCCCTATGAGGAAAGACTAAAGAGGTTAGGACTTTTCAGCTTGGAGAAGAGACGACTGAGGGGGGATATGATAGAGGTGTTTAAAATCATGAGAGGTCTAGAACTGGTAGATGTGAATCGGTTATTTACTCTTTCGGATAGTAGAAAGACTAGGGGGCACTCCATGAAGTTAGCATGGGGCACATTTAAAACTAATCGGAGAAAGTTCTTTTTTACTCAACGCACAATTAAACTCTGGAATTTGTTGCCAGAGGATGTGGTTAGTGCAGTTAGTATAGCTGTGTTTAAAAAAGGATTGGATAAGTTCTTGGAGGAGAAGTCCATTACCTGCTATTAAGTTCACTTAGAGAATAGCCACTACCATTAGCAATGGTAAAATGGAATAGACTTTTTTTGGGTACTTGCCAGGTTGTTATGGCCTGGATTGGCCACTGTTGGAAACAGGATGCTGGGCTTGATGGACCCTTGGTCTGACCCAGTATGGCATTTTCTTATGTTCTTATGTTCTTATGCCCAGCATGCCATGATCCCTGTGTCCAAAGGGGTCTCCCTTCAGTCTTCTTTTTTCCGTGCTGCAGTTAGCATCGCTTTCATGAGCTCTGTGAGAAATTTCTCACAACTTTTCCTCATGGAAACACTTGAAGTTTTACTTCACAAATAATTTTTCCCTACACGGGTCTCCCTTCGCGTACATTTAATCAATGCTCGGTGAGTACTATGCCCTGTTTTTTGGTTGGATCCTGACACCTCACTAACAGTTTCCCCGGCCTACCAACCGAATTGCGGCCTCCCTTCTCCCTATGTTTTCATCCTCAGTAAGCCCCACAAAGCCTGCAAGTGTCCTTCTGCGATCCTCCACTGGGTTATTGGGACTAGAGAGATAGGGACGTCCACAGTTACCGTTGCCGCCAGGGCTGCCGTCGAGGCCATCGATGCTCTTATCCCATCCATGCCTCCATCGATTCCCTTAGTGCCTTTGTTGCGGTCAATGCCCCCCCATCGATACCGTCGGTGCCTCCATCTGTGCCGTCCTGCCTTCATCGATGCCCCCATTGATTCCATTGATGCCCCCTTCAGTTCCATTGATGCCATCGATGCCCGTATCAATTCTGTCAGTGCCATCGATGTTTACATCGATGACACTATCCTTCCATGAATTCCATCGATGCCAGAGTTGATTTCATCAATGCCTGGGTCAATGCCATCGATGCCCATGCTGATGCCATTGATGCTCATGTAGATTCAATCGAGCCATCGATACCCATGTCGATGCCATCAATGCCCTTGTTGGTTCCATCAATGCCGTGTCCATTCCATCGATGCCACCAACGCCCACTTCATTTCCATTGGTGCCATTTTCGATTCTATTGATGCCATCAATGCCTTAGTCAATTCCATCAATGTTTTCATCGATTCCATCACTGACGTCAATGCCCTCGTCGATGCAATTGATGCTGCCATTGATTTTGTCGATGCTGCCATCGATTCCGCCGATACAGCATTGATTCCACCAATGCCAATGATGCCACATCGATTCCATCTATACCTACATCAATGCCATCGGTGCTTCCGTCAATGTTGTCAGAGCTCCGCCCATGCCATCGACGCTTCCATCGATGCCTTCAACGATACCCTTGATGCCGCCATCGATACCATCAATACTACCGGAGCACCTAAATGCAATGCCCTCGACTAAACAGAATGCTCCATACTTCGGATTCTTAACAAAGCCCCGTAACATCCTAGGGCACTAGACAGTGCCAGGAACAGTGCAGGCATGGTGACAGTCCGTCACCCCTCACTATCTGAGACAGTGAGGGCATCCAGCTTGGCACTGGGGAAAGACCGGACCGAGCACCGTGGCAATCATCATCACCGGCACAGTGACCATCTGCCACCGATGCAATCCAGGACATCAGTGGCATTTTACTCGGTGCTAGAGAATGACTGGGCCGAGCGCCAAGGGATACTTATTCCGCACCGGCGACAATGTCCATTGAGCCAGTTGCGAAGAGGGCCCGGGTTCCTGAGTCCTGTGCTCCTCGGCACCGAGGCGTTCCCCACCAACACCAGTGCTGGGTACTGAGCCACCACAAATTACAGTGGATGCGCCAGTAACACCTAGCCTGTCTCCTCTGTAGCTGTGCTACCATAACAGCTTACAGAGTTGAGCCGGACGTATACATCCCTCAGGCTGACCTTGATGCCTCCGGACTCCACGAAGCCATCGATATTCACCGATTCGTCCTTCTGCGATCCACCATGAAGGACAGTAAGTACTCTAATCCTACTTCAGCAACAATCCCATCGAGACTTGGTCGCTAAATCGGGCTAAATCGCAGCAAACTTCCTGCCCAACAACTGCACAGACATCCTGTCAAATGGTTTCGAAAGGTTCTAGGTTGTATTCTCCTCCAAGAACCGTATTAGTGTCACATATTGCTATTGCCAGCTATGTTTGACACAACACCAAGAGAACCTCTCTACCAATAATTTGGGATTGCATTGAGACGTCCTCCCGATGCCAGCAATGGGACTCCGTACTCGATAATACTCTGGCTTCTGGTTCCTAATTACGGCCTGAAGTCCCAGATACATTAGCTGATCTGCTAGACACAAGATCCAGCAGACAGTGCCTCAATTGCAAGGCCACCTTGAGACCTGGCGACAGCTCTTGACGTTTTCTTGCACAGCAGACAGAGATGTGGGTAAGACTTTTACCGCTCATGCTTCCACGGGAGTCCTTCTGATATCCAGATTACATCAGCTCCACCAATTGGACAGCCTCCTGGTCTCTCAACCTTGCCAGATATCAGAGCGGCCATCCCACTTAGTACCAGGGCTTGCGGTACAGTCCCCCCAGGTGCTACAAGGTGCGGGGGGGGGGGGGGGGGAGGAGGAGGTTTTAATCCCACTATTCCTTCTTTAAACAGAAAGCAGATGCTCTCCACCCATCCTGGACCTCAGAAATGTCAACAACTTTGTTTAGAAGGGACAGGTAAAATGGTGTCTCTCATCACCGTGCTTCCCTTACCGCAGTAAGTAGGTTGCCTCTCTCCTCTAGTCTTTCTAAGTGCTTTATAGTGAGTCAACAACATTCCAATGCCAAGTTCTGCCGTTCGCACTAGCTTTGACAACTTGTGTATTTCACTAAATGGCTAACAGTGACTGCTGTTTCTCTATGGAGCAAAACATCATTTACGCTTTTCCTTGCATGGACAACTGCCTAATAGAAGTCAATCCAAGCAAGGAGCTCTAAATTCTCCACGACTCATTATAAATCTACTACCTGGGATTTCTGTTTCACTACCATAAATTCCATATGGAGCAGTTCTGGACGCTACAGTCGCATCAAACTTCCTGCCCAACAACTGCGCAGACATCCTGTCAAATTCCTACACATCTCTGCACGCATGCAACATAGCCTCAGCCCCTCAATTCTTTCATTGATGGGCCATGGGGGTTTTTCACTATCCACTTCACTCATATGTCTAGCTTGGCTATGAGTAAGATTCAGTGGATTTTCAAATATCAGTGGCTCTAAGCTGTTCAACCGCTTTACCGCTTTCTTCCCTGATCCATATTACCAATCTAGAACCAAATCCTCAGATGGTCCTGGTCACGGTTGCATTTACTTAGGGTTGAAGAGTTTGAATCCACATCTTCCCAACCCAATATAGGTCTATTCCGCTCCATACAGAGTTTCCAATCAACTTCCTGGAGCTTTGAGCCATTAATTATGCCTTTTATGCCTTAAAATACTGCCTCTGCAGCACACCTTGCTGCAAGCAGACAGACAGCATAGTGGCAATATGGTATTAAAACACACAAGTACGCACAACCTCTTAGCTGCTCTGCCTCTGCTTCAGCCACTGATGTTCTCAGGTACTGGTATCGTCACAACAGCCTTCCACACGTAAACCTTATCATTCGAAATGGCATGATTTACCACAAGACGCATACAAAAGGGTATTAGCCCCTTTTTCTACACCACTCCTTTTCTCTTATGCTTTCTAACATTCCCTCGGATTCTGGTCCCCAGGCATCCTCCGCATGGATATACCTCAGTTCCAATTCAGCGTACCACTTGGGAGTGGGGATGCCCGATTAACGGTTCAACTCTTCCGAGTCGGCTTACCATGGGTTATCCACTGCTTAAGCCGCCTCTATGTTCCCTGATTATGGAATGGGGCCTACATTTAGTGCTTACAAGACTCTTACGTTCCCCGTTCGAGCCTTTGCATTCCGATAACTTCAACAGTCTGACATGGGAACTTCTTTCCCTCGTAGCCATCACTTCTGCTAACAGGGTCAGTGAGTTACATACCCTTGTTGCATATTCACCCGACCCTTCGATCCTCCGTGACTGAGTGGTCCTACATACTCACCCTCATCTTCTTCTTAAGGCAGACACAGCCTCTCACCTTACTCAGAATATACTCTGCCCACTTTTTCCCAACACCTCTCTCTCACCAGGGTGAGAGGGTTTTCCACTCCTTGGACTGTAAGAGTGCACTTGCATTCTATCTAGACCGCACTACACTTCATAGGAATTACACCTAACTCTTTCCTTCTTTGACAAAAGACAAGCTGCAAGTTCAAGTGGGCAAACAGACTCTCTCCAACTGACTAGCAGACTGTATCGAATTCTGCTATGATGTACCAGGCCTTCCTCTCTAGGGGTGAGTGCAGGCACATTCTGTAACGGCCATGACAACATCAGTACCACACTATCGTTCAGTACCAATTGCCGATATCTGCTAGGCTGCGACATGGAGCTATCTTCACACATTCGCAGCCCCCTACTACTTATCAATGAAAGTCTGTCAAGACTCTGCCTTTGCCCAACCTGTCTTGAAAAGCTTTCTTCCACTATAATCCCCAACTCCTTCCACAACCACCTCTGTGATGTCAGGCTGCCTCAATATTGCCAATAGCACCCCAATTATTGTGCCTCCGCACGAGTTGTGTGCAGTTGGTCCACTACAAATATGACTCAGCCTGTAGCTTGCTAATCACCCATAAGTGAGGACTATCATCCTGCTTGTCCTGGGATAAAGCAAAATTGCTTACCTGTAATAGGTGTTATCCAAGGTCAGTAGGATGTAGTCCTCACAAAACCCACCCGCCACCCCGTGGAATTGGGTCCGCATAAGTTTCTTTTTTTTTTTTTTTCCGCTCGCACTTTTTGCTACAAACAAGACTGAAGGGAGACCCTTGTGGACACAGGGATCATGGCATGCTGGGCATGCTCAGTGCACTCAGTGTGCCAGTGTAAGTCAAAGCTTTCTAGAAACTTTGACAGAAATGTTTTCCGTGATAGGGCTCTGTCCAGTGACATCACCCATATGTGAGGACTACATCCTGCTGTCCTGGGTTAACACCTATTACAGGTAAGCAATTTTGCTGTATCTTTACACGCACTACTGAGGTGCCAACCAGAAAACTTTGCAAAAAAGCAAGAAATACTTGGAACTCATATAGTATTAGGCCTACTGAAATGCACCTTGGGCATGAGCCATGACCCTCAGAAAGCCACTCAAACAGCAACAACCCTAAGTGGTCAGCATTAAAGTTGCGGTCATTATAAGATTTTTTATTTATCTTTAAATATAGATATTTATTTTATTTTATTTATTTATTTGCAGTTTTTTATATACAGACATTTGTTTAGTAACCTCACATCGGTTCACAATTAACAGAAACATTGCAGCTGTGCCAACAAGAATGAACATGTGCAACAGTGCTTTACAATAAACAATAAACATTTACAATAATCAATCTGATTTTTTTAAAAGTATATTCGTTGCATGCTTCTTTGCAGGCAGTGAATATTATTGTATGCCCTTGTCACTGCATCTATGTGGGGAAAATAGTTGTCCTGATACCTCTGTCTTCTCCATGCTGGCCTACATCGTCTTCTACGCCATGGATCTTCACTTCTACAGAGACCCATGCCTAAGTCCAGCCAGCCCTGGCACCTGAGGGCTCAACCTAAGCAGAATAAGGGCTGGTATTGGCGAAGCTCCAGTTGGGCCTCTGCTTCAGCCAGCTCTGCCTGCCAATGGTGAGGACTTGCAGGTCTCCTTCCTGCAGGTTATGCCAACTCCACCTCGGTCCAAGGATCCACTCCCGCAACATTTCTCTCACCTTTCCTTGCAATGGCATGATGGAATTAGAAATAGTGGCTACTGGGATTTTTTATGTCACAATATCATTTATTAATGTACTATACATATTCACTAGAACTACTCTAATACTGGCTGTCACAGATGCAAACAAGTCACAGATTGAGTGCATTGCCTAGCAGTGTTAGAAAGCTTGGCAGTGGCACACAATGACTACTGTCTGGCTATGCCTATGTAGTGTATTGTATTACAGTAATACACCCAGTAATTCTCACAATGTGTGCAAAAATGTCTCACACACTTATAAACTCTATATATGTGCGCTCACTCCTTTTATGCACACATACTAACTGTGACAAAGAAGAATTAAACAAGGCTCTAGCTTGAAGGCTGCTGTTCACTGCAATCTGTCTCTGAAGTTAGCTGCATATTAGAAGACTGCATTGTAGAGTAGGGGTACTCAAACCAGTCCTTGGGTCCTCTCTTCTCCAGACATTTAGTTTTTCAAGATATCTCTAATGAATATGCATGAGAGATATTTGCATACATTGGTGGTAGAGCATGCAAATAAATCTCCTGTATATTCATTAGAGATATCCTGAATACCTCACTGGCTAAGGGGGCCCCAAGGACCAGTTTGAACACCCCTGCATCCCTGCTGTAGAGAGAGTGACACACATTCAATCACTCCTTCACTGTTCCTTGATTCTCTCGCCACTCCCTTACCAGTGAATGGACAGAACTGCAGTGTCTCTCTCTCTCTCTCTCTCCTCCTCACTCTCTCTGACACAGTGAGAGCAGCAGTGTAGAGCAAAGCTCTTTACCCAAATTCTTCTCTCTCCTTTTCAGTATCTGTTTTTCAAAACTTTTTCTTTGGCTTATATAGAGCTTCACAAAGACTCAACCTGACAGAAAGATCTTAAAATGGTGTCTTTTTCTCTGCACATGCTCAGTATGGGGTAGATTTTAAAACCCCTGCGCACGTAAATCCTCCCAGATTTACGCACGCAGGGCACTTGCGCGCCGGCGCGCCTATTTTGCATAGGCCGCCGGCATGCGCAAAGCCCCGGGACGTGCATAAGTCCCGGGGCTTCGTAAAAGGGGCGGGAGGGGCGTGTCCGGGGGGGCATGTCAGGGGGCAGGGGGCGGTCTGGGGTGGGTCCGGGGGCTTGGCGACGGTTCAGGGGTGGGCCGGGAGGGCAGTCCCGAGTCCCCTGGCACTGCGGCCTGTGCCGGGGGATGCCGGGGCGGTGCTCGCAAGTTACGCCTGCTTCAATCAGGCGTAACTTGCCCAACAAAGGTAGGGGGGGGATTTAGGTAGGGCTGGGGGGTGGGGTAGATAGGGGAAGGGAGGGGAAGGTGGGGGGACGCGGAAGGAAAGTTCCCTCCGAGGCCGCTTCGATTTCGGAGCGGTCTCGGAGGGAACAGAAGCAGGCTGCACGACTCGGCGCGCGCAGGCTGCCGATTTTGCGCAGCCTTGTGCACGCCGACCCCGGATTTTATAAGATACGCGCGGCTACGTGCGTATCTTATAAAATCTGGTGTACTTTTGTTTGCGCCGGTGGCGCGAACAAAAGTACACGCGCACGTATGTTTTGAAGATCTACCTCTATGGTTGTGAAAAAAAGGACATCTGTGTCAGTCTGTGGAAATGCTAGCAAGATAGGCTGGTTAAAAAAAAAATAACTGATAGTAGAGATGTGAATTGGAACTGGAATCGGCTCGGATTCCGGTTCCAATTCACATCGTGGTTTTTTTTTTGTCCGGCCTGATCGCGGTTTTGTTTATTGGCTGCGCCCGAGCCGATAAACAAAAACCCCACCTCGACCCTTTAAAACTAATCCCTTAGCTTCCCCCACCCTCCTGACCCCCAAAAAACTTTTTACAGGTACCTGGGGGTCCAGTGGGGGTCCCGGGAATGATCTCCCACTCCCGGGCCGTCCTCCCGCTCCCGGGACGTCGGCTGCCACTAATCAAAATGGCGCCGATGGCCCTTTGCCCTTACCATGTGACAGGGTATCCGTGCCATTGGCCGGCCCCTGTCACATGGTAGGAGCACTGGATGGCCCGTGCCATTTTTAAAGATGGCGCCGGCCGTAATGGATGGTTGGCGCCATCTTTAAAAATGGCGCATGCCATCCAGTGCTCCTACCATGTGACAGGGTCCGGCCAATGGCACGGATACCCTGTCACATAGTAAGGGCAAAGGGCCATCGGCGCCATTTTGATTAGTGGCAGCTGACGGCCCGGGAGCGGGAGATCATTCCCGGGACCCCCACTGGACCACCAGGTACCTGTAAAAAGTTTTTTGGGGGGTCAGGAGGGTGGGGGAAGCTAAGGGATTAGTTTTAAAGGGTCGAGGTGGGTTTAGGGGTTATTTTTGTGTTCCGTTTTTCCCGCCTTCCCCCAAAACTTATGCACCCCTGTTTTATGTGAACCAGCACGATGTGACTGCTGTCTCGAATGCCGGTATATAAAAATCTGAAATAAATAAATAAATAAATAAAATAAAACGATAAGAGAACCCCCACGATCAATATCGTGGGGTTTTCCTATCGTTTTGGGGGAGCCCCCGATTTCTGACGATTTTGAAAATATCGATGATATTTTCAATCGTCCAAAGCCCGATTCACATCCCTAACTGATAGTGCTTCCCTATGATTCCTGCCCTGGCTCCAGTCAGACTATGACCTCACTGGCACTAGTTAGTTGTTAAGTTACCTTGAGAAGTTACCTTTGTTTCATTTATATGGGCAATTTTATAATGAGCTATTTCTATGGATAAGGCACGATTTTGAAACTTGTTCTCTTATGAGTGAATTTTAAAAGAGGTGCTTGCATTAAAAGGCCCTTATACATTAGTATAAGGGATGAGTGTGAGCAACTCTTATTACGCTTGTATATATATACACATGCAAAAGCAACAGAAAATGCTAAAAAGAGGGGTGGATTTGGGGCATTTTGGGCAATGACAACATCTACTGTGTAAATTCTGATTTCAAGTGTAAGTCAGAATAAACTTGTTATAGCCAAAAAAATAACTGGGTGAAGGTTCTGGTAACTGGGGAGAGTGCAGGCTGAAGTATCAGAAGGGTCTTGATGGCTTAGAGACAGACTGGGCAAACAGGTGATCAAACTGGTTATTTTCTTCACTCGTGCATGTTTTGAAATGTGCTCACTTGTGTGTGTAAAAGCCAACAAGTTCTAATATAAGATGTGCTAATAACTTTTCCTCACATAACTGCTTAAACTTAGGGGCACATAGACATGTGCTAGGCTTATCTGAAATAGTACCAAACCTTTGTGCAGATACAAGCCAATGCAATATTTGTGTGTAGAAAATAGGCACTCAATGTTGAGCGCCTGCTTTCCTAACGCGCACCCAGCCACCTCTCCTGGGTGTGCAATGCAATATTTAGATGAGGGGTCGTGCTAAAATGGCTCAGGGAAACTTTGTGCATCCCTAGCGCCTCTTCGGCATTTGGCACCCAGGGGAGGTGGCTGTCAGTGCAGGTTTTGAAAATGGATGCTCTTTATGAGCGACTGTTTTCTTCTGCTACCAGCACAATATAAATGCACAAGATACATGGCCTGGACCGGTTATCTTTCACGTGTATACTGGGCCCTCAGAATTAATTTTTTTTTCCAAGACTTTTTTTTTTTAACCTGAATCTGCTTTCTGAAGTTCCTCTTACTTAGTATTGCGAGGATACTAATAGGAGAAATCACAGAAAGCAGGATTTTTTGTTTTTATCAATTCGCCTTGAGTATGGCATACTGTGTTGCAATGGGCGCATTGGCTGACCAAGAAATTTTTCGCATCGCGGGTATTAGCCAATAGTCTCATCCACATGGAATATACATGTGATAAGTGCTATTAGCTACACGGTGGTTTGGGCGCACTAAACACTGTATTGCATCGAGGTTATGAATGCCTGTCCAATTGCATGTTAAGCAGTGCACTAGCCGCAGCCCACAGTATTACATCGGCCCTATAATATTTGGACTGGGGGAAATAGTCAGTGGCTGACTGGTGACAATGGTGCAAACTAAAATCCATGCTCTCTTTTCTCTGTAAATAGTTTCTCTTGATGTAGTTCAAAGTTAAATGAGAACTAATGGATATGCACCACTGCTCTATTCATATTAGCATTATTTCCAGGACTATTTATCAAATGCTGTTTTGTAAATATTGCCAAAGAAGGGAGAACGTACTGTAATATTTTCTCTTCTTCTTCTCTCTCCATTGCTCCGAAGCTTAAACTTGGGCTGGCTGGAAGTGCAGAAGGGAAGGGAGATGGAAGATTCCTATGACTTTTTAGATTTTACATTTTACCACAGAAGGTTACAATTTCTATAGAATTGATACTAAAATAACTCTTGGGCTTGGTTTGGATCATAATCTATTCAATGAGACATACACCCACCGGGTTTAGGTCCTACTACAGCACTGACGATGGACCAGTTAAGACTTGTATTATGATGATACGCAGTTTTAAGTCTTCTGAAATACAAAATCTATTTTCTACAGTAACAAATTTCCACAAAGCGATTTATAAATTATATAAATCAATACAAGGCCAATTAAAAACATTTTGTACAACCTGAAGCAAAAACAAATTATAGCAAAGAGCCAAATTGCTTTTTAATATTTTGATGGAAAACAGAAATCAAATCAACTTAACTTATTTTTTGAATAGGAATTTAAGAATGAATTATTGTGCAGTGGTCACTGTGCAGAAACCTGATTGATTGATTTTGGGAGGTTTCTCCTCCTGAAGGGCACCTCCCATGATGGAGAATCCTTGCCCAAGATCGTTTGAGTTTGGCATTGCTCAGGATCAGGATCAATGAGTGCAGAGAGGGGTAAGCAGCAATTCCAACTGAAATAACCAATGTGCAGGGGTTTTCATCAGTCACGGAACGCCAAGCCATCGTATCCACAATTATGCATATGAAATGGAAAGTGCAAAAGAGGAAAAAAGAAGTCATGACTTTAATAGTGATGAAATGGGCTTCCAGACTGGGGTTAGAGAAAGCCATAGTGTTGACTTTCATTTGCCTGGTGTGTTTCCAGAGGGATCCAATCAACAGAAGGGCTGCCACACAGAATATGAAAAAAGGGAGAGAGTATCCAAGGCCTATTGTTGGCATCAAAAATGCATAATTTTTATATACCAGCTTCAACACACCTGCAGTTATGTTTGGTGAGAGAACTTTGATTGAGTTGTTGGGATGTTTCTTACACAAATCCCAGGCTAATGTGCAATTGGTGAGAATGCTGCTGTTTGGCGAGAAATCTGTAGTGTAACTGTGTTGGTATTTCCTGCAGAATCCCCAGGCTGTGGGAAAGCTGATGACCAAGGATACCAGTACGGAACCCAGGAGCAGCCAGGGCACTATCCCAGGGATCTTCAGTTTCAGAAAGATGAAGATAGGATGGCTGAAGTTGGAAATCTTGAAACAATAGAAGACACAAAGCCAGCATGCAAAGCAGAAGCTAGAAAGTTCTAGAAATGCCCAGGTAAAGGATATTATGATAATGGATTCTGTTTGAAGTCTGGATATACTGCCAATAAGATCTTCTCCAGCATTATTTTATTTTCTATTGAAAGCAGAATCTAGCTGCAACGAGATTGGTCAAAATGATCTCAATTGAATGCAGATGTCTGGTCTTCACCCATTCAGTGCCATTCTCAGCCACAATGAAGGCATTGACCTTACTCCCTAGCACTGTAAAAGCAGCGATGATGATCAGTGAGACAATATGAACTGGGGGTGGAAACTTTCCCCTGTTATAATAACTGGTCATAGCTCAGCTTGCAGTGTAATGTCAGAAGAAGTTATCTGAAGGATCCCGTCTCAAAGTTCCTCTGTCCTGCTTTTGTTGGACAGAAAGATAGATCATGAGCACAGGAATAGGACAGGTGCAAGACTTTTATGTTTTACTCTTAAATAGGAATAAGCAAGAGCAGGGATGCAAATGTCAAAAAGATTCTGTTACCAACTGCTGTATCACAAACAAATCCTGTCATTTTCCATTTAAAGTAGTTTTAAACTTTGTGCATGTGTGTGAATGGGGTATAATTTGTTTGTTTTTTGAAAGATTGAAAATAGGGCAGTGAATTTCAAAGACATTTCTACCCATGGAAGTGACCTGCTATAAAATCGCCTGTCTGACAATACAGGAAAAAGTATATGGGGTAAATTTTCAAAGGGTTACGCGCGTAAGATATGCGTGTAACCCCTGAAAAGCTGCCCCAAGCTGCCCCTGCATGTGCGGTGCGCACAAGCCCCGGGGTGTGCGTATGTCCCGGGGCTTTGAAAAAGGGGCGGGAAGGGGTGAGTCCGGGGGGGTGGTCCTCGGGCAGGCGTAACTTCGGAAACAAAAGGTAAGGGGAGATTTAGTTAGAGCTGGGGGGTGGGCTAGATAGGGGAAGGGAGGGCGATCGCAAAAAAACGTTCCCTCCAAGGAATTTTCCCCTCCGCTCCGAGGCCGATTTTCGGAGCGGCCTTGGAAGGAATGGGGAACTCTGTCATGTGGAGGAGTAGCCTAGTGGTTAGAGCAGTGGGCTATGACCCAGGAGACCAGAATTCAAGTCCTGCTGTTGCTCCTTGTGACCTTGAGCAAGTTACTTTACCCTCCATTGCCTCAGGTATGAATTTAGATTGTAAGCCCTCTGGGGTTAGGGAAATACCTATAGTACCTGAATGTAATTCACTTTGAAGCACTGAAAAAGTAGAATATAAATTTAAAAAAAGTGTGCACCCCCTTGTGCATGCTGACCCCACATTTTATAACATGTGCGCATGTTATAAAATCGGGCAACCCGGCGCGAACAAATCTACGCCCGCACATAAGTTTAAAAATCTGCCCCTATTTGTTTTTCTGTATGTGTGTTAATTTACCCAACCTAAGAAGAGGTGTTCCTAAGTGTGGAGGTTGTGGAATTATTTGCACATAAATGCATAATTTTGCATTTTCAAAAATATGTGCATAAAATTTCTTAAAAAAAGATCCTTGTACATAATAGCAGTTGTAATTGTTTGTGGGTAGTTTTGGTTGATTCATTTTAAAAGCTAAATAACTAAAGATATGCATTCATTTGAAATGAAACAGGCCATTTCCTTTTTGTTTTATTTACATTGAAACAAATGGACAGCGATTCTGAAAATACTGAATTTTTGTTGCATTCATTTTCAGATCCTTTTAAAGTCTATGGACCAAACAAAATTGCAGTGTTTTGTGTTTTTTGTTTTTTTTCTACTCAAGGCAAGCTATTGAAGTCAGATAGAATGGAATTTGGGTAGGAAAGTACAAGAAAGAAGCAAGACTAAGATCAAAAACTATAGGGGAGGAGTAGCATAGTGGTTAAAGCAGCAGATTACATGTTTGGCAACCCCCTTGGGAGCCCCACTAAATGGCCCTAAATTCCTAAACCCTTTTAAAACTAGGAGTAAGATAGGTATTAGCAGTGGCACTCGGGGGCCAATGCATCTGTGTGCCTCTCCAGTGCCCCCTCCCCCCCAGTCCTTCTTGTACTACTGCTTAAGGTCACAGAAAATCAGTGACAACTCTAGACTGAAGAATTGGGGCAGGGGGGCAAGCCAAAATGACTTTTCCTCATATCACACCCACCTCCCTAAAATGGCCCCCTGCTTTAAAATTGACTATAAAAAAAAGTCTCAAAAAGAAAGTCCCAAGGGTCTTCTGAGTAATTTTTAAAAGCTGGCTAGTTTCATCCTTCTAGTGAAAATACTATTACAATTATTTGATAGGTTCATTCAACTAATTTTATATGGCTATGAGAGTGAAGTCTGGAATGTATACAGGAAGGGACAGAATGTCAAAATAAATCCTGCACCTCCAGTTCTGTAAAACACTGCTTATCCACAAAAATGCCCCCAATAATGGAGCGTGGATATTTTCCTTTCAGCTCATCATACAAAAATATATTTTCAAATTGTGGTGTCACCTCACAGTAATAGCAGCACAAACACCTTCCACTGCCAACACAAAACACCACAAAAAAGACACACAAAATCAATACAATAAACCTATCATAATATAACAGAAGTAACATCAAGGACTCAAAGAACAAGAACCCTACTTGTGAAAAAGCACAAATAATTATTACATTGGGGCCCAGAATACCAAAACTGTGTGTAACAATGGAAAAACAGAACCACTATTCCTCATAAAACAAGCAAAATCAAGAAATATAAAGCATCAATTATAATAGTAAAATCATACTAATAAAAGAATAAATATTTCAAAATTACTGATGAATAGAATAGCATCTATTAATTAGTCATATACATTTTTTTTTTTAATTTCCCAAGCACCAATAAAATATTCCAAAACATCAGACACATCAAAGAACACCAATAATTAAAACTAATAAAGATTTAGAAAAAGCCCCTGCTGTCCCTAACTGGGAACTCTTGTTTTCCAGTCACCCTGAAATTGTCGAGGATTAGGGGGCTGGGGAGGGGGGGAGGGGCACACCCATCCCATCCCATCCCATCCCATAACATTCTGTTTCCTGAGCTAAGCCCTGCATGCCTTATAGCCTTGAAATCATTAGTGCTCCACAAAAAAACATCACATCTCCCATTCCCACTCCTTTCATACTAAAGAAGATTAGATTCCCCTACCGCCTTATCCCACACTGCCCCCCTCCTTAGCTCCCCCCTCTCAAAATTGCCTCCCCATTATTTACTCTAAGAAACTGACTACAGAGAGGTTGAACCACACTGATGTGCTTGGGTGCCCTCCACCCTCATTGATATTAACTTCTCTAATCCATCCCAGCACCCCTTCACAGACCAACATTAACAAACCAGCAAACTTTCCTTAACTTAAGGAATAAAACTAACTTTGCAATAAACTATCATGCTTAGTTCTGCAACATCAAACCACCATGCAGCATAGTTGCCAACCGTAGCCACTCAGAGCCCAGCAGTGATAGAGAAAGGTGAAACTGAATATATTCTCTGACTCTCCTCACTCGATGCCTCTCAAATTCTCCCATCGGTACAGTTGGTGGAAATGACTTCTCCAGTGAAATATTATCAACTCACTGTTTAGTTGAAATTTTCCTGATTAAGTCATTGACTTTGGCCTTAACAAAATGACGTGATTCACAGACTAACTGAAGGGACTGCTAAAAATGTAAACCACACCACAGTCTGTTGTTGAAAATTATTTACTGCAGCGCTGTCGAGCCTCTCTCTTTGTTACCTCTTGCCTGCGCTATCTGAATGAAAGAACAAAGAGCTACTGCCCGGAGGCAGTAGTAACTTTTCAGATAAAGGTAGGGGGGTCTAGATAGGGCTGGGGGGGGGGGGGGGTTAGGTAGGGGAAGGGAGGGGAAGGGAGGGGAAGTTGCGGGAAGTTGCGGGGAGGTGGAAGGAAAGTTCCCTCTGAGGCCCTCTGAGGCCGCTCCGATTCTCGGAGGGAACGGGCAGCGCGCGCAGGGTTCGGCGCTCGCAAGTTGCACAAATGTGCACCCCCTTGCACGCGCCGACCCTGGATTTTATAAGATACGCGCGGCTACGTGCGTATCTTATAAAATCCAGCGTACTTTTGTTTGCGCCTGATGAGCGAACAAAAGTACATGTGCGCGCTGTCTTTTAAAATGTACCCCATGTGTCATGATCTTATATGTACAATTTGAATGGATGAATAAGCATCCTGGTTGCTTTTGTCTGAATATTGTGTGTTATCTTACAGAAAAGCAGGGAAACAAAGAATAATTGGACATTATGTATGTATGGAGAAGAGATGGCTGAGGGGGATATGATAGAGGTCTTTAAGATCATGAGAGGTCTTGAACGAGTAGATGTGAATCGGTTATTTACACTTTTGAATAATAGAAAGACTAGGGGGCATTCCATGAAGTTAGCAAGTAGCACGTTTAAGACTAATTGGAGAAAATTCTTTTTCACTCAACGTACAATAAAGCTCTGGAATTTGTTGCCAGAGGATGTGGTTAGTGCAGTTAGTGTAGTAGGTTCAAAAAAGGTTTAAATAAGTTCTTGTAGGAGAAGTCCATTAACGGCTATTAATCAAGTTTACTTAGGGGCAGATTTTCAAAGGGTTACCCACGTAAGATATGCGCGTAACCACCGAAATGCTGCCCCTTCCACCCCCTGCGTGCACTGAGCCTATCTTGCATAGGCTCGGCGGTGCGTGCAAGCCCCGGGACACGTGTCGGTGTCGTGTTGGGGGGTGTGTCATGGCCGGCGTGTCATCAGGGAGCATTCTGGGGGTGGGGGCTGTGGGTGTGGTTCCGGCCCAGGGGCGTTCCAGGGGTGTGGCCACAGCCTCTGGACCAGCGCCTGGACCAGAACATGGCAGGCCAGCAGCCAGCCAGCGCATGCAAGTTACGCCTGCCTTGGCTCAAAGACTCTGATACGGTACTCCTCAACCAGCTCCCCAACCTTACATATGACATTTTCTCCATCCCAAGGCCTAAGAAAAGAGGTGGAGGCTTCCTTCTCGCAGTTAAAAAATATATAAAACTCAAACCCATATCCATCGAACCCCCTGCCAAACTTGAGATTGGGCTATTCAAATCCCATGACCTTCAAATCTGCCTTATCTATGCTCCCCCCGGCCTCTTAGAGCTTAATCCCTCCCCCCTTATCGAATTCATCTCAGACAATATCAACATTGAAACCCCGTCTATCATCTTAGGAGATTTCAACCTTCATGTTGATGCCTCCCCACGCTCCTCAAATTGTGATGCCCTCCTCAACTCCCTTCAGGCCATGGGTTACGAGCAAATCGTCTCCTCCCCTACCCACAAAGCTGGACACACGCTAGACTTGTTGTTTATCAACTCCCAAATCCTCTCCACTAACACCCCTGTTTGCACCCCTGTCCCATGGTCAGACCATTCCCTTATCAATACTTTCATCTCTATTAAGACCCCCACTGCAAACCATCCTGTTCCCAACAATAGTATTATTTATAGAAAATCCTGCCCCAGCAATGACCTCATCCCTGACCTCTCCAACTCCCTCCACAAACTCGATTGCTCCAATCCCATTACTGCAATTGAATCCTGGAGCAACCTCACCTTAGACATTGCAGACAAACACTGCCCTCTCATTAAACGTGAACTCAATCCCACGACCAAAAACCTTAAACCATGGTACACTGCTGAATTGAAACAAAAAAAGAACGACCTTTGAGAAAAGGAGAGAGCCTGGCGGAAAGACCCTTCCCATCAGAAAGCTTCTATTTTCAAATCCGCACTTTACACTTACAGATCCTCCACCCTAAATGCCCAACGTGACTTCTACTCTGCAAAAATACACGATTATATTTACAATCCAAAAGCTCTCTTCTCATACGACTCCAAACTCACCAAGTCTGAGCACCCCCCCATCCCTGATAATGAAGCTAAAAACAAAAGTGAACAATTGGCTCAGTATTTTCATAGCAAAATATCTAATATTCTCCTCAGATTCCCCCCCCGAACCTCTTCATACCTCTCAAGATCCTCATTCTACACCTGCTACCCTAGACTCCATTGAGCTCACGTCATCCACTGAAATCACATCCATCCGCAAAAAGATGAAACCTGCCTCCCATCCTTCAGACACCATCCCCACAAAAGCCCTACTCTTGATACCGGATACCATAGCCAAACCTTTAGCTAACATCATAAACAGCTCCCTCTCTTCTGGCATTGTTCCCAACCCCCTCAAGCATGCTGTTATCAAACCCCTTCTTAAAGAACCCTCCCTAGACCCACAAGACCCAGCTATCGGCCAATTTCTAACCTCCCATTCATTTCAAAAATCATGGAGAAGGTGATCAACTCCCAGCTAACAAACTACCTTGAAGAAAATAATATACTCCACCCCTCACAATTCGGCTTTCTTAAGCACCTTAACACAGAAACCTTGCTACTCTCCTTCTCTGATCACCTCATCAGAGGAATGGACCAAGGTCATTGCTTCATCCTGCCCCTCTTGGACATCTCCGCTGTATTTGACACCGTAAGCCACACACAGCTCCTCTCCCGCCTCACAGACATTGGCCTCTCAGGCGTAGCTCTTAACTGGTTCACCTCCTATCTCTCCGACAGACAATGCTCTGTCAAAATAGACAATGCCGAATCCTCCCACTACGCGCTGCCCCAAGGAGTTCCCCAAGGCTCCTCCCTCTCATCTACCCTATTCAACATCTACCTCATCCGCCTCTGTCACCTCCTTACAAATCTCGGTCTCAAATTCTACCTCTATGCTGATGATGTTCAAATCATCATTCCTGTTCGTGACTCCCTTACCAACGCAATTGATTTCTGGAAGAGCTGCCTTGTTCTATAAATACCCTACTCTCCAATCTACACCTCGCCCTTAATTCATCAAAAACTGAACTTCTCCTCATCTCACAACATATTCCCCCCAATCCCAACCTTGCAATGATCCAGCCTTTAACTCCTACCTTAAGCAGCCAAGTGCTTGAAACCTAGGGGTGCAACTTGACCAACAACTGAACCTAAAAAATCATATCAATAAAATACTCAAGGAAGGCTACTACAAGCTCAACGTCATGAAAAAACTTAAACCTCTACTGCATACCAGTGACTTCTACACTGTCATACAAACCACCTTTGTGTCAAAACTTGACTACTGTAATTCTCTTTATCTAGGCCTCCCTTACACCTCTCTTAAACCCCTCCAACTACTGCAAAATGCAATAGCACGCACCATCACTAATGCTCGCAAATATGACCATATTACTCCCATCCTCAAAGACTTGCACTGGCTCCCTATCCCTTCCCGCCTTGTCCACAAAACCCTCACCATAATCCACAAAGCCATACACATCCACAATTCCAGTTGGCTTGAAGAACCATTACAACCTAAATGCTCAAAGCGACTCACTAGAGCATCCAAGAATTGGTCTCTTCACGTGCCCACCCTAAAACACGCTCACCTCACTTCCACAAGAGAAGGAGCTATTTCCATAGCTGGACCCACTTATTGGAAGTCCCTACCCTCTAACTATGGCTCGAAGCTTGTCCTTCTAAATTCCATGCCAACCTTAAGACCTGGCTATTTAAACAAGCGTACCCCCAATAACTTCTACCCCCCCCCCCCCCCTTTCAATCCCTCTCATGCCAATAATCGATATACTCTGTACATATCTTTGCAATAACTTTATATTAGAAACTAGTCTGTGGTTGTGGCTGCAATCACATTCACAGCTAGCTTGCTTGCTGTGACGGTGGTTGTATTTACAACTACAACATTTGTTGAATATCTACCTTGTTTTGTATTATTATTTATTATTGATGTTGCTGACTGGTTCACTTATTTCCTTTGCTAATCTTACTGTTCCTATTCATCCTTTTACCCCCCCCCCCCCACCCCGTTCATTGTATTTTCATCCTGCTGTTATAATGTAAACCGATATGATGTTGCCACGAATATCGGTATAAAAAAGTTTATAAATAAATAAATAAATAAATGATTGGGCACCGGTTAGGTGTAGTGAACACCACCTGCAGGAGTGACTCAGGGTGGAGAGAAACAGGAGTAGCAATAGAACCTCTGATACTGGCTGGAGTAGAATCTAATGCAGGCAGGAGTGTGTAGAGCTGGGTACTGGCTGGAACCTATGGAGCTGAATGCTAACTGAAGGATTCCTGTGGTGGTGGGAGCTAGCTGGAGGGAATCTGATACAGGCTGGAGGTATCTCTGATACAGGGTGCGTGGAGGAAAGGGTGAACCTGATATACAGGAGCAGCATGGAGGTATGTGTGAAAGTAAGTGCAGGTAAAGGTGATCAGAATACTGGAGATGGGTGCAGGTAAGGATGGACTCAGGATAGCGTGCAGGTAAGGGTGATACTGACTGTAGGTATGAGTGACTGGTCTGAGGGAACCCGGGGAAACAAGATTGACAATAAATAGACAGACTAACCAGACAGCACTAACACTGAACACAAAAGCCCGAAGGCAACACAGAGGCAGAATGCCCGAAGGCAATAGAGCAAGGCAGAGAGGAGGCTAGAGCAGGAAGCCCAAATGAGCTCGATGCCGAAGCACCGAGGGATGTGCTAGGCAGGGTTATAAAGAAAGTCCAGAACATAGAGTAGACAAGGAGGGCAGACTGGGCCAGCCAGGAGAGCATGCTCATGGGGGACCTCTGGTGGTGAGGCGGCTGCATAGCAGCCATAGTCGTAACACTATCCCCCTCTTTAAGGCCTCCTCTTCCTCCTGGGTCCCAACTCTGCAGGGGACACTGCGTGATGGCAAATCCAAACCCCTCCTGAGATGGTGTGACAAATTCAACCCCTTCCCGGGGTGGCAGGGGACTGCTGGTCTGTCACCTGACTGCTGGAAGGGATCGAAGGCATGGGATCAGCTTGGGCAACACATTTTCTCTTTTCCACCACTTTTCCCTGAATGGAAGAAGGGGTCCTCGGCTACTACTGCTACTTGCACCCTCCCAAGCCTTCGCCACCGGGTGTGCAAACCATGCAATTGCACAAGGTGGCACACCCGGTGGGGCGGCATTGGGAGCAGGGAGAGGCCCGTGCTGCTGCCAGTGGATCCGATCCCACCGGTAGTGGAAGAAGGAGGTCCTTGATGCCACCGGTGGACTTGATCCCACTGGTGGTAGAAAAAGGCCCAGGTTGCCGCCAGCGGGACCGATCCCACTGATGGCAGAAGATGCATAGGCCCATGGTGCCGCTGGTGGACCTGATCCTACCGGCAAGAGAAGCAGGAAACCCCAGTCTGTCCTTCAGCTCCTCCTCCAGTGTTGGCCCTGCTGTTTTGAACACTTGCGGTGCTAGAACTTCCATTGAATTCTCGCGGTGTTAGCACAAGAAGAGGAGCTGCAGAACAGCTTTTCTCCAGAAAGGAAGAGGCTGGTGGCAGCAGCAGCAGCAGAGGAGGAATGACCCATGGACCCTGACTGCTTGGTTTGTGTGTGTGTGTGTGAATGGTAGGCTGCCTGGGGTGTGTGTGTGTGTGTGTGCACATGCATGTATTGGAGCCCTCCTGGGATGAGCAGGGTGTGTGTTTGTGAGAATGGGTGTTGAAACTGTGGACCCTTGGATAGGGACGAGGGTCGGTACTACCACAGAGGGATGACTCCCAATGGTCCTTGTCACCGGCTGGTGGTACAGGTGAGGACGACCCGGCTGGAACTTCACCTATACCAGCCCTCGTTCCCCTCGGGTTGAGACCTTGGGTGCCGGGGTCGGAAGGTCTTAGGTGCGGGTTGCCTCGACGAGGACCAAAGTGGCGGCAGGCAAAGACAAGGTCAGGAGTCCGGGTCGTGGCTGGCAGCAGAGGAGCAGAATGAGAGTCCAATCCGAAGATCCGGGGCAGGCGGCAGACAGGCAAGACGAGGAACCAGGCCAAGGGTCAAGACGGGCAGCAGATGAGCAGAGACAAGGAAACAAGCCGAAGTCAGAACCAGGAGATCAAGCCGAGGAGGGAAGCACAGGAACTGGAGGACGAGGAGAGGACAGAGTTGGGAACACAGGTACAGGCAGGAACACAGGAACTGGAACGCCGGAACAAGACTCAGGAACAGGACTAGGATCAGGATCAGAAGACAGGAACTTGAAAACGTCAGGATCAGCAAGTAGCACTCCGAGGAGGTGACCTCTTGCCAAGGCAAGGATCTGGGGACTAAGGCAGGGTTTAAATATCCCTCAGTCCTGATGTCATCCATCGGGGCCGGGCCGAAGTTTCCCGCCACGGCCCCTTTAAGAGGCGGGATCTTCTGTGCATGCGCCTAGGGGGAGCCCCGCTTGAAGGAGAACGGCGGCATTCAGAGCCGTGTGGGAGGCCATGGCCAGCCGGCTCCGGAGTGGAGCACGCTGCACCAGGTAGAGGAGCAACCGCCCCATGTCAGAGGAGGTAGGGGGGACTGGCCGTGGCCTGCCGAGAACCACAACAATGGGAGCCTGCCTGGGATTTAGGTGGATGTGAATGGGAGCCTGCCAAGGACTTCGGTGGATAATGGGAACTTGTCTGGGGTATGTGTGTGTGCTTGTGAGTGTGTGTGCGAGAGAGAGAGAGAGAAAATGGGGGGTGCAGGTGGATTCCAACCTGCCAGCAGCTGAAATGAAGATGAGGGCCTGGGACTTCTGGGAGATCCCAACCAAAGAAGAGCTGGAGACACCTGTGGGTTTGTCTGAGAGGGAGCATATATATATATGAGTTTATGTGTGTGTATATATATATATATATATATATATATATATATATACATAAATATATATATATGTGTATATAGATGTGTATATATATATGTGTATATATATATATATATATATATATATATATACATAAATATATATATATATATATATATACATAAATATATATATATATATATATATATAAAGATAGTACACACCACACACACATAAACTCATATATATATATGCTCCCTCTCAGACAAACCCACAGGTATATATTTATATATATATATATATAGCAAAAAAATTTTTGGCAATTCTACTTCTACTAGTGCAAAAACTCATATACAAAAAACCCCCAACATACAACCGCGGGGAACTGTAAGCACTATTATTATATTTAATAAGTCAAATGCCATATGTTATATTTTTAGAAATATAAATCTTTTATTAAATGTTTTAACAAATGTACTAATAATTTATGTGAAAAATCATGTATACATAACATTAAATATTTCAAAACATACTAAAATCTAACTATTAGTCCAATCAATGATAAACCCCAGTCTTCTCCTGTATCTGTCCTCAATCTGACCTAATTGAACTAATATACCTAACCTCATTGATGTTGACATGGGTCTGTACAAAAGGAATACACCACTTATTGTTTTAACAATCTTGTATATTATGCTTAATGTACATTACTTATTCAAAAGCAGTTAATATATAATAGTAGTGTAATTCCTTGATGGATCTCCCTCTGTTGTCCCGACAAGGTCCTCGTTTCGCCAATATTGGCTTCTTCAGGGGAATACTTCTATTGAGACCACACATCAATGAAAACAAAAAACTTCCATCACCCGCATCTGAAAGCATAAAGCTCTTATATATCAAACTCAACACTTCATCTACTAAGTCCATATATACCAATTTTGTCACATAAATCCATATATTAAACCACACAGTTTTAAAACATTGTATTTATAATGAAATGTTCATTACTGATTGAAAATTAATAATAAATAAATGGTTGAGCTTACAAAAAACTTATATCCTGATATCCACTCCTACCTGCGTTTTGAACGGAGTGGATTCAGAAAAAACACATTCTATTCAATCCGGCTCATTGGCTCCTTAAATCTTAATATGTGAAATCCCCCGAATATGAATGTGTTCCTATAAAATAATTCAAAAAAAGAAAATTTACATCTCCATCTTGAAACTCTATTTCTGATTTGAAATTTGAAAAATGATTCAAAAAATTATCAACATAATATGCTTTATAGTCTGGTATATTCTTAAAGATGTTTCCACAGAGACACAATTATAATATTACCTTTCTATCTCATCTTACTGCCGTCTTTGCAATCTTCTGACCATAAACTCCTCCTCTCAGGGTTGCAATTATATCAACTCACACTTCATCTACTAAGTCAATATATACCAATTTTGTCCAATAATCCATATATTACAACCAACACTCTCCTCTCAGGTTGCAATTGCAACCCTGAGAGGAGAGTTTAGGTCAGAAGATTGCAAAGACGGCAGTAAGATGAGATAGAAAGGTAATATTATAATTGTGTCTCTGTGGAAACATCTTAAGAATATACCAGACTATAAAGCATATTATGTTGATTAGTTTTTTGAATCATTTTTTTTCAAATTTCAAATCAGAAATAGAGTTTCAGATGGGGATGTAAATTTTCTTTTTTTGAATTATTTTATAGGAACACATTCATATTCGGGGGATTTCACATATTAAGATTTAAGAGCCAATGAGCGGATTGAATAGAAGGTGTTTTTTCTGAATCCACTCCGTTCAAAACGCAGGTAGGAGTGGATATCAGGATATAAGTTTTTGTAAGCTCACCATTTATTTATTATTAATTTTCAATCAGTAATGAACATTTCATTATAAATACAATGTTTTTAAACTGTGTTGGTTGTAATATATGGATTTATGTGACAAAATTGTATATATTGACTTAGTAGATGAAGTGTTGAGTTTGATATAATAAGAGCTTTATGCTTCAGATGCGGGTGATGGAAGTTTTTTGTTTTCATTGATGTGTGGTCTCAATAGAAGTATTCCCCTGAAGAAGCCAATATTGGCGAAACGAGGACCTTGTCGGGAACAACAGAGAGGATTCCATCAAGGAATTACCTACTATTATATATTAACTGCTTTTGAATACGTAATGTACATTAATACATAATATTACAAGATTGTTAAAACAATAAGTGGTGTATTGCCTTTGTACAGAACCCCATGTCAACATCATGAGGTTAGGGTATATTTAGTTCAATTAGGGTCAGATTGAGGACAGTAACAGAGAAGACTGGGGTTTAATCATTGATTGGACTACTAGTTAGATTTTAGTATGTTTGTGAAATATTTAATGTTATGTATACCATGAATTTTTCACTTAAATTATTAGTACATTTGTTAAAACATTTATAAAAGAATTTATATTTGTCTAAAAAATTCACAGATTGCATTTGACTTATTAAATATAATAATAGTGCTTACAGTTCCCCGCGGTTGTAATGTTGGGGTTTTTTGTATATATATATAATATATATATATATATACATAAATATATATATATATATATATATATATATATATATATATATATATATATATATATATATATATATATAGATATATAAGAAAGAGAGGAGAAAGTTTGTACATCCCACTGCCACTGCTCCACAACAATCCCAGGGCGACTGGAAATCAAATGTTCCCAGGTATGGAGAGCGTGAATTCATCGGCGTTTTTTGAAATATTATTATTATTATGTTTTTAGTATTATGATTATGTATTTTTTTATTTCTTGATTTTATTGTTTGATGTTTGAGGAATGGTGATGGTTCTGTTTCTTCATTATTGCACTGCATAGAGAGTCTGGCTTCTTGTGGTTTCCAGTTCAGTTTTTATCTGCGTGCTTGTATTTCTACTTTATGGTTGCTCTAATCTGTATTTGGTGAGGGTCTGTTTATGTTCTGCATGTGTGACTGAGGTGAGGCATTTTCCTAATAGGAAGTGTATTCGGGCTTTCAGACCCCCAAGCCCACACCAAACACACATCACAATAGGCCGGATTTCTGGTTGGCATCACAGCAGTGCATGTAAATATAATGTCAGTGATATTTTTACCTCAGAACACTGTACTTTGCTATTTTTTATGTAAAATATACATGCATAAATCTTAACTATGTGTGTGAAATGGGGCAAGGGAGGAGGGAGCGTGTTGGGCAAGACTATAAGTTTTGCCTGGGGCACCAAATAAATACCCTTGCACCAGCCATTGGTACGGGGGGGGGGGTGTCAGTGTTTAAAGTTGGTATCACTGAAGGGAGCTGGGCTTTTTTTTTTGGGGGGGGGGGGAGGGGGCAGCACAGTAATTGTTCACACAGGGCAGCAGAAACCCTAGCACCAGCCCTGCACTCTCCCCAGATGCCAGTACTAGTGGGTGCTGCTTCTGCAGTTGATAATGCAGGTCATTGTTGGGTGCCCCATTTGTTTCCCATGACTTACATCCTTTGCATGGTGCTTACACTTTGCAAACCATAGGTCATCCTTTATTTGGAAGTGGCTTCAGATCACGGATTTCTTCCGCGATCCCTTCTCTACATCCTTAGTGGAGGATATTGGCACTGGAGCTGAGGCAGAGAGTGCCAACATCCTCTGCTAAGCAGAGGTAGAGAGCCAGGGTTATCAGTTGTGCTCTCTACCTCTGCTTTCTGCTCTTCAGCCCTATCCTCATTTTGTCTTCTCTCCCCATCAATGAACTGGATGATATTTACACACTACTGTATACGCTGCCCAAGTTTTCCTCTTCCAATATACTTTCAATATGTTCTGATTCAGACAAGCCAAGAAAAGTCTCTTCATCTAAATCAAAACAGGAAAATATTGCCTTTACTGTACCATCTGCCCCCACCTTTTCTCTCCTGTCAAAAACAGATTGGAATGAAATATACCCAGTGTCATTTGCACTCTGCAGTGGCACATGATCAGTTCCATATGTCAGTTTCTTTGACATAGAGCTCACTCCTGCTATCTTAGTAGTCCAGAAAAAATCCCTCTTCAGCTTAGGTGCAGGACTACTTTTTGGGTTCCTGCTGGCACTGCCAGTGCCAACCTGGCCAATTTTGGACACTTTACTTTACCTGCTCTGCCTTTCCCTATCCCTATCCCTGACATGATTTATTTTCTGTCATAAGCACATAAGAAGTTGCCATACTGGGTCAAACCAACGGTCCTTCAAGCCCAGTATCCTGCTTCCAACAGTGGCCAATCCAAGTACCTGGCAAGTATCCAAAGATTAAATAGATCCCATGCTACTAATGCCAGCAACAAACACTGGGATATGAAGCTTACAATGATTTAATATTTTACTATGGTATTGTAATGCCCACTGAATGTGCCAGTAGTACTATGCTGATGTGTGGGGAATACAGAAAAACTGCTGGCACTGCAGGGAGTGTCACACTGTTTGCATTACTTCTCTGACACTAAGAGGCTTCACAACACAGCCTGGTATGCTGCTCCCTCTGCCCTGCCCTCAGTGCTCATTTATTCCCACTGCCCACACTGCTCAGTGCTCACACTACCTACTGCCCAGGGCAGACAGAAAATAAGTAGCAGTTCTTCAAGCAAATCTCCTTTGCCTTCAGTCATCAGATAGGAAAAAAAAGAACAAAAAAGCAATACAAATCTGCTCTAAGACACAGATATTGTGTCGCGGCACTGTCTCACTGCTTTCCTCTCTTGTGTGACTGGCACAGTGAAACTATTTATTTATTTATCTATCTATCTATCTATTTATTTATTTATTTAAAGTCTTTTTCTATACCATCACTAAGTTATATACCATTGCAACGGTTTACATGTAGGCACATAAATTAATGTAGATGAATGCGCACTATAGTACATTCTAACAGGTGCCAGAAAAGGTTCAGTTACAATCAATTGTTTAGTGAAGTAGGTCATGACCAGGTGTACCTGTAAGGTACTGTTCACTATAAAATGTGCAGCAGCAAAACATATTTTGAGAAAAAAGACCATGGTCTTATCCAGCTATCTTGCTGTGGTTAGCCACCGCCACATAGCTGGATAAATATGGAATTATCTAGCTTTTTGGCCATGGTTAGAAATTTAAACTTTTTTTTCGACTGCCTTTTGGTTTTAAGTGCCAGCATAGCAACACAGGAAATTTATTCCACCTCTGACCAGAAATATAGTTTCCAGCATTAACAAAACCAGAGTTAAGGCCAGCGCATCTCTCTGCACCGAGGAGTACTGTGTAATGTCCTCATTTGTATGACATTTCCATGTCAGGGTGCTAAGCAGTACTCATATTTTGGAATGCCCATTTTGTGAGTGTAAAACTATCTACTGCATTGGTAGTAAGTTTTAAGCTCTCAAAATATGCATTTAAATAAGTGTAAAGCTGTGCATTCGACTGAACACACCGTTCTATATCAGTCTGTCAATGAGATACACACCCACAGTGTTATATATTACTACAGAACTGATGATGGACCAGTTCAGACTTTTATTATCATGATTTGCAGTTTCAGTACTAAGAAATATAAAATACATTTTCTACAGTCACAAAGCAATTATAAATTATATAAATCAGTGTAGCCTAAGAGGAATGAATTATTTTGCAGTGATCACTGTTCAGAATCCTGATTGATGGTTTGAGAGGTTTCTCTTCCTGAAGGGCACTTTCCATGATGGAGAATCCTTGCCCAGGATTGTCTGAGCTTGCAATTGCTCAGAATCAGAATCACAGAGTGCAGAGCGGGGTAGGCAGCAATTCCAAATGAAAAAATCAATGTCCAGGGGCTTTCACCGGACATCCAGAACTTTGTTTGCAAGAGTCTGCATATGAAATAGAAGCACAACATAGGAAAAAAGAAGTCATGACTTTAATGGCAGTGAAATGGGCCTCCAGATTGGGGTTAGAGAAAGCCATGGAGCTGCTTTTCATTCGCCAGGTGTGACTCCAGAGGGATCCAATCAATAAAAGAGCAGCCACACAGAATATGAAGAAGGGCAGAGAATATCCAAGAAAAAATATGGGAATCAAATAATTGTAATTAACTACCCCATTCAATCCACCTGCATTTGGTGTGATCCTCTTGGTGAAATTGTATTGATGTTCCTTGCATAATTCCCAGGCTAATGTACAATTGATGACATTGCTGTTGTTTGGGAAGAGACCAGTGGTGGAGTTGCTGTGGTATAACTTGCACAATCCCCAGGCTGTGGGAATGCTGGTGACTATGGATGCCAGCACGGAGCCCAGGAGCATCCAGGGCACTATCCCAGGGATCTTCAGTTTCAGAAAGATGAAGAGGGGGTGGCTGAAACTGGCAATCTTAGTACAATAGAAGACCGAAAGGCAGCATGCAAACCAGAAGCTAGAAAGATCTAGAAATACCCAGGTAAACAATAATTTGTTGGCAGATTCTGCTTGATTAAGTAAGTCTGGATAAACTATAATTAAGATACTCTCCAGCAACATTCCCCATTGGAAGCAGAATCTAGCTGCAGCAAGGCAGGTCAGAATGACATCAATTGAATTCAGATGTCTGCTCTTCACCCAGTCAATGCCATTCACAGCCACAATGAATCCATTGACCACACTCCCTAGCGCTGTAAAAGCAGCGAGGATGATCAGTGTGACAGTCTGAACTGTAGATAACATCCTTCTCCCGCTAGAATCACTGGTCACAATTCAGCTCACCGATTAATACCAGAGGAAGCAGCCTGAAGCAGTCAAAGTCCCACTGCTCTCTCGTGCTGGACTGACAGACAGACCCTGCACTCTCTGACTTATTGCTTCAGTCTTAGAATCTGCAGAGGATGAGCTCAGCGATAGGACAGGAGGAAGATTTTTATGTTTTACTCAGGAACGGACAAAGCATGAACAGGGATGCAAATGTCAGATGGATTCTGTTACAAAGTACTGTATCATAAACAAATTCTGTCATTTTCTCTTTAAAATATTTTTAGACTTTGTGCATGTGTGATTTTATGTGTGGGTGCAGGGTATCTAAAGAAATATTTGTTAAGTTTGAGAAAGATTAAACCTAATGAGGGGTATAATGAAAGATTAGAGTTTTACCTGCTGAAATGGGGAAATCAAAACTTGTTTCTTCCACCTTTTACTGTCTGTAAAAGTACCTGTGCTGCTCATGGCGTGGGTACTTTTATCTACACAGAAAAGAGGAAGGGTTAGATTGAGAGAGAGAAAATACACATGGCGATTTCATTGTGAAATATCTATGCATACTTTCCAGAGATATATTTGTACCAACTGCAAAGCACCTGTTCCCCACTGTACTGCATTTTCAAAGGGAAACTCTCTGGGGAGATTCCCTTTGAAAATGTGTTTGTAATCCTGCAGATTCAATGTACCCATGGGACAGCAATCCCTATGTTGCTGTTTTATTATTGCTCTCAAAAAAAGCAATTCTGATACTGGTTGGGTGAATGTCTGTAGGTACTTTTTACCAGCAAACTTTGCACCCATTTTCAAAGACAAAATACATTTCTACTTCCACTGTAAAATTTGTTTTGCACCCTCATTTTGGTGTGCTCTTTGTTATGGAAAATAACACACATATGGGTGAATTTTAAAAGCTCGGCGCGTGCAAATACCGGGAGATACATGCGTGGCCGTGGCCGTCCACACACTGAGCACATTTTAGAAATGGCTCGGCCACGTGCGTATTGGGAGATACACGCGAGATAAGCACGGAAGTGCCGGGGTCAGTAAAGGGGGCGGGCAGGGCGCATGTTATAAAATTGGCGTGCCATGTGCACGTGCCGGGAACCGCACGCATATAGATGCGCATGCAGGCCTTTTAAAATCTATTTTATAGATTTGGAAATGTAATCTGTCATGGTATCTGCCATTCACCCTCAGAATTGCCGGAGGCAATTTAGTAAAACAGGATTTTTTTTTTAACTGTTAACACCAGTGTTTAACAACAACCTGGCTCTGCATGTTTCTCCCAGTAGTTCGCTTCTTTATTTTTATGTTCATTCCTACCATGCCACCTGCAGATGACCCTCTGTATAGCCCCACGTTACTTTGATCTTGACACAATCTAGGCACATTATTTCCCTCCTCTGACCTTTACATGCCCCCCAGGAACACCTCCACTATATGTGAGTAAAAGTATGTGCACTGTGGAACACCAAGCCTACTTTTAGCCATGGGACGATAATTACTTTTAAAGAGATCCAGGCAGTGTACGGACTGGGGGTTACGCACACCTTCCCATACCTCAGATGTTTCGTTTTGAGAAGTCTAAAGCCCCATCCCTGTCGATTTACTATCAATATATAAGGAAACGCTCTGAAGGAGACATGTACTTCACCTTAGAGACCCGATGGAATAGAGATGGAGACTTTATTGTCACTCAAAATATTTTAAAGTTCTGTTTCCGGCGCATAACCAGGATCTCAGTCAATGTTTATTATAGAGAATTGCAATTTAAATTTCTCAGCCGGGCGTATGTGTCACCTCAGGTAGCCTTTCATTTAACTATAGCCCAGTCGGCGGGTTGCACCCGTTGTGGATACCTGATGGGCACCCTGTCCCATGTATTTTGGTCCTGCCCTCCCATATTGCACTTTTGGCACCACGTGGCGGACTACCTGGCAGACTTATTGGATGTCGCTTTCCCCGTGACACCGTTATGGCTGTTGTTTGGGTGTATATCCCCCATTCGGATTCGAGATCCTGGTTCGCGCATGTTTCTGCATAAAGCTTGTCTTGTAGGCAAAAAGATAATTCTCTCAGTTTGGCGCTCCTCCGAGGTCCCATCCTTTTGGGCTTGGAGAAACTGTCTACATGCAATGATGTCAATGAATGCCTGGCCTCTTGCCACTCACTACGCTCTAGACGGTGCTTTCTTACTATCTGGCAGTCCTACCCTCAGTCACTCCCGCATCGCATACGTAGTCTTGTACGCAATGATTAATCACTCGGTATTATAGATCAGAATGTATTGGACAGATTTATTACCTTAATGGTTTGTAACACACCTACTTGTCTCCTGTGGGGTTTGGGGAAGGGGGGTGGGAAGGGATGGGTATACTCTGTTGATGTTGTTTGTATTACTAAACGTTAAGGTCTGAGGAGGGTTCAGGAACCCACCTTCCTCAAGGTTGTACTGTTCACTGCTATTCAAAATTAATAAAAAACATTTAAACATAAATAGTCCATGCAAGTGTGAGCATACAGTTTAAAATACACCTAGTGTTCGAATGTGTGCTCCTATTTTTAAATGGTTACACAAGCAAATATTATTCGCCTATCTACCATAGGAATTTGTTGGCTTTACTGTACGCAGCTAAGAAGATTTTAAAACTTGAGGGGTAGATTGTAAAACGTGCGCACACATGGATGCCCAGTTTTATAACATGCGCGCGCCGGTGTGCACATGTTATAAAATCAGGGCTCGCGCGTGCAAGGGGGTGCACAATTGTGCAACTTGCGTGTGCCGATGCCCGCGGCCTTCCCCCATTCCCTCCCAGGCTGCACCAATTTAGGATCGGCTTGGGAGAGAACTTCTCTACCCCCTAATCTATCCTTCCTACCCCTTCCCCTAACCTTCCTGCCCCTAGCCCTAATCTAGCCCCCCCAAAAGTTTTAACTTACCTTTTGCGCCTGCCCAAAGCAGGAGCAGTTGCACGTGCCGGCAGCCTGCCAGCATGCGATCCTACGCCCCAGCGGCAAATGGCCGCTGTGCCAGGGGCCTTGAGCCCTGCCCCGCCACTTGGACCTACCTGCCCCTTTTCTTCGGCCCCAGGACTTATGCGTGTGGCCGGGCCTTTTTAAAATAAGCCCGGCGCGCGTAGGGCTTTTAAAATCCAGGCCTGAGAGCATGAAGGAAATACCCAGATTGACCCCTTAGTCCACCAGTTTGTCCAGCCTATCTCTAAGTCATCCAGACCCCTCTGGTTCTTCAGCCTGCACTCTCCCCAATTTACCCAGACCCTCACCCAGGTGTTTTAGTCCTAAAATGAGTTTTCTTCAGACTTACATCTCATCAAGAGCAGAAGTAAATAAGTGCAGGTAACAGCCCGCTGCGCACTGTGGGCATGGGATTTAAAAGCCGTATTTACGCATGTAAATGTTAGCTCTGCCCTGTATCGTCCTGACATGCCCTAATTCTGCCCTTTTTTTCCGCATGTTGGGTTGCTCGCGCATACACATATATGCACATAATTGGGCAATTTTCAAATGATTTTAACACGAGCAACTCTTTTAAAATTCACCCCATAGTTAGGTGTCTAATACTGAAAATCAGTGCTAATTTTCTAACTCTCCCACCTCCCCACAGATCCTCCCACATAACGCCATACCAAGGAACTTTTGATTTCCAGTAACCCTGAGATTGTGGCAGATTAGTGTGTGGGGAGGCGGGGAGGGGAAACCAGCAGCAGCATGTATACAGTCTGTTTTTCTCATGCAAACACTATCACATTCATATATTTACTCTCATTCTCTTTTACACACATATTTGCTCATTACCACACACATGCCACTCTCATTCCTCATTCTCTCACATGCACACATACACACACGCACTTGCTTCTCTCCCTCTTCCACAGACATGCACACTCACACCATGCCCACTTATATGCCCACCTAGCACTTACTTCTCTACCTCTCACTAATTCTCTCCTCACCTCGACACCCACGAGCCATTACAGCTTCTTCTTTCACCAGGCCCTAATGGCCAATGCTCCTCCTTGTTAGGAATTGTGGACTCTTGGCCCGAGGTAGGGTTGTTGCTACATGAAGGGTTGGGCCCCACAGGTCCCCATCGTCGGGAGGCAAGGCTGCCCGGGAATAGAGGCAAGCTGGACCTTTGTTATGATCGGGGTGTCTTGAACTTAATAGTGGGCCCTTGGGTCGAGGTGAGTAAAGACTCTACCCACAGGGAGGAGCCCTGAGGGCCCTTACCCCAATAGGCAAGGTCTCAGTAGAGATGACAATAGAGGAAACAACTTTATTGTACAGCAATGAATCCTGAAGAGCAGAGCAAACGAGTCTGTACTGTAGCTGATCAGTCCCATAGAACTCCGCAGCACGGAGAGGTCTGGTGAATACCTTATCTAGGCTTGCTTGTGCTGGCTGTCCCGGTAGTGGTCCGCAGCACAGGGTAGGCCAGAAGCCCTGGTAGAATGCACAAGACACGATGGATCCGGTAGTGGTCCGCAAGCAGGGTAACCCGAGAATCCGTGCCACAAAGGTAGTGTACTCACACCGGTAAGGTAGAGGCAGATGTAGCAAAGCCCCAAGGCTGACTGGAGCAGGAACAGCTGGAGTAGTTGAGAACGATGCAGGAACTCAATGAAATGAGAAGAGAGAGAGATGGCTCTCCGAGGAGCGGATAGCCCTGAGTGCGGCAAGGCCCCCGAGGAGCGGGTACTGAGGTCACCCAGTAGTCAGTGAGGAAGTCCCAGAGTAGCGGAACTAGCAGGACAAGATTCCTTGTTAACTCGTAGCTCAGATGGTCAGCTGGGTTTAAGTATCGTGAGCAGGTGACGTCATGCGGTGGGGACGCCCCCGAGGTTCCCGCCATGACGTAGTTAAAAGGGTGGCAGGTGCACGCGTGCATGCCTAGGTAACCCCAGATGAAAGATGGCTGCCAGGAGTGCCCACGCCACCCCTGGCAAGCCATGAGGGTTGGCGTGTGGAAGCTGAGGCCGCCATTCTGCCCAGACTTAGAGCTGCAAAGAGAAAGGAGGTGAGCAGCAAAGGTCGCAGCCGCCTGCGACTGATGGGTGCAACAACCTTCACCTGTGCCAACCCTTGTTCCCCGCAGGTTGAGCCCTTGGGTGCCAGGGCTGGTAGGACTTAGGAGCGCCCCTGTGTGGCTGGTCCCGGAGAGGGTAAGCGAGTGAGTGCAGAGAGTGTCAGAGAGGTTAGGCACAGTTCAAGACAGGAGCACTCTCTGAGGGAGGAGGAGAAAGAGTCTCAGGGAGTGCAAGGCCAATGCAGCTCTGAAGAGAGTAGAGCAGGACCATGTGGGAATGGCCTGGAGGAGAGGAGGTGCAGAAGCGGAGACACGGACTGTATTACGCTAGATAATGGCTAGAGCGGGGAACCCTCTGTAGCCAGTGCCTGAAGAGTAGCTGCACCGGGGTACTGTCTGGGACACGGCAAGCCGGTGGCAAGATCTTCTGTAGTAGCAGCATAGAGGGCTGCCCTGAAGAGCGGGGCTCCGAGGCCCAGTCTGAAGGTATGCTGCGCTGAGCCAACTCCCAGACAGAGAAGGCAAAGTAGTCAAAGTCCTCAAGGAGAAGTACCGTGGGGATTCCCAGGAGCAGCAGACACTGCCATTGGAACTCACAAGTAAACTGGTGCTGAGCCTGGCCCCGAGGAGCGGGGAAGCGCTGAGAGAGGAACCCGGAAGAAGAAGCACAGAGGTCCAATGACAGGAACAATCGGTCTGTGGAGAAAGTATGGCACCAAAAGGAACCATGGAACTCGTTGCCAAGTCGGTTAGTAGAGGCTATAGGTGAGGCTTAAATATCCAGGGTCAATGATGTCATCAGGCGGGGACGAACCCAGAGTTCCCACCATAGTCCCTTTAAAAGCATGGCAGGTAGCGCACGCGCTGGTCGGTGGCGTCCCAACTGCCACGTGGATGTTGCCTCTGTTGGTGCTAGATGGCTTCGCCCCGTTTTCCTCACCTTGTTCACGGCTCCTCCCGCTTACCTTGGGAAAATGGCTACCAACGCGTCTGCAAGTCGCCCTCTCCGGGGTCCCCGGAACAGCAATGGTGCTGCATCCCGCCATGCTTCTCCCAAGGCCCTACTAGGGTGTGCACACGCACGCTACCCTCATCTTTATTCCAGCATTGGTGCGAAACTCAGGGGCGTCCCCCTCTAGTGATGTCATGCCATCCGGGTATATAACCTGTACTTTTTTGCTAGCTTACTGATGGGCCGATACAGTACAGTGCGCTCCGATGGAGCGCACTGTTAACCCGCCATTGGACGCACGTTTTCCCTTACTCCTTATTCAGTAAGTGGCAGAAAACGCGCGTCCAACCCGCCGAACCTAATAGCGCCCTCAACATGCAAATGCATGTTGATGGCCCTATTAGGTATTCGCTCGCGATTCAGTAAGTAAAATGTGCAGCCAAGCCGCACATTTTACTTTCAGAAATTAGCGCCTACCCAAAGGTCGGCGCTAATTTCTTCCGGCACCGGGAAAGTGCACAGAAAAGCAGTAAAAACTGCTTTTCTGTGCACCCTCCGACTTAATATCATGGCGATATTAAGTCGGAGGTCCCGAAGGGTAAAAAAAGTAAAAAATAAATAAATAAATTTTGAAGTCGGCCGGTGGCTGTCGGGGCAAAACACGGACGTTCAATTTTGCCGGCGTCCGGTTTCCGAGCCCGTAGCTGTCAGCGGGCTCAAGAACCGACGCCGGCAAAATTGAGCGTCAGCTGTCAAACCCACTGACAGCCGCCGCTCCGGGGCAAAAGGAGGCCCTAGGGACGCGCTAGTGTCCCTAGGGCCTCCTTTTGCCCGTTTCTACCGCCGGACCTAATTTAAATACTGAATCGCGCGCACAGGCGAGTGGCCTGTGCGCTCGCTGGGAGAGTGGGCGTTCGCCCGCTCTCCTGTGGACTTTACTAAATCAGCCCGTGAGTTAGCAAGGATTGGTCTCGGCCGGTCTAAGCTACTCTGCCGCTTCCGTGCTGCCGCTGGAAGCTCTCCCTCTGCCCTTCGGAGTATTGACTAACTTGGGTATCCGCTCCTTGGGGGCCCTCTGCTTTATTTCAGGTGCCTTACAGGGATCAGGTACTCGCTCCTCGAGGGCCTGCTCTCCCTGCCTTGGTGCCAGTACCATCTTCTTCAGCCTGGTGGAATCGCATACCTACAGCTACCATCTAGTGCGTAATCTAACTCTCAGTCTGTCTCATCCACAGCATTGCCTTGCTGGGAAACCTGCACCGGAATCTCCTTATACCAACGGAGTGAGAAGGGTCCCCTCTGCCGAGGGTCCCGAGACTGCTACCTACAGACTACCTCACTATTGCCACCTCTGGTGGTATACATCAAGCTGTACAATAAAAGATCTAATTCTGTGTTTGTGTGTCCTGAGTCTAGCCCAGTACTGTGGCTCCCCACAGGGCCCCTCCCCATGGGCGTGGTCATCTGCCACAGTACCCAAGAATCCACCCAAACACTGCTTAACCATAACAGTGGAGTGCAGGGAGCCGGGAGAAATGCGGCGTTGGTGACTGGCCACCGCTGCGAGAGCACCAGAGGTGGAGGGCCAGGCAAAACATGAGGTGAGTTGAGCCTGCCGCGGCCTGTGGTCATAACACTCCTGTTCCTCCTTCTATTTGGAGAACCAATGCTGCCTATATTTTGTTCCCCCCTCCTTCCTGAAATAATCTTAAGAAGAAATTGCCATGCTGGGTCAGACCAAGGGTCCATCAAGCCCAGCATCCTGTTTCCAACAGCTTTTAGGAGTCCTTTACTCCCTCTGAAAGGAACGTTTCCATAACCTGAAATCTGTGTAACCCCCACACCCCCCTTCATGAAGCGGATAGAATAAAGGGAGGTCACACCTTTCCGAGTGCTGCCTATTGCTTCCCGGACTGGTACAGCCTCCAGGAGTACTGGAGATCATCCAGCAGGGGAGGGGGGAAGGAGGGGAGGGGGGATCTCCTGGGCCCCAGGTGCGAGGGGGGGGGGGTCTCTTCAGGGTTCCCACAGTCTCTCATTCTCTCTCTGCCCCACTTGGATGCAGGGATCCCCGTACTCACATTTAATAACCACACTCAGAGATGGACTTCACAAAGGCCACAGGACACAGAAGATGGCGTTCAACAAACAACTTTCCTTGTTTAAAAAATATTATCCATGCCAATATGGCAAAAATCATAAGATGAAAAGAAAAATCAAAACAAGAAAAACAATAGTGTCCTTGTCCATGTTGCACTTCTTTCTCCTCCTATGCGGCACTCCTAGATCAGTGTCCATAATCCCCTCTCCTCGCAGGGTTCAAAAATTATCTTCTCCCTCCAGCGTTAACTAAGAGGGACCAAGTCTCAAAAAAACAGACCCACTTTTCCCTTTCTTGTCCTCTGCAAAAATTCACAAAAACAGAGTCCTTCCCACTTCAACTGATCTTGGGGCAGACTCTCAGCTGGATCCAGTCCTGTTAGCAAGGGAGATTCTTACCCTTCTTCCAGGTTTCTGGTCCAAAAAGATCTAATAAAACCCCACTAATCATCCCAAAACTCCTAGCCTCCCACCGTGAAGCAGGAAACACTCCCACACCTCCTGGTCTTTCTACTGTGGAGCAGGCAAGTCCTCGTGCTCATGCTCAGAGGGACAATATATATCCCCTGAACCAGTCTGTCCCCAGAGAGAGAAGAGTAAAGCTAGGGGGAGGACCCCACCATGGAAAAATCCCTCACTTGCTGGGACGGATGCTCACAAATTTGCTCTCATAAACACTCTTACATGTTCACACTTACTTTCACTGCTCATTCTCTCACGTCCATTTACACCTTTACTTCTGCCATTCTCCCACCAATACACACACACACTCACTCACGTCTCTCCACTCAGCTCCTACTCACCTACATACACTCTCAGATCTCTTCTTCCTACACAAATACACACTCACTCACTCTCACAGACATGCTCAGTCATTCTCTCTCCCCCTCCCCCCTTTCAAAACACACTAGCAACAGCAGACTCTAACTTGGGCTCCTGGAGCAGCAGCAGCCTCTTCCTTCTTCTCCTGTGCTGCGGAAGTGAACGCTGCCTGTTTCTTAGTCCTTGTTTGATGCATGGGCAGGAAATCACAACATTAGCTTTATGGTCATTTTATTCTGTATTTGGTGAGGGTCTGTCTGTGTTCTGTGTGTATGACCCAGCTAAGGGTGTTCTGCAAGCTTGTAGTTTCTGTGAGGGAATCTATAGCAGCTTGACTTGTTCTGTTTTCCTAATAGGAGGTGTATTGGTGTTTAGGGCCTGGTGTAATTTTTGCAGTACTGCCTTTTCATAGGTAGGGTTGTTACTGTTTGAGTTCCGTAATGCTGGTGTAACTTTGTGCGCATTAGTTTGTGTACATTATTGCAGATCCTGGAAGTCTGTTAGGTGCTATATTTCTGTTTTACATAGAATGCAGAGTGGCTTTTATGGGTTTCCATTCCAGTTTCTGTTTCCATATTTATAATTTGTGGTCTTTCTGTATTTGGTGAAGATCAATTTTATGTAAGGTGACCGAGGTGAAGTATTTACTAGCATGTAGGCATTTGTATCAATATTATTTGTTGTGTTTTCTCAATAGAACATGCATTGGTGGTAAATTACTGTTTTTTCATAAGGAGGGCTATTGTACCTGGTAGGCGAGAGTGTTTATGTTGCTGTTACTGAGATGACACCAGAAATATCTTTTTTGTATGGTAAATTGAATAGGGAATGTCCTACTTCTCTTCTGTAACCATTGTTGGGGGGTCAGGGTGGATCCTGTAGATACAGAATATATGTTTACATTTAGCCCCGTGACGATCATGTGTTCAGTGTGTCACGCATGTGAGACCCATCTGTCAGGTGTGTCTAACAGAAAAAAGGTTGAGAACCACTGCTCTAAATGGTATCCAAAGAGTTTCTAGTATCTGAGAGCAACATCCAGTTGTGTACCAAATATAACCTTTCCTTTCATCTAGGAGTCACCTTCCTAGCCCTAAAGAGCCCTATCTTTGCTGAACCAGGGTGAGGAATATACACTCTGGGTCCTGTGGATTGGAGGCAGCATATCCTTCCAGGCCAACTGAGCAGAGAATACTTCTAAAAATAGACACGGTGCATACAGTAGTTGGTGTTCCAAACAAGAAAACAGTTTACTTAACCAGTTCAGCAGAAAAACAAAATTCAAAGTTCACAGCAGAAACAGCAGGAAAAAAAAGTTCAGAAACAAAACAAAAATCACAGTTCCAAACTTCTTCCTTCCACTTAATTTCCAAAATTCAGACTTTGTACACTCCCAAAGTTAGCTCACTGCTACTTTGTCCCAGATCGTCTGTAGTTCCAGGAAGCAAGAAGAAACGCCTCTCTTAAAAATCACAATTTACTCACAACAGTTGCAGAAATGGCCCCAAGACAATTTCTCTCCTCTCTTAGGTAGATGAAGTTTCCCAGTCCCTGTACTGAAGCTCCAAGACAAGATCCAGCCTCTTGCTGTGCTTCTGGCCCCCAGCACAGCTCCTGCTCACTGACTTCATTCCAGTCTTCTTCAAAATCTTTACTGAATGCTCATGAGCGCACCCAACTTCAAAGATTTTCAAAATCTCCCAATAACTCTCAAATACTCCTTCAGAACTCCAGTCTCATCCCTTCCAGAAACTCTTCCTCTCTGCTACATGTGATGGTTGTAGTCTGTGGGTTGCCCCAGAAGTGAGCAGCTTAGTCCCAGGAAAGTTGAATCCCTACCACCAATGGTAGATGGACTTCCACCTAGGCCTGCCACTTCCCTTCAGGTTAAGACCTCCAATTCTGTTAGCCAGTGAGCAGGGGTGGTTCTGTAATGAGGCAGGGTGATGCGGTGTAAAAGGTGGAATGAGTGGTGGGGTAATACATCATACAACACACAAGCACTACTTGTAAAAGCAAATACTTGGTTAACTAAATATGTAAATATTATAGATATCAGCAAAGGCATGCTATAGTTACTCAATGTTAGGTTCCATATTAGGAGCTACCACCCAAGAAAGAGATCTAGGCGTCATAGTGGATAACACATTGAAATTGTCAGTTCAGTGTGCTGCAGCAGTCAAAAAAGCAAACAGAATGTTGGGAATTATTAGAAAGGGAATGGTGAATAAAACGGAAAATGTCATAATGCCTCTGTATCGCTCCATGGTGAGACCGCACCTTGAATACTGTGTACAATTCATCGCAAAAAAGATATAGTTGCGATGGAGAAGGTACAGAGAAGGGCAACCAAAATGATAAAGGGAATGGAACAGCTTCCCTATGAGGAAAGACTAAAGAGGTTAGGAGTTTTCAGCTTGGAGAAGAGATGGCTGAGGGGGGATATGATAGAGGTGTTTAAAATCATGAGAGGTCTAGAACGGGTTAATGTGAATCGGTTATTTACTCTTTCAGATAATAGAAAGACTAGGGGACACTCCTTGAAGTTAGCATGTGGCACATTTAAAACTAATCGGAGAAAGTTCTTTTTCACTCAATGCACAATTAAACTCTGGAATTTGTTGCCAGAGGATGTGGTTAGTGCAGTTAGTATAGCTGTGTTTAAAAAAGGATTGGATAAGTTCTTGGAGGAGAAGTCCATTACCTGCTATTAATTAAGTTGACTTAGAAAATAGCCACTGCTATTACTAGCAACAGTAGCATGGAATAGACTTAGTTTTTGGGTACTTGCCAGGTTCTTATGGCCTGGATTGGCCACTGTTGGAAACAGGATGCTGGGCTTGATGGACCCTTGGTCTGACCCAGTATGGCATGTTCTTCTTCTTATAGTATTGCAGCAAACATTGCATAAATCAGTACAGATACATAATAGTGCAGTAATAAAGCCCTGCATAAAGAATTATACAAAGATACTTCCTTCACAATATCCCTTGTATAAGTCAGTGTATCTGGAAATACCGAGAGACAAACAGGCCTGGAGAAACACCATGAGATGTTTAAAGGCACTGTCTTTCTGATGAGCTGCCAGAGGCTATTTGCAGTTCACTTATACTCTCATTTATGGCTCTAGTCCAGGTTGTGCAAGTTTCAGTTATTCTATTTAGAATTTCAGCATATTTATGCCCTAAGCTGTGGTTGAGTTAAGAGACATCCTGTTGATGCATGACTCCCAGACAGTTAGACACTGGCCTAATCAGACTGCCTAAGAGGTTGAATGTGTGCACCTGGTACAAAAAGCTCCTATCTCTCAGAGAACAAGTCCGATCTCGGGAGGCTAGAGTGGGAGCACAAAAGAGCTGAGGCAGACAGAGAGGTATATAGATGAAACTTTCAGGGACATAGTAGGCAAGTCCCAACTCCAGTCTGGCAGTCTTGGTGTTGCCTTGGAGGAGGAAGGTCTCCTGGAAGAACGCATCAACCTAGTACAGCAGGAAATGAGCTTGTAGCAAGGACCTGCTCTCCAGGTGATGTATTTTCCTCTCGCACTAAGGATGCTTCTTCCAGGGCTACTGCCCAAGAGGGAAGGAATAGGTCAACCGACATAGTTGGTGATTCGATTATTAGGAATGTAGTCATCTGGGTGGCTGGTGGGTCTGAGGATCGCCTGGTAACATGCCTACCTGGTGCAAAGGTGGCAGACCTCACGTGTCACCTACATAGGATTTTAGACAGTACTGGGGAGGAGCTGGCTGTCATGATACATGTGGACACCAACAACATAGGAAAATGTGGGAGGGAGGTAATAGAAGCCTAATTTAGGCTCTTAGGTAGAAAGCTGAAATCCAGAACCTCCAGGGTGGCATTCTCTGAAATGCTCCCTGTTCCACATGCAGGTCCCTAGATGCAGGCAGAGCTCCGGAGTCTCAATGCGTGGATGAGACGATGGTGCAGGGAAGAGGGATTCAGTTTTGTAAGGAACTGGGGAACCTTATGAGGGAGGGGATTTTTTTCCAAAGGGATGGGCTCCATCTTAAACAGGGTGGAACCAGGCTGCTGGTGCCAACCTTTAAAAAGAAGATAAAGCAGTTTTTAAACTAAATCAAAGGTGAAAGCCAACAGTCACTCAGCAGCACATGCTTCAGAGGGAGGTATCTTCGAAGGATACTAATGAAGCATTAAAGTTAGGGCATCCCAACAGAGAGGTTCCAATAATAAGAAAAGTAGTCCATGTGCCTTTAAGTAAAGAATCATGTGAGCTAAAAGATTCCAATTGTTAAGACTACATTACCTCTCTCCGTGTGTCGGGGGTTGGGCCGGGCTGCCTCGGGGCTTGCGGCGTGTCGGTCTCCAGTTCAGCCTGATCGGGACCGACGTCGCAGGCCTTGCCTGTGCACGGCGTGGGCGCGCGCGTCGGTGACGTCATCGGACGCACGCTCGTGCTGATTCTTGATGGGACTTTTTTCGTCCCTGTGCCATTTTGGTGTGCCTGCGCGTCGATGACATCGTCGCGCGTGTGTTCGCATGCCAAGGGGGGGTTTGGTGGTGATTGGTGCAGGGAGTCAGCGCGGGAGGGAGAGCATTCCTCAGCTGTTAAATTTAACAGCTGAGGGATATAAACAGCGTAGCTGAGCATTCTGGTTGCCTTGGCAATAATCAACATCGGAGACAGGCTGGTATTCAATGTGCTCTTGTCTGTTGCCTTTGTTATTTTAGTTAGTTATTTTAATTCAAGTTAATTTGTTATTTCTGAATGCTTAAATGTTTTTGCTACTTATTACTTCATTAATTAATGGACTGTGTATTTGAATACACTTCTGTTCTGAAGCTAGCATGTATCTGGGACTACAGACTTCAGTCTGATCCTGAATATTCTTTGTTCTGAAATTAATATTTTTCTGTGACAACTACAGATTTCACTCAGATGCCTGGTTTGTTTTTTAATCTTTTTATCTTGTCTGACTGTTCTGATTAAACCTTGTATTGCAGTGAAATTAAAGTTATTTTTATTGAACTGTTTCCTGTTTTTCAAACCGCTCATCATCTGATCAATTCATATTGATTAGTTGAACTAAGGATCCACTAAATACTTTCTAACAGATTGCCAAGGCGGAGATATCTGGCTTACAAGCTATTCCTGGTATGGCTCAGCGCATACAACAACAACAACAACATTGCTTGGATCTTCTAGCTGCTACAGTGGAGCGGCTAACTAATCGTCAGAATTCTTCTTCCTCTGAGGCTGCTACTACTTCAGCTGCGAGTTTAGTTCATGGACCTGTGACTCCATTACAACTACCTGCTCCTCCTAGATATGATGGAGACATGAAACAGTGTCGAGGTTTTTTGAATCAGTTTTATGAGATTTACATTACAACCCTGTCAATTTCCAAATGATCAAATTAAGACAACTTATATTATGTCTTTGCTTGATGGTAAGGCTTTGGCTTGGGCTTCACCAATTTGGGAACGTGGTGACCCGATTCTTGGAGATTTACAACAATTTATTAAAGTTTTTAAACAAGTTTTTGATGAACCCGCTCGACGATCCACTGCTGCTACAGAAATTTTAAATTTACGACAGGGTTCACGCTCATTAATGGATTATGTAGTTGAATTTCGTACTCTAGCTTCAGAACTTGGTTGGTGAGAGGATAGCCTACGAAGTATTTATTTAGAAGGGTTATCATCTAGAGTCAAAGATGAATTAGCAGCTCGAGATCTTCCTGAGAATTTGGAGGAGTTAATAGATCTTACTGGACGTATTGATCGTCGAATTCAACAGAGAGTTAGAGAGACTAGAGCATTTCGGAGACCAGTGACTTTAGCACCATCTTTCTCTCGTCCTCTAGTTCCACCTTCTGAAGTTTCAAATATTCGAGTAGAGGAACCGATGCAAATTGTACATACTCCACTTACATCCGAGGAGAGAAGACGTCGCCGTTCTTTGGGATTATGTTTATACTGTGGAGGGAAGGGTCATATGCTTGCCCAATGTAAAAAATTACCGGGAAACTCCCAAGTCTAGGAATCTCTGGGGAGCTGATCCTAGGCTGTTCTACTTCTGCTCCCCTATTTACTGTACCTGTGACTTTGGAGTATGCTGGGGTGTCTTTTTCAACATCAGCTTTTGTTGATTCAGGTTCTGGAGGAAATTTTATTCTGGCAGATGTTATTAAAAAGTTACAATTACCTACTTAACTTAATACACCACCTTTACGAATTTCATCGATTCACGGAACTCAACTTCCTGGTATCATTGAGAGAAAAACTGTTCCCTTAAAGTTACGTACTGGAGTATTACACCAAGAAGAGATTTCTTTCTATATTTTAAATAAGTCTATTCATCCTATAGTATTAGGATTACCATGGTTACAAAAACACTCTCCACTCATTTCGTGGGATGGATTACAAATAACAGCTTGGGGAAAAAATTGTTTCAGCACTTGTTTGCAAAAAATACCTAAATCTATTATTCATACACCAGATCGCATTATTTCAAACTTTCCGTTATCTTCAACTTCCTGGACATTACCTTTACAATACATCAACTACTCTGATGTTTTTTCAAAAGAAAAAACTGATTTAATGCCAGAACACAGAATTTTTGATTGTGTGATAGATCTTCTACCTGGTGCTATTTTCCTCCACGAGATAGAGTGTACCCCTTATCTTTACCAGAGACTCAAGCAATGTCAAAATACATCCAAGAAAACTTAGACAAAGGCTTTATCCGTCCTTCAACTTCACCTGCAGGAGCGGGGTTTTTCTTTGTTGCTAAGAAAGATGGAACTCTTAGGCCATGCATAGATTATCGTGGACTAAATGCTATTACACGAAGAGATCGTTATCCTTTACCTTTGATTCCAGAATTATTGAACCGATTGCAAGGAGCTAAAATATTTACTAAACTTGATTTAAGAGGTGCTTATAATTTAGTAAGAATAATACCGCATTTAATACCCGTGATGGCCATTATGAATATTTAGTTATGCCTTTTGGTTTATGTAATGCTCCAGCTGTTTTTAAAAATCTTATGAATGAAATATTCAGGAATATGCTAAATTCTTCCGTTATAGTTTATTTGGATGATGTCCTCATATATTCAAAAGATATCAATTCTCATCATCAACAAGTTTGACAGGTGTTACAGAGACTTAGGGAAAATCATTTATTTGCTAAGTTGGAAAAATGCCTTTTTGAACAGGAGTCTTTACCATTTTTGGGCTATATAGTTTCTGTCACAGGATTTCATATGGATCCTGAAAAGGTTTCAGCCATTCATGATTGGCCACAACCAGTAGGAATTAAAGCATTACAACGCTTTTTGGGATTTGCTAATTTTTACCGGAATTTTATTCCTAATTATTCCAGAAAAGTTGCTCCACTTACAGCGTTAACTAAAAAAGGAGCAAATGCAAAGGAATGGCCTCCAAAAGCTATAAAAGCTTTTCAAGAGTTAAAGCAAGCCTTTTTGATCGATAGTTGTTTGTATCATCCAGATCCATGTAGACCATTTATTGTGGAGGTTGATGCCTCTGATACAGCAGTAGAAGCTGTTCTTAGTCAAATTTCAGATAAAGGAGTACTATTACCTTGCTCATATTTCTCACGAAAATTTTCTTCCGCAGAAAGAAATTATGGAATTGGGGATAAGGAGTTGTTAGCAATTAAAATGGCTTTTGAGGAGTGGCGTCAGTGGCTGGAAGGAGCCCAACATCCAGTGGTGGTTTACACTGATCATAAGAATTTGGAATATTTAAGTAAAGCACAACGTTTAAATCCAAGACAAGCTCGTTGGTCTCTATTTTTCAATCATTTCAATTTTTCTTTAAGATACAAACTAGCTTCAAAAAAATATTCATGCAGATGCTCTTTCACGAATCAATGAGATTGAGGATACCGTCATACAACCTCAATATATCATTAACCCAGCTAATATCGTTACAGCAAATACTAAGTTATCATCTGAAGGTAAAACGGTGGTGCCAACTCGTTTATGAAGACAAGTACTTTCTTGGGCTCATGATTCCCTTACTGTGGGACATCCTGGTAGAGTACGAACTTTGGAACTTTTGTCTCGTTTTTATTGGTGGCCAAATGTTAATAGCGATGTAAGGAAATACGTGGATTCTTGTCCTACATGTGCTAAACATAAACCTTTGTCAGGTCGTCCATGGGGACTATTACAACCTTTACCCATTCCGGTTGAACCGTGGACTCATTTATCTATAGATTTTATTGTGGATTTACCTCCTTCAGAAGGAAAACAAGTAATATGGGTAACAGTAGATAGGTTTTCAAAGATGGCTCACTTTGTAGCACTTAAAAAACTTGCTTCGGCACCCAAATTGGCACAATTATTCACTGAACATATTTTTAAATTTCATGGATTACTTCAACATATAACTTCTGATTGAGGTATACAATTTACAGCTAAATTTTGGAGATCGCTTTGCAAAAAATTCGATATCCAACTGGATTTCACTACAGCTTTCCATCCTCAAGGAAATGGACAAGCAGAACGTACTAACAGGTCATTGAAGACTTTTTTATGACTTTTTATTGGAGATAAACAAGATAATTGGACGACTTTACTTCCATGGGCAGAATTTTCATATAACTTTCACATTCATTCTGCTACAGGAAATTCCCCATTTCAATTAGTCTTTGGGAAACAACCAAAACCTCCTTTGCCAATTACAATGTCTGTACCATCTCCAGCAGTTCAACTTACAGCTCAACAACTTCGATCATTGTGGGATTCAACACAAGTTAACTTAACGAAAGCAGCAAATATGGCAAAGAAAGCTGCAGACAAACATAGACGAGCAGCTCCTATCTTTAAAACTGGAGATCGAGTGTGGCTTAGCACTCGACATATTCGTCTTAAAGTTCCTTCTATGCGTATGGCTCTGAAGTACATTGGACCTTTTGTAATTACTGAAAGGATAGGTACACTTTCTTATCGTCTACGAGTACCATCAAATTTCCGAATTCATAACGTTTTTCATGTTTCGTTACTTAAACCAGTAATTCTTTCAAGATTTCATCCAGCTCCCTCTGAACCAGTGAATACAACTGCTGATGCAGATATTATTTACCAAGTTCAGGATATCCTTGATGTACGTTTTCATCATCGTCGATGGGAATACTTGATTTCATGGGAAGGTTTCGGTCTGGAGGAGAATACATGGGAACCAGCATCAAACATTTTGGACAAATCTCTTTTAAGACAATTTCAGGAAGATAATCCTACTAAACCCGGACCTTCTGGGAGGGGGCGTAAGAGGGGGAGTACTGTTAAGGCTACATTACCTCTCTCCGTGTGTCGGGGGTTGGGCCGGGCTGCCTCGGGGCTTGCGGCGTGTCGGTCTCCAGTTCAGCCTGATCGGGACCGACGTCGCAGGCCTTGCCCATGCACGGTGTGCGGGCGCGCGTGTCGGTGACGTCATCGGACACGCATGCTGATTCTTGATGGGACATTTTTCGTCCCTGTGCCATTTTAGTGTGCCTGCGTGTTGATGACATCGTCGCGCGTGTGTTTGCATGCCAAGGGGGGGTTTGGTGGTGATTGGTGCAGGGAGTCAGCGCGGGACGGAGAGCATTCCTCAGCTGTTAAAGTTAACAGCTGAGGAATATGAACAGCGTCGCTGAGCGTTCTGGCTGCCTTGGCAACAATCAACATCGGAGACAGGCTGGTATTCAATGTGCTCTTGTCTGTTGCCTTTGTTATTTTAGTTAGTTATTTTAATTCAAGTTAATTTGTTATTTCTGAATGCTTAAATATTTTTGCTACTTATTACTTCATTAATTAATGGACTGTGTATTTGAATACACTTCTGTTCTGAAGTTAGCATGTATCTGGGACTACAGACTTCAGTCTGATCCTAAATATTCTTTGTTCTGAAATTAATATTTTTCTGTGACAACTACAGATTTCACTCAGATTCCTGGTTTGTTTTTTAATATTTTTATCTTGTCTGACTGTTCTGATTAAACCTCGTATTTCAATGAAATTAAAGTTATTTTTATTGAACTGTTTCCTATTTTTCAAACCGCCTATCATCTGATCAATTCATATTGATTAATTGAACTAGGGATCCACTAAATACTTTCTAACACCAATGTATCCCTGTCAAATGAAAAGCAGAATGTTAATACAAACAAAAAAGACACTTTGAAATGTTTGTATGCGAATGCCAGAAGTCTAAGAAGTAAGATGGGAGCGTTAGAGTGTATTGTAGTGAATGATGACATAGACTTAATTGGCATCTCAGAGACATGGTGGAAAGTGGATAACCAACGGAATAGTGCAATACCAGGGTACAAATTATATCACAATGATTGAGAGCAACTTGGTGGCAGGGGAGTGCTTTATGTCTGGGAGTCCAACAGGATAAAGATCCTGCAAGAGACTTACAGTTAAATTTTCAAAGCTGTGCGTGGGTGTCCATGTCCAAGCGATTCCCGGCGTGCGCACATGGACACACTGATTTTGTAACACGCGCGCGTCGAAATGTGCATCTTATAAAATCAGCTACCCGTGTGTACATGTGTGCCCGAGTGCCAATTCGCATGCGGATAGGGGGGAATATTGTTTGAAGTGCGTGGCGACAAGATTGGGACTTCCCCAGTTCCCTCCCAATCCGCACCAATAAAGGATCGGACTGGGAGGAAACTTTCCTAACCCCCTGGCTACCCTTCTTCCCTTTTCCCCTTTCTGCCCTAACTCCTAAACCCACCCTAACTAACTTAATTTTTTTTTTTTTTGGAACTTACCTGTTCTCCTGAGCAGAAGTAAGTTCCACATGTTGGCCGATTGCTAGCACGCACTTCACTGGGATTTTCATTCCACTCATTCCTAATGGCGCTGTCCCAGCCTGCTCCCGCCCCTGTCCCTGGCCCCGCTACCTTTCAGAAACTCAGCACTTCCGCATGTACCAGGAGTTATGTGTTGGCCGGGCCACTCTGAAAATGTGCTCGGTGCCCATGCAGCCCTGCCACGTGCTTATCTCTCTGGATTTGCGTGCAATAGGTTTTCAAAATTGGCCACTAAATGCACAATCGAACCTTTATGGGTAGAAATTCCTTGTGTGTTGGGGAAGTGTACATCAGTAGGAGCATACTACTGTCCACCTGGCCAAAAGGATGAGATGGACAGTGGAATGCTAAGAGAAATTAGGGAAGCTAACAAAATTGGGAGGGCAGTAATAATGGGAGATTTCAATTATCCCAATATTGACTGGGTAAGTGCGTCATCAGGACTTGCTAGAGAGATAAAATTCCTGGATGGTTTAGGTAACAATGAGAAAGGGAGCAATTGATTTAGCAATTGATTTAGGAACTGATGAAAAAGGGAGCAATTTTAGATCTAATTTTCAGTGGAGCGCAGGATTTAGTAAGAGAGGTAACAGTGGTGGGGGCCGCTTGACAATTGTGATCATTTATTTATTTATTTATTTAGTGTTTTTATATACCGATAATCATTTGGAACATCTAATCGGTTTACAGAGAACAGAAATTTTAGCAACAGGCTTTACATATAAATTAATGCACTAACAATTCAGAAACAGGTTATAATTAAAGTTTGGAAGTCCATGTAACTAATATGAAAATAAATACATTGTGTAACATTATATGGCAACAGGTGTCTAAGGAATGACAACTAATATACAAAATATACATTTAGGGCCTCATTTTCTAAAGTATCGCAGGCCTGCGATACTTTAGGTAATGAGGGGCCGAAATGGGGGGCGGTCCTGTGCTAGCCGGCAGCGATCGCACCGCCGCGGTATGATCGCTGCCGGTTTCGCACCCAATAGCGCCACTGTAGAAGGTGTAGCTATTGGGCACGAAATAGGACGCGAAAAGGCCCTTACCTTTTTGTTGTCCGCGGGGTCTTCGTGGAGTTGGCCCTGGTGACGCCCCGACTCCTCCTATTCCGGGGCCGACTCCGCCCCCATCTTGGTATTGCACGCGATAAGGGACTTTTCGCGTGTGAAACGTCCCTTATCGCGTAAGATCCATCTGGTAAATGACTCCCTTTGTTTGGTATTTAAGGTTAGTATCGATGAGTGTATAATTATTTGGGGGAGTCGATTATCATTAATTGAAATACTGCGTACATTGATCATATAAATATGATCAAATTTGTATTAATGACTGGAAGGAGGACAGTAAGTAAATCCATGGCTCAAGTACTAAATTTTCAAAAGGGAAACTTTGATAAAATGAGAAAAACAGGCAAAAACTGAAAGGTGCAGAGACAAAGGTTAAGTATGTACAACAGGCATGGACATTGTTAAAAAAAATAGCTAATAGGAAGTGGAGACGATGAGAGGTATACGATTAGGTGTAAACCACAGAGAATGGTATAGCACTATATAAGTTCGTGGAACCTTATCTTAAATATTTCAATGACTGAAACTTGAGAATTAATTAGATCAACATGTCCTTGCTTTATTTAACAATTGCTTGCAGACAAATCTTTCAGTCCCCTGACACGGACCATGTGGAAGGGCAAAAGCCCAAAAGTGAAACGGTAAATGCTGTGACCTGAATATGTTGAGAATGTAACGGAGCCCTGCAGAGGAATTCAATTCAACTCACAAGCATGATAATCAAAAATCTAACAGCAACGGAGGATTGCTGAAGAGAGGAGAGTGAAATACTCAGCCAGGTGCTACAACCAGTATGGTGACATCTTAGAAGCACAGTCCAGATATTTCCATGCATTAAGAAAATTGGCAGGAAGACCAAACGATTGTCGGCATGGTTAAAAATGAGGTGAAAGAGGGTATTTTAGCCAAAAGATCTTCATTCAAAAATTGGAAGAAAGATCCATCAGAAGAAAATAGGATAAAGCATAAGAATTGGCAAGTTAAATGTAAAACATTGATAAGACAGGCTAAGAGAGAACTTGAAAAGAAGTTGGCCACAGAGGCAAAAACTCATAATAAAAACTTTTTAAAATATATCCGAAGCAGAAAGCCTATGAGGGAGTCAGTTGGTGTTGTGTTCAGCGGCCGCAGACGGTCGCGGCCACGATCCCCTACCTGACCCGTGACGACGGGGCCGCCACGGCAGCATTGGGGAGGCCGCGAGAATCTGGCCCTAGTTGCCCCCGCACACCGGCATGGACCTCCGCAGGGATTGCCGGGTTGAGAGTCGTCCCTGCTCCTCCCTTGCGGCGTCAGGCCACTTTGCTCCGCGGCCGGGAATCCAAGATGGCCGCCATGTTCTTAGGCACGAGGCTGCACCCCCTTACAGAATTTAAAGGGACCTCGTTCCCTAAATTGACTGCACCTGCTCCTAATGGGCTAGGCACAGGGGAAGTATAAAGGGAGACTTCCTCCGCTCACTCTTTAACTTGGCAACTTCATTGTTCGAGTCTGCTTCCTTCGGTGAGTCTTCTGGTTCCTCGAGTTCCTGATTCCTGGTTCCTGCTTCTTCTCAGTGATTCCTCGGCATGTGACTTCAGACTGGCAAGCGGTGATTCCTCGGTGTGTGACTTCGGACTGGCAAGCGGTGATTCCTCAGTGTGTGACTTCGGACTGGCAAGTTGTGATCCTTCGGTGTGTGACTTCGGACTGGCAAGCAGCGATACTCTGGTACTCGACCTCGGACTTTTCTTGGACCATCCTCCATCAAGGGCCCACCTAAGTCCCAGCAGCCAGGGTCCCTACGGGCTCCTCCCAGGGGGACCGCGGGCTTCCAGTGGCGAAGCTCCAGTTGGCCCTTGCACCGTCCTCACGCCTCTTCAACCTCTCAAAGGTCCACCTAAGTCCCAGCGACCCGGGTCCCTACGGGCTCCTCCTGGGGGGACCGCAGGTCTCCAGTGGTGAAGATCCAACTGCTCCTTGCTCCGACTTCATGCCTCGGCGTCCTCTCAGTGTCCATCTGGGTCTCCTACAGTGAGGATCCAGTCAGCCCCAGCTTCTGTTCCACCTCGCCACCCAACAGGGGAACGTGCGGAGCCATCTCCCAAGGTAGTACCAACTTCCCTGTAGGCCCAAGGGTTCACGAATCTCTTGATCATAACAATTGGACCATTAGATGATCAAGGGGTTAACGGGGCACTTAGAGAAGATAAGACCATTGTGGAAAAACTAAATTAATTCTTTGCTTCAGTATTTACTGAAGAGGATGTTGGGGAGATATCTGTTCCAGAGACAATTTTTGTTGTGCAGGAGGTAGACCCTTGGGCCGAGGTGGAGTTGGCGCTACCCGCAGGGCAATCCCTACGGGTCTCCACTGTCGGCAGGTGGAGCTGGCTGACTGACGAAGGCCGGCTGGAGCTTCGCCAATACCAGCCCTCGTTCCCCGAAGATTGAGCCCTTGGATACCGGGGCCGGCTGGACTTAGGTGGGCCTCCGTCCGAGGTCTTCTCTGGGGAGTTCAGCCGGGACCAGCAGCAGTGGTAGAAATAGGTGGTCTGATCTGGAGGAGGCGAAGTCTCAGAGACCCGGGCACCAATGGGGACAGGAGGCAGACAGAGAGGGTGTCTGAGTAAGAATAGGCTGAAGCCTGAGAGGCCAAATCCAGATTGAAGACAAGAGGAGGGTTGTAGAGCAGGCTAAAGTCAGGGCAGGTGGCGGGCAAGGAAGAGTCATAGGCAAGCATGGGTCAATACCAGGAGTCAGCAATAGAATAGTCAGGCAAGGCAAAGGTCAAACCAGGAGACTGGCAGAAGCGTGGTCATATGAAGCAATAGTCAGTACTAAGAGACAAGCAGTAGCGTAGTTAGACGAAGCAGTGATAGGTACCAGGAGACAAGCAAAAGTGCAGTCAAATGAAGCAGTGGTCAGTGCCAGGAGACAAGCGTAGTCAGACGAAGTAGTGGTCAAAGCCAGGAAGTCATTCAGTTGGAACAGTCAAGGAAGACACGGAACACAGGAACAGGAATGGGTACCAGGATCAGGAACAGGAACACAGACGAGTCAGGAACCAGGAACACGGAGGAGATGCAGGAACAAGCAACTAAGGACACGAGCAGCATGGAGACCTGTTGCCAAGGCCAGGAAGCACTGGCTGGGCCCAGCCTTATATACCGGGACCCAGTGACGTCATCATCCGGGGCCGTGGGTAAGGTTCCCGCCGTGGCTCCTTTAAAAGTACAGCTGATGCGTGCGCACCTAGGGAGGGGCACGGCGTGAGGCGGCGGCGTCTCCCCGCAGAACAAAGACATCCGCTGTGGAGCTGGGAGCACAAGGAAAGGCCCGGAGTCGGAGGCGGCGGTCACCGGCCGCAAGAGCAGCAGAACCAGGCGCTGGATCAGGCAAACGGGGGTTAGAGGGCCTGGCTGCAGGCCGGCCGCGGCCGGCACACGCAACAGTTTTCAAGGGTGACGATAGAGATGAACTGAACCAAATCACAGTGAACCAGGAAAATGTAGTAGACCAGACTGAGAAACTGAAGAGAAGTAAATTGCCTGGACCAGATGTTATAAACCACAGGGTTCTGAAAGAACTAAAAAACGAAATTTCAGACCTAATAGGAGATGTATTGGTTTTTAAGGCCTGGTGTTATATTTGCAGCATTGCCTTTTCATAGTCAGGGTTTTTACTGTGTGAGTTCTGGCAGGAAGTGCTCTTTTAGTACGAGAGGTTTACAATATTGTAATTGTAATTCAGTTTATTCTAAACTTTCTAAGGGCAAACCCCCCACACCCAATATGCATTACAGTAGGCCTAATACCATGTGCATTCCAAATTATATTTTTGCTTTTTTGCAGGGGTATAATATTTTGTGATATCTTTACCTCGGAAGACTAAGCTTTAAATGTCCTTTTTAATGTTAAATGTATTATTATAAATGCAGAATCTTTAATTGTGTGTGGTGAGGGCAGGGTGGCACGGTCACAAGGCTGTGAAATTTGCCTTACTGCCTTGTACCAGCCCAGAGAGTGTGTGACACAAAGACCCCCACCATTCACCCATTTCCCACCGCTCCAGGGGAAAATGCTGGGGGAAAAGGAGAGAGGCAGGTCGTAGGGTTCCTGGGAGTGTGGCAGGGTTGCCAGCTTCCCAGAAACATTATCAGTGACATTCTGACATTCCTCTGGAAACTCTGATCCTGCTTTCTCCCTTCCACAGCATTTGAAATTGCCAAAATGGCCAGACTAAGAGATACCCTCCTCTTGCCCCTTTTGATGATGTGATCTGTGCCGTGCCACGCTGGGGGGGGGCACCATCTCATCCCTCACCTTGGACAGCCCATAGGGGTAGCCCCAGACCCAGACAAGGAGCGAGATGCCAGACATAGGGAAGGAAGTGAAAACTAACCAGGAGATCGATATTCAGGCATAGCCGACTAACTGGGTGATGCATCAAGCTGCAGAAGTGCTCTAAAGCTTGTTAAACAGTGTATATTGCACGATAGAGCACTATTGCAGAGATATCACACAATATACACAGTATTTTGCATGGCCCTAACCAGATTGGCTCCCCTATTACAATGAGCTGCTTTGTATGTGATTCGAATGCATGAATAATGAAAATGCATGCAAATCAGCTCATTACTAGACAATGATAAAATTTTATTGCAGTCAGCTGGGATAAAATAACACTTTTCCAAAATTTGATAAATGTAATGTTAGAGCTCCCTGACCCTAACACAGGTCCCAAGACTCTGGCATTACATTTAAAGAGACATTCAAAATTTAAAAACTGGCGTTGCAAAAAAAAAAAAAAAAAAAAAGTTGAGTGGGAGTCAGAGTTCAACCCCGGCTCAACCTGAGGCCACCACTCAAGGCAGCCCCAATTTCTCAAAGTAAAAAAAAAAGTTTCCCGATATTGTAATTGCAATTCAGCAGTGGCTCCCCCTACCCCTAAATACCCCTAAATCTCCTGGTTAGGGTGATCCCCCCACTCCAATAGTAGAATCAACTCATTGGGGTATAGTGCCCCCCACCCAGGCACTCCTCTCTCCCACAAAATGTATCAAAAAATGTCATTGGGGTTCAGTAGAGGTAACCCTGTCCATTCCCCCTCCCCCAAATGTTTCAAAAAGTGATTCGGGTTTAGGAAACCCCCTGACCCCCTCCTGTACCTCCAGAATCTTTAAAATTAGAAGAAGGTCCCTCGATGGGACCAGTGCCCCACCCCCTAGCACCTGACTCTACCCCTGTCATGTGACTGAGGCAAGCTTCAGAGATTGGATCTTGGCCACGTGGCCGCATGCTCTGCCCCTTCTATGTGACAGATGTGAGCCCCTGGGCTGTGGGGTGGTTGATGCAACCTAACAGGCGAACCTGCTAGATCCACACTGACAGGTGGTGGACTCACTCTTACTGGGATTGGAGCTGGATCATCACCTGCACCATCCTGTGCTCTGCAGGTTGACCCTTGGTTCCAGGGACCATCAGGACTTAGGCACAGGAGTTGCATTTTTTAAATTAAATGTCTTTCTGTACTATCTCCTCTGTTTGGAGGCAAGGATGTTTAATCCACCCTTCCTGCTTATTGCTCGATTTTTCCTCTTTTTTGGTTTAAAGACTATTTTTTGCTCCACTGGAAACTGATGGCCCTTGGCACCTGGGACTCAGTAACCAAACCATTGGGAGAGAGAGAGAGAGGTCTTTCATTCTGAAAGAACCAGAAGTGTGGAGAAATTCGTTTGAAGGAAAAGATCCTGTCCAATGGCACTAAGGGAAGGAAACTAGAGGATACAAAGTAAAGGATAATAGTATCCCTAAATTATCGACATCTCACCAATTCCTACTATCAGGACTCCACAACTGCTCAATCAATTTTTGAATCCATAAGTTCACTATATTACTCTTATTGTATCTATATGGTAGATTTGACAGGTCATCTCTACTACGTTAAATAGTTAAATTGTATGTACATATTATATTATATTATTGTGATGCAGTACGACCTGGCCCGGGGCAGAAACAGCTGAGACACAGCCGAGCAGAAGCTAGTGGTACCAAACTTAGCCACCGGAGGGCGCTGAGGAAGGTAGCAAAGACTACACTTCCCAGGTTCCCCGAACCAACACCTGACCCCTGGCTGGAGCCTGAGCAGGAACAGGTGGAGGAAATTGGGACTGATCCCTATGACTCAGCATGCTCTATGGAGGCTGAAGAAGAGGGCGTGCCCCCGTGGTGGACCTGGCCACAAAAGCCCGGCTCCTCGGAGTCTCTGGAGGAGGAGATGGAGGTAAGCTGGGGAGAGGAAAGCTCCAGCTGTTCCTCTATGGAGGTGGAATAACCAGGAGGTTGGGGGATGGTAAATCCTGTATTGCTGTATGGATGTATGAGACAGGCGGGAAGGGAATTGTGTTTTAAATGCTGTGTACCCTGGGGCTTGTAAGGACAACTCCGCATTAATATAAGGCTGCAGCCGCTGAGCTACAGCACCACATTAAACTCCTTATTGATTAAGATCCTTTTTCTGTGTACTGCTTGGGAGTGCCAGGACTGGGCCTGGCACTCTGACTAGAGGCTGTGAGGAGTCCATAGCAGCGCTATGCTTGAGCTGTGCAAGGGGACAAGACGTGTCATAGGAGCGAAGCCAGAGGCCTGAAGCCCAGCAAAGCCCCACAGCACGCTGAGCGGAGGGACCTGATCGTGACAATTATATTTATTATTACTATGTTAAATTGACATCCGGTTTTATTGTTCCTTATGTTCTACAGTTCTATGTAAAGCCCCCATCCGCTGTTGGGCAGTTCATCGTTTTATGTAAACCGGAGTGATTTGTAATTCCCACAAGAACTTCGGTATATAAAAATTAAAAATAAATAAATAAATAAAGGTAACACAAATTTTGTTGCTGATAATATACAAGGGAGAGTAAAGTGCCCACCAGGTGCTGCCTAAAGAGTAAAGGATTCAAGGGGACTTAGGAAATGTATTGCACCTGGGACTAAGTTCAGATAAAATATTGGGACTGTATTTTAACCACCGTCAGTGGGAAGAGCTGAGAGAGTAATTGGGGAGACTGAGAGTCAGGAAAGGAATTGGCAGAAAGGATCCATCCCCATTTTCTTTTTCTGTGTTCCCCAGGATCCGTCCTGCCAGGGGTTACAGATGAATCATGTAAGGGATTCTCAGACTCAGAGGGCATTGAACTTTAATCTAGTAGCTTAAGAGGATTTGGGGAGCCTCATCATTAGCGTGCTATCCTCCAGTGAGCAGACACAGGAGGTAGAAAGTGATACTTCTGGGGCAAAGAGACCGCCCCACTCCCCCAGGAAGATCAGGTCCTGGAGAGCATGAGATGCCTCTGACCTTTTTCCACCTGGTCCACCCTCAATCCCAGCCAAAGTAGGAGCACCCAAGGAACCAGAGAGGAAGAGGAGATCTCGCAGACATTAAAGGTGTGGAGATACATTAGAGTTAGGAAGGACCAGCATTTTGCGGAATGCAGTCACTGTTGTAAGGCCATCGGTAGAGAAAAGGTACTGGGCTGTCTTACAAACAGTAGCATGCAGCATCATTTAAAAAAGAACACACCAGAGTGTTGGTTTCAGGGAAGGCCACTAATATAGGCCTCAGGACCTCGTCTACCACTCAAAGCATCAGTAACAGGAAAGCCAGAAAAAAAGGGGAAGCCTATCTCCCAAACTGACCCCACCCCTTCCTCCTGTTGCAGTTGGGTGGCCTGGACTGAGGGGACACCACCCAGAGAGTGGCACGAGATGGAAAGTCAGGACTAGAGCTGGTCTTCTGCCTAGTCAGCCCCTCCCCAACAGGTTACGGCCTTGGATTCTGGGGGCTAGTAAGGCTTTGTGGCAGCAGTAGTCCATCTTGATGAGTACTAGCAAGGGCAGGAGCTAATACTGGTGCAGAGTGCAGGCAAGGGCTGAAACAGGATCTTGGGTGCAGGAAAAGACTGGAACTGTGGCTTGGGTGCAGGCAAGGCAGAACAAGGACAGGACTGACAAGGACAGGACTCACAGAAAAAGGAACACAGAACATAAAGGTGTAAAGACTCACTGAGATAAAGAGGCCAAGATAGGCTGTAGAGAAAGGAAGGCCTGGATAGCCAAAGAGCTAGGGAAGGCCTAGACAGGCCATGGGGCAAGGCAAGAAGTGATAAGGCTGGATGCCACAAGACAAGGCAAGGAGCGAGTAGGCCAAATGGCCACAAAGCAAGGCAAAGCAAGGAGCGAGTAGGCCAGATGTCCACAAGGCAAAGCAAGGGGTCAGGGCAAGGAACCAAGGCAGATTCAATGCAAATTCATTGAAGCAGAGGGCAAACAGGGTTATGCAGGACTGAAGCTTGGGTGTGGTGCAGGCAAGGAGGAGGAGCTTGGCAAGATTGGAGAGCAGGCATACTGAGGACTACTGATGGCGAGGAGCTGCACCATAGGCTGAGTAGTGAGGAACATGTGGCTACAATGGAACGGAGCTCCGAGGAGACCTCTGCTGGTAGGGAGGTGTCATGGTCAAGGTACAATGAGGCTGCATAGCAGCTGAAATCATAACACCTCCACTGAAGTGACAGGTAAGTAGCCTGTAACCCCACACCAGCGACAAGCCACTATGAAGCAGGTGGGTGTTTTATCACATCACTATCCCATTGTAAGAGGCAGGAAGCATCAAAGGTGGTGACACAGTGCATTGGGGAAATGATTGCCCTGGATGACCAGCCCCTGCATATCATGGAGAATGTGATATTCAAGTGGCTGCTACACCTCTTCAACCTCAATTGCAAACTGTTCATCCCCAAATATGTAGAGTCAGTGCAATGCAGGTACAACTGGCCAGGGTAGAAAGTGATAGCATCCACCAACAGTGACATCTGGACCAGCCAGAATGCTTTTCTGATTGAATGTGTTGTTGTTTTCTGCCATTATTACTGCCCAGCCTAGTCCTGGCACTTTCATGGTTCATTTGAGAACTCTGTCACTACTGGTATCATTTTGCTCATCATGGTGCCTTGGGATATTCTGGCTACTGATGGTGCTATTCCCTTCTCTCACCTTTCCTTGCAATGGCATGATGGAATTGGAAATATTGGCTACTGGGGTTTTGATGTCACAATATAATGTATTAATGTACTATATATATTCATGAGTACCACTCTAATTCTGACTGTCTGTCACAGATACAAACACATCAACAAATTGAGTACACTGCTTAGCAAGCAGTGTTAAAAAGCTTGGCAGTGGCGCATACTGGCTGCTGTCTGGCTATGCCTATGTAATGTACTATATTACATTAATACACCTAATAATTCTCACAATGTGTGCAAAAATGTCTCATACACTTATACACTCTGCATATGTGTGCAGACTCCTTTTATGCACACATACAAACTCTGTGACAGAGAAGAATCAAAGAGGGTTCTGGCTCAAAGTTTGCTGTTTACTACAATCTGTCTCTGAAGCTAGCTGCAGATTAGAAGACTGCATTGTAGAGCAGGGGTGCTCAAACCGGTTCTCGGGCTCCCCCTTCTCCTTCAGACAGTCAGTTTTTCAAGATATCCCTAATGAATATGCAGGAGAAGTATTTGTATACATAGGTAGTACTGCATGCAAATAAATCTCATGCACATTCATTAGAGATATCCAGAATACCTGACTAGCTCAGGGGGCCACAAGGACCAGTTTGAACACCCCTGCTGTAGAGAGAGTGACACAGAGAGACACTTTCAATCACTCCTACATTGCTCCCTGTTTCTCTCTCCACTCCCTTACCAGAGAATGGACAGAATTGTAGTGACTTTCTCACTCTCTCCCTCTCTCTGATACAATGAGACCAGCACTGTAGAGCAAAGCTCTTTACCCAGATTCTTCTCTATCCTTCTCAATATCTGTTTTTCAAAACTTTTTCTTTGGCTTATCTAGAGCTTCAGAAAGACCCAACCTTTCTCTCATGTGACAGAAAGAAGATCTTAAAATGATGTCTATCTCTCTGCACATGCTCAGTTTGGATGTGAAAAAAAGAGGCAATCTGGGTTAATCCATGGAAGGGCTAGTTAGAAAAGGCTGATTAAAAAATTAATGGCCCTGCTTCTCTGCGATTCCTGCTCTGCTCCATGCAGACTATGACCTCACTGCCACTGGTTAGTTGTTAAGTTACCTTGAGAAGAAAAAAAACAAGCTGCTTAGCCCATAGAATATAATAGGAAATTAAAACAAATGTCAACAATCATTTTCCTCACTTTCTTTTGGGGAACTGCACAAAAATGGCCTCATCCATCTTGTTTTAAACATGCATTTCAAACAAATGAACATCTTTATTGGGCTCCCTGTCCAGCTCAGCAATTCTGCCCTTGTTTCTAGGTCAAGTCCTCTATACCAACTGCTTGACCCATTTATTATTGAACATTATCCAAGAGACTGGTGTTCTGCTTCCAAACAGGCACCAGACACGCTCACATTTTTGTGTGCCCCATTGGGGGGAGGGGGCACATGCAGATATTTTTTGACAAAATCTACATATTTACTTTTGAAAATAAAAAAGTATATGCAAACCCTCCAGGACTCCACCTTGAGAATGCCTCCATTCTGTCTGGATAAACTTAAGTGCATACAGGATATCCCCATGTAAATTTACTCATATCAGGAGGGCAATTTTATAATGAGCCATTTCCATGGCTAAGGCACAATCATGAAACTTGCACGCTTATGGGTGAATTTTTAAAGAAGTGCTTGCGTTAAAAGGCCCATATATGTAAGCATATGGGCCAAGTGTAACTCCTATTTATTTATTTATTTTACATGTTTTGTATACACTCATTCGGTTTAGCCATCACAACGGTTTACAGCTTACAGTAGGGATGTGAATCGGGCTTCGGACAATTGAAAATATTGGACAATATTTTCAAAATCGTCAGAAATCGGGGGCTCCCCAAAACGATAGGAAAACCCCACAATATTATTCGTGGGGGTTCTCTTATCGTTTTGGGGGAGGGCGGGAAAAATGGCACACAAAAATAACCCCTAAACCCACCCCAACCCTTTAAAACTAATCCCTTAGCTTCCCCCACCCTCCCGACCCTCCCCAAAATGTTTTTCAGGTACCTGGTGGTCCAGTGGGGGTCCCGGGAGCGATCTCCCGTTCCCGGGTCGTCGGCTGCCACTAATCAAAATGGCGCCCACGCCATTTTTAAAGATGGCACTAGCCATCCAGTGCTCCCTCCATGTGACAGGGGCCGGCCAATGGCACGGATACCCTGTCACATGGTAAGAGCAAAGGCCATCAGCGCCATTTTTATTAGTGGCAGCCGACGGCCCGAGAGCGGGAGATCGCTCCTGGGACCCCCACTGGACCACCAGGTACCTGTAAAATGTTTTTGGGGGGGTCGGGAGGGTGGGGGAAGCTAAGGGATTAGTTTTAAAGGGTCGGGGTGGGTTTTTTGTTTATCGGCTCGGGCGCAGCCGATAAACAAAACCGCGATCGGGCCGGACGAAAAAAAAACCACGATGTGAATCGGAACCGGAATCCAAACCGATTCCGGTTCCGATTCACATCTGTAGCTTACAGTACTATTTTAAAACTAGCAAAGTATGCATGTATAGGTGCATATGCAAGCAACAGAACGTGCAAAAAAAAAAAAAAACAACCGATGAATTTGGGGCATTTCAGGCAGGGACAATATTTACATCCTAAATCCCGATTTTAAAACTGGCAAATTTTGGGCTGTTACCTGTGCATATTTACTTCAGCTTTTTTTCAGGTGTAAGTCAGAATAAAACTCATTATAGTCAAAAACTGATTGGGTGAGGGTAAACTGGGGGGAGTGCAGGCTGAAGAACCAGAGGAGTCTTGATGACCCAGAGGCCCGACTGAGCAAACTGTGGATTAAGTGATCAAACTGATTATTTCCTTCATACGCACATTTTAAAATGTGCTCACTTGTGCGTGTTAAAGCCAAGTCCTAAGGAAAGATAGGCTAATAACATTTCCTCGTGTAACCGCTTAAAATTAGAAGCACATATACACGTGCTAAGCTTATTTTAAATATTACATGCGCACTTGTATAGATGTTTTTAAATTTCAGCGTATATGTACTGACGCCCATAGAGGCACTTATGTAGGTGCACATGTGCTTGTTTTAAAGTGCAGATAATATTTGGATTGGGGGAAATAGTCAGTGGCTGACTGGTGACAATGATGCAAACTAAAATCCATGCTCTCTTTTCTCTGTAAATAGTTTCTCTTGATGTAGTTCAAAGTTAAATGGATACTAACGGATATGCACCACTGCTCTATTCATATTAGCATTATTTCCAGGACTATTTATCAAATGCTCTCTTCTTCCCTCTCTATTGCTCCAAAGCTTAAACTTGGGCTAGCTGGAAGTTCAGATGGGGAGGGAGATGGAAGCTTTCTGTAACTTTTTACATTTTACAAAACGAGGCTAAAATTTCTAAACTAATAATACCAAAATAACTCCCATACTTAGGTTTGGATTGTAACCTTATTCCTCGAGTCATACACCCATCAAGTTTAGGTCCTACTACAGCACCGATGTTGGACCAATTAAGACTTTTATTATAATGATACACAGTTTCAAATCTTCAGAATTATAAATACATTTCCTACAGCAACCCATTTCCACAAAGCAATTTATAAATTTTATAAATCAATGTATTATTTATTTATTATTTATTTCCTGGTTTTTCTAGACCGATGATGGTATAAACCTTCACACCGGTTTACAATGTTTCTTTACAATAAATTCAACATAGCATTCATATAAACACTGAAAAGAATCATAAAATCTAACAAAACTAAATATACATTAAAACTCTAATTAAGAACTACACTAAGTGTATGACTAATAACAGAACATCTTAAAAATTAAAATAAAATAACAATTTAAACATAATTAATAACATATTGTAATAGATTACTAACTGGCTTCCACTTGGAATGCTTGTATATATAGCCAGGTTTTCAGTGCTTTTTTAAACTATTTCATATTACTCTGGACTGGAGTCTTAATTCAATAAGTAATGCCAATTAAAAGCATTTGGTACAACTAAAGCAACAAAAAAACCTAACAAAGGGCAATATTGTTTCTTAAGATGTTATAATGCATAACAGATGTAATCAAAATGGCTTATTTTTTAAATAGGAATCTAAGAACCATGAATTATTTTGCAGTGGTCACCGTTCAGAAACCTGATTCATGATTTTCGGAGGTTTCACCTCCTGAAGGGCACTTCCCATGATGGAAAATCCTTGCCCAAGATTGTTTGAGTTTGGCATTGCTCAGGATCAGGATCACCGAGTGCAGAGATGGATAAGCAGCAATTCCGATTGAAATAACCAATGTCCAGGGGCTTTCATCGGACACCCAATCCATCATATCCATGATTGCACATATGAAATAGAAAGTGCAGAAGAAGAAATAAGAAGTCATGATTTTAATAGCGATGAAATGGGCCTCCAGACTGGGGTTAGTGAAAGCCATAGTGTTGCCTTTCATTTGCCTGGTGTGTTTCCAGAGGGATCCAATCAACAGAAGGGCTGCCACACAGAATATGAAGAAAGGGAGAGAGTATCCAAGGCCTATTGTTGGCTTCAAAAATGCGTAATTTTTATGTACCAGCTTCAACCCACCTGCAGTTATGTTTGGTGAGAGAACTTTGATTGAGTTGTTGGGATGTTTCTTACACAAATCCCAGGTTAATGTGCAATTGGTGAGAATGCTGCTGTTTGGAGAGAAATCTGTAGTATAATTATGTGGGTATATCCTGCAGAATCCCCAGGCTGTGGGAAAGCTGATGACCAAGGATACCAGTATGGAACCCAGGAGCAGCCAGGGCACTATCCCAGGGATCTTCAGTTTCAGAAAGATGAAGAGAGGATGGCTGAAGTTGGCAATCTTGGCACAATAGAAGACAGAAAGCCAGCATGCAAACCAGAAGCTAGAAAGTTCTAGAAATACCCATGTAAAGAATAATGTATTAGCAGATTCTGTTTGAGTAGTGAAGTCTGGATAAACTGCAAATATGATCTTCTCCAGCATTATTTCCCATTGAAAGCAGAATCTAGCTGCACCGAGACTGGTGAGAATGATGTCAATTGAATTCAGACGTCTGCTCTTCACCCATTCAGTGCCATTCACAGCCACAATGAAGGCATTGACCACACTCCCTAGCACTGTAAAAGCAGCAGTGGTGATCAGTGTGACAGTCTGAACTGGGGGCGACAACTGTCCCCTGATATAATAACTGTCAGTGTCCATAGCTCAGCTTGCAGTGTAATGCCAGAGAAAATAGCCTGGAGGATCCAATCTCAAAGTCCCACTTCCCTGCTTGATTTGGACAGACAGACAGATCCTGCACTCTCTGACTTATTCCTCCTACCCTAGAATCTATAGAGGATGAGCACAGGAATAGGACAGGTGCGAGACGTTTATGTTTTACTCTAAAATAGGAATAAGCAAGAGCAGGGATGCAAATGTGAAAAAGATTCTGTTACCAACTGCTGTATCACAAACAAATCCTGTCATTTTCCATTTAAAGTGGTATTAAACTTTGTGCATCTGTGTGACAGGGGTGTAATTTGTTGAGGTTTTTTGGTTTTTTTTTAAAGATTAAAAATAGAGGGAGTTAATTTTCAGACATTTCTACTGCTAAAACAGTTTTACCCATTGAAATGGCCTGTTATAAAATGATCTGCCTGACAATACAGATAAATATACGTGTGTAAATCCTATATGTGTGTAAATTTACCCAGACTGAGAGGAGATGTTTCCAGGTGTGGCGTTGAGGAATTATTTGTACATACTTGCATACTTTAGCATTTTCAAAAATATGTGCTTGAAATTTCCTAAAAAATGTCCATGTACATAATGGAAGGTGTAATTGTGTGTGGGCAGGTTTAGTTGGTTAATTTTCAAAACTAAGGGGAAGATTTTATAAACTTGTGCGTGGGTGTCCATCTGCGTGCGCTACCCGGTGTGTGCAAATGGACGCCCGATTTTATAACATGTGTGCACCCTGCCATGCCGATGCCCGCAGCCTTCCAGAGTTCCCTCCCAGGCCGCTCCCAACCCCCTATCCTATCCTACCCTGAGAGGGAACTTCCCAACCCCCTACCCTAACTTCCCTTCTCTTTCCCCTAACCAACCCACCCCTATTCCTTTCCCAATCCCCCCAAAACATTATTTTACCTGCTGCTCCAGCTGGCCTTGCCTTGCCCCCTGCCCACCCCTTTCCCAAAACCCCGGGACTTAGACTCATCCTGGGGCTTTACGCGCGTCGCTGGGCCTTTGTAAAATAGGCCCGGTGAGCGTAACCCCAGCTATGCACGTAAGGCTTTTAAAATCTACCCCTAAATTATTAGGGATATGTATTTATTTGAAACGAATGGTAATCTGAATTGAAACAAGCCATTTTCATTTTGTTTTATTTAAAATGAAACAAATGGACAGTAGTTCTGAAAATACAAAAAACCTTTCTTGCATTAATTTTCAGATCCTGTTAAAGTCTTTATAACAAGCAAAACTGCAGGGTATTTTTTGTACTCAAGGCAAGCCATTGAAATCAGACAGAATAGAGCTGGGATGGGAAGGTGCAAGAAAGGAGCAAGACTAATCAAGATTACTAAGTACTAGCACTAAGGATTTGTTGGGTTTTCTTTTTTAGGCCATTCTTTTCATTTGTTTCAGACCATGTGCACGTATCTCCTGATCGGAACGTATACGCACAAAATCACCGGTATGGACTAACCAAATGTGCACGTACAATCAGTTTTGTGTGTGTACTTTCCGATTAGGAGCTGTGCACACAGGGCTGAAACCATAAAACAAATGGTCCAATGAATGCACACCCCTACTAACTACATTGGAGGAGAGCTTAGTGGTTAAAGCAGCAGACGACAAGTGCGGTGATCCCTTGAGCCTTGTTCCTTAACCTTTTATGAACTAGGAGTTAGAGATAAGTAGTAGAGCGAGTGGTGCACCATTTCAGAACAGCATTTCCACAGAGATTATTGGAATGGCTAAGATCCCTGCTGGTATAAAAGCAACTTACATCATAGCTGGATGTGGCATTTTTAGTTAGCAGTCAAAGGGAAGAGAGCTGTTTTTTCCTCAGTTGATTTTTTTTTCCTGTTCTTGGTATGCTAGACCTTGTGGCTTGGATCCTGAACTGAACACAAAGGGGACAGTTGCCTGACTCGTATACTGCTGTAGCTTTTACCACATGCTGGCTGCGCTGACCCCGCTCGCCACAGCTCTCAACTGCGTGTGGCCAGCCGCCTGCTTCAGCGCCTCTCCTGGACACCCTGGGCCCTCCTCCAGTGACGCTGGACTGTCGCAGGCCCGCAGAATGCTGCCGTCTTCTCGGCCTGCTGGGCCCACCCTCTAGGCGCACGTGACCAGGGATTCCTCTTAAAGGGACAAGCGCGGGAAATGCCTGGAGGTGTCCTCGGATGATGTCATTGCTCCAGGCCTATTTAGGCCCACTCCACCTGCTCCTCCCCGACTTGGCAACAAGTCTGCTCACCTTGGTGAGGTTTTCTGTGCTTCTTGGTCTTCTGGTTTCTGTTCAGAGGACCGAGGATGGTCTGGACGAGGCAGGGTTCCAAAGACCCAGACGCTGACAGGTACAGAGGACAGGAGGCATCCAGGTATAATAGGCCAAAGCCTGAAAGGCCAAGTCCATAGGATACTGAAGAGAAGATCAAGGTAAGCTGGAGTCAGGGCAGGCGGCAAGCAGGCAAGGTACCAGGAAGCAGAGCAGGGGTCAGAGCCAGAGGATCAGTCCAAGCGTAGTCCAATGAAGCAGGGGTCAATACCAGAGGATCAGTCTAGGCGTAGTCCAACGAAGCAGGGGTCAATACCAGAGGATCAGTCCAAGCGTAGTCCAATGAAGCAGGGGTCAATACCAGAGAATCAGTCCAAGGGAACAAGAAGGAGACGAAGGAGCAAACAGGAACAGGAACAATGACAGGAACAGGAACCAGGAACAATGGGCAACGAGCACATGTGCAATTGTGGAGACCTGTTGCCAAGACAGGGAACAAATGGCTAGGCCCTGCCTTATATACAGAGGCCCAGTGATGTCATCATCTGGGGCTGCGGGCTACTTTCCCGCCGCAGCCCCTTTAAGAGTGTGAGAGTTGCATGTGCCTAAGCCAGGGCCCGGAGGAAGCAGGACAGCGTCACTCCGCGGCCCATGCAGAGAGCCCCGCCAAGCACAGAGAGGAACCGCGGAGGAGTCGGAAGCAGCAGAGGAGGCTGCAGGCAGTCAGGGATGGAGGTGGCTACCCACCGCTGCGAACGAAGGGGAACCAAAGTTTACAGCTGGATTCCTGGGGTGAGTAGGCCCGGGCACAGGCTTACCACGGTCGGGATGCATAACAGTACCCTCCCTTTATGCCCCCCTCTTGGAGGTCTGGGCTTACAGAACTGGAGGAGGAGTCCCTTGCCATGATGTTACTAGCCAGTTCCCAGGAGTTTTCCTCTGGACTGTAGCCTTTTCATGACAGAAGGTACTCCCAACGGCGACCTCTTCTCCAGACATCAAGTACTTCTTGGACACAATATGTGGTTTTTGGGCTCGGTAGAAACTTGGGAATGCGCAGGAGCTCTACAAGAAGGCCAAGAAAGTATTACTGGTTTGAGCAGAGATACTTGGAAAGAGTTGTGTATACACAAGGTGGGTGGTAACCAGAGTTGGTACGTAACTGGTCCAATACACCGGGTCATGGGAAAAGGACCAATGTACCTGGGTGCAAACTTCTGACATAGAAATGAAATGAAACATAGAAATGACGGCAGAAGAAGACCAACCGGTCCATCCAGTCTGCCCAGCAAGCTTCACACATTTGTTCTCATACTTAACTGTTTCTCTTGGCTCTTAGTAACCTTATGTTCTAATTCCCTTTTCACCCCCACCATTAATGTAGAGAGCAGTGCTGGAGCTGCTTCCAAGTGAAATATTAAGTTTGATTAGTTGGGTAAGCGGCAGCATAGCTCTCTGCCATGAAGCAGAGGGCAATGCTGGAAATGTGTGAAGTATCAGTTTTTCTTTTCCCCTGTCATTGAAGCAAGGAGTCATTCCGGACATGCACCGAAAGTGAAGAATGCCTTGAAAGTCACATTAACTATCATCAAATATTGAAAAGCCTAATAATTGGTAATACCTATAAGCCCATGAACCCATCCCTGTTTTTTTTTCTTTTTTTCTTTTCTTTTTTTAATTGGGAGATGGATGCCCTTCATCCTTCTACTCTGTGAAGGTGGACACCTACCACCGGCCACTGGCATCCCGCTCCGTTAATGCCTCTGTGGCTACTGCCGCTCCATGCAGTGTTTTACTACCTGCTCTTTATATGCGTCCTCTAGAACTGATGGATCCCATCCCTGGGTTTTTTTATTATTTATTTAATTGGGAGATGACAGCCCTCCATCCTTCCGCTCCGTGAAGGTGGACACCTACCACTGGCCACTGGCATCCCGCTCCGTGAATGCCTCTGTGGCTACTGCCGCTCTGTGCAGTATTTTACTACCTGCTCTTTATATGGACACCTACCACTGGCCACTGGCATCCCGCTCCGTGAATGCCTCTGTGGCTACTGGCTACTGCCGCTCCGTGCAGTATTTTACTACCTGCTCTTTATATGTGTCCTCTAGACCTGATGGATCCCATCCCTGTTTTGTTTTTTGTTTTTGTTTTTTATTTAATTGGGAGATGACAGCCCTACATCCTTCCGCTCCATGAAGGTGGACACCTACCACTGGCCACTGGCATCCCGCTCCGTGAATGCCTCTGTGGCTACTGCCGCTCCGTGCAGTATTTTACTACCTGCTCTTTATATGCGTCCTCTGGACCTGATGGATCCACAATATTTATCCCATGCCCCTTTGAAGTGCTTCACAGTTTTGGACTTCACCACTTCCTCCGGAAGGGCATTCCAGGCATCCACCACTCTCTCCGTGAAGAAATTCTTCCTGACATTGGTTCTTAGTCTTCCTCCTTGGAGCCTCAGCTCGTGACCTCTGGTTCTGCTGATTTTTTTCTGTTGGAAAAGGTTTGTCATTGTCTTTGGATCGTTAAAGTTTTTCAAGTATCTGAAAGTTTGAATCATATCACCCCTGCTCCTCCTTTCCTCCAGGGTGTACATATTTAGATTCTTCAATCTCTCCTCGTATGTCAACCGATGAAGACCCTCCACCTTCCTGGTCGCCCTTCTCTGTACCGCCTCCAACTTGTCCTTGTCTCTTTGTAGATACGGTCTCCAGAACTGAACACAGTACTCCAGGTGAGGCCTCACCAAGGACCTGTACAAGGGGATTATCACTTCCCTTTTCTTACTCGATATTCCTCTCTCTATGCATCCCAGTATTCTTCTGGCTTTTGCAATCGCCTTGTCGCATTGTTTCGCCGACTTCATATCATTAGACACTATCACCCCAAGGTCTCTCTCCTGCTCCGTGCACATCAGCCTTTCCCCCCCCATCGAATACAGTTCATTCGGATTTCCACTCCCCAAATGCATGACTTTGCACTTCTTGGCATTGAATTTCAGCTGCCATATCTTCGACCACTCTTCCAGCTTCCTTAAATCCCGTCTCATTCTCTCCACTCCTTCCGGCGTGTCCACTCTGTTGCAGATCTTAGTGTCGTCCGCAAAAAGACAAACCTTACCTTCTATCCCGTCCGCAATGTCGCTCACAAAGATATTGAACAGGACCGGTCCCAACACCGATCCTTGCGGTACACCACTTAAAACCGCTCTCTCTTCAGAGAAAGTTCCATTTACCATCACGCATTGTCTTCTGTCCGTCAACCAGTTTGCAATCCAGGTCACCACTTCGGCACTCACTCCCAAGCTTTTTGTTTTATTCACCAGTCTCCTGTGCGGAACCGTATCAAAAGCTTTGCTGAAATCCAAGTAGATGACATCTAGCGCTCTTCCTTGATCCAATTCCTTGGTTACCCAGTCGAAAAAGTCAATCAGATTTGTCTGACAGGATCTTCCCCTGGTGAATCCATGCTGCCTCTGGTCCATCAATTCTCCGGACTGTAGATATTTCACTATTCTCTCTTTCAACAGTGACTCCATTACTTTTCCCACCACCGAAGTGAGGCTAACCGGTCTGTAGTTACCAGCCTCTTCTCTGTTCCCACTCTTGTGAAGCGGGACCACCACCGCTCTTCTCAGCCAGAAGTAACGGGTGCTCAGCCAGACCTTTTGGCCTGGCTGGAACTCTTGAGCCGGGCGACGGTGTGAATCAGCAGATTTCTTTGGTCGTGCAGCGGCCTGATGAAGACGTTTATTCATCTGAGTTCAAAGAGTCTGTAGGACATTGGCTGTGGTCTGGGCTGCCGGTGAGGGCACCGACAGTGGAACTGGTGAAAGGAGCCGAGGTTGTCTGCCATAGACTATAGAAAACAGAAAGACTCCAGTAGCTGCAGCAACATGGGAGTTGTGAGAGAATTCTGCCCATGGTAACAGCTCTGCCCAGTTATCCTGCTGATCATTGGAATAAGACTGCAGGAAGTTCTTCAGGGAGTGATTGGTATGCTCGGCCTGGCCATTGGCTTGCGGATGGTATGCGGTAGTCAGGCTGATGTTAATACTGAACTTTTTACATAAGGAGCGCCAATAGCCAGCGCAAACTGAGGCCCCCTGTATGAGGCAATATCTGTGGGCAAGCCATGGAGGCGAAACACGTGTTGAAAAAAGAGGTGTGCGAGCTCTGGGGCCGAGGGCAATACAGGCAGAGGCACGAAATGAGCCATTTTGGAGAATCGATTTATGATGCCCCAGATTACTGTATTCTCCTTGGATGGCGGTGGGTCCACGACAAAATCTGTGGATAGATGAGTCAACGGCTCTTCAGGTGCAGGCAACAGCTGGAGGAGGCCCCAAGGTTGGCCTACTGGAGGCTTCTGCTGGGCACAGATGGAACATGAGTCCACGTAAGCACAGGTGTCTGAGACCATGGTGGGCCATCAATAGTAATGCTGGAGCAACCCTAGGGTTCGTGCACGTCCTGGATAACGGCAAGTTTAGAGTCATGTGCCCAGCACAAGACCCTTTCTCGGAGCCGGCGAGGCACAATAGTTTTCCCAGCTGGAACCGTGATGGTGGCTGATAGACAGATGCAAGCAGGATCAATTATATAACTGGGTTCTTCTTGGAAGTCATCAGGATCAAAAGAGCGAGAGAGGGTGTCCGCTTGGAGGTTCTTCTCTGCCGGACGGTATCAGAGCTCGAAATCAAATCGAGAGAAGAATAAAGCCCAGCGGGCCTGGCGAGCATTTAGATGCTGGGCATACCGAAGTTGCTTGAGAATTTTATGGTCGGTATAGACCGTAAACTTAAACTGGGCACCCTCCGACCAGGGGTGCCATTCTTCGAGGGCAAGCTTAATAACCAATAACTCCTTGTCTTCAATGCCATAGTTTTATTCAGCATGGAAGAACTTATGGAAGAAAAAAGAGCATGGGAGGAGAGTTCCTCAAGTAGAGTACTGACTTAGGACTGCCCCAGCCCCAGTAGTCGAGGCGTCCACCTCGATAACAAAGGGGCGATTTGGGTCCAGGTGGCGCAGACAAGGTCCAGTGAGGAAGGCGTTCTTGAGGTCTTTGAAGGCAGTCAAAGCTTCAGGGGACCAGTTTCTTGTATTGCTGCCCTTCCGAATCATGGCGTGAGTGGTACAGCCAGCAAGGAGTAATGCGCTATGAAATGACAGTAGTAGTTGGTGAATCCAAGGAACCTTTGGAGTGCCCGAAGCCCCACAGGCTGAGGCCAGTCATGAATACCCTGTAACCTGCTAGGATCCATGGTGAATCCTCTCTGGGAGATGATGTAGCCTAGAAAAGGCAAACTGGTCTTTTCAAATAGGCATTTGTCCAATTTGGCAAATAGGTGGTTTTCTTGAAGCAGCTAGAGGACAGTGCGGACCTCGGCTCGATAGGAATCCAGGTCCTTTAAGAAGATAAGGATATCATCCAGATATGCGTCGACCTTAGTGTATAGGAGGTTGCAAAAGATCTTGTTAATCATCCATTGAAAGACTGCGGAGGCATTGCAAAGTCCGAAATACATGATGAGGTATTCATAATACCCATCTCTCGTGTTAAATGCTGTTTTCCAAATATCCTCCGGGCGAATGCGGACTAAATTGTAGGCACCTCACAGGTCCAACTTGGTGAATATAGTGGCGCCTTGAAGGCAATCAAACAATTCTGAGATCAACAGCAACAGGTATCTGTCCTTGCGGGTAATTGCGTTTAAGCCACGGTAATCAATACAAGGTCTCAAAGACCCATCCTTCTTCATGATAAAGAAAAAGCCTGTGCCCTCATGGGAGGTGGACGGTCAGATAAAACCCTTAGCCAGGTTTTCTTGGATGTATTCGGTCATAGCTCGGGTTTCAGGCACAGACAACAGGTAGGTTCTACCTCTGGGAGGTGTAGTACCTGGTAACAGGTCAATTGGACAGTCGAACTTGCGCAGGGCGGAAGGATATCTTCCTTCTGCTTAGAAAAGACGTCTTCAAAGTCTGCATAGGGAGGCGGAAGACCAGAAATGGCTACCTCAAGGGGGACCGCAGGAGAAGGCTCCACCTTCTTCAGGCACTGTTGGCGACAAGCAGAACGCCATTCGATGAGCTGTAAGGCTCCCCAATCAAACTGGGGAGAGTGCTGCTGGAGCTATGACAACCCCAAGACTACTGGATGTATAGACTTCTCCAACACAAGGAGTTCAATCTCTTCTTCATGGAGAGCTCTGGTGAGTAGATGAATTGGTGCTGTTATCTGGGAGATCTGCCTAGGTAGCGGTTCACCATGGATGGAGGCACTTCGTAGTGGGACTTCAATGGCATGAGTGGGAATGCCTAGGAGATGTATCAGGTCTTTCAGAATAAAACTCCCACCAGCTCCGGAATCAACTAGAGCCATGGTTGGGAAGGAATGGGAGTTCCAAGTTAGAGTGACAGGCAAAGACAATTGAGGGGCCGGAGTAGTAGTGCCCAAATTCAGGACCCCAACCGAACTTAGGCCCGGGATATTATCATCCATCTGGTAACCAATGACCTTGCTAGAAACAGCATCCAAGAGGTACAGAGAGATTTCCAGTCTCTAGCGAAGCAGATTAGTCACATGGTGACAACCTTTGCCTTTTCAGAAGTGTTACCTGATCATGGAAGGGGGAAGGAGAGGCTAAGCCATATTGATAACTTCAATGTATGGCTCAAATCCTGGTGTAAGGAACAAAGTTTTGGATATATTGGGGGCTGGGGCCATGTATGGAACAGTAAAAAGCTTTGTCAAAGATGGCTTACATCTGTCTGTGGCAGGAATAAAGGATCCTAAGAGATAAATTCAAATCCTGTGTCATAAGGCATTTAAACTAGATGCCGGGGGTGGCAGAAGGAAATTAGAATGTCACCCCCCAAATACAAATGCAATGGAAAAGGGTGAACTGGATAACAAAAGTCAGCTAAATAAGTCACAAAAGTAGTTCAAGAAAAGCAGTAACCTGAATGAGAAAAGCTGGAAAGATATGAGCACAAATGGTCATAGTTTGGGCAATAAAATCCCAGATCTGCAAGCTCTAATGGTGGAGGCGACTTGGACATTGTTGTTGTCACAGAGACGTGGTTCACGGAATCTCATGATTGGGATACGGCCATACCGGGCTATAACTTGTTAAGGAAGGACAGAGAGGACAGAAAAGGGGGAGGAGTGGCTCTTTATGTCAATAACAATATACAAGCAACTGAGCTGTAAGGAAGATGAGGCAAAGAAGAAGCACTATGAGCTGACCTAAAAAAAGATGATGGGGCATCCATTTTTATTGGAGTGATTTACAGGCCTCAAAATCAAATGGAAGAACTTGATAGAGATCTGGTTGAAGACATCCAAAAGATGGGAAAGAAGGGAGAAGTGGTGATTGTTGGAGATTTTAATCTGCCGGATGAAGACTGGAGAATCCCTTCTGCAGAATCTAACAGTAGTAGAGAGATAGTGGATGCCCTGCAAGGAGCTTTGTTCAAACAAATGGTAATGGAACCTACGAGGGAGGGAGCTATACTTGATTTAGTGCTCACTAACAGAGATAATATCTCTAATGTCTGGGTGGGTGCCCCCCTCAGCACCAGTGATCATCAAACAGTATGGTTTTATATCACAAATAGGATACAGAGAAGTCACACGAAGACACAAATTTTGCAGTTCAAAAACACGGCCTTTGTTGAAATGGGGAAGTACCTGGAAGAAGAATTAGAAGGCTGGGAGAACATGAGAGATGTGGAACAACAGTGGGCCAAACTAAAAGGAGCAATTACCAAGGCAACTAATCTATATGTTAGAAAAGTAAAGAAAAGCAAGAGAAAAATGAAACCTATCTGGTTCTCAAAGGAGGTGGCTGATAAAATAAAAGCTAAAAGAACAGCGTTTAAGAAATATAAAGGATCCCAAAGGGAGGATCACAAGAAAGAATATCTGGTGGAACTGAGGGCGATGAAGAAAGTAATCAAGGCAGCAAGAAGTCAAGCGGAAGAAAGGATTGCCAAAGACGTAAACTGAGGTGACAAAACATTTTTCAGATACATCAGAGAAAGGAGAAAAGGCCAAAGTGAAATTGAAAGGTAAAAAGGATCAATGTGTGGAGAGAGACGAAGAAATGGCAGAAATATTAAACAAATACTTCAGTTCAGTGTTCACTAAAGAGGACCCTGGAGAAGGACCGTCGCTAGTTAACAAGAAACTGGATGGGAGGGGAGTAATTGAAACTCCATTTACAGAAGAGAATGTATGGGAAGAGCTAGGAAAACTGAAAGTGGGCAAAACCATGGGGCCTGATGAGGTTCATCCCAGGATACTGAGGGAGCTCAGAGATGTGCTGGCGGGTCCGCTGCGTGACCTATGCAATAGATCCCTAGAAACGGGAGTGGTGCCGAGTGATTGGAGAAGAGTGGTGGTGGTCCCGCTTCACAAGAGTGGGAGCAGAGAGGGAAAAGTAATGGAGTCACTGCTGAAAGAAAGAATAGTGAACTATCTACAGTCAGAAGAATTGCTGGACCAGAGGCAGCATGGATTCACCAGGGGAAGGTCCTGTCAGACAAATCTGATTGACTTTTTTGATTGGGTGACTAGGGAATTGGATCAAGGAAGAGTACTCGATGTCATCTACTTGGATTTCAGCAAAACATTTGAAACGGTCCCACACAGGAGGCTTGTGAATAAAATGAGAAGCTTAGGAGTGAGTGCAGAGGTGGTGGCCTGGATTGTAAACTGGTTGACGGATAGAAGACAATGTGTGATGGTAAATGGAGCTTACTCTAAAGCAGGGGTCGGAAACCTTTATGGCTGAGAGAGCCATGAACGCCACATATTTTAAAATGTAATTCCGTGAGAGCCATACAAGACCTACCAAATTAATTTACTACAACCCCCCACCCTCCTGACCCCCCCTCCCCCAAAGACCTGCCAAAAGGCCCTGGTGGTCTAGCGGGGGGGTCCAGGGCTCGCAGACAAATCTTTAATAAAAAAAGTAAAAATCTAACAAAACCCCCATCCTCCTGACCCCCCCCAAGACCTCCAAAATTAATTTACTACAACCCCCCCACCCTCCTGACCCCCCCCCCCCCCCAAGACCTGCCAAAAGTCCCTGGTGGTCCAGCAGGGGTCCGGGAGCGATCTCCTGGACTCGGGCTGTCGGCTGCCAGTAGTCAAAATGGCGCCGACGGCCCTTTGCCCTCACTATGTCACTGGGGTCGACCAATGACGGCGGTAGCCCCTGTGACATAGTAAGGGCAAAGGGCCGTCGGCTGCCAGTAATCAAAATGGCGTCGACGGCCCTTTGCCCTCACTATGTCGTGTCGACGGCCCTTTGCCCTCACTATGTCACTGGGGTCGACCAATGGCAGCAGTAGCCCCTGTGACATAGTGAGGGCAAAGGGCCGTCGACGCCATTTTGATTACTGGCAGCCGACGGCCCTTTGCCCTTACTATGTCACAGGGGCTACCGCCGCCATTGGTCGACCCCAGTGACATAGTGAGGGCAAAGGGCCATCGGCGCCATTTTGACTACTGACAGCCGGAGTCCAGGAGATCACTCCCGGACCGCTCCTGGACCCCCGCTGGACCTCCAGGGACTTTTGGCAGGTCTGGGGGGGGTTCAGGAGGGTGGGGGGTTGTAGTAAATTAATTTTGGAGGTCTTGGGGGGCGTCAGGAGGGTGGGGGGTTTTGTTAAGATTTTTACTTTTTATTAAAGATTTGTCTGCGAGCCAGATGCAGCCATCAAAAGAGCCACATCTGGCTCACGAGCCATAGGTTCCCTACCCCTGCTCTAAGGAGAGAGCAGTGTTAAGTGGAGTGCCGCAAAGAGACATTGCGGATGGGATAGAAGGTAAGGTTTGTCTTTTTGTGGCTGATACTAAGATCTGCAACAGAGTGGACACACCAGAAGGAGTGGAGAGAATGAGACGGGATTTAAGGAAGCTGGAAGAGTGGTCGAAGATATGGCAGCAGAGATTCAATGCCTTATCCCTATCAATTAAAAAGCAGAATGAAAACACAAACAAAAAACAAACTTTGAAATGTTTATATGCTAATGCCAGAAGTCTAAGAAATAAGATGGGAGAATTAGAATGTATAGCAGTAAATGATGACATAGACTTAACTGGCATCTCAGAGACATGGTGGAAAGAGGATAACCAATGGGACAGTGCTATACCTGGGTACAAATTATATCGCAATGACAGAGGAGCACCCGGGAGGAGGTGTGGCGCTTTATGTCCGGGTTGGCATAGAGTCCAACAGGATAAACATCCTGCATGAGACTAAATACAAAATTGAATCTTTATGGGTAAAAATCCCTTGTGTGTTGGGGAAGACTATAGTGAGGAGTATACTACCGTCCACCTGGTCAAGATGTGATAAGATCACAATTAGTGCAAGGGGTGGAGATCCACTTTCTTTGTTAAATTTAAAGGAACAAGAATGGATTTTTAAGTTGAATAGCGTACATCCTGCATGTCTATTTTTTCATTACATCCTGCATTTCATTTTTTCATTACATCCTGCATGTCTATAGTTTCATTATGTTGTAGGGATGTGAATTGGGCTTCGGATGATTGAAAATATCATCGATATTTTCAAAATCGTCAGAAATTGGGGGCTTCCCCAAAACAATAGGAAAACCCCACGATATTGATCGTGGGGGTTCCCTTATCATTTTCCAAAAGTCCAGTGGGGGTCCAGGAGCGACCTCCTGCACTCAGACCGCCGGCTGCCAGTATTCAAAATGGCGCCGATAGCCTTTGCCCTTACTATGTCACAGGGGCTATTGGTGCCATTGGTCAGCCATTGGCGCCATTTTGATTAGTGGCAGCCAATGGCCCGGGAGCAGGAGGATGGCCTAGAGCGGGAGATTGCGGGAGATCGCTCCCGGGACCCCCACTGGACCACCAGGTACCTGTAAAAAAATGTGGGGGGGGGGTCGGGAGGGTGGGGGAAGCTAAGGGGTTACTTTTAAAGGGTCGGGGTGGGTTTTTTGTTTATCGGCTGGGGCGCAGCTGATAAAAAAAACTGCGATCGGGCCAGATTGAAAAAACCCACATGTGAATCGGAACCGGAATCCGAACCGATTCCGGTTCCGATTCACACCTCTATTACGTTGCATTGTTTGAGATACATTTCACTGTAAGAAATAAGTACTCCTCGCTTATTTTCCTTCCGTTATCTGTAAACCGATGTGACATCACTGATCTAATGTCGGTATATAAAAATGTATAAATAAATAAATGTCTAAATTTGGTCATTGATTGGTATTCCATCATATGAGACACACCTCTGTTGATTGACAGTTTTAGGAGGGTTTAAAAGTAGCTAACGTTCTCCTCCTTCTGGTAGACGTGACCGGAAAGGGTCTAGAAGAGCCGAAAAGGAAGACATGCTGTAAGAAGGGTTGTTTCCCTGTTTCTGTTCTGCGAAAAAAATATATTATTATGATTCTCTATTGAATTTTGTTTTGTGATATGTTTAAAGGTATTAGTTTGCCCCTTGATGAAGGAATCATTTCCAAAACACAGACTGTGTTGGGCATTGGATTTGGGCGAATAACATCATTATCAACTTCTTTCAAAAGGGACAATCAGATCTCCAGTGTCTCCAGACAGCTAAGTGGATTGTTAATATGGTTTCAATATAAGTGAAGATATATGAACTTACAAATTTTGCGAAGAGAAGCTTTATTGTGGTGAAATAATTACACTAGTAAGAGAAATACTTACAGTTATTGTTAAATGTAAAATAGTACGACCTCTTGTCTTACTATTCCAATTGTTGTCATGTGAACCGATGTGATGTACGCCAATGAATGTTGGTATATAAAAGCAAATAAATAAATAAATAAAATACTTTAAATACAAAAATATCGTTATTGCAGATAAAGCATAGAAAAAAATGACCGATGATTATAAAGAATGGCAGAGCTGAAATTGTGGTTTACACTTACGATGACGCCCAATATGATGGTCATTTAAAAGGAAATAGTATGCTTTATACCACATGTGAAAATTTGAAGTTTCATAGTTATTATGTTTTAGCACTTTCAATTGACTATCATCTTGACACTATAGCCTATGAGAGACATGGGTTTCTTGAGTAGTATTACTTAAAAACTGTCATGTAAATTGTGTTATTTTAACCAATAAAAAGATTGCAGTATTTTGCAGAATTTTAAGTTTTTGTGCACAGAATTTAAAATATTTTTGCACAGAATTCCTCCAGGAATATTTGTAGTGTATAAGCGGATACAGCGAGAGAGGAGACAGAAAGCCCTGGATGTGATAGTATGGCTGATCCTTTGGAAATGTAAACATATTTATATCTATGTAGCAATTGTTATTCTCTACCATTTCTTTTTGTATACAATCTGATTGCATTTGTTCTCTCCTTCTATTGCTCAAATAAACTTACTTTTCCTGGAACGGTGATGTACTGAATCCAAGTTTGTGTGTGGCTCTCTGTGTAGGGGATAAGCTCCTGGGTTCAAGCCCCCAGGTATAATCCCAGTAATTGTGCTTATATGAAATTAGCCCCCCGGGTCAGAGCCCCTGGGCACGAACAGTGTGCACGGTCTGCACCCATAGCACCCACTGAAAATTTAGCATGCACATGAGGATATTTATATTCTACACAAGCCTCCCCCCAGAAGGTGGGGTTATAGCAAAGGAAGGATTAAAAAAAAACCCTACTACTGCCCATTACTAGAAAAATATACATGGGGATAATGTTAGTGACTGGCATAGCCCCATCACACTCGTTAAATCCAAAAATGTCCAGATGACAGACGTAGGCAGACATTTTATTTCAGTCTAGTGATTGGAATATGGGAATGGGAATCTCCTCTATCTTTGTTTATTGATCAGAACAAAAACAACATTTTTACTTCTGTTTCTCTAGTGTTGCACTGTATGCAGAATCTGGCTTGTTGGAGACATATTTTTGTCTGTGTATTTCTATCTCTTTGGCAAAATACTTTTTATTCAGTGATACCACAGAGTTACAAGGAAACAACATGAAAAGAACAATTGTACGATTAAATAGTCTGTACATAAAAGTTGATTACATTACATGTTAAACTGTGCTATATCAGTGTGGTCTCACAATTTTTCCAAGATAGGGAACGTTGCTATCAACTAACTCATCAGCCACACAGAAAGGAAAAACATTAGTTCAACTCATCTGACCCTCATATCCATGCACACCTTTCATATTTTTCATTCTACAAACTCCATCCACTTTAGTGACTTTATTTTATATTTACTGAGGGTCTGTCTGTTCAGTATGTGACTAAGGTAAGGGATTCTGCTAGCATGTAGGTTCTGTAAAAGGATCCGTAGCAGGCCAGCTTTTTGTTTCTCAAATAGGAGGTACTGGTGTTCTAGGGCCCGGTGCAATATTTGCAGTGCTGCCTTTTTATAGGTTGGGTTATGCTTTTGAAGTCCTGTGAGTTAGTGCTGCTGTGTTATGGCAGGTTTGCTACCTATTTGCTGGGTAGTTTATTTCCAGGACTTTATATTTCACAATGTGCCTGGTAGTGGAGTAAGTTTGTATTTCGGTTACTTAGATGACATCAGAATTTTTGTTGTATGGTGAAGTGTAAGGGAAAATATCTTGCTCTGTCCCCATTGTTAGAACACCCCTACTACCACCCAATTGGGGCGGATTTTCAGAGCCCTGCTCGCGTAAATCCGCCCAAAACCGGGCGGATTTACGCGAGCAGGGCCCTGCGCGCCGGGAAGCCTATTTTACATAGGCCTACCGGCGCGCTGCAGAGCCCCGGGACTCGCGTAAGTCCCGGGGTTTTAGGAGGGGGCGTGTCGGGGGGCGTGTCGGGGCGGGCCCGAACCGCGCGGCGTTTTCGGGGCGTGTCGGGAGCGTTCCGGGGGCGTGGCTACGGCCCGGGGCGGCCCGGGGGCGTGGCCGCGCCCTCCGGACCCGCCCCCAGGTCGCGTCCCGGCGCGCAGGAGGCCCGCTGACGCGCGGGGATTTACGCCTCCCTCCGGGAGGCGTAAATCCCCCAACAAAGGTAAGGGGGGGGTTTAGACAGGGCCGGGCGGGTGGGTTAGGTAGGGGAAGGGAGGGGAAGGTGAGGGGAGGGCAAAGGAAAGTTCCCTCCGAGGCCGCTCCGATTTCGGAGCGGCCTTGGAGGGAATGGGGGTAGGCTGCGCGGCTCGGCGCGCGCCGGCTATACGAAATCGATAGCCTTGCGCGCGCCGATCCAGGATTTTAGCGGATACGCGCGGCTCTGCGCGTATCTACTAAAATCCAGCGTACTTTTGTTTGTGCCTGGAGCGCAAACAAAAGTAGGCTATTCGCGCTCGTTTTAAAATCCGCCCCATTGTGTATATGTGTGTATTTTGGGGTGGTGGTAGGGGCGTGTTCTGTGGATAAAGAGTATATATTTACAGAACTGCGCATACAAAGACAAGAAAGAACCTCACTCTTAGGATATGGTGGTAAGATATCAATCTCACACATTTACTGCTAGTGCTCTTCTTAATAACTTGCATTGTGCCAACAACTTCTTTCTGGAGCTTGTATGATGTAATATATACAGACAACATATCAAGATGAGCTTGGAAGTTTTTTAATCAGGTGAGTGAAGACCAAACAGTTAGGACTGTTGCTGTATCTTTAGGCCATATTTTACTCTCATTACATGTCTTGGTTCTTGATGATGATCTCTCTCTCTCTCGCCAAACATAGTACAGAATAGTGGCTTAGTTCTGACATTTCTATTAGTAATGCTGTTTTTGTCATTTTCTCCTTTACCATTATGTCTGTTTTCTAGCATCAAGCATTTTAATGGTTGGTCTGGGATTGAATAATTATTCTCTATGATTTTTGTGAAGAATGTATGTAAGTATCAATGAGATTACTGTAAACCTAAAATAAGAAATGGGCAGTGGGAGTGGGGGTGGAGCTAGGTGCGGAGTGTGGGCAGAGCTTGTTGGTCTCCCTCCAACCAGAAAGGTGTTCTGCTGCCCCTGTCTATTTTACAGAGTTTTCTGTTATTTCACAAAGTGTCTGATAATGTAGGCAGTTTGTGTCACTGTTTGAATTTTTTGTATGGTGAGTAGTAAGGGGAAATATCCCAGCTCAGCCCAGACAGCCATTTCATAGATTACCTTCAACCAATACAATATAAATTTCTGTTAAATTCCTAAAATTAGGTATTTCTTGCAGCTATTATTTTTTTGTAGTCTATATTAAAAAAATCACAGTGACACACATTTATCAGACACTGTGGTATGATTTCTGAAACATATTTGTGTTATGTATCTGTGTAGCCGACCCTTCAGTCAGCCACTAGATGGCCCTAGATTCCTGTCCATAAGTAACAACAGCTTAGTGGGTTTTCCCATCTCATCTCAGTCTCTCCTGTGAAGTTGAATGTGATTGGCTATCCCAAAGGCACTAGGGGGAGTTAGTGATGGAGAGAATGTGGTATTTTTTAGTTGGCTCTTGAAGAGTAAGGAGCTATTTTTCCCTGTTCCCTGCTACGTTGGGCCCACTAACCCAATTTGGTGTTATTTTGCTGTGTTCAGGAAAATCCCTCTTCAGTACACTCCCTGTCTGAGAGGGTCTGCTTAGGTTTTTGAAGAAGAGACAGATTTTTTTTCATGATTTCTATTGGTTTTTCTTGTTTTGGGGAACACCCTGCACCCTTTGGAGAAGGGCAAAGCCCCCACAATCCAGAGAGCAGGGGCTGGTGACCTGAGCATTACCCCTCTATTCCATACAAGAAGCAAGACCAATATCAGCATTACCCAGCATGGGATTTTTTTTTGGATTTAGAGAAATTTGGATTTTCCCCTTTTGGTTTGTGTGGAGGTTTTTTTGCCACCCCTCCTCACAGATTGGAATCAGGAGATTGAGAACTTTGTTCAAAACTGGAAACATTGGGCTTTTCACCCAGAGAAGTCACACAGAATTGAAAGTCAGTGCAGGGTGAAATGTCAAGATCTGGAGATACGCAACCAGATCTCCACCCCAAAGGGACCAGGACACAGATTGTGGGTAAGAGACAGAACTTTGGACTCAGGTAGAATTTTTGGGTGCTCTTGGGTTCCCCAATAGGATTCCCCTACACCCAGGACTGTTTATACACTTATGAGGAGAAAGTGGTAAGCTTCCCCCTAGGAACTAGAGAGAGGGACACGAGCACACCTGCAGAGAGACTATGCAAATAGTTCTAAGGTACAGTTTCAGTTGTGGAAAGTATACTGGACTATGATGAACATTTTGGAAATAATCAGTAATTTTTATTTTAACATCCAGAGTGTATCCAGCCTGTCTGTCCCTGAGGAGAGTTGCTTACCTGTAACAGGTATTCTCCAGGACAGCAGGATGTAGTCCTCACATGAGGGTGACGTCACTGAACGGAGCCCTATCACAGAATACTTTCTGTCAAAGTTTCTAGAAACTTTGTCTAGCACACTGAGCATGCCCAGCATGCCATAATCCCTGTGGCCACCGGGGTCGCCCTTCAGTCTCGTTTGTAGCAATAGGTGCGAGCGAAAAAATAAATTAATAAAACGTTCTCGGACCCAACTCAGCGGGGTGGCGGGTGGGTTTTGTGAGGACTACATCCTGCCAGGGCCGATGCAAGGGGATTAGGTGCCCTAGGCGAGCCTTCTCCCTTGTGCCCCCCCCCCATTGCGCCGCCCCCCCCCCCAGTCTCAGCCCCGACTCCTACCTCATTCTCTATCACGTCCGCTGACTATGCGGTTTTCTGGGTCAGGAGCAGATTGGGCACTGCTTGCGGCCCACCAAATCTCCACTCCTCTTTGCCATCACTTGCGGCCCCATATGGCTCACACCCAGTGGCGCACCAAGGATCTCCGGCAGGAGGATGTGGTGTCGGTGCCGGCACCGGTATGGACTTGTGTCGGTGCCGGCACCGGTATGGACTTGCGTCAGTACCGGTGCCGATGTTTCCCTCAGTGCTCAGCCTGGTCCTTCTCCAGCACCGAGGTAGACGCCACCGATGACTTGGATGGTGTCGGTGACAGACGGTCACCACTTCCCAGCTGCTCCCAGCGAGGCTTGTCGATGGATGAAGAAGTCCCTGCCAGTAATGACTGTGTGGAAGTCAATAGAGTCAGTTTTATTTTGATGAGAGACTCTATCTTATCCAATCGGGCATGCCTGCCCTTCAGGGTCATTGAGCGCAGCTAGGGCACTGACGTACATAGTGTGTTGATCCGAGGCACAGCACACAGACATCATGTGGGTCCATGATGGACATCGTGCACGGGCACTCTGGGCATTTTCTGAAGCCCGTCGCCATAGCGAAAAAAGAAGGCCGCAAAATGGTCAATGGCCTGCGAGAATTGATGACCGGGTAGCAGGGCCTGACCGGAGACGGTGTAAAAGTACTCACTGAGAGACAAGAACGGTGTCACGATGGGAGACACTTGTGAGGGAATTGCTTTGTGAAGAAAAACTTTGATGAATTTGGTGAGGAAAAAAGTGAGAAATTTCTCACAGAGCTCCTAACCACGAGGCAAACTGCAGCACGGAAAAAAAGAGATTGAAGGGAGACCCCTGTGGCCACAGGGATTATGTCATGCTGGGCATGCTCAGTATGCCAGTCAAAGTTTCTAGAAACTTTTACAGAGTGTTCCGTGATAGTGCTCCATTCAATGTCGTCACCCACATTTGAGGACTACCAATTGAAATTGAGGTTAAAAAGTCGTGTACAACTGAGGATTTAGTTGCCAATTTTCCAGAAGCCATGAAATCATTGACCAGATCTAATACCATTGACGCAGTTAATTCATGGAATTCAGTGATGTCTGAGCTAGCAAATAAATTATGTCCTACTAGTAAGAAGTGGATTCCGATTCAAGGCAAATATAGAGCTCCATGGTTTTCTACATATCTAAAAGATCTTAAAAAAGGAGTTAGGAAATTAGAAAGAATTTGGAGAAAAATGCGAAATGACGTATCCCAATCAAATTATAGAGCTGCCCTACAGATCTATAGAGAAGCAATTGATGTGGCTAAACGTAACTACTATTCTGAGAGAATTCATAAATTCCAGTTTAATCCGAGGATCTTATTTCAATATGTTTCAGAACTTACCAATCTCAGAGCCAAGTTGCCTACCTGGGACACCAATGTCAAAAATAAAAGCAATGAATTTGCTATTTTTTTTAAAGAAAAAATTCAAGGAGTATTACAAGAACTAAGCTCGAGGGATCCTCAAAGTATTATTCTTCCAACCAACCCGTCGGTTAATTGGCCAACCTTTGATTTAGTTTCATCACTAGAGATAGTAAATTTAATTAAAAAAAATGACACCCGCCAATCATCCAATGGACAAAATGTCTATTAACCATCTAAAGAGTGTACAGGATATCATAGCAAAACCGTTAGCGGATGTGATTAATCTATCTCTAGAAGAAGGTGTTGTCCCAGACGACTTAAAAAGTGCAATAGTAAAACCTATTTTGAAAAAAGCTAATTTAGATCCGGAAGTTTTAGCAAACTACAGACCAATTTCTATCTTACCCTTTTTGGCGAAATTATTAGAAAAGGTAGTTAATCGACAGCTTATGGAACATTTGGAGGAACATCAGCTTTTATTTCCATCTCAATATGGCTTTCGGAAGTCCCATAACACAGAAACTCTGTTACTGTCATTGGTAGATACCATTCAGAGAGGCTTTGACCAAAATACATCCTACCTACTAATTTTGTTAGATGTATCGGCGGCATTTGATACCGTTAGTCACGAAGCACTCATTTTAAGATTGAGGGAAATTGGTCTCCAGGATAAAACACTTGATTGGTTTAAATCTTTTCTTACAAACAGATCCTTTAGAGTTAAACTTGGAACAGTAGAATCAGAGATAGTTGATCTTCATACTGGAGTCCCTCAGGGTTCATCTTTGTCACCAACATTGTTTAATGTCTATATGGCTCCATTATGTAGATTCTTATCAGGGCTGGGAGTGGTTCACTATCTGTTTGCAGATGATATTCAGATATTGTTACCTATTAAAGAGTCTCTGGCAGCCACATTAAAACTTTGGGAGGTGTATTACAATTCACTAAATCAACTCCTCAAACATATGTCTTTGGCATTAAATAAAACAAAAACTGAAATGTTAGTTATTTGCAATAAGATAACTGAGAGGATAGAGACGGAAATTTTAAATAGTCTCCCTACGTACAAGATCCAATGGGATCTTAGAGACTTAGGATGTATCCTTGACTCAGAGCTCAGCATGAAATCGTCAGTTAAGACGATTATAAAAGATGGGTTTCATAAATTACATGTATTAAGGAGATTAAAACCATTATTACATGCCAATGATTTCCGAACGGTTGTCCAGGCATTAATTTTACCCAAATTGGATTATTGCAATGCCCTATGGTTGGGAGTACCACAACTAACTATTCGCCCACTGCAACTTCTTCAGAATTCCGCGGCGCGACTCTTGACTGATACTAAGAAGTTTGATCACATCTCTCCTGTATTGATGGGCCTACATTGGTTACCGGTCCAATATCGTATACAATATAAATGTTTAACTTTAATTCATAAAGCTGTGTACGGTACGAACTCTGAATGGCTGAATGCCTCATTGCGCATTCATGTGCCTACACAAAATTTGAGGTCCCTTGGACAGGCCTTATTGACTATCCCGTCACCCAAATTGGCTCATTTGAGCTCAGTAAGAGAGAGATCTTTGTCTTTGGCGGGACCACAGATGTGGAATTCTCTGCCTGTTGAGATCCGGTTAGAAGAGAATATAAACAACTTTAGGAAACAAATAAAGACCTGGTTATTTGAGCAGGCTTTTCTCAATTAATTGAGATGAATATCTTATTCTTCAGATGGAGTCGCTATAGCCAGGGTGGAGAAGGGTGAAAGGATGAAGATCAGATGGAGAAGGGAGTCGAGAGGGGGGATAAATTTATGTAATTTGTAATATGGATAATAGGGTAACTTAGTAATATTATGAATGGATGGGGTATTACGATTATATTGTAAAATGATTTAGTTTAATTACTCATGGTAATGTAAGATGTATTGGGATATGTTTTATATGTGGGTATTATTTGAGTATTGCTACTGCAACTCAATTGTATGTAAACCGCCTTGAAATGAGCTTGAAAGTCGGTATATAAAGATGTATAAATAAATAAATAAATAAATAAATAAATCCTGCTTGTCCTGGGAGACAATACAGTACCAGAGAGATACACACACTGAATGAGAAACACTCCATCACCTGGGCCAAGAAGGATTTCCTTCCCCCTCACAATAAGAACCAACCCCCCACCGAGGACCTCCAACGAGAGGGAATAGGATGGAGAGAGCAGCCCCAAAGAATAAATACTTTTATGGCCCTAGAGGAAACAGTAAACCCCCAAACAAAAGGTTACATATATATAAAGCCAAGTTTAATATTTAAAAGTACGATGTCCAATTGTGTGATTTTATAGGATTGTTCTGGAAAGGATGATGGTGGAGATTAAATGATTATTGAGCTTATGTCTCAAAATCTCACAGAGGCCCATGGGCCTGAAAGTTAATAGGGGAGACAAAAGGTTGAAGGTTCACCTAGGGCCGTGGTTCCCAAACCTGTCCTGAAGGACAACTAACCAGTCAGGTTGTCAGGATATTAGCAATGAATAATTGTGTGGGGAAGAGTTGTGGCTGTCTGGGGGCTATGAGTGCATGCAGGCTCACAGGCCCCATGATAATTTTATTTCAAGTTTTTGAATCTATTGCCACTGTACAAAGATCTACAGCATTGCAGCCTGAAGAGCACAGAAGGGAGGAGAAAGGGAGAGAGGGGAGGGGGCTTCTGCTGTGCAAGGAGAGGAGGGTGCCAGGGAAGGGACTGCTGCTCGGCAGGAATGGGGGGGGGGGGCAGAGAGAGCGGGAGCTGCTGTTGCTGATGGGAACGGATTTGATGGGGGAGAAGTGTGGATACTGCTGAGTAAGGGGATGGTGGGGGAGGGGGTTAATGCTGCTGGGTAGAGAGTTGGGGGTAGGGGGCTGCTGGGGCAAGAGCAGGAGGTTGGGAGAAAGAGATGGGCTGCTGGTCGGGGGTGGGGGAGAGAAAGGAGGGATAATACAGGGCAAAGGGTAGGTGAGGAAGAAAGGAAAGAAGGGCATAGAGTGGGTGGGGCAAAAGAGGGAAATTCAGGGCAAGGCGTGGAGTGGGAGAGAACAAGGAAATGCAGGGCAGGGAGTGAGTTAGGAGAAAGAATGGAATGCAGGGGAAGAAAACGGAGGAAGCTGGGCAGGAGGGGAAAGAGAGGGGTTACTTTACTGGAACCACTGCCACCAGTGCCATGAAAGGACTGTGCTGGAGCAGCCACTGGTAAGTCCTGGCACTGGTGAAAGGCATTCTCAGCTTTGACTCAAGAGATTTGAAGCCTTGTAATCAAGCATCCTGGAATCGGCACAGTTGAAATCCGAAGCTTTGCTGAGTGCCCCTATCACAATCCCCCCTTCTCTCCATCCAGGAATCATAAGAAATGCATCTCTGAGGGATCAAACCTTCTCACTGCTTTCTCTGTCCACTCCAACTTCACTGCAGGACAGGACAAAGGGGAAAGGGATGGAGGAACAACAGAAGAAAGTTCCCTGGAGGCTGCCAGACTAGTGGCAGGAGCAGGAACAGTGAGAGAGCCGAGGTTGAAGACTGGCTAGCTAGCACTCTGGACTGGAGTTTCCTTCCAAAGTTTGAATTAAGAGATTTGAAGGCTTTCAGGAATGTTGATTCTGAGGCAGATTGTAAAATATGTGTCAGACTGTCTCTCGCGCTCTCTCTCCCTCTCCAGTGCTCAGGATCCCTCTGGCCCAAAATCTCCAGACTTGCTCCTCATCAGGACCGGTCGTAAAGTTATGCAAGTAACATGGCGTGCGTTGCAATGGTAAGCCTTGCAAAATTCGGGGGTTACGTGACGTGTATACGTCTTGGCACCACCCCGGAACGCCCATTCCCGCCCCTTTTCGCCCTCCTTATTCTTGACGTGCGCTCAGGTATGGACGTGCATACTTCCCAGCCTCTTAAAATTCTCGTTGCTCCTGCGCAACCCACATATGCATGTATGGGGCCGTTTTTGCATGAGCAACCCTTTTAAAAATCTACCTATAAGCATGGAAGTAATCAAATTGAAGCTCGAGGTGAAGCTCAATTGGGTGAGGACAGTTTGGACTATACTGGACTTCTGGAAAGGTGATTATATGAAGAATTGTTATACACATAAAATATACATGTTTATTTTTATTGTAACCCCCTGTTTGCTTGATAGACTGAATAAAGGGGCCACACAGCTACTTATTAACATCCCGGACCTCTGATTCTGCCATTTCACACCAATTGTTAGCCACTGGAATGCCAGGTTTCCACCAGCGGGGAGGAGGGTGGGACCTCCAGGGCCTTCAGTGCGTTGGTGAGGTTCCACAATACAGTCGATCACTCCCAAACACTCTCTGAATCACAGAGGCGGAGTTACCTCAGAAGGTCTCTTTGAGCTGGAGAGACACAGAGAAACGCAGCCAACAGTCTGTAATGGAGTTTAATGAAAACAGGTTTACTTCAGCTTAAAAAAAACCCCAGATCTAAAAGGATCTAAATGGAAAAAACCAGATGCCTAAATGGAAAAAAAAATCATTAACATAAAATGAAGAACAAACAACTCCAAGGGCCTCGGTTTCTTTAACCATGATGTACATCCACCTAACCTTCCTTCTTTAAACTGAATCAGTGTCCAATGCGCCCTTCTCTTCAAGGACAGGAAAATTCGCTTCCACAATCATAGGCAGACTGGCGATAATGGAAGAAAACCCTCCTTCATTCAAAAATGGATCTCATAATTTCTTCCAAGCCAGCCGTTTCTGTCCCCATTGTGAAATGGAAGCATAGAAATTAGAAAGCAATTAAAAACTTATCTATGGTCTACTATACCCAAAGCAACACATATCATTTAAGTCTGGTTTATGCAATGTATTATTATTCTGTATACCATATCCTATGTTGTAAAGTATTTTTAATTTTGTGGTTTTTGTGTTATTTTTAAATTGTGTATGTTTATCTGTAAACCACCTAGATCTTATTATTGTATAAGCGGTATATAAGGGATTTTTAAATAAATAAATAATAAATAAAACAGGGGTATGATAACTGGAAAAATCCAGTCCCTTCAGACAGGATGAAATGGTCCTCTCGACTGGGAACTGGTCAAGATCACAATGAAAAGATCCCCAATTTTCCTTACTGAAAAAAAAACTCTCCAATTGATGAGCCATGAGGCCTACCAGGAGCCACTTCCGAAAACACCGTCCTCAGCGCCAATCACTCCAACACCTCAGTCAAGATGGTCTCCCCTTCTAAACATGCTGAAGCCTATGTATATATATGAAGCAGCTAGACCCACAAGAGGGATGGTCAAAAGATGGGAGGAGGATCTATATGATGAAAACCTCCATGCAGCTGAAAAAAAGGATTAAGCAATGGAGTGAAGTCCCTCTTATATTATAAAACTAGAGGAGAAAGTAAGCATGTTCCTGTACTACAAATACATAAGTAACCCTTTGCTGGGGTTGTGCTGGTTCCGCTAGGGCCAGAAAAGTATTTATAAGTCGGGGCTGCTCTTGCCATCCTTCCCGAACTTCCCAGGGAATGAGCTTGGGGGGGGGGGGGGGGGGGGGAGAGGAAAACCTCTGTGGCCCAGGTGATGGAGAATCCCATCTATAGTGTGTGTATTTTTCTGTTGTGGTTTTCTCCTCAAGGACAGATAGGCTGGACTCTGAATGGGTGTTCAAATCATATTTACTGATCATTTCCAAAAGGTAAATCACTGTTCCACAGACGTTCAACAAATGAAACTGTACAGCTGAACTATTTACACAGGGTCTGTACTGAGGAGCTGGTGTCCATCTCTCCAGCTCCTGGGAGGGAGCTTGCCTCTGCCTACTCATCCGTGCAATAGCCCACTGTTACGATTCCTGCCCGCGGAGTTTCTCCCGCGAGCAGGCCTCTTACCTTGCACTGCCTTCTTCCACGCGGCTGAGTCCGCCTACTTCCGCGGCATGGAGCCGCCTCTTGGGGCCTTGCCCACACGGCCAGGTGGCCGCCAATGTCGCCAGCATCTTGCCGCTTCAGCGTGACCCGAGGCCGCACTGTGGACCACCCATGAGGTCAGGAGGCCGCCCTTACCGCCGCACTTGTGGTCTGGAGACCGCCACTGGAGCCTGCCTTTTGTCCCTCGCGGCAGGGAGCCGTGAGACTTCCTGCTGCCGTCTTCAGCAGCAGTGAGCTGCTAGCGTCTGTCGGGGCCTGCTCCCCGGCCCAGCCCTACTTCTCCATCAGCGTCTGTGCAGGGCTGTTGGCCATGGTCCTGCACAACTTTCTGCTTCCTGTTCCTAAGGCACGGGCCGCGCCTCTTCACAAGATTTAAAGGGCCCACGGCCGGATATGCCCCGGGCCCCACCTGATGACTGTTTCCTGTCTCAGCCCTATAAAAGGGCTTCTCCAACAGTCCTTCTTTGCCTTGCATTGGAGTTTCCTGCTCCTGGAAGTCTCATCTTCCAGCGCTCCATCAGGTCTTCGTTTCTTGTTCTTCGTTGGAGCTCCATATCCTGTCTCACCTGAGTCTTCGTTGCTTCCTGTGGCTTCCTGATGTTCCATGTCTTCATGTTCTGAGGTTCCTAGACCAGGCTTCCTGATGTTCCACTTCCTGATGTTCCAAGGTTTCATTCCTCCTTTGCTTGTTCCGAGTTCTCTTGACCCTCCAGCTCCTTTGGTTCTCCACATGACACCTTGTTGGGGTAAATCCATCTCATTGGTTCCTGTTCTTGTCATTGGAATTTCGTCTCAGCTAGATTCCCTTCCTGCGCTTGTCCCGCTCTCCACGTGGTCTGTGACCAGCCTTTCCAGGTCGTGTAGGGCGTGCAGTGGAACAGGGTGGTCCGTGACCAGCCCATTGGGTCCGCCCGTGTCGGTGGGCTGTGTAGGGCACCCTGAGAGACAGTGCCAATGTCTGAACCTTCCAAGCTTCTCATCTTGTCCAGAGTCTTCCAAGTTCCTCGTCTTGTACAGAGTGTTCCAAGCTCCTTGTCCACATCCAGAGTCTTCTCGTCCACGTCTTGAGTCTTCTGTGTCACAAGGCCTCATCTGCCCTCATCCTCAGTCCGGCCTGCTGCTTCTTGCCGATACCTAACGGCCGGTCCGAAAGGGCTGGGAACAGTCGGAGGACTGTTCAATAACCAACATTGCATTGTTGGCCTTCCAGAAGCATGCAGGTCCAGTAGAGGGTCAGACCTTCAGTCTTCACCCATGCTTGGACACGCTTCGCCTACCTCGGTGCTGCTCTGGAGTCTTCTGGGGTCGTGCCGAGGCCTATGGGCACACAACCCCCTCAAGATGGGATTGCTCTCCTAGTGTCCCTAACAGAACAGAATGCAAGGCCTCGCAACAGAACAGTATGCAAGGCCATGTGTCCGGTGAACGTGTTCCTGTGATGGGGCTTGCCTTGTTCCTGTAGTTTTGCTTCAGAGTCTTTGTCTCAAGTTTGTTCTTGGACTTGTATTTGGACCCAAATTTTTTTTTTTTTGGTTCAGGACTTCCTTCTTACGACCTGCTGGAGGCGCCAGCTGTCTGGATCCCACGACCTGCAGGAAGCGCCTGCGTCCAGACATTTTTTCCACCTTTTTCCAGGTTGGGGTTTTTACGACCTGCTGGAGACATCTGCACCCTACCTGGTTTGCTGGTTCCGGTTGTTCCCACCCTGGGTCCCTCCCAGGTCTTTCCTGAAGTTTTCTGTATTTTTCGTCTGGTTTCTTGTGTTTCTTGTGTGTTCTTGTGCTTTTTGTTTTGTTTGTTCTTTGTTTGTTGTTTGTTGCTCTGCTTGTCCCTTGTTTGCTTGGGGGATTTTTTTTGTTTGCTTGTTTTGTTTTTTGCTTTGTTGCTGTTTGTTTGTTTGTCTCTTGTTTGTGCCGTTTGCCTGTCTCTTGTTTGTGCCGTTTTGCTGTTTGTGGCTCATTTGTGCTGTTTTGTTTGCTTGTTGCTCCTTTGTGCCGTTTGTTGTTTTGCTCCTTTGTGCCGTTTGTGTTTTGCTGTTTTCCTCCTTTGTGCTATTCGTACTATATGTTTGTGTGAGAGAATTGGGTGCCTGCCTATGGGTTTGCCTGTATGTGTGAGAGAGGTGGTATATGCCTGGGGGTTTGTGTGTATATGTGATTATGAATGGATGCCTGTCTGGGGATCTGTCTGTGTATGTGTGTGAGAGAATGGATGCCTGCCTGGGGGGGGGGGTCTGTTTGTACGTGTGTGTGTCTATGAGAGAGAAAATGTGTGCCTGCCTGGAGCCTTTCTGATTGTGTGTGTGATTATGAATGTGTGCCTGACTGGGGTTCTGGCTATGGGGGTTTGAAAGAGAATGGATACCAGCCAAAGGGGGGGGGGGGGTATGGAGTGTCAATCTGTGCGTGTGAGAGAATGGGTGCCTGCATGCGAGTCTGTCTATATGTTTTTGAGAATGGGTACCTGCCTGGGTGTGTGTGTTGATTTGTGTGTGACTATAAATGAGTGCCTGCTTAGGGGTCTGTCTGAGAATGTGATAATGAATGCCTGCTGGGAGTGTGTGTGATTATGAATGGGTGTCTGCTTGGGGATCTATCTGTGTGAGTGAGAAAATGGGTGCCAGCCTTTTCGTTTGTCTGTGTCTGTATAAGAGAATGGGTGCCTGCCTGAGGATCTGTCTGTGTCTGAGAGAATAGGTGTCTTCTTGGGTGTGTGTGTGTGTGTGTGTGTGTGTGTGTGTGTGCACACGAGAGAACTGTTCTGAGAGAATGGGTGCCTGCCTGAGCGTTACTGCCTTGTGGTCTGTCTCTATGTGAGAGTATGGGTGTTTGCCTTGGGGTCTTTCTGTGTGTGTCTGAGAGAATGGGTGCCTGCCTGAGGATACCTGCCTGGGGGACTACCATTGTATGTGTGAGAGAATGGGTGCATGTCGAGGGGGGGAGGGTGTGCCTGTCTGTGTGTATGAGAGAGAATGTGTGTGTGTGTGAGAGAGAGAGAGAATTGGTGCCTGCCTAAGGGTTCCTGCCTGGTAGCCTGTCTCTGTCTGAGTGTCTGTGTGTGTGTGTGAGAGAGAGAGAGAATGGGTGCCTATCTGAGGGAGCCTCTCTGGGGGAGCCTCTCTGGGGGTCTGTCTGTGTGTGAGAGAATGGGTGCCTGCCTGGAGTCTTTCTGAGTGTGCATGTGATTATGAAGGGGTGCCTGACTAGGGGGTCTGTCTGTGTGTGTGTGAAAGAGAATGGATGCCAGTCTGGGTGGGGGGAGGGGGGAATCTGTGTATGTGTGTGTGTTTGTGAAATTGGGTGCCTGCCGGGGGGGGGGGGGGGGGTGTCTGTCTGTACATGGGTGTGTCTATGAGAGAGAAAATGTGTGCCTGCCTGGAGTCTTTCTGATTGTGTGTGTGATTATGAATGTGTGCCTGACTGGGGCTCTGGCTATGTGTTTGTGAAAGAGAATGGATGCCAGTCGAAAGGGGGGGGGGGGGAGTGTCAGTCTGTGCATGTGAGAGAATGGGTGCTTGCATGCGAGTCTGTCTATGTTTTTCTGAGAGAATGGGTAACTGCCTGGTTGTGTATGTTGGTTTGTGTGTGACTATTAATGGGTGCCTGCCTAGGGGGTCTGTCTGAGAGTGTCAGAATGAATGCCTGCTGGGTGTGTGTGTGTGTGTGATTATGAATGGGTGTCTTCCTGAGGGTGTGTGTGTGTGTGTGTGTGTGTGTGTGTGTGAGAGAGAGAGAGAGAATCAGTGTCTGCCTGGGGGTCTATCTGTGTGTGTGAGAAAATGGGTGCCAGCCTTTTCATCTGTTTGTGTGTGTATGAGAGAATGGGTGCCTGCCTGAGGGTTCCTGCCTTGTGGTCTGTCTCTATGTGAGAGTATGGGTGTTTGCCTGGGGGTCTGCCCATGTGTGTTGAGAGAATGGGTGCTTGGCTGAGGATGTCTGATAGGGGACTGTTTTTGTATTTGTGAGAGAATGGGTGCATGTTGGGGGAGTCTGTCTGTGTGTATGAGAGAATGGGTGCCTGCTGAGGGTCTATTTGTGTGTGAGAGAATGTGTGCCTGCCTGATGGTTTTTGTGTGTGTGTGTGCGTGTGTGCGTGTGTGTGTGTGTGTGTGTGTGTGTGTGTGTGTGTGTGAGAGAGAGATAATGGGTGCCTGCCTAAGTGTTCCTGCCTGGTGGCCTGTCTCTGTCTGAGAGAATGGGTGTTTGTCTCTGTGTGTGTGTGTGTTTGAGAATGGGTGCCTTCCTGGTAGACTGTATAAGAGAGAATGGGTGCCTGCCTGGGGTCTTTCTGAGTGTGCATGTGATAATGAAGGGGTGCCTGTCTAGGGGTCTATCTATATGTGTGTGAAAGAGAATGGATGCCAGCCCTGGGGGGGAGGAATCTGTCTGTGTGTGTGAGAGTGGTTGCCTGCCTCAGGGTCTGTGTATGTTTGTATGTGTATGCGATTATGGATGGGAGCCTGCATGGCATCTTTCTTGGTGTGTGTGTGAAAATGGGTGCCTGCCTGCAGGTCTGTCTGTGTGTGGGTGTGTGTGTGAGAGAATGGGAGCTTGCCTGGGGATCTGTGTGTGTATGAAAATGGGTACCTGCCTGGGGTCTGTGTCTATGTGTGAGAGAATGGGTTCCATTCCTTAAGGGATCCTGTCTGGGGTTTGTCTTTGTGTGTGTGAGAAAATGGGTACCTACCTCTGGGTCTGTTTGTGTGTGTGTGAGAATGGGTGCCTACCTGGGTGTGTGGGTGTGTGTGTGTGAGAATATAAAATGGTGTCTGCCTGGAGGTCTGTCTGTGTGTGTGTAAGAGAATGGGTGCCTGCCTGAGGGTCTGTGTGGGAAAGAATGGGTGCATGCCTTGGGTTTGTCTGCGTGTGTGAGAGAATGGGTGCATGCCTTGGGTTTGTCTGCATGTGTGAGAGAATGGGTGCCTTCCTGGTGTGTGTGTGTGTGTGTGTGTGTGTGTATGAATGGATGCCTGCCTGAGTGTCTGTTTGTGAATATGTGATTGTGTGTGTGTGTGTGTGTGTGTGTTGTTATGAATGGGTGCTTGTCTGAGAGTCTATTTGTGTTTGTGTGATTATGAATGGATGCATGCCTGAGAGTCTGTGTGTGATTATGAATGAGTTCCTGCCTGGGGGTCTGTGTGTGTGTGAGAATGGGTGCCTATCTGGTGGTGTGTGTGTGTGTGTGAGAAAGAGAGAATGGGTGCCTCCCTGGGGTCCTGTTTGTAGGTTTCGTTATTATGAATGGGTGCCTGTCTGGGCTTTGTGTATGTATGCATGTGAGAGAATGGGTCTCTGCTTGGGGTCTGTATATGTGTACATGTGAGAGAATGGGTTTGGGTACTTGCCAGGTTCTTGTAGCCTGTTTTGGCCACTTTTGGAAACAGGATACAGGGCTTGATGGACACTTGGTCTGACCCAGTATAATTAAAAACAAAACAAAACAAAAAAAAAAGTATACTGTGTGCAGTTCTGGTCACCACATCTCAAGAAGGATATAGCTGTACTGGAGAAAGTGCAGAGAAGAGCGACCAAAATGATCAGGGGCATGGAATGGCTGCCCTATGAGGAAAGGCTAAAGAAGTTAGGGCTGTTCAGTTTGGAGAAGAGACGACAGGGGGGGATATGAGAGAAGTCTACAAATTCAAGAAAACACTTAAACAAGTTAATGTAAATAGGTTATTTACTCTCTCAGGTAATAGAAGGACCAGGGGGTACTCCATGAAGTTAGCAAGTAGCTCATTTAAAACAAATTGAACAAAATTATTTTTCACTTAGCGCATAATTAAGCTCTAGAATTCATTGTCAGAGGATGTGACTTCAGCAGTTAGTGTAACTGGGTTTAAAAAAGGTTTGGATACCTTTCTAGAGGATAAATCCATAAACTGCTATGACGATAATTAATAAGCAATAGTAGCTTGTGATCTATCTAATGTTTGGGTACTTGCCAGGTACATGTGTCTTGGATTGGCCACTGTTAGAAACAGGATACTGGGCTTGATGGACACTTGGTCTGATCCAGTATGCCCTATCTTATGTTTTTATAACTGTTTGTGTGTGTGTGAGAAGAATGGGTTCCTGCCTGGGGGGGTCGGTCTGTGTGTGTGTGTGATTATGAATGGATGCCTTCCTGGTGATCTGTTTATGTGTGTGTGTGTGTGTGTGAGAGAGAGAGAGAAATGGTGCCTGCCTGGCGGGTCTCTCTGTGTGTGTGATTGTGTGTATATGTGAGAATGGGTGCTTGCCTGGGAGGGTGTGTGTGTGTGTGTGTGTGTGAGAGAGAGAATGAATTGGATCTTGCCTAGGAGTCTTTCTGTTTGTATGTGAGAGCGCGAATGTGTGAGTGACCTCCTGTATGTGTATGAGGGAATCTGGGGGGAGTAAGAACTTGTGTGTATGAGAGTATGTATGTATGTTTATGTATGTATGACAGTGTATGTGTGAGAGAGAATGAACATGAGCATGTATGAGAGAGTGAGGATAAAGTTTGTGTGTCCCCCTAGCCCCCTTATCCTCGACAATCTCAGGGTGACTGGAAATCAAGAGTTCCCAGGTATGGACAGCAGAGGCTTTTTAAAAAATCCTTATTAGTTTTAATTATTGGGTGTTTGATATGTGTGCTATTTTGATTTTATTGCTGCTTAGGAAATTTTAAAAAAATGTATATGAGTTTAATCGATGTTATTCCATTTGTCAGTAGTTTTGAAATATGTATTCTTTTATAATATGATTCTACTATTATAATTGATGCTTTATGTTTCTTGATTTTATTGTTTTATGAGGAATGGTGATTTTGTTTTTCCATTCTTACACACAGAGTCTAGCTTCTTGGGGTTTCCATTTCAGTTGTTGTCTGCATATTGCTGATTCAAATTTGTGATCCTTTAATTTGTATTTGGTGAGGGTACGCCTCTGCTCTATGTGTGTGATCAAGGTGAGACATTCTGCTAGCATGTAGTGTCTGTGTAGGGATCTGTTACGAGCGCACGCGGAGCGCGGTCGCCTCAAGCGGGTGGTGAGCCCTTGGGCCACGGCAAGACTTAGGGAGGAGCCCCAAGCCACACCCCATGGGAGGTGAGCCGGTGCAGGCATGGTGAGGCAGGCAGGAACAGAAGCAGGGGAGCAGGAGCGGAGTCTGACCCTCAGCCGGACCTGCACGCCCATGGCAACCAACAGTGGGATGTTGATTGATGAACGGTCCTCAGACTGTTCCCGGCCCTTTCGGACCTGCCGCTGGGTACGGCAATGGGCGGCAGGCCGGACAGAGGCGGGGGCAGACAGAGTCCTTACACAGAAGACGTCAGACGGGGGCAAAAGCAAGACATCCAAGACAGGCTGAAGCAAGACATCGAAGACATCAGGGCAAGGGCTGAAACAAGACATGGGCACTGTCTCTCAAGGCGCCCTACACAGCCAGCACGGCTGGACTGGTCACGGACCACCCTGTCCCACAAACACGGGAGCATGACACGCACAGGAAAGAGGAAGCGGTGGGTTGCTGCACTCCTGGCAGTCAAAGCAGGGAAGGTTGCTGCACTCCTGGCAGCCTCCAGCAGGAAAGGTTGCTGCACTCCTGGCAGCCTCCAGCAGGAAAGGTTGCTGCACTCCTGGCAGCCTCAAGCAGGAAGGAACGGCGGGAACTGGATCAGGCATGGGATCAGGAACAGACATCATGGGATCAGGAACAGACATCATGGCAACATCTGGAACAGACATCAAGGCAGAGACACTGGACAGGGAGCCATCAAGGCACAGACAACCACAGAGGACCTGGATCAAGGCAGAGGTACAGACAACTGTAGTGCTCAATCCAAAGGCAAGCAGGAACTGACAAGCAAGTCCTTTTATACAGCTGAAGTGGGTAACTCCCTGGGAGGAGTTTGTCAGGACCGCCCCTTGCTGGCCCTATAACTGGGGTAGAGAGCTGCGGGCCGGCCCCTAGGGAGAAGGGCGTCGCCAAACAGGAAGTCCAAACACAGGCATGCAAGCCACAGGCAGGCCTCAGGAACAGCTAGGCCTCCCAGGCCCTGGATCAAGTCCCGGATGGTGCACAGGCGAGGCCCCTGGCTTCAGAGCGGCCTCCGGAGGAAAGGTAAGATACCTCCTGTAGCGCAGCAACAGGGGGGATCGTAACAGGGATCTTTAGCAATTGGTTTGTTTTGTTTCCCCAGTAGGTGGTGTATTGGTGTTCTGGGACCCAGTGTAATATTTACAGTGCTGCTTTTTCACAGGTAGGGTTCTTGTTTGAGTTCTTAGTGTTACTACTGTTGCGTTATGAAAGGTTTGCTTATAGATTTTGAGTGTCTTTTTTGCGGGGTCTAGTATTAGTTCACACAATGCATCTGGAAGTGGAAGTTCGTGCTGCTATTACTATGAGGTGTTGGTCTGAATGTGATGTGGTATCTGCCTCTCTTTGTGTTTGTGTGTATCTGATTGCTCCTTTCAGCAAACTAAAGAGAATCAAAACTGGAATTTTGAGCTTCTGGCTGGCAGTGTGCTACTTGCAAATGGTTCAACAGCTGATTGGTTGTTGAGAGACTTTGACACACACACACACATACATATATATATATATATATATATATATATATATATATATATATATATATATATATATATATCAGAGAACCCTAAAAAAGGGTAAGTAACACCACTAATATTTTACAAGATTGAAAAGATATTTAATGTAGCAAGCTTTATTATACAATGGCAAAGAATATCAAAACTATTCAAAAGATAAAATTAGCACAATAACAAATATATATATATATCTATATGTATATATTTATCACCTTTCCTAGTCAATCATTCCTCATTCACACTTCTTCTAAACTCTCTATAGCAATGGTTCTCAACCTTTTTTTGGCCGGGACACACCTGACAGATGGTTCTCACATACGTAACACACTGAACATGTGACCATCACGGGGCTAAATGTAAACATGCACTCTGCATCCACAGGAACCCCCTCAACCCCCAGCAATGAGTGCAGAGCAGATCTAGGGCATTACCCTGTACAACTCGCCACACAAAAAAGATATTCTGGTTCTGATGGCATCCCAGTAAAAGCAAAACAAACTCCCTTTAATTGCAGGCACAATACCCCTCCTTATGAAAAGACAGTAATTTACCACTAATGCATATCCTATTGAGAAAAACACAACAAATAAGATTGATACAAATGCCTACATGCTAGTAAAATACCTCACCTCGGTCACACACCCAGAACTGACCTTCACCAAGTATAGAAAAACCACAAATTATAAATATGGAGACAGAAACTGGAATGGAAAACCAAAAATGCCACTCTGCATGCAGTGCGAACCTGGAGAAATGGAAAGAGAAATATAGCACCTAACAGACTCTCAGGATTTGCAATAATGCACACAAAGTTACACCTGTATTATGGATCACACGCAAACAGTAACAATCCTATCTAAGAAATACAAGTATTAAACCAGGCCCTAAACACTAATACAATTCCTATTGGGAAAACAGAATAAGCCAAGCTGCTGTAGAGCCCCACACAGAAATAATTGTAAAGCTATACTAAAAATGTTACAAAACAGCTGCTGAACAGAATAATATCCAACAATTAATAACTCATAAAAATTATTAAAACATGTCCAAATATCAATAAAATATTTCAAAACAGCAGACATTGCATAATACCCAATAATTAAAATGGCAGTCAATCAAGAAAAATACATTTAAAAAGCCACCTTTACTTTCCTTCTCCAGCAACTCTCCTACTCCTTTCCCTTCCAGGCCAATAGCACTCACCAGAAGACTAAGTAGCAAGGGCTGCTGAAGCTCTGTCCTCACAGTCCTCTTCCTTAGCGCCCACAACCAGTCACTCAGACACACACCTCCAATTAGACCCCACGACCAGTCTCGGTCTCTCTCACACCAGTCATCTTCCTGACCAGTCTCTCTCTCACACATGCACACTAGTCATCTTCCTGACCAGTCCCTCTCTCAATCACACTCATGGTCTCTTATATACAAGCTCTTGATCACACACAGATGCTCTCGCACCCATTCACACCAGCTCTTACCCAGGCTTCCATTCACACCTACACACACAAGCTCTCACCCAAGCACCCGTTCACACTAGCTCTCACCCAGGCTTCCATTCACACACACACACACACACACGCACACGCCCTCACCCATGCACCCATTCACACCCACAAACACAAGCTCTCACCCATGCATTCATGCACACCCACAGACACAAGCTCTAACCCATGCATTCATTCACACCCACAGACACAAGCTCTCACCCAGGCTTCCATTCACACCTACAAACACAAGCTCTCACCCAGGCATCCATTCACAGCCACAGACACAAGCTCTCACCCAGGCATCCATTCACACCCACAGACACAAGCTCTCACCCAGGCTTCCATTCACACCCACACACACAAGCTCTCACCCAAGCATCCATTCACACCAGCTCTCACCCTGGCACACACACTCACAAGCTCTCACCCATGCATCCATTCACACCCACAGACACAAGCTCTCACCCAGGCTTCCATTCACACCCATAAGCTCTCACTCAAGCATCCATTCACACCAGCTCTCACCCTGGCACACACACATACAAGCTCTCACCCATGCATCCATTGACACCAGCTCGCACCCTGGCACCCATTCACACCCACAGTCACAAGCTCTCACCCATGCATCCATTCACACCAGCTCTCACCCACAGACACAAGCTCTCACCCAGGCTTCCATTCACACTCACACACACACAAGTTCTCACCCAAGCACCCATTCACACCAGCTATCACCCTGGCACCCATTCATACCCACAGTCACAAGCTCTCACCCATGCATCCATTCACACCCCCACACACAAGCTCTCACCCAAGCACCCATTCACACCCACACACACCAGCTCTCACCCAGGCTCTCACCCTGGCTTCCATTCATACCCACACACACACACAAGCTCTCACCCAAGCACCCATTCACACCAGCTCTCACCCATGTATCCATTCACACCCACAGACACAAGCTCTCACCCAGGCTTCCATTCACACCCACAGACACAAGCTCTCACTTAGGCACCCATTCACACCCATAGACACAAGCTCTCACTTAGGCACCCACTCACACCCACAGACACAAGCTCTCACCCAAGCACCCATTCACACCAGCTTTCACCCAGGCTTCCATTCACACCCAAACACACAAGCTCTCACCCTGGCATCCATTCACACCCAAACACACAAGCTCTCTCCTTGGCATCCATTCACACCCACACACACAAGCTCTCACCCAGGCACCCACACACACCAGCTCTCACCCAGGCTCTCACCCAAGCACCCATTCGCACCAGTTCTCATGCAGGCTTCCATTCACACCCACACACACACAAGCTCTCACCCAAGCACCCATTCACACCTGCTCTCACCCATGCATCCATTCACACACAGACACACCAGCTCTCACCCAGGCACTCATTCACACACAGACACACCTGCTCTCACCAAAAACGTATTCTTTCTTCACTGCAGGGATGGGCTCCAGTTCCGCTGCGGCTTTACTCCGGCGGGCCTTCTTTTTGCGCCACCATGGGAATGGGCTCCCGTAGTGACCTCGGTTGGGGTCAGGTTTCCTCTTCACCGCCACGGGCTGTGGCAGCCTTGCTTCGTCGGAGTTCAAAACTGCTATTTCTCCCATCCCACTCCTGGGCTAGGCGATGCCTGCCTCACCGGCCAATCAAAGGCTTCCTCCCTTCTTCCTACTTCCACTGGTAGGTAGAAGGGACGAGGTTTCCGATTGGCCTGCACAGGGGCAGGCAGAATGAAGGAGGCTTCCTATTGGGCAATGGGGGTAGGAAGAAAGGAGGCTTCCAATTGGCCCGCGGGGGCTGGAAAAAGGGAGAAGGGAAGTGCAATGGGCAGTGGGACACCGGGAGATGTGACACACCTGCCGGTGTTTGGCGACACACTAGTGTGTCGCGACACACCGGTTGAGAAGCGCTGCTCTATAGTGTTATGCATATATAGTGTAGATAGATATCTACATAAAACATTGTCAGAATATGTACAGAGTGCTAGTAATGAAGCAATAAATCACTTGCAATAGAGCTGGACTTTCTGAATTGTAAATGAGTCACATGGATGACATCTTCTTTAAAAAGGGGATATAGTTGAACCACAATCCACAAGAAAGGATACTTTGTAATTGTTTCACAGGAGTGTTGTCCCAATGATTATTCTGTACTGTGTGTAGTGTCTGTTATAGTTCTGCTTTATCCTGTGTTCTTTCTGTCCCTACAAAGGCCTCTGTTTAGCCATGGAAACGGCTTCTTCAGGTAAAATATGGTTCATAACTAGTCTTGCGATGATATCAAGGACTGTATTGTTGCGGTCTCCACCGCTTCCCCCTTACTAGCTGTAATCAGGGCTCACCTCCGAGGCCGGGAACGCCGCCTCCGCGGCTCTGCTGAGTATTCAGGGCGTCCGCCATTGCTGGGCCGTCTCGCTGCCGCCCCGCGTGCACGCGGGGACGCGCGTTATGGACGTACGCTCACTGGAAGCCTGACCCCGCCTGAGCTGGCCGAGCCACGCCCCAAGCCCGATATAACCGGCGTTCCTCAGTCCTCTCATTGCCTTGCATCGAGGGTCGCTACAGTGTGTAGTTCTTAGTTGCACTTCCGTTGTTCTGCTTCAGCTACCAACCTCTGCTCGTTCCTGACTCTGCTTCTGCCTGCCACCAGCCACCGACCTCTGCTCGTTCCTGACTCTGCTGCTGCCTGCCGTCTGCCTCAGTCCATGGCTCTTCAGCCGCAGCTCAAGGGTCCACTCTCGAATCGCAGCTTCCCAGACTGCAACAGATTGCAAGGCCATGGACTCGGCGGAGTCCCCCAGCTTGCAGGCGATCCCTGGGATGGCGCAACGCCTGCAACAGCAGCAACTCTGCATTGACACACTTGCTGCCACCGTGGATCAACTAGCCTCCCGCCTAGAGGCTTCTACTCGCCAAAGGTCTTCAGTATCTGGCGCCGCACCCAGTACCCAGTTGCCAGCTCCCAGCAGGTATGCGGGAGACAGTAAGACTTGCCGCGGGTTCCTGAACCAATGCCAGATCCGGTTCACCTTGTTACCCAACCAGTTTCCCACAGAGGCAAGTAAAGTGGCATATATTTTTTCTCTACTGGATGGCAAGGCCCTAGAATGGGCATCACCTTTGTGGGAACGCTCAGACCCTCTGCTACAGAATCTCCAGGAGTTCCTCCTCCAGTTCCGTCTGGAACTGGAGGAGGACCACAGGGAGTGTGCCCTGTCGGAGATGCTTCTGCATCTCCGACAGGGCACACGCCCTGTGGTCGAGTACATCATCCACTTCCGGACATTAGCTCTGGAGCTGGATTGGCAAGATGACTGCTTAAAGGGGATCTTTCTTGAGGGCCTGGCTGGCTGGATTAAAGATGAACTGGCGGGGCGAGAGATTCCTAATGAGTTAAATGACCTGATGGATATTGCAGGCAAGGTTGACCGCCGGCTCCAACAGCGTGATAGAGAGACTCGGTCTAGTAGTAGGAGTCGGTCACGTGTCTCCTGCAGGCCTTCTCAGCAGAGGCGTTCCCCTGCGGTTAACTCAACCTCCGAACCCATGCAGCTGGGCAGGTCACCACTTACTCCAGACGAGAGGAGCCGGCGGCGCTCGTTAGGCCTCTGCCTATACTGCGGTGGTAAAGGACACTACCTGTCGTCTTGCACCGAGCATCCGGGAAACGGTCGTGCCTAGGTTATACCGAGGAGCTACACCTAGGCGCTACCGGATCCGCTCCTCTCTGCACTCTGCCAGTAACCCTCAAGTACCCCGGTGGGGAGGTCCAGATTCGGGCCTTTATTGATTCGGGGGCCGAGGGGAACTTCATTGTGGCAGAACTGGTGAACCAATTGGGTTTGCCCACCGAGCGTAAGAATCCCCCCTTACGCATTTCCTCGATACGAGGGACCCTGTTGCCTGGATATATCTCCTGCTCTAAGAAGCCCGTAACCCTGCAGACGGGGCTATTTCACACTGAGGAGATTTCTCTACTCGTTCTGGAGAGAGCCGTGCATCCCTTAGTGTTGGGACTGCCCTGGCTTCGCCAACACTCACCCGTCATCAAATGGGATGACTTCCAGTTGGTTAGTTGGGGTCCTGCCTGCTTTAACCGGTGCTTGAAGCTTCCTCAGCCTCCCAGCACTCTGCATCTCTGCTCCACACCCCTTTTGCCCAAAGCTTACCAAGGATATCAGGACGTCTTTTCCAAAGAGATGGCAGAGATTCTTCCGGAACATAGGCCCTTCGACTGTCCCATTGATCTGGTTCCTGGCTCCACACCACCTCGCGGCCGGGTGTATCCCCTCTCTCTCCCAGAGACCAAAGCGATGTCTCAATACATCTCTGAGAACCTAGCCAAAGGATTCATTCATCCGTCCCGCTCCCCGGCAGGAGCGGGATTCTTCTTTGTGGGCAAGAAGGACGGGTCGTTACGACCATGCATTGACTACCGTGGTCTCAACACTATTACTAAGCGGAACCGCTACCCGCTGCCTCTCATCCCTGAATTACTGGACCGTCTTCATCGTGCCCGCATCTTTACCAAGCTGGACCTGAGAGGGGCTTATAACCTCGTACACATCCGACCAGGAGACGAATGGAAGACGGCGTTCAACACACGTGATGGGCATTATGAATATCTCGTAATGCCCTTTGGGCTTTGTAACGCCCCCGCCGTCTTCCAGCACCTCATGAACGAGGTCCTCCGAGAGATGCTTCACTCCCATGTAATTGTCTATTTGGACGACGTCCTTATTTACTCTAAGGACTTGAACCCCCGTCAGGCACGATGGGCCCTGTTCTTCAGTCGATTTGATTTCATCGTGCAATATCGTCCGGCAGCTAAGAATATCCGGGCTGACGCCCTGTCTCATGCCACCTGTGCCGAAGAGGAGGTTGACTCTCTGCAGTTCATACTGGATCCCTCCAAGATTTGGCTCTCTGCTCTGACTACCATTTCGCAGGACCGCACGGCGCTCTCTCGCCGGGACTGGTTGACAGCACTACGATGGGCCCATGATTCCTTGGTTGGAGGACATGCCGGACGTGACAGGACGTTGGAACTGATTAACCGGTACTACTGGTGGCCTACCATTCAGCGTGATGTCGCCTCTTATGTGGCTTCTTGCCCCACCTGCGCTCGCCAGAAACCCAGCCCTGGTTCTCCTTTTGGCCTGTTACACCCACTTCCGGTTCCGACCAAACCGTGGACCCATATAGCCACAGACTTTATCGTGGACCTGCCTCCCTCTCAAGGACACACAGTTGTATGGGTCACGGTTGACCGTTTTTCCAAGATGGTCCACATGGTTCCTCTACCCAAGCTTCCCACTGCACCAGAATTGGCCCTCATGTTCACCCAACATGTGTTCAGGCACCATGGCCTTCCACAGGACATTGTTTCTGACAAAGGTTCGCAATTTGTGGCTCGCTATTGGAGAGCTCTCTGCAAGTGTTTTCAAGTGAAGCTTAGCTTTTCTACGGCATTCCATCCACAAAGCAACGGACAGACTGAAAGAATGAACCGGACCCTTAAAGCTTACCTAAGGGCCTTCATTAATGAAAGACAGGATAACTGGGCCGAGCTTCTACCCTGGGCTGAATTTGCCTATAACAACCAGGTTCATGCTGCCACGGGCAAATCTCCATTCCATCTCGTATATGGAAAACCCCTACGACCACCACTTCCGCTAGAGGCTCCCAGTGCCTCTCCTGCTGCTCAAGTTACAGCCCAGCAACTCCAGACCTTGTGGCACGCAACCCGAAAACAGATCCTACAAGCCACTGCCAGGGCCAAACGGATGGCCGATCGTCATCGTCGACCTGCACCTGTATTCCAGCCAGGAGACAAAGTCTGGCTCAGCACCCGAAACTTGCACCTTCGTCTACCTTCACGGCGATTCGCACCGAAGTTCTGCGGTCCCTTCCGAGTGGCTGAGCGTATAGGACTGGTATCTTACTGACTTCGGTTACCCTCTTCGTTTAAGGTACACAACGTCTTCCATGCCTCCTTACTCAAACCAGTGGTTCTTTCCCGGTATCACCCCGCACCTCCGGATCCTGTTACCACCACCGTTGATGAGGACCCAACGTACCAGGTACGGGGCGTCCTGGACATTCGATTTCATAATCGCCGATGGGAGTACTTGCTGGCATGGGAAGGATGTGGTGACGAGGATAACACCTGGGAGCCCAGCCGGAATATCTTGGATAAGGATCTCCTTCGTCAGTTTCACCACGCTCATCCTGAAAAACCCGGTCCTCTCAAGAGGGGCCGTAAAGGGGGGGGTCCTGTTGCGGTCTCCACCGCTTCCCCCTTACTAGCTGTAATCAGGGCTCACCTCCGAGGCCGGGAACGCCGCCTCCGCGGCTCTGCTGAGTATTCAGGGCGTCCGCCATTGCTGGGCCGTCTCGCTGCCGCCCCCGCACTCACGCGGGGACGTACGCTCACCGGAAGCCTGACCCCGCCTGAGCTGGCCGTGCCACGCCCCAAGCCCGATATAACCGGCGTTCCTCAGTCCTCTCATTGCCTTGCATCGAGGGTCGCTACAGTGTGAGGTTCTTAGTTGCACTTCCGTTGTTCTGTTTCAGCTACCGACCTCTGCTCGTTCCTGACTCTGCTTCTGCCTGCCGCCAGCCACCGACCTCTGCTCGTTCCTGACTCTGCTTCTGCCTGCCGCCAGCCACCGACCTCTGCTCGTTCCTGACTCTGCTTCTGCCTGCTGCCAGCCACCGACCTCTGCTCATTCCTGACTCTGCTTCTGCCTGCCACCAGCCACCGACCTCTGCTCATTCCTGACTCTGCCGCTGCCTGCCGTCTGCCTCAGTCCACGGCTCTTCAGCCGCAGCTGCTGCGCCCCTGTCCTCCGGACAGCGCCCTACGCAGGCCTGGGCTGGAACTACTGCCAGACTGTCTTGGGTCCTGATACCTTCTACTTCCTGCCAGGCTCTGGCCTACTCGCTGCTGGCTCTCCTTTTGCACCCTGCAAGTTCCATTCAGGACATTACTGACTCTGACCCTGCTCCCGCTTGCTCTGTGCTCCCTGGCCTATTGGCTCTTGCTGCTGGACTTTGTGCTACTCCTTGCCCGGGCCTTCCTAGAGAGACTGACACTGTGCATAAGTCCCAAGGGACTGGGACCCTACGGGCTCCTCCTGGGGGGTTCCGGTTCCCTGGTGAAGAGCTTATCAGCACTCTCAAGTCCCAAGGTTCTGGGACCCTACGGGCTCCTCCTGGGGGGTTCCCAGTTCCCGGGTGAAGGTCCTACGTGTGTCTCCTAAGTCCCAAGGCTCCAGGACCCTACGGGCTCCTCCTGGGGGGTTCCTGGTTCCCGGGTGAAGATCTGTGCCTGTGGCTCTGCCTCCCGAGCTACTCTACCCAGGGTGGTTCGGCTCAAGGGTCCACTCTCGAACCGCAGCTTCCCAGACTGCAACAGTATTACTAAAGAGAAATTGATCTCTTGTTGTTCATTCTTTATTTGCTGATTTTGCCAATTCAGTGTCTCAAGACTTCAACTGCTGTTAATTAACAGTTTGCTAAATGCAGCACAATCCTCTGTGGATTTTCAATGTCTTGTTAACATTATTTATTTATTTATTTATTTAATGTCTCTTATATACCGATGTCCGTTTGCACATCGCATCGGTTCACAGTAAAACATGAACTTTATGGGCGAAGCCCTTACAAGGAACAGATAAATACAGTTAACTTTAGGGCATAGCCCTTAACAAAAACCAAGGAAGAAAAACATTGGAGGGGGGTATTGATTTACATACTATAACCTATATATATGTATATATATATATATAAATAAATATAAACATAAATATTATAACATTTCAAGGTACCAAAATCAGAGGCATTTCGTAATCCAATATTCAGGCCGAGTTCACAAGTGTGGATTGGGGTTATCCATTTCGGAAGGAATTATGTGATGGGGGGTGACGTAGGGTAGGCTTGCTGGAAGAGCCAGGTCTTTAGTTTTTTTTTGAAAGTGGGTGTATATGACTCCATGCGGATGTCATGAGGTAAGGAGTTCCAGATAGTGGGACCAGCTAGAGAGAAGGCTCTGCTTATGGTGGAGGAGAGTTTGAAAGCATTAATGGGTTGGGAACGTAGGGTTCCTAGGAGAGCTGTGCGGGTGGGTCTGTTGGAGGTGCGAGGGGTGAGTGGAGGGTTGATCCAATTGAGATTGGAGTGTAGCAGACTTTTGTGGATGATGGAGAGTGCCTTATAAAGAATTCGGGAGTGTATAGGGAGCCAGTGTAGAGAGATGAGTATGGGGGTGATATGGTCCTTCTTTTTGGAGTTTGATAGAATACGAGCGGCAGCATTTTGTAAAAGTTGTAAAGGCTTGGTGTGTGAAACGGGGATGCCAAGGAGAAGTGCGTTACAATAGTCTATTTTGGATAGAATAATAGACTGAAGTACAGTACGGAAATCCATGAAATGGAGAAGAGGTCTGAGTTTTTTTATTGTTTGAAGCTTATAATAACAATCCTTAATGATAGAGTTAATGAATGATTTAAAAGTCAGGTGATTATCTATAAGTACACCTAAATTGCGAACCTGTGTGGGGAAAGAGGAGGATGAGTGTGTAGGTGGAATGTCTGGAAGAGGTTGCTTGTTAGATATGATTAAAAGTTCAGTTTTTTTGGGATTTAAAGCTAGATGCATGTCATTAAGAAGTTGGGTGATGGAAGAAAGGCAGGATTCCCAGTTATGTAGGGCAGTTTGGAGGGAGTCGGAAAATGGGAAAATGATTTGCACATCGTCAGCATAAATGAAATGCTTGATGTGCAGGTTGGTGAGCAGGGTGGTGAGAGGAAGCATGTATATATTGTTGGAAGCATGTATATATTGTTGGAAGCATGTATATATATGTTGGAAGCCTTTACTTGTCTTTTTGCTGGAGCTGTATCTGGAGCAGACTTTAATGCCTTCATGCAGTCCAAATGCTGAGATGTAGTGTCACACCATGGCTCTTAGCTGGAGCTCGTCTGAAGCTATCCACAGCTGTCAAGGGATACAAATCACCATCGGATACAAACTGCTAAGAGCCCCGGTGTGATACTAACATCACAGCATTTGGACAGCAAGAAGGCATTGAGCATCTTTTGCCTTGTGCCAGTATTTTCTCCTTTTAGAATGAGGGCTTTTTTGGGCAAAAAAACTTCATATATCCTATACCTGAACTCAGGTTGTTGCACTTCCTCATTTATTTAGTTATTTATTTATTTATTTTACTATTTTCTATACCGGCTTTCACGACCCAGGGTCGCATCAAACCGGTTTACATTTAACAAGTCGTGCATTGAACAGAGAACTCGAGCAACTAAAACTGGTGCAGGAATTGTAGTTACAATAAACAAGGAAGTATACAACTGGGGGAAAGGAAGTATACAACTGGGAGACGAGGAAGAAGAAGAAAAGAGAATGATTGATAAAAACACATTTACAAAGAATATTTACAAAATATGCAAAATTAAATCCAAGTCTGTATGGAGTCGTGGACTGAATGAAGTCGTGGATGAAGTAGATGAAATAGTGATGGTATTTACACTGGGATTATGGGATGACGGTAACATAAGATGACGAAATTATGGGATGATGGTAGCATGGATCAGTCTGAGATCTGATTGGCTTTTTTAAAAAGCCAGGTTTTTAGCCTTTTCCTAAAAGTTAGTAGGCACGGTTCCTGGCGCAACTCGGATGGGATGGAGTTCCATAAACGTGGTCCTGCTGTTGATAGTGCTCTGTCTTCGAAGGATTTGTGTTGGAAGGTTTTGGCGTATGGAACATGTAGTGATTCTTTGTAACATTCCCTAATTGGTCTGACAGTGGTGTGTTTTTTGAAGGGAATTTGTAAATTTAGTGGGTTTATTAATTTATTTATTTAAAACATTTTCTATACCGTCATTCAGTTGAATTCCATCACAACAGTTCACAGTGAGGCACATAAATACATTTTTGGTTGCTTGTATAGATTAGTACTAACACTAGGGTGTGCCATTAAATTTCGGTGCAAAGTTTCATAAAAAAATACTATTCGTAAAGTGATATAAATCTTGTACAATTTCTACCTTTGTCAGTCTTATTTACATGTATAACTCTACCGTAATGTATATTTTGTTTTCAAAGATATACATAATGCACAAAACAGGGTGCTGCGTGCTGATGGTCTGCTGCCAGATTTCATATTCCACTATTCTCCGTTCTCTTTGTAGAAGGCTTGTTTGAAGAGCCAGGTTTTTAAACTCTTTTTGAAAAGTTTGAAATCTCTCTGAATTCTAGTTTCTAAGGGCATGGTGTTCCATAGGGGTAGATTTTAAAAAGCATTTACTTGAGCAAAACTGGTTTTTGCTCGAGTAAATACACTTTACTCAAGTAAGTGGGCTTTTCAAAATTGCTACAATATATGCCATTGAATTGTCCATAGGATTTACTCAAGTAAGTGCACTTTACTCGAGTAAATAGCTTTTGAAAATTGCTACGATAGTATGTCACATTTACATGCGTAACTCCTTTGAAAATGACCCCCATAGTATTGGTCCAGCTAATGATAAAGCCCGTTCTCTAACTTGGGTCAGTCTAGCTGTTTTAACAGACGGAATGGTTAGGAGTGCTTTGTTTGCAGATCTCAGGTTTCTATGTGGGACATGAACTCGTAGAGCTGGTTCAGCCATTCTGCTTTTTCATCATGAATCAATTTGTGAATTGTGTAAAGTGTTTTGTATTGAACTCTGTATTCAATTAGGAGCCAGTGTAATTCTGCCAGGGTTTCCGTAATGTGATCACTTTTTCTTTTACCAGTTAGTACCCTAGTGGCAGAGTTTTGTAGTATTTGGAGTGGTCTTACGGTTGTGTATGGTAGTCCTAGGAAAAGGGCATTACAATAGTTGGTGCAAGCAAATATTAGTGCTTGTAAGACTGTTCTGAAGTCTGTCATTGTTAGTAAAGGTTTTAATTATCTGAGTATCATAAGTTTGGTGTATCCTTCTTTGACTTTTAAAGATATGTGTGGTTTGAGACTGAGTTCCGTATCAATTATTATACCAAGGTTCCGTATTTTTTCAGCTAATTCTATCTTCTGATTATTTAGTAGTATTGGGGTTTGGATGATCATTAAGTTTTTACGATCTAAATGTAGAAATTCAGTTTTCTCTATGTTGATGACTAGTTCCATTTGGTTTAGTAATTGTTTGATGATGTCTAGGTACATGTTTGCTAGTTTTCATTGTGTCTTCAATGGGAAGTAGAAGTTGAATGTCATCTGCATAAATATAGGGGCGGATTTTCAGAGCCCTGCTCGCCTAAATCCGCCCAAATCCGGGCGGATTTAGGCGAGCAGGGCCCTGCGCGCCGGTGAGCCTATTTTACATAGGCCTACCGGCGCGCGCAGAGCCCCGGGACTCGCGTAAGTCCCGGGGTTTTCGGAGGGGGGCGTGTCGGGGGCGTGTCGGGGCGGGACCGAGCGCAGCGGCGTTTTCGGGGCATGTCGGCAGCGTTTTGGGGGCGGGTACGGGGCGTGGCTACGGCCCGGGGCGGTCCAGGGACGTGGCCGTGCCCTCCGTACCCGCCCCCAGGTCGCGTCCCGGCGCGCAAGAGGCCCACTGGCGCGCGGGGATTTACGCCTCCCTCCGGGAGGCGTAAATCCCCCGACAAAGGTACCCATGCAACTCATGGGTATAGCATGCAACTCATGCAACTCATGGGTATAGCATGCAACTCATGTATAGCCAGCGCGCGCCGAGCCGCGCAGCCTACCCCCGTTCCCTCCGAGGCCGCTCCGGGAGGCGTAAATCCCCTGACAAAGGTAAGGGGAGGGCTTAGACAGGGCCGGGTGGGTGGGTTAGGTAGGGGAAGGGAGGGGAAGGGAGGGGAAGGTGAGGGGAGGGCAAATGGATGTTCCCTCCGAGGCCGCTCCGATTTCGGAGCGGCCTTGGAGGGAACGGGGGTAGGCTGCGCGGCTCGGCGCGCGCCGGCTATACAAAATCAATAGCCTTGAGCGCGCCGATCCAGGTTTTTAGCAGATACGCGCGGCTCCGCGCGTATCTACTAAAATCCAGCTTACTTTTGCTTGCGCCTGATGCGCCAGCAAAAGTAGGCCAATTCGCACTATTTGAAAATCTACCCCTTTGTGTATGATTCCCAGACCCACTAAGAGGTGGCTTAGTAGCAGCAGATAAATATTAAACAGGGTTGCAGATAGAGCTGATCCCTGTGGTACTCCTGTTTTTAGATTTACTTTTTCTGATAATACGTTATTTATGCAGACTTGGTAAAATCTGTTACTTAGTATGATTTGAACCATGCTAAAGTTTTTTCCTGTAGGCCTATTTCTTCCAGTCTCTTTAAAAGTATGTCATGATTTACTGTGTCAAATGCTGCTGAAAGGTCTAGCATCATCAGGATGTAGTGTTTTCTACTATCAAATCCTCTCAGAATGTTGTCAGTCAGGTTTGCATGAGTTCCCTCTTACTAAGTTAATCTTTTGTAGCACTGAGTACAGTAAATGGCTTCTCTTGAGCATCTTTTGTGGGAAGAACATCTCCATACTCCAAAAGAGGGCATCAGCAATATTATGGAAGGTTGGCAAGTGACAGCAAGTTCTTTATGGTGGTATGGCAGCTGTGTGTTTGTGTGTGTGTGTGTTTGTGTGGGTAGGTGGGGGGAGGTACAAGACAGCAAGTGCATGGAAGGAGAAACATTTCTTTGGTCTTTTTTTCACATTTTTTATTTGTGGAGAAAACCGCACAGTGGAAACAACAGAAATAAACAGGGTATAGAAATCACACTGGAATCATTGGCGAGGGGTTAGAACAGAACAAAGAACTGTAAAATAGGTGGTGGGGAGGAGAATTTTTTCCAGACATTTTCACCTCTTTTTCTGGAGAAAAGCAAATACCACAGTACAACAAAGAAACAAAGAAAAGCAAACAACACGGAGGCACCAAAACCCTCACGCTCATACATATATTATAGAAAGGCAGACAAGTAGCACCAAGACAGCCATGCTGGTATTAGAGACATACTTCATTCACTCCCTGCTACTAGTAGGGACAAATGTAACAATTACAACAACCAAATAATCCCCACCCCCTCAACCTATATTTTTTATTATTGTGCTTCACCTTTTCACCAAAAATATTGAAAGTAGGGAGAGGATGGTTTCATACACCAACTGCAACTTGCTAATCCATAGCCTTGTATAACCGAGCGCTTAAATATTGAAATGATTTCGCTTTGAAAAAGTCTAAGTTGCAACCGCAGTTGAATTGAAGGATCATTTTAGCGGTGCTTTGTTTTGAAACAAAATCACAACTGAAAAGGATAAATGGGACAAATATTATGGGGTAGAGATATTTTCAATTAATGAGCACCCAGTGACGATGGAGTATCAATAAGAATTATAGAAGAATATTGTAAAGCGATACATGTACGATCTAAAAAAAAGAAAAAAACTTTATCACGATTGAGACACAAAGAGCGTTACCAATCAACCATTAATGGTCTTTAATCATCATAGTTGAATTAGAAGGGTTAATATATATAAAATTTAACAATAAAAAATTTTTCTTTATAAAATTTAATAAAAAAGGTAGGAGGAAGGTTGGTTCATGATTACAATCATTTAAGCATTCTGCATACAATGCTATGGATTAGCAAGTTGCAGTTGGTGTATGAAACCATCCTCTCCCTACTTTCAATATTTTTGGTGAAAGGGTGAAGCACAATAATAAAAAAATATAGGTTGAGGGGATGGGGATTATTTGGTTGTTGTAGGTATTAGAGACATGGCATTTAGGCATGTGCCAGCAAGACCTCCATGCTAATATTAGGGGCATGGCAGTTAGCTGTGTGCCTGCAAGTCTCCCATGCTGGTATTAGGGGCATGGCAGTTAGGTGTGCCATTTTGCAAGAATCACAGGAAATTGAGAACATGTTGAAGAACTATTATCCCACTTGATCTAAGATTATGAGGTTCCTTCACATTTGTGAAAAACACCCCTGAAGATAAAATGAAACATGTCTACGTGTCAGACAGTCATTCTAACATTTTTTCACTTTGAAAGGAACTTTGAATATTGATGTTGGCATAGTATTCTAAAATCTACAAAATGAAGGTAAATACTTGTTTTTTATTATAAAGAATTTTGTTTTTATATACAATGGCTTAAAAAATTCATAAAAAATGCAAAATATGGGAAATTAATGTTTAAATTTAATTTAGAAGATTTCAAAAGCTTTATTGTTCAATAAAAAGAGAAAATTTTTGAAACATTGTTTAGCAAATGTATTCCACCTTGGTAGAAGAAGGTATCTAAATAATATTTGTTTTCACTGGGCATAAACAGTGGTTTTATCTATCAAGGTACTAGGGGTATGGCACAGAGACATGAAGCAGCAGGTCCCTTATGCTGACACTAGGGGTATTGCAAGCAAGAAGAGAGGTAACAATAATAAGAGCCCTGGGGTAATATATTAGGGTCATGGCAGGTGATTGTGGCAAGCAGAGTGCCAACAAAGCCTTCAAGGTGTTCTTAATCATCTTACCACTCACATGAAAATTCTGAAAACCTAAGCAAAGGGAGATTGCATTTTAGAAATACCAGCATTTCCTTTAACTGTGGCACCAATCTGGAGTAATGAGGGCTCACAATGTCTCTTATAATTAAAGAGACCTGTTCACTGGGAACACTGGCTGTGGGCAAGAGATACCACTGCACCACTTTGGCTAGGTCTGGCCAGACTGATGGCTTATAAACCCAATATGCAAGCATATCTCTGTCAGGATACTCTTTGGACTCTGTCAGATAGCTTGTCACAGACCTTTGCGCAGAGCTCTCCTTTGTTTGAGGGCTGAGATCCTTTCTTTCAGCCAGCTGTTTTTGCTCTGGCCTCTATCAGGAAAGATGTTTCTTTGCTGGCAATGTAACTATGGCATATTGTGGTGGGGATGGATGTGCTAGCTGCTGCTCCTGCTTGCACTATTCTCTGACATAGCCACTATTTCCTCTTGTGCTACACCATTACTCTGCGCATGCCTCTGACGTCCTCCTGACAGGCCAACCAATACAGCATCAGCTTTATTTCTGTGAGACACTCTGATTCCAGTTCAACATTCCCTTTTACCTGGGGATCAAGCAGTCTAGCAAGCTTTTATATGTTGTTTTCCATCAGAAATATCAACTTTTCCTGTACTTGATGCTGCGACTTTGTTGTGCTGCTGAATATACATTGTACCTTAGCCAGATTATTATATCTGGCTAAGGGGGTCAATGTGCTAAGGCGTTTTCGCATGTGTTAAGGGCTTATCGCATGCAAAAAGCCCCGTTAACGCATGCAATAGGCCCTTAACGCATGCGAAAACGCCTTTAACCCATGCGATAGCACCATATCGTATGGTGTGATGCAAATCCGAAAAAGAGGAGGAGTTGAGGCAGGAGTGGGCTGGGTTTGCCAGTCTGTGAAATGCTATCGCACAGACTAAACGCCAATTTTAACTACACCTTTTTCAGTAGCGTTAAGCCATGCGATAGCTTGTGTTACGGGGCGGTAAAGTGTTACCGCATTTCATGATGTCTCCTGAAAGGCCTATTTCAGTAGGTTTGAAGCTCCCGGAGCACCAGCCTAGCCATCTGGAGGAGAGAGAGAGAGTGAGTGAGTTTAGGTATTAGTGTAGGGATTTAGGGGCCACTTTGATATTCACCGTGAGACGTACAAACAGAACAATGGTCTCTTATGAAGATTTAATGACCTACAGAGAGAGGAAACTCACCCAAAGATGAGATTTGTACAATGTTCTCTCCACCTAGCTTGATGTTACCCAGGTAGAGTGAACTTAATATTTACCAAAGTAGGGATATAGAAATTTTGTTCAAAAAAGTATCGGAAATCATATGCACCATTAAATACCAATACTGATCCCTGAATTATACTCAAAATTTCAGACGCTATAGCCAATACATAAAAAATGTCCTTATGTTATGACCATCATAATAGGCTTCATCGTGTGAGCTTTCGCATATTCGGACTCAGCCTTATGTATAATCATAGGTCATTTCAGTTCTGCCTACAACTGCAATTTTAGCATATATTTTTTAAAGAATTTTTGAACTGCACTTAAAATTAGATACTTGAAGAGTAAAATCTCAGACGTGAAAATATTCCACACTTATCTTTGAGCATTTTCTACTTCATTCATGATGGTCTTGCTGTAATTCGCAAGAAGCTGGTGACCCGACGCGGGACCATGTTAAAACGCCGGGTTGCCATTTGTAAAACATTCTCTGCAAAAATTAAATATCTACCCTTGAAAAAGAACTGGCACAACGCAGCAGCAGTCCGAAACACGGTCCTGCGTCGGGTCACCAGCTTCTTGCGAATTACAGCAAGACCATCATGAATGAAGTAGAAAATGCTCAAAGATAAGTGTGGAATATTTTCACGTCTGAGATTTTACTCTTCAAGTATCTAATTTTAAGTGCAGTTCAAAAATTCTTAAAAAAATATATGCTAAAATTGCAGTTGCAGGCAGAACTGAAATGACCTATGATTATACATAAGGCTGAATCCGAATATGCGAAAGCTCACACGATGAAGCCTATTATGATGGTCATGACATAAGTACATGAATGTATTTTTTCTCAAACATGTTCTGTAACTAATTATAATTATTATTATTAAAACAGATAACCCACTTTCTTAAAACAGTTTTAAGAAAGTGGGTTAACTGTTGCGATCCCCCCTGCTGCTGCGCTGCAGGAGGTCTCTTACCTTCCTCCAGAGGCCGCTCTGAAGCCTGGGCCTCGCCTGCGCATCATCCAGGACTTGCTCCAGGGCCTGAGAGGCCTAGCTGTGCCTGTGGCTTGCATGCCTCAGCGTTTGGACTTCCTGTTGGGCGACGCCCTTCCCTAGGGGCTGGCCCGCAGCTCTCTACCCTAGTTATAGGACCAGCGGTGGGCGGTCCTGGCAAGCTCCTCCCAGGGAGTTGCCTTCTACCTCCAGTATTTAAGGACTTTCGGTTCACTGTGTCTTGGCCTTGGATCTGAGCATTACAGTCGCCTGTAACCTAGCTGATCCAGGTCGGATGGCGCCTTGTCCTGTCTCTGCTTGATGTTACTGATGTCCAGTGTCTCTGCCTTGATGCCTGTCTCTGACCCTGCCTAGATGTTTGTTCCTGTGCCTGCCAGCTGTAAGGGCTTCGGATGTGAGTTTCCCAGCATCGGAGTCCTGTTCGCCTGGGTCTTCCCCGTGCCCTCCTTCTCAGCGTGGTCCGCGACCAGCCTCCCAGGGCTGTGTAGGGCGCGTCTGGGACAGGGTGGTCTGTGACTCAGTCCCACGGGTGGGCTGAGTAGGGTGCCCTGATGGACAGTGCAATGTTCCCGTCCAGCCTTGTCTACAGTGTCTGCTTCAGCCCGTACCCTGATGTCTTCCTCTGCCAGCCGAGGGGGCTTCGGATGTAGGACCGTTCACTAGTCAACTTCCCCGTGTTGGCTACCATGGGCATGCAGGTCTGGCTGAGGGTCGGACTCCCTGTTTCTGTTCCTGCCTGCCTGGCTCACCATGCCTGCTCAGCTCACCTCCCATGGTGTGGCCTTGGGCTCCTCCTGGGGTCCTGCCGTGGCCCAAGGGCTCACCACCCGCCCGAGACGACTGCGCCCGCACGCGCTCGTAACAGAATCCAAGGCCATGAGCTCGGTGGGCTGTGCTCGTGATGGACTTGTCTAGTTCCAGGATTTTTTTCTTTTGTCTGCTTTCGTCTCACGACCTGCTGGAGGCGCCAGCTTCTGCTTTTGCTTACGACCTGCTGGAGGCGCCAGCTGTTTGGGTTCCCACGACCTGCAGGAGGCGCCTGCGCCCAAACCATCGTTTCCTTGTTCCCAGGATGGAGTTCCACGACCTGCAGGAGGCGCCTGCGCTCCTCCTGATGTTGCTGTAGTTTCTGCCCGCCCTCCCCCCCTCTTGTTCTTGCTCTTGCTCTTGCTTCTGCTTGCTTTTGCTTGTTTCTGCTTGCTTCTGCCGTGGGTGCTTGTTTCTGCTGTGTGCCTGGGTGTGCTCGTCTGTGCGGCGTGCGTGCTCGTCTGTGCTGTGTGCTGCGTGGGTGCTCGTCTGTGCTGCGTGGGTGCTCGTCTGTGCTGCGTGGGTGCTCGTCTGTGCTGCGTGGGTGCTCGTCTGTGCTGCGTGGCCCTGTGTTGCTCGTCTGTGCTGCGTGGCCCTGTGTTGCTCGTCTGTGCTGCGTGGCCCTGTGTTGCTCGTCTGTGCTGCGTGGCCCTGTGTTGCTCGTCTGTGCTGTTGGCCCTGTGTTGCTCGTTTGTGCTGTTGGCCCTGTGTTGCTCGTTTGTGCTGTTGGCCCTGTGTTGCTCGTTTGTGCTGTTGGCCCTGTGTTGCTCGTTTGTGCTGTTGGCCCTGTGTTGCTCGTTTGTGCTGTTGGCCCTGTGTTGCTCGTTTGTGCTGTTTTCCCGCTTGTTGTTTCCTGCTTGTGGGTTCCCATCCTCCTCGTTCCCGCGTTGTTTCCCCTGCTTCCTGCTCTCCGCTCCTTCGCTCTCCGCTCCTTCGCTCTCCGCTCCTTCGCTCTCTGCTCCCTTGCTCTCCGTTCCCTTGCTCCCTCTTTTGTTTTTGTGTGTGTCGGTCGCGCGGTCTCCGTTCGCTCGGTCGCTGCTCGCGCGGTCTCCGTTCGCTCGGTCGCTGCTCGCGCGGTCTCCGTTCGCTCGGTCGCTGCTCCCGCGGTCTCCGTTCGTTCGGTCTCTTGTTCCCTCGGTCCCGTGTTTGCGTGGTCCCGTGTTTCCTTGGGTTTGGTTGGTCTCTCGTCGTGTTTGGTTGCTTGCTTGCTTGGGGTGTGTGGTTGTTGTTTGGTTGCCTGTTTGCTTGGGGTGTGTGGTTGTTTGCTTTTCTTGCTTGGCTTTTGTTTTTGGTCCCTCTGTGAGGGGGGGGATTCTTTGAGGGGGGGTACTGTTGCGATCCCCCCTGCTGCTGCGCTGCAGGAGGTCTCTTACCTTCCTCCAGAGGCCGCTCTGAAGCCTGGCCTCGCCTGCGCATCTTCCAGGACTTGCTCCAGGGCCTGAGAGGCCTAGCTGCTCCTGAGGCATGCCGGTGGCTTGCAGCCTCAGTGTTTGGACTTCCTGTTGGGCGACGCCCTTCCCTAGGGGCTGGCCCGCAGCTCTCTACCCTAGTTATAGGACCAGCGGTGGGCGGTCCTGGCAAGCTCCTCCCAGGGAGTTGCCTTCTTCCTCCAGTATTTAAGGACTTTCTGTTCACTGTGTCTTTGCCTTGGATCTGAGCATTACAGTTGCCTGTAACCTAGCCGATCCAGGTCCTCCATGTTTGATGGCGCCTTGTCCTGTCTCTGCTTGATGTTCCTGATGTCCAGTGTCTCTGCCTTGATGTCTGTCTCTGACCCTGCCTAGATGTTTGTTCCTGTGCCTGCCAGCCGTAAGGGCTTCGGATGTGAGTTTCCCAGCATCGGAGTCCTGTTCGCCTGGGTCTTCCCCGTGCCCTCCTTCTCAGCGTGGTCCGCGACCAGCCTCCCAGGGCTGTGTAGGGCGCGTCTGGGACAGGGTGGTCCGTGACTCAGTCCCACGGCTGGGCTGAGTAGGGCGCCCTGATGGACAGTGCAATGTTCCCGTCCAGCCTTGTCTACAGTGTCTGCTTCAGCCCGTACCCTGATGTCTTCCTCTGCCAGCCGAGGGGGCTTCGGATGTGAGTATCCCAGCATCGGAGTTCCTACTCGCCTGGATCCTTCTAGTGTCTCGCTTCAGCCCTTGCCCTGATGTCTCCGTCTTGCTTCAGCCTGCTTCTGCCCCGTCTGATGTCTTCAGTTTAAGGACTCTGTCTGCCCTCGCCTCTGTCCGGCCTGCTGCCCATTGCCGTTCCCTGCGGCGGGTCCGAAAGGGCCGGGAACAGTCGGAGGACCGTTCACTAGTCAACTTCCCCGTGTTGGCTACCATGGGCATGCAGGTCCGGCTGAGGGTCGGACTCCCTGTTTCTGTTCCTGCCTGCCTGGCTCACCATGCCTGCTCAGCTCACCTCCCACGGTGTGGCCTTGGGCTCCTCCTGGGGTCCTGCCGTGGCCCAAGGGCTCACCACCCGCCCGAGACGACCGCGCCCGCGCGCGCTCGTAACATTAACTGTTTTAATAATTATAATTAGTTACAGAACATGTTTGAGAAAAAATACATTCATGTCCTTATTTGTTGATAGATATCATTGAGTTAAGGACAGGTATATTACCCCTGTTGTAGTTACCGTATTGGGTCATGACATAAGGACATTTTTTATGTATTGGCTATAGCGTCTGAAATTTTGAGTATAATTCAGGGATCAGTATTGGTATTTAATGGTACCCAGGTAGAGTGTCCATCAAGCTAGGTTGAGAGAACTCTGCACAAATATCATCTTTGGGTGAGTTTCCTCTCTCCGTCAAATCTTCACAAGAGACCACTGTTCTGCTCGTACGTCTCACGTTGAATGTCAGAGTGACCCCTAACCCCCTACACTAATACCTAAACCTCACCTCAAGTTACAAGGTGGGCCTTCCATAGGGATACAAATACCTATCTAGCGAGAGGACATTATGGCTAGTCTCTCTCTCTGTTATTGCAATTTGCACTAACTTACCTCTTCACATAGGTAATTAGCACAAAGTATTTGCTATCACATGCGATACTTATCGCATTTTGATAAATCCAGGCTTAAGGTAATTAACTGGCCAGAGCTGAATATCAGGCCCTCAATTCATTTCAGGGCCCCAGAAAAGAAATTAATTGGTTCCTATTTGTTTTGATTTTCTATTTTATTTTATACTCATGCCTAGTTTTGTGTGACTGGCCTTTGTTTATGGAACAAGCTACCTAAAGAGATTAAAGCCAAAACCTCTATAACAAGATTTTGGAAGATGATTAAGGCTTATTTCTTTCAACAGGGGTTGGGAAGGCATTGATTTTTAATTTTATATGTTGTTCACCTGACTAAACACAGCCTGGGAACTTCTTTTTTAACCTGGCTAAATGTGTGTACGCTTTGGAAGTCCACATTTACTTTTAGCTGGGCAGAGGAGGGCAGTTTTCAGACAGACCAATTAACAGTGGTAAATTGATCTGAAAATTGTCAACTGTGGTTTTTAAAATTAAGTGTGTAATAATGGACATGTAGCTTGCAGCACTGTTCTAATCTCCTGCACTCTTTAGCAAATGATTTTCAGGGTAGCAGGGACATGCTGCAACATTTTCACTCTATTTCCTTCCCTCTCCGTTGCTTCCAAGGTTAAAGTTGGGCTGACTTGAAATGGAGAAGGGGAAGGAGCCTGGAGCTTCCTGTGAACTTCTACATTTTACAGACACAAGGCTAAAATGTCTAGAGTAGAGTCACCAATAACTCCAGGGATGCACTTTTGATGATGGCCTCATTCACAGGCCGATGCAATCATTTGTACAATAAGAAAACATCTGCTAGATTTCTGCTCACAGTTTTAACACACACATTAAACATTTTTTAAATTCCTGAAGCAGTAAGCTAATACTGTGCAAATGTATCAGGAGTTAGAAAAAGATCATTGACTGGAAAATGTGCATTCAGCAAAGACCGAATGCAAATTTTTTCTTAGGAAGGGGTTGGGGTGTCCCTTAAAACTGAAGAGAGAACCTACTCATCCAGCTAAACTGTGCACTTATCTAGCTATCTTGCTATGGTTAGCCACCGCCACATAATTGGATAGATATGGACTTATCCAGTTATTTGGCCATGGTTAGAAATTGAAACTTCTTTTGTCAGGCTTTCAAAACGTCTTTTTTCGCCTGCCCCTCTGGTTTTAAGGGCCAGCATAGCAACGCAGGAAACTTTACTCCACCTCTGCCCAGGAATAAAGTTTCCAGCATTAACAAAACCAGAGTTAAGGCCAGCGCACCTCTCTGCACCGAGGAGTACTGTGTAATGTCCTCATTTGCATGAGATTTCCATGTCAGGGTGCTAAGCAGTACTCACATTTTGGAACGCACATTTTGTGAGTGTAAAACTACCTACTGCATTGGTAGTAAGTTTTAAGCTCTCAAAATGTGCATTTAAATAAGTGTAAAGCTGTGCATTCAACTGAACGCACCATTCTATATCAGTCTGTCAATGAGATACACACCCACAATATTATGTATTACTACAGCACTGATGATGGACCAGTTCAGACTTTTATCATCATGACTTTTATCATCATGACTTTTATTATCATGATTTGCAGTTTTAGTACTAAGAAATATAAAATAAATTTTCTACAGTCACAAAGCAATTATAAATTATATAAATCAGTGTAGCCTAACAGGAATGAATTATTTTGCAGTGATCACTGTTCAGAATCCTGATTGATGGTTTGGGAAGTTTCTCTTCCTGAAGGGCACTTGCCATGATGGAAAATCCTTGCCCAGGATTTTCTGAGCTTGGAATTGCTGAGGATCAGGATCACAGAGTGCAGAGAGGGGAAGGCAGCAATTCCAATTGAAATAACCAATGTCCAAGATCTTTCACCGGACAACCAGAACTTTGTTTGCAAGATTCTGCATATGAAATAGAAAGCACAAAATAGGAAAAAAGAAGTCATGACTTTAATGGCAGTGAAATGGGCCTCCAGACTGGGGTTAGAGAAAGCCATGGAGCTGCTTTTCATTCGCCAGGTGTGACTCCAGAGGGATCCAATCAATAAAAGAGCAGCCACACAGAATATGAAGAAGGGCAGAGAATATCCAAGAAATAATATGGAAATCAAATAATTGTAATTAAATGCCACATTCAATCCACCTGCATTTCGTGTGATCCTCTTGGTAAAATTGTATTGGTGTTCCTTGCATAAATCCCAGGCTAATGTACAATTGATTAGATTGCTGTTGTTTGGGGAGAGACCAGTGGTGGAGTTGCTGTGGTTTTCCTTGTAGTATCCCCAGGCTGTGGGAATGCTGGTGACTATGGATGCCAGCACGGAGCCCAGGAGCACCCAGGGCACTATCCCAGGGATCTTCAGTTTCAGAAAGATGAAGAGGGGGTGGCTGAAACTGGCAATCTTGGTACAATAGAAGACGGAAAGACAGCATGCAAACCAGAAGCTAGAAAATTCTAGAAATACCCATGTAAACAATAAAATGTTAGAAGATTCTGTTTGATTAGATAAGTCTGGATAAACTGCAAATAAGATATTCTCCAGCAATATTCCCCATTGGAAGCAGAATCTTGCTGCACCAAGGCAGGTCAGAATGACATCAATTGAATTCAGATGTCTGCTCTTCACCCAGTCAATGCCATTCACAGCCACAATGAATCCATTGACCACACTCCCTAGCGCTGTAAAAGCAGCGAGGATGATCAGTGTGACAGTCTTAACTGTGGGTAACATCGTTCCCCCACTAGAATCACTGGTCACAATTCAGCTCACCGATTAATACCAGAGGAAGCAGCCTGAAGCAGTCAAAGTCCCACTGCTCTGCTCGTGCTGGACTGACAGACAGACCCTGCACTCTCTGACTTATTGCTTCAGTCTTAGAATCTGCAAAGGATGAGCTCAGCAATAGGACAGGAGGAAGATTTTTATGTTTTACTCAGGAAGGGACAAAGCATGAACAGGGATGCAAATGTCAGATGGATTCTGTTACAAAGTACTGTATCATAAACAAATTCTGTCATTTTCTCTTCAAAAGTCTGTTTAGACTTTGTGCATGTGTGTTTTTGTGTGTGGGTGCAGGGTATCTAAAGAAATATTTGTTCAGTTTGAGAAAGATTAAACCTAATGAGGGGTATAATGAAAGATTAGAGTTTTACCTGCTGGAATGGGGAAATCAAAACTTGTTTCTTCTGCCTTTTACTGTCTGTAAAACTACCTGTGCTGCTCATGGCATCGGTACTTTTTAGGGATGTGAATCGTTTTACGACGATTAAAATTATCGTCCGATAATTTTAATATCGTCTTAAACCGTTATGAAACACAATACAATAGAGATTCTAACGATTTATCGTTATAAATCGTTAGAATCGTGAGCCGGCACACTAAAACCCGCTAAAACCCACCCCCGACCCTTTAAATTAAATCCCCCACCCTCCCGAACCCCCCCCAAATAACTTAAATTACCTGGTGGTCCAGCGGCGGTCCGGAACGGCAGCGGTCCGGAACGGGCTCCTGCTATTGAATCTTGTTGTCTTCAGCCGGCGCCATTTTCCAAAATGGCGCCGAAAAATGGCGGCGGCCATAGACCAACAGGATTCGACGGCAGGAGGTCCTTCCGGACCCCCGCTGGACTTTTGGCAAGTCTTGTGGGGGTCAGGAGGCCCCCCCCCCCAAGCTGGCCAAAAGTTCCTGGAGGTCCAGCGGGGGTCAGGGAGCGATTTCCCGCCGCGAATCGTTTTCCAAATGATTCACGGCGGGAAATCGCTCCCTGACCCCCGCTGGACCTCCAGGAACTTTTGGCCAGCTTGGGGGGGGGGGGGCCTCCTGACCCCCACAAGACTTGCCAAAAGTCCAGCGGGGGTCCGGAAGGACCTCCTGCCGTCGAATCCTGTTGGTCTATGGCCGCCGCCATTTTTCGGCGCCATTTTGGAAAATGGCGCCGGCTGAAGACAACAAGATTCAATAGCAGGAGCCCGTTCCGGACCGCTGCCGTTCCGGACCGCCGCTGGACCACCAGGTAATTTAAGTTATTTGGGGGGGGGTTCGGGAGGGTGGGGGATTTAATTTAAAGGGTCGGGGGTGGGTTTTAGCGGGTTTTAACGATTTTAGCGGGTTTTAACGATTTTAACGATTTATCACGATATTTTACCCCCCCCAAACGGCAACAATACGATTCCCTCCCCCTCCCAGCCGAAATCGATCGTTAAGACTATCGAGGACACGATTCACATCTCTAGTACTTTTATCTATGCAGTAAAGAGGAAGGGGTAGATTGGGAGAGAGAAAGTACACAAGGGGATTTCATTTTGAAATATCTATGCATACTTTCCAGAAATATATTTGTACCGGCTGCAAAGCACCTGTTCCCCACTGTTTTGCATTTTCAAAGGGAAACTCTCTGGGGAGATTCCCTTTTGAAAATGTGTTTGTATTCCTGCAGATACAATGTTCCCATGGGACAGCAATCCCTATGTTGTTTTATTATTAATACAAAATTGGTCACATATGTACGCGTGGGCATAGTATTTTATAACATGCGCGCAGCGATGTACACATGTTAGAAAATCGGTGCATCCATGTGCAAATGCCGGGAACCGCACGCATATGGACGCGCATGCAGGCCTTTTAAAATCTAGCTTATAGATTTGGAAATGCAATCTATCATGGCATCTGCCATTCACCCTCAGAAGACACCGGAGGCAATTTAGTAAAACAGGAATTTTTTTTAACTGCTAACACCAGTGTTTAACAACAACCTGGCTCTGCATGTTTCTCCCAGTAGTTTGATTCTTTATTTCTTTGTTCATTCCTACCATGCCACCTGCAGATGACCCTCTGTATAGCCCAACAGTCCCTTACAAGTTACTTTGATCTTGACACAATCTAGGCACATTATTTCCCTCCTCTGACATTTACATGCCCCCCAGGAACATCTCCACTATATGTGAGTAAAAGTATGTGCATTGTGGAACACCAAGCCAACTTTTAGCCATACTTACATTAATAGCTTGGATAATTGTTGTCAAACTATATACCTTCTGCTTATCTTCTACTGTTTCAAGTCCTCATTTGAGAAATTCAATGGTAGATTACTAGATATCTATATTGAGAAACATTCCGGATAGCAAAATTGGCCAAATAAACTTATCTGGCTAACTTTGGAGGCATATTCAGAAGTGCAGTCACACTACTGAATATTGCCGGCTAACTTTAGGACAGCTTTTTGATTTGACCAGACTTAGCCAGCTAAGTCTTCCAGCTAACTCTGAATATTAGAGTTAGCCGGTTAACTTAACTGACTAACTCAACTCCATCCAGTTACGCCCCTGAACTGCCCTAACTTATCCAGGTAAATTCTAGTTTCCTAACTTATGGGCTGATACAGAAAAACCCGCAGGAGAGCCAGCGCGTGCCCGCTCTCCCAGCGCGCACCCAGGCCACTCTCCTGGGCGCGTGATTCAGAAAAAAAAATATTCAAATGAGGGCCCGCAGTAAAAGGAGGCGCTAGGGACACCAGTGCGTCCCTAGCGCCTCCTTTTTGACAGAAGCGGCGGCTATCAGCGGGTTTGACAGCCGACGCTCAATTTTACCGGCATCTGTTCTCGAACCCGCTGACAGCCACGGGTTCGGAAAATGGACGGTGCCATAATTGAGCGTCCGTCTTCCAACCCGCGGGCCACGGGCAGATTTCAATTTTATTTTTTTAAATTTTTTTTTTATTTTTGGGGCCTCCGACTTAATATCGCTATGATATTAAGTCGGAGGGTGTACAGAAAAGCAGTTTTTTCTGCTTTTCTGTACACTTTCCCAGTGCCGGCAGAAATTAAGCCAGCCTTTGGCAGACGTTACTTTCTGTTGCGGGCACTATTAGTTTTGGGGGGGGTTGGCCGCGCTATTACCCCTTACTGTATAAGGGGTAAAAATAGCGCGTGGAAAACGTGCGTGCAACTGGGGGCTAACAGTGCGCTAGCCTGAGTGCACTTTACTGCATCGGCCCGTTATTTATTAAGTTTTCTGTCTAAATGGGTTTTGAATATGGACCTCCTAAAATGTGATAATGTCTTTATCATGTAGTATAGTCGTTTACAGCCTGATAAACACATCATCCTAGGTGCTAACTGTTTGATTGCATCTGTCCTGCTGCCACAGTATATGTTTCTTTTTATGCTCTCACCCAGTGTCATTTTATGATAATTCACAGCTTTGATTCTCTACATCACTTTTTCTCAACCTATTTTCTGTCAGGAGACACCTGACAGATGGTTCTCACATGGGTGACACACTGAAAACAAGAATCTCACAGAGCTAAATGTAAACATACACTGAGCATCCACAGGAACCCCCTTGACTCCCAACAAAGGCTGCAGAGCCAGAACTAGGGAATTACCCATACAACTCACCATACAAAAGAGATGTTCTGGTGACATCTCAGTAAAAGCAAAAGAAACTCCCTCTACCACCAGGTGCAATAGCCCTCCTTATGAAAAGACAGTAATTTACCACCAATACATGTCCTATTGAGAAAACACAACAAATAAGATTGATACAAATGCCTAAATGCTAGTAAAATGTTTCACCTCAGTTACACACGCAAAACCAACCTTCACCAACTACAGAAAGACCACAAATTATAAATATGGAGACAAACTGGAATGGAAATCCAAAAAAGTCACTCTGCATACAGTGCAAACCTGGAGAAATGGAAAGAGAAATATAGCATCTAACACAGTCCCAGGATCTGCAATAATGCAAACAAACTAATCCACACAAAGTTACACCTATATTATGGAACACATGCAAACAGTAACAACCCTCTATGAAAAAGCAACACTACAAATATTAAACCAGGCCCTCAATACTAATACACCTCCTATTAGGAAAACAGAACAAGGCAAGCTGCTAGAGATCCCCACATAGAAATAATCATAAAACTATACTAATAAATGTTACACAACAGCTGATGAACAGAATAACATCCAACAATTATATACTCGTAAAAATTATTAAAAATTGTCCAAATACCAATAGAATATTTCAAAACAGCAGACACATCACATAATACCCAATAATTAAATTGGTAGATAATCAAGAAAAATAAACTTAAAAAGCCACCTTTACTTACCCTCTCCAGCAACTCTCCTACTCCTTTCGCTTACTGGCCAAAAACACACATCAGAAGCAGCAGTGGCTGCTGAAACTCTGACTACACGGTCCTCTTCATTAGGGCCCACAACCAGTCTCACTCGCACACCCACACACCAATTAGACCCCACGATCAGTCTCTGTCTCTCTTTCACACCAGTCACCTCCTGGACGGAATGTCAGCAGTGTTAGTAGAAGAATATGTGCATCTCACTGCGATGGAGAGGAAGAAAAACACAACCGGGGCAGCTTAACCAATACCAATCCTGTTCCCCGCGGGTTGAGCCTTTGGGTGCCAGGACCGGCTGGGCTTAGGAGGACCCCTGTGGAGACACGGGAAGCAGAGGAGACGGGTTCCAGTCCAATGGTCGGTGGCAGGCGACTATCAGGCAACGTGAGGTCCAGTCCAGTGGTTGAACCGGGGAGTCTGTCCCAAGGGAGAAGGAGGATGCTGGGGTCCGGAACAGGCAAAGGAAGGCAGGAACAGAACCAGGACAAGGAACTGGGACAGGCGGGCGGGCGAAGGCAGGAACAGGAGGCACGAGCAGGATCTGACGTAGGAGCAGCAAGAAGCAGCAAGAAGACCTGTTGCCAAGTTGCTGGATTGAGGATATTGCTGGCTTAAATAGGGGCAGGCCTGGACATCATTGCGAAGGGCCAGCGGCGTCTCCCTGCCGCGGGCCCTTTAAATTTGCACAGGACGTGCGCACGTGCCTAGGGGGTGGGGCTGAAGTCAACGGTGTCCCGGCTTGCAGAGACGAGGGAGCAGGGCCAGCAGTGCAGGGAGAGTGTCGGCGAGTCCCCGAGAGACCGGTAAGCCTAACATGTTTGAATATTTCTGTGCTCTTTTTTAATTGTATTAATTATAGATGTTGAAGGAGGCGGTTCATCTGCCCAATGGAGATTTTATTTTACAAGGAGTTTTTTTTAAATCAATTCATGTATTTTTTTAAAGTCTTATACAAAAGGTATATTTTCTGATTTTGTTTTTCTTTGCAACACTGTAAGGCATCAATTAAGAAATCTCCCCTGAAAGAGCATTTTGGTGAAATACAATCGGAGTTGAAAGTGCAGAGAAATTCATTACTCATCCAGAGCACAGAGAGAATCATCATTTGCTACATTTCTTCTTTTGAATGGCTTGAAGTCAGTTTTTTTTTAGGTTTTTTTTTTTTTACAGTGCTATGGAGCTCAACTTTGCTACATTTGGAGATACCAGGGAGTTTAAGAAGGCACAGATGGTTTCTCATGTATTAAACAACTGTGCATATAGAACTCTGTTTTATTCTGTGAAGTGTCTAAGGAGTGACAGGATACAGATACTTTTCAGTCAAAGCTAGGACACTGTTTAACCAGTAAGTTCTTATACCCTCTCTATGGCTTATTGATGCTGCATCTTAGAAAATGAAGTAAGAATGTTACGATTCAAAGAATCTGTGAACCCTTGGGCCGCAACGATAATGTGTTAAAGGGCTTACCACAGTTCCTTGTTGACGGGAGATGGACCTCAGTGACAGCGGCCAGGTGATGAGGTTTTACCAGTGATAGCAGCAGCTAGGCTGACAGTACTCAGAAGAATTCAAGATAGTCCAGAGTCAAAAGCAGGCAGCTGGCAAAGCAAAGTCTTGGTCCGAAGCAGGGTCGAAGGCCGGCGGCAAACAAGCAGGGTCCAAATCCGAAGCAGAGTCGAAACCAGGCAAGGTCCAAATCTGAAGCAAGTCAAAGAAAGGCAAGCGAGGCACAAGACACACCAAGCTGGACCTATTGCAAGGCACTGTGGGAGCCTCAGAGCCACTAGGAAGTACATTGAAGCTCCCAGGGACTACTTCCTGCCCAGGACTATTTAAGGTGGCTCTGAGGCTCCCACAGGAAGTACCTGAATGAACGGAGTATTTTTTCAAATTGCAAAATATGAGTTCATTCTACTGGTTTTTGGAATATAGAGGATAACTTTCACACAAATGCATGCAATAGCTTACATGCGGGCATTTGGCTGCAAGCAGATATACGCAAATATTTTACAACACATGTGTATGATATATACGTTTTATAAAATATGTTTGCCTTCACCCTGCAACATATGCACAAATACATGCAATGCATTGAAACCACGTATATTAATACATTGAACACGCATACATTCCTACCTATTTTAAAAATATATGTGAATATGTTATATGCAAAAATAAAGTAGGACTTATGTAAGTCGAACAATTTTAAAACATGTGCAAGCAAATGAAATTAACCATTTTACTAATTAGTCCACCAGTTCACCCAGTCCTTCTTCAGGTCCTCGAGATCTTCCTGGTTCTTCAGCCTAAACTTCCCCCACTTCATCCAAACTTCCCATCCAATCAACACTACACAAAAAACACATTTAATATCATTTATGCCAGATAATTAACAGAAGTAAAAATATGCAAGTAAGTTGATAAATGTATGTGGGAGAGAGAGAGGAGGGTGGATTATAGGGGGGTTATTTTGTATTGTATTAAATAGCTGGATGCAATCAATCAGTTATTGTCGATGCTAATAAAAATGTAAATGAAAAGAAAAAAAGCAACTTACACAGACAAGAGTTGATCCCTACTGGGAACACTCCTAGATTGCCCCTGGACCCCCCCTCCCCCCCCCCCTTTTTCTATGTGCATACTTGTGACTTTTATAAAATACAGAATATGTGAGTGGATGCTATTTATGGAGTAATTTTCAAAGGAGTTACAAGCATAAATGTAAAAGACTATCATAGCAATTTTCAAAAGCCATTTATGCATGTAAAGTGCACTGACTCGTGGAAACCTACTGACAATTCAGTGGCCTATATTGTAACAATTTACAAATGTCCAATTAAATCTGAATTTTAAAAGCCAGGAGAGTGCCAAAACTGGGAGATGGGTGTGCATCTAGCAAATGCTCGAGTTCATCCAATTTTATAAACCGCCCACATACGCACAGAAGTACCAATGCATTTATTTAAAATTTATTTTTTTAAAAACTTTTATATACCGGTATTAGTATGCATACATCATACCGGTTTACAATGTAACTTTAAAGGTAGAAATTACAATGAACAGGGAGGGCGAACAAGGAGGAGTATACAAAGAGCAGGAGGTGGAGGAATTAAAGCAATAAATAAAAACTGCAACGGACTATTTACAGGAATATACAAGGCGTAGGCAAGATCTTGCAGAAGTCGGTGTACTTAATCAGGGTAGGCTTGTCGGAAGAGCCATGTTTTAAGTTTTTTTCTGAACTTGGCGTAACATGGCTCTAGCCTGAGAGTGGTAGGGAGGGTGTTCCATTGTTTAGGGCCTGCAATGGATAGTGCACGGTCCCTAGTAGAGGAGAGGTGGGCTTTTTTCAAAGGGGGAATGGAGAGGGTGCCTTTGTTGACAGTGCGAGTGGGTCGTTCAGTGCGTATAGGACGAAAGGGTTCATCCAACCAATTGGAATTGTGCGAGTGGATGGACTTGTGCACTATGGTTAGAATTTTGAAGAGAATTCGGGATGCGATGGGGAGCCAGTGGAGTTCTTTGAGTATTGGGGTAATGTGATCAGCTTTCCTTGAGTTGGTGATGACCCTGGCGATGGCATTCTGGAGCATTTGTAAGGGCTTGGTGGTGGAGGAGGGTAGGCCAAGGAAGAGGGCATTACAGTAGTCCAGCTTTGAGGAAAGGGTGGCTTGGACGACGGTGCGGAAGTCATGATAGTGGAGGAGGGGTCTGAGTTTCTTCAGGATGTGAAGCTTGAAGAAACCTTCTTTGAGGATGGAGTTGATCTGTTTTTTGAGATTGAGTTGTTGATCTATGATAACCCCAAGGTCTCTTACTGTGGGTTGGGGTGTTATGACGTTGAAAGCTGGATCGTTGGAGATCGGTGGTTTGGGAGGGAGGTGAGGAGAGATAAGGAGCAGCTCTGTTTTGGAGGAGTTTAGAGCGAGGTGGATGTTGGTGAGGAAGTCATTGATGTTGGCAAGACATGTGTTCCAGAAGGCAAGGGCATCTGAGAGAGAGTTGTGAATGGGAATGACGATTTGAACGTCATCTGCATAGAGGTAGAATTTGAGGCCGAGGTCTGTGAGGAGCTGACATAAAGGTGTGAGATAAATGTTGAAAAGGGTGGAGGAGAGGGAGGAGCCTTGTGGGACACCTTGAGACAAGGGATAGAGTGTGGAGTTGCATGAATGCATGAATATCTTGCACTGGGAAAAAAGGGCTGGAATATGGGCAGGGTATGGGCATGGTGAATTATTTTGACAGTTTGGGAGGTGTCTCCTCCTGAAGGGCATGTTCCATGATAAAGAATCCTTGCTCAATTGTGCAGAGAGGAGTAGGCAACTGTCCTGACAAGAACAATATATGTCCAGAGGGTTTCCTTGGGGAGCAAATGTACTGCATCCAGGATGATGCATGCAAAGCAAAACACACGAGAGTAAGAAAGTAGCCATGACTTTAATGGCAGTGTAATGGGCCTTCAGACTGGTGGTTCCATAAGCCCATTCATCTGTCTGGTCTGACTGCAGAGGGATCTCGTCAGCAGAAGAGCAGCCACACAATATGAAGAAGGGCATGCCATACTCAAGGCAAAATGCAGGAACCAGATAAATGTACGTTGCCTCCCACTAGTACAAATTCACCTTCTACATTTGGTGTGATCCTGTTGGTGGAAATGCGCTAATGCTGCTTGCATAAATCCCAGGCTCACATGCAATTAGTGAGAATGCTCTTACTTGGGGAGAGATCAGTAGTGTAGTTCCTTCAATATTCCTTGTAGTATCCCCAGGCTATGGGGCAGCTGGTGATCAAGGATACCAGAATGGAGCCCAAAGCACTCAGGGCGATATTCCAGGGACCTTCACATGCAGAAAGAAGAAGAGAGGGTGGCTGAAGTTCGCAATCTTGGCACAATAGATGACAGACAGGCAGCAAGCAAACCAGAAGCTAGAAAGTTGAAGAAATATCCAGACATTGTAAAATATGTTACCATGTATTTTATTATTTTATTTCTTAGAATATATCAAATTTTGAGGCTTTTATTGTATTTGATCTTGTTTTTTATAAGTTGCTTTTGATCTTGATCCAAAAAGACCTGTATTTATATTTATTATTTAATGACATATGTTATATTTTGTAATTATGAATGTTATATTGTAAATCACCATGAACCTTGGAATGGTGATCAATAAATTGTCAATAAATAAATAAATAAACTCTTCTCCAGCATTATTTCTGATCGGAAGCGGAATCTAGCTACACCCAGACTGACCAGAATGACATCTGTTATCTGCATCCAGTCAATTCCATTCACAGCCACAATGAAGGCATTGACAGCATTACTTAGCACTGTAAAAGCAGCAAAGGTGTTGCGTCCGTCGCTGCTCGACGCCCTCACTCTGCCCTCTTTACCTCTGTGGTGACTCCCTCCAGGTCTGATGGACAGTTCGATGCCATGGCATCTTCTGACCTTCTCTCCGGCATCCCCGGACCGGCACAATGCTGCGGATCCGCCATGTTGACTGATGACATAGGGCGCGCGCACACGCGCGCGCTCCCATTGATGTACCAACAAGGGTGCGAACCTCGGGGGCGTCCCACCGAGATGACGTCATCCACTTCCAATATAAAAGATCTCAGTATTCGCTAACGAATTGAGTTAGCAAGGATTGATTGCGGGGATTCATTTGGACTCGCTTCTCTCTACGCTACTCTGCCTCCTTGGACTTACCAGGGATACCCGTTCCTCGGAGGCCTCGCTCTCTTTTCTTTATTTCAGATTGCCGATAGAAACCGGTACTCGCTCCTTGAGGGCCCATGTTCCTGAACACTCTAAAGATTCTCTAGTACCTGGAAGCTATCGCAGATACAGACAATTGTGAGTTACCATCACTTTGTCAGAGCTTTCCCTGGAACCAGGTACTCGCTCCTTAAGGGCTTAACCCTTTCCAGCTACTGAGCTTCCACAAGACCTTATGTGAGTTCTGTCATCTAGTTCTGGCTATGTATACAGCATATCCTGTCTACTCACTGTCTATAGTTTCTCTACAGTTCAGCAACTCTGGGATTGCGGTTCCAGTACCTGAGGGACTTCAGCCCTGCCGGGCATATCACCTCATTACTGCCACCTCTGGTGGTTCTACTAACCTGTCTAATAAAAGAATTATCTGTGTCTGTCTCCATACCCAAGCCTAGCCGGTGGTCCCTCTCAGGATATCCTCCTGGGGGCGCTGTCATCTGCCATCGGCCCAAGGACCCACCTATCTACATTCCTCTACAGCTGAGTGCCCTCTCCAAGCACTCCGCTGGTAACAGATTGCTACCCCTTCTCCATCAGGAGTCTTCAGCAACAGATTCATTACAGATTGCTAGCTCCGCAATCTAACCTCTAACAGATTGTTATCTACTCCCTCTACAGGAGCTGAGTATATCAGATTGCTAACTCCTCCTTCCTCAGGAGCAGTTCCATACAGATTGCTAACTCCTCCTCCAACAGGAGTATCCAGTAACAGATCTACAACAGATGTACTACAGATTGCTAACTCCTCCCTTCTTGAGGAGTAGATCCTTAACAGATTGCTAACTCCTCCCTCCACGGGAGTGAGTACATAACAGATTGCTAACTCCTCCCTACATGGGAGTAGATCCTTAACAGATTGCTAACTCCAGTGAATCTGGCTTAAAAAATGGTATGCTGTTAACTCCAGTGGATTCGGCTTCAAATTTAGGATGTCGTTAACTCCTGAGATCCAGCACAACCTAGCGCCTCGCAGGCTATACCAGGCCTGGCCCAGCGCATCTCGGAGCAGCAAGAAACTTTGGAGAGACTTACTGCAGCATTTCATGGATCCGGCACAACTCTCCGCCTTGTAGGCTATACCGGGCCTGGCCCAACGCATCTCAGAGCAGCAAGAAACTTTGGAGAAACCTACTGCAGCATTTCATCAGCTACACACACAGAGGATACAAGGCACAGCTTCTAATCAAGAAGGTCAGTTACAGGAGGTAACTTTAAAGACTGCTGTACCATTGGCTGCTCCTATTCGCTTCTCTGGAGAACTCCAGAAGACTCGGGGCTTTTTGAACCAGTGCAGCATGCATTTCACCTTACAGTCTTCATTGTTTCCCACGGCTTTTTCGAAGACCACCTACATCCTGTCATATTTGGATGGGAGAGCCTTGTTGTGGGCATCTACCTTGGAACGCAAAGACTATTTTGTAGGACAAAGAAGTATTTATGGACTTGTTTAAATCCATTTTTTGATGACCCTGCTCATATGTCTGTTGCCGGGTTTGCTTTAGTGGACTTGAAGCAAGGCAACAGATCATTGGCTGAATTTGCCATAGAATTCAAGACTCTTGCAGCGGAACTTCACTGGGACCCCAGATGTCACAAGACTCTCTTCTGCAGAGGCCTGGATACCCGCTTGAAAGACGAGCTGGCTGCTCGCCAGACGCCTGACTCGCTGGAAGAATTGATAGCCTTAGCCACTCTGATTGATTGTCGGCTCCGAGACAAGGTGAAGGAACTCCAGCCTAAGGTGTTAACTGGGTTGAAACAGACCAGTACCCCTGCACCTTGGATGGGTCCAGCAATTCCTGCTGTTGATAAAGATGAACCTATGCAACTTGGTCATGGTCACTTAACCTCAAAGGAGAGAAGATTTCGGAAGAAACGCGGCCTGAGCATGTACTGTGGTTAGCCCGGCCATGAAGTCTCTACATGCCCCATTCGTTCGGGAAACGGACGGGCCTAAGTCCCGCGGGAGGACTGTTCTTGGGCCATACTGCATTATCTCCTCCGCACTCTCATTCAGTCTCTGTGACCTCTGAACCAGCTATGGTTCGGACCCCTGCCCTGTTGGACTCAGGGGCAGGAGGCAACCTTTTTCTCAGGCATCTTGTGGAAGACCTGAGGAGTCCCTTCATCAAATTAGAAGATCCATTATTGCATCACAACTTGAAGTGGGCTTTGAACGTTCCTTTACATCGCCACTTCTCTTGAGGATCTTAATGACTTCCACAGCAGTTCTACTCCTGGCTGCTGATATTCATAGCGGTTGCTATGTTTGCCATGGCTAGATTGTGCTCTACATCTTTACTGTCTTCACAGACTATAATTTAGAGATATCTGCTACGTCTGTTTCACGCGGAAGTCGTGTCTGAAGTACTACAGCACAATTAGCTCTGAAGAAGATATCTCTAGCTACCAGCCTGTTTTATTTGCTGGTGCTGCTACCATCTCTCTTCCAGCTTCTTCTATGGAAGAGTTATCCAGAAATGGGTTTTGGACATACCCGAACATTGTCACTTCTGTTGAAGTTTCTGTGACATCCATAGCAGCTAAGCTATTGCTTCTGAATTCAACATCTCATCCAGTTACATTATTGAAGAAGTACCCTTAGAGTGGGGTTGGACATACCTCATCATTGCCACTTCCGTTGAAGGTTCTGTGACGTCCATAGCAGCTAAGCTATTGCTGCTGAATTCAACATCTCATCCAGTTACATTACTGAAGGAGTTACTTTTAGAAGTAGGGTTGGACGTACTTCAACATCGCTACTTCCACTGAAAGTTCAGTGATGTCATAGCAGCTGAGCTATTGCTGCCAAATTCAACACCTCATTCAATTACTCACTGAAGTGTTACCTTCAGTAGTGGGGTTGGACGTACCCTAACATCGCCACTTCCATTGAAGTCTCAGTGGCATCTATAACAGTTAGCTATTGCTGCTAAATTCCTCATCCATCATCATCTACTTTTAGAAGTGGATTTGGACATTTCTTCAACATCACCGCTTCCACTGAATTCCTCAGTGACGTCCACAGCAGCTCTACTCATTGCTGCTATCATCAATAACACTCTGAAAGATTCTTCCAAATCTCAAGATCCATCTGTCACCATTGCAGAAGACAAATTAGATGGGTCCAGCAATTCCTGCTGTTGATAAAGATGAACCAATGCAACTTGGTCATGGTCACTTGACCTCAAAGGAGAGAAGATTTCGGAAGAAACGTGGCCTGTGCATGTACTGTGGTCAGCCTGGCCATGATGTCTCTACATGCCTCATTTTGTCCGGGAAACGGACGGACTTAAGTCCTGCGGGAGGACTGTTCTTATACCTTACTGCATCCTCTCCTACATTCTCTCTCCCAGTCTCCTTGACCTACGGACCAGTCACGGTTCAGACTCCTGCCCTGGTGGATTTGGGGGTAGGAGACAACTTCATTCTCAGATGACTAGTGGAATATTTGAGGATCCCCCTCATCAAGCTGAAAGATCCACTACGGTTCCCTTACCGGGAGATGTGACTTGTCAAACCGAATCAGTTACTCTCCGTACCAGAGTTCTTCATACAGAGTAGCACTCCTTCTTTGTACTGGAAAAGGTGGTGCACCCTATTGTCCTGGGGTTACCTTGGCTGCAAGTACACCAACCCCAATTCTACTGGGCATCTCTGGGGCCCCAAATGTCATGGGAGATGCCGTAAGGAGATATCGCTTGTTATAGGCACGCTCGCAACCCCAGCAGTACCGGGGTTGCCGCTCCAGTACACCCCCTTTGGGGATATATTTTCCAAAGAAATAATTGATGTTCTTCCTCCACTGGTAACAGATTGCTACTCCTTACCCATCAGGAGTCTTCAGCAACAGATTCATTACAGATTGCTAGCTCCGCAGTCTAACCTCTAACAGATTGTTATCTACTCCCTCTACAAGAGCTGAGTATATCAGATTGCTAACTCCTCCTTCCTCAGGAGCAGTTCCATACAGATTGCTAACTCCACCCACGGAGCATAACAGTTTGCTAACTCCTCCTTCACAGGAGACGTATTCATCACAGATTACTAACTCCTCCTCCAACAGGAGTATCCAGCAACAGATCTACAACAGATGTACTACAGATTGCTAACTCCTCCCCCCACAGGAGTAGATCCTTAACAGAAGATGATCACTGTGACAGTATAAACTGTGAACGACTTCTTTCCCTTAGTAGAATCACTGATCACAGCTCAGCTCCCTGAGTAATGCCAGAAGAAGTAGCCTGGAGTAAACTGTCTCAAATTTACAGCTGATATCTTAGAATATATCACATGAAATTCACTGTTTAAGGCGCGTTATAGCCCTATCATGGCTTGATGAAACTTCCTATAAATTAGGTTCATAAGGTGGGCAACTATTTTCAGTCAAAATTATATGCCTTAGTTCTCAGCTGAAAATTCATCTAAACTTAGGGGTCTAAATGTAGGAATCCTATTAATTTGCTTAGATTTAGGATCCAGGGACAATAACTTTAAAATGAATGTGCATGCCTCCACATATGCAGGAATTTTAAATAGTCCAGGCAAGTGTGCGCATACAATTTAAAATACGCCTAGTGTGCGAATGTGTGCTCCTAATTTTAAGTGATTACATGAGCAAATGTTAATCGTTTAGCTTCCTTAGGAATTTGTTGGCTTTAATGTACGCAGCTAAGCAGATTTAAAAACATGAGCGCATGAAAGAAATACCCAGATTGACCAATTAGTCCACTAGTTTGTCCAGCCTATCTCTAGCTCATCCAGACTCTCTGGTTCTTCAGCCTGCACTCTCCCCAGGCCCTCACCCAGGTGTTTTAGGACTAAAACGAGTTTTCTTCAGACTTACATCTCATCAAGAGCAAAAGTAAATAAGTGCAGGTAACAGCCCACTACGCACTGTGGGCATGGGATATAAAATCCGTATTTACGCTTGTAAATGTTAGCTCTGCCCTGTATCGTCCTGACATGCCCTAATTCCACCCCTTTTTTCTGCACATTGGGTTGCTCGCGCACACACACATATAGGCACACAATTGGGCCATTTTTAAATGAGTTGCTTACGTATATGGGCCGTTTAACACAAGCAACTCTTAAAATTCACCCCTTAGGTGCCTGATACTGAAAATCAGTGCTAAGTTTCTAAATCTCCCGCTTCCCCGCATAACTGCCATAACAAGGAACTTTAGGTTTCCAGTAACCCTGGAGAGGTGGGGAGGGGATACCAGCGGCAACATGTATACAATCTTTTTCTCTCATACTTGCTCATTATAACAAACAAGGCACTCTCATTCCTCATTCTCCCTCACACACACACGCGCCTCTCCCTGTTCTGCAGATATGCACCCTCCCACCAGGCTCACTCACATGCCCACCTAACACTTACTTCTTTACCTCTTACTAATTCTCGCCTCACCTCGTACCCACCAGCCATAACATAGCCTCTTCTTTCACCAGACCCACAGGGCCAATGCTCCTTCTGCCCTCCTTCTATTAGAAAGGCCAATGCTGCATATATTTTGTTCCCCCCTCCTCCCCAGAGGTCATTGCTCCTCCTGCTTTCGGCCCACACTATTCCAGTGACTTTTTCTTTGGGCCTGCTTCTGCAGCAGCAGCCGGAGTTATTGGGCATTGGCCTGGAGACTTGGCAATTTGTTCAGAATTCTGGAGACTCTGGACCAGATTTGGAGAGTTCCACCTATTTTTTAGTGTCATAAATTTAGACAGTCAGCCCTAGTCAGTTTTCAAAATGGCCAATTTAGGATCCTAACTCCCAAAGTTAGGCATCTAAACCTTATGAAAATGAACCTACTGTATATACACCTTCTTCTTATGTTCTACTGGTACATTCACAGGTAAATTTTCAGAAGTGCAACTAACTACAGTTATGCATATACTTTTAAGCATACATAAAATATCCTGATTTTCCTACTCAAATGTACCTAAGTGTAGGTGTATCAGGTAAACAGGTACTCAGATTTCAATTCAGGGCCTGGACTATTTTCATTTTCCCTGTGGTAGCCATTTACCAGCTTCTCAGGAAAAAAACAGAGAGAGGGTTGTTTGTTGTAAACAAAGATATCACTTTATTTAAGTAACTGAGACTTAAAAAAGAAAGTTGTTTCTTAATCAACCATGAAAATAACATAAAATCAAGTATTCATTAAATGAATGCAAAAGATCATTTCTTTACAATTACTTTTCAAATTTTTTAAATAGGAAAAGCAAATGGAATTTCCCAATTGCCCAGTCCCTTTCCTTAGAGTTCAGACTTTTGATTATTTGTAACTTTCTTCCTTGATAGGGATCCAGTTCATAAGAACATAAAAACATAAGAAATTGCCATGCTGGGTCAGACCAAGGGTCCATCAAGCCCAGCATCCTGTTTCCAACAGAGGCCAAACCAGGCCACAAGAACCTGGCAATTACCCAAACACTAAGAAGATCCCATGCCACTGATGCAATTAATAGCAGTGGCTATTCCCTAAGTAAATTTGATTAATAGCCGTTAATGGGCTTCTCCTCCAAGAACTTATCCAAACCTTTTTTGAACCCAGCTACACTAATTGCACTAACCACATCCTCTGGCAACAAATTCCAGAGCTTTATTGTGCACTGAGTGAAAAAGAATTTTCTCTGATTAGTCTTAAATGTGCTACTTGCTAACTTCATGGAATGCCCCCTAGTCCTTCTATTATTCGAAAGTGTAAATAACTGATTCACATCTACTCGTTCAAGACCTCTCATGATCTTAAAGACCTCTATGATATCCTCCCTCAGCCGTCTCTTCTCTAAGCTGAACAGCCCTAACCTCTTCAGCCTTTCTTCATAGGCGAGCTGTTCCATCCCCTTTATCATTTTGGTTGCCCTTCTTTGTACCTTCTCCATAGCAACTATATCTTTTTTGAGATGCGGCGACCAGAATTGTACACAGTATTCCAGGTGCGGTCTCACCATGGAGCGATATAGAGGCATTATGACATTTTCCATTTTATTAATCATTCCCTTCCTAATAATTCCTAACATTCTATTTGCTTTTTTGACTGCTGCAGCACACTAAGCTGACGATTTTAAAGTATTATCCACTATGATGCCTAGATCTTTTTCCTGGGTGGTAGCTCCTAATATGGAACCTAACATTGTGTAACTACAGCAAGGGTTATTTTTCCCTATATGTAACACCTTGCACTTGTCCACATTAAATTTCATCTGCCATTTGGATGCCCAATCTTCCAGTCTTGCAAGGTCCTCCTGTAATGTATCACAGTCTGCTTGTGATTTAACTACTCTGAATAATTTTGTATCATCCGCAAATTTGATAACCTCACTCGTCGTATTCCTTTCCAGATCATTTATATATATATTGAAAAGCACCGGTCCAAGTACAGATCCCTGAGGCACTCCACTGTTTACCCTTTTCCACTGAGAAAATTGACCATTTAATCCTACTCTCTGTTTCCTGTCTTTTAACCAGTTTGTAATCCACGAAAGGACATTGCCTCCTATCCCATGAAGTAATCTTCTTCTTTAGGAGTATTCTTATGGCTCCACAGCGTTTAGGAGTCTCTTACTCCCTCTGAAAGGAAAGTTTCCATAACCTGAGATCTGTGTAACCCCCACACCCCCCTTCATGATAGCTGATAGAATAAAGGGGGGGTCACACCTTTCCCAGTGCTGCCTATTGCTTCCCGGACTGGTACAGCCCCCAGGAGTACTGGAGATCATCCAGCAGGGGGGAAGGGGGGAATCTCCTGGGCCCCAGGTGCGAGGGGGGGGGTCTCTTCAGGGTTCCCACAGTCTCTCTTTCTCTCTCTGCCCCACTTGGATGCAGGGATCCCCGTACTCACATTTGATGACCACACTCAGAGATGGATCTTCTTAGTGTTTGGGTAATTGCCAGGTTCTTGTGGCCTGGTTTTGGCCTCTGTTGGAAACAGGATGCCGGGCTCGATGGACCCTTGGTCTGACCCAGTATGGCAATTTCTTATGTTCTTATGTTCTTAAGGCCACAGGACACAGAAGATGGCGTTCAACAAACATCTTTCCTTGTTTAAAAAATATTATCCATGCTAATATGGCAAAAATCTTAAGATGAAAAGAAAAATCAAAACAAGAAAAACAATAGTGTCCTTGTCCATGTTGTACTTCTTTCTCCTCCTATGCGGCACTCCTAGATCAGTGTCCATAATCCCCTCTCCTCGCAGGGTTAAAAAATTATCTTCTCCCTCCAGCGTTAACTAAGAGGGACCAAGTCTCAAAAAAACAGACCCACTTTTCTCTTTCTTGTCCTCTGCCAAAATTCACAAAAACAGAGTCCTTCCCACTTCAACTGATCTTGGGGCAGACTCTCAGCTGGATCCAGTCCTGTTAGCAAGGGAGATTCTTACCCTCCTTCCAGGTTTCTGGTCCAAAAATATCTAATAAAACCCCACTAATCATCCCAAAACTCCTAGCCTCCCACCGTGAAGCAGGAAACACTCCCACACCTCCTGCTCTGTCTACTGTGGAGCAGGCAAGACCTCGTGCTCATGCTCAGAGGGACAATATATATCCCCTGAACCCGTCCATCCCCAGAGAGGGATGAGTAAAGCTAGGGGAGGACCCCACCACGGAAAAATCCCTCTCCTGCTGGGAACTAGGTAAATTTATAGCAGATGCTATACCTGCAACCCATTCAGATTTCCACTGGCCTCTGGGCTACAGCTATCCTGCTGGTAGCACAGATTTGCTGCCTCCTCCAGGGGCCTTTGCAGGACTGAGAAAACACCACCCTTCTGCTGGCTATATGCATTTATGCCACCTGCAGTTTCCCTAACAACTGAGCATATGTATTGCCCTTAAGCATGGCTGCAGTAAAACAACAGCATCCAACTCAGCATGCGTTATACCCTTCTCTCTTCCAAGGTTTCTTAAAAAAACACCTCACTGTTGAAATACAATCAATGGGGGCTACATAGGGACCCCCTGCATTCCTCTAAATTTAATGCCCTAGAACGGGTACAGTAATGGAATCTTCCAGGCCCATAGGGGAATAGAGACCTCTATTGAGAGATTTTTAAAAGTGCTAAGAGAAAGCCTTTGGGCAAGAGATAACAGAAAGAGTTCCTTTGCCCAAATAAAGAAATTCTGAGTTACAGCGGATCAAAAAGGAGAAAATCCTCTCATTGTTAATAGAGTAGTCCTCTACAGAGTATCCAAAGAGTTTCTAATATCTGAGAGCAACATTCAGTTGAGTACCAAATATAACACCCCTTTCATTTGGGGGTCACCTTCCCAGCCCTGGAGAGCCCTAGCTTTGCTAAACTGGGGTGGGGAATATACACTCTGGGTCCTGTGGATTGGAGGCAGCATATCCTACAAGGCCAACTGAGCAGAAAACACCTCTAAAAATAGACACAGTCCAAACAGTAGTTAGTGCTCCAAACAAGAAAACAGTTTACTTAGAAAAATAACCAGTTCAGTAGGAAAATAAATTCAAAGTTCACAGCAGAAAGAGCAGGAAAAAGCAGATCAGAAACTAAACAAAAATCACAGTTCCAAACTTCTTCCATCCACTTAGTCACCAAAATTCAGATTTTCTACTCTCCCAAAGTTAGCTCTCTGCTCTTTTGTCCCAGACCTTCTGTAGTCCCAGCAAGCAAGAAGAAACGCCTCTCTTAACAATCACAATTTACTCACAACAGTTGCAGAAACGGCCCTAAGACAACTTCTCTCCTCTCTTAGGGGGTTATTTACTTAATGTTTATCGTGTGCGTTAGGGCCTTATACTTATACTCTCATTTCTGGCTCTAGTCCAGGGTGTGCAAGTTTCGGTTATTCTATTTAGCATTTCAGCATATTTATGCCCTAAGCTGCGGTTGAGCTAAGAGACATCCTGTTGATGCATGACTCCCAGACAGTTAAGAACATAAGAACATGCCATACTGGGTCAGACCCAGGATCCATCAAGCCCAGCATCCTGTTTCCAACAGTGGCCAATCCAGGCCCTAAGAACCTGGCAAGTACCCAAAGATACTGATAAGGTCAGTTAGACACTGACCTTATCAGACTGCCTGAGAGGTTGCATGTATATGCACCCAGTGCAAAAAGCTCCTACCTCTCAGAGAACGAGTACGATCTCGGAAGGCTAGAGTGGGAGAACCAGAAGAGCTGAGGCAGAAAGAGGACGGGAGGCGGTCGGTACAGCGGCCATTTGCTGCTGTGCCGCGGAATCGCACGCCAGCAGTTGGCTGGCACATGCCAGTTGCATGCAAGTTGCTTCTGCTCCAAGTAAGCAAGTAAGCAACATAACAAAAAAGGGAAAGGTAGGATAAAGGTTTTAGGTGGTGGGAAGGACAGGGAAAAAAGGAGTGAGTATAGGTAGGGGGGGGGGGGGGGGTAGGGAAGTAGGAGAGGCCCAATCTCATCGTTGCACATACCTTTATAAAATTAGGCCTCCCTGCGTGCACTGCCCGCATGTGCGTGCATGGGTTATAAAATCTGACACGCATGTGAATCTTTGAGAAAATGTGAAAAATAGGAAAAAACTGAAAGGTGCAGATATAAATGTTAAGAGTGTACAACAGGCATGGACATTGTTAAAAAATACCATCTTAGAAGCACAGTCCAGGTGTATTCCATGCATTAATAAAGGTAGCAGGAAGGCCAAGAGATTATCAGCATGGTTAAAAAGTGAGGTGAAAGAGGCTATTTTAGCCAAAAAATCTTCATTCAAAAATTCGAAGAAGGATCCATCAGAAGAAAATATGATAAAGCATATGAATTGGTGAGTTAAATGTTAAATAATGATAAGACAGGCTAAGAGAGAATTTGAAAAGAAGTTAGCCATAGAGGCAAAAAATCATAATAAACCTTTTAAAATATATCTGAAGTAGAAAGCCTGCGAGGGAGCCAGTTGGACTGTTAGACAATCGAGGGGTTAAAAGGGCATTTAGGGAAGATAAGACCATTGTGGAAAGAAAGACTAAATTAATTCTTTGCTTCGGTATTTATTGAAGAGGATGTTGGGGAGATATCCATTCTGAAACTGAACCAAATCACGGTGAACCAGGAAAATGTAGTAGACCAGACTGACAAACCGAAGTGCAGTAAATCACCTGGACTGAATGGTATATACCCCAGGGTTCTGAAAGAAGTCACAAATGAAATTTCAGACCTATTACAATTAATTTCTAACCTATCGTTAAAATCATCTGTTAAACATGAAGACTGGAAAGTATCCAATGTAACCCTGATATTTAAAAAGGGCTCCAGGGGTGATCTGGGAAACTATAGATCGGTAAGCTTGACGTCAGTGCCGGGAAAAATCTGGGTAAATGTTATAAAGAATAACATCACAAAACATTTAGATAGACATGGTATAATGGGACACAGCCAGCATGGATTTACCCAAGGAAAGTCTTGCCTCACAAAGCTCCTACATTTTTTTTGAAAGGGTGAATAAGCATGTGGACAAAGGGGAACTGGTAGATGTGGTGTTTTTGGATTTTCAGAAGGCGTTCGACAAATTCCCTCATGAGAGGCTTCTAAGGAAACTAAAAGGTCATGGGATAGGAAGGGATGTCCTTTTAAGAACATAAAAAATTGCCATGCTAGGTCAGACTAAGGGTCCATTAAGCCCAGCATCCTTTTCCAACAGAGGCCACAAGAACCTGGCAATTACCCAAACACCAAGAAGATCCCATGCTACTGATGCAATTAATAGCAGTGACTATTCCCTGAGTAAACTTGATTAATAGCAGTTAATGGACTTCTCCTCCAAGAACTTATCCAAACCTTTTTTAAACCCAGTTACACTAACTGCACTAACCACAACCTCTGGCAACAAATTCCAGAGCTTAATTGTGCATTGAGTGAAAAAGAATTTTCTCCGATTAGTCTTAAATGTGCTACTTGCTAACTTCATGTGGATTGCTAACTTCATGTGGATTGCAAACTCGTTAAAAGACAGGAAAGAGACAGTAGTGTTATGTTCCACAGGCACGCCCCCCTACCTGAGCTCCGTGGCGGCCGCCGCAGCAGTATCGGGGCAGATTGCCCTACCTCATGTGCCCAGTGCCCCCGTGTGTCGGTGCGGGCCTCTGAGCTAGCCGCCGGGTCAGGAGCCATTCCTGCTCCTCCCTCGCGGCAGCTAGCAGCTTTCCTCCATGGCCCAAGATCCAAGATGGCCATCGCCATCTTAGGTGTGAGGCCATGCCTCCTCACCAGAATTAAAGGGACCTCGTCTACAGCTGATTCCAATCCATTGGGCCAGAGGAAGTATAAAAGGAGACTTCCTCTGACCATTCCTTGACTTGGCAACTTCCGTGGTTAGTCAGGTCTGCTTGCTTCGGTGAGTTCTTGTGCTTTGAATCCTTGTTCCTGTTTCGTCTTGGTGATCTTGGTTCCTGACTTCGGATTGGCAAGTGGTGATTCTCTGGTGTGTGACCTCGGACTGGTAAGTGACAACCCTCTGGCACTTGACCTCGGACTTCTTCTTGACCATCGTCTCCAAGGGCCCGCCTAAGTCCCAGTGGCCCGGGTCCCTTCGGGCTCCTCCCGGGGGGACCGTGGGCTTCCAGGGGTGAAGCTCCAGTCAGCCCTTGCACCGAACTTCTTGACCTCTCAAAGATCCACCTAAGTCCCAGTGGCCCGGGTCCCTTCGGGCTCCTCCCGGGGGGACCGTGGGCTTCCAGGGGTGAAGCTCCAGTCAGCCCTTGCACCGAACTTCTTGACCTCTCAAAGATCCACCTAAGTCCCAGCGGTCCGGGTCCCTACGGGCTCCTCCTGGGGGGACCGCGGACTTCCAGTGGCGAAGACACACTTCCTTCCTGTGTGTCAGCGTCGCACGTTAGACAAAAAGAAGCTTTATACAAGTTTACTGCATACTGTGAACCCAGTATAGGACACAGTACATTCTCCCATAGTCCCTGAAGCAGGCACACTGTGCCGAAACATGGCCCGTGTCGGACATGCAGCTCCGTACCCATGAGACATTACAGAGGCGATGACCCTGATAAGTATGAAATCAGATAATGGGACGGAAAAGCAGCAGGGGAGAAGGGATTTTTAGAAAAATTGAGAAACTATAAGAAAGAGGATCGTGAGAGACATTGTTCAATTTAATAAAAGAATAATAGACGGAGGTTAAGGAGAGGATAACTGCAAATCGGTTACCCTCATTTAATAACCTCCGTACAAGATTACCACCTAGTAAGCATTCCCTTGTATGTTTAAGTTGGTGTACTGATGCAATTAATAGCAGTGGCTATTCCCTAAGTAAATTTGATTAATAGCTGTTAAGGACTTCTTCTCCAAGAACTTATCCAAACCTTTTTTGAACCCAGCTACACTAACTGCACTAACCACATCCTCTGGCAACAAATTCCAGAGCTTTATTGTGCATTGAGTGAAAAATAATTTTCTCCGATTAGTCTGAAATGTGCTACCTGCTAACTTCATGGAATGCCCCCTAGTCCTTCTATTATTCGAAAGCAAGCCTACTCCATCTCACCCCCTATTACATAAAACCCCCTATGAATGTTATACTGATATCTTGGTATGAACGCCTTTATGTCTGATGATTTTGTACTTTGCACTTTCATGTATATAGTTATAGTTATATTCCATAGCATCTACCCATTGATGCCTGTTATATGTAAGGGCTCCTCCCAAAATTTATTTATATGTTGCCTAGTTCATCATATTATATTATGTTATCTGTTATATGTTATATGTACGGGCACTGCCCAATGGTTTTTTGTTCACTGTGAACCAATACGATGTGCGAACGGATATCGGTATAAAAGAAATGTTAAATAATAATAAAATAATAAGTGTAACTAACCGATTCACATCTACTCGTTCAAGACCTCTCATGATCTTAAAGACCTCTATCATATCCCCCCTCAGCTGTCTCTTCTCCAAGCTGGTAAATTTACACAAAGGGTAAATAACTACAATTGTTTATATGTGCTTTTCAGTGTGGCAGTACACTTGTAAGTGTTCATTTACATCAGTCCCTGAGGAAGCCCCAAACGATAGGGGTGAAACGAAGAGATCTTGCATCTGCTTTTGTCGGACACAAATAGCACATAATTCTAACTAAAAGTTTGTAGTAATTTATTAATTATCAGTTGATATTCTATGAGCATTTGTAAAATTAATTGGTAATATAACCAGAGTTATATGCTGTATCTCAAAACAACATATTTTTTAACTTGTGGGTATGAATGTGTGAGTGTGCTAGCTTAGTTTTATTGTTTATATAGGTATATCTGTGTGATATCTTTAAATAAATTTTGTATGTCTTATATATTACTGTTTGGCTCTTCTCCAAGCTGAACAGCCTTAACCCCTTCAGCCTTTCATCATAGGGGAGCTGTTCCAACCCCTTTATCATTTTGGTTGCCCTTCTCTGTACCTTCTCCATTGCAACTATATCTTTTTTGAGATGCGGCAACCAGAATTGTACACAATATTCCAGGTGCGGTCTCACAATGGAGCGATATAGAGGCATTATGACATTTTCCGTTTTATTAACCATTCCTTTCCTAATAATTCCTAACATTCTGTTTGCTTTTTTGACTGCTGCAGAACACTGAGCCAACGATTTTAAAGTATTATCCACTATGATGCCTAGATCTTTTTCCTGGGTGGTAGCCCCTAATATGGAACCTAACATCATGTAACTACAGCAAGGGTTATTTTTCCCTATATGCAACAGCTTGCACTTGTCCACATTAAATTTCATCTGCCATTTGGATGCCCAATCTTCCAGTCTTGCAAGATCCTCCTGTAATGTATCACAGTCTGCTTGTGATTTAACAACTCTGAATAATTTTGTATCATCCGCAAATTTTTTTTATTTAATTTTTTATTTATTCATTATTCAATTTTACAATCAAGAAAATGTATCACTTGACATAGAATTTGAAGTCTATTGTCAGAAAACAAATAATTTTAAATATACAACTTTATCTTACAGACAAAAAAAACCTGACATAACTTCATAATAAGTCCTAAAGAAAAGATAATCCTAATTAAAATTGTACAGCATATTTTAATATTCTAATTGAAACATTTAATAATGTTAGCTAGGCCTACTTTATTCTAGAGGGACATATCCTTGTACTGGAGATATTTGTATATTGGGCTCTAAACACCACTTTTCTCACTTCCCTGATCTTTTTCTTCTTTCTTTTTTTTCTAAAAATTGAGATAATTGTGAGGGTATGAAAAAAATAAATTTAGTACCTTTATAGGAAACCAGACGACATGGACATTTTAATTGAAATGTTGCCCCTAACTGTAAGGCTAGGGGCCTAAGAAGTAGAAATTGCTTTCTCTTCTTTTGGGTGGTTTTAGACACATCAGGAAATATCCTTATATGTAAACCTAAAAAGGTCTGCATTCTGTTTTTAAAGAATAGATTCAAAACCCAATCCCTGTCATAATCCAAAGTGAACATTACAATCATAGTGGCTGGTTTAGCCAACTCTGTGTCAGAGGTTTCGAGCATTTCAGTTATATTTAACCTAGAAACTTTCTCTCCTTGATCACATTTTACCTGTCCACTCTCTATTTGCGTTTTCCCATTTTTCTGATCTCTATATGGTATATAAAATACTCTAGTAACAGGAGGTATATTCCCTTCTGGTACATTCAATATTTCTCTTAAATACCTTTTATATATCTCCTTAGGTGGAGTAACAGGTAATTGCGGGAAGTTTACAAAGCGCAAATTTCTCCCTTTCAAAAGTGGAAACTATTCTCAAGATCAAAATCGTAGAGCATATAGAAAGACATGATTTAATGGGACACAGTCAACATGGATTTACCCAAGGGAAGTCTTGCCTAACAAATCTGCTTAATTTTTTTGAAAGGGTTAATAAACATGTGAACCGGTAGATGTAGTGTATTTGGATTTTCAGAAGGCATTTGACAAAGTTCCTCATGAGAGGCTTCTACGAAAACTAAAAAGTCATGGGATAGGAGGCGATATCCTTTCGTGGATTACAAACTGGTTAAAAGATAGGAAACAGAGAGTAGGATTAAATGGTCAATTTTCTCAGTGGGAAAGGGTAAACAGTGGAGTCCCTCAGGGATCTGTACTTGGACTGGTGCTTTTCAATATATATATATAAAAATGATCTGGAAAGGAATACGACTAGTGAGATTATCAAATTTGCGGATGATACAAAATTATTCAAAGTAGTTAATTCATAAGCAGACTGTGATACATTACAGGAGGACCTTGCAAGACTGGGAGACTGGGCATCCAAATGGCAGATGAAATTTAATGTGGACAAGTGCAAACTGTTGCATATAGGGAAAAATAATCCTTGCTGAAGTTAGTTACACGATGTTAGGTTCCGTATTAGGAGCTACCACCCAGGAAAAAGATCTAGGCATCATAGTGGATAATACTTTAAAATTGTTGGCTCAGTGTGCTGCAGCAGTTTAAAAAGCAAACAGAATGTTAGGAATTATTAGGAAGGGAATGGTTAATAAAACAGAAAATATCGTAATGTCTCTATATCACTCCATGGTGAGACCGCACCTTGTATACTGTGTGCAATTCTGGTCGCCACATCTAAAAAAAGATATAGTTGCGATGGAGAAGGTACAGAGAAGGGCAACCAAAATGATAAAGGGGATAGAACAGCTCCCCTATGATGAAAGGCTGAAGGGGTTAGGGCTGTTCAGCTTGGAGAAGAGACGGCTGAGGGGGGATATGATAGAGGTCTTTAAGATCATGAGAGGTTTTGAACAAATAGATGTGACTCAGTTATTTACACTTTTGAATAATAGAAGGACTAGGGGGCATTCCATGAAGATAGCAAGTAGCACATTTAAGACTAATTGGAGAAAATTATTTTTCACTCAATGCACAATAAAGCTCTGGAATTTGTTGCCAGAGGATGTGGTTAGTGCAGTTAGTGTAGCTGGGTTCAAAAAAGGTTTGGATAGGTTCTTGGAGGAGAAGTCCATTAACAGCTATTAATCAAGTTTACTTAGGGAATAGTCACTGCTATTAATTGCATCAGTGATATGAAAAAAAGCCTTAGAAGATGATACGAACCAATAAATTTTAAACAAAACACGTATTCATCAAAAATAACATTTAAATAATATTTTATTCTATGGGACCATCATATAAATGCCAACTATTGATGTCTTTTAGAGCATTAATTATGCTCCATCGATAGCTTAACAGGGTGCAGTTTTAATCATAGGACCAATTTTTTGAGAATTTTTTAAAGCATTTAAAAAAAAAATTTTTTTGTTAAGTGCACTACTTCCCTTAGTCATGTCCAACATGACGCTCCCAGACCAGCGGGGGTCCGGGAGCGACCTCCTGCACGCGGGCCGTATTGCCAATCTTCAAAGCTGGGCTTGATGGACCCTTGGTCTGACCGAACATGGCAATTTCTTATGTTCTTATATTTTCTAATTTGACCTGTAGGTTCAAATTATCTGTAACTAGTGCATTTTGTAAACTTTTACTAACCTCCATTTCCTTCTTACTTTCAGAGTTCTGAGTGACCAGACTAGTTGTTGTTTTTTCTAAAACATAAATACGATCCTCATGATCTTGTAGTTTCTCAGAATAAGAACTAATCTGACGAGATTATCCTCCTCTATAGCCTCCCAAAAGTGACTCTAATGTTATATTTTTTGGTTTAATCAATTGAAAATCAAAAACAGCCTTAATTGGAGTTGATATCCTTTGCCCAGTTACTCCTTGCTCTCCGAAAGTTATACCTCCTGCAATTTCACCACTACTCTTTTGAGCAATATTTTCACTGAGACCTCTCGGATTTGCAGTCTCTGGTTGACCATCGTCTCTGTCTGCAACTTTGGCTGACAGGGGGATCACTTCTCAACCGAGTCTCTCTGTGCTGCTGGATTTGCAGGAGCCTCCCTCCATATCAGTGCCGAGGAGATGCTCTGCTCAATGGCAAGAATGCTCTCTCCTTGTGGCTCGAACGCCGATTGTAGCCCAGCTTTAATAACATGAAGGTCCATCAGGCCAGTCAAAACGGGATCTGAGCTAGCTCCAGGGCAAGCATGTTCTTTTGCCTGTCTTTTTCTGGCAGTATGAGGCATTACCATCTTAAATTCAAAATTTTAAAGGTAATCAGAACCAAATTCTTTAAACTATGTTTTTACGCAATTTAGGATTTCCTAATCTTAATCTGCAAATTTGATTACCTCAGTCATCGTATTCCTTTCCAGATCATTTATAAATATATTGAAAAGCACCGGTCCAAGTACAGATCCCTGAGGCACTCCACTGTTTACCCTTTTCCACTGAGAAAATTGACCATTTAATCCTACTCTCTGTTTCCTGTCTTTTAACCAGTTTGTAATCCACAAAAGGACATCGCCTCCTATCCCATGACTTTTTAGTTTTCTTAGAAGCCTCTCATGAGGGACTTTGTCAAATGCCTTCTGAAAATCCAAATACACTACACCTACCGGTTCACCTTTATCCACATTTTTATTAACCCCTTCAAAAAAATGAAGCAGATTTGTTAGGAAAGACTTCCCTTGGATAAATCCATGTTGACTGTGTTCCATTAAGCCATGTCTTTCTATATGCTCTACGATTTTGATCTTGAGAATAGTTTCCACTATTTTTCCCAGCACTGAAGTCAAGCTCACTGGTCTGTAGTTACCCGGATATTTAAGTGGTGTTTTTCATATACATTCATGTGTTTAGGTAATGGAGTAAAGTAGCTAAAAGCGTTAGAAAAATATTTACATCTGGTGGGGCGGCATTCGGAGCAGGGAGAGGCCCTTGCTGCCACCAGTGGACCCAATCCCACCAGTGGCAGAAGAGGATCCTTGTGTTGCCACCGGTGGACCCGATCAACTGGCGGTAGAAGGAGGCCAGAGCCCGTCCTTCAGCTCCTCCTCCGGTGCTGCCTGGGATTTTGGTGGATGTGAATGGGAGCCTATTTGTGGTGTATGTGTGTAAATGGGAGCTTTTCTGGGGGAGGGGGGATGTGTGAGAGAGAGAGAAAAATGGGGTGTGCAGGTGGATTCCAAGCTGCCAGTAGCTGAAATGAAGATGAGGGCCTAGGACTGCTGGTAGAACCCCACCAAAGAAGAGTTGGAGATGCCTGTGGGTTTGTCTGAGAGGGAGAGTATATATATGAGTTTGTGTGTGTGTGCATATATAAGAAAGAGAAGAGAAAGTTTGTACATCCCACTGCTTCACGACGATCCCAGGCTGACTAGAAATCAAAGGTTCCAGGTATGGAGCGCATAAATTTTTAAAATCCAAAAATAGTTTTATTTTTCAGGTGTTATTTGCTGTGTCTCCTGTTTTGAAATAAACTTGTATATGAGTTTTTAATAATTTGATCTTTTATTCATCAGCTTTTGAAATAATATTCTTAGTATGTTTTTAGTACTATGATCAGCCAATGACACTGATCAGCCAATCGCTGGAGAGCCCCGGCTAGCCTTTAAATCAACACAGCAGCTAGGCGCTGCCTCTTTCCCAGCGCGGCGAACAGAAAGAAAGCAAGGCCTGCATGTTCGGTGCCAGAGACCCGCCGGGGTAAGGCCTTTAAGCTTTCTCACTTACCCACAGCCGCACTCAGCGCCGACCACGAGGCAGCCCCCTCCGATTCAGGCCTCTTCTCCTTCCTTACCGGCAGCCAATCCTGTGAGCCGACGCTGATCAGCCAATCGGGGGACAGCCCCGGCTGGCCTTTAAATCAACACAGCAGCTAGGCGCCGCGCACCAAAGGTGCCCGACAAAGGGGTAGGCCTCTTTGTGCGCCCCTTCGTGCAGCACCGTAGTGTTGCCTCAGCCCCTTTCTCGCTACAGTCACAATTTCTCTCAAGGCATTCGCTTCAGACCACCTCAGACCAACTACAATCTCTCCAGTCTCCCTTGCCAGCAGCCAAACAATCCACACTACTGTCAGAGAAGGCCAAAATCTGGGAGCTGGGAGACAGGGCCGCACAGCCGGCGTGTAAAGCCATCGGAGTAAGTCTCATTCAGTCTCACCCACACCGCCGAGGGCCCCTGCGCCATCCACGAGACCTGTGGCCACTCTCCGCCCCTAAGGCCCTCCATTGTCGTCCTGCTGATCCAGCCATTCAAATTTGCAGTCTCACCGGTGATTGCACCAAACCAGGACCGCAGCAGATTTAAGGCCTCAACCGAACTCCTAAGCGCCGAAGCAGCTCCGAAGTGAAGTGAGATTCAGATTCATTCTCTGATTGATTTGCCGCCTGATCAGGATTTATTTCTTCCATCTTACTTCCCCCTCCAGCATACAATTGGCAGAAATCGGCCATCCTTACAGCAGCTCTACTCCCTCTTTTCATTTTCACCCTTAGCTGCTGCATAAAAATGCACTAATTCGCTATCCCCATAATCAGGAACAAATTCAGAACTCATACGAAACCTGTGTCTCCTCCCATCACATAACAACAAAGGTTAATTCCTATAATGATTTCTCCAATTACTCAATTTCTTGGTCTCTCACTCTTTACATTAACTCTATTCAAAGCACAGTCGCTCTCCAAAAAAACCCACATCCTTAATGACTATCTGGTTGATGTTAACCCCAGACATTTGTGAAATCACGGAAACATGGTTTAAAACCACAGATACAGTACTAATGAATCAGCTTCCCACGCAATCCTATGACCTAGTCTCAGTCCCCAGACCTAAAAAAAGAGGAGGAGGACTCCTCTTAGCCGCAAAAAAAGGATTAGGTTTAACCTTACAACAGACAAATACAACAACAAAGCTTGAATTCTCCTTCTTCAAATCTGAGCATCTACAAATCGGCCTTATTTATGCCCCCCCCAGGAACCCTAGAATCAGACCCTTCACCTACGATCGAGCTCATAGCCAAACATATCAATGCCGACAAACCAGCCATAATCCTGGGAGACTTTAACATACATGTGGACGCCTCCCCACTATCCCACAACTGTGAAACTTTTCTCACCTCGCTCAGTTACATGGGATTCACACAAATTGTTAACAGCCCCACGCATAAAGCGGGCCACACCTTGGACCTTATCTTCATTAATGATAACATCTCCATCCACTCTAATCCCATTTGCTCCCCAGTCCCTTGGTCGGACCACCAGATCATATCCACGGTTCTAGAGATCAAAGAGCACCCACCTCAAACCTTCCCGAAAACCACCATCCAATTCAGGAAACCCTGCTCTCCAGACCTGCTCAGCGAGAAGCTCTCCAAGGAATTAACTCATCTTGACCTCTCACACACAATCGCAGCTACCGCCTCATGGATCAATATCACCAATAAAATTGCGGACCAAATCTGCAAGCCATCTACAAATCCCTCCTCAACACCTACAGGAACGCCATCCTCAGAACAAAGAAAGATTTTTATTCAAAAAAATATCCACAACTTCATCTTTGATTCGAAGGTGCTATTTTCCTGTCTCAACATTCACCAAACCATCCCCTCCCATCATCCCAGACATCCAAGCACTCAACAAAGCCAGTGAACTGGCCAATTATTTCAAGAAAAAAATCTCCAACCTGACTGACCCTCTTACAACTATCAATCTCTCGCCTATTCCCTCGCTCGTGATCCTGCCTCAACAAACCACAAGTCTTGAATCCTTCAAGCCCACTTCCTTTCTTGAGATAGAAAATATTCTCAAGAAACTCAAACCTTCCTCCCACCCATCGGACCCATTACCAACGAACCTTCTCATCTCCATCCCGAATACCATTTCTAAACCAATCGCAGAAATTATAAATATCTCTTTAACTCAAGGCATTGTACCAAACCAGTTAAAACTTGCAATTCTTAAACCATTACTAAAAAAACCAAATTTGTCACCAACGGATCCAGCCAACTTCCTCCCCATAGCCAACTTACCTCTAATTGCCAAACTGATGGAGAAAATAGTTAACAAACAGCTCTCGGAATACCTTGAAGAAAATAACATACTCGCCCCGACACAGTATGGATTCCACAAATCTCTAAACACTGAATTCCTCCTTTTATCACTCACGGACACCATCCTCTTAAACCTAGAGAAAAGACAATCCTACCTTCTTGTTCTTTTAGACCTGTCTGCAGCTTTCGACATGTTAAAACACGCAATACTTTTGGAATGACTAGCAAACATAGGCATCAAAGGATCTGTGCTCAGTTGGTTTAAGTCCTTCCTATGCAACAGGTTCTTTAAAGTCAGGATAAACAATAAAGAATCTCATCCCGTCCTCTCTGACCAGGGAGTCCCCCAAGGATCCTCCCTCTCACCCACTCTTTTCAACATTTACCTTCTCCCACTCTGCCAGTTACTCACAAATCTAAAACTAATTCATTACCTTTATGCGGACGATGTTCAAATTCTCATCCCGATCACAGAATCCCTTCATAAAACCATGACCCATTGGAATGATTGCCTTCAGTCAATTAAGCACCTACTCTCCAGCCTTAACCTAGTTCTCAATTCCAACAAAATGAGATGCTCATTATCTCTCAAGACGACAATTACGCCCTGCTCAACCCACCAAGCTCTTCCCAACCTACATCCCTAAACCTTAACCTATCACCGTTTGTCAGGGATCTAGGAGCCTGGCTGCACAACCAGCTAAACCTTAAAAAATTTATAAACAACACCACTAAGGAGTGCTTTTACAAACTGCAGGTCCTCAGAAAGTTAAAATCACTCCTTCACTTCAATGACTTCCGCCTGGTGCTACAATCCATCATTTTATCTAAGATCGATTATTGTAACTCCCTCCTGCTCGGACTCCCTGCCAACTCCATCAAACCTTTACAGATAGTACAGAACGCCGCCGCCAGAATTCTCACAAACTCCAATAAAAGAGAACACATCACCCCCATCCTCCCTACCCTACACTGGCTGCCCATCAAATACAGGATCCTTTTTAAAGTTCTTACAATTATACACAAAGTGACGCACAACCTCTCTCCTCTCATATTAAGCACCCAACTGAGACCGCACACGTCATCCAGACCCATCAGAAGTGCTTACAAAGGCACACTTTATGCCCCTCCAGCGAAAACAACACTAAGGAAGCGAACCCTATCTACAGCAGGCCCCCATCAATGGAGAGGGTGGTGGATGCTTGGAATGCCCTTCCGGAAGAAGTGGTGAAGACCAGATCTGTGAAGGACTTCAAAGGGGCGTGGGATAAACACTGTGGATCCATAAAGTCTAGAGGACGTGAATGAAGAGTGGGTGGCTCACGGGAATGACGGCTACTGCCTGGAGATAATACCCTTATTCAATAAACATACACACAGTTAATGAGACTCCAACATTGCTCTAAGCTTCAACGGCAAGAGGAAACGTGGAAAAAGATTTGCATTCACAAAAAAAGCGGGGAGTAGCTGGCTTGTTACGGCGGTTACTACCCCAAACCAAATAAGCCTGGTACTTCACTTTCAATGCATATCCAACATAGCTCTCTGCTTCAACGGCAGGGGAAATGAAGAAAAGTATATCTATATACAGACAACAACCAACAAGGTCTGAATTATTTAGACTGGGTAAACAAATAAGCATGGGTATAGCTTGCTTATTGCGGCGGTTATAACCCTTAACTAATTAAGCTAGATATTTCACTTAGAGGCAGTTCCAACACTGCTCTCTACATTAATGGTGGGGGTGGAAGGGAAATAGAATCAAAAGGTTACTAAGAGCCAAGAGTAACAGATAAGAATGAGAAAAAAAAAAGTACAAAACTTGCTGGGCAGACTGGATGGGCTGTTTGGTCTTCTTCTGCCGTCATTTCTATGTTTCTATGTTTCTATGAATGCGTTCCCCCCCCGGACCTACGACTTGAACCATGCCTTTCGGCATTAAAAAAAAACAACTAAAAACTTGGCTTTTCATCCAAGCTTTCCCTGACACTTAACCTTGGCCTTGGTTTAATAACAGTATTGTCCAGTTCCCAATAGAGATGTGAATCGGAACCGGTATCGGTTCGGATTCCGGTTCAGATTCACATCGTGAAATTATTATTTTGCAGTCCAATCGGGTTTTTTTTATCAGCTGCGCCCGAGCCGATAACAAAAAAATACAGCCGACTCTTTAAAATGAGTTTTTTAGTATCCCCCCACCCTCCAGAACCCCCCCAAAATGTTTTAAATGCCTGGTGGTCCAGCGGGGGTCCCGGGAGTATTCTCCCGTGCTCGGGCTGTCGGCTGCCACTAATCAAAATGGTGCCGATGGCCCTTTGCCCTTAGCATGTGACAGGGTATCCGTGCCATTGGCCGGTCCCTGTCACATGGTAGGAGCAATGGACGGCTGGCGCCATCTTTAAAAATGGCATGGGCCATCCAGTGCGCCTACCATGTGACAGGGGCCGACCAATGGCACCGATAGGCCCTGTCACATGGTAAGAGCAAAGGGCCATCGGCGCCATTTTGATTAGTGGCAGTTGACAGCCCGAGCGTGGGAGAATGCTCCCAGGACCCCCGCTGGACCACCAGGTATTTAAAATTTGAGGGGGGGGGGTCCGGAGGGTGAGGGGATACTAACAAACTCATTTTAAAGGGTCAGGTTGTGTTTTTAGGTTGTGTCCTTTCTTCCCGCCCTCCCCCCCCATAACGATAAGAATACCCACTAAATTAATCGTGGGGTTTCCTATCACTATCGGGAACCGCCCGATATCTGACGATATTGAAAATATCGGACAATATTTTCAATCATCAGATAAACGATTCACATCCCTAGTGTCCAATGTACTTCCACTTAACCCTTGCCTTGGTTCAATAACAGTCTTATCCAGGTCCCAATATACACTCACCCAGTGTATTTTCTCATCCTATAACTCAACGCACGTAACTTTTTACCCGCATACGATACCCGTTTTATTCTTGATTGTATAATCTCTCCCATTAATTTTAATGATGCGGTCTCCTGAACCGTTTCATATTACAGAATATTCAGTTTATGTTCCCTGTACCAGTTCTTGTATTCACTTGTTTTATGTACCAGTTGTACCAGTTCTTGTATTCACTTGTTTTATGTACTGCCTTTGTGCGAAGTTGCAGTTTTTTGTAAACCGGGGTGATTTGTATCCCGTACAGGAACCTCGGTATATAAAAGTTAAAAATAAAAATAATAAAAATAAAAAATATGATTATGTATTTATTTTATTTCTTCATTTTATTGTTTGATATTTGAGGAATGATGATGGTTCTGTTTTTTCATTATTGCATTGCATAGAGAGTCTGGCTTCTTGTGGTTTCCAGTTCAGTTTTTGTCTGCGCACTTGTATTTCTACTTTATGGTTGCTCTGTTGTGTATTTGGTGAGGGTCTGTTTATGTTCTGCATGTGTGACTGAGGTGAGGCATTTTCCTAATAGGAAGTGTATTAGTGTATTTGGGCTTTCAGAAGGTCAAGCCCACACCCAACACACATCACAATAATCCTAATACCATATTGTAAGGTTCGTCTGGGGCACCAAATACTCTTGTATCAGCCATTGGTACGAGGGGAGGGGGGTGTCAGTGTTTAAAGTTTGTATCACTGAAGGGAGCTGGGCTTTTTTTGGGGGGCCCGAGAAAGAGAATGAATGAAACGGGGGGGGGGGGGGGGGCAGCACAGTAATTGTTTGCACAGGGCAGCAGAAACCCTAGCACCAGCCCTGCACTCTCCCCAGATGCCAGTACTAGTGGGTGCTGCTTCTGCAGTTGATAATGCAGGTCATTGTTGGGTGCCCCATTTGTTTCCCATGACTTACATCCTTTGCACGGTGCTTACACTTTGCAAACCGTGGGTCATCCTTTATTTGGAAGTGGCTTCAGATCACGGATTTCTTCCGCGATTCCTTCTCTACATCCTTAGCGGAGGATGTTGGCACTGGAGCTGAGGCAGAGAGTGGACTCTGAGGAACAATGCCAGCATTATCATTTGTGCTCTCTACATCTGCTTTCTGCTCTTCAGCCCTATCCTCATTTTGTCTTCTCTCCCCATCAATGAACTAGATGATATTTATACACTGCTGTATACAATGCCCAAGTTTTCCTCTTCCAATATACTTTCAATATCTTCTGATTCAGACAAGCCAAGAAAAGTCTCTTCATCTAAATCAAAACAGGAAAATATTGCCTTTAATGTATCATCTGCTGCTGTCTTTTCTCTCCTGTCAAAAACAGATTGGAATGAAATATACCCAGTGTCATTTGCACTCTGCAGTGGCACATGATCAGTTCCATATGTCAGTTTCTTTGACATAGAGCTCGCTCCTGCTATCTTAGTAGTCCAGAAAAAATCCCTCTTCAGCTTAGGTGCAGGACTACTTTTTGGGTTCTTGCTGGCACTGCCGGTGCCAACCTGGCCAATTTTGGACACATTTACTTTATCTGCTCTGCCTTTCCCTATCCCTGACATGATTTATTTTCTGTCATAAGAACATAAGAAGTTGCCATATTGGGTCAGACCAAGGGTCCATCAAGCCCAGTATCCTGTTTCCAACAGAGGCCAAACCAGGCCATAAGAACCTGGCAAGTATCCAAACATTAAATAGATCCCATGCTACGAATGCCAGCAACAAACACTAGGATATGAAGCTTACAAGGATTTAATAGTTTCCTGTGGTGTTGTAATGCCCACTGATTGTGCCAGTAGTACTATGCTGATGTGTGGGGAATACAAAAAAACTGCTGGCGCTGCAGGGAGTGTCACACTGTTTGCATTACTTCTCTGACACTAAGAGGCTTCACAACACAGCCTGATATGCTGCTCCCTCTGTCCTGCCCTCAGTGCTCATTTATGCCCCTGCCCACAGTACCCACTACCCAGGCAGACAGAAAATAACTAGCAGTTCTTCAAGAAAATCTCCTCTGCCTTCAGTCATCAGAAAGGAAAGAAAAGAACAACAAGCAATATAAATCTGCTCTGAGACACAGATATTGTGTTGCAGCATTGCCTCACTGATTTCCTCTCTTGTGTGACTGGCACAGTGATACTATAAAATGTGCAGCAGCAAAAAACAGTTTGAGAAAAAAGATGTCATAGATATGCCTTCGCACAGACAATGTCTTAAGAAGCAATGCAGAGCAAATCTCTTATATGCTTAGTCTTCAAGATCAGCGTCGCTGTACCTGGTCCACAGCGATAGGTGAGATTGGCAAATTGCTTTGCTGTGATACGTCATTCCTCTTGTATCCTTGACAATATGCCCATCCTACCCTTCTCTGCTGATTGTCTGCTCTATATTGTATCAATTTATAACTGTATGTTGTGAATTAGCTGTTTTAGTGGACCCTTGGGCCGGCCTGAGGGAGACTGGGGAGAGATGGACTATAGTCTCTGCTTGAGGGCAGGCCGGGAGGCCGATACCAGGCAGGCGATGGACTGTGAGCTTCACCCTGGAAGCCGGAGCTCCCCCAGGAGGAGCCCGTAGGAGCCCGGCCGCTGGGACTTAGGAGATCATGGAAGCTGGAACTGAAGCAGGCAGGCAGGGATCCGGAATCAGGCAGGAACTGAAGCAGGACAGGAACTAGATCCAAGCTGGAACTGAAGCTGGACAGGTTACTGGAACCAGGCAAGGACTGAAGCAGGGCAGGTACTGGAACCAAGCTGGAACTGAAGCAGGACAGGTTACTGGAACCAGGCAAACACTGAAGCAGGACAGGTACAGGATCCATGCTGGAACTGAAGCAGGACAGGTTACTGGAGCCAGGCAAGCACTGAAGCAGGACAGGTACTGGAACCAACCTGGAACTGAAGCAGGACAGGTTACTGGAACCAAGCAGAAACAAAGGCAGGACTTGGACACAGAAGCGTAGCAAGTCTTAGGCAGGAACGGAGTTGCTAACGCAATAGCACACTCCGGGGCACGGAGCAACTGGGAACCGCAAGGAACCCCGTTGCAAGGCAAAGTTCTGGGCTCCGCGGCGACCTTACATAGGCCGCAGCGTCTGACATCAGGGGTAAGGCGGAGCCTTCAGTGGTGGGAAAAGGCCTTCATAAGTGCGGCTGCTGCGCACATGCGCGCCTAAGGAGATGGCATCCAGGAAGAGTTTCTCGGCGGCGGCCCCCCCGCGGGGACACCGCAAAACAGGCCAGAGGCTCTCAAAGGCAGAACGGGACCAAGGAGGTAAGGACCGGGTTGCGACCGTCGCGACCGGGACCGCAACAGTACCTCCCCTCTTACGCCCCCTCTTAGCAGGCCCGGGTTTACCTGAGTGGTCTTGATGGAATGTCTTCATCAACTCTTTATCAAGAATGTTGTGGGCAGGCTCCCATGTGTTATCTTCAGGTCCACAGCCTTCCCAGGCAATTAGATACTCCCACCTGCTTTGATGGAATCTTACGTCAAGGACATCCAGGACTCAATAGGTGGTATCTCCTGGCACGGAAGGATCTGGAGCATCAGGACCCCGGGGATGGTACCTGGAAAGAATGAGAGGCTTCAAGAGTGACACATGGAAGACGTTGTGCACATGCATCGAGGAGGGTAGGCACAAGTGATAGGAAACAGCCCCTACACTCTTGGCAATACGGAATGGTCCACAGAATTTGGGGGCGGGTCTGCAGGATGGAATCCAAAGTTGCAGATTCTTTGTACTCAGCCAAACGCGGTCTCCAGGGAGGTAGACTGGCGCTGGCTGGCGCTGGCTGTCTGCCCATTTCTTGGCAGACCGGGCAGCTTCTTGCATCTTTCTTTGGATGGACTTCCATAGAACGAGTAACTGGCGGGCGGAAAGCTGCACTGCAGGCAGCGCACTAGGCTCGAGCGAAGGCAAGGGTGGCCGCAGCTGTTTCCCATAAACTGCTAGGAAGGGAGAGCTTCCTGTGGCGGAATGTGTGTGATTGTTGTAAGAAAACTCTGCCCATGGGAGTAGCTTGGCCCAATCATCTTGTTTTTCATTTACGAAGGATCGTAGGAAGGTTTTTAAGGTCCAGTTTGTTCGTTCTGTCTGCCCATTGCTTTGGGGATGAAAGGCAGATGAGAGACTCAGTTGTATATTGAAACGCTTGCATAAAGCCTTCCAATAACGGGCGGTGAATTGTGGACCTCGGTCAGACACTATGTCTTGAGGGAGACCATGGAGTTGAAATACATGTTGGACGAACAGAGTAGCCAAGTCGGGAGCTGAAGGCAATTTTGACAAAGGGACAAAATGCGCCATTTTGGAGAAGCGGTCCACTATTACCCAGATGACCGTGTTCCTGGCAGATGCTGGGAGGTCCACCACAAAGTCCGTGGAGATATGCGTCCATGGCTCTACTGGAATGGGCAAGGGTTGTAGCAGTCCTCTTGGTTTCCCGACAAGTGGTTTCTGCAGTGCGCAGGTGGGGCAAGAGTCCATGAAGAGACCAACATCTTGTCTTACCGTCGGCCACCAATAGTACCGGTTAAGAAGATCCAAAGTCGCGGTGCGACCCGCATGACCCCCAATGAGGGATTCATGGGCCCAAAGTAGCACGGCCCTTTGGGAGCGGTGTGGGACGACGACCTTTTCTTCGGCAGAGACGGAGGTGGTGGCAAGACACACCTTCTTGGGATCTAAAATGTACTGAGGCATCTCCGGAGTCTCTTCAACCTCGGTAGCCCGTGACAGGGCGTCTGCGCATATGTTCTTTGAACCAGGACGATATCGCAGTGTAAAATCAAACCGGTCAAAGAACAAGGACCACCGAGCTTACCTCGGGTTCAGGCGCTGGGCTTGGCGTAGGAATGATAGATTCTTATGGTCCGTGTAAATGGTGAAAGGATGATTGGCTCCCTCCAACCACTGTCTCCATTCTTCCAGGGCAAGTTTTACGGCGAGGAGTTCTTTGTCCCCTAAAGAGTAATTACTCTCGGCCGGGGAAAACTTCCGTGATTAGTAGGAACACGGGAGAAGTTGTCCTGTGTCGGAGTGTTGGCTCAAAACTGCTCCGACTGCCCGGTTCGAGGCGTCGACCTCCACTACGAATGGTCGACTGGGGTCAGGATGGCGGAGGCATGTGTCTAGCAGGAAGGAGTTTTTAAGGTCCTCGAAGGCTTGGCAGGCTTGGTCAGGCCAGTCTGTTGTATCGGCTCCTTTCCGGGTGAGTGCAGTCAAGGGAGCCACAATACGAGAGTACCCAGGGATAAAGTGCCTATAGAAGTTAGCAAAGCCGAGGAAGCATTGTAATGCCTTGAGGCCTCTCGGCCGTGGCCAGTTCCTGATTGCAGCGACTTTCTCCGGGTCCATCTGGAAGCCGTCTGCCAAGACAATATAACCCAGGAATGGCAGGGAAGTTTTTTCGAAACTGCATTTCTCAAGTTTAGCATACAGGCTGTGCTCCCTGAGTATTTGGAGCACCTGGCGGACATGCTGGCGATGCGTAGGCAGGTCACAGGAGTAAATCAGGACGTTGTCAAGGTAGATGATCACACAGATGTTGAGTAGGTCCCAAAGCACCTCGTTCATCAGGTGCTGGAAGACTACCGGGGCATTACAAAGGCCGAAGGGCATTACGAGATACTCGTAATGCCCATCCCTGGTGTTAAACGTGGTCTTCCATTCGTCTCCGGGGCGGATTCTAACCAAATTGTAGGCCCCGCGTAGGTCCAGTTTGGTGAAGGCGCTCGCGCCTTGGAGCCTATCAAGTAGCTCCGGGATTAGTGGGAGTGGGTAGCGGTCCCGCTTTGTAATCGCGTTGAGTCCTCGGTAGTCGATACAGGGCCTCAGGGAGCCATCTTTCTTGCTAACAAAAAAGAAGCCCGCCCCGGCGGGCGATTTTGACGGGCGAATGAACCCTTTCGCCAGGTTCTCTGTAATATACTCGGACATTACCGAGTCTCGGGCAAGGACAAGAGATACACCCTACCTCGAGGAGGCATGGTTCCGGGCAGCAAGTCAATAGCACAGTCATACGGATGGTGCTGCGGGAGAATCTCTGCTTTAGTCTTCGAGAAGACGTCGGTAAAGACCTCATAAGGAGCTGGAGGTCCTAGGGCAGAGTGCAGAAGCAGGAGTGCTGGAGGCTTAGGTACCTTCATACAGTGAGTGAGGCAATAGGGACTCCACTTGGTGATATGCAGAGTATCCCACTGGATTATAGGCGAGTGCTTCTGGAGCCACGGAAGCCCTAGCACCACGGGATGGACAGCCTTTTCTAAGACCAGAAAGGCTATCTCCTCTGAGTGGATCGCCCCGGTGAGGACAGTGATGGGCGCCATGGATGTCACAATACGAGGTGGAAGGAGCGTTCCCTGAATGGAGGTAATTTGAAGCGGAACCTCTCATTTCTGCGTCGGGATCCGCAGCTGATAGACCAAGTCTTGCTGGATAAAATTACCCCCAGCTCCGGAATCCAGGAAGGCGAGGGTTTCCAAAGACCCTCCAGGAAATTCCAAGGTAATAGGTATAGTGCTTTGAGGAGCTGTAGCACAACCTAGGAGGAACTCCTCCCGACCTCCTAGGTTCTGGAGTTTTTCCGCATGCTCCTGGCAGCATGCCAGAAAGTGGCCTTTCTGTCCGCAATACAGGCACAGGCCCATTGAGCAGCGACGTTGTCTCTCCTCAGTGGAGAGTGGAGCACGTCCCAACTGCATAGGTTCAGAGGCGGGAACATCAGGTCGGGCAGGCCTCGGAAGAGGTGGCGGGCGTGAAGAACCATGGGCAGGACTGTGCTTCGTTGTGCGTACCTCTCGGGCTCGCTGTTGCAGACGGCGGTCGATCCGAGCAGCCATGTCAATGAGCGCATTAAGATCTTCCGGGAGATCCCGGGCAGCGATCTCGTCTTTGATGCGCACAGACAATCCTTCCAAGAAGATCTCCTTGAGGCTGCCGTCTTGCCAGCCTACTTCCTGAGCAAGAGTTCTAAAATCCATTGCGTAGTCCGCCAGAGAATGGGAACCTTGTCGAAGCTGTAGCAACTCAGAGGTAGCCAAGGCCTGGCGGGCCGATTTGTCAAAGGCTTGGCGAAAGTTGGAGACAAACTGCTGCAAGTCATTACACTCCCAAAGGGGAGAGGCCCACACCAGGGCCTTCCCATCAAGCAATGAGAGGATGTACGCTACTTTAATGGAGTCCGTAGGGAACTGTCGAGGCAACATGGAGAAGCGTACAAAACACTGGTTTAGGAACCCTCGACAGGTCCTATTATCTCCTGCGTAGTGAGCGGGTGCCGGCAACTGAGTCACAGGTGAGGCATCCATTCGGGCGGCCAGTTGCCCAATGGAACCAGCCAGGACATCCAGGTATTGCTGCTGCTGTTGTAGCTGCAGAGCCAACCCAGGGAAATCCTGGGGTCCTGGTACCTCGGCCGAGTCCATGGCCTTGCAATCCGTTGTGAATTAGCTGTTTTAGTGGACCTTTGGGCCAGCCTGCGGGAGACTGGGGAGAGATGGACTATAGTCTCTGCTTGAGGGCAGACCGGGAGGTGGATACCAGGCAGGCGATGGGCGGTGAGCTTCAACCAGGAAGCTGGTACTCCCCCAGGAGGAGCCCATAGGAGCCCAGCCACTTGGGACTTAGGAGATTCACCCTGGAAGCCGGAGCTCCCCCGGGAGTAGCCTGTAGGAGCCCAGCGCTGGGACTTAGGACATCACGGAAGCTGGAACTGAAGCAGGCAGGCAGGGATCCGGAATCAGGCAGGAACTAAAGCAGGACAGGTACTAGATCCAAGCTGGAACTGAAGCAGGACAGGTTACTGGAACCAGGCAAGGACCGAAGCAGGACAGATACTGGAACCAAGCTGGAACTGAAGCAGGACAGATTACTGGAACCAAGCAGAAACAAAGGCAGGACTTGGACACAGAAGCGTAGCAAATCTTAGGCAGGAACGGAGTTGCTAAAGCAATATCACACTCCAGGGAGCGGACCAACTGGGAACCAGGCATGGAACCCCATTGCAAGGCAAAGTTCTGGGCTCCGCGGCGACCTTACATAGGCCGCAGCGTCTGATGTCAGGGGTAAGGCAGAGCCTTCAGTGGCGGGAAAAGGCCTTCATAAGCATGGCTGCTGCGCGCACGCGCCCCTAAGGAGATGGTGTCCAGGAAGGGTTTCTCGGCGGCGTCCCCCCCACGGGGGGGGTGGGGGCCTGTTTCGCGGCGTCCCCCCATGGGGACGCCGCGAAACAGGCCGGAGGCTCTCAGAGGTGGAACAGGACCAAGGAGGTAAGGGCCAGGTTGCGACCATCGCGACTGGGACCTGAACACTGTACACATTAGGGGTGTGCATTCATTTTCGCCGTATTGGCGATCCGCAACGTATATTGCACTATTCGTAGTATTCGTGGGGAAGTGAAACATATCGAGATTCCCCATGAATACACAAATATTCGCCGAATTATACGGCCACCTAAATAAAAATTTAAACAAACCCCCCACCCTCCTGAACCCCCCCCCCCCAAGACTTACCAAAACTCCCTGGTGGTCCAGCGGGGAGTCCGGAAGCCATCCCCTACACTCTCACACCCTCGGTGCCGGTTTCATCATGGCGCCGATAGCCTGTGTCACAGGGCTACGGGTGCCATTGGTCAGCCCCTGTCACATGGTCACCGGTGCCATCTTGTGCTCCTACCTTGTGACAGGGGCTGACCGATGGCACTGGCAGCCCCTGTGACATAGTATGGGCAAAGGCTATCGTCGCCATTTTGAGTACTGGCATCGGACGGCCGGAGTGCAGGAGGTCGCTCCGGGACCCCCGTTGGACCCCCAGGGACTTTTGGCCAGCTTGGGGGGCCTCCTGACCCCCACAAGACTTGCCAAAAGTCCAGCGGGGGTCCAGGAGCGACCTCCTGCATGCCGGCCGTCTGATGCCAGTACTCAAAATGGCGCCGATCGCCTTTGCCCTCACTATGTCACAGGTACCGATGGTTGGCCCCTATGACTTAGTGAGGGCAAAGGCGATCGGTGCCATTTTGAATACTGGCAGCAGATCGCCTTTGCCTTCACCATGTCACAGGAGCCGACCATCAGTACCTGTGACATAGTGAGGGCAAAGGCGATCGGCGCCATTTTGAGTACTGGCATCGGACGGACGGTGTGCAGGAGGTCGCTTCCGGACCCCCGCTGGACTTTTGGCAAGTCTTGTGGGGGTCAGGAGGCCCTCCCAAGCTGGCCAAAAGTCCCTGGGGTCCAACGGGGGTCCCGGAGCGACCTCCTGCACTCCAGCCGTCGGATGCCAGCACTCAAAATGGTGCCGATAGCCTTTGCCCATACTATGTCACAGGGGCTACTGGTGCCATTGGTCAGCCCCTGTCACATGGTAGGAGCACAAGATGGCGCCGGTGACCATGTGACAGGGGCGGACCAATGGCACCAGTAGCCCCTGTGACACAGGCTATCGGCACCATGATGAAACTGGCATCGAGGGTGTGAGAGTGCAGGGGATGGCTTCCGGACTCCCCGCTGGACCACCAGGGAGTTTTGGTAAGTCTTGGGGGGGGGGTCAGGAGGGTGGGGGTTTTAGTTAATTTTAATTTTAGCTGGGACACGAATAGGAATCGCTGTATTAACGCATCGGGGCGCCATACGGCCGAATGCAACACATTTGCTCCCCGACGAATTCGAATCACGAATGCAACGTATGGCGTCCCTCTGCACATCTCTAGTACACATGCACCTGTTGCTTTCCTATGATTTCTATGGGCCCAATATTCAAAGCACGTTCAGCACTATTTATTCAGATAAGCGGGACTTATGCGGCTAAGTAATGGCCACTGAATATGCGCCTACATTCAGCATCTCTCGCTTAGCCATTTAAGTCCCTTATACAGCTAAAAGATACACGAACAAAAAGCAGGTATGTGCTGGGCGGATTGGGGGCAGAGTGAGTTAGGCGTATGACTTATATGACAAACTACATATAAGTGTACATCTAAGTTTAGACGCCCCTTCGAGCAGATCTAAAAAGCCGGGTAGACTTATTTAGCTAAGTATGCACATATACGCGTATATTCAGCGACGAGAGTAGAGTCACCAATAACTCCAGGGATGCACTTTTGATGATGGCCTCATTCACAGGCAGATGCTATAATTTGTGCAATAAGAAAACATCTGCTAGATTTCAGCGCACAGATTTAACACACACATTAAACATTTTTTAAATTCCTGAAGCAGTAAGCTAATACTATGCAAATGTATCAGGAGTAAGAAAAAGATCATTGAATGGAAAATGTGCATTCAGCAAAGACCGAATGCAAATTTTTCCTCAGGAAGGGGTGGGGGGAGTCCCTTAAAACTGGAGAGAGAAACTACTCATCCAGCTAAACTGTGCACTTATCCATCTATCTTGCTGTGGTTAGTTATCCTCCGCCTCATAGCTGGATAAATATGGCCTTATCTAGCTATTTGGCCATGGTTAGAAATTGAAACTTCCTTTTTCAGGATTTGAAAAACTTCTTTTTTCGCCTGCCCCTCTGGTTTTAAGGGCCAGCATAGCAACACAGGAAACTTTACTCCACCTCTGCCCAGGAATAAAGTTTCCAGCATTAACAAAACCAGAGTTAAGGCCAGCGCACCTCTCTGCACCGAGGAGTACTGTGTAATGTCCTCATTTGCATGAGATTTCCATGTCAGGGTGCTAAGCAGTACTCACATTTTGGAACGCACATTTTGTGAGTGTAAAACTACCTACTGCATTGGTAGTAAGTTTTAAGTTCTCAAAATGTACATTTAAATAAGTGTAAAGCTGTGCATTCGACTGTCAATGAGATACACACCCACAATGTTATGTATTACTACAGCACTGATGATGGACCAGTTCAGACTTTTATTATCATGATTTGCAATTTCAGTACTAAGAAATATAAAATATATGTTCTACAGTAACAAAGCAATTATAAATTATATAAATCAGTGTAGCCTAAGAGGAATTAATTATTTTGCAGTGATCACTGTTCAGAATCCTGATTGATGGTTTGGGGGTTTCTCTTCCTGAAGGGCACTTTCCATGATGGAAAATCCTTGCCCAGGATTTTCTGAGCTTGCAATTGTTCAGAATCAGAATCACAGAGTGCAGAGAGGGGAAGGCAGCAATTCCAACTGAAATAACCACTGTCCAGGACGTTTCACCGGACATCCAGAACTTTGTTTGCAAGATTCTGCATATGAAATAGAAAGCACAAAATAGGAAAAAAGAAGTCATGACTTTAATGGCAGTGAAATGGGCCTCCAGACTGGGGTTAGAGAAAGCCATGGAGCTGTTTTTCATTCGCCAGGTGTGACTCCAGAGGGATCCAATCAATAAAAGAGCAGCCACACAGAATATGAAGAAGGGCAGAGAATATCCAAGAAAAAATACGGGAATCAAATAATTGAAATTAACTACCCCATTCAATCCACCTGCATTTAGTGTGATCCTCTTGGTGAAATTGTATTGGTGTTCCTTGCATAAATCCCAGACTAATGTACAATTGATGAGATTGCTGTCGTTTGCGGTGAGACCAGTGGTGGAGTTGCTGTGGTATTCCTTGTAGTATACCCAAGCTGTGGAAAAGCTGGTGACTATGGATGCCAGCACGGAGCCCAGGAGCATCCAGCGCACTATCCCAGGGATCTTCAATTTCAGAAAGATGAAGAGGGGGTGGCTGAAACTGGCAATCTTGGTACAATAGAAGACGGAAAGACAGCATGCAAACCAGAAGCTAGAAAATTCTATAAATACCCAGGTAAACATTAAAATATTAGAAATTTCTGATTGATTATATAAGTCTGGATAAACTGCAAATAAGATATTATCCAGCATTATTCCCCATTGGAAGCAGAATCTAGCTGCACCAAGGCAGGTCAGAATGACATCAATTGAATTCAGATGTCTGCTCTTCACCCAGTCAATGCCATTCACAGCCACAATGAATCCATTGACCACACTGCCTAGCGCTGTAAAAGCAGCGATGATGATCAGTGTGACAGTCTGAACCGTGGGTAACATCCTTCCCCCACTAGAATCACTGGTCACAATTCAGCTCACCGATTAATACCAGAGGAAGCAGCCTGAAGCAGTCAAAGTCCCACTGTTCTGCTCGTGCTGGACTGACAGACAGACCCTGCACTCTCTGACTTATTGCTTCAGTCTTAGAATCTGCAGAGGATGAGCTCAGCGATAGGACAGGAGGAAGATTTTTATGTTTTACTCAGGAAGGCACAAACCATGAACAGGGATGCAAATGTCAGATGGATTCTGTTACAAAGTACTGTATCATAAACAAATTCTGTCATTTTCTCTTCAAAAGTATGTTTAGACTTTGTGCTTGTGTGTTTTTGTGTGTGGGTGCAGGGTATCTAAAGAAATATTTGTTGAATTTGAGAAACATTAAACCTAATGAGGGCTAGAGAGTTTAGAATTTTACCTGCTAAAATGGGGAAATCAAAACTTGTTTCATCCGTATTTTATTGCGTGTAAAAGAACCTGCACGGTGAGGGTACTTTTATCTACGTAGAAAAGGGGAAAGGTTAGTATGGGAGAGAGAAAGTACACATAGGCATGCCATATTCAAGGCAAAATGCAGGAACCAGATAAATGTAAGTTTTGCTTTCCAGTAGTACAAATTCCCCTTCTACATTTGGTGTGATCCTATTGGTGGAAATGCGCTAATGCTGCTTGCATAAATCCCAGGCTCATGTGCAATTGGTGAGAATGCTCTTGGGGAGAGATCAGTAGTGTAGTTCCTTCATTTTTCCTTGTAGTATCCCCAGGCTATGGGGCAGCTGGTGAACAGGGTTACCAAAATGGAGCCCAAAGCAGTCGGGGCACTATCCCAGGGAGCTTCAATTTCACAATAGAAGACAGACAGGCAGCAAGCAAACCAGAAGCTAGAAAGTTGAAGAAATATCCATTGTAAAACATGTTACCATGTATGTTATTATTTTATTTCTATAGAATGTGTTACATTTTGAGGTATTTATTGTATTTCATTTTATTTCTTATGTTGCTTTTATTCATTTTATTTGCTTTTTTAATTTGATTTTGATCCAAAAAGACCTGTTTTTATTATTTAATGACATATGTTATGTTTTGTAATTATGAATGTTATATTGTAAATCACCATGAACTTTGGAATGGCGGTCAATAAATTGCCAATAAATAAATAAACTCTTCTCCAGCATTATTTCCCATTGGAAGCAGAATCTAGCTGCATTTAGACTGATCAGAATGACATCAATTGTGTTCAGATGTCTTGTCTGCATCCAGTCAATGCCAATCACAGCCACAATGAAGGCATTGACAGCATTCCTTAGCATTGTAAAAGCAATAAAGCATCGAAGGTGATCGGTGTGACAGTATGAACTGTGAATGACTTCGTTCCCTTGGTAGAATCACTGATCACAGCTCAGCTTCCTGAGTAATGCCAGAAGTAGCCTAGAGTAAACTGTCTCAAAGTCTCAATTTACTGCCAGATTTGGACTGGCATACAGACCCTACAGTTTCTGATTTACTGCAGATATCTTAGAATATATCATATGATATACACCGTTTAAGGCGCGTTATAGCCTTATCATGGCTTGATTAAACTCCCTATAAATTAGGTTCCTAAGTTGGTCAACTATTTTCAGTCAAAATTAGATGCCTAAGTATTCAATTGAAAATTCACCTAAAATTAGGGGTCTAAATGTAGGACTCCTATTAATTTGCCTAGATTTAGGATCCAGGGACAATAACTTTAATACGTATGTGGATGCACCCACATATGCAGGAATTTTAAATAGTCCACGCAAGTGTGTGCATACAATTTAAAATACACCTAGCATGCAAATATGTGCTCCTAATTCTAAGCGGTTACACAAGCAAATGTTATTCCCTGTACGTACCTGGATCATTCCAGACTCCTGGGTTTATGCATCTGTGCCAGCAGATGGAGACAGAGAAGTTTAACTGACACTGCTTGATAAGCACTGGTGCCACCTGCAGTTCCTCAGTATTTCTCTGTCTCAGCAGATGATGGCTGGTGCATTCACCTGCAGTTTCTGGTGATTTTTCGATCTTTTTTCTTTTTCTGTTTCTTTTTCTCAGGAGCATTTCTCCCAGGGGTAGGGTTCCCTGGGGGAACCCTTCCCTGTTTGGTTGAGGTGGACGAGCTGGAGGATGGTGACCTTTTGGTACGCTTGCTCTGGCTCCCATCCATGAGGTGCAAATCTGATGGTCCAGATCCCTCCCTTCACGAGGCCGCCTAAGTGGCTTTTCAGCTTTTTGTTTTTAGGGCTCTCTCTCCTAGCTTTCAGGCTGAGCTGAAGCTGGACAGCTCCCCTTGGCCTTAGGAGAGCAGAAGCCTGTCATCTTTGTAAAGTTTTAAAAAACCCAAAAAAACAGTTTCAGCAGGAAGCAGCTGCATTGGGACGGTAAGTCTCTCCCAGGCTCTACAGGCAGCATTTTCGCTATTGGGGCAGCGTTTTTCAGGGGACGGTCTCACTGGGTTCCATGGTTAACTGCGTGCTATGGTTCGAGGTTGAGCTTGCCGTGCAAGTGGAGCAGTTCCTGCCTGCCTCAGTCGTCTCTCTCTCTCTCTCTGCTCGGTATGTGTTTTGGGTGGTGAAGGGCTTTCTCTTTCCCCTCCCCCCACAAAACACCAGCATATCGGGCCTTCTTCTGCCGCCGATATGGTTGCTGTTTGGGACAGGGTTTCCCGTGTCGTGCCTTCGACCATGGCCAGTGCAGGAATGGCGACCATTTTAGGTTCCTCGACAGACTTGGCAGTATTTTCGTGGGGGGGGGGGGGGCTGGAGGACTCCTCCCCGTGGCTTTCCCCAGTGCACCTGGGCCCTATAGGGGGGCAGGGAAGCCTGAATGACGTGCTGCCGGTGGATTTAGATCGGTCAGGGGGTGCTTGGCCTACGGAGTCTGCTCCCCGCGGTTTCTCCCCGGAATTTATTTTACTGTTCCACCACACTTTTTTGGCACAGCAGGAAGGGTCATACCTTCAGCTGAGGGAATGGCCCCTCCTCAGCTGTTCAGGCGGCTGGGTCTGGCTCTATTTGGTCGCGAGGTATTTTGATTCCTGGGATGCAGCGTTTGCTGGGGCCACCACGGAAGACGAGAAGACAGGGGGTTCTGGGGGGGCCCTCAGAGACTCCTGGGGATACAAGGCTCCCCTTAGAGGGGGTTCTGGCCCCTAATCATGGAGCGGTCAACCCAGATGTTGCAGACCCGGATGCTGCTGATACAGATCCAGTCGACGATGTGGCTGATATGCCAGTGTCCAGGGACAATCCCAAGATTCTTTGTTTCATTGGGAGGAATTGGCCCCCTTAATTCCGCTGGTCCTCGAGGAGCTCGCTTTGCAGCTCCCTCAGTTGGATTCGGACCCACATGGGGCAGACCCAGTTCTGGATGAGACTCGAGATCATCCCTCAGCCTTTTGCTTACTATAGGTCCATGCAGGGGATGGTGGTCCAGGAGTGGAGTTCTCCACATGTGGGATTACAGGTGGGCAGAGCTATGTCAAATATCTATCCCTTATCCGAGCAGATGTTAGAGCTCTTTACTATGCCGAAGGTGGATGCTGCGGTATCGGCTATCAACAAGAAGACAACTATTCTGGTGGCGGGGCCGCAGTTTTAAAGGATGTCCAAGACCGCTAACTTTTAAAAAGGAGATAGAGCAGCTTTTAAACTAGAACAAAGGGGAAAGCCGACAGTCGCTCAGCAGCGCATGGTTCGGAGAGATGTATCTTTAAAGGATACTAATGATGCATTAGAATTAGGGCATCCCGACAGTGAGGTTCCAATAATTAGAAAAGTAGTCCAAGTGCCTGTAACTAAAAACTCACCTGAGCTAAAAAAATTCTAACTTATCCCTATCAATTAAAAAGCAGAATAAAAATACAAACAAAAAACAAACTTTGAAATGTTTGTATGCTAATGCCAGAAGTCTAAGAAGTAAGATGGGAGAATTAGAATGTATAGCAGTAAATGATGACATAGACTTAATTGGCATCTCAGAGACATGGTGGAAAGAGGATAACCAATGGGACAGTGCTATACCGGGGTACAAATTATATCGCAATGACAGAGAGGAGCAGTCGGGGGGAGGTGTGGCGCTTTATGTCCGGGATGGCATAGAGTCCAACAGGATAAACATCCTGCATGAGACTAAATACAAAATTGAATCTTTATGGGTAGAAATCCCTTGTGTATCAGGGAAGACTACAGTGATAGGGGTATACTACCGTCCACCTGGTCAAGATGGTGAGATGGACAATGAAATGCTAAGAGAAATTAGGGAAGCTAACCAAATTGGTAGTGCAGTAATAATGGGAGACTTCAATTACCCCAATATAGACTGGGTAAATGTATCATCGGGTCAAGCTAGAGAGATAACGTTCCTGGATGGAATAAATGATAGCTTTATGGAGCAATTGGTTCAGGAACCGACGAGAGAGGGAGCAATTTTAGATCTAATTCTCAGTGGAGCACAGGACTTGGTGAGAGAGGTAACGGTGGTGGGGCCGCTTGGCAATAGTGATCATAATATGATCAAATTTGATTTAATGACTGGAAAAGGAACAGTGTGCAAATCCAAGGCTCTCGTGCTAAACTTTCAAAAGGGAAACTTTGATAAAATGAGAAAAATTGTTAGAAAAAAACTGAAAGGAGCAGCTACAAAAGTAAAAAATGTCCAAGAGGCATGGTCATTGTTAAAAAATACCATTCTAGAAGCACAGTCCAGATGTATTCCACACATTAAGAAAGGTGGAAAGAAGGCAAAACGATTACCGGCATGGTTAAAAGGGGAGGTGAAAGAAGCTATTTTAGCCAAAAGATCTTCATTCAAAAATTGGAAGAAGGATCCAACAGAAGAAAATAGGATAAAGCATAAACATTGGCAAGTTAAATGTAAGACATTGATAAGACAGGCTAAGAGAGAATTTGAAAAGAAGTTGGCTGTAGAGGCAAAAACTCACAGTAAAAACTTTTTTAAATATATCCGAAGCAGAAAGCCTGTGAGGGAGTCAGTTGGACCGTTAGATGATCGAGGGGTTAAAGGGGCACTTAGAGAAGATAAGGCCATCGCGGAAAGATTAAATGATTTCTTTGCTTCGGTGTTTACTGAAGAGGATGTTGGGGAGGTACCCGTACTGGAGAAGGTTTTCATGGGTAATGATTCAGATGGACTGAATCAAATCACGGTGAACCTAGTAGATGTGGTAGGCCTGATTGACAAACTGAAGAGTAGTAAATCACCTGGACCGGATGGTATACACCCCAGAGTTCTGAAGGAACTAAAAAATGAAATTTCAGACCTATTAGTAAAAATTTGTAACTTATCATTAAAATCATCCATTGTACCTGAAGACTGGAGGATAGCAAATGTAACCCCAATATTTAAAAAGGGCTCCAGGGGCGATCCGGGAAACTACAGACCGGTTAGCCTGACTTCAGTGCCAGGAAAAATAGTGGAAAGTGTTCTAAACATCAAAATCACAGAACATATAGAAAGACACGGTTTAATGGAACAAAGTCAGCATGGCTTTACCCAGGGCAAGTCTTGCCTCACAAATCTGCTTCACTTTTTTGAAGGAGTTAATAAACATGTGGATAAAGGTGAACCGGTAGATATAGTATACTTGGATTTTCAGAAGGCGTTTGACAAAGTTCCTCATGAGAGGCTTCTAGGAAAAGTAAAAAGTCATGGGATAGGTGGCGATGTCCTTTCGTGGATTGCAAACTGGCTAAAAGACAGGAAACAGAGAGTAGGATTAAATGGGCAATTTTCTCAGTGGAAGGGAGTGGACAGTGGAGTGCCTCAGGGATCTGTATTGGGACCCTTACTGTTCAATATATTTATAAATGATCTGGAAAGAAATACGACGAGTGAGATAATCAAATTTGCAGATGACACAAAATTGTTCAGAGTAGTTAAATCACAAGCAGATTGTGATAAATTGCAGGAAGACCTTGTGAGACTGGAAAATTGGGCATCCAAATGGCAGATGAAATTTAATGTGGATAAGTGCAAGGTGATGCATATAGGGAAAAATAACCCATGCTATAATTACACGATGTTGGGTTCCATATTAGGTGCTACAACCCAAGAAAGAGATCTAGGTGTCATAGTGGATAACACATTGAAATCGTCGGTTCAGTGTGCTGCGGCAGTCAAAAAAGCAAACAGAATGTTGGGAATTATTAGAAAAGGAATGATGAATAAAACGGAAAATGTCATAATGCCTCTGTATCGCTCCATGGTGAGACCGCACCTTGAATACTGTGTACAATTCTGGTCGCCGCATCTCAAAAAAGATATAATTGCGATGGAGAAGGTACAGAGAAGGGCTACCAAAATGATAAGGGGAATGGAACAACTCCCCTATGAGGAAAGACTAAAGAGGTTAGGACTTTTCAGCTTGGAGAAGAGACGACTGAGGGGGGATATGATAGAGGTGTTTAAAATCATGAGAGGTCTAGAACAGGTAGATGTGAATCAGTTATTTACTCTTTCGGATAGTAGAAAGACTAGGGGACACTCCATGAAGTTAGCATGGGGCACATTTAAAACTAATCGGAGAAAGTTCTTTTTTACTCAACGCACAATTAAACTCTGGAATTTGTTGCCAGAGAATGTGGTTCGTGCAGTTAGTATAGCTGTGTTTAAAAAAGGATTGGATAAGTTCTTGGAGGAGAAGTCCATTACCTGCTATTAAGTTCACTTAGAGAATAGCCACTGCCATTAGCAATGGTTACATGGAATAGGCTTAGTTTTTGGGTACTTGCCAGGTTCTTATGGCCTGGATTGGCCACTGTTGGAAACAGGATGCTGGGCTTGATGGACCCTTGGTCTGACCCAGTATGGCATTTTCTTATGTTCTTATGTTCTTATAAGCTGGAGATTCTCCTCAAGCGGATCTTTGAGGTTTCTGCTTTGAACCTTCGGGTGGCTATTTGCTCTAGCTTCATGCAGCGGACATGCTTGCGTTGGGTGAAACAGCTGCAAGGGGACCAAGCTGGTCTTGTGGAGCACTAAGAGGCTTCAGTGGCGTAAGTAGCTGACGCATTGTATGACTTAGTGTGGGCCTCTTCACAGCTTATGGCTTCTGCGCTTTTGGTCCGGAGATTATTGTGATTGCGGCACTGGTCGGTGGATGTTTCGTCCAAATCTCAGTTGAGTTCCCTGCCGTTTAAGGGCTGTCTTTTGTTTGGAGAGGACTTCAAGCAGTTGGTAAAACAGTTAGGGTACAATAAGGTCCAGAAGTTGCCAGAGGACAGGCCTAAGTCCAGACAGGCCTTTCAGTCTCGGGCCCATTTCTGTGAAGGCAGAAGGCCTCAATATGCGAGGGGGGAAACAGCCCCGCAGAGGCAGTTTGCGGGCCATGGTCATTCCTGGGAGCAGACTTTTCAGGGAGCTTGGAGGACTTTTAGAACCCCCTTTGGAGATGAGGCTCTGGGGCAAAATACTCCCAATGAGGCGAGGCTGGCCCACTCCGTCATTCCCTTCTTAGGGTGGCAACTAGCGCTTTTCTACGAGGAGTGGGCCAGTCTCACTCAGGATGAGTGGGTCCACTTGATCATAAAAAACAGTTACGCTTTAGAATTTGCTCATCCCATCTGCAACCTCTTTTTGGTCTCCCCTTGCAGTTCGTTGACAAAGCAATGCACAGTTCAGGAGACCTTGGACAGATTGCAGGGTTTAGGAGCCGTATTGCAGGTACCCCCAGAAGAACTAGGCTCTGTTTATTTCATGGTTCCCAAAAAGGAGGGAAGTTTTCGGCCCATTCTGGACCTAAAAAGAGTAAATGCAGTCCTGAAAGTCCCGAGATTTTGCATGGAAACCCTAAGGTCTGAGATTGCAGCAGTTCGCAGTTGGAAATTTCTAGCTTCCTTGGATCTAACAGAGGCAAATCTTCATATCCCCATTTGTCGGGATCATCAGCATTATCTGAGGTTCATGGTTCTCGGTCACCATTTCCAGTTTCAGGCCCTTCCTTTCAGCCTATCCACGGTGCTGCGAACCTTCACCAAGATCATAGTTGTAGTAGCGGCGGCCTTGCGGCATGAGAGAGTTCTGGTACATCCTTATCTCAGTGATTGGCTCATCAAGGCAAAGTCAGAGGCCAGTTGTCACTCAGCGGTCAGGAAGGTCATTCAACTCCTTCAGTCACTGGGCTGGGTAGTGAATTTCGCCAAGAGCCATCTCAATCTGACCCAGTGTCTCGAGTATCTGGGAGTCTGGTTTGACACGCGCATGAGCAAGGTGTTCATGACAGATGAGAGAGCAAACAAATTGCAGTCACAGATCCACTGTCTATTGGCATTGTGGGTGCCCAGAGCTTGGGATTTTTTGCAGGTTCTGGGATCCATAGCTTCCACCCTCGAGTTGGTTCCCTGGGCTTTTGCGCATATGAGACCATTACAGAAATCCGCTGTCGGAGCTTTTTCATCAGCCAGTATTGCTGGATGTTCCTATGAGGGAGAGCCTCTCTTGGTGGCTCCAATCGTCTCACATTCTTTGGAAAGTTGCTCTAAGGCAGGGGTCGGGAACCCATGGCTCGCGAGCCAGATATGGCTCTTTTGATGGCTGCATCTGGCTCGCAGACAAATCTACTAAATCAGTGTGTCGCCACACTTTCCAGTCCCCCGCTGACCCAGCTGCTCCCCGGTCCTCCTCCGCCCGGGCTTAAAATGGTGTCAGCCCGGGCGGAATGCGGCAGAATAGCTGGAGTCGGCGGCACCGGTATGCTCTCTTCTTCCCGCCCCCACCCCCCCACCCCGCGGCCCGGAAGAGGAAGTGGTGAGCATCGGGTGCGTGCGCGGGAAGAAGAGACCACGCTAGTGTGGTCAGCGTCGGTCCGATGAAAAGAAGACTGTGCAGCGCGGCTCGGAGGAAAATAAAGAAGAGCTTCAACCGCGGCCGATGGGACTCCTCCTCCGCGAGGGCTGAAAATGAAGGAGGTTAGCGTTGGGAGGAGGCTGCTGCTGCCGTGAGTTCCCGGGGTGGGGGTGGGGGAGAGAGAGAGTGAATGAGCGAGCAAGCATGTGTGTTTGAGATCCTGTGTGTGTGAGTGAGAGATTGCATGTATGTGAATGATTGAGAGCCTGTATATGTGAAAGAGAGTATGTCCGTGATTGAGAGCCTTCCTGTGAGAGAGAGAGCATGAATGTAAGTTTACGATTGGGAACCTGTATGTGTAAGTTTGTGATTGAAAACCTGTTTGTGTGAAAGAGTATGTGTGTATGATTGAGATCCTTTGTGTGTGAGAGAGATCATGTGTATGTATGATTAAGAGCCTGTGTGTATAAGTAAGAGAGAGCATGTGTGTCTGTGTGTGATTGAGAGCTGGTTTAGGTGATGGAGCATGTGAGTATGTGATTGAGAGCCTGAGTGTAAATGAGAGAAAGAGAGGACATGTTTGTAAGCATGTGAATGAGAGTCTGTATGTGAGAGAAAAAGACAGCATGTATTTATGTGATTGAAAGCCTGTGTGTGACCCTCACATGGCCCGCAAACTGCCTCTGCGGGGCTGTTTCCCACCTCGCATATTGAGGCCTTCTGCCTTCACAGAAATGGGCCCGAGACTGAAAGGCCTGTCTGGACTTAGGCCTGTCCTCTGGCAACTTGTGGACCTTATTGTACCCTAACTGTTTTACCAACTGCTTGAAGTCCTCTCCAAACAAAAGACAGCCCTGTGTGTAAGCGTGAAAAGATAGACAGCATGTGTATAAATGTGTAATTAAGAGCCTATATAAGTGAGAGAGAAAAAGCATGTGTATATGTGAGTGACTGAGAGCATGGGCGCTGGTATGTGACTGAGAGAGGAGAAAGTTCCAAGCAAACCACCCCTCCTCCTGCTAATTCAGAACAATCTCAGGACACCTGGATATCAAATGTTCCCAGGTATGCAGAGCAAAAAAATTTTTGTATCCTTATTATTTTTCATTACTGGGTCTTTGTGTCTGCTATTTTGAAATATTTTGTTGGTATCTGGAAATTTTTTATATGAGTTTTTAATTACTGGATATTCCACTCATCAGCTGTTTCGAAATATGTTCTTTTTGTTAGTACAGTTTTACTGCTGATGATTTTATATTTCTTGATTTGTTTTATAAGGATGGGTGATGTTTCTTTTTTCCTTTGTTACACTGCATACAGAGACTCTGGCTTGTTGCAGTTTCCAATTCAGTTTTTTCTGCATGCTTCTAGTTATGCGTTTTGGTCTCTTTATTCTATGTTAGGTGAGGGTCAGCACATGATTCAGGTGAGGTTTTCTGCTGGCGTGTAGTTTCTGTGTAGGACTCTATAGCAGCCTGACTTGGTCCGTTTTCCTAATAGGAGATGTATTGGTGTCTTAAGGCCTGGTGTAATATTTTCAGAGACTTATTGTACTTTAAAAGTGTGATCTTACATAAAATGCACACATTTACTTGTATTTAGTTTTAAACATATTGTATGGCTCTCATGGAATTACATTTTAAAATATGTGGCGTTCATGGCTCTCTCAGCCAAAAAGGTTCCTGACCCCTGCTCTAAGGTATCGGATTGGATCTTTGTTACTAGCGATTAGGGGTGTGCATTTGTTTGCAACATATTGGCAATCCGTAACGTATATGCCATATTCGTTGTATTTGTGGGGGTCACGAAACATATGGCGAACCCCCACGAATACAATGTATCACTAATGAATAACCCCCCCCTCCTGACCCCCCCCCCCCCCAAGACTTGCCAAAAGTCCCTGGTGGTCCAGCGGGTGTCCTGCATTAGGGCCGTCGGCTGCTGGTATTCAAAATGGCGCCAATAGCCTTTGCCTTTACTATGTCACAGGGGGTCACGAGGGTGGGGGGGGGGGGGGGTCAGGAGGGTGGGGGGTTGTAGTTAATTAAATTTAAAGGGTTGGGATGGGGGTTTTTTTGGAAATGAATACCTATGTAACTAATGAATGGATCGGGGTTCCCCGAGAACAGATGCAACGGATTTGGGTCCCGACGAATACTAATACCGAATGGGATGAATCCGTCCCTGCTGCACATCCCTACTACCAATGCCAGTCTGTCTGGTTGGGGGGCAGTTTGCCAGCTTCAGTCAGCTCAGGGTGTGTGGTCGCCGGAAGAGCGCTCCTGGGCTATCAAACGCTTGGAGAACAGGGTGGTGTGATTAACATTGCTGGCCTTTCTACCAATGGTCCAAGATAATTCAGTCAGAATTCTGTCGGACAATGCGACGACTATGGCTTATATTAATCGACAAGGTGGTACCAAGAGCCGGATGGTAGCTCAAGAGGCTCAGGAGTTAATGATCTGGGCGGAGGCACACTTGACCCAGATAGCAGCCTCTCATATTGCGGGCAACGAGAATGTCCAGGTAGATTTTCTAAGTCACAGTCTTCTAGATCTGGGCAAATGGGAGCTGTCAGAGTCAGTGATGCAGCTCATTCGCAAGAAATGGGGTTGTCCACATGTAGATCTGATAGCATCTAGCCACAATGCAAAAGTCCCACAATTTTTCTGCCACAGACGAGACTATGGAGCCGAGGGTGTCGACACTCTAGTGATTCCTTGGCCTCAGGGAGTTCTACTTTATGTGTTTCCTCTGATGGCAAGGTTTTGCGCAGAATAGAGAAACATCTGGGGGATGTTGTATTGGTGGCTCCGGAGTGGCCACGTCGCCCGTGGTTTGCGGATCTTGTCAACTTGGCCGTGATGAATGGTCCAATACGGTTTAGTCATCTCTCTCATCTGCTCCATCAAGGTCCCATATTTTTCGATCAGGCAGATCGCTTCTGTCTAGTGGCTTGGCTTTTGAGAGGTGACGTTTAAGGCACAGTGGGTACCCAGAGTCGGTTATTACTACCCCTCTGCATGCAAGGCGCATATCTACCTCATTGTCTTACGTCCGAGTCTGGAAGGTTTTTGAGGCTTGGTGTGTGGCCAAAGGTGTTGCTGCTTTGTGGGCTTCGGTGTCCCAGATTTTATCCTTCCTGCAAGATGGCTTGTGCAAAGGCTTGGCATTTAACTCTCTCCGAGTTCAGTAGCAGCTCTGACCTCTTTGTGAGGGACAATTGTCCTCTCATCCTGATGTTGTACAGTTTCTTCGAGGGCTCAAGAATTTACGTCCTCCGGTACAGAAGGTCTGTCCATTTTGGAAACTTAATCTGGTCCTTCGAGCTTTGTGTGAACCACCTTTTGAGCCTCTTCATAGGATGACTCTTAAGGGTTTGACCTTGAAGGTTGTTTTCCTGGTAGCCATTTGTTCGGCACGGAGAATATCCGAGTTGTGGGCTTTATCTTGTAGGGATCCGTTCCTACAGGTTTCGGATTTGGGGGTGTCCTTATGGATGGTTCCATCTTTCCTTCCCAAGGTGGTCTCAGCTTTTCATGTTAATCAGACGGTCGAACTTCCAGATTTTCCCCAATTTGGATGCTTCTTCTCCTCATGCGAGGGAACTCAGGCATTTGGACTTACGGAGGGCCTTACTGAGATATCTGGAGGTGACCAATGCCTTTTGGAGATCTGATCACCTATTTGTTTTGTGGAGCGGCACAAAGAAAGGGCTCCAGGCTTCCAAAGCTACCATTGCGAGGTGGCTCAAGGAGGCTATTGGGTCAGCCTTTATTCTTAAGGGCTGCCAGCTGTTATGGTTTGTGGGTAAGTGGACTCTTGGCCTGAGATGTGAGTTGTTACCACCTGTGGGGAAGAGCCCCACAGGTCCACTATGTCGGGAGGTGAGGTCAGGGACAGCAGGGAGCTCTGGGTGAGGCTGTGGTGAAGTCCCAAGGAGCCAGGAGGGATTCCCACAGTGGGTAGACAGGTTGGAGATAATACCTGAGCAGAGACCCCGAGGGGGCAGATGCTGGGCAGGCCGCAGAGCGGGAGGTACGAGACTGGCCGTTCAGGAGGTATTCCGGAGAGGCACCCCGAGGGGTGGAGCTGCGCAGCGAAGGAGGTGCTGATACAATGATGTAGACCAACCCGCAGAGTGGGGAAGCCCGCATCAGGTCTACAGTGATGACATATGCTCAACCCAGAGGAGCAGGGAAGTGCTGACAGTCTCTTCTACAGCAGGTAGGCGCAACCCCGAGGAGCGGAGAAGCGCTAAGGTAGAACTCCTGAGTAGCAAAGGCGTTCCAGGGCCATCCCAAGCAGTGGGGAGCCTTGCAGGGTGGGACTTCAGGAGGCACAGGGCCAGCCCGAGGAGCGGGATAGGCCAGGAGACCAGTCCCCATAGAGAGCATACCAGACAGAGTCCAAGTCCATGTAGTCCGATAGAGTAGCCACAGGAACACGGAGACAGGAGCTTTTAGAGGCGTATGGAACTTGTTGCCAAGTTGGCTTGCTGGAGGCGAAGGTGGAGCTTAAGTACCATGGTCCAATGTCATCATCAATCAGGGGTGCCCCCAAGGTTCCCGCCTAAGAGGCTTGAAAGGAGGGCCCAGTTGCGCGCGCGCCTAGGAAGGCCCGAAGTCGACGTGGGTGGCAGCGTCGTCTCGGCCACCACAAGGAGCCATGGAGAACGCGGCAGTAGAGACTAGCCTGCACTGCGAGCAGACCCGGGGAAGGCAGGAGAATGGTGCAGGATGTAAGTAAGCACAGTCACAGCCGTCTGCGACCAATGGGCTAACAGGGGAGGACCCCACCATGGGAAAATCCCTCACATGCTAGAAACTAGGTAAATTTATAGCAGATGCTATACCTGCAACCCACTCAGATTTCCACTGACCTCTGGCCTACAGCTTTCCTGTTGGTAGCACAGGTTTGCTGCCTCCTCCAGAGGCCTGTGCAGGACTGAGAAAACACCACCCTTCTGCTGGCTATATGCATTTATGCCACCTGCAGTTTCCGTTATTATGATTGAGCATATGTATCGCTCTTAAGCATGGCTGCTGTAAAACAACAGCATCCAACTTAGCATGCTTTATACCCTTCTCTCTTCTCAAGGCTTCTTAAAAAAACCTCACTGTGGAAATACAATCAATGGGTGTTACATTGCGCTCCTCTCTAAATTTAATGTCCCTAGAATAGGTACAATAATAGAATCTTCCAGGCCCATAGGGGAATAGAGATTCCTATTGAGAGATTTTTAAAAGTGCTAAGAGAAAGCCTTTGGGGAAGAGATAACAGAAAGAGTTCCTTTGCTCAAATAAAAAAAGTTCTGAGTTCTAGAGGATCAAAAAGAAGAAAATCATCCCATTGTGAATAGAGGGGTTTTCTACAGCAGCGATTCTCAACCGGTATGTCGTCAAGCACCGGCAGGTATGTCACGGCTCCTGGTGTCCCACTGCCCCACTTGTGCTTTTCTTCTCCCCAGGGGCAGGGCCAAACAGCGGAGAAATGCTGCGCACCACCGTCAAAGGCCAGGTCGGCGGGGCCGAAGATCGGAGAGATGCATTGCACCGCTGCCAAAGTCCAGGCCAGCGGGGCCAAAGAGTGAAGAGAACTGTGTGCCACTGCCAGAGGCCAGGCCGGCGGGGCCGAAGAGTGGAGAAACCCTGCGCTCTGCTGGAGGCCAGGCAGCTAGCGGCTGGAGAGATGTTGCGCGCCGCCAGAGGCCAGGCCAGCGGCGGCTGATAAGCGGAGCCCAGGGTTATTGGGCCAATGAGAAGAGGCTCCATGTGAGCTTGTGTGTGTATGAGCGGCAGCTTTGTGTGCCTCTGGTAGAATGGGTGCATGAGTAGCAGCTTTGTGTGTGACTGTGGTAGAATGGATGCCTGGGTGCATGAGTGAGAGATTGTGTGTGTGTGTATGTAAGAATGGGTGCCTGGGTGTGTGAGTGGCAGCTTTGTGTGTGTCTGTGTGTGTGTGTTAGAATGGGTGCCTGGGTGCGTGAGTGGCGTCTTTTTGTGTGTGTGGTAGAATGGGAGCAAGAGCATTTGTGTGTGTGATTGAGAGCTTGTATGTAAGTGAGAGAGCATGTGTGTGATTGAAAGAGAGACTGCTCAGAGGTGATGTGTTTCTGTGAGAGACAGACTGTTCAGAAAGATGACTGGTATGTGTGTATGTGTGAGAGAGAGAGACAGAGACTGCTCAGGGGGGTGACTGGTGCCTGTTTGAGAGAGACAGAGACTGGTCTGCGAGGTGACTGGTGTGTGTGAGTTTGTGAGAGACAGAGACTGGTCAGCGAGGTGACTGGTGTGTGTGAGTTTGTGAGAGACAGAGACTGGTCAGCGAGGTGACTGGTGTGGGTGTGAGAGAGACAGAGACTGGTCAGGGAGGTGACTGGTGTGTGTGTGGGAGAGACAGAGACTGGTCAGGGAAGTGACTGGTGTGTGTGGGAGAGACAGAGATTGGTCAGGGAAGTGACTGGTGTGTGTGTGTGTGAGGGACAGACTGGTCAGGAAGGTGACTGGTGTGTGAGAGAGACAGAGACTGGACAGGGAAGTGACTGGTGTGTGTGTGTGTGAGAGAGAGAGAGACAGACTGGACAGGGAGGTGACTGGTGTGTGTGTGCGAGAGAGACAGAGACTGGTCAGGGAGGTGACTGGTGTGTGTGTATGTGTGTGTGAGAGAGAGATAGAGACTGGACAGGGAGGTGACTGGTCTGTGTGTGAGAGAGACAGAGACTGTACAGGGAGGTGACTGGTGTATGTGTGAGGAAGAGAGACTGGTTAGGGAGGTTACTGGTCTGTGTGAGACAGAGGCTGTGTGTGTGAGTGTCTCGTTGTGGTCCCTAAGGAAGAGGACCGTGAGGACAGAGCTTCAGCAGCCACTGCTGCTTCTGGTGTGTGCTGTTGGCCTGCAAGGGAAAGGATTAGGAGAGTTTCTGGAGAGGGTAAGTAAAGGTGACTTTTAAAGTTTATTTTTCTTGATTGACTGCCATTTTAATTATTGGGTATTATATGATGTGTCTGCTGTTTTGAAATATTTTATTGATATTTGGACTATGTTTAATAATTTTTATGAGTTTTTAATTGTTGGATGTTATTCTGTTCATCAGCTGTTTTGTAACATTTATTAGTATAGTTTTACAATTATTTCTGAGTGGGTATCTATCTATAGCAACTTTGCTTGCTCTGTTTTCCTAAAAGGAGGTGTATTAGTGTTTAGAGCCTGGTTAAATATTTGTAGGGTTGCCTTTTCATAGATAGCATTGTTATGTTTGTTCCATAATACAGGTTTAACTTTGTGCAGATTAGTTTGTGTGCATTATTATGTTAAGTGCTGTTATGACTTGTAGGTATGTGGGCCCTGGGCCGAGGTGAGAGATGATACCACCCACAAGGAGGAGCCCAGTGAGCGTCACTGTTGGTAGGGGTGCAGGAGAAAGAGACAGGTCTGAGAAGGGGAATACCCAAAGAGAATAACTCAGATGTGGTATCCAGTGATGGTCCTCGGAGCGGGATACACCGCGGCAGTCTCTCTGAAGTGAGGAGATGGTAGTGGCCTGCAGCGCAGGGTACACTGCGTTATACTTCACACAGAGATGGTATTCGTAGTAACCGGCAAGGAACCTGTAGTGATGATGTGGCAATGACCTGCAGCACAGGGTACACCGAGGTGGTTCCTTAGTAGAGCTGGCACGGTCCGAGACTCAGAGTATACTGGAGAGGATATTGTAGAAAAGATGTGGCAATGGCCTGCAGCGCAGGGTACACCAAGGTGGTTCCTCACGAGAGTTGGTACGGTAGTGGCCCGAGATATGTGGGGTACACCGGAGAGGATCCCTCAAAGCTTGTTCAATAGATCCATGTAGTCAGGTTAGGTTACTCACATAGTGAAGGTTCCAGGAGCGGTCCCGGGGAACGGGAACAGAGTGCAGTCCAAGGCACAAGGCCCTCCGAGGAGCAGATAGCCAGAGACGAAGAAGGGCCCCCATGGAGCAGGTACCCAGAGCGTCTCACACTGAAGTGCAGGAACTGGAACAGGAAGTCCATACGAGAGAAGCGGATTCAGCAATGAGGGAACTCCTTGCTAACTCGTCAAATGGCAGGGCCAGTTAGCTTAAGTACAGCAGTGTGTAGACGTCATCCGGAAGGGACGCCCCCGTGGTTCCCACCATGACACGTTCAATACTGGCCCATGCGTGCACGCCTAAGTGATCTCAGGAGCAAGATGGCGGTCGGCAGTGACCACACTGTCCCGGGGACACCAGGGAAGTCGGCGATAGCTGGCCGATGCCGCCATTTTCCCCAATGGTGTCAAGGCTGAGAAAAAAGAGGTGAGCATTAGTGGTCACAGCCGTCTGCGACCGACGGGTGTAAAAGTACCCCCCCTTCTTAGGGCTGCTCTCCAGGCGTTTTGGTTTCTGAGGATGTGAAGTATGGAACTATTTGATTAAATCCTTGTTGATGATGTTGGCTGCGGGCTCCCAACTATTCTCCTCGGGGCCAAATCCCTCCTATGAGATAAAGTATTCCCAATGCCTTCCATGCTACCTTTTGTCAAGATTGTCTTCTACCTGCTAGGTGATATCCTCTTCAGCCGAAAGAGGTTGGGGCTCAGGTGGTTTCTTAGAAAACTCCGATAGGATGAGTGGTTTTAAAAAAGAGATATGGAAGGCATTGAGGATCCGAAGAGAAGTAGGTAATTGGAGAGTGTAAGTAACTGGACCCAAGCAGCGAAGCACCAGAAACGGCCCGATGTATATGGGCACAGAGCGAGCTGAGGGTAGTTTTAGGCGGATGAAGTGGGTACTGAGCCACACTTTGTCTCCAGGATTCAACTGTGGAACTGCCCGATGATGAGCATCATAGAACTTCTTGGCCTTTTGACCGGCTTGTTGGAGAAGTTGTTTAGTATACTCCCAAAGTTGGAATTCTTGTGCCGAGGCCTGGGCAGCAGGAGATGATACACACAGAGGCACTGGAAGAGGAGGCAGAGGCTGGCATCCATAGACAATCTGAAAGAGCGACGATCCAGTAGAAGCATACTGGTGAGAGTTTAAAGAAAACTCGGCCCAGGGAAGTAAGTCGGACCAGTCACTTTGCCTTGAGTTTACATATGCCCGGAGAAACTGTTTTAACGTGTGGTTCATCCTCTCTGTCTGTCTATTGGCCTGTGGATGATAGGCTGATGTGAGGTACAGGGCTATGTCAAATTTGTTCCATAATGACCTCCAAAATTTAGCCGTAAATTGTACGCCTCTATTCAAGAGGATATGTCTTGGGAGGCCATGGAAGCGAAAAATGTGGCTGATGAATAGTTTCGCTAATTCGGGAGCTGAAGGTAGACCAGGTAATGCCACAAAATGAGCCATCTTTGAAAAGCGGTTCACGGTGACTCAGATTTATTTATTTAAAATCTTTTATATACCGTCGTTTAGTAATGCACCATCACAACGGATTACATATAGGCACATATATTTAGTTCGGTTACAAAGGTATCTACAAAAGTGCCATTACAATGTCGGTACATGTTTATATAAAATAAGGTATAAGATAGGTGGCATGGATCTAGTCCACATATATGATTAATAGGGTAACCATACAAGAGTTGTGTTTAAACTGGAGTTCTCTAACATAAATATTGAGTTTAAAATGAAAAAATGTGGTGTTGCCACAGGAAAGAGGGAGATCAACAATTAAATCCGTGGCTATGTGTAACCATGGTTCGCTGGGTGCAGGAAGGGTTGAAGAAAACCCCAAGGGCGGCCTGCCGGCAGCTTTTGACAGGCGCAGGTAGGCCACAATTCCACGTAGGCATGGACGTCTTTCTTCATAGTTGGCCACCAGTTGAACCTCTGTAATGTGGAAAGTATTCTAGCTTGTCCGGGGTGACCTGCGAGCAGAGAATCATGCGCCCATCTGAGGATCTTCCTCCGGAGTGGTCGAGGGACCACAGTCTTCCCAGATGGGACCATGTCAGTTGCAGAGAGGAGCACTCTCATAGGGTCAATGATGTGGCATGGCATATCAGGAACATCTTCTGAAGTAAATGATCAGGAGATGCATCGGCTCAAGTATTTTTATCAGCTGGCCAGTATCGCAAGAGGAAATTGAACTGGGTAAAAAATAATGACCAGCGGGCCTGTCTGTGGTTCAGGCGTTGAGCATGATGTAAGTACTCAAGGTTCTTGTGATCGGTGTAAACCGTGATTTTGTGTTGTGCTTCCTTGAGCCATGGATGCCACTCTTCGAAAGCCAATTTAATCGGCAGCAATTCCTTGTCCCCTATTCCGTAATTACGCTCCACAGGAGAGAAGCGTTGAGAAAAGAATGAGCAGGGGTGCAAGGTGTGATTGGCTGAGTGTTGGCTGAGGACAGCACCAATGCCAACGTCCGAAGCGTCCACCTCAACAATGAAGAGTCATCGAGGATCCGGGTGGCATAAACATGGCTCTTGTATGTACTCCATCATTGCTTTGGTCTCCGTCAGAGAAAGTGGGTACACCCTTCTTTTGGGAGGTTCAGTGTTAGGTAGTATGTTTATGGTGCAATCAAAAGAACGAAGGAGTGGTAGAGTGTCTGTCGCCTTTTTGGAGAATACATCGCTGAAAGAGGAATACTGCCAGGGAAGTCCCAGGAGAGATGTGGCAGTCGTCAGACAAGGCAAAGCAGTTACCATCTCTAAGCATCTCCCATGGTAGGATTTGCCCATCTAGACAATTGCAGGGTGGTCCAGTGAAACCGTGTTGTGTGCGTTTGTAACCGTGGCAGTCCAAGCACCACAGAATGTATGGCCTTATCTAAGACCAAAAAAGAAATGGTCTCCGTGTGTAGTGAACTGGTGCAAAGTTGAATTGGTGTAGTGGAGAAAGTAACTTCGTCTGGTAACTGCTCACCGTGAATTGAAGATAGGAGCAAGGGCGTGGGTGTCCGCACGGTGGGGAATCGTAGGTGTTCCATGAGTTGTCTGAGTATAAAGTTCTTACCATCCCCAGAGTCGACCAGAGCTAGGGTATGAAACTCTAAGGCTTCTGAGTTAATGGAGACAGGTAGTGTGAGTAGAGGAGCTAGTGCGGTCAGGCCTAGGAGGACTCCTCCGACGGTTCCTAGGCCAGGGAGTTTCCCGGACAGAGAGGACAGGAGGGTACTGCTTGTCCAGGCTGATGACAATACATGCAAAGACCTGATCTTTGCTGATGGTGCCTTTCTTTCACGGAGAGATGACTGCGGCCCATTTGCATGGGTTCCTCTTCTTCGGTGTTGGGTGAAGGAGTCGTCGTGACGGGAGGTGTAGAGCGAATGCGTGGAGCACTTGATGAAATCCTCTTGGATCCTCTAGCCTCATATAATTGCTCACACAGACGACGATCTATGCGACCGGCCAGGTCAATCAGGGAATCCAATGCCTCAGGTAGTTCATGTGCTGCTAATTTGTCTCTGATGCGTGAACGTAGTCCTTCCAGGAATATGGCACGCAGACAGCCCAGGTGCCAGTGTAATTTGGAGGAAAGAGTTCTAAATTCAATGACATATTCAGTCAGTGACCGGGCTCCTTGATGCAGATGCAGGAGTGCAGATGCAGCGATGGTCCTGCAAGCAGGGTCATCAAAAACAGAGTGAAACAGGGCAATAAAGCCTGGCAGGGAGAGGAAGTGACGTCATCGGGGTTGATGGAAGCCTGAAAAGGTGCTCCTCTCGCCGGCAAGCAAACATCCCAAACCTTCGTAATATTAAGACTGAAATCTTGCTGGAAAATTACCAATACCTTAGATAAAGCACAGCTGATGACAACTAAAAGAAAATCGCTCGGTTTTAGGCAATACTCATACCAGAAAAATGAGCCAATACATGAGGTCCTGGAGAACAAAATGGCGGAACTAGATGAGGAGGATGACCACGGCCCTACTCCCGATCTGGCGAGCGAAGAGACGCTGTCAGCTGCTCTCATACCGACGAGAGATGAATTTAGGGAGTGGTTTTGCGAGTTAAGGCTCGATATTAAGAATCATAAGAGAGACATCAATGAGGTGAAAGAAGAGATGGCGGATATAGGGCGCCAATTAGATGAAACGGAGACCCGGATGGAAGCACAGGCCAAGGATATTAAAATCTTAGAAAACGACATGAAGGGTATGCAGCAAACTTGCGAAGATCTTTCCCTTAAGCTTGAAGATATTGAAACTGGACCAGACGAAGCAATCTCTGGTTCCAGAGGATACCAGAATCGTTGAAAACCAGAACTACACTGAGGTAGTACAACAGATTTGTGCCAGTATACTTCTAGAATCTGGCACCCCATCTACGGAGGAAATGAGCCTAGTCAAAATCGATAGAGCACATAGGGTGCTGGGTCAGCGGCAATCGAGTCAACATTGTGACATTATTGTATTCACAATTATCAGTAAAAAGAGAATATCTACCGTATCATTCATCAATAGCTCTCTATACAGTGGAAGGACCAAACTATCACAGTGTTCATGGACCTGGCAACAATCACTCTCCACAAACAGCAAGAAGTTTGAGCCATTACCACGTGTTAAGGAGGGAAAACCTGAAATATAGATGGCTCTATCCTTTCGGGCTGTAATTCTCGAGACAAGGTGCGACTTACAGAATAAAATCTTTGGCTGAAGTGGCGAAAGTATTGCTGGAAGCTGGTTACTCAGACCAGGACGTTAAAAATTCGACGCCAGTCCCGGCCGCTTGAAGATCAGAGCAACCATGATGGCAGAGAGTGGAAAAAGGGGGGTGTAGACTCAAAAGAAATTCCCCGAGTCCACCAACATCTAAGGACGCTACCTGAGAGCTTAGAGCTGAGACATAGTTCACCCTCAGGTCCTGTTCTGAATGACTAAGCTTTATGGTACTTGCGGGTTGCAGTTTAACCCATGAGTAGGCATAAAAAAGCCTACGGTTATCTCATAGGAGGTGTTCAAGAATATAGAATTAAGCAAGTTGATTCTGTTAAAAGTTACATTTTTGAGTTCGATCGGATGTTCACTTGCTGAGCAGGGGAGGTTATGGCACCCTGTTGATTATCCTCTCATGTCTCCTACTGACCCTCCCTTCGGGGACGGTTGTCTAGTGAGTAAAGGGGAGTTGGATTGGGGAGGGGGGGGGGGTCTTGCTCTATTAAGATAAGCAAGCCACTGGGTTTAATAATGCTTTTCATGCCATATGTTCCCATTTTCTTTTATGCATGCCCTCTGTTCTTGTTTACAATACGGAATCATGGTCGGCTTATGAACTGGGGGTACAATCTCTTCTCAGGGTTAAATTGGCTTATGATACCTGGCCATACTTATAGATGTCTCATTGTACCCAATGGCTGATTTTAAAAAATTATCAATGAACGTTAAAGGGTTAAAGTCCTTTCGAAAGCGAAGACTGTTTTATAATGACTTACAGAAACAGAATGTGGTTATAGCTATGGTTCAAGAGTCTCACCTTACCAGTAGATATGTGAGCTTAATAAGATCATCCCAATACCCTCAACAGTATTGGGCTGCGGCCACCAAAGATTCCAATTACACAGGTGTCGGTATTCTTTTTAGAAAAGATTTTATTTTTGATGAAGTCGATTGCATAAGGGACCCAAAAGGGAGGTACTTGATTTTGGTAATTTCAATTGGGGGATATAAGTACAGTTTAGTCACTGTATATGCTCCCAATACTGACCAGGGTAAATTTTTTCAATCACTATCGGAAGTCTTGCTAAATAGGAGTGAGTGACCACTTATAATTGGGGGAGACTTTAACATGACTCTTAATCCCTCGTTAGATAATTCACAAGGCTCTTCTGTGGTGTCTCTTAAGGACCGTGCGATTCTTAAGGGGGTGATGGCAAGGCTGAATGTGGTGGATGTTTGGAGAACCAGATACCCTAAATCAAAGAATTAGTTTCTACTCACGATCTCATTCCATGTACTCTCAGATTGATCTTTTTTTGGTGGATAAGGGGCTGCTCAATGGTATATCACGCTCTGAAATAGAACACATTACCTGGTCCGATCATGCCCCAATATGGTTTAATATATCTTTCCATTCTCTAGATAGAGGACAGTTATATTGGAAGCTTAATGATTCTCTGCTTGATGACCCTGATTTTGTCACTGCTTTAGATGAGACTACACAACACTATTAATGACAATAGGGAGGTATCACCGGCAGTAGTATGGTAGGGCTTGAAAGCAGTAATCCGGGGACATCTGATAGGCCATGCTTCTTATGTTAAAAAACAGAAAACAAAAGAGAGAACCTTGATGATAAATCAGCTAGGAGCTGCAGAACTGCTCCATAAGCGAACTCCCTCTAAACACAATTGGCGATAGCTTCAAGTCTTACAGGATAAATTGGCCAATATGGATGCAGCATATATAGTCTTTCAATTGGATAAGGCTAACCAAACATTCTTCGAAGGAGGGAACAAGGCAGGCAAACTGTTAATGCAAAAGTTGAAAAAGCTCAGGACACAAAATAATGTGATTAAAATTAAAGATGAAAACGGAAACACAGAGGTCACGTGGGGGTGATGTGCTGACACGGACGGGTTCCCTGTCAGCTCCGGGCATGTGCTCCCAAAATCCACTGGCATCTCCCGATAACGTCATCTTACCTGGCTGCAAATATATGGGCTGCCAGCAGCTTATGTCGATTGTTCATTTCATGCAGCGATCTCCCCAGCCAATGACGTCCAGAACCAGCAAAAAGGAAAAAGAAAACAGGAGAGTTGCCGATACTAAAATGGCAGCGACCACGAGTGAGGCGGTAATGGCTCCCACGACTCCCCTAACAGTAGCGATCCTCAAGGAAACACTTGTGGAGGCATTGGATGAAAAGCTGGCTTCCATATCCTCCCAGCTTTCAGAGGTAAAAGCAGCGATTGACGAATTTCCTCCCCGTATTGAACAGTTAGAGGGAAGGGTGTCAGTTGCAGAGCATGACATCACAGCTGCAGCAGCACACTTCTCTGCACATGATAAAGTCTTGAAAGACTGTCAGGAAAAAATAGATGACTTGAAGAACAGGTCTAGGCGGGAGAACTTACGATTTTTAGGCCTGCCCGAGGGCATAGAAGACCGTAATATGGGTGCTGTTTTGTAGAAGTGGCTCCCTGAAGCAGTAGGCCTGGAAGCCTTGCAGGGCTTGCTATTTACTGAACGGGCCTACCGGCTGGGATCGTGGGGGTCAGCCGATTCCCGCCCGCAAATCACCATTGCAAAAATCCTCAACTACAACCACAAACAACAGATATGGATGGCATACCGTAAAAAACCAGATCTCATGTTCCAAGGACACACAGTTAGAATTACGTAGGACTATTCGGCTAGGGTGACTCAACAACGTCGGGAGTTTTCCCAGATCTGTTCCCAGCTGATTCACAGGCAACAAAAATTTGCTCTTCAATTCCCTGCCATACTTAAAATATGGCGAGAGGGAAAGGTTTTCATGTTTCAGAGCCCGGAGGAAGCTCAGAAGTTTGTGGCGCAACAGCAGGTTAAACGAGAAAATCACTTTCAGACAGATAAGATATGTGCCATTTGCATCAGCAGGGATGGTAGTTTTTTACTGCAGAGGACCAACCCTTTGAGAGGATACAACACAGCAGGATGACCCAACCAGAGTGGGTGATAAGGAAAAAAGACATAAGTTGTTGGACTTGAACTGCGTGTTCTCACTGCTGGTTAGCAATTAACCTCACAAGTTGCTTTATGACCAATACATATTCAGGTTTTCCGTTTCTTGATTGTTTAATGCACTTGTTTCTAGCTCTGCAAAAGGTATATGTTAATATAGGGTATAAAAGGACATATGATCTCTTAATATTTGGGAGCGGGGAGCCTAGTCACCCAGTTTGCAGTGCGTGACCCTACTCTTCTCCAGGATGGAGAAAGAGTTTTTATGCTGTTTTGGGGGGTTCTAAGTCTGTTTTTGGAAATTGGGGACATTTCAGGGGGGGGGGGGAAGAAGGGTAGGGGCTTTGGGAGGGTGGGGAGGGAAAGCATTGATTTACTATTCTCAGTTTAAAGCATTAAGATGTTTGTATATGATATGGTGTTGGTATAAGTGTGAAATTGCTTCTTGTTTCTATTTGGTGGATCCCCTTTACCTACCTTATGCATCTTTACAGGCTTACCGAGTATAGATCTAATGGGTAACATGTGGAGTAGCAGGCCAGGAAGAGAGAAAGGGGGAGGCCAGGCTGGGAGCCTCCTCCTTTAAGGAAACTAGTATTAGCTATAATGATTTGATCTTCCTAGTGAGTAATGGATAAATTAATATCTTGGAATGTAAATGGATTAGGCACTCCAGTGAAGCGAAAAAAAATATTGTCTCATTTAAAGCACTTACATGCCAATGTGGCGTGCATTCAAGAAACCCACTTTACGGACCTTGAGAGTCAAAAAACTTAAATGGGAATGGGTGGGAACCTGTGTATATGCTGCAGCGGCCCACCAAAAGGGGGGGGGGGGGGGGCGATTTTGATCAATAAGTCCACCAACTTTCAAATTCTTAACTCTATACCTGATCCTGAAGGCCGTTACATTATTTTAATAGGTGTGTGTGGAACAACAAACCGATCACCATATGCAATCTTTATGCTCCAAATACATATAATCACACATTTTTTAGACAACTGACCAACCTACTCCATATACTCTCCCAGGGAAATCTTTATGTTTTAGGAGATTTCAACTTTGTCCACTTGATAAAACCCCCTCGCAAAGGCCTACTACTGGGAAAATAAAGAAAGAAATAACTTACCTGTGTCATCATTTAGGCCTTATGGATGTGTGGCGCACTTTACACCCCAATGAAAAAGATTATACTCACGTTTCGAGGGCCCGTGGTTGAATGTCCCGTATCGATTATATCTTAACCTCGCAAGACCAATTTTTTAATATTGCATCTGCAACCATTGAATCCCAGGCTGTCTCAGACCACTCACTGGTTTCCGTCTAACTTAATTCTTTAACACATGCTTCTAAAGCTCGCCTTTGGCGATTCCTGGTTTACCTCAAAGACGATGTTCAATTTAAGGCCTTTCTGTGAGAAAAATGGAAGGATTTTGCCCAAAATAACAGACAACATGTAGATATGCCCCACTTATTCTGGGATACCGGGAAGACGGTGCTTCGGGGTGAAATTCTTGCTTATGTTCACTTTCGTAACAAACAATTAAACAGGGATATACTACATTTAGAAGCAATGTTACACCGAGCGAAAAAGACTCTAATATGGCACAATTCTCCTAGCAATAGAACAGAGTTTTATAGTGTTCTCGGCCATTTGAACACACTTTTAGATCATAGAACACAAGCTTACTTACAGAAAGGGCAGAAAATCTTTTCCAATTTGGAAACAAACCAGGCCGCTTACTGGCAAACCTAACAAAAACACAGAGACAGAAATCTTTCATCCCCACCTTGAAAACAAATTCAGGGGAAGTTACAACTAAGGAACAAAAAATAAGTGAACTCTTTTGTCAATTTTATACCACGCTTTATACAGCTGACTCGAGAGGGGGTCCAGCGGAAGAAGACGCCTTCTTTCAGGATCTACCTCTTCCCACGCTCACAGCTTCCCAACGCACCTTCTTGAATCAGCCCATACAGACATATGAGGTATCCTAAGTCATCACCGCTGCTCAACCCGGAAAATCCCCTGGTCCTGATGGTCTTCCTTATGACTTTTATAAGATACTCCTTTATAGTATCACCACCCCATTGACAAATTACTTTACGGATGGGCTGACTCAAAAATGTTTCCCTGCTTCTTTCAAGGAGGCGCATATCACCGTTTTGCTAAAACCGGGAAAACACCCATTATGCCCATCATCCTACAGGCCCATATCGTTGCTTAACTGTGACTTAAAGATTTTAACAAATGTTTTAGCCAAAAGGTTGAATGTCCTGTTACCACGGCTGATATCCCCTTACCAAGCAGGCATCCTTCGTGGACGAAAACCAAATGCGAATATTATTAAACTTCTCACAGCCATGACCATTTGCCAACACGAAAATATCCCGGCCTTAGCTATTGCACTCGACTCGGAAAAGGCATTTGACCGAGTAGCATGGCCTTATCTCTTTTCGGTCCTACAAAAATTTGGTATTCAAGGCGAATTTCTCCAGTATGTCTCACTGTTATATGATAATCCGACCTCGCGAATTTTAGCAAATAATTGTCTATCAGGGGAAGTCAAGATCCAAAGAGGGGTCCGGCAAGGCTGCCCTCTACCCCCGTCTATGGATATCCTATCCATAGACCCTCTCCTCCAGAAAATTGACGCCTGCAAGGAGGTGAAAGGCTTTGGTGGGCCTGCCCAAATTTTTAAGATAGCTGCATTTGCAGATGTTTTATTGGTTTTTCTTACGCAGCCCATGCAATCACTTCCTGCAGTTTTAGACATTCAGTGCCAATTTGGGCTTTTTGCAGGCCTTAAAATCAACTTTGATAAATCTGAGGCCATAGATATCACGGGACGCCTACACGAAACCTGGCATGGAGTTTTCCCGCTCCGATGGGTATCAGAATCCCAGTCCAAGTGATCAAATTATATAGAGTAAATATACAACCCCTCCTGAATCAAACGATAGCGTTCCTGAGAAGGTGGACGACCTTACCGCTATCATTAATAGGCCGCGTACACCTTTTCAAGATGGTAATGTTGCCCAAGTGGCTATACACCCTTCAGATGGCCCCTCTTTGGATTACCAAAAAGGATCACAGCAATGTTCGTCAGCCCTCTGTTCATTCTTATGGTGAGGAAAACAGGCCCATTTAACCATAGACATACTAACCAGATCAGTAGAGAGGGGCGGGCTAGGTTGCCCAGACTTGGTAGTGTACAACCTAGCTTGCAGCATGTGACATATAAAAGATTGGATTTTTTCCACCTCAACGATTACCCCGTATAAGCATCTTTTAGAATGGTACGGAGTAGCATTCTATAACCCTTTATTGCAACTTGATGCTCCGCTACTCCCTTCCCACATTAAAACCCAAGAGCTCCTTTGTACATGACTGAAAGCCTGGCTCATGTTTTGTAGGAAAGGACATGTGGAAAAACGCATAACCCCCTTGATCACCATTACTGCTCATGACTTATTCCCTCTGGGGAGAGGGAAAGGCAGCTTTCATTGATGGAATCAAATAGGACTTACTTTTATATCTGACTTATATGATAGTGTATCTGGGGCTATACTCCCCTTTCAAACTCTACAACAAAGATTTGCGATACCCTCATCCAACTATTTTGTGTATCTCCAGGTTATTCATTTTATAAAGGCCTTGCAACCTCAGCTGATGGAGACCCCGGATGTCCAAAAATTAAGGGATATTATCCAAATGGGGAAAAACAATAAACCTACTATCTCTTATTACTATAAAGAAGTGTTGAACCTTGAAGACACGCAAATATTGGATTTTGCATATACTAAGTGGACGTCCTGGGCACTCTTTTCACTGACACTTGCTGAATTTAAGAAATGCTTTAAAGAATTACCTGCGATATCAGAGAATGCTCTTTTGTGGGAAATCCAATACAAATTTCTTTGGCAAAGCTATATCACCCCTATCCGAGCCAAACAAATGAAAATTACGCAAACTGCTCTCTGCCCCAAGTGTGCAAGTGCAGATAGCAATTATTTCCACTGTTTCTGGGACTGTGGGGTAATTTCTCAATATTGGAAGCAGCTAAGTTACGCCTGCTCAACCTTTCTACATAAGATTTTACCTCTTAACCCTAATCTTTGGCTGTTTGGCTTAGACATACCACCCCAATTGCACTTAGCTTCTTATGAGGTTTTTATTTCTAAAAAAAAAGCAGGCTTGGTGGGGAAACAGATAATACTAGCTGGCTGGCTGACCTCCAACAGTCCCAACTATGACCATTGGTTTCAGAAAATGCTGAGTCTTTGCTCCATGGAACATGCCCTTTCAACAAAAGCTAAGCCAAAGAGGTTTGTGGATACACCCCTAATCTGGGCTGGCTTTACCGCTCATCTTGCTCCTAAAGTCAGACTCACATGGGATCCTTGGTGCCCTGCAATGGATGTTGACCCCAGCAAGACAAATACCCCTGATGATGCATGATTATCGTTGCTGTGGGAAATACAGCTGTGATCCGCCACAGGACTTAACCAACACCACCTATTGACTTTCTATACTACTATAAACAAGGGGGGGGGGGGGAGAGGGGAGAAGAGGAGGAAAGGAAGGGGGGATTGGTGAGAGAACAAATTACAAACAAACCAAATGAAAATGTAATCATTGTCGTTTGATGCAATGTTATATTTTGTTCATTTGAATAATCATAGTTTCAAAAAAAAAAAAAAAAAAAGAAAACGGAAACACAAAGGACATAAGACAGCAGTTTCTAAATTTTTATGCTTCTTTGTATAGTGCAGAGGCCAATATTGGTGAATCAGACAGATGCATTCTTGTCCACTATAGATCTACCAGTGTTGGCTGATCCAGGATGTCTCTATCTGGACAAGGAAATCACACAACTGGAAGTCCATGCCTCCATTCGGCACTTAAAGTTGGGGAAATCTCCAGGATTAGATGGTTATACCGCAAATTTTTATCAAACTTTTGCAAAGGTAGTGGTTACACCTCTTGCTAATTGTTATAGTTTCAAGGTATTTGGTGGATTCTTAGGGGCAACAGTGTAGTGACTCCCATGGGGTGGAGCCCAGTGGGGAACTGTAGCACCAGGCTAGACTCAGTAGCACAAACACAGAGATTATATCTTTATTATGCAGCTTGTAGAATTCACCAGAGGTGGCAGTAGAGAGTAAGTCCTTGCAGCAACAGTCTGGGATCCTCAGCTGAGGAGACCCATCCCACAATGATGGCATAAGGCTCCAATGCAGGTATTCAGTGAGGAGCTGTAGGTGAGACAGACTGGAAGAAGTTATTACTCACCTCTAGTAGCTGTAAAGGTAGAGTTCCCAGCAGGCAGAAGAATTGGTAGCAGGCACCAGGATAGACAACACAGGCCCTCAAGGAGTGAGTACCTGAATTCAGGATAGGCACCTGAAAATAAGCAAAGGGACCCCGAGGAGCAGGTACCCAGGTTAGTAGAACCTTGGAGGGTGTAGAGAGCTTCCAGCAGCAGCAAGAAGCAGCAGAGAAGGTTAGAACGGACAAATCCAATCCTTGCTAACTCAATGAAGATTAGCAAATGGGCAGGCTAAATAGTTGGAAGCAGTGACGTCACTCGAGGGGGACACCCCCGAGGTTCGCGCCAACATTACAATAAAGACGTGGGGCGCACGTGCATGCCCTAGGAGGCCCTCAGCTAGAACATGGCGGGTAGGGATGTGCAGGCAAAAAGTTTTCGTTGCGTATGCGATACGTATTCGTGGGGGGTCAATTCCGTTTCATGCCGAAGTATGGAGAATTCAATAAGTTGTCGATCTGTAAATAAGTTGCTACTAAATTAACTACAACCCCCCACCCTCCTGACCCCCCCAAGACTTACCAAAACTCCCTGGTGGTCCAGCGGTGGGGTCCAGGAACTCACTCAGACCCTCGGTGCTAGTTTCATCATGGCGCCGATAGCCTTTGTCACAGGGGCTACCGGTGCCATTGGTCAGCCCCTGTCACATGGCTATCGGCGCCATTTTGAGACTCAAAATCGCTGTCCCGCCAATACTCAAAATGGCGCCGATCGCCTTTGCCCTCACTATGATGGCGATCGGCGCCATTTTGAGACTCAAAATCGCCATCCCGCCAATACTCACAATGGCGCCGATCACCATCATAGTGAGGGCAAAGGCGATCGGCGCCATTTTGAGTATTGGGATCGGACGGCCGGCGTGAAAGGAGGTCGATCCCGGACCCCCGCTGGACTTTTGGCAAGTCTTGTGGGGGTCAGGAGGCCCCCCCAAGCTGGCCAAAAGTCCCTATGGGTCCAACGGGGGTCCCGGAGCGACCTGCCGTCCGACACCAGGACTCAAAATGGCGCCGATAGCCTTTGCCCATACTATGTCACAGGGGCTACCGGTGCCATTGGTCAGCCCCTGTCACATGGTAGGAGCACAAGATGGCGCCGATGGCCATGTGACAGGGGCTGACCAATGGCACCGGTAGCCCCTGTGACAAAGGCTATCGGCGCCATGATGAAACTAGCACCGAGGGTCTAGGTGAGTTCCCGGACTCCACCGCTGGACCACCAGGGAATTTTGGTAAGTCTCGGTGGGGTCAGGAGGGTGGGGGGGTTTAAATTTTTATTTAGGCCGAATAAAACAGAAATCTGTTTAATATGTGGGGAGTTGCGATGCGTTTCGCCTCCCCACGTATTTAACATATAGCAAAAAATAAGTTGCGGATTACAAATACGTGGAAAACGGATGCACACCTCTAATGGCAGGACGCCGCGCCATAGCCGGTCTGGGGATCCCGGAGGGTGCGGCAAGCAGACGCTATGGATGCCATTCTCCCGAGGCTGGTGGAGAAAGCAGAAATAGAGGTGAGGCATGTAGGACGAAACCGTCTGAGACCGACGGACGCAACACTAATATGTTTAATTCATTAAGGGAACTAGGATCGATTCCACAAACCTCTACTACAGCTGGAATTACAATTATAGCTAAGCCAGGTCATGACCACACTATGCAGCTCTTACCACCCGATATCCCTCATAAATATAGATCTAAAAATACTAGCCAGAATACTGGCGGATAGGCTGAAGGGAGTGGTAGGGGACTTCATTTTCCCAGATCAATCAATTTCCCAGGATGGCTTCTGATAACATCAGGAAAGCTATTGATTTTATATGGTGGGCACAACATCAGGAGACTCAGGCAGTACTTTTAACTATAGATGCTGAAAAAGCGTTTGACCTGGTTAACTGGCCATATGTGTTTAAACTGTTGAAGCGTATGAAATTTGGGTCTCTATTTGTCCAGTGGATCTCCAAATTGTACGATTCTCCTCTGGCCTGAATAAAAATAAATGGGGGATATTCCACTACATTTGCAGTGCAAAGAGGAACGCACCAAGGTTGCCCCCTTTCTCCATTATTGTTCGTGCTATTTCTAGAGCCCCTTGCTAATCAAATTGTTATAATTCTCAGATAAAAGGTATTGAATTAGGGGGCTTTACATCTAAACTTGCTCTTTTTGCAGACGACATTTTGTTTTCGGTTACTGAACCTCATACCTCTTTGCCAGAGATTGTGGTGGAAATATACGGATTCAGCTCTGTATGTGGATTTAAAATCAACTGGGATAAATCAGAGATCTTTAATATCAATGTCCCTCCCAGACAGGCAGCTGAACTAAGGGTAGTATATAAGTTTAAATGGCCCTCCCAAAAGATAAAATATCTAGGGGTGTATCTTGGCAACACAGATGATTTATTCCACTTGAACCTCACTTCCCTACTAACAAAAATATATAAAAGAACTCTCTTTGTCCAATATACTAGCCATAGGTTCCCACGAGTTATTTTCTGGTCCATAGCCCTCCCATGACAGGTGGCATTCCCAAACTCTGCCTCTCTTCCATACATCAAGTATAGCATCAACTTTGTACTCAATGTCCTCTTCTGCATCAACAGGAGGGGTATCTGGTGTCTTGGTGCTGAATTTGTTGAGAATGAACGGTTTCAGTAATGAGACATGAACGCGTTATGGATCTTCATTGCTGGGGGAAGTCTGAGACTGTAGGAGAGATTGCCCAGACTTCAGAGGATGGAGAATGGTCCGACATAGAGTGGCGCGAAGCGAGCAGATAGCGACTTGAGTCTAAGGTGCTTTATAGACAGCCAGACTTTATCACCAGGCTTAAATTTAGGAGCCTTGCCATGATGAGTGTCATAATCTCTTTTAGCTTGGATTCCAGCTTTGATGAGCATCTCCTTGGTCTTCTTCCAAAGTTGTTGAACCTCTTCGGCAGAAGCTTGTGCTGCCGGGGGCGACACTGACAGCTGAAGTGGCAAAGGTGGTGAAGGTAGTCGTCCATAAACCACTTCGAATGGTGTTGATCCAGTAGATGTAGCTGGATGAGAGTTGATGGAAAACGCGGCCCACAGAAGTAGTTCAGCCCAGTCATTCTGACGTGAAGAGACATAGGCACAGAGGAACTGCTTGAAGTACAGTTAATCCTCTCCATTTGGCCATTAGATTGAGGATGGTAAGATGAAGTGAAGTCGAGAGTGATATCAAATTTCTTGGATAGAGCCTTCCAGAATTTGGCTGTGAATTGTACACCTCTATCTGAGATGATGTGCTTTGGTATTCCATGCAGGCAGAATATGTGGCTGATGAAAAGCTTTGCAAGTTCACTGACAGATGGTAAGCCAGGAAGCGCCACAAAGTGTGCCATCTTTGAGAACCTATCCACGGTTACCCAGATTGTGTTATTGCCTCCTGAGAGTGGGAAGTCCACCTCGAAGTCCATGGCGATGTGAGTCCAGGGCTCATCTGGTACTGGCAAGGGTTGAAGCTGACCCCAAGGATGTTAGGTTGAAGAGCAAAATGGCGGAGGTTTCTGTCTAGCACAGTTGGTACAGGCCGCTACATAATCAAAAGTGTCCTCTTTCATAGACAGCCACCAGTAGTATTTCTGTATCTTCGCCAGGGTTCTCCATTGACCGGGATGTCCAGCCACTTTAGAGTCATGGTCCCATGCTAGTATTTTCTTCTGGAGGTTGTTAGGCACAATAGTTTTGCCTGCAGGCACTGGGTGAGTAGCAGATAGAATGACTCTCTCTGGGTCTATGATGTGTTGCAGAGCGTCAGGCACATCTTCAGATATGAAGGAGTGAGATAGGGCATCCACTCTGATGTTTTTATCTCCAGGTCGGTATTTCAAGACAAAATCAAACCTGTTAAAGAACAGGGACCATCTCGCCTGTCTATGGTTGAGGTTCTGGGCATGATGAAGGTATTCTAGGTTTTTATGGTCTGTAAAAACCGTAATCTGATGTTGAGCACCTTCAAGCCAGGGTCTCCACTCCTTGAAAGCCATCTTTATTGCCAACAATTCTTTATCTCCGATTCCGTAATTCCTTTCTGCTGGTGTGAATCGTCTGGAGAAAAAGGAACATGGCCGCAGGATCTTGGAGTCACTGGTTTGACTTAACATAGCCCCTACGCCAACATCAGAGGTGTCCACCTCTATGATGAAGGGGCGTGCAGAATCTGGGTGATGGAGACATGGCTTACTAGAGAAAGCATCCTTCAGCTTTTGGAAGGCGGTGACAGTTTCTATAGACCAATTGGCAACATTGGCACCTTTCTTTGTCAGAGCTGTTAATGGCACAGTTAGTGAAGAGTAATTCTTAATGAAGGTTCTATAATAATTTGTAAATCACAGAAACCTTCTGAGAGCCTTTAGACCAGCAGGTTGCGATCATCTCTGAATGCTCTCCAGCTTTTGTGGATTCATCTGGAACCGCTTGTTAGACACTATGTACCGCAAGAAAGGTACAGATTCCTTGTGGAATTTGCATTTGGACAGCTTAGCGTAGAGATGGTTCTCCCACAGTCTCTGTAACACTCTCTTGACATCCTCCGTGTGGGTATTCAGATCTTGAGAGAAGATCAGGATGTCATCCAAGTATACAACCACACATTGGTAGAGTAGGTCACGCAGGATGTCGTTCATCATGTTTTGGAAGACAGCAGGGGCATTGCATAAGCCGAAGGGCATCACCAAATACTCAAAGTGCCCGTCCCTGGTGTTAAAAGCTGTCTTCCATTCGTCGCCTGAACAAATACTAACAAGGTTATATGCTCCTTTAAGATCCAGCTTCGAGAAGATCTTGGCCCCCCTCTTTTCGGTCAAACAGCTTTGAAATGAGGGGTAAGGGGTAGCGGTCCTTGAAGGTGATCTTGTTAGACCACGATAATCAATGCGTGGACGTAGGGTTCCGTCCTTCTTCCCCACAAAGAAAAACCCTGCTCCTGCAGGAGACTTGGATGGTCTTATGAAACCTTTTTGAAGATTTTCTTGGATGTATTCAGACATCGCCTTATTTTCTACCACAGAGAGGGGGTAGACCCTTCCCTTGGATGGTTCAGTATTCAGTTTCAAATTGATAGCGCAGTCATAAGATCTATGTGGAGGCAGTATATCAGCAGCTTCTTTAGCAAACACATCTTGAAATGATGTGTATTGAGGTGGCAACCCGGGCATCAACGGAATTGTAGGCATTAGGGATGTGAATCGTTTTTTGTCGATTTAAAATATCGTCCGAAATATTTTAAATCGTCAAAAATCGTTAGAGGCGGGATACAATAGGAATTCCCCCGATTTATCTTCAAAAATCGTAAATCGGGGGAAGGGGGAGGGGAAGGGGGAGGGCGGGAAAACCGGCACACTAAAACAACCCTAAAACCCACCCCGACCCTTTAAAATAAATCCCCCACCCTCCCGAACCCCCCCCCCAAATGTTTTAAATTACCTGGGGTCCAGTGGGGGGGTCCCGGTGTGATCTTCCACTCTCGGGCCACGGGTGCGTTAATAGAAATGGCGCTACATTTGCCCTGTCATATGACAAGGCAAAGGTAGCGCCGGCGCCATTTTGGTTCCTGTCCCCCGACATCACGAGCGCAGGAGATCGCTCCCGGACCCCTGCTGGACCCCCAGGGACTTTTGGCCAGCTTGGGGGGGCCTCCTGACCCCCACAAGACTTGCCAAAAGTCCAGCGGGGGTCCGGGAGCGACCTCCTGCCGTATTGCCGTATTGCAAAATGGCGCCGGCCGTATGGCCGTATGGCCGGCGCCATTTTGCAATACGGCACTACGGCCGGCGCCATTTTGCAATACGGCAATACAGCAGGAGGTCGCTCCCGGACCCCCGCTGGCCAAAAGTCCCGTCGGGGGACCCAAGGGAAGGGTCTACCCCCTCTCTGTGGTAGAAAATAAGGCGATGTCTGAATACATCCAAGAAAATCTTCAAAAAGGTTTCATAAGACCATCCAAGTCTCCTGCAGGAGCAGGGTCCAGCGGGGTCCGGGAGCGATCTCCTGCGCTTGTGACGTCGGGGGACAGGAACCAAAATGGCGCCGGCGCTACCTTTGCCCTGTCATATGACAGGGCAAAGGTAGCGCCGGCGCCATATCTATTAACGCACCCGTGGCCCGAGAGTGGAAGATCACACCGGGACCCCCCCACTGGACCCCAGGTAATTTAAAACATTTGGGGGGGGTTCGGGAGGGTGGGGGATTTATTTTAAAGGGTCAGGGTGGGTTTTAGGGTTGTTTTAGTGTGCCGGTTTTCCCGCCCTCCCCCGATTTACGATTTACACGATTTAAAAAAAAACAAAACCGCGACGATCCGATTCCCTCCCCCCCCAGCCAAAATCGATCGTTAAGCCGATCGATCACATGATTCACATCTCTAGTAGGCAATGAGATACAGGGTAAAGGTGAAACTTCCTTCAGGCACTTGCCATTACAATCTGGACCCCAACGTGAAAGCTCCAGAGTAGCCCAGTTGAATTGAGGCATGTGCTTTTGTAGCCACAGTAATCCGAGTACTAGGGGGTGCATAGCCTTCTCTAGTACAAAGAAGAAAATAGTTTCTGTGTGAAGCACTCCTGTCCTTAAACTTACTGGTTCCATAAGTAGGGTTACTTCACCCGGTAAGGGCTCCCCATGGATAGAGGGTAATAGAAGCGGAGGCTTCATGGTAGTAGCGGGGATCTGCAGATGTTCCACTAGACGACTTAGTATAAAGTTCCCTCCTGCCCCAGAGTCCACTAGGGCAAGAGTCTGGAATTCGAGTGGGCTGCTTATCAAGGAGACTGGAAGAGAAAGTGGAGGAGAAGGTGCAGTTAGACCTAAGAAGAGTCCTCCCACAGGACTTAGGTATGTCCGTTTCCCGGACAGATGGGGCATGTTTGTACCGCATGGCCAGCTTGTCCACAATACATGCAGAGGCCTAATCTTCTCCGCGTTCTTTTCTCTTTAGAAGTCAGGTGACTGCGGCCTAGTTGCATAGATTCTTCTTCACCAGCAACCAAATTAGACTGAATAGGCTTAGGTATAGTTTTGACTTGGATTTCTCCCTGGCTAGATCTCCTGGAGCATTTGACCTCTTGAACTTTATCCCAAAGTCGGTGGTCAATCCTTGTGGATAACTTCATCAGGTCCTCCAAGGTCTCAGGCATTTCTCGAGCTGCCAGTTCGTCTTTCAGCCGGGAGTTCAGGCCTTCAAAGAAAAGGGTCTTCAGGCATCTTGATTCCCAATTTAACTCTGAAGCCAAAGTCTTAAACTCGATGGAAAAGTCTGGTAAAGGTTTATACTTTGCTTCAGGTGAACCATTGTAGATCCTGTGGTTGTGAATCGAGTGGGGTCGTCAAATACGGATTTGAACAGTCCCAAAAACCCGGCAAGATCCTTTAGGATGGTGTCATCACGCTCCCTCAGCAGAGAAGCCCAAGCTAGTGCTCTTCCATCCAGATAAGACAGGATATATGTAGTCTTGGCATAAGCTGTGGGAAAATGGTTAGGTTGAAGAGCAAAATGCATACAGCATTGGTTGATGAATCCTCTACATCTCCAGGCTTCCCCTGAAAAGTGTGTAGGAGTAGAGAGAGGTACAACAGTCTTAACCATAGTATTGGGCAGATGGCAACGTCGATTGCTGCAGTTTTTCTGGGGTGGCAAGCCGCCCCGTGTTTCAAGGAAAATACTGTACTTATCCAAAGGGCAGGGAGGTCTAGGTGTACCCAACCTACATTGGTACCACGTAGCAGCATATTTGCGGGCTATACTAGATTGGCATAAAACCCCGGTGGTTTAGATATGGATAAAAATGGAACAATCACAGTTAATCACAAAAATGTGCAGGAAGAATTCGATGTCCAACAGGATTCAATAATAAGGTCGGGGGACCCGCTTTTGCACCTGAAATTGCTGTAATACACACTGTGGAGTTGCCATCTAAAATGAATACACCTTATTATTGAATCCTGTGTGGACATTGAATTCTTCCTGCACATTTCTGGGATTAACTGTGATTATTCGCATGCAGTAGTGCTCCTATCTGTTGTTTAAAAATGGAACAAGCAATGGTGGGGAATATACCCTTGCAAGCACTTATTTGGCAACCTAAAAAGACCTGGCCAAAGTTTTGGATGATTCCCTCTCCATTACAAGCTACCATGTGGATCTGGGTACAGTGGAGGAAACAATTTATGGGTATAAAAATATTCTCCACATAAACTTATATTTTCTATAATGCAGCCTTCACGCCTGGAATTCCACCTTTAGCCTTTTCTGAATGGAAAAAGTGAGGTATAACGCTTGTCGAATATATTTGGAGTCCCCAGGGGATTATTACCTTTGAAGAGATCTGTGCCAGGTTCAAGTTACCTAATTTTAATAGATATCACTATCTCCAACTCCGACACTTTCTGACCAATTCCCAGATCTCGGAAAGCCTGTTGAAAGGTGTGACGTTCTTTGAAGGGCTTTGCAGAGGGGCAAATAAAATTATGAAAGTTATCTCCAAATTATATGGGTTTTTGAACTCGGATGTTCAAGATAAACCACACTTTGTCAGAGCTTGGGAAGGGGACCTAGACAAGGTATTAGAAAAAGAAGACTGGAGGGCAGTATATAGAGATGTAGGTAAGGGGTTGATAGCATCCTCGATCATTGAAAATTGTTATAAATACCGCTGGCATTATAGCCCAAAGTATTTACATAAAATTTACCGTATGTCATCTAAGAAATGTTGGAAGGTACATTTTTTCACTTATGGTGGACCTGTCCCTACATACAAAAGTTTTGGCAACAGACTCTTCAATGGGTCTCAAAGCTATGCAATACGAGCTCAGTGTATTCAGCCGCACAAGTGCTATTAATGTATCAGGGACTATAGAGGCCCAGCAGGTTCAAAGATTGGCATACTATGTCTTTGTAGCTGCGAGATGTATTCTTGCCAAATACTGGAGGTCGCCCAGAATTCCACAATTGATTGAGGTACAGCAAAAAGTTTCCACTTTATATAGGCTGGGGAAGATTACTGCTTGCAAAAATAAGACCCTTCCTATGTTTATGAAGACCTGGGCACCATACGAAAGCTGGCAACTCTCTGGGTAAGGGAAGGGTAATCTTTCAGATGTTAATATTTTTGTACTAATTGCATTTTATGATACATCATGCATGTTATTTTAGAGGAGGGAAATGACAGAGCTTATAGAAAGACTTATTAATGTGTGCATATATGATACGGGGGTAGAATATTAATGTAGTGGCAAATGAAACCAGTAGAGTGGCTTACTACAGGACGATAGAGCGAGGGGGGTGGAGAGGGGAGAGGATGGGGAGGGTTAAAAATATGGGAGTTATTAATAATAAAGAGACTGATTCCGGCATGATTTATGTTCACTGTTTATTGTCACTAAGAATGTTACATGGCTGTACGATAACATGTGTTATGTACTTGTTGGACATATTTTGCAAGATAACTTGCTGATTGTGTTATGTTATGGCTGTATACTCGGAAGTGATAGTGTTATTTACATTTGCTATACTCCCAATAAACATTAAAATGGAAAAAAAAAAGAAAGCCTGGCAGGTTGTTGAGGATTGGATCCATACGTTCCCAAAGGGTTGATGCCCAGGCCAGGGCTTTTCTGTCCAGGAGGCATAAGATAATATACGTAGTTTTGGACACTACATCAGGAAAATATGCAGGCTGCAAAGAAAAGTGAATGCTGCACTGGTTTAGAAAGCCCCTGCATAGCAAAGGGTCACCGGCAAAACAAGGGGATGCCGGCAAGGGCACAGGAGGCAGAAATGGCGGTGCAGGTGAAGCAGGGCTCGGCTTGGCAGGCATCAAGGCAGAATCCAGCCGAGTGCATAATTGATTGATGGCGTTAGCCAATGTCTCTAGTACCTTTTGCTGTTCCGAGATTCATTGGGCCAGGCCAGGGATGGCCTGAATTGCTGAGACTGTGCTGGGTCCCTGGAGTTTGCAATCTGTTATGACTTGTAGGTGTGTGGGCCCTGGGCCGAGGTGAGAGATGGTACCACCCACAGGGAGCAGCCCAGTGAGCGTCACCGTCGGTAGGCTTGGTCTCAGCGACGTCAGACACAGCTGTGGAATAGAGTCTTTATTATAAGTTAGAAAAGGCACAGCCCTCGGAGCGAGGGGTGCAGGAGAAAGAGACAGGTCTGAGAAGGGGAATACCCAAAGAGAATAGCTCAGACGTGGGTATCTAGTGATGTTCCTCGGAGTGGGATACACCGCAGCAGTCTCTCTGAAGTGAGGAGGCAGTAGTGGCCTCCAGCGTAGGGTACATAGCGGGATACTTCACACAAAGATGATATTCGTAGTAATCCAGGATACGGGTAACCAGCAAGGAGCCTGTAGTGATGAGTGACAATGACCTGCAGCGCAGGGTACACCGAGGTGGTTCCTTAGTAGAGCTGGCATGGTAGTGAGTGTGACCCGAGACCCAGAGTACATTGGAGAGGATATTGTAGCAAAGATGTAGCAATGGCCTGCAGCGCAGGGTACACTGAGGTGGTTCCTCACGAGAGTTGGTACGGTAGTGGCCCGAGGTACGGGGTACACCAGAGAGAATCCCACGAAGCTGGTTCAATAGAAACATAGAAACATAGAAATGACGGCAGAAGAAGACCAAATGGCCCATCCAGTCTGCCCAGCAAGCTTCCCTCATTTCGTGTAGTCAGGTTACTCACAGAGTGAAGGTTCCAGGAGCGGTCCCAGAGAGCGGGAACAGAGTGCAGTCCAAGGCAGAAGGCCCTCCAAGGAGCGGATAGCCAGAGACTAAGAAGGGCCCCCGTGGAGCAGGTACCCAGAGCGTCTCACACCGAAGTGCAGGAACTGGAACAGGAAATCCGTATGAGAGAAGCGGATTCAGCAATGAGGGAACTCCTTGCTAACTCGTCAAAAGGCAGGGCCAGTCAGCTTAAGTACAGCAGTGTGTAGACGTCATCCGGAAGGGACGCCCCCATGGTGCCCGCCAAGACACGTTCAATACTGGCCCATGCGCGCGCGTGCCTAAGTGATCTCAGGAGCAAGATGGCAGTTAGCAGTGCCCACACTGTCCCGGGGACGCCAGGGAGGTCGGCAATAGCTGGCGGAGGCCGCCACTTTCCCCAATGGTGTCAAGGCTGAGAAAAAAGAGGTGAGCATTAGTGGTCACAGCCATCTGTGACCGACGGGTGTAACAAGTGCTATATTTCTCTTTCCATTTCTCTAGGTTTGCAGTGCATACAGAGTGGCTTTTTTGGCTTTCCATTCCAGTTTGCTCCATATTTATAATTTGTGGTCTTTCTGTACTTGGTGAAGGTCAGTTCTGGGTATGTGACAAGTATTTTACTAGCATGAAGGCATTTATATCAATCTTATTTGTTGAGTTTTCTCAATAGGACACACATTAGTAGCAAATTACTGTCTTTTCATAAGGAAGGATATTGTGCCTGTCAGTAAAGCGAATTTGTTTTGCTTTTACTGAGATGTCATCAGAACCAGAATATCTTTTTTTGTATGGTGAGTTGTACATGTAATGCCCTAGTTCTACTCTGCACTCATTGTTGGGGGTCAAGGAGATTCCTGAGGATGCAGAATGTATATTTACATTTTGCATGTTCAGTGTGTCACACATGTGAGAACCATCTGTCAGGTGTGTCCCAGCCGAAAAAAGGTTGAGAACCACTGCTCTACAGGAGATCCAAAGAGTTTCTAGTATCTGAGAGCAACATCCAGTTGTGTACCAATTGTAATCCCCCTTTCGTCTGGGGTCACCTTCCCAGCCCTGGAGAGCTCTAGCTTTGCTGAACCTGTTGCGGAGGTGGACTCCTGACCTGAGGTTGTGTTGGTGCCACCCAGGGGGAAACCCCCACGGGTCCCTACCGTTGGGAGGTGAGGCCAAGCAGGAAGCGAAGGCCGACTGGAGCTTTGCCAATACCAGCCCTCGTTACCCGCAGGTTGAACCCTTGGGTACCGGGGCCAGCTGGACTTAGGTGGGCCTCCATATGGTTGATCACGAAGAAGATGTCCAGAGGCAGAGTGCTGAGTGGCAGCGAAGACTAAGGGTTCCAGTAGAATGAGGCAAGAACCGAGGTCGGGTCCAGGCAGAGGGTCGAGGCCGGTGGCTAAAGGTGAGGTCAGGTCCAAGCAAAGGGTCAAGGACAGGTGGCTGAAGGCGAGGTCAAGTCAGAGCGAAAGGTCAAAGCCAAGGATGTCCATCAGAAGGAAAGCAGGAACAGGAGCTGGAGCAGGAACTGGAGCTGGAACAGGTACTGGAACTGGAACTGGAACTGGGACAGGTACTGAATCAGGAACTGGAACTGGAGCTGCAACAAAGCACACGACAGGGAAGTATGGAGACCTGTTGCCAAGGCAGACTCTGAACGTCTGAGCCTGCCTTAAATAGTGGAGCTGGTTGATGTCATCACCTGGGGTCGAGGGAGGCTTTCCCACTGCGGCCCCTTTAAATCCCAGAGGGGCGCGTGCCCGTGCACCTAAGGCCAACAGGCTGGAGAGGAGGAAGTGGCAACATCTCCCCATGCTGCATGTGGGGAGGTCTGGTTGGCCCCAGAGGAACTCGCAGCAGCATAAGAGGGTCCCAGGAACATGGAGAGAGCAACTGCCCACCACCGCCAAGCAGGTCAGGCCAGCTTCGGGGGTCCAGCATCAGGGCTGAGTGAGCCCAGCCACGGGCCTGCCACGGCCGGGGAGCGCAACAGAACCGGGGTGGGGAATATACACTCTAGGTCCTGTAGATTGGAGACAGCCTATCCTGCTAGGCCAATCAAGCAGAGATTTTCTCGAAAAATAAACACAGTCCACACAGTAGTTGGTGTTCCAAACAAGAAAACATAATCAGTTCAGCAGAAAAAAAATAAATTCAAAGTTCATGGCAGAAACAGCAAGAAAAGATGTTCAGAAACTAAACAAAAATCACAGTTCTAAACTTCTTCCTTCCACTTAATCTCCAAAATTCAGACTTTATACACTCCCAAAGTTAGCTTTCTGCTCCTTTGTCCAAGGCCTTCTGTAGTCCCAGGAAGCCAGTAGAAACGCCTCTCTTAAAAATCACAATTTACTCACAACAGTTGCAGAAATGGCCCTAAGACAACTTCTCTCCTCTCTTAGGTAGATGAAGTTTCCCAGACCCTGCACTGAAGCTCCAAGACAAGATCCAGCCTCTTGCTGTGCTTCTGGCCCCCAGCACAGTTCCTGCTCACTGACTTCGTTCCAGTCTCCTTCAAAGACTTTACTGAATGCCCATGAGAGCACCCAACTCCAAAGATTTTCAAAATCTCCCAATAACTCAAACATTCCTTCAGAACTCCAATCTCATCCCTTCCAGAAACTCCTCCTGAATGCCCCATGTGATGGTTGTAGTCTGTGGGTTGCCCCAGAAGTGAGCAGCTTAGTCCCAGGAGAGTTGAATCCCTGCCACCAATGATAGATGGACTTCTGCCTAGGCCAGCCACCTTCCCTTCAGTTTAAGACGTCCAATGCTGGTAGCAGGGGTGGTTCTATAATGAGGAAGGGTGTTGCAGTGTAAACAGTAGAATGAGTGGTGGTATATTACATCATAGAACACACAAGCACTACTTGTAAAAGCAAATACTTGGTTTACTAAATATGTAAATATTATAGGTATCAGCAAAGGCAAAATAGTATTGCAGCAAACATTGCATAAATCAGTACAGGTAAATATTAGTGCAGTTTTAAAGCTTTGCATAAATATTTGTACAAAGATACTTCCTTCATAGCCTCCCTTGTATAAGTCAATATATCTGGAAATACTGAGAGACAAACAGGCCTGGAGAAATACCATAAGATGGTTAAAGGTGCTGTCTTTCTGAGGAGTTCCCTTATTCTCTCATTTCTGGCTCTAGTCCAGGTTGTGCAAGTTTCAGTTATTCTATTTAGAATTTCAGCATATTTATGCCCTAAGCTGTGGTTTAGCTAAGAGACATCCTATTGATGCATGACTCCCAGACAGACATTAAGAACATAAGAAAATGCCATACTGGGTCAGACCAAGGGTCTATCAAGCCCAGCATCCTGTTTCCAACAGTGGCCAATCCAGGCCAAAAGAACCTGGCAAGTACCCAAAAACTAAGTCTATTCCATGTTACCATTGCTAATGGCAGTGGCTATTCTCTAAGTGAACTTAATAGCAGGTAATGGACTTCTCCTCCAAGAACTTATCCAATCCTTTTTTAAACACAGCTATACTAACTGCACTAACCACATCCTCTGGCAACAAATTCCAGACTTTAATTGTGCGTTGAGTAAAAAAGAACTTTCTCCGATTAGTTTTAAATGTGCCCCATGCTAACTTCATGGAGTGCCCCCTAGTCTTTCTACTATCCGAAAGAGTAAACAACTGATTCACATCTACCCGTTCTAGACCTCTCATGATTTTAAACACCTCTATCATATCCCCCCTCAGTCGTCTCTTCTCCAAGCTGAAAAGTCCTAACCTCTTTAGTCTTTCCTTATAGGGGAGTTGTTCCATTCCCCTTTTCATTTTGGTAGCCCTTCTCTGTACCTTCTCCATCGCAATCATATCTTTTTTGAGATGCGGCGACCAGAATTGTACACAGTATTCAAGGTGCGGTCTAACCATGGAGCGATACAGAGGCATTATGATATTTTCCGTTTTATTCACCATTCCCTTTCTAATAATTCCCAACATTCTGTTTGCTTTTTTGACTGCCGCAGCACACTGAACCGACGATTTCAATGTGTTATCCACTATGACACTTAGATCTCTTTCTTGGGTTGTAGCACCTAATATGGAACCCAACATTGTGTAATTATAGCATGGGTTATTTTTCCCTATAACCATCACCTTGCACTTATCCACATTAAATTTCATCTGCCATTTGGATGCCCAATTTTCCAGTCTCACAAGGTCTTCCTGCAATTTATTACAATCTGCTTGTGATTTAACTACTCTGAAGAATTTTGTGTCATCTGCAAATTTGATTATCTCACTCATCGTATTTCTTTCCAGATCATTTATAAATATATTGTAAAGTAAGGGTCCCAATACAGATCCCTGAGGCACTCCACTGTCCACTCCCTTCCACTGAGAAAATTGTCCATTTAATCCTACTCTCTGTTTCCTGTCTTTTAGCCAGTTTGCAATCTACGAAAGGACATCACCACCTATCCCATGACTTTTTACTTTTCCTAGAAGCCTCTCATGAGGAACTTTGTCAAACGCCTTCTGAAAATCCAAGTATACTATATCTACCGGTTCACCTTTATCCACATGTTTATTAACTCCTTCAAAAAAGTGAAGCAGATTTGTGAGGCAAGACTTGCCCTGGGTAAAGCCATGCTGACTTTGTTCCATTAAACCATGTATTTCTATATGTTCTGTGATTTTGATGTTTAGAACACTTTCCACTATTTTTCCTGGCACTGAAGTCAGGCTAACCGGTCTGTAGTTTCCCGGATCACCCCTGGAGCCCTTTTTAATTATTGGAGTTACATTTGCTATCCTCCAGTCTTCAGGTACAATGGATGATTTTAATGATAAGTTACAAATTTTTACTAATAGGTCTGAAATGTCATTTTTTAGTTCCTTCAGAACTCTGGGGTGTATACCATCTGGTCCGGGTGATTTACTACTCTTCAGTTTGTCAATCAGGCCTACCACATCTTCTAGGTTCACCGTGATTTGATTCAGTCCATCTGAATCATTACCCATGAAAACCTTCTCCATTACGGTACCTCCCCAACATCCTCTTCAGTAAACACCGAAGCAAAGAAATCATTTAATCTTATCAGACTGCCTGAGATTTTGTATGTATGCAAAATGCTCCTATCTCTCAGAGAACGAGTCTGATCTCGGGAGGCTAGAGTGGCAGACCCAGAAAAGCTGAGGCAGACAGAGAGGTATATAGATGAGACCTTCAGGGACATAGTAGCCAAGTCCCAATTCCAGTCTGGCAGCCTTGGTGCTGCCTTGGTGGAGGAAGGACTCTTGGTCGGAAAGCATCAACCTAGTGCAGCAAAAAATGATCTTCTAGCAAGGACCTACTCTCCATGTGATACATTGTCCTCTTGCACCAAGAATACATCTTCCAGGGTTACTGCCCAGGAGGGAAGGAATAGGTCAGCCATCATAGTTGGTGATTTGATTATTAGGAATGTAGACAGCTGGGTGGCTGGTGGGCATGAGGATTGCCTGGTAACATGCCTACCTGGGGTGAAGGTGTCACCTACATAGGATTTTAGACCGTACTGGGGAGGAGCCAGCTGTCATGGTACATGTGGGCACCAAAGGCATAGGAAAATGTGGGAGGGAGGTAATGGAAGCCTAATTGAGGCTCTTGGGTAGAAAGCTGAAATCCAGAATCTCCAGTGTAGCATTTCTCTAAAATGCTCCTTGTTCCACACGCACACTCTTTGCATAGGTAGTTAGTGCACATTGTGATAAAATGTATATTAGCATAAATCATGCCCCTTTTGCTATCACATGCGATACTTATTGCATTTTAGGCCTAAATTAGGAAATTTATATTACCCTTTATTACCTCAAACATTCTGAAAGCATTAGGTAGGAACAGTTAATATTACATTACATTGAACATTTTAACCCTTAAATGAGGTTTACACAGGAGCTGCTTCAGGGATAGACTCTGGCAAGACATTAATTCTATCTTTTATACATTTTTCTAGCTGTTGTGGTTGAAAAAAAGTATAGGTTAAATCTCAAAATTTTATAAGACACTTACAGGGAAGTCTGATAAGACACTTACAGGGAAGTCTTGCCTAACAAATCTGCTTCATTTTTTTGAAGGGGTTAATAAACATGTGGATAAAGGTGAACCGGTAGATGTAGTGTATTTGGATTTTCAGAAGGCGTTTGACAAAGTCCCTCATGAGAGGCTTCTATGAAAACTAAAAAGTCATGGGATAGGAGGCGATGTCCTTTCGTGGTTACAAGCTGGTTAAAAGACAGGAAACAGAGAGTAGGATTAAATGATCAATTTTCTCAGTGGAAAAGGGTAAACAGTGGAGGGCCTCAGGTATCTGTACTGGACCGGTGCTTTTCAATATATATATAAATGATCTGGAAAGGAATACGACGAGTGAGGTTATCAAATTTGCGGATGATACAAAATTATTCAGAGTAATTAAATCACAAGCAGTCTGTGATACATTACAGGAGGACCTTGCAAGACTTGAAGATTGGGCATCCAAATGGCAGATGAAATTTAATGTGGACAAGTGTAAGGTGTTGCATATAGGGAAAAATAACCGTTGCTGTAGTTACACGATGTTAGGTTCCATATTAGGAGCTACCACCCAGGAAAAAGATCTAGGCATCATAGTGGATAATACTTTAAAATCATCAGCTCAGTGTGCTGCAGCAGCCAAAAAAGCAAATAGAATGTTAGGAATTATTAGGAAGGGAATGGTTAATAGAACGGAAAATGTCATAATGCCTCTGTATCACTCCATGGTGAGACCACACCTTGAATACTGTGTACAATTCTGGTCGCCGCATCTCAAAAAAGATATAGTTGCGATGGAGAAGGTACAGAGAAGGGCAACCAAAATGATAAAGGGGATGGAACAGCTCCCCTATAAGGAAAGGCTGAAGAGGTTAGGGCTGTTCAGCTTGGAGAAGAGACGGCTGAGGGGGGATATGATAGAGGTCTTTAAGATCATGAGAGGTCTTGAACGAGTAGATGAGACTCGGTTATTTTCACTTTCGAATAATAGAAGGACTAGGGGGCATTCCATGAAGTTAGCAAGTAGCATATTTAAGACTAATCGGAGAAAATTCTTTTTCACTCAACGCACAATTAAACTCTGGAATTTGTTGCCAGAGGATGTGGTTAGTGCAGTTAGTGTAGCTGGGTTCAAAAAAGGTTTGGATAAGTTCTTGGAGGAGAAGTCTATTAATGACTATTAATCAATTTTACTTAGGGAATAGCCACTGCTATTAATTGCATCAGTAGCATGGGATCTTCTTAGTGTTTGGGTAATTGCCAGATTTTTGTGGCCTGGTTTGGCCTCTGTTGGAAACAGGATGCTGGGCTTGATGGACCCTTGGTCTGACCCAGCATGGCAATTTCTTATGTTCTTATGTTTAAAAAAAATTGGGCTCCCAATTGGACCACCCCCTCTCTTAATTCAAGAAAATTGTTTTCTCCTGGTCTGTTTCTCCTTTGAGTAATCTGGAAAAATTAATACTTTCAATCCACAAAACAATTCCATTTTATTACGAAAATATTGCCTAAGGACTCAGTCCTTGTCTGTGTCTATCAGAAAAGTAATTATTAGTGTTGCTGGCTGGGCTTCTTCCTGCAACGATAACTCCAGAATCGCCGATATATTCAAAGGAGATAGTTGTTGCAATTCTGTTCCTTCTATTTGAGTCTTTTTCCTTGTAGGGAGGTAATATATTTTTGATAATGGGGGTAAAGCTGCTTGAGGTATTTTCAAAGTCTATATAGCAAACTTTGTCCACATTTCTGTTGGTGTTACCGAGATTTTTTTAGGAAAATTAATCATTCTCATATTTTTACTTCTTTGTTGATTTTCCATATTTTCTATTTTCCTCATTATATACAAATAATCTTTAATTATGCCTTGATTTAACTTTTTCATTTCCCCCATTTCAGATTTTAATTGTGAAACTTCCCTTTTATTTTCTGAGATTTTCTCCTTTATTTTTTGCAATTGTAACTCAGACTGTGCAATTTTCCTTACTATAAGTATAAATTGTACATTCATATTATTATTCATTGCTTCAATTGCCATCCATATGGATTCAAGCGAAAAAGTTTCTGGTCTTACCAGTGGTGTTTACACAGGGCTAAGATCCTGCTTATCTTCATCTCTGAGTTCAGGAACTTGCCAAAAAGCTATCTCATCAAGCGCTTGCTTCTCTCCTCCATCAGGTGTTAAACCCTCTGGTCCTGCGGTTCCTGGAAGAGCCATCCTCCTGTAGCTGTCTCTAGCTCCGGCTCTCGGCATCTCCTCCTCACCGGTACAACCCGGAAGAAATTCCGGGTGTTCGAGGGTAGCTGTCTGACTGGCCGCAGGATTTCCGGGGGCTGTTCTTTCGTCCAGGGAGAGAGATAGTAATGAGTCAAGCAGGACGCCGGCTGTATCATCGTCTCCACGGCGTTCCCGCAGCGACTCCTCACCCGGTGTTACCGCTCCTCTAAGGAGGTGAGCGTCCATCGGCCCCTGTATCGCTCCAACAGAAGACTCTAAAATCAGCCTTTCTCTGGTCCTTCTTTTTCGACCAGAGTGGGGCATGAGGAAATTTTTCAGATGCCAAACAAATCGAAACAGGAGAAAGAGATGTTACACATCCTTCCTCTAATGCGCCATCTTGGATCTCCCCAAGTGCCTTCATTTTAATCCACTGTCTCTCGCCTGCAATGGGCCCCAGGCAGTATCAGCCTTGGCGGCACTGTAAATTGTAATCATATACCGTCACACTCATAAAATATTATTTTATTTTTACATTTGAAACAATTTTTTGTAAAAAGACATACTTTATTCCATAAACTACTCACTATCCAAACTAAAAAAACTGCAAAAATACTTAGCTCATGCAATCCAGCGTGCAGTAATTTTGCCATTCAAATAATTCCCATTCCCGGCGTTCAATAAATTTTATTGTTCTGTGGTTGTGAATTACATTTAAAGAGCCATTCAAAATTTAAAAACTGGCATAGCAAAAAGAAAAGTTGAGCGGGAGTCAGGGCTCACCCCCGGCTCAACCTGAGGTCACCACTCAAGGCAGCCCCATTTCCTCAAAGTAACAAAAAAGTTTCTTGTTTATGCACAGCAGTGGCTCCCCCACCCCTAAATTCATTGGGTTTCAGGGTAATCACCCACTCCTTTAGTCAAATAAACTCATTGGGGTATAGTGCACCCCCTCGGACACTCCCCCACTATACTCATTGGGGTATAGTGCACCCCCTCGGACACTCCCCCAAAATGTAATAAAAATGTCATTGGGGTTCAGTTGAGGTACCCCTGTCCATTCCCCCTCCCCCAAATGTATCAAAAAAGTCATTGGGGTTTAGGGCGCCCCCTGCACCCCCCAGCCCCTGACCCCTCCTATACCCCCTAATCTTTAAAATTAGAAGAAGGTCCCTCGATGGGACCAGTACCCCACCCCCTATCACCTGACTCTGCCCTTGTCATGTAACTGGGGCAAGCTCCAGAGATTGGATGTAGGCCACATGGCCGCATGCTCTGCCCCTTCTGTGTGACAGATGTGAGCCCTTGGGCTGTGGGGTGGTTGATGCAACCTAACAGGCGAACCCGCTAGATCCACACTGACAGCTGGTGGACTCACTCTTACTGGGACTGGAGCTGGATCATCAACTGTACCATCCTGTGCTCTGCAGGTTGAACCCTTGGTTTCCAGGGACCATCAGGGCTTAGGAATTGCATTTTTTTATTCTTTATTAATTTTCATTAAAAACATTTTTAACAAAAATTCATGTAATTGAGAAAGCAGAATAAACAGATCTCCTCTTTTACACAATACAAACAAATAATCAAACCATTACTGCTCCCAAAACCCATATATGGGGGAAAATCAGGTAACATATGAAATATGAACATATAAAGTTCCAGACGGAATCTTATTACTGAGGAATGAGGAGAATTATTTACTGTTCTTGGTCATCTATTCTTTCACCTCCCAAGGTCTTATCTACCAAAAATGTCTCTAAATGGATTGGGTCAGAGAAACTATATCGTTTTCCCTGAAAGATTATATAACACATACAAGGGTATTTAAGTAAAAATTTGCCCCCAGGGCCAGTAATCTATCTTTCAGGGAAAGGGATTGACTCCTTCTAGTCTGAGTGGCTCTGGAGACATCTGTGCCCACAAAAAGATACCTCTCTAAACTGAAAATAATTCCTAAAACATTTTTCTTTATCTGTTTCAAGTTGAAAGGAAACAAACGACGTATTTCTGTTCTCAATAATATCTATGGATTCTTCAAGAAATGTGGTTATCCCCATAGTAGTTATTCCATCTACATTTTCACCCTGATTAACATCTCTCCTTACCCTCTTTTTAGGGAAATAAAAAACTTGATATCACTGGTAGATCCTCTTCATTATATAATAAAATTTCCCTCAGATATTTTTTAAACATTTCTATCGGCGATAATAATCTTGTTTGGGGAAAGTAAAGCACTAGAAGATTTTTTATACATATCAAATTTTCAATATTTTCTATTTCTTTATGAATTATTAAATTATCATTAATGTCTGTTACTTCTGTAGCCTGTATTGTTGCGCTCCTCCCATGGCTGGAGCCACGGGAGGCACTTACCTGCACGGCCTGGAAGCCGCAGAAGCCAGGGCCTCGCCTGGAACCATGGACCAGCCTCCCCCCGCAGTATAGCTGCCATCTTGCCGGTGCGGCTCCAGCTGCAGGAGGCTGCCAACATTCCGTGCTCCCTCCAGGGGGAGGGGCCCTCGTCCCCGGTCCTTCCTTCGGCAGGGGAGCCGCTCCCGGAGACCTTGTGGCTTGGACGCCGCCGCTCCCTCGTTGGGCCTGCCCTGAGGCCTGCTCCATCTTCTATCTTCACAGCGGCATCATGGCCGCTGTCCATGGTCCTGCCCCTTCCTTCCTAAGGGGCGGGCCCTTGCCTTCCTTCTACATTTAAAGGGCCAGCCAGGTGTAGTCCATCTGAACTCCTCCCAGGGAGTTGCCTTCTTCCAGCTCTATAAAAGGGCTCTTCAGTCAGTCCGTCTTTTCTTCGGCAAGGGTCTAGTCCTCCCAAGGATTCCAGCTCCTAATCAGGCATCCATATCTTCATCCATGGACTTCCTATATCTTCTTGGTCTCCGTCCTGATGTTCCGTGATGTCCTGATCTTCATGATGATCCGTAATGTCCAAAATTCCGTAATGTATCCGGTCCTAATGCTCCAGGTTCTGTAGGACCCATACCTCTGGAGATTCCCTGCTTTTATCTGAGCTTCCAAGTTCCAAGTTTTATCTTCCAAGTTCCAAGTCCCGACTCCGGAGGATCCAAGGGGTTACTGCATCCTGCACTAAGAGACTTCCTGAGCCTGCCCCGCTCTTCCTCGTGGTCTGCGACCAGCCCTCCGACTATGTAGGGCGCGAAGGGGACAGTGCGGTCAGCGACTATCCCCACGTGCTGTGTAGGGTGCCTGAGGATCTTGCTCATCTCTCTCTATTTCCTGTCTTTGTCTCAGCTTCTCATCAGTGACTTCGTTCCAAGATCCACGTCTACGTTCCAAGCTTCACATCTACGTTCCAAGCTCCACGTCTACGATCCACACTCCTGACTCCCAGACTTGGAAGGTTCACACCACAAGGGCATACCTTCTCCTTGTACCATGCTGGAGAGTTCCCAGTTGCGCTCCGTTCCATCGTCAATGCAACAGGATTGCCAAGCCTTGAGTGTCCTGAGCTCAAGGTTGACGCAAGCTCCAACATGTATCATCTGAACTTTAGATGTCAATACCTCTAGATCTTGTTTAATACTTGTATATTTCTTTACTTGATCATCAATATTCTATTATTATTAACAGTAGTCATTAGAGATGCATTCATTTGAGAGACATTTAAGTCTAATTTTGACATCATTTTCCATAAATCTACTAGAGTGATATTGTTAGGAGGATTGATAGGCATTAATTTTTGCCTATTCATCCCTCCACTACCCAATTCATCTCCCATAACAGACACCTGATTAGTTGTTAATATACCAGTTAAAGAAAAACATTTATCTTTCTCAATATCTACATTGCCTACTGATAAGGGGGCGGATTTTCAGAGCCCTGCTCGCCTAAATCCGCCCAAAACCGGGCGGATTTAGGCGAGCAGGGCCCTGCGCGCCGGGAAGCCTATTTTACATAGGCCTACCGGCGCGCGCAGAGCCCCGGGACTCGCGTAAGTCCCGGGGTTCTCCGAGGGGGGCGTGTCAGGGGCGTGTCGGGAGGCGGTCCCAGTCGTCGCGGCGTTTTCGGGGCATGTCGGCAGCGTTTTGGGGGTGGGTACGGGGGCGTGGCTATGGCCTGGGGCGGTCCGGGGGCGTGGCCGCGCCCTCCGTACCCGCCCCCAGGTCGCGTCCCGGCGCGCAGGAGGCCCGCTGGCGCGCGGGGATTTACGCCTCCCAGAGGGAGGCGTAAATCCCCCAACAAAGGTAAGGGGGGGTGTAGACAGGGCCGGGCGGGTGGGTTAGGTAGAGGAAGGGAGGGGAAGGTGAGGGGAGGGCGTTAGAGGATTCCCTCCGAGGCCGCTCCGATTTCAGAGCGGCCTTGGAGGGAACGGGGGTAGGCTGCGCGGCTCGGCGCGCACCGGCTATACAAAATCCATAGCCTTGCGCGCGCCGATCCAGGTTTTTAGCAGATACGCGCGGCTCCGCACATATCTACTAAAATCCAGCGTACTTTTGTTTGCGCCTGGAGCGCAAACAAAAGTAGGCTATTCGCGCTCCTTTTAAAATCCGCCCCAAGGTGTCTTGTTTCTAATTCTCTACTATTGAAGATGAAGTCAACGGTTGGGGAGGTGATGATGGCCCTTCACCGGGACTCAGGGAAGCAACCAAAGACGCCCCCACACTGTCCTCAATTGGTGATTCCACCATGCATAATACTTGATTGTCCATTGGGCCTCTATACGTTTTTGGTGGGGATAGAATTATCTTAACTTTCCTCTTTCTTCCCATCTATTCCGTAGAGAAAGAGAGAGGCTTGGAAAACTTCTATCATAATTAGTCCAGTCTACCAGTCTCGCTGGTCTAAGCCGGTCAAAGGACTAGGGGGCATTCCATGAAGTTAGCAAGTAACACATTTAAGACTAATCGGAGAAAATTCTTTTTCACTCAACGCACAATAAAGCTCTGGAATTTGTTGCCAGAGAAGGTAGTGAGTGCAGTTAGTGTAGCTGGGTTCAAAAAAGGTTTGGATAAGTTCTTGGAGGAGAAGTCCATTAACGCTATTAATCAAGTTTACTTAGGGAATAGCCACTGCTATTAATTGCATCAGTAGCATGGGATCTTCTTAGTGTTTGGGTAATTGGCAGGTTCTTGTGGTCTGGTTTTTGGCCTCTGTTGGAAACAGGATGCTGGGCTTGATGAACCCTTGGTCTGACCCAGCATGGCAATTTCTTATGTTCTTATGTTCTTATGTTCTTAAAGCTGCGCACCCCTTTGGAGTGCGTGGCTTAGGTTGCGTGCCGGCGGGGGCGGTGTGTCGCACTGCCGCAAGTTTTAAACTGGCAGCCTGTCACTTCTCTCTGACGTCAGTCGGCTCACCTTCGATCTGCTTCAGCTAGATAGGCAGGAACTGCAGATATTGCCACAAGCTGTGCAGGCTCTAGGTAAGCTGGACGGCCCTCCTCTCCTCGTCCTCCTGCTTCCCCCAGGAGTTGCATTTTTTTAATTAAATGTCTTTCTGTACTATCTCGTCTCTTTGGAGGCAAGGGTGATTAATCCATCCTTCCTGCTTCTTGCTTGATTTTTCCTCTTTTTTGGTTAAAGACTATTTTTTGCTCGACTGGAAACTGATGGCCCTTGGCACCTGGGACTCAGTAACCAAACCATTGGGAGAGAGAGGTCTTTCATTCTGAAAGAATCAGAAGTGAGGAGAAATTCATTTGAAGGAAAAGATCCTGTCCAATGGTACTAAGGGAAGGAAACTAGAGGATACAAAGGTGCTGCATAAAGAATTCAAGGGGACCTAGGAAATATATTACACTTGGGACTAAGTTCAGATAAAATATTGGGACTGTATTCTAATTTCTAACCACCTTCAGTGGGAAGAGCTGAGAGAGTAATTGGGGAGACTGAGAGTCAGGAAAGGAATTGGCAAAAAGGATCCATCCCCATTTTCTTTTTCTATGTGCCCTTGGGTTCCAGCTAAAGGATCCATCCTTCCAGATGAATCATGTAAGGGATTCTCAGACTCAGAGGGTATTGAACTTTAAGCTAGTAGCTTAAGAGGATTTGGGGAGTCTAATTATTAGCATGCTATCCTCCAGTGAGCAGACACAGGAGGTAGAAAGTGATACTTCTGGGGCAAAGAGACCCCCCCCCCCTCCGAGGAAGATCAGGTACTGGAGAGTATGAGATGCCTCTCACCTTTTTCCACCTGGTCGACCCTCAGTCACTATGGCCACATTATGGGACTTAATGGTGGGGGTAGCAACCACGGTAAACAATTTGAGTCTGAAAGTAGAGAGTTTGGCGTCCCAAAACGCTCTTACTTCTTATGATGCTCAAAGGAAAATTGAACAGATTACAATGAAAGTGATGACTTTGGAGGAGAAGGAGCGAGAGAACTTAGAATTTAAAGCTGCTGTTGTAAAAGATAAAGAATTTCTTGTCAGAAGAGTGGAAGAGCTTGAAAATGCTTCTAGATATTTAAATATCAGAATCTTAAATTGTCCTTGTGTATTGGGTAAAACTCCCTATGTTTCTTTGAAAAGATATCTTTATGAGGTTCTTGGTTTTGAAAAAATTAATTTACCGGCAATAAATAAATGCTATTTCCTCCCTAAAGCTGTTTCTACAACAAATAGAATTAACCTTCAAGATAACTTGACTGAAATATTAGAAAGTTCAACAAAAGAAGTATTAGAGGTACTCTACTGGTTTCACTTATATCTTTGGCAGATGTTCAAACTATAATGAAAAATTATTTTAGAAAGTTCCCGACCTCTTTTCTCAATGAAAATGTAAACATTTTTCCAGACCTTTCTTCTATAACACAAGAGAGACGCAGGGCCTTCTTAACCCTGCGCCAAGAAACAATTTCGTTGGGGTATTCCTTCAAGTTAAAATTTCCTTGTAAATGTGTATTAAAGAAAGGTGCTGATGTAAATGTATTTTTCACAGTTGAACAATTTAAAACCTTTCTGCAATTAAAAACCCCTATCACTTTATCTCCCATAAATATGTAAAGAATGAGAAATAGCTGACAGATGTGCAGTAATTATCTTTATTTTAAATTTTGATGTTACTTATAAGTATTTCTCTATATTTTCGGATCCAAAGTAAAATATACTATATTGATTTATGGATTAAGAAAAGAAGGAATGTTTAAATTGGTTTACTTTTGGAAAATGTAAGTGAAGAGAAAATTACATCTCCTCTTTCTGTTTTTTTCTGTACTTGCAAAATTTGGGTTTTGTAATGTTAAAAACTGATAAAGAATTTAAAAAAAAATTAGGAGCACACATGCACGTGCTAAGCTTATTTTAAATATTACGTGCGCACTTGTATAGATGTTTTTAAATTTCAGCGTATATGTACTGACGCCCATAGAGGCACTTATGTAGGTGCACATGCGCTTTTAAAGTTACCGTCCCTTTGTGCAGATAATATTTGGACTGGGGGAAATAGTCAGGTACTGACTGGTGACAATGATGCAAACTAAAATCCATGCTCTCTTTTCTCTGTAAATAGTTTCTCTTGATGTAGTTCAAAGTTAAATGGGTACTAATGGATATGTAATACTGCTCTATTCGTATTAGCATTATTTCCAGGACTATTTATCAAATGCTCTCTTCTTCCCTCTCCATTGCTCCAAAGCTTAAATTTGGGCTAGCTGGAAGTTCAGATGAGAAGGGGAGATGAAAGCTTTCTGTAACTTTTTACATTTTACAAAACAAGGCTAAAATTTCTAAACTAATAATACCAAAATAATTCCAAGACGTAGGTTTGGATTGTAACCTTATTCAATGAGACAAACATCCATCCTACTACAGCACCGATGTTGGACCAATTAAGGCTTTTATGATACACAGTTTCAAATCTTCAGAAATATAAATACATTTCCTATAGCAACCCATTTCCACAAAGCGATTTATAAATTATATAAATCAATGTAATGCCAATTAAAAGCATTTGGTACACTAAAGCAACAAAAAAACCTAACAAAGGGCCATATTGTTTTCTAAGATGCTATGATGGATAACAGAAATAATCAAAATAGCTTATTTTTTAAATAGGAATCTAAGAGGCATGAATAATATTGCAGAAACCTGATTGATGCTTTTCAGAGGTTTCTCCTCCTGAAAGGGCACCACCCATGATGGAGATTGGAGAATCCTTGCCCAAGATTGTATGAGGTTGGCATTGATCAGGATCACCGAGTGCAGAGGAGGGTAGGCAGCACTTCCAACTGAAATAATTAACCAATGTCCAGGGGCTTTCATCGGACAACCAATCCATCATATCCATGATTGCACATATGAAATAGAGCAGAAGAAGAAATAAGAAGTCATAACTTTAATAGCGATGAAATGGGCCTCCAGATTGGGGTTAGAGAAAACCATAGTGTTGCCTTTCATTTGCCTGTGTAATTTTTATATACCAGCTTCAATCCACCTGCAGCTATGTTTGGTGAGAGAACTTTGATTGAGTTGTTGGGATGTTTCTTGCACAAATCCCAGGCTAATGTGCAATTGGTGAGAATGCTGCTGTTTGGAGAGAAATCTGTAGTGTAACTGTGTTGGTATTTCCTGCAGAATCCCCAGGCTGTGGGAAAGCTGATGACCAAGGATACCAGTATGGAACCCAGGAGCAGCCAGGGCACTTTCCTGGGATCTTCAGTTTCAGAAAGATGAAGAGAGGATGGCTGAAGTTGGAAATCTTGGTACAATAGAAGACAGAAAGCCAGCATGCAAACCAGAAGCTAGAAAGTTCTAGAAATACCCATGTAAAGAATAATGTGTTAGGAGATTCTGTTTGAGTAGTGAAGTCTGGATAAACTGCAAATATGATCTTCTCCAGCATTATTTCCCATTGAAAGCAGAATCTAGCTGCACCGAGACTGGTCAGAATGATGTCAATTGAATTCAGACGTCTGGTCTTCACCCATTCAGTGCCATTCACAGCCACAATGAAGGCATTGATCACACTCCCTAGCACTGTAAAAGCAGCAATGGTGATCAGTGTGACAGTCTGAATTGGGGGCGACAACTGTCCCCTGATATAATAACTGTCAGTGTCCATAGCTCAGCTTGCAGTGTAATGCCAGAGAAAATAGCCTGGAGGATCCAATCTCAAAGTCCCACTTTCCTACTTGTTTTGGACAGACAGATCCTGCACTCTCTGACTTATTCCTTCTACCCTAGAATCTATAGAGGATGAGCACAGGAATAGGACAGGTGCAAGACGTTTATGTTTTACTCTTAAATAGGAATACGCAAGAACAGGGATGCAAATGTGAAAAAGATTCTATTACCAACTGCTGTATCACAAACAAATCCTGTCATTTTCCTTTTAAAATGGTATTAAACTTTGTACAGGTAGGTGGAAGGGGTGTAATTTTTTTAAAGATTAAAAATAAGGGGGGGACAGTTATTTTCAGACATTTCTACTGGTAAATCAGTTTTACCCATTGAAATGACCTGTTATTAAATTACCTGCCTGACAATACAGGTAAATATACGTGTGTATATCCTATATGTGTGTAAATTTACTCAAAGTCGATGTTTCCAGGTGTGGGGTTGAGGAATTGTTTGTACATACATGCATACTTTAGCATTTTCAAAAATATGTGCATGAAATTTCCTAAAACATTTCCATGTACACATAGAAGGTGTAATTGTGTGTGGGTCGTTTTAGTTGGTTAATTTTCAAAACTAAATTATTAGGGATATGTATTTATTTGAAACGAATGCTAATCTGAAATGAAACAAGCCATTTTCATTTTGCTTTATTTAAAATGAATCAAATGAACAGTAATTCTGAAAATACAAAAAATCTTTCTTGCATTAATTTTCAGATGCTATTAAAGTCTTTGTGACAAGCAAAACTGCAGGGTATTTTTTCTACTCAAGGCAAGCCATTGAAATCAGACAGAATAGAGCTGGGATGGGAAGGGACAAGAAAGGAGCAAGACTAATTGTTAAGATTCTGTAATATCAGTTGGCATGCGATCCGTGGGCCAAAGTGAGAGGTGGTACCTCCCACAGGGAGGAGCCCCATGAGCCTCACTGTCGGGAAGCTAGGTCTCAGTTGAGGATAGACACAGAAGCAGTACAGAGTCTTTATTAGAGAGATAGAAGCACTACCCATGGAAAGGGGGGTGCCAGAGAGAAGGTCACACAGACCCAGAGACACAGAGTCAGTAGAATAGGAAGTGCCCAGAGGGAATACCTCCGTAGCTTTGGTAGAAGTCCGTGGAGCGGGTACACCAAGGAGGTCTCCTGTAGAGATGGTAGTAGCCCGCGGGGCGGGGTACACCAATAGTACCCTGCTAGAGATGATAATAACCCACAGAGCAGGGTGTGCTGGTGGGGGCCTCTGTGAAGAGGCCGCAGAGTGAAGTGCACAGTCGAGGCCCTAGGTGGAAGTGGCAATAGCCCGCAGAGCGGAATACACCGGTGAGGGTCCTTGATAGAGTTGGTAGCGATCTGCAAGGCGGCATGCGCCTGTGATATCCTCGATAGCATGATAACGATCCATAGAGCGGGTATCTCTGAAGGAGTCCTCTGTAGCGATGGAAATGGCCCGCAGCACGGGGTACACCAGAGAGGTGCTTGATACAGCAGAAAGTGATAAGCAGGGTGGAGTACTCACGAAGAGCAGTGTTGGTTCCAGGGAAGACCCAGGGAATGGGAGATACAGAGTTCCAGGCACCAGGCCCTCCGAGGAGCGGATAGCCAGGACGAGAGGGAGCCCCCCGAGGAGAGGGTACCTGAGACATCCATATCGGAACAGGAACTGGAACGCAGGGTCCTCAGGAAGCGAGGCGAAGTTAGCAAGGATGAGACTCTTTGCCAAATCGTCTTAGGGTAGGACCAGCAGGTTTAAATATCCAAAGATGATGACGTCATCTGGAGGGGACACCCCCGAGGTTCCCGCCATGATGTGGATAAGACTGGCCTGTGTGCGCGCGTACCTAGAGGGACCTGATGGCAAGATGGCGGTCAGCAGCGTCCGTGCCAACCCAGGAGGCCTGGGAGCAGTAGGCAGGTCGTCTGTAGCTAGCAGAGGCTGCCAATCTACCCCATGGAGTCAGAGAAGCAAAGAAGGAGGTGAGCAGTAGTGGTCGCAGCCATCTGCAACCAACGAGCGTAATACTAATCAAGATTACTAAGTACTAGGGATAAGCATTTGTTGGGTTTTCTTTTTTAGGCCATTCTTTTCATTTGTTTCAGACCATGTGCACGTATCTTCTGATCGGAACGTACATGCACAAAATCACTGGTATGTACACCTGTGGTGGACTAACCAAATGTGCACGTACAATCAGTTTTGCGCGTGTACCTTCCGATTAGGAGCTGTGCACACAGGGCTGAAAGAAATAAAACAAATGGTCCAATGAATGCACATCCCTACTAACTACAGTGGAGGAGTAGCTTAGTGGTTAAAGCAGCAGACGACAAGTGTGGTGATCCCTTGAGCCTTGTTCCTAAACCTTATATGAGCTAGGAGTAAGAAATAAGTAGTAGAGGGAGTGATGCACTATTTCAGAACAGCATTTCCACAGAGATTATTGGAATGGCTAGACCCTCTGCTGGTATAAAAGTAACTTATGTCATAGCTCTATGCGGCATTTTTAGTTAGCAGTGAAAGGAGAGCTGTTTTTTTCTCACTTGATTTTTTTTTCCCTGTTTTTTGTATGCTAGACCTTGTGGCTTGGATCTTAAACTGAAAACGAAGGGGAAAATTGCCTGACTGGTATACTGCCTGTCCAGTAAAGATGTTCCAAGATGTTTAAGGGATTTTTGGTATTGTTTAGAGAATTGTTTTCTGAGATTGCTTCTACGTGGCCAGGATTAGAATATTTTTGGCAAGTCCTTTTGCATAGGAAGCCCAGGAGTAGAGGATATGCTGCTGCTCTCTATCATACACAATGTGGATGGAAAGGGGTTCCAGTTTTTCCCTTTTTGTGTACATACATTTTGTGTTCTGGGAGGAAGTTTTGCTGCCCTTGAACTGCTGCACCTTTAAGGGTTGACTGAAATGTGACATGATCCTGCTGCTAGGGAAGGGGCCCTGAGACAAATGCGAGAGGGCACATTCCCTCGAGTCTCTCTCCCCCATAGCTACCCTCTGGACTATTCAATTTAATTAAAAGGATTCCTGTATACTCATAGCCAAGTGATGATTTCACTCATACAGGGATCTGGGACTTTTAAGAGAACATCGTAACTGTAAAACCTAACTTTAAATTTTTGTCTGCAAATTTCTATTTCTAGTTTGTGATCCCCTATCTGTATTTGGTGAGGGTCTGTGTTCTGTGTGTGTTACTAAGGTGATTATTCTGTTATCATGTAGGTTCTGTATAGGGATCTGAGCAGCTCACCTTGTTCTGTTTTCCCAAAAGGAGGTGTATTGGCTTTTTAGAACCCAATAAAATATTTGCAGGGCTACCTTTTTAATAGGGTTATTGCTGTTTGAGTTCTGAGGGTTTGTGCTGTTTTGGTATGGTGGGTTTGCTATCTAGGTTCTGACTGCATCTGTTTTCATAGGCATTGGAACGGTGTGGCCCATCCCAGAACTGTCACAGATGCCTCAGAGGAGTAGCAAGAAGACAAGCTGTACAGTTGCTATGACTCTCAGTTGGTACCGGCGGTGATTGAATGGGTGCACACCTGGGGGACTGTATTTGTGTCTGTGAGAGAGAATGGGTGCCTGCCTGAGGGTGCTGACTGGGGGTCTGTCTGTGTGGATGTTTGAGAAAAATGGGTGCCTTCCTGGAGAGTGTGTTTGTGTGTGTGTGTGTGTGTTATTATGAATGGGTGCCTGCCTAGGGTTCTGCCTGTGTGTTTGTATGCATGAGAGAATCGGTGCCTGCGCGCGCGCGTGTGTGTGTGTGTGTGTGTGTATGTGTGTGAGAGAGAGAGAGAGAGAATGGGTGCCTTCCTCCAGGTCTGGGTGTATGTGTCTGTGAGAGAGAATGGGGGTCTGCCTAGGGGTCTACCTGTGTGTGAGAGAACATATGCCTGTCTGGGGTGTTTCTGACTGTGTGTGAAAGAGAATGGATGCCAGCCTTGGGGGGACCTGTCTGTGTGTGTGAAAGCATGGGTGCCTGCATCAGGATCTGTGCATGTGTGTGTGTGATTATGAATGGTTGATTGGATGGCGTCTTTCTGTGTGTGTGTGTGTGTGTGTGTGCGCGCGTGTATGTGAAAATGTGTGCCTGTCTGAGGGTTTCTGTATGTATGTGTGAGGGAATGGGAGCTTGCCTGGGGGTCTGTCTGTGTTTGTGTGAGAATGGGTGCTTGCCTCAGGGTCTGTGCGTGTGTGTGAGTTTGTGTGTGCATGTGATTATGAATGGGTGATTGAATAGCGTGTGTGTGTGTGTGTTAAAATGGGTGCCTCTCTGAGGGTTTGTTTGTGGGTGTGTGGGTGTGACGGTGGGGACCTGCAGGGCTCTTCCCTGCAGGTTGCACCAACTCCTCCTCGGGCCAAGGGGCCAAACCTTCAATACTTCTCCAGTCACCTTCCCAGTCACTTGAAATCCAGGGATGATCTCGAGCTTCTTCCCTTCCCACTAAATCACTGAGCATGTTCCAGGGGATATAATACCCCAGAAGACTTTCCCCCAAAAAGGTAGGGTTATGGCAAGGGGAAGAATTCCCAAATATCAAAAAACCCCTCCCTTGGGGTTTCATTGCTGAAAAAATGACATGGGAGCAAATGTTAGTGACTGGCAAAGCCCAATCAGATATGCACACTATTTTCCATGGAAGAAGAACCCACACCAAATGGGGGTACAAAAATCTTTGAAAATTTGTGCAAAGTTTGCACGTAAAAATTACCCACAGTCCTTCTCCCGACCAGAAGGTTTGAAATAGTTTTCTGACAGGCTACTTTTAAAATGAGCATGCATGAGTCCATACACACGTGTACTGGTGCATGAGCAGAGATAAACTGCAATATTCAATCGTGCACGCACTTCCACATATATTTTAAATTACGCCTCTCACGTGTAAATATGGGCCCCCATCTTAAGAGATTGCTCAAGAAAACATAATTCATGTTTCTTTCCTCGGACATTGCCGGCTTTTATCCACGTACGTAGGCAGATTTTAAAACATGCTTGTGCAAGGGACAACCATTTTGAAAATTAGTCTCCAGTTTGCCCAGTTAATATTGAGGTCTTCAAGACCCCTCTGGTTCTTCATCTTCCAAGCCCCCCCCCCAGTTGACCAAGTTCCCTCATCCTGTCCCATAAGCCCTAAAGCTTGAGGTCTCCAGACAGGTTCCTCCTATTCTGGAGCAGCAGTAAAGTTATGCAGATAACAAGCTGACATGTTTTAAAGTATGGAGTTATGCGCATAACTGTAGGCCCTGCCCCAGAATGCACAGGCTCTGCCCATGCCCCAACCCTTTTATGCCCTCTTATTGTTGATGTGTACATAAGAACATGCCATACTGGGTCAGACCAAGGGTCCATCAAGCCCAGCATCCTCTTTCCAACAGTGGCCAATCCAGGCTATAAGTACCTGGCAAGTAACCAAAAACTAAGTCTATTCCATACTACTTATGCTAGAAATAGCAATGGCTATTTTCTAAGTCAACTTAATTAATAGCAGGTAATGGGCTTCTCCTCCAAGAACTTATCCAATCCTTTTTTAAACAGAGCTACACTAACTGCACTAACAACATCCTCTGGCAACAAATTCCAGAGTTTAATTGTGTGTTGAGTGAAAAAGAACTTTTTCTGATTTGTTTTAAATGTGCTACATGCTAACTTCATGGAATGCCTCCTAGTCCGTCATCCAAAAGAGTAAATAACTGATTCACATCTACCCATTCTAGACCTCTCATGATTTTAAACACCTCTATCATATCCCCCCTCAGCCGTCTCTTCTCCAAGCTGAACAGTCCTAACCTCATGTTTTTCCTCATAGGGGAGCTGTTCCATCCCCTTTATCATTTTGGTTGCCCTTCTCTGTACCTTCTCCATCGTAAAAGAGAGCGGAAACAAGTTTTGATTTCCCCATTTCTGCAGATAAAACTACTTTCATTATAGTCCTTGATAGGTTTAAACTTTCTTGAACTCAACATATATTTTTTTAGGTGCCCCACATCCACACACACAAATACACATGTACAAAATCTAAAAATACTTTAAAGAGAAAATGACAGAATTTGTTTATGATACAGTACTTTGTAACAGAATCCATCTGACATTTGCATCCCTGTTCATGCTTTGTCCCTTCCTGAGTAAAACATAAAAATCTTCCTCCTGTCCTATCGCTGAGCTCACCCTCTGCAGATTCTAAGACTGAAGCAATAAGTCAGAGTGCAGGGTCTGTCTGTCAGTCCAGCACGAGCAAAGCAGTGGGACTTTGACTGCTTCAGGCTGCTTCCTCTGGTATTAATCGGTGAGCTGAATTATGACCAGTGATTCTAGCGGAAGAAGGATGTTATCCATAGTTGAGACTGTCACATTGATCATTGTTGCTGCTTTTACAGCGCTAGGGAGTGTGGTCAATGGATTCATTGTGGCTGTGAATGGCATTGACTGGGTAAAGAGCAGACATCTGAATTCAATTGATGTCATTCTGACCTGCCTTGCTGCAGCTAGATTCTGCTTCCAATGGGGAATAATGCTGGAGAATATCTTATTTGCAGTTTATCCAGACTCATCTAATGAAACAGAATTTTCTAACATTTTATTATTTACCTGGGTATTTCTAGAAATTTCTAGCTTCTGGTTTGCATGCTGTCTTTCCGTCTTCTATTGTACCAAGATTGCCAGTTTCAGCCACCCCCTCTTCACGTTTCTGAAATTGAAGATCCCTGGGATAGTGCGCTGGATGCTCCTGGGCTCCGTGCTGGCATCCATAGTCACCAGCATTCCCACAGCCTGGGAATACTACAAGGAAAACCACAGCAACTCCACCACTGGTCTCTCCCCAAACGACAGCAATCTCATCAATTGTACATTAGTCTGGGATTTATGCAAGGAACATCAATACAATTTCACCAAGAGAATCACACCAAATGCAGGTGGATTGAATGTGGTATTTAATTACAATTATTTGGTTCCCATATTATTTCTTGGATATTCTCTGCCCTTCTTCATATTCTGTGTGGCTGCTCTTCTATTGATTGGATCCCTCTGGAGTCACACCTGGCGAATGAAAAACAGCTCCATGGCTTTCTCTAACCCAAGTCTGGAGGCCCATTTCACTGCCATTAAAGTCATGACTACTTTTTTCCTGTTTAGTACTTTCTGTTTCATATGCAGAATCTTAGATATAATAATGGATCTGTCCACCAAAAACCCATGGACATTGCTTATTTCATTTGGAATTGCTGCCTACCCCTCTCTGCACTCTGTGATCCTGATCCTCAGCAATTCCAAACTCAGAAAATCCTGGGCAAGGATTCTCCATCATGGAAGGTGCCCTTCAGGAAGAGAAACCCCCAAACCATCAATCAGGATTCTGAACAGTGATCACTGCAAAATAATGAATTCCTCTTAGGCTACACTGTTTTATATAATTTATATTTGCTTTGTGTCTGTAGAACATATATTTTATATTTCTTAGTACTGAAATTGCAAATCATGATAATAAAAGTCTGAACTGGTCCATCATCAGTGCTTTAGTAATACATAACATTGTGGGTGTGTATGTCATTGACAGACTGATATAGAATGGTGTGTTCAGTTGAATGCACAGCTTTATGCTTATTTAAATGCACATTTTGAGAGCTTAAAACTTACTACCAATGCAGTAGGTAGTTTTACACTCACAAAATGTGCGTTACAAAATGTGAATACTCCTTAGCGCCCTAACATGGAAATCGCATGCAAATGAGGACATTACACAGTACTCCTCGGTGCAGAGAGGTGCGCTGGGCTTAACTCTGGACAGAGGTCGAGTAAAGTTTCCTGCATTGCTATGCTTGCACTTAAAAACAGAGGGGCAGGCGAAAAAAGAAGTTTATGAAAGCCTGAAAAAAGAAGTTTCAATTTCTAACCATGGCCAAATAGCTAGATAAGGCCATATTTATCCAATTATGTGGCGGTGGATAACCACAGCAAGATAGCTAGATAAGTGCACAGTTTAGCTGGATGTGTAGTTTCTCTCTCCAGTTTTAAGGGACTCCCTCATCCCTTGTGAGGAAACATTTGCGTTCGGCCTTTGCTGAATGCACATTTTCCAGTCAATGATCTTTTTCTAACTCTTGATACATTTGCATAATATTAGCTTACTGCTTCAGGAATTTAAAAATGTTTAATGTGTGTGTTAAATCTGTGCGCTGAAATCTAGCAGATGTTTTCTTATTGCACAAATTATTGAATCGGCTGTGAATGAGGCCATCATCAAAAGTGCATCCCTGGAGTTATTGGTGACTCTACTCTAGACATTTTAGCCTTGTGTCTGTAAAATGTAGAAGTTCACTCAGTTCCAGTGTTCAGACCACGTTTACCTGCATTCACATCCACGCATTCCCCCATGCTGTTCCAGTGTATCACGAAGCTCACCCTTACCCCCACGCACCCTGTTCCAGAGACTCCTTCCAGCCAGATCCCAGCACCACAGACTCCTTCCAGCCAGCACCCGGTATAAGAGACACCTCCAGCAGCACCAGAGATTCCTCTCCAGCCATTGTCAGAGACTTTACTGTGACTCCTGTTCTCTCTATCCTGAGTCACTCCTGCAGGTGGTGTTCACCACACCTGGCAATCGCCCAATCGTAACACCATAATTCTTTTCCGCCAGAAGGAATCGTCTGGAAAAGAAAGAGCAGGGATGTAGAGTCCCAGTGGAAGAGTGCTAACTTAAGACAGCCCCCTCTCCCTTGGAGAAGGTGTCCATCTCCACAATGAAGGGTCTTAGGTGGTCTGGGTGTCAGAGGCAGGGCTCACTGAGGAACGCTGTTTTCAGACGATGGAAGGCCAACCGGGCGGTGGGCGGCCATTTCCTGGGGTTAGCTCCTTTATGAGTCAGGGCCGTCAGGGGTGCCATCAAGGTCGAGTAGTTGGGTATGAAATTTCAATAATAATTGGCGAAGCCTAGGAATCTTTGTAGGGCCTTGAGACCGACCAGCTGGGGCCACTTCAGGATGCTAGAGAGTTTTTCTGGGTCCATTCGGAACCCGTGATGGGAGACAATGTAGCCCAGGAAGGGCAGGCTCTCCCTCTCGAAGGTGCACTTCTCTAGCTTAGCGAATAATTGATGGTCCCGGAGGCACTGAAGGACTCGAAGAACATCCCGGTGATGGGTCTGAAGGTCACGTGAGAAGATCAAAATATCGTCGAGATAAATGACCACGCAGTCATAGAGCATATCTCGGAACACCTCATTCATCATGTTCTGGAAGACGGCGGGCGCATTACAGAGTCCGAAAGGCATGACTAAATACTCGTAATGGCCATCTCTGGTGTTAAAGGCGATTTTCCATTCGTCGCCTTCTTTGATATGGATCAAATTATACGCCCCTCAGAGATCCAGTTTCGAGAATATATGGGCTCCCTGAAGGCGGTCAAAAAGCTCCGAGATGAGGGGCAGCAGGTATCAGTCTGGTCTCTTGTCAGTTCCTCGTCCAAATCTTTGGAGTACTCACCTTGTCCAAGTCTTCAATCAAGTTCGTGATGTTCCTATCTTTGTTTCAAGTTCTGCTTTCCAGCTCCTTTCTCATCATTCCTCCAGGCATGTCAGCATCGTGGTCCGTGACCAATCCATGGGGGGCTGTGTAGGGTGCTTCCTGGCACAAGGCCTGCTTCCAAGTCTAGTGGAGTTTGATAAGCTAGCGAATCTCCTTGTTCCTCATTCCAAGCCATTTTCCTCGTTCCAAGCCATGTTCCTCACTCCAAAGGATGTCTTGGCTACCACCCTCATCTGAGTCTCAGTCCAGAGCCTATCTTGCACTTGGCATGGTCTGTGACCAACATGTGGCAGGTTGTGTAGGGCACGCAGCAGGACAGTGTGGTCCAAGACCAGCCCATGGTGGGCTGTGTAGGGCATGCTATGGTGGAGTGCCCATGGAAGCTGAATTCTAACCCAAACCAGAGCTTTCATCCATGTTCCTCGTCTCCTGAGCCTTCATCCATGTTCCTCATCTGCAGAGCCTTTGTCCAAGCTCCAAGTCTTCATCCAAGTTCCAAGCCTTCAGTGTTTTCATCCATGTTCCTCATCATGCCATGTCCTGTCCTCAGCCTTCATCTCTCCTGACGTTCTCACCATTCCAAGCGGCAGTTCCAAAAGGGCTATCGAGTGGCTGGAGGGCTACTCGTGAGACCAGAATTGCGTTGTTGTGTGTGCATACAGGTTCCGCCCTGAGGTTGTGCCGTGATCCAAGGGCTCACTCTCTCTCAAGCAAGCGACTGCACCCCACGCTTGCAACAAATTCTAAAAGAAAGGAAAGTGTAGTCAAAATATCATAGAACTGTCCACTGTACATAATGGAGGCAAATTACTTTATTTTGAAAAACTGATCTTCAAAACATCAATGACAGAGAAAGATTGCCAGTTGCCACAGGAAATTGAGTCCCAAGCCCAACACGAGCCGTGTTTCACTTTATTGCTGTTTCAAGAGGGCCAAACATCTAGCAATAAACAAAACAATAATATTAACTATAACATCGAAATATAAATGGACAATATATATAGGCATCAAGGGCCCGATATTCAGCTACAGAATAACTAGTTAAGTTAGCCTGACATATCTATCCAGCTAACTTAATGGGGATATTCAGAGGCACAGCTGCACCGCTGAATATCCCCAGCTATCTTAAATTTAGCCGGTTATGGAGGACGTGACATCACATTGCAAAATGGATGTCTGAGCCCTTTCCTCCATCCCCTCCACGCGGTATTTAATGATTAAGTATAACAGCCTTACACAAAACCTACTTCAATCGGCTGAAATCGCTGCATCTCAGCGTACATATCATGTCCGGAAAGAAAAAACCGGTGGACTTAGCTCATTTTTCCTATGATGCCGGGGGATCCCGCTTTGTGGCCCTTGTGGCCGAATCGGGTGCTGGAGGCCTGGTGCAGCAGTCGGCGGTAGGAACAGAGGGAGTTCCGGATTCAGCACTTAATGCAGAAACAGTGACCAAATCCGATTTTATAAACTGGTTTGATGGGCTCCGGGGCAATATTCGATCCCTCCGTGAAGAAATGCAGGCTACCATGGAAGGCCTCCAAGCTGACCTGCGGAACCTCAGGAACCGAGTGGAGGAGGTGGAGGGAGCTATAGAGACCCACATCAGGCAGCTTACCGCACATACCGCCGAATTTGCCAGCATACAGAAGTGGCAAGAGAAAGCAGCCCTTAAAATGGAGGATCTAGAGAATAGATCCAAGCGGGCTAACATCCGGATCCGAGGGCTGCCAGAGACCCCGGAATATGCTGATACAATGGCGGTGGTTCAAAATCTGCAGGACCCTCCTGAGCTCGGAAGATTATTTTTGTATAAATGAGGGGGAGGAGGCCGCACCTGTGTCGCAGTGGGAGGGCATGAAAGTGGTATTCCACAGCCACCTGATAGGCTTAGGCACCTATCATAAAAAACAAATGAATCAAAAGCGGGAGATTGTAATGGCTGATTTAGAGAGATTGGAAAGCAGACATAAACAAAACCCAGGAGCCTGCAGGTGGGGGTTCTGAGTAAGTTGCGGGAGGAGATTGAGAGTTTAGTACTGCGGCAATTGCTTACAGATTGGACCTTCTTAAACAACACTATTATAAATTTGGGGATAAACAGGGCAGGCTCTTAGCATGCAGGCTGCATACCAAATGGCTTAAAGAATTGATATATCATATAAAAGTTAGTTCCGGGGAGATGCTTACTGATCCTGTGGACATCAGACATAGGTTTCAATCATATTATGAGGAACTTTATACTCCGGAGGTCAGGGCAACAGAGGAGGACATTTCCTCCTACCGGCTGGGACCGACCTCCCTCATCTGTCTATCGGTGACCAGGCTGTTTTGGGGAAACCCATTTTGGTGCTAGAAGTGGATTGAGCTATCAAGGCTCTAAAACCTGGGACAGCTCCGGGAGTGGACGGGTTTACCCCCCTTTTCTATAAAAAGTACAGGACTATCATAAGGGGCCCTTTAGTGCAAATGTTTAACTGTCTTAGAGAAGGGGGCATTTGTTACCATATGGAAATGTGGCAGGCATTACCATCCTCCCTATACCAGGGAAAGAACCCACCCAATGTTCTTCCTACAGGACTATATCGTTAATCAATATAGATCTCAAGTTATTGGCCAAAATTTTAGCTTTTCGTCTGCAAGGAAGTATTGGGGAATTAATCCTTGTGGACCAAGCCGGATTCATCCCTGGCCGTACGACAGTGGATAATATCCGGAAATTAATAAATCTGATATATAGTTCACAACAAGCGGGAACACCTGCGGTCTTCTTATTATAGACGCTGAAAAGGCTTTTGACCGCGTCTACTGGCCTTTTCTCTTTGCGGTACTAAACAAGATGGGCCTCGAGGGAACTTTCTCTATGTGGATTAGGGAACTTTATAGAGAACCTTTAGCTTGCCTAAAAATCAATAGCGGCTACACCCAGCATTTCCCAATCCACCGAGGGACAAGGTAGGGGTGCCCTTTATCCCCACTCCTTTTTGCTCTCAGCCTAGAACCCCTAGCAGCGATTGTTCTTCAGGCCCCAGATATTCACGGAATCCCAGTGGGCCCGCATCAATACAAACTTTCCTTATACGCAGATGATATGATTTTCTCCTTATCTCAACCTTTGTCCTCTCTGTAAGGTGCGTGGCATAGACTGGAGACTTATGGATGTCTCTCTGGGTTTCGAGTAAACCCTGATAAATCTGAAATTCTACCTGTCAATTTTACTAGTGACATGGAAACTGAGGGGAAACGTTTGTTTCCCTTCCGTTGGACAAAGGGCCCCATTCGATATTTGGGAATTAATCTGGAGCTGGACCTGGATGATCTAGCTAAACTAAATTATCAACCTTTTGTGAGCAGTCTTCTAGGGGATCTGGATAAATGGACCAGACTACACCTTTCTTGGTTTGGGAGGATTCATACTATAAAAATTAATGTTATGCCACGGTTGGGATACTTTTTTCAGGCTCTTCCGTGTCTACTCCCTACACAGGTTTTGAAGCCGTTACAACGAAAGATGTTTTTCTTTATCTGGAATCAGAGATCGCCTAGGGTAGCCAGGGAGGTATTGTATCGAAGCCGGGGGGATGGGGGGGGTCGGACTGCCCTCTTTAGTACAATACTATGTAGCATCCCAACTTAAGCACGTGATTGACAGTCACAATTTAGACAATACAAAACAATGGGTGGCGATAGAGCAGGCCCTAGCAGGTGGCCCTCCTTTATATACCTTGTTCTGGTTGGGGAGCCTTGCAGTGCGAGACCTTAAGGCCCTTCCGCTCCCCTTCCAAAGTACATATACTATTTGGAAACGTTGGCGAAATTACCTAGTGGAGGGTCGGCAGTACTCAGTCATCACCTCCCTTCGGTATCTTAGAGCATTTGATACAGGGCACTCTAACCCGATATTTCGCCATTGGGAAATGAAAGATCTGGATAACCTGGGGCAGGTATGGCAAAATGGCATGTGCCCTTTGCGCACTTGCAGCGTACTTACGGCCTCCCTGAGATGGACTTTTTAGCCTATGCCCAGTTGAGACATTTTATTGTTAAGAGCAGGGCTGCTTTAGATCTAGCAGGTGGTCGATCTCCATTTGTGGGGTATTGTATATTAGCAGGAACAATACGGAAAACAATTTCTAAGATATATTAGTTATTGGTGAGCCCAGCAAATGCTGCGGCGGCACACTTAACAGCCTGGGAATGAGACCTAGGAGATATTTGTGACAAGGGTAAATGGGAGAAGTTTTTCCATAATCTAGGGCAGACCTCCATGTCAGCGGCTATGATGGATAATCGCTATAAACTTTAGTATCATTAGCACCACTCTCCAGCCCAAATAGTCCGATGGTTGCCGGGTCGTTCTCCCATGTGCTGGCGACAGTGCTCACATATAGGCTCATTTATACACATGTGGTGGCAATGCCCACAGATTCATATATTCTGGAGAGACTGCCAGGAATTGATGAAGAATGTTACAGGGGTACAGGTCCCACCCTTTGCAGAACTTGGTTATTGGGGATCCATTGTGAGGCCCTTACGGACGACTAGCAGTCATTATTTATGTATGTGATCACTGCTGTGCGTTTATTGGTGGCTATCCATTGGAAATCCTCCGTGATCCCGACCCGACAGCAGCTCCTTGCTAAGTTGAATATTATTTATTTGATGGAACACTTGATAGCTGTTTGGAGGGACTCATTCCCCAAATTCCATAGGATCTGGTCTTGCTTAAAGCCACTCCTTCAGAATTAAACTGTCCTAGAGAAGTTATCCCACTTGAGATTGGCATGGGATGCTGGGTAGCGATAGGGGGAAGGGACAAAGTAGGGACGGAAAAGGGGGAGAGGGATAGGCTTCCTGTGCGGGGAGAGAAGCGTTCATGGGGAGGTAGATTCTGGATGTGTAGAATCAATTGTATGTATCTATTAGCATTCTTAATTATGAATACCTGGAATTGGTGCTTCCTCATGTAACAATATGATCAATTGACACTGTTGGTTGAACATGTTTCTTTAATAAAATTTGTCGATAATAAAAAAAAAATAAAAAAAAAAAATTTGCCGGTTATGTTTAACCCACTATTTTTAGGACAGTCCTATGGGCTGACCAGAGTTATCTCCATTGGTTATGTGGCTATTATAACTTTCCTCGGTTCCATGTAAAGCTCCGCCCTCTGTTGAGCAGTTCTTCTTTTTATGTAAACCGGATTGATTTGTAGTCCCTACAAGAACTTCGGTATATAAAAATTAAAAATAAATAAATAAATAAATTATGCGACTAACTCTGGCCTGCCCCAAAATGCCTCCTGCCAGCTCCTGCATAGTCATATAAGTTATAACCAGCTAAGTTTAGACCTGTTGTATGACATGTCTAACTTAGACACATAACTTAGCCATATAACTTATGTGGCTATGACTGAATATTGCTAGTTAGCCACATAACTAATATGGCTAACTCGCCTGATCCACCCACTACACGCCCATAACTTATGCAGCTAAGCGGCAACCATTGAATGTAGGCGCATATTCAGTGGCCGCTACTTAACCGCATAAGCTATATTTATGTGGCTAAATAGCACCAAATGCTTTTTGAATATCAACCTCTGTCTGTGCATGAGCCATAAAATCATCGTGGGAAGAACATAGTTGGCGAAGATGGAAAAACTGACCAACCAGAATATTCGGTCTAATAGACTGAGGATGGGGGGTATCATAATGAAGCAGAGTGTTTTTGTCTGTTGGGTTTTTAAAGATGGAAGTCAAGAAATGGTTATCCTTAATAGAAATCAAAATATCCAAAAAGGAAATTTTAGAAAGGTCATACTGATAAAAAAAAAAATGTAATTGCAGGAATTTCACCATTCAAAAAATAGAAAGAATTGAATAATAGTTCCTGACCATACTAGAAACACATTATTAATTTCTTGACATGTGAAGGAGCATGCCTAAGAAACCTTCCAAAACAGTGTAAAGGACTGGTCCTATCCATCTGGTCCCAGTCCACCTTAAGGCCCACAGAGCCTTATCTGTACTGGGTGGATCTCAGAGCAGGATACATAAACTAGACTCAGGGAAAGCCCAGGGAACCTGAAAGGAAGTCAGTAACTGTGAATAGAAAGGGGAGGCAGCCCCTGGAAAGCAAGAATATTAAATGTCTTTGTTTATCAAATGTTATAGGAAACATTGAAGATTAGAAGCACTGTAAATAAAAGCACTAAGAAAAAATCCTTGACTGCTCATGTGTTGTGCCACATATGGTGCCAGCTTGGGGATTTTCTGTGCTAAACAAGATACAGCCAAAGATCCATGCCTCAGGCATGGAAACCTGGTTGCTCTAAACATTGTACAGAGTAGAGACTGGGCAATGTAGCATCAGAGCAGTACTCAAGCCTCCAAAGGAAGAAGAAAGAAAGAAAGATTTTTTTCCCACTGTTTGGGAACTGTTTTTTCCTAAAGAAGACATAGAGCCTGACTTGTGCAAGGGAGGCACAGAGAGAAGGAAAACAGTAGAGAAAATTTTCCTGGGCCTAGCTGAAGAAGTAGTCTAAAGGTAAATGGTTTCAGGAACAGTTTAATAGGTTTACAAAGTAATAGGCCAAGGAGAATAGCTCTGCCTGAGGGATAAAAAAAAACCAAATAAAAGTAAGTAAGTGTTGGACAAGCAGGTTTTTATTTGTTTTGCCTTTTTCCCTATCTGAAAAAAAGAGCCCTTGAAAGAAGTTTCTTCTCCCAGAGTGTCTCCTAAAAAATGAGAGAAAAGTGGAACTGCACTAGGGTGTGGTCCTTGAAAGAAAGTTTTGCTGCTGGAGTGCCACCTTGAAGGAAAAGGGAAAATTGTGATAGTGAATAAAGGCAGGAATGCCCAGAAAGCCTCTTCCAGGATCCAGGAAGGAATGGAAGCCTGGGGTCAAAATTTGGTAAAGAGGTAACTGCGGCAGCAGTGGCAGCTGGAAAGCCCAGCACTAACAGAAGCAAAAGCTGATCCAGACCCTCGGAGAAGAGCAATGTTATGATTTTGTAAGAATGTGAACCCTGGACCGAGATGAGAGATGTCTCCGCCCACAGGGAGGAGCCCTGTGAGCCTCACCGTCAGCCATTGCCTCAGCCAATGTGTGTAGACTGCTTTCAGCCATCGCGCACTGCACTGAAAAGGCCCTGCCCTTTCTAGCGATAAGTTTTGACGCAGAAAAGACCTTTGACAGGGTAGAATGGCAGTACATGTTTGCAGTTTTACAACATATGCACACATAGACGGCCTCTTTCTCGATAGGGTTCGCCTTCTGTATGCCTCGCCCTTGGCAGCAATATTGATAAATGGTACCACGTCCCAAGATTTTCGAAAACACAGGGGTACACGGCAGGGCTGCTCCCTGTCACCCTTGTTATTTTTATTGGCACTAGAACCACTGCTTTGGTGATCCAGACTTCTGACCAAATACGGGGGTTGCAGATGGGCCACTTTCCTTTCAAATACGCCACATTCGTGGATGACTTGATGATCTTCTTGTGGGACCTGGAACTCTCGTTAACACCCCTGCTACAGCTTATGCAAAAGTATGGGGCTTTGTCTGGCTTCCGTTTGAATAAGGAAAAATCAGAGGCTTTGGCCTTTCCTGATGAGATGAAGGGTAAATGGCAGGGCACCTTCCCCCTCAGATGGACAGAGGGCTCCTTCCGGTACTTAGGGGTGCTAATAATAGCTTTAGATCTAACCAAACTTTACAAGTTGAATGGTAGCACTGCTACTCTGTCATTCTCAAGATAAACTACTTATGTGGAAGCCCTTACCGTTATCTTTGGGAGGGCGCATTAATGCCTATAAGATGATTTTATTCCCCAAGTGGTTGTATCTTTTACAGACATTTCCATTACACCTGAGAATCACAGACCTCCATGCCCTGGATAGAACCCTGTTACCGTACCTGTGGGCTGGGAAAAAAGCTAGAATACCCCTACGCAGATTAAAAGAGCCTCGGGATTGTGGGGGCTTAGGCCTCCCTGATCTGCAACTGTACAATTTGGCCTGTCTTTTACGCATTGTCCGTGATTGGCTTTATAACGGATCCACTTATACTAACAAGGAGTGTGACCGCACTCTTTTTCATAATCTCAATCTTAGATATTTGTTACAGGCAGCATCTCCGGTGCTGCCCTCATGGATGCGCATCCACCCATTGCTAGCGCCTCTACACCAGGCCTGGAGGGTTTTGTTAACTGATCTACGGCTCTCTAGTCACTGTTCTCCTTACTTACCCATCCAAGGGAATTTGGCCTTTACTCCGGGGATTACTTCGAGGGCATTTCGGGAGTGGAGGAGCAAGGGGCAGACCCAATTACAGCAACTATTAACACCCGAGGGCATCATTCTCCCTTTTGCAGTTCTGCAATGACAGTATGACATTGGCACTCTAGATCTGTTTCCATACCTGCAATTGAAGCATTATGTTGCTTCTTTGCCGTGGGAGGCCCTATCCTCACAAATGGTTGATAAGCTAGATGATTTTTTTCAGATGGGGTGCCAACGGCTTTCATTGTCCCACTACAAGAAGACATTGCAGATAATCAGACCGAAATGGGCGCTTGATTCGCTCCTAGCTAGATGGCAGGGGGATGGGTGGATCCCTGTTTCTCTGACGGGGCTATCTAATTGCTTCGAAGAGATTAACTCTGTCTCCTCCCATGGTTATCTCCAGGAGATGCAATATAAATTCCTACACCGTCATATATATCCCAGGTGGTCGTCCATAAGGCCCGCCTGACGGAGGACCCCAATTGCCCCCGATGCCAGGAAGCTAAAGGTACTCTATCCCACTCATTTTGGTTTTGTTCAGTTGTTATTTCATTTTGGCAGCGGGCTAATAATTATATAGGGCAACTGCTTAATTGTTGCCTCCCCTTGCGCCCTGAGCTCTTACTTTTCTATATGGACCTCAAGACTCACATATCGGGGAGGAATCGATGGTGCTTGGCCCGCAAATTGCTAGCTCAGACCAAGCATTCTCTCTTACTGGGTTGAAGATCGAAGGAGTCCCCCTCTTTTTGGCAATGGTGCAATGCGGTTCATGAGATGTTGCAGATGGAAGCATTAGCAGCGTGAAACTCCCCTCACACGAGAACCCACTTCCTCCAAGTGTGGGACCCGTATCTGCACAACCTACCCCATAGAGCACAGAGTCTGATATTAAATACTTTGTAAGCTGTATCACCGATAACCCTTTAGGATTTGGATATAGCGCAGGTCCTGTATTCATATAGAGGGGGGTGGGTGGGAGTAGGGAATATGGGTGAGGGTTTAGAAGTTCATCCAAATTTGGCTATTAGGGGAATAGCATATCAGACAACAACGTCATCTTTGACATGTAGAGATTCTTTTGAATTTTTTGAATTCCATTTTGGACGTCTGTGGGGGGGGGGAGAGGGATGCGGATTGCCTCCCGAATAATACACATAGAAAAAAAAAAAGAAAATCGGATGCAATGTTCTGTTTGCTTTGTATTTTATTGGTTGTTTAATAAACAAATTGTACATAAAGTCAATCTAATTTATCTGCAGGCAAATTTCCTTTTATAATGTAGAACCTTCATACCTCTGTATTGAGGCATTTGTTTGAAAAAAACAACCCCACTGTCCAGGGTCATGCATATGTTGCACAGGAGGTGGACCCTTGGGCCGAGGTGGGGTTGGTGCTACCCGCAGAACAACCATACGGGTCCCCACCGTCGGCAGGCGGAGCTGGCTGACTGACGGAGGCCGGCTGGAGCTTCGCCAATACCAGTCCTCGTTCCCCGCAGGTTGAGCCCTTGGGTATCGGGGCCGGCTGGACTTAGGTTGACCTCCGTCCGAAGTCTTCTCTGGGACGATGAAGTCAGCCAGGGACCAGCAGTGGTAGTAAGAGTTGGTAGTTGGATCTGGAAGTAGCGGAGCCCCGGAGGCCCGGGCACCAAGGAGTACAGGAGGAAGGCAGGGGGTGCTCGAGTAAGAACAGGCCGAAGCCTGAAAAGCCAAGTCCAGAATGAAGATGAGTGCAAGTACCGTGTAGTCATTCTTGATTTCAAATGTTATACACTTCATATATATATATATAGATCTAAGTTGTTATGTTTTTGCATAGATGTTCAGGGTAGGTTCTTGCAATATCTTTTGAATTAATGAAATGATTATGTATGGGATTTCTGTAAGTTGCTACCATTATTTGACAGATAAGCTTTTCCAAAAGATGTTTTTATTTTGCCATGTCCACATACACGTTTTTTTATGTCACTCCTATCATTGAGCTTTTATAAAGTGTTTTTCAAGTTAAACAAATATTATAAATTCAATCGATTGTGCAATATCAGTTAGCTTTTTTATATTTTTTTTTATTGTATATTTTTTGATTGTAAACTCGCTTTTTTAGCTACTTCCAGATGTAATTTTTAAGCTCCTCCCATTATTTGATTGACAAGTTTCTTAAGTGGTTTTTTAATTAATATTAAGTTACACAAACATCACAGTTTTGGCCTTCTATGTTGTTAAAATTCAATCTTTTGTGCCATATTAGTTCTATATTTTTTTTCTCATTGTTAAGCTAATAATCACAATTTTTAGCCACTCCCACGATCTGATTGACAGGCGTTTTCAGCGCGGTTTGTAAGCTATTTAAAAGCCCCACTGATGAAACATTTGTGGTCAATACCTGAGCGGAGACTACGCGTGAAAGCGATTCCATTTGAGTAAGTAACAGAAATGGTTCAGTGTATTACAGTTTATTCTCTACCGGCAAGTGCCGCCATAATTTTTATTCATTAAAGCAAACATATGCGACCTAAATGTTAACAGACTTGAACCAGCATGCGTTTTTTGCCAGCAAGTGCCGTTCTGATTCAGTGCATTATAGCTTATTCTCTACCGGCAAGTGCCGACATAATTTTTATTTATTAAAGCAGATACATGCGACCTAAATGCTAACAGATTCAAACCGGCATGCTGATACTTTGCCGGCAAGTGCCGTTCTGGCGTTTATTCTCTGAAACAATAATATACTAAATTATTGGTTTGTTTTAGCTGTATTTTTTAAGTCTGAGTCTGTGCATTTTTCCGTCGCTGGTAAGTGCCACCATGTTTTTTTAACATGCAGATTCAGGCGGGGTATACAGTTGCCAATTTTAATTCAATCCGTTTAAAAGAGTAAGAAAGCTTTTTCAGATTTTCATTATTATAGTTACTTCGGGCAAGCGCTAGTTTTCTTTAAGAGTGGAATTTTAAACAAGCTTTTTACTTAATGCATCTATTGACTACTTAATATTTTTAGCACATATTTTATGTGCTAATTCTCTCTCATGTAAGAACATCAGTTAAAGAATAATTGGGAATAAGACCGTGATATTTTATACATTGAATTTTAACTACATATATTGGCTTTCATGCTTTACATTTATGGCAATTCAATAGTTTTAGATACTGATAGAATTTTTGGGTGGTATATATATATTTTTATATTGTCCTATATTTTCTATTGTGGTAGCAATTAATCAGATGTTCACATATTCAGAAACATCGCAGAATTTTTTATGACACAGTACTGCACTCCTAGTAGGTGTATATTTTAACAACTAAGGGGGTCATTTTCAAAGGAGTTACCGCGCGCGATACGGCCTTAGCGCATGCGATAAATTTGCAAACCGCGATAAAAACAGTTATCGCGGCTCGCGAATGCAAATTTACAATTAAGTATTCAGGGGGCGGAGTTGGGGCGGGGTAAATGTAAAGTAGGGAGTAGCTATCGCGTACCGCGAAAGGGCAGCGGTGTTAGCGCGGCTCCTAACGCGGCCAATAACTACACCTCTTTCAAATGCAATACACTGTTTCGCAGCGCATAGCACGCACCGCGATAGTATTGCGGTGAACGAAAAATGTGGAAAACCAATCCCCACAGACCTACAAAGGTACAGCTGGCCAATAAAAAGGCCTGTTCTTAGTAGGTCTATCTTCACCATACCATCTACACATTCACAGTGTATGGGGCAGATGCACTCCATGGCTGAGCAGGCCCGACGCAGACGCCGGGATGTCGGTCGCCCTCGCCACGGGTACAGGGAGCGGATCTATCTTCCACGAACCTCATTGCTGGGAATGCCAGAGGATGTTGTGATCACCAGATATCGCCTCAGCAGTCGTGCCATCCTGGAAATATATGAAGACATACGAGGTGCCCTTGAGTCCGAACTCGAAAGAGCCGTGCCGTCCCCGGCCTGACCAAACTCTTGGCCGGCCTGCACTTCCCAGCAAGTGGCTCCTTCCAATCCACGGTAGCTGTTGTGGGTGGGATGTCACAGAGTACCTTTTCCCGGTGTCTGCACCAGGTCATTGAAGCTGTTATGGACCGCATGCCTCGCTACATAGCAGTCCCACGTAACAGACAGGACCTGATGGACCTCAAGCGTGGGTTTTATGACATTGCCCGCTTTCCGAATGTAATCGGAGCTATTGACTGCACTCATGTGGCTATCGTTCCACCCCGTGAGACGGAGGCAGCCTACCGCAACAGGAAGCAGTTCCACTCCCTCAACGTGCAAGTGGTGTGTGATGCTGGAATGCGGATCCTCTCGGTGATGTCCAGCTTTCCGGGATCAGCGCACGATTCCTTCATACTCAGGCAATCAGCTCTGTTCCGCAAATTTGAAGGTGGCCTGTATGGCGATGGTTGGCTTGTAGGTAAGATAGACATTAACATACATCTAACATATTGGGAACGTGCATCTCTGTAATGCCACACAAATGTGATGTAGATGCCTGTCGGGATGGAGCCATATGTCCCCATCACAACAGACCTGAGTGACTCATAGTGTGACCTTAAGTGCTGGAATGGCTCATGCACCCAACCACTTGCTATTGGCTGCCAAGCAGGAGGTACACAGAAGCCCCTGTATGGCTTGTATGTGCCATGGCTTGTTCACCTCACTGCACTAGTGGACAGCCTACACATATTTGGCGTAGCCATGGCTACTGGCAGTGTCCCAGGTGAGTTTAGACCTGTCATGTAAGGGCAGCTCACATCCACAGGTGATTGTGAGGTCCTTACGTTCCTGAGACTGCACATGCTCACTTCCTGACATTTGTGCCACAGAGAGGGGCAGCCTGTGTACACCATGTATGTTATTGGGTATGCATACCTACATAAAAGGTGCAGATGAGCAGATATGTCTGTACAGAATGACTGCAGTGCATGATGCATATGATCTGAACACAGGGATGTGATCTGTAAGGACAGTGATGTAACGCACCGACTGCATACACACTGCTGATAAATACCTCACTGTCTAGGGGCCCTTCTCGTGCTATACCGCCTAATAGACACACACCAGCTGTGTGGCCAAGCAATCCGGAAGCCACACACATAGGGCGTGGGCCAACTGGAATGGGCTGCCTCGTGCCATCCGGTTCTACTGCATGTATTGAGCACATACACCCATGTGACACAAACATCATAATTTGTAATGGTTTGCCTATCTCATTGCTACAGGAGACGCAGCCTATGGATGCAGGCCCTGGCTTATGACCCCAATCCTCCAGCCTGCCACGGCGCGACAGCTGGCCTATAATGCGGCTTTAAGTGCTACACGCTCAGTCATTGAACGTACCTTTGGCCTTTTGAAGAGCCGCTTCCGATGTTTGGACAAGAGTGGGGGAGCGTTACTGTATGCCCCACGCAAGGTTGCTAGGATAATCCTGCTTTGCTGTGTGTTCCATAATGTGGCTCTTCGGCATGGAATTCCTGTGGCTATAGATCCCGACCTCAGACCTGATCCCCCATGTGCACGTGCCCGACGGCATGAAAACACAGTCAGTGGCAGCCAGGTTCGCCAACACCTTATACAGACACACTTTTAAGGTTGGCATGGGACAGAACCATGGCCCAGTAGGGCAGTTTGCCCACTGATGGTGTAGGATATAATGTAATGTGCAGACCTCTTTTTCAGTCTGCTGCGTGCCTCACCTGCTACGTCTGTCTACCCAACAACTGTTTGGGGGTGGTGCCGTACCTCAGAGTGTATAGCCCATAATAGGGTGGCTAAGGGCTGGCTCCCGGCTCTGCTCAGGTGCTGTATGTGTGTTACGTATTTGGTGCCATTGGACTAAGCACTTGCTTCATAATGACATCCCAGCAAGGATGACAGTACTGTACACACTTGTCCCCATGAGACACAACACACTCACACTCCTCCCCTGAATTGCTACCACCATTCAATAATTGTACCTGTAATGGCCCACACCTCTGTCAGTGCATAATGCCATCACGGTAACATGCGTATCGGTGCGTCATTGATGGCCATTGGGAGTAATGAACCCTACCTACGTCACTCTAACCCTGTTTCCCAGTCCTCAATATTCTAGTCATATGCATCTTGTGGCAACTCTAACGACCCTTCAGTAGACAAGTGGTATCAGTGAGGGCCTAGGCAGCAGAGCCTCAATACACAGCAGGGAACACATAGGACCCCTACAACCCCCTGACGCCTCATGAATGGGTGTGTGAGACGACAGCACATCTGGCACTGACCACACTGATCTGAAGGTCCCTTTTCACTGTAGCATCCCACATCAACACACCTCTGGGGTCATTGCAGCTGTCTGAAAGGACAGGCAGCTATCTGGTTGCAGGCACATGGTTGTGGGGGATGTATTCTGGTACAAGGTATCGCAGTGACGGAAAGGAGACGCATGTACAGTTCGCCCCCCCACACAGCTATGGCAGTATGTAGGCCACTGTGCTGTCATGGGCCCACCAATACTGTGTATCTGCCTCCATAAAGGCATGTCGTACAGACATGAAGGATCTGTCACAGTAGTTATAAACACTCAGAATAGCTGAAAAACAGAAACTTTCAAAATACTCAAAGATCCAGCTATATGTGGAACTCAAATATGACTTGCTTTTGCAACCGTCATACGTAGCCTCAGTAGAATAATGGCTTATAGTGTCAAGCCCGTGAAGCACTGGGCTTGAATAATCATAGGTTGCGGCAAGTGTTTGAGAGCAAATACTGTGTAAATACTACAAATATTTGCACTTATCGGTTTCCACCAGAAGGCAGGTAATGATTCACATCCTGAAGTACACGCTCCAACACAGCAGTGTTTCGGAGTGTTCGACTCCTTCCTTCAGCTGGATCTTTGAGTATTTTGAAAGGATCTGTCACAGTGGCAGCTCCCATGGGTCGGTGGTTCAGTTTTACACACACCCTCCACTGGGCTCCCTGTCACTGACTATGCATGTACATGTGTTCTGGCCTACATATCCATGCAGTACCACTTGAAACCTATGGCTGCTCATATCACGTCTCTGGCTGTGAAACCAGTGATGGCGGCTCAATGGGCAGCCGCGCATTGCTGCCACAACAGGGCAGTGTAGGCAGCAAAAGGTGCAGCCACCGTGTGTCTTGTGTAAGGAATGTCAATCCTGAGGTGCTCATGTGCACATTGTGTAATGTACATGTATATGGTCTGTGAATACTAGTACAGTATGGAACGCCCTGGCCATCATGTCCCCATCCACATTATGAACTGCTTAGTCACAGTACAACTACTGATGGAATAGCAGCAGTGCTCAGGGTTGGTGTCCACAGCACACCTGCTGTCCAAGGGGTACCGCGCACCTGTGTCATGCATGATATGGCACACATAATGTGATGCAGTTAGTGATGAACACAGTGTGCCTGACAAGCATGGTAAAAGCCACCTGGCCATGCATGCTCATGGCACGAGCACACACAGGCTGTCAGACTCTTCTTGATATAGCTGTCCCCTGTTGGGACCCACAGCCACCATTTCATGCAGCCCGTACATACCCCTGTCATAACATGTCAGTTTTAAACATTGTCATCAGTGCTGTCTGCACTGAGCTGCTACATGGGGGTACCCACCCACATGTCACATATGTTGCAACAATGGTGACTGTTGGCAGCCACCTTGCAGACAGGACAGCAGCAGCAGCACAGCTGATCGGCCAGGCTGGCAGAGGGAGGATGCATGCATGCGTATACTGCTCCATTGTGTGATCGATGGCCATTACTGAGGGTTCAGTCCTCACAAGAGGACTGACAGGTGGATGTGACAAGGATGCAGTCCCCCTCAATCTGCTGTCAAGTGCCCTTCCAATGTGTATAGGGTGCCGAAAGTAGCAGGCCGCAATGTTTGCAAACATGGAGAAGTGTGCAAAATGCCAAAGAGGCTCCCAGGACAGTAACAGAGTGCCTCTTCGGACATGGCCGCAACAGATGGGCAGCGCAAGCGCCCACAAAAGGGTCACAGCGGCACAAGGCTAGGATCTGGGTGTGGCTGTTACCACGTTAGCCACAGCAGTTGGTTCTATAGCTCAGAAGCCATTTTGTGGACTGTGGACGCACCGCTGACCAGCCATGTGTACCCCTACAGCATGCTCCTGGTGAGCAGACAAACAGTCAATGATGCTCGTGCAAACACAGCCCATCATAACCGTGTTGGCTCTACCAACGCCCTCATCTTAGCAGCCTTACTGCTGAGTAGGATGAGTAACTAATGTCACTATTGACAGATGACCACACAGCAGTCCAGCACAGGTCCAGATGTGCACATAGAGGAAGTAAATACCCACATGCAAACAGTCCATACAGGGCAACCCTTTCGCTGAACCCACATTACCTATGTGTCACCCATATGGAGGTGGCAGACTACTAAAGGAGGCTGCACCGGGTGAAATGTATGCATGAAGGGGGCCAGATATACGGCTAGGCAGGTGATGATGGTGATAGATGTACAGGTCATTCCCGTTTCCTAACATGAGTACTACCCCTGTGTGGCAAGTCACCTGGTTGTGGCATGGGAAGGATCGGTGATCAATGAGCGGGACCAATGAATGTGTGCTAGGTGTCCGAAACAGGTGAATAGACTTTCAGCACACAACCTATGCACACCATATTCCAGAGCTGTTTGGAACACCAGCACATGCATGGGTGTGAGGGATAATCCACTAGCTGACACACATTAGTGTCCTGCAACAGCCGTCTCCTTGCTTGCTACTTGCAGTGATGAGGATGACAGGGGTTCAGACAGGGTGAGGAACTAATATCGGCCTCTATCATATGAGTCCACACATTTTTGGATCGTAATGTATGTAGGATTCACTGCACTGTCACCCTCATACGGTACAGTACAATGGTACGCTGGGCAGGAAGGTGAACAGGTGGGATGATGTCCGGTCTGCACTCTGACCACAACCCTATCTCCACCCAGTCTGCCCACAATACATGCATGCACATGCCACGCAACTAGTGTAAATGGCACGTGTCGGTGTGTGGGTGGCTACTGCACCAGCCCATAGCAGGATGGCATCTCAGTGTACAGGTGGTACCCAGCCTCTGCGTAACACACCCTCCCTCTGCAGCAAACGCTCTCACGTTTGCCCCTCAACCATGATACCATGCAGAATTACACATAGAGCCACCATGTACCGTACCTGATAAGGGTGCCCCCTTCTGGCAGCACGCCACCACGATGCACCCGGAGATGTCCTCCTCACGGATATATAGGGAGGGCCAACGTTGCCATGAGCTGATTCCATGCCCTGCTACAGTGTTGTGAAACCTCACACCTGGCCAAGCACATGTGCATCCTAACAATTATGCTCCAAGCTGCGCCACAGTTCTGTGGTCCAGGAGTTCCACTAACTGGATGGACAGATGTTAAACAGGCTGAACACTACATGCTGTATCCTCACACATGGCTACCTGTCACTCATGAGGTGGAAAGTGGCCGGGAAGCACTATGTGCCTAAGGGTGCTGACAAATAGCATGGCAGTGTTCAGTGTTGCACCTGGCCCGTCAACCACTACATACACAGGCCACACCCTGGTGTGGACATGAAGGCAACACCTTACACCCTGTATGGCAATAGGTCGACGGCTCAGAGCTTCAACATGTCCACCTGCAGGGGCAGCCCATCAGTCAGGGATTCACACCTCCATGGCTGCACAAACCGAGTCATACTTAATTACTGAATTTGGTGTGACACCCAGTGATACATATATTCTTTATATGTTACTGACCTTTACCAGAACCACTATCATTTAGATGCTGCAGAACCTCAATGGAGTCATCTACCTACAGGTGTACTGTTCAGAGGTTTACAGGTAACCACTGTTGCTCACACATCATTGTCACCAGAATATTAGTGTTGGCACATACTGTATGACCTGTGGCAATGCCTGACAGGCCATAGGTGAAGAGGACCCCTTTATCTCGCTGCCCAAGTATGTAGTCCACAAGTGCTGGCGGTCAGTGGTTCTCCCTGTTACAGGGAGCAAAGCAGTGTGCAGGAATAGAGGGAATATGGGCCACTCATGGGCCTACATGGCCCTCCGAGTGACATAGATGCACCCATATCGCTACGTTGGGAGGGTATACGTCCCATCCACATAATGTCCCTGAATAAAGGCTTACATGTACAGGAGGTGCAAGACAGAGTATGTAGACGTACAGGGATGAGGTGGGTATATTACGTGATGGTGACACGTCACACAGTATGTGGAAAAGGACATACCCTGCTGATAATTATGTGAGAGCTACATTGCTTACCTGTAACATTAGCAACTGCATACCTGTCAGGAGGAAAGTCCACAGGGTGTCTGTAGAATGTTACTGATAGTGGTTCTGTGAAGAGTTAGTAACGTATACCAAGTATACCATCAACACTGACAGATACTGGTCACTGGACTGTACTGGTATCCAAAGAACATGCGCCATCAACAATGACAGTTAACCGTGTACAGTGGCATGTATGTGTGTGTGGCGAGGTGAACTATTTTAAGACAGTGTAGGACTGTGACCCACACAGTGTTGGCTGTGAGACAGTGTTCACATGGTGGACGAGCCCCACATTCTAAAGGGTCCATGCACACCCCACAGCTGGGCGATGGCACCGGAGGCATGTGGATCACTACGGATGGTGACGCCTTCCTGCAAACCTTGCGCTCCTCAGACCCCCCTATTTCCCATATGGGTGATTAACGGTGACTGCACACCAGCAGTCACCACATCTGTGTCCACATGGCCACTCGCTAAACACACTTAAGGCCTGTTGAGCATGGCCTACACCGCTTGCACCCTGTAAACAGGTATGACAGATTTGCAATAATATTGTGCCCTCTCCATACGACTAACAGCCCACTTAGCTGGCTGCTGACAGTCTGTGCAACTCTTTTGATACACGGCATGCAGATAGCAACATTAACCTTCCCATGGCTCACGTTTCAGTGGCCCACAACCTTAATGCTAAGAGAGTAACTATTGGACGCCGTCCCTGGCACACAGCCATGCTGCCATGGTGGGGAGGAACACTGTTATCTGAGTTTCACAGGGTACATGCTTAGCATGTACAGCTGGACAGGGCTACACAGTATTGTATGCCAATGGTGCCTGGAAAGTAAGAGTGTGCATGCGCCACCACTATCATGGATGTCGGGCATGGCACGAGAGGTTGGCAACCTCTCGGTCAGTCACCCAGCAGTGGTGGAAGGCATTTTCCGTTTACCTGCACAGGTGAGAGACAAATCTAGGAAGCAGAGTCGGTTAGTACCTTAGCATCAGTTAGCCTCACATACGTGGTGTTTGTCATGCATAGATGTCTACGATACTGAACCCAGGTAGGACATACGTGTCTGGACTCCTCACCGCCAACAGTGCATGACATCAGCACTGCTGTAGCAAAAGACAGCTGCCCACCCCTTCCCCTTTCCACATAGATCAGGAGAGCTGCCATATATCAGCACGCTCCCTTACTGTGCATTCCCTGTACTGAGGAACAATACCTCTTCTACTGTCAGGGGCATGTCAGGTACTCCCCTATGTCTTACACTGTAAGGTATGTGAAAGACAGGTGGAGATGTTGCTATACAGAACCTCAGGCAGGGGCCAGTTTGATAACTCAGCATTGGTGCAATGTGGGATATAGCATGCACAGAGTGTGTGTGTGTGTGGGGGGGGGGGGGGGGGGTGTACACCAAGGGCACCTTAGGAACATAACGAGGACACAAAAGGTGGCAGGTTAAACAGGATTTTTATTTCTGGCAACATTCTGCAGGGTATGGGCAATCATTAGGTCAGCAGTTACAGCGTACATTTCATGTTCCTAGGTATTCATTATCTGCAAGTACTAGATAGCTAATAGATCCAAAGTGGACCAATTCTGGACTACATCACTCCACCATCAGCAGTATATACACATATGCAGGCAGTGGGTGTTATCAGTACTGGCAAACCATGATTACCTAGGAACGGAGAAACAGGAAGTGGCACCCCAATAGCTTGGATTCTGCAATACATAGATTACCGCTGGTCAGTATGCAATGTGTAGACAGGCATAGGCCCCAGGCGGTCCATGTTGAAAGAGTGCACTGAAAGAGGACAGCCTGAGAGGCCAGCCAGCAGACAAGGTATCCAGCGGTTCAGCATGTAGGCAGCAGGCAAAAACATGAAGGGTCTGGCTACAGCAGTGAAGGGTCAGGACCAAACAGCGGCGGCATGGCAGCAGGAGGAGGCCCAGGATGACACAGCAGCTGAAGCAGCAGGAGGAGACCCAGGATGACACAGCAGCAGCAGCAGCAGCAGCAGCAGCAGGAGGAGGCCCAGGATGACACAGCAGCAGCAGGGGGAGGCCCAGGATGACACAGCAGCAGCAGCAGCAGCAGCAGCAGGAGGAGGCCCAGGATGACACAGCAGCAGAAGCAGCAGGAGGAGGCCCAGGATGACACAGCAGCAGAAGCAGCAGGGGGAGGCCCAGGATGACACAGCAGCAGCAGCAGCAGCAGCAGCAGCAGCAGGGGGAGGCCCAGGATGACACAGCAGCAGAAGCAGCAGCAGCAGCAGCAGCAGCAGGGGGAGGCCCAGGATGACACAGCAGCAGCAGCAGCAGCAGCAGCAGGGGGAGGCCCAGGATGACACAGCAGCAGAAGCAGCAGGGGGAGGCCCAGGATGACACAGCAGCAGCAGAAGCAGCAGGAGGAGGCCCAGGATGACACAGCAGCACATGGCTTTTGGAGACATGAGGCACAGAACGCACCACACAACCAGCATTAACAGGCCTTCCGCAGACCAGTCATCCTACAGCACACTGCCAGAATTTGCAGCCCTTGCAACAGAAGGTGGCAGACAGCAGAGTGGTGCAGCGGGTGCCGGTGGCAGACAGCAGAGTGGCGCAGCGGATGGCGGTGAGCCAGGTGAGCAGGTGGGTAGGAGGAGCTTTGCATGGTGCTTCCCCCTCCATCTCGACGGCACTGCCCCTCTGTAGGGAGCAGGCAGCGGGACATCCTCTTCCATCTCGACGGCACTGCCCCTCTGTAGGGAGCAGGCAGCGGGACATCCTCTTCCTTCTCGACGGCACTGCCCCTCTGTAGGGAGCAGGCAGCGGGACATCCTCTTCCATCTCGACGGCACTGCCCCTCTGTGGGGTGTGCATCCCACTGGTGGTTGGGTGTACCTGCCCATACCCCGTTTATGGGGCAAGTTGGTACCCTCAGGGCCCCTTGCCACGTCGCGATGGTCCGCTGGGTGGTGGCAGTTTCTTTGGGGGAAGGCCCCTGCGGCCTCAGGACACTGAGGGACTTGGCTGGGGTGTTGATGTTGCGGATGACGAGGCCTACATGTCTGCCATCTGCTGCAGGATTTGCAGCAAAATGTTGTTGTGCGTGCCTATCCCTGCTGCAATGCTGTTGCCTGCATTTGTGACTGCTGCCGTCAGTAGCTGGAAGTCTCGCCTCTGCAGCCTCCTTGCTCGCCTCAGGGCACGCATTTCCATCAGTACCTGTTGTAACAGTGCGGCAGGCACTGTTTCCGGCTGTGGTTGGACAGGTGGCGCTGCTGGTGGTTCCTCATGTCCTGGGGGATATCCCATGGGCATTGCTGCCCCAGCTGCTGGTGCAGGGCTGCATGGGGACATCACCGGTGTGGCTAGGGTGGGCGGGGTACCCACTAAGCTCCCCGGGGTGCCTGCCCGCAGAGGAGTGGGGGGGGGGGGCCCCACTCAAATTCCTCCAGGGCCTCGGTCAGGGTATAGGGGCTGACTGTGGGTGCCATTGAGGGCCGCACCTCCTCCTCCGAGTCCGACCACTGTGTTGTTGCGTCCATGTGGAATGGCCTGGTCATCATCGGTGGCCGCCTAAGCCCTGGTGGATCCCTGCTCGTGCCTGGGCCCTCCCAGCTGGCATCAGAGGTCTGCTGCCTGGGACCAGATTGCTCTGTGGGGAGATTGGGGAGAAAGAGGATATACTGCATCAGTAACACAGCTTTTCTGTTAAATTAGTGTAACGTCAAACAGGGACAGCTAATGTTTAACCAACATGTCATTCTGCGTTTACAGTACAGTTAGGTCCTTTACATGTTCCTCATGGCATGGGTGGTGGGGCTGAGGGCTGGGCCCAGAAGCCTGGCCTGTGCACAGGCCAGCTCCTAACTGACAGCCCGATCCAGTAAAGTCCGTGGGAGAGCGGACGAACGCCCGCTCTCCCGGCGCGCGCACCGGCCCCTTGCCGGTGCGAGCGATCCAGTATTTAAATGAGGCGACGCGGTGCAAACGAGGAAAAGGAGGCGCTAGGGACACTAGCGCGTCCCTAGCGCCTCCTTTTGGCCTGGAGCGGCGGCTGTCAGCGGGTTTGACAGCCGACGCTCAATTTTGCCGGCGTCGGTTCTCGAGCCCACTGACAGCCACGGGCTCGGAAACCGGACACCGGCAAAATTGAGCGTCCGGTTTTCGGCCCGACAGCCGCGGGCCGAATTCAAAAATTTTTTTTTTTTTTTTTTTACTTTTTTTACTTTTGGGGACCTCCGACTTAATATCGCTATGATATTAAGTCGGAGGGTGCACAGAAAAGCAGTTTTTACTGCTTTTCTGTGCACTTCCCTGGCGCCGGAAGAAATTAGCGCCGACCTTTGGGCGGCGCTAATTTCTTAGAGTAAAATGTGCGGCTTGGCTGCACATTTTACTTACTGGATCGCTCGGGCATACCTAATAGGGCCATCAACATGCATTTGCATGTTGAGGGCGCTATTAGGTGCCGCGGGTGGGCCGCGTGTTTTCCTCCCCTTACTGAATAAGGGGTAAGGGAAAACACGCGTCCAGAGCAGGGTGACAGTGCGCTCCGACGGAGCACACTTTACTGGATCGACCTGTGAGACAGTGAGCTGTTGCCAGCATGCCTTGCACCCTGCTGCCTGCCCCTTGCTGACTGGGGGAGGGGGGGCCACTACTGTTCTGCGGAGCACATGGGGAACAGAAACTTAACACTGTACTACACATTGTGTTACGACCTTTCACAGGACACGGGGGGGGGGGGGGGGGGGGGGGGGGCGAGAGGGCAACTTACCATCTTCGAGGTGGGAAGTATCTAGGCGGGGATCCAATCCCTCAAAGACATCTGGTCCCAGACGCTGCATCAGTTGCCGCTCCATGTTGCTGAACCTGATGGGGCATGGGGACCTTCCTCCTGTGTCCCTCATGTACTGGTTCCTGTCTGCAATCTTCATTTTGAGCTGGGCTTTTATGTCTCGGTAGCGGTGGGCCACCTGCTCCCCGGTCCGAGGGATGTCACTATTCCTCTGTATGTCCCCAGCTATGCTGGACAGATCTCTGCCTTCGCTGCCTTGGTGGTCCTCACAGACAGGTTCCCAAACAGGTGCGCATAGTGACGCAGGACCCCCTGTATCAGCCGGTCATTATCCTGTGCACTGAACCGAATGGCACGCTGCCTGACCCTGGCCTGGCTGCCTGGTTGGGGTGCCACTTCCGGAGGGGTCTCCTCCCTACACTCTCTCTCCAACCCCCCAGGTTCCCCACTCTCTTCCTCCCCCCCCCCCCCCCACCTGACCCTGCACTTCCTGCTCCCTTCCCCTCTGCCCTGCCTGTCTAGCCCTACCTCTTCCCACCATTCTCTCCTGCCTCACCCTCTCCCCCTCCCTCACCCTCCTATCACTTTCCTCCTGCCTATCTCTCCCACTACCTGTCCCTGCTCCTACTCCTCATTCCCCTACCACTAGGTCCCGCTTCCTCCTCCTCCCTCCCCCTCTCCATCCTTCTCCCCCTCCCCATACTCTCAACTCCCCTCTTCTCTCCTCTCCTACCACTCCTCTCACGCTCCATCCTCCTCCTCCTCACCACCACCAACACCACATTCCTCCTCCTCCTCCTCACCACCACCAACACCACACTCCTCCTCCTCCTCACCACCACCAACACCACACTCCTCCTCCTCCACACAGATAGACAAATGGACCCCCAGGACAGGGTTGGGGATCACTGCAGTAGAGGGTATACTAGGATCCCAGAGAGCTTCCAGAGATTTTTTTAAATCTTGGATGACTGAGAGAGCCACCAGGAGTAAGGATGCCTGATGAATCAGAAGATCAGATAGCTTGAAACCTTCATCACCTCATCTTTTCAGGATCCTCAAATGGGAACTATAAGTAGCAGGCATATGAGCATTGGCAATCCTGTGGTGCCAGTGTACATGCTCTAGTGGGACAAGGGAATAGTGTTGTGCAGGGGTAAACAAAAATGTGTTTTGTTTTCAAGAGGGGGTTCTCAAGAATTTTATTTCTTTTAATGTTTGTTTTGTTTCTTTAGTTAAAAAAAAAGAAAGAAAAAGAAAGAAACAGCCTTCAGCCACCACCACCCAAACCTTCCACTCAGAAAAATGAGTACATTGCAAAGCAAGAAACAATCCTCTGCTCCCTAATGCAGCTCCTCCTCTCTTCTTATTTTCTATTCCTCCTTCTGCAGAGAACAGGAAGGAAGGGGTGGGGATACACTAGCATGGATAGCAAAACAAAGAATAATTTCAAGTTTTGTCTGACAGATACAAAAAGGGGTTGAATTAGCACAAATCTGAAACTTGTGAGCAGTGTTACCAATTGTCATGGCTTCAGATTATTCACACATATATGACAGAATTCAAACACTTTTTAAAAAATCTATCTAAAGTGGAGAGTAACAAGAGATACACTTTCGACTAGGGGGCATTCCATGAAGTTAGCAAGTAGCACATTTAAGACTAATCGGAGAAAATTCTTTTTCACTCAATGCACAATAAACTCTGGAATTTGTTGCCAGAGGATGTGGTTAGTGCAGTTAGTGTACCTGGGTTCAAAAAAGGACTGGCTAAGTTCTTGGAGGAGAAGTCCATTAACGGCTAATAATCAAGTTTACTTAGGGAATAGCCACTGCTATTAATTGCAACAGTAGCATGGGATCTTCTTAGTGTTTGGATAATTGCCAGGTTCTTGTGGCATGGTTTGGCCTCTGTTGGAAACAGGATGCTGGGCTTGATGGACCCTTAGTCTGACCCAACATGGTAATTTCTTATGTTCTTATTCACTTACCTCATGTTATGATCATGGATCCCTGGGCCGAGGGGGAGATAGCACTACCTGTGGGGAGGAGCCCCACTGGTCCCCACCTTCGGCTGGCGAGGCCGGGGAGAGCCTGAGACCCTGCTGGGGCTTCACCACTACCAACCCTCGTTCACCGCAGGTTGAGCCCTTGGGTACCAGGGCTAGCTGGATTTACGTGGGGTCTCAGATGTGGAGCGTTTTGAGGTCCTGGCTGTAGCGTGGGTCAGGGCCAGGTGGCGAATCTCGTAGTCCGTGGTCCAGGTGCAGGTCAGGGCAGGTGGTGAATCTCATAATCCGTAGTCCAAGCGTGGGTCAGGGCAGGCGGTGAATCTCGTAATCCGTAGTCCAAGTGTGGGTCAGGGCAGGTGGTGAATCTCGTAATCCGTAGTCCAAGCGTGGGTCAGGGCAGGCGGCAAATCTCATAATCCGTAGTCCAAGCATGAGTCAGGGCAAGCGGCAAATCTTGTAATCCGTAGTCCAAGCTTTGGTCAAGGGTCCAAGCAATGTTCAAGGGTTCAAGCAAGGTTCGAGGATGCAATGGGTCAGGAACTTGGAACTGGAACAGGGCACTCCAAGCAGGAGCAGGATCCAGGAAGCCAAGGCAAGGTCTGGAATCAGGCCTTGCCTAGATATAGGCCAAGCTCAAGGTGGTGGAGCCAGGGCATCTCCTGCCGAGATCCTTTTAAATGGAAATAAGTGGTGCATGTGCACGCACCTAAGGCTGCCAGGAGGCAGCGGAAGCTGGTTGGCCCCGGCCGTGCTGGGAAGGCTGCACCAGTGGCGGAAGTTCGGCGCGGGGCAGGGTGCGTCCGCCGCAGCCAGTAGCCACCACCAGAATCCCTGGACCAACCAGGACACCGGCACAAGGCCGGTGAGTGAAGGGGGCAGGCCGCGGGCCTCCGCGGCTGATTCCCATAACAGTACACCTCCTTTAAGCCCCCTTCCAGAGGGTTGGGGTTTGTCAGGGTGATCCACGTGGAATTGAATGATTAGGCTTTTGTCAAGGATATTGGTCAAGGGCTCTCAGGAATTCTCCTCTGGACCGAATCCTTCCCTCGATAACAAGTATTCCCATCTTCAGCCTCTTCTCCTGACGCTCAAGATTTCACGGATTTGATACGTAGTCTCTTCTTCCACGGAGACTGCAGGAGTCTTGGGCGGCTTCCGGGAGCGCCATGACAACACCAGAGACTTTAGTAGAGATGCATGGAAGGAGTTATGAACTTTCAGAGAGGGTAGTAAGCGAAGCTGGTACGTGACAGGTCCTAATTGTTGGAGAATGGGAAAGGGCCCAATGAAGCACAGAGCCAATTTCATGGACAGAACCCTCAGTCGAATGTGATGGGTGCTGAGCCATATTTTCTCTCCTGGGCGGAACTGTGGTGCCGGTCGGCATTGACAATTGGTGAATTTCTTGGCCAATTGGGTAGCCTCTTGCTGGGTGTGGGTCCAAAGCTTTTTAAATTTTCCCGCCATCATTTGGACAGATGGAGAAGGGACGGCCAGAGGTAGAGGCAAGGTCGGAAGTGGCTGCTTTCCATAGACTATTTGAAAGGGTGAAGCCTCGGTTGTGGTGCAAGGGTGTAAGTTATTTATTTATTTATTTATTTATTTTTAAATTTTTTATACGACATTCATGTGAAAAATTACATATCATATCGGTTTACAGTGGAACACAATATTGCAGACAGCATTACATAGAACAGGGGTTACATAGAACTTGGACCCAGGGGATAAAACTCGGTATAGTATTAGCAGCTGTTAAAATGTGAGACACATGTGGAACGGGGTGTCGATTAAGCAAAAAAACAAAAAACCAAAAGAAACAAATGAGAAAAAAATATATATATACAATAATAAGCCTGTATAAGATAGTAAGATAGTATGTCCAGTCCAGACCAAACCAGATAGAAGTCCAGTCCGAACAAGATAGGGGAACATGTGATCTGTAGAGAGGGAGATCGTACTTCTTTAAGTGTGTAAACAGAATCTTTTAGAGAGCCGAGATAGAACATTCCTGAGTTTGAGGAGGGTTCGTCTGGTTATGGATAAGCTTGTTTGAATAGCCAGGTTTTGAGTTGTTTTTTTTAAAGTAAGTGGGCATGGTTCTTGCCGGAGATCTGGGGGAAAAGCATTCCATTGTGAGGGACCCACGTGGATAGGGCCCATTTCCTTAAGGCTGTCTTTATTGGGGGGGCGTAGCGAGTGCCCTTGTAAGCAGATCTAATAGGTCTGGAGGATTCATAGAGACGAAGAGGTAAGTTAAGATCAAGAGGTGTTAGATTGTGCGTGGCTTTGTGAATTATCGTAAGGACTTTGTAGAGAATTCTGAATTTGATGGGTAGTCAATGTAGGTTACGAAGTATGGGCATGATGTGCTCTCTTCTGTTGGTGTTGGTCAGGATCCTAGCGGCGGAGTTCTGTACCATCTGCAGGGGTCTGATTGTGTTAGCTGGGAGTCCTAGAAGGAGTGAATTGCAGTAGTCAATTTTTGAAAAAATGATGGATTGAAGCACTGTGCGAAAGTCATGGAAATAGAGGAGGGGTCTCAGCTTTTTCAGGACTTGTAATTTGAAGAAACAGTCTTTTGTGGTCGTATTGACACATTTTTTTAGGTTGAACTGGTTGTCAAGAATGAGGCCAAGGTCTCTGACATGTGGGGAGATATTTAATTGAGAAGTGATTGGTATGCTGGTTAGTCCATTATTGTCGTCATGTGAGATGACAAGGATCTCTGTCTTATTGGTGTTAAGGACTAGGTTAAGGCTGGTGAGAAGGTGGTTGATTGATTGAAGGCAATTGTTCCAGAAGCTGAGGGTTTTAGAAAGGGAGTCCTTGATAGGGATGAGTACCTGCACGTCGTCAGCGTAGATGTAGTGGGTTAGCTTAAAATTTGCAAGTAGTAGGGATGTGAATCGTTTTTTGACGATTTAAAATATCGTCTGATATATTTTAAATCGTCAAAAATCGTTAGGGCCACGATACAATACCAATTCCCCCGATTTATCGTCAAAAAATCGTAAATCAGGGGAAGTGGGAGGGCAGGAAAACCGGCACACTAAAACCCCCTAAAACCCACCCCCGACCCTTTAAATTAAATCCCCCACCCTCCCGAACCCCCCCCAAATGCCTTAAATTACCTGGGGGTCCAGCGGCACACTAAAACACGGCACACTAAAACCCCCTAAAACCCACCCCGACCCTTTAAATTAAATCCCCCACCCTCCCGAACCCCCCCCAAAACGCCTTAAATTACCTGGGGGTCCGTAGCGGCGGTCCGTAGCTTAAATTACCTCCGTAGCCTTAAATTACCTCCGTAGCGGCGGTCCGTAGCTAAATCGGGGGAAGGGGGAGAGCAGGAAACCGGCACACTAAATTGTGTAGTCTTCAGCCGGCGCCATTTTGCAAAATGGCCGCCGCAAAATGGCGGCGGCCATAGACCAAAATGATTCGACGCAGGAGGTCGTTCCGGACCCCCGCTGGACTTTTGGCAAGTCTTGTGGGGGTCAGGAGGCCCCCCCAAGCTGGCCAAAAGTTCCTGGGGGTCCAGCAGGGGTCCGGGAGCGATCTCCTGCCACGAATCGTTTTCCGTACGGAAAATGGCGCTGGCAGGAGATCGACTGCAGGAGGTCGTTCAGCGAGGGTTCCGGACCCCCGCTGAACGACCTCCTGCAGTCGATCTCCTGCCGGCGCCATTTTCTGTACGGAAAACGATTCGCGGCAGGAGATCACTCCCGGACCCCCGCTGGACCCCCAGGAACTTTTGGCCAGCTTGGGGGGGCCTCCTGACCCCCCAAGACTTGCCAAAAGTCCAGCGGGGGTCCGGAACGACTTCCTGCGTCGAATCGTTTTGGTCTATGGCCGCCGCCATTTTGCGGTGGCCATTTTGCAAAATGGCGCCGGCTGAAGACTACACGATTTAGTGTGCAGGTTTCCTGCTTTCCCCCTTCCCCCGATTTAGCTACGGACCGCCGCTATGGAGGTAATTTAAGGCTACGGAGGTAATTTAAGCTACGGACCGCCGCTACGGACCCCCAGGTAATTTAAGGCGTTTTGGGGGGGGGTTCGGGAGGGTGGGGGATTTAATTTAAAGGGTCGGGGTGGATTTTAGGGGCTTTTAGTGTGCCGTGTTTTAGTGTGCCGCTGGACCCCCAGGTAATTTAAGGCATTTGGGGGGGGGGTTCGGGAGGGTGGGGGATTTAATTTAAAGGGTCGGGGGTGGGTTTTAGGGTGTTTTAGTGTGCCGGCTCACGATTTTAATGATTTTCACGATACTTTACACACCCAAACGGCAACAATACGATTCCCTCCCCCTCCCAGCTGAAATCGATCGTTAAGACGATCGAGGACACGATTCACATCTCTAGCAAGTAGCTGGCAGAGCGGAAGGAAGAAAATGTTGGAGAGAGAGAAGAACCTTGGGGGACTCCCATGGAGGAGCTGACAGGGTGGGATTCTTTGTTGTTCATTTTGACCTTAAAGCATCTATTACTAAGGAAAGACTTGAACCATCTGTGTGCCGTACCAGTAATACCAACGTCCATGAGACGATCTAATAGTACTGCGTGGTTCACTGTGTCGAATGCCGCGGATAAATCAAGAAGAGCGAGAAGGTATGGTTGGTTTTTTTCTAGGCTGAGGATGATAGAGTCTGAGAGTGAGATTAATAGGGATTCCGTATTTAGTGATTTGCGGAATCCGAACTGAGCTGGGGCTAGTATCTTGTGCAAGACTACGTATTCTGAAAGTTGCTTGTTGACGATTTTTTCCAGTAGTTTCACAATAAACGGTAAGTTAGCTATCGGACGGAAGTTGGTGGGATCAGCTGGTGACAAATTTGTTTTTTTTAGCAGCGGTTTGAGTATCGCGATCTTTAGAGTGTCTGGTACTAGACCTTGTACAAGAGAGCAATTAATGATTTCTGAAATAGGCTTCGCAACGATTTTTGGGATGGAGATGAGGAGATTTGACAGAATTGGATCCGATGGATGAGAGGATGGCTTGAGCTTCTTGAGCAAGATTTCAATCTCCATTGAGAACGTGGGCTCGAAAGTTTCGAGACTGGATTTTTGCTGAGTAGTGGTGTTATAAGGGAGATGTGATTGGTTATTGTTGGAAATAAGCGGCGCTACCAAATTGGAGATTTTTTTATCAAAGTAAGTAGCTAATTCTGTAGCTTTGGTTAAAGCTTGGTCATCGGGAATAGTTGGTGGGGGAGTTTTTGTAAGAGATAAGACATACGAGAACAGGACTTTAGAGTCAAACATGAAGTGATTAATTTTTTGGGCGAAGAAATTTCTCTTTGTTTGGAGGATCATGTTCCTGTAACAGTGCATGGTATCTTTGTAGGCAGCCTGCATCTTTGTGGAAGGGTTTTTACGCCATCTGTGTTCTTTGCTTCTTAGATCTTATTTGAGGGATTTCAATTCTTTTGTGAACCAAGGTTTTCTGTTATCCGTGTTCAGGTGTAGTACTTTAGTAGTTGTAGGGAAGGTAAGATCTGCTACTTTATTGGTTATATTGAACCATGAGGTGGTGGCTGCCTCTGCATCTGAGAGATCAAGATGATCTAATTCTTTGGAGAGGTGGGAGTGAGATTATCTAAGGAGCACTGTTTCCTGAATTGGATTGTGGACTTGGGAGATGGCTGGGGTGTGGTTTTGGTGATATCTAGGATCGTAGTAATCAATTGGTGGACTGACCAAGGGATGGGTGTGCAGATCAGTTTAGAAGATAAGGTAAGGCATTCGTTTAGGAATATTAGGTCCAGCATGTGTCCAGCTTTATGAGTGGGTCTGTCTATTATTTGTTTGAAACCCAAGTATTTAAGTGAGGAGAATAAAGTTTTGCAGTTAGGGGATTGAGGAGAAGCGTCAACGTGTAGGTTGAAGTCTCCCAATATTATAGCTGGGGTATCGTAGTTAATATGTTTGGCGATGCGTTCAATTAGATGGGAGGGGTCTGATTCTAGGAGCTCGGGGGGGGGGGGGGGCATAAATTAGACATATATGAAGCTGGGTGAATTTGAAGACTGCGAATTCCAGATTTGCTACTGATTCTGTGAATTGGAGTGTACATCTTAGATCTTTTTTTGCCATTAGGAGTAGGCCGCTGCCTCTTTTTAGAGTCTAGGGATTGAAAAGATGTCGTACATCTGAGTAGGAAGTTGATTGGTTAGCACTGTGTCAGTGGGTTTCATCCATGTTTCTGTAATTGCGCATATGTCGGGTTTGGCATCCAATAGATAGTCGTTGATGATGTGGGTTTTTTTCGTGAGAGATTGGGCATTGAAAAGGGTTAGTGAGAACAAAGAGAGGCCCAGTGGTTGAGTGAGGGGGGAGATCGTGATGGGGATCAGCCTCTTGAGATGAGTGTAAGGGAAAGTAGTGGGTTTGGTGTTGTATCTGAAGTGGTTGAAGATGATGGGGTTTGGGAAGGTACGCATCTTAGCTGGTGAAGGTCGGTAAGTCTGCTGAGTGAGTCTGCTGAGTGTCCGTCTGCTGAGTGAGTCTGCTGAGTGAGTCCGTTGATTGTCCATCTGCTGAGTGAGTCTGTTGAGTGAGTCTGCTGAGTGAGTCCACTGATTGGCCGTCTGCTGAGTGAGTCAGCTTGAGTGAGTCCACTGGGAGTCTGTCTGATGAGTGAGTCCGCTGAGTGATTCTGCTGAGTGAATCCACTGAGTGTCCGTCTGCTAAGTGAGTCTGCTGAGTGCGTCCGCTGAGTGAGTCTGTTGAGTGAGTTCACTGAGTGAGTCCGCTGAGTGAGTCCGCTGAGTGAGTCTGCTGAGTGCATCTGCTGGGTGAGTCTGCTGAGTGAGTCCGTTGAGTGTCCATCTGCTGAGTGAGTCCGCTAGGTGTCTGTCTGTTGAGTGAGTCTGTTGAATGTCGGTCTACTGAGTGAGGAGGATGGAAGAATGAGGGAAGAGTGTTTGTAGAAGAGATATGGAATTAGTGCCGTCGAGCCCTTTAAAGGGCTCTGGGGTGTCTAGCTGACGTCAGCTCTGAACGCCTGGCTGACGTCGGGCGGGGTGGGTGGGCTTACCGCGCTGATTTTTCTGTTTTCTTAGAATCTTACTGGATCGGGGCGTTCTGGCGTTCAGGCGCATTGTGGTGTGAGGTGGCCGCCTTCCCTGCCTCAGGTCCACCTCCTGAGGAGAATTCTGCCCAGGGGAGCAGCGAGGCCCAATCATCCTGGCGAGCATTGATGTAAACTCTCAAGAATTGTTTCAGATCTCGATTAGTGCGCTTCGCTTGGCCGTTCACTTGGGGATGATATGCGGTAGTGTAGTCAAGGAAGACATGGAACTTCTGCCAATACTTAGCGGTGAACTGAGGTCCATAGTCCGAGGTGATGTGCAGGGGAAGACCATGGAGCCGAGATGTGTTGGACGAACAACTGTGCCAGTTCAACTGCTGAGGGAAGGCCGGCTAGGGCTGTAAAGTGAGCCATTTTGGAAAAACGGTCTACCACTACCCATATGACCGTGTTGCCTCTAGAGGCGGGCAGGTCCACAAGGAAGTCCATAGATACGTGTGTCTACGGTTCTTTGGGCACAGGAAGAGGCTGCAGTAAGCCCCAGGGTTTCCCCACCGGTGCCTTCTTCTGGGCGCAAACGGGGCAGGAGTCCACGTGTGCGTACACGTCTTGGCACATCCCCGGCCACCAGTAATATTGTTGCAGCAAGGACAAGGTCCGGGCCCGTTCAGGGTGTCCCGCAGTTCAGGAGTCATGGCCCCATTTTAGGATCCTGTTAAGGAGTCTTCAAGGGATGATAGTCATGCTGGGAGGTACCGCCTGGGTAGCCACGATGATGACCCGAGCAGGGTCTATGATATGTTGCGGTGGTTCTTTGTGGTCCTATGGGGAGAACAAGTGGGATAGTGCATCCGCTCTGAGGTTTTTAGCCACGGGCCGGTAGCGGAGTTCGAAGTCGAATCGTGTGAAGAACAGGACCCAGCGGACTTGGCGAGGGTTAAGACGCTGGGCTTGCTGTAGGTGCTCGAGGTTCTTGTGGTCTGTGTAGACCATGATTTGATGCTGCGCACCTTCCAGCCACTGGCACCATTTCTTGAAGGACAGTTTTATTGCCAGAAGTTCCTTATCACCGATTGCGTAGTTATGCTGAGCTTGGTTAAACTTCCTGGAGAAGAAGGAGCAAGGATGCAGGGTCCTAGATGAGTCGTGTTGGCTGAGCACCGCCCCTACCCCTTCAGAGGAGACGTCCACCTCGAGTATGAATGGAGCTCTGGGGTCTGGGTGTCGAAGACAGGGCTTGCACAGAAAGGCCTCCTTAAGTGCCCAGAAAGCTTCTAAAGTGTTGACTGGCAAGTCTTGGATGTTGGCCCCTTGCGTGTCAGGGCCGTGAGGGGCGCGGCCAACCTGGAGTCATTTTTGATGAAGCTGCGATAATAGTTTGCGAAGCCCAGGAATCGTTGAAGGGCTCATAACCCCCTGGGTCACGGCCATTTCTGGATGCTACTTAGTTTGGTTGCATCCATGAGGAAGCCCCGCTGGACACAATATAACCGAGAAAGGGAAGAGAGTCCCTTTCAAAGAAGCATTTCTCAGGCTTAGCATAGAGATGGTTCTCGCAAAGTCACTGTAGAACCCGGCACACATTCTGTGGTGAGCCTCTAAGGTCTGGGAGTAAAACAGGATGTCATCTAGGTATATGACCATGCAGCTGTAGAGGAGGTCACGGAAGATCTCGTTCATGAGATTTTGGAAGACAGCAGGTGCATTACTGAGGCCGAAGGGCATTACTAGGTATTCGTAATGGCCATCCCGAGTGCTGAATGCTGTCTTCCATTCATCTCCCTCCTTAATCCGAACAAGGTTGTAGACTCCCCGGAGATCCAATTTGTAAAAGATCTTAGCTCCTTGGAGCCGGTCGAAGAGTTCTGCTACCAATGGAAGTGGGTAGCGGTTCTTCACCATGATGGCATTTAAGCCACGGTAATCGATGCCATCCTTCTTGCCTACAAAGAAAAAGCCGGCTCCAGCCGAGGAGCGGATAAAGCCTTTCTGCAGGTTCTCCCGAATGTATTCAGTCATGGCACGAGTTTCAAGGAGGGATAGAGCATACTTTCTTCCCCAAGGAGGCGTCATGCCAGCTGGCAGATTGATAGAGCAGTCGAACTTCCAATGAGGAGGTAGGGTGTCCGCAGCCTCCTGGGAGAAAACATCTGTGAATTGAGTGTAGTGAGGAGGTACTCCTTTAGGAAGTGTGGAAGTGGAACAGCAGATGGACTTCGTGGTTTTGCTCATACAGGTCTGTGGACACGATGGACCCCAGCGGACGAGCTTCAATGAAGTCCAGTCACATTGGATTGTGCTGTTGCAACCATGGCATTCCAAGGACCATGGGATGAATAGCCATTTGAATCACATAAAATGAGAGGTGTTCATGGTGGTCAGGCTCAACATGGCACAGCAAGGGAACGGTCATGCGTGTAATCCCCCCCGGGAGGGATCTCCATGGATGGAGGAGAGCTGAGTGGAACGGGACAGAAGCATGTGGAAATCAGCAACTGGTCGACTATCTCTTGTAAGAGGAAGTTCCCACTTGCCCCGGAGTCCACAAGGGCAGGTGTGGGGAAGCCACAACCTTCTATGGAGAGGGTTATCGGCAGGGTTAAAGGGGGAGTTGGGGCAGTCAGGCCTAGAGTCACTCCCCCAGTGAGACCTAGGCCCAGGAGTTTACCGGCCGGACTGGGCATTGGGCGATGAGGTGTCTTGCGGCCCCGCAGTAGAGATAGAGACTGCCCCGCCGATGTCTTTGGCACTCCTCGGGAGACAGAGGCCCATGACCCAAGTGCATGGGCTCCTCAGGAGGGCCCTTTGTAGGAGGAGGCGGTTGCGAACCAGGAGAGGCCTGCCGGGGGCATCTGGGCGTGGCTGCACGTCACTTGGAACTGGATAACTCCAGTGTTCTCTCCTGGAGGCGGCGGTCGATCCGGCCCGCTAAGTCGATTAATGCGTCCAGAGAAGCAGGAAGGTCACGGAGGGCCAACTCGTCCTTAATCCTAGGTGAAAGTCCATCCAAAAAAATGAATCTCGGGCAGGGTTCTTCCCAGTGGAGTTCGGTCGCCAGGGTCCTGAACTCAATGGTGTAGTCTAGCAAAGGGCGACCACCCTGACGAATGTGCAGGAGTTCGGTGCTGGTCGTGGCCCATCGTCTGGGGTTCTCGAAAACAGAGCGGAACAGCTGCAGGAAGCCAGGGAGGTCCAGAAGGATAGGGTCTGACCGCTCCCACAAGGGTGACGCCCAGGCCAAGGCCTTACCCTCGAGCAGGTACAGGATGTAGGTCGTCTTAGTGAGGTTGTCCGGAAATAGTGCCGCCTGAAGACAAAAGTGCATATTGCACTGGTTGAGGAACCCGTGACACTGCTGGGGATCACCCGCATAGCTGGGAGGAGCCGGCAGGGAAATGACCGGTCAGGGCAGTGAAGCCATCCCTGAGGCACTCGGGGCGGGTGAAGACGTAGAACCCCTGAGGCGTCTGAGTCCAGGCAGGCATTAAGATGCTCCATGGAGGCGGCAAGCGACTCTAGGACCTTTTGTTGCTCCAGTATCTTTTGTGCTAGTCCAGGTATGGTCTGCAGTGCTGAAGCCTCTAATCCTTGGCTTGCTGTTATGATCTTGGGACCCTGGGCCAAGGGGGAATTGGCGAAGCCAGGGAGAGCCTGAGACCCCGCTGGGGCTTCACAACTACTAGCCTCCATTCCCCGCAGGTTGAGCCCTTGGGTACCAGGGCTGGCTGGACTTACGTGGGGTCTCAGGTGCGGAGCATTTTGTGGTCCCGATGGTAGTGTGGGTCAGGGCCAGGCGGTGAATCTCATAGTCCATGGTCCAGGCATGGGTCAGGGCAGGCGGCGAATCTCGTAATCCGTAGTCCAAGCATGGGTCAGGGCAGGCGGCGAATCTCGTAATCCGTAGTCCAAGCATGAGTCAAGGATCCAAGCAAGGTTCAAGGGTCCAAGAAAGGTTCGAGGATCCAATGGGTCAGGAACTCGGAACTGGAACAGGGCACTCCAAGCAGGAGCAGGATCCAGGAAGCCAAGGCAAGGTCTGGAAGCAGGCCTTGCCTAGATATAGGCCGAAGCAAGGGAGTGGAGCCGGGGTACCTTCCTTTAAATGGAAATGAGTGGCGCGTGCCTAAGGATGCCAGAAGGCAACAGAAGCCGGATGGCCTTGGCCATGCTGGGAATGCCACGCCGGCGGCGGAAGCCCGGCACGGGGCAGGGCACGTCCACCACGGCCCACAGCCGCCACCAGAATCTATGGGCTGACCAGGACGCCGGCGCGAGGCCAGTGAGTGAAGGGAGCTGGCTGTGGGCCTCCACGGCTGGTTCCCATAACACCTCATGCCTGGCTCAGAAATAGCTGGGCAGCATGAAGACTGAAACTTTTAAGGGCAAGGAATGGGTGTAGGAGAAAGAGAGGAATGCAGGGGAAGAGAAAAGGGGGTGCTGAGCAAAGGGTGCAGGAAGAAAAAGAGGGAGATACTGGGCAGGAGGGGAAAGAGAGGGGGTACTTTACTGGAGCAACCTCCACCAGATGGCCAGCCTTGCCTTCGCCACCAAAAGAGACAGAGGTGTGCTGGAGCAGCACTGGTGAAATCCCTGATTCTCCTTCTACTCAGTAGATATTATCAGCTTTGATTCAAGACATTTGAAGCCTCAAGTTTCCTGGAATCAGTCCAGCGGAAACCTGAATCTTTGCTGAGTGCCCCTAGCAGAATCCCCCCTTCTCTCCATCCAGGAATTATAAGACATGCATCTCTGAGGGATCAAACCTTCTCACTGCTTTCTCTGTCCACTCCAACTTTGCTCCCTCCCTTTCACTGCAGAACAAGACAAGGAAGGGGAAGAACAACAGAAGAAAGTTCTGAGGCTGCCAGAGGAGGGGCGAGAGCAGGAACTTGAGAGATCTGAGACTAAAGGCTGGCAGGCACCCTGCAGTTTCTTTCTGAAGACTGAATTAAGAGGTCTGAGTGCTTTTAGGTATGTTGATTCCATGGCAGATTGTAAAATATGCTAATTTATGTGGTTTCACCCACAGCTTCACAATCTGGGAAGACTAGTGGCACTGGCTACAGGCAAGAATAAAATTGTTAATCACCATAAGTTAGAGCACCATGAAAAACTTTTTAGACATTTAAACTTGGTGTTTTTAAACATCTCTAAAATTGCTCAGTGACCCCAGTGGAGGCGTTTAAGAAATATCTGATAGACATTCTTAAAATCTCATTCAAAACTATGCCCCCAGTTAAAAGAATCTTCTAATTGCTAATGGTTAAGTATGGAAGCAATTAAATGGGAGTTTAGGGAGAAGCTCAATTGTGTGAGGACAGTTTGGACTTAACTGGACTTCTGAAGAGGTCAATACAGAAAGAATTGTTAAAGTTATTATACACGTAAAATATGCAAGCTTATGTTTATAAAACTGTTAAAGTCTGCATGTTGTTGAATTACAAATATATGCATGCACTGCAACAGATATATGTATGTTAGGCAGATATGCGTGGTATTTTCTTAAACTGTGCAGCTCCTGCCATACAGTTTATAAAATATTGGCATAAATCTCTGCACATCCACTTATGCTTGTAGAGTACTACGGACAGTTTTGAAAATTGGGCTGTATGTGTTACTTTCCCTGGAAAAATTATCTATACAAAAAGGAGGGGGAAAAGTTTAGAAATGAAAATGCATACATAAATTCTTTTTGAAAATTAATATAATATCCATGGGTAAAAAGTAACTGCAAGTTTTTTCCAGAGTGGACAGTTTGAAAGCTGCCCTTAGCAAGGGTTAAACACCAACCATAACTTCATGCAGTGAGAAAACAACCCCTGCTCTATATACTGGCAAACTGCTAAAAAATCACCGACAGCTTGCTGCCAAGACTTATTAAATGGAAATTCATATCAGCCTGTTGGCTCTCAGCTATCTGATCTGGAGTCTGGGCTCTGTCATCCTGTCAGCCGATACAAGACTCTTACCATTCTACATAAAGAAATTTACAAATGCAACAATTCTTCCCTGGACAATATGATTGCAATTCACAAATCACCCCGTTCTACAAGAACTACTGACAAATTGCAATTAATTATTCCCCCCCTATCATCTGTGAAACTATCCATAACTAGAAACAGAGCCTTCTCAATAGCTGGTCCCAAAGAATGGAACTCTATTCCACTTTACCTAAGTTCTACCAGAGAACCCAAATCATTCAAAAAAGATCTAAAAACATGGTTGTTTAGACAATCATTCCCAGACTAACTGAACTGCCTTAGTCTTTACTTTATATATCATACCTTCCTCACTAAGAATCTCCTAAAATGATTTGTAAATTGTTGTCTGCAAATATGTTATACTCTGCCTTTGCCGAGATGTTAGCTACCACTTAGTTATACTTGAATTATAATATGTTTCATGTATGATGTTGTTTTTTTTCTCTGTAAACCGGGGTGAAGGCACTCAGCTATACTTCAGTATAAAAAAGAATCTAAATAAATAAAATAAAAAAAAATATTGCGTCGAAGTACAGAAAAGCAGCACTTTTTGGGCTCCTCAAAAATGAATGCCTGGTCGTGGCAGGCATTAATTCTGGCAAGTAAAAATATGACTGTTAAGCGCATATTTTGTTTTTGTATTGGGGGAATAGATAATAGCCTCATCGACATGTGGTGAGCACTATTATCTATGCGCGCGATTGGACTTGCTAATCCCCATTTTGCATTGTGGGTTATGGTCGCATATCCAAAATGCGCGTCCAATCGCGCATTGCGGCCAGTGCACGGTATTGCATCGGCCTGTATGTTTGGCAATAATTTTCAGAAGAGCTGGAAGGTGTTGCAACATTTTTTCTCTCTCTTTCCCTTTCCATTGCTTTCAAGCTTAAAGTTTGGCTAGCTGTAAGTGCAGGCAGGGAAGGAGATGGGATCTTACTGTGAACTTCTAAATTTGACAACACAAAGCTAAAATGGCTAGAATAGTGATACCAATAACTCTAGGGATAAGTTTTAGATGATGGCTTCATTCAAAGAGACACCTACCCACAGTGTTATGTATTACTACAGCACTTACAATGAAGCAGTTAAGACTTTTATTAAGATGATGTACAGTTTCAGTACTCAGAAATATAAAATATATTTCATACAACAGCAAAGCAATTATAAATTATATAAATCAGTGTAATGTCAACTGAAAATAATTTTTACAACTGAAGCATCAAAACATCCTAGCAAAGAGTCATATTGTTTTCTCAGATTTTATGATGGATAATAGAAACAATCAAATCAACCTGACATTTATTTAATAGGAATCTGAGAGGAATTAATTATTTTGCAGTGATCAGAAACCTGATTGATGATTTTCGGAGGTTTCTCCTCCTAAAGGACACCTTCCATGATGGAAAATCCTTGCCCAGGATTGTCTGAGCTTGGAATTGCTCAGGATCAGGATCACAGAGTGCAGAGAGGGGAAGGCAGCAGTTCCAATTGAAATAAAAAATGTCCAGGGACTTTCGCTGGACAACCAAAACATTATCTCCAAGATTCTGCATATGAAATAGAAAGCACATAAAAGGAAAAAAGAAGTCATGACTTTAATGGCAGTGAAATGGGCCTCCAGACTGGGGTTAGAGAAAGCCATGGAGTTGCTTTTCATTTGCCAGGTGTGACTCCAGAGGGATCTAATCAATAGAACAGTTGCCAAACAAAATAAGAAGAAGGGCGGGAAGTATCCAAGGCATAATACAAGAATCAAAGAAATGTAATTTTTATATATCACTTCCAGTCTACCTGCATTTGGTGTGATCCTTTTTGTGAAATTGTATTGGTGTTCCTTGCATAAATCCCAGGCTAATGTACAATTAGTGAGATTGCTGTTGTTTGGGGAGAGACCAGTGGTGGAGTTGCTGTGGTATTCCTTGTAGTATCCCCAGGCTGAGGGAATGCTGGTGACTATGGATGCCAGCACGGAGCCCAGGAGCACCCAGGGCACTATCCCAGGGATCTTTAATTTCAGAAACATGAAGAGGGGATGGCTGAAGTTAGCAATCTTGACACAATAGAAGACACAAAGCCAGCAAGAAAACCAAAAGCTTGCAAGTTCTAGACATGCCCAGGTATAGAATAAGGTGTTAGTAGATTTTATATCAGTAATGAAGTCTGGATAAACTGCAAATAAAATCTTGACCAGCATTATTTCCCATTGAAAGCAGAATCTAGCTGCACCGAGACTGATCAGAATGACATCAATTGAATTCAGATGTCTGCTCTTCACCCAGTCAATGCCATTTACAGCCACAATGAATCCATTGACCACACTCCCTAGCGCTGTAAAAGCAGCGAGGATGATCAGTGTGACAGTCTGAACTGTGGGTAACATCCTTCTCCCGCTAGAATCACTGGTTACAATTCAGTCAAAGCAGTCAAAGTTCCACTGCTCTGCTCATGCTGGACTGACAGACAGACCCTGCACTCTCTGACTTATTGCTTCAGTCTTAGAATCTGCAGAGGGTGAGCTCAGCGATAGGACAGGAGGAAGATTTTTATGTTTTACTCAGGAAGGGACAAAGCATGAACAGGGATGCAAATGTCAGATGGATTCTGTTACCAAGTACTGTATCATAAACAAATTTTGTCATTTCCTGTTTAAAGTATTTTTAGACTTTGTTCATGTATTTGGGTTCAGGGTATCTAAAGAAATATTTGTTGAGTTTGAGAAAGATTAACTCTAACGAGAGCTATAATAAAAGTGTTTTACCTGCTGAAATGGGAAAATCAAAACTTGTTTCCACCCCTTTTTACTGCGTGTAAAAGTACCCATGCTGCTCATGGCGTGGGGAGTTTTATCTAGTGCAGAAAAAGGGAAGGGTTAGTTTGGGAGAGAGAAAGTACACATGGGAATTTCTATGCATACTTTCCAGAGATATATTTATACCAGCTGCAAAGCACCTGATTCCCACTGTACTGCATTTTCAAAGGGAAACTCTCTGGGGAGATTCCCTTTGAAAATGTGTTTATAATCCTGCAGATATGATGTGCCCATGGGACAGCAAGCCCTATGTTGTTTATTTCTTGCCCTCTCGCAGGCCGATACAGTAAAGTGCGGCCGCGGTTACCCTGCTTCTAACCCGCTTTCTACTCATAATGTGGCCGCGTTAGCCCAACCTGTTACGGCTATGGCTGCTGTGCAACCGCCTCACCACCAGGGGTCCCTCTAGAGCTGGCTCTCCTGACAGGCCCAGTCTATCTCCCTTCTCCTCTCTATGTTCTGGGCTTGCCCTTATAACCCTGCCTGACAGTTCCCTCAGGGCTTCGGCATCGAGCTCGCCTGGGCTCCCTGCTCTAGCCTGCCTTCCTTGCTTGCTGTGCGTGTGGTCCTTTGACCTTGCTTTGCCTAGCCTTGCGTGGCCTTCGGGCCTTCTACCTTGTCTTGCCTTGCGTGGCCTTCGGGCCTTCTACCTTGTCTTGCCTTGCCTTGCGTGGCCTTTGGGCCTTCTGTCTTGCCTTGCCTTGCCTTGCGCGGCCTTCGGGCCTTCTGTCTTGCCTTGCCTTGCCTTGCGCGGCCTTCGGGCCTTCTGTCTTGCCTTGCCTTGCCTTGCGCGGCCTTCGGGCCTTCTGTCTTGCCTTGCCTTGCTTTGCCTTGCGCGGCCTTCGGGCCTTCTGTCTTGCCTTGCCTTGCCTTGCCTTGCGCGGCCTTCGGGCCTTCTGTCTTGCCTTGCCTTGCCTTGCGCGGCCTTCGGGCCTTCTGTCTTGCCTTGCCTTGCCTTGCGCGGCCTTCGGGCCTTCTGTCTTGCCTTGCCTTGCCTTGCGCGGCCTTCGGGCCTTCTACCTTGTGCTGTGTATGGTCTTCGGACCTTCTGCCCTGCCCTGCCTTGCTTACTGTGCGTGTGGTCCTACGGGCCCTCTGCTCTACTGTCTGTGTGTGTTTGGCCTACGGGCTCTCTGCCCTGCTTACTGTGTGTGGCCTACGGGCCTTCTGACCTGCCTTGCCCCGCTTACGGTGTGTGGCCTACGGGCCTTCTGTGCGTGTGTGGCCTACGGGCCTTCTGACCTGCCTTGCCCCGCTTACGGTGTGTGGCCTACGGGCCTTCTGTGCGTGTGTGGCCTACGGGCCTTCTGACCTGCCTTGCCCCGCTTACGGTGTGTGGCCTACGGGCCTTCTGTGTGTGTGTGGCCTACGGGCCTTCTGACCTGCCTTGCCCCGCTTACGGTGTGTGGCCTACGGGCCTTCTGTGTGTGTGTGGCCTACGGGCCTTCTGACCTGCCCTGCCCCGCTTACGGTGTGTGGCCTACGGGCCTTCTGACCTGCCTTGCCCCGCTTACGGTGTCTGGCCTACGGGCCTTCTGTGTGTGTGTGGCCTACGGGCCTTCTGACCTGCCTTGCTCTGCCTCCTGCCCTGACCCAGCCTGAACCTAGACACTGCTATCTGCCTCCTGCCCTGACCCAGCCTGGACCCAGACCCTGCTAACTGCCGCCTGCCCTGACCCAGCCTAGACCCAGACACTGCTACTTGCTGTCTGCCCTGACCCAGCCGGGCCCCAGACACGGTTTCCATCCATCCCTGTCTCTCTCCACCTGGAGCCACCCTTTTGGGTGGTGTTCACTACCCCTGAACTCAGCCCAAGCGTAACACAACCCGCGATTCACTATCCCTTTTAACCCATCCTTACCGCTTCTTAAAATCAACGGGTACCCCTTTCCGCCCGCGGCATGTATATGAGATGTAAACGATCGGATTAGCTATACCCCCCCATTCAGTAACGCACGCCCCGACTATCGCCTTTTTAACCTGCAGTTTAGCCGCACGTTTAACCTGCTAATTTACTGCTTACCCCTACCCCTGCGTTAGAGGCAGGGGTAAGGGTAGACGGCAAACTTTCCCCCAAAAGAAAACCTAAAAACCCCTCCTCCCTAAGCGACTCGACATGTAAAATATGTAAAACCTAAAATTCCCTCCTCCCGAAGCGACTCGACATGTAAAATATGTGAATAAGTGTAACCAACTTACTTTTTGTTTCTTTTCCAGCCCTTTCATCCTTCTCTGCCATCCTCCGGAGGGGGCAGCCAGTGGCGAAAGTGGCTTCCAGCGGCCCCCGCCGGCGAAGACGGACGAACGCACGCCCGTACTGCACGGGCGCTCAAGCCAGCGAAAGCACATGGACGGGCGTGCGTGACATCACGCACGCCCGTCCATGTGCTTTCGCTGGCTTGAGCGCCTGTCAATATGGGCGCTCTAGCCAGCGAAGCGCATGACGTCACGGCATACGCTTCGCTGGCTAGAGCGCCCAAATTGACGGGTGCTCAAGCCAATGAAAGCACATGAACGCGCATGCGTGACGTCACGGCGTACGTCACGCACGCCCGTCCATGTGCTTTCGCTGTCTTGAACACCCATGCACTACGGGCGTGCGTTCGTCCGTCTTCGCCGGCGGGGGCCGCTGGAAGCTGCTTTCGCCGCCGGCTGCCCCCTCCAGTACCTGTCATTTCAAATGTCATTTGAAATGACAGGTACCAGCGCACCCAGGATACTGTATAGGCGCTGTATAAAGTGCCTATACAGTAAAATGGATTGCGCTTCATGGACGCGCGTTGGACACGTCGGCTTGAATTTCCATTCGATTTTAATACAGTATCGAGCGGTAGGTGAGCCAGACTGTGCGTGCGGCAAACGCGGGTGCGTCCGGCACTAACGCAGCTCTTCCTACCGCTCCTTACTGTACGGCCCGAGAGAGAGCTGTCCGGTTGGCAAAAGTCTGCGCAAATGTTTTACCTGCAAACTTTGCTCCAATTTTCAAAAGGATAATACACATGAACTTCCACTTTAAAATTCATTGTAGGTACAAAGTACCTACAATGAATTTTGTACCCCATTATATGTCCAAAGAAAATAATGTGCATAGATTTGAAAATGCAATCTGTCATGGCATCTGCCATTCACTTTCAGAAGACACTGAAGGCAGTTTTTTTACTGTTAACATCGGTGTTTAACAACTACCTGGCTCTGCAAGTTTCTCCCAGTAATTTCTTTCTTTACGTCCAGGTTCATTCCCTTTCAAGGGAATGAACCTGGACTAAGCAGAGTCAAGGGACTCTGCTTAGTCAAATGGTGATGGAACCCACAAGGGGAGGAATGCTATTGAACCTTGTCTCACAAATGGAGATAGTATCTCTAATGTCCAGGTAGGTGCCCATCTGAGCACCAGTGATCATCAGACAGTATGGTTTGATAAGGCGACTAAGATGGAGAGAAGTCACACGAAGATAAACGTCATAGATTTTAGAAAAACAATCTTGAGGAGCATCTAGAAGGGAAAATGGAATATCAATGGGCTAAATTAAAAGGAGATATAACGAAGATAACAAATCTTTATATAAGAAAAGGGAATAAAAGTAAGAGGAAATGGAAACCGGTTCTCTAAAGAGGTGGCTGAAAAAATAAAGGCAAAAAGATCAGCATTCAAAAAGTACAAAGGAACACAAAAAGAGGCATATAGGGAAGAATATCTGGTGAAGCTGAAAGAGATGAAGAAAGAAATCAAGATGGCAACAGCTCAAGTGAAAGCAAGGATCACCAAAGAGGTAAAGTGAAATGGCAAACATTTTTCCAGGTATATCAAAGAAAGAAGGAAGGCCAGAGGTGGCATTTTACGATTGAAAGGTGACAAGGGTCATTGTGTGGAGAAAGATGAGAAAAAAGCAGGAACATTAAACAAACACTTTATTTTGGTGTTCCTTAAAAAAAGACCACTGCTGGTCTATAAGAGCATGGATGGGAGTGAGGCAGATACCACTCTGTTTATGAGAGAGTTCAGGTGGAACTAGTGAAAATGAAAGTGGACAAAGCCATGGGACCGATGGTATACATCCCAGGATACTGAGGGAGCTCGGAGAGGTGCTGGTGGCTCCGCTGAAAGACCTGTTCAGTAGCTCATTGGAAACAGGACTGGTGCCACAAGACTGGAGAAAGGCACTTGTGATGCCACGTCACAAAAATGGTAACAGGGAGGAGCCTGGAAACTATATGCTGGTTAGCCTTACTTCTGTAGTAGTAAATCTAATGGAGACACTTCTAAAGGAAAGGATAGTGAACTATGCAATGCACTGAGTTGCATGATCCGAGGCAACATGGTTTTACCAGGGGAAGATTGTGCTAGATAAATCTGATTAACTTTTTTGAAGGAAGAACACTTGTTGCGATTTATCTGGATTTCAGCAAAGCTTTTGATATGGACCCCGCATCGGAGGCTCCTGAACAAATTGAAAAACCTGGGAATGGGGCCCATGATGGTGGAATGGATCAGAAATTAGTTGACTGACAGATGACAGTAAGTAGTTGTAAATGTAACCTACTCTGAGGGGGTAGAATGGTAAGTGGAGTGCCTCAGGGATCGGTTCTGTTCATTATATTTGTGAGCGATATTGTAGAAGGGTTAAAAGGAAAAGTTTATCTTTTTGCAGATGACACCAGCATCTACAACTGAGTGGCCATGCCTGAAGGAGTACAGAAACTGAAATGTGATCTAAGAAAACTTGAAGACCGGTGAAATTTTTGGCAGCTGGGATTCAGTACCAAGAAGTGCAGAGTCATGTATTTGGGGTGCAGAAAGTCTGATGTGCATGGACTAGAAGAGAGACCTCAGGGTGATAATGTTTGACAATGGGTAGGTGGGGAAGCAATGTGATAAGGCAGTGGCTAAGGCTAGAAGGATATTGCGCTGCATAGAGATCCATGGGCTGCGCACACATGCATGCCGGATTTTTAAATCCGTGCACACATGTGCGGGCGGTGTGCACGGGGGGAATTTTAGTAAGTTATGTGTGGCGATGCAATCGGGCTTTCCCCCGTTCCTTCCCAGTCCGCTCCAATTAAGCAGTTTGGAACAGAGGCAGTGCAGCTAAGCTTGCACATGAAGCTTGCACATGAAGCACACACAAGTAAAGCAGCTGCAAAATGTCCCCACTCCTCCCCACCCCCTAAACCTGTCCCAGCAACTTACGAGTTTTCGGTTTAACTACTTACTGCTTCCCTGGAGCAGAAGTTTGTGTGCGCTGGCTGACTGCCAGCACACGCTTCCCTGGGACAGCGACTAATGGCCGCTGTCCCGGCCAGTCTCCGTCCCAACCTGCCCCCGTCCCGCCCCTTTTACAGGGCTCGGCAATTGTGCGCATATCAGCACGTATGCGCGTGGCTAGGCTTTTTTGAAAATGCGCGCAGGGCCCAGCCACATGCATAAATGCCGATATTTGTGTGCGTGGCCCTTTTAAAATCCACTCGATATAGTGGCAGTTTGGGGACTTTTTTTCCTCTACACTTGGCATAGAGAGAAACCCAAGTCTCCAGGGGAGGAAAAGAAAGTAGAGAGTGTGGTTGCAAAAGAAGCAGTGTAGCTAAGCTTGCACATGAAGACACACAAGTAAAGTAGCTGCAAAATGTTTCTGTTGGAACACAGAGAGTTGAGCAAGAGGACCTGTGGCTCTAAACAAGGTATAGAGCACAGGAGTGTACAGAGTACTGAGGACTGTTAAAGACTGTGACTCAGGGAGGAGAACAAAGGCAAACAGTTTTAAAATTTTCTTCAATACAGAGAGCTGCATCTTAGGGCCTGAAGGAAAAATAAAAATTTTTAAATGTTTGTTTGTAATTAAGGGGATAAGCTCTGCTTGCCTAGTCAGGGTTATAAGTGAGTTAATGGCTGGAGAACCAGGATTCCCCCCCCCCCCCCCTTTTTTTAATACCTTTACACAGGGCTCGGGAGGAGAGAAAGGACTGTGATCAGAAGAAGGTTTCTCTTCTTGCACCGGGCCCTGTCTAGTACAGGGCCAACGGAGACCAAAACGCTGAACCCTGACCCCGCCCAGTGATGTCAGAGATCGGGGTCCAGAGGGGCTTTAAAAACTGCTCTGCTGCGGCGCGACAGACGCCGCCGGCGCGTTGCCTAAGCTGTGCGTGCCAAAGGGGCATGCGGCTTTGTCCGGAAAAAATTCAATAAGACCTTTGTTAACACCTTAACGGACTCGGAGTATAGATTGACCTCCTACCCAGATCAGCACTTCATCTCATTGGAAAAAGAAGAAAGGAAGGAGAACACGGTGAGCTGCTGTAATTGCTCTGTCCGGGGTAAGACTTTTTGACTATTTCTGTGTTAGATATGCCCCCGAAGAGAAAAGGGAAAGTTAGAGTTTGTCCCTCTTCTCAAACGATCCCTCCAGGACAGCGTACAATTCCACAATACACAGCACTCCAACCACAAATGGAAGGGGCGAATACCCCCATTGATGTGATGGTTGAAGGAGCCTCTGTCTCATCCGAGGAAGTCGCGCTGAGCCCCCCAGCCCTGAGAAAACATTTGTCAACAAACTTGCAAGAATCTTCTGAGGTTGTTTAGCTAACTCATGAGCCAGTGAGCTCTTTTAGCATCTCGGAGGGAACATCAGAGGCTTCGGAGAGTTTAAAATCTGTGACAAATCAAGAGCTTAGGGTCACTGCAGTACATGATGAGATTCCTCAATCTTCAGTTTTCGAAAATCTTTATTCTAAACCACCTGTAGTGACCTTAGACTCCCTATGGGAGCTAATGGTACAACAAGGAATGGAAGTTAAAAAATGTTCCCAGCAAATTTCTGAATGTGCACAAAAAGTGGATATCCATATTCAAGATTCTTAAATTAAAGTAGATGAACAGCAAAAACGTATTCAAGGGCTTGAAGATGGGGCAAAAAAAGGGCTAGAGATACAATCTACAAAAATTCAAGAACAACTAGCATTAAATAGAAAGATTGAATTTATGGAAAATCGTCTGAGACGTCTTATTTATTTATTTATTTATTTATTTAAAATCTTTTCTATACCGTCGTTCAGTATATTACCGTCACAACGGTTTACATATAGACACATGTAGTAAATTGTACATGCAACTGTTCCTATTATTAGTAACGGAGGTGCCTGATGATCTCGGTATCATCGTTTCATAGTATTGGCTAAGGGCCAGATTTTAAAAAGCATTTACATGCGTAAATCTGGGTTTTACGCATGTAAATGCACTTTACTCGAGTAAGTGGGCTTTTGAAAATTGCTACAATATATGCCATTGAATCGTCCATAGGATTTATTCGCATAAGTGCACTTTACGTGAGTAAATGGTTTTTGAAAATTGCTACAATAGTAGTTACATTTATGCGCGTAACTCCTTTGAAAATTACCCCCTAAATGTTCAGTGATTATTAATCTGACCTGTGACTAAGATAAAGACTGTTAAATTATACATTTAATTTAAAAGGTGCAATAGACAAACCATGAAGTACATACATATAATGTGCTAGTGCTGTATGAAGATTTTATGTGTACAGCTTTGAGCGTTTCTCTCTTTCTTGCTCTCTTTGTGGAAAGGCTTCTCTAAAGAGCCATGTCTTTAAGCTCTTTTTGAAAGTCTTGAACTCTCTCTGTAGTCTTATCTCTGTGGGCATGGTGTTCCATATTATCGGCCCGGCCAATGATAGTGCTCTTTCTCTGACTTGTGTTAGTTTTGCAGTTTTTACTGAGGGGATGGTTAGGAGGACTTTGTTGGCAGATCTCAGGTTTCTGTGTGGGACGTGGACGCGGAGTGCTGTGTTTAGCCATTCAGCTTTTTCGTCATGGATTAGTTTATGTATAGTGCAAAGGGTTTTATATTTTATCCTGTATTCAATTGGCAGCCAGTGTAGTTCAGCTAGTGTTTCAGTTATATGATCTCTTTTTCTTTTTCCTGTCAAAACTCTTGCGGCTGAGTTTTGGAGTATTTGGAGTGGTCTTAATGTCGTGTACGGTAATCCTAATAGTAAGGCATTACAGTAGTCAGTGCTGGCAAATATTAAAGCTTGTAGGACAGTTCGGAAGTTAGTTTGATTTAGTAATGGTTTAAGTTTCCTGAGGACCATTAGTTTGGCATATCCTTCTTTGACTTTTAATCTCAGACTCTTGAATTTTCCTAGAATCATAGGGGAACAGGCCAGGGTGACATTAAGGAGATACTTAATAGAGGTCCTGAAGGTACCATTGGATAAATTACCCTCATTTAATAGGGTCTATTTTCTTCCTTTTCGAAATGTGAGAGGTAGAGAAGCTCAAAATTACCAATTGGATTTATAAAATCTTACACAGTTTCTAGAATCTTCCACAATAGAAATTGTGGAGAGAGCTACCCTGTTAGTTTCATTTCTTTATGAAACAGACCTTAGTTTTATAATGCGTATGTATTTTCAGAATCCAAAAGTAAATTTTCATGGCCAATGTATCAAATATTTCCCGATCTTGCCAAAACCACACAGGAGAGAAGGAAAGGCTTCCTGTCTTTACGACAAGAGGCTCAAACATTGGGGGCAACATTCCAATTGAAGTTTCCCTGTAAATGCACTTTGAAATTGAATAATGAGGTGTATGTTTATTTTTTTCCTGAACAATTAAAAATGTTTATAGATTCTCGAAAATGAATGCTCTCTCCCTCCTCTCCTCAAGTAAGCCGTACAACTCAGGCATGAAGAATTACGTTAGAGTTAGCCATCGTAATTGATTGGTTTTAATAATATTTCTTCAAATAGCTCCTATATGTATTAGATTGTTCTTCTGCTTCCACTCCCAGCGTATAGTGGTCTAGGTAAACAATGACTTTATTTCAATTGTAATGGAATAAATTTCTTGAGTATGTTGTTTCTGTTTTTCTGTGCAAAGTCTGTACTTTGTAATTATTTGAGAAAACTGATAAATAAATAAAAATAAAAAAATAAAAACCTTTTCACAGAAAAAAAAGAGAAAAAAAGGTGTGCAGAGAGACTGTGTTTAAAAAGGCCAGGCCCTATAAGTGAAGGTGCCAGAGTTGGCTGTGTGTGTGTGAATACAGCATCTCCTTCCAGCAGCAAGCCTGCTACTCTGCTATAGAGAAAGCATAACTGAGCAAGATATGCAAGCCCCTTTTCAAAGTCTCCAGGAAGAACAGAGGCAGCAGCAAGAAAGTGGCATAAAACACCAGACTGCTTGGGTGTATGCCTGGAAGAAATAGGAAGCAAGAGGTATGCTTTTAACTACCAGCCAGTCAGAAGTAAGCCCAGGCAAGGGCTCACTGCAGCTAGAAGCAGAGAAAGCACGGCAGCTTCAAGAATCACATGACTGGGTCTTTACCCTGCAGATGGACAAAAGTTTAGAGGAAGTTAAAAACAGCAAGGGTGTTAAAGCCAGAGAAAAGTCTGTGGATGGTGTGACAAGGAAACCTGGGATAGAATCAGGGATTGCAGCACTGAAGCAGGTGGCAGAAGAGACTTACAAAGACAGACACAGCTGAGTCCCAGAAAAGAGAATGAGAATCAGTTGACTTAACTTGTAGTGACTGTGACTTGTATGCAGGAGAGCTCATAGTGGAGCTTTAAAGAGTGGCCTGAAGGAGGCAAACCAGATTGCCCTGAAGAAGGTAGTATAGAGTGGCCTGTTGGAAGTCTACAGCTTGTTTCCCCCCACTGCGGCCATCTAGTCTCTACTACTTATCTCTTTCTCCAAACCCTCCTGCAGAGTATGATTAAATAGATCCATGCCAATATCTGACAAATGGACCCCATCCCCACTAAAGAAACCTGCTTCTCCCTGCCACGCTCACGCATGCCTAATCCAAAAAAAACCTTTCCACCCCATCCACTTTCTCATTTGCCTATTTATCTTCTTAACCCTGTTCTTCCAGATGGTCTCCTCGCTATGGCGTAGTCTGATAATAATGTCGGACCACCCAACTTTCACTGAAGGCTACCGTACCATAATTTGGGCAATATCTTTCTTAATGCAGGTCAATAGCTCCCGACAGGTCTTCTTACCCACATCATTACCCCCCAGATGCACAACTAGTATGTCTGGTACTCCCCACATGTCAATTCTGTCGCTCAGGAACGGAAGGAACTCGTCCCACTCCATGCCCCTGCAACTAAACCACGCCAATTGCCACCCTAGGCGCTCCAATTCCAGTTGTTCTCCATAGAGGCGCTTCATGGCTTGGCGTTGCACTCGGTGGATATAGGAATGGCCCACGATCCAGGCGCATCCCTTCGCGCTCCTCCTCCCCCAGGCTTTTGAAAGAAAAGAATGCATTAATATCTGCGTCCAACTACCCCCCTCCCCTCCCTTCCTCCCTCCGAGTTTTCTCCCTTGCACTTTCCCCCTTCTTTTTTTTTTTTTTTTTATTCGGCTCCCGCATCCCTTCGTATGTATTCCTTGAAAATCCTTGACTTCCATCGCCTTATACTTTTAATCCCTGCCTCTGATAAACCCGCCTTGGCCACCGACGTCGCTGCACCTATCTGAAAGGAATGTGCGCTATACCTCGTAACGTCCCTCCCGTCTTCGTATACCACCTTCCTCAGCACCTGAACAAACTGATACTTAGTCAATACCTCCCCACTCTCGTGCACTAGAAATGTCCCTCTGGTCGTCGGCCTTATCCAGCTGTACCGCCATGCAGTGTGAACTGGACAAAACGAAGGTATCTCAGCAGGCTCCAAGTTAATCGCAAAACCCTTGTTTTTTCGATCGGTTTTGGATTTCAGGAGGAAGAGCATCACTAATTGAGGCGGTATTGAAACACATTCTGCTGTAATCCCTGTGTTGCCTTTACTGCAGCTTGACTGAGCCACCAACTTGCTCACTCACATGGCTCCAAAGAATGCCCACGAGAAGGCTACGCTGAACAAAATTACCTCAAACCGCGACCAACAAACCTGCGGCAGCAACCCCGTGAACCTTATCAAGTCCTGATACCGTATTGGCAACCTCTGGTCTCTCTGTTTGCCTGATCATTTCTGTCACCCTCCTAGAACCTTGCGTACTCGAAAACTACTCAAGGGGTTGCCCCAACCTTTTAACTTTTGAAAGAAGGAAAAACCAACTAAATGCAACCTCGCTGTGGCCATCGACCAGCCACTACTCTTGGCCATAAGATAAAGTCCACCAGTCGCTACTCCTCCACGGGCCTTCCCTCCCAACCCCTGAACTTCATAAAATGTGCCACGACTTCATGGCCTTTCGAATATGACGTCCAGGTGCTCGGGGCCACTGAGTCCTGAATGAGGTCCCATTCTTTTTCATGCCTGTCCATTGGGAAAACGTCTTCGTCGGTTCCACGCTGATGGCCCGTGTCATCTGGCAGAAAAACAATGTAACTACCCATGATCTCGCATCTCCGCCCTACATACATACTCGAACCACCTGATCATTGTTAACTTCGTTAAATGTGGCCTATGTCTGTTCCAGCATTGTAACTGTTTTGCTTGGTTTTTTTTTTGTTTTTTTTGCCCTATCTCAGTCACCTCACCCTCCCTTATTAACTCCCTCAACCCACTTTACACCCTCGGGAAGGCCCGCACGGGGGGCCTTGCTCTCCCTCACCTTCTCCCCATTACGTTTTGATGACTTTTGGTATTACCTTACCGCTTGTCTAGGTGCATTTGGAACTTGGGTATGCCCCGTTGCAAGTGTCACATGCGTGCCAAAACTTACATTCGGGTATAGTGGCTCCTTCCTCCATCGCTCTTCACTTTATGAAGTGCCCGGCCTATCCATACTCCTGGGATCTGCAAATGACAACAGACTGGCACCAGTATCTGTCCTGTACATAGCTTGTTGTCCCGTATCCATCACGTCCCTAATCTGTCGCCCTGCTCTCTCCTCTCCCCTGAACGGACTATCACTCACCAACTCTGTCTGGGCTCTACTCCCCTGTCCCATCGCCCAGCTATCTCCCTGTTCGCCCTGCTTCCAAGCTGGCCAGCCTCCGAAGCCTCTCCTCCCACCATCCCCGTATTCCCCACCCACTCTCCCATACCCATGGTTTCCCCGTCGTTCCCACCCCCCGTCCTGTTCCAAACGCATGCGACCGCACTCACCGCACGCGTGCTCATGTCCAAAACCTCTGGCCTCTGTATCGCTCCTGCCGCTTGCTGCCACCGCGCCTCTGGCTCTCATCCGTCCTCGCCCCTCGCCGGAAAGAATTCTCCGCTCCGCCAACGAGACTGGCCTGCCTCCCCTGGTGCCGCTGGGGCTGGGAACCCATCTTCCTCCGACGCTCGGCCTCATCTTTAGGCCTCTCCCTCTGCTGGCGCCCTGATGCGCCTGTCCCCGCGCCTTGACTAATTTTCCGGCCTCCGCAGGGGCTGAGGGCTACTCGTCCTCCGCCCTTCCTTCTGCCTCTTCGACCTGCCCTTTGGGTTCAGCTCTACCTAGGACAGGGCTCATGTGTGGGCTCGGCCTGTCTTTCTGAGCTCCCATCATCACGGGGGAGCTGTGTTGGGAAAGCGGAACGCTCTCCGAGGGAAGGGCTGACACGGGGCGCTCCTCCAGTTCCGCTTTGGGCCCGCTCTCCCCGGAGCTAACTACCACTCGCTCCTGCTCCCTTTGGGGGGGGGGGGGGGGGGAAGGCTCGGGAGGGCTTTAGAGGATTCCTGACTGGCTGCCCTGCGACCCCTTTTAGTGCCTGCCCTTCCGTGACTCATCGGCAGGCTTTTCCATTCTCCACTCCTCCTCATATTTCAAGTTGCTAAAGTGCTACGTACACTATTACTATCCATGCTGCTGACCAGAAACGCAAAGTTCCCCACAAAGTTCTCCGCTCCTACCTCCCTGCTTCCTTCGCCAAACTGACCCGTTGCTCCCCTGATGTCACCCTACTCTATCCAATCCTCTCCCCTTGTTTGAATCTCCTGCACCTTCCACACCCTCCCCCTACCCTGCGCCCTCCTAACTTCCTGCCTCTCTACTTCTACTCTTCCCCTCCCCCTACTCTGGCTGCCAATCCTCGCGCGCTTTCCCCCTGTTACTGCCGCCATGCTGTAAACCAGCACGGCTTGCTTATATAGGTAACCAATTCCGTAACACCCCCCCCCCCCCCCCAGTGCAACCGATATAGAATAATAGGAGTCGAAGGAGTACACAAGTGGGACAGAATAATTGAGATGCAAAATAGGCTTGGTAAGCAGACAATGAGACAATTGAGAATAACATGGATTGAATAAGATGAGCATGGGATTGTGTTTGCATTGCTTACCGTTTGGCTTCTTGTGATTTTCAGTTGTTTTTGTCTGCACATTTCAGTTTATATTTTATGATCTCTTTGTTGTATATTTGGTGAGAGTCTATATGTGTTCTGCTTATGTGACTGAGGCTTTAGGTATTCTGCTAGCATGTAATTTCTGTGTAGGGATTTACAACAACCTGGCTTTAATTTGTTTTCCTAATAGGAGGTGTATTGGTGTTTAGGGCCTGATGTAATATTTGCAGTATGACTTTTTCATAGGTTGAGTGCTGGCAATTATGATATGGAAGGCTTACTATATTGGAATTGTAGTTCAGTTTATTCCTGGCTTTCTGTGGGCCAAGTCCACACCCAGTGTACTTTATCATAGGCCTAATACCATATGGGTTCCAGTAAATCACCTTGATTACTATGAGAAAGGTATTGTATTAAGTCTATTAAACTATTATCATTGAAAGTGTGGTTTGTTTGCACTGTATGCCTATGTAATATATATGTTGTAATATTTTTGCTTTAGAAGATTATAATTTGAATGTCTACTTTCGATATGCAATCTGTCTTTTTAGGATAGGGTGTAACCGTCTCTAAAAGTCAGAAAGGAGGCCCAGACAACTGATCCGTAAAGATAGACTTTTATTGCCAGCAAGATGCAGCTAAGACAATGGCTTAGTACAACTGCATGCCCCTCCCCCTCGGGAGCAGGCTCTTATACATTCTACAATTCTTATCTTTTACACATGCGTTCTGCGCGATGCTGAGCAAGCATATTCCAGCTGAGGATTTCAAGCAGGTGTAGCTTATAATCAGACTATTGTTTCGTCATTTAATTGACGGGATAGGTTAGACATTTTATAGCATCTATCGTATTAATACAATACAAATTATTATTTCAAAATGGAGGTGCGTTCCACTGAATGTCAGTACGTAACTACGTTACTACGTAATGCATGCCATTGCGTTCCAAATGTTAGTACATTCAATATGGCTGTGCGTTTCACTGCTGGCATAGTTAATCAGAAGTTTTCAGTTGTCTCATTCAACGGTCGTCCATAAAATTGAACTCCTTCATTCCCCCCTTTGATACTTCAACTTCCGTAGAAGGCGGAAGTATCACTTTCATCTGTGAGGTAGCTGAAAAGACAAACAATAATTAGTATTACATTCACTTGGTGTGGGCCCTAATATATTTGTTAGGTCGTTGGTTTCTTCACCGGGGTTGAGACGAGGGGTCCCTATTGGAACACCCCCCCCCCCCCTTTGTGGCCAGACTTGACCCTAACAAACATGGTGGCCCGTACGTATTAGTCACATTAATTGCATTAAAGGTTAGTGTCATAGCATTCAGAGTATTCATCTTCTGATTCATCTTCTGAGCCTGATGAGTCATATAAAGGGAATGATGAGATAGAAGCGTACTGGTTCATAATCATGATTTGGGCTGCTGCTCTACGATCAGCAATCTTCTCCATCATGGTAGGCAAATTCCTGAGTAGGAGAGGGAAACATAAAGGAAAGATAGCACAGGAGAGTAGGAAAAACATTAAGGGAAATAAAAGGTCCTTGAGTCCGGGAATAGATGAAATCCAAGAAGGCAGTGAGGCTGTCCAGTCAAGAGCCCCGGACCAGGTCTGCACAGGAACATGTGCTAGGCGTATCATACGATCAGTGATTTCTTCGATGACCTTGCTTTTATCATCGATCTGCAAGCAACAATTGGAAAGATTAAATTTCCCACACACACCACCCTCCTGAGCTAGGAGATAATCCAGGGCTAACCGGTTTTGGTATACAGCAGTGATTAGTTTTGTGTTTTGCTTGGCTAAAATATTAAGAGCCAGTGCAGAATCATTAGTAAGAAATTCAAGTACTGCTTGGAGTCTGATAATACGATTTATCATATAGACTGGTGTTCTGTATCCATATGAACCATCTTCTGCCCAGGTAGCTGGTCCATAATAGTCTATAATACGTTCTGGTGGCCACTCTTGATCAGACCAATCTCCAATTGCAACTGTAGATCCTCTTCGTCGTCTGTTTGGTTTCATGGGGCTGTAAACAGGTACACCTAGAGTTTCGCCTGCTGTAACTGGTAACAGGAAGAAACTAGGGCGTATTGTTGCTAAGAAACATGTGCCATACCACTTAGAAGGTAATTGTTCATAAGCTCGTCGTCTGCATACAAAATAATATCCATCAGGGGCTGTGAATTGGGTCGAAGATTTCCCAACCGCTTTCCAGGTGGCATTCAGACAAGGTTCAGTCCAAAATGTAGCGGGTATAGTCTGATTCTCCGTTTGCCACCATGTATAATTGTTTGGTGTGATGGTAAGGACTCCTGTGCATGGTGAATTTCCAATTGGTACAGTATACAATTTGGAGAATTGTCGGGATATGCATTGTCTTCCAATGACATCAGTCTGGAGAGCCCATTCATAAGGATTGTTCTTTCGGTTATATGTTGTAGTGGTATTCATAGCGTCTAGGTCAGACTGGAAGATTTCTTTAGCTTCCCATGGCCATTGTTCCCCAATGTTTGTACCACCACAGATGAAGCAATTTTTCACCTCTAAAGATAAGGCGATATTCTCGGCTAGATTGACAAACATGTTCTTTGCTTGATGAGAAATGGCATGCTTCTTGAGTTCCTCGTCGAGTTGAGAGATTTCGTCAAAGAATGATTGGTATCCAACTACAGTGGTTTGGTGGATAATTGGGCGTGGTTTATCTCGTCGCTGGGTGATGGTAATATATGTCATGGGATCTCCTCCTGTTCCGTCAATTCCAAACCCCCAAGAATCCTGCCAAGGAGATCCTTCAGCCCTGATTGGCCATTCCAAAGTGACAATATTTCCAGTTCCTTTCTTTAGCCTGCCCACTCCTGGACAGCCTGAGTACCCTCCTCCAGTGTAGTCACACACCAGGTTCCATCCAGAAAGTTTTCTATCTCCGGCACATGGTAGCCAATTGGAGGGGTTATTGGCTCGATCATATGGACAAAGATACTTGTGGTTGAATGTGGACCGACCGCTGCTATTGGTCGGTCTCAGTGACATGGAGAGGGCAAAGGGCCGTCGGCGCCATTTTGTTTACTGGCAGCCGACGGCCCACGCCCAGGAGATCGTTCCTGGACCCCCGCTGGACCACCAGGGACGTTTGGCAGGTCTTGGGGGGGTCAGGAGGGTGGGGGGTTGTAGTAAATTAAGTCGGCAGGTCTTGGGGGGGTCAGGAGGGTGGGGGGTTGTAGTAAATTAAGTCGGCAGGTCTTGGGGGGGGTCAGGAGGGTGGGGGGTTGTAGTAAATTAAGTCGGCAGGTCTTGGGGGGGTCAGGAGGGTGGGGGGTTGTAGTAAATTAAGTCGGCAGGTCTTGGGGGCGTCAGGAGGGTGGGGGGTTGCAGTAAATTAAGTCGGTAAGTCTTGGGGGGGTCAGGAGGGTGGGGGGTTGCAGTAAATTAAGTCGGCAGGTCTTGGGGGGGTCAGGAGGGTGGGGGGTTGTAGTAAATTAAGTCGGCAGGTCTTGGGGGGGTCAGGAGGGTGGGGGTTGTTAATTTAAAGGGTTGGGATGGTGTTTTTTTTGGGGGGGAGGGGTTCCCAGAGAAAGAAAAGTTTTCTGATCTGGGGAGTGGACCGAAATGGCCCTCCCCAGACCCGAAAACAAAATGGGGAGAAAAAAAAAAAACTATGCACTCCCCTAATTTGCTCCATAAGACGCCCAGACGCAGAGCCGGCTTAGCACAAATTTTTTTTTTTTTATTTTCCCCTCTGAATCCTAGGTGCGTCTTATAGTCAGGTGTGTCTTATGGAGCGAAAAATACGGTATGTCACAGTTCCGCCTTTCGTGGTCTTTTTTCAGGGGTCCCCAACCACCGGTCCGAGGACCGGGACCGGGCCGTGGGAGTTTTTTGCCGGTCCGCGGCGCACGCTCCCGGTCTCTCCCGCTGCCGTTGCCGCTGGGCTGTCAGTACATTCAAGCCCAGTGGTAACGGCAGCGGTGTTAGAAGTTGTGGCACCCGTGGCTGGCCTTTTCTTCTTCCCGCGCCTGCACCCCCCCTCCCGTGACCCGGAACAGGAAGTGATACACGGAGCGGTGCGCGGGAAGGAGAAAGAGCCGTGCCGCGTCGGCTGCAGCATCGGTCCCCGAGCAATTGAAGCAGCCGGTAATCGAGAAAGGAGTCAGCAGCATGAGCCTCCTGTGGCCGATGGGATTCTTCTTTCTTGGCCTGCGGGGGCTGCTGCAGCTCCCATTTGTGCTCGGGGGGGGGGGGGGGGGGAAGAGGAAGTGAGTAAGAGAGAGTGAGAAGCAGCCAGCCAGCCTGTGTGTGATTGACTGGTCAGAGAGCTGATGTGTGGTGTGTGTATGTGAGAGACAATGAAAGTGATTGCTCAGGGAGATGACTGATGTGTATGTGAGAGTGTGAGACATTAGTCAGGGAGGTGACTGATGTGTGTGTGTGTGTGAGAGAGAAAAAGCATGGAAGTGAGAAGTCTGGGTATGTGGGAAAGCATGAGCGAAGGAAGCCTGGAGTTGTGGGAGTGAGAAACCTGGGTGAGTGTGCATGCATGAGAGAGAGAGACTGCTTGGTAAGGTGACTGTGTGTGTGAGAGAAAAAGACTGGTGTGTGTGAATGTGAGAGAATGTGATTCAGGGAATGAGAAGCCTGTGCACGTGGAGAGTGAGCATGGAAATGAGAGAGACTGGTGTGTGTGTAACAGAGAGAAAGTGATTATGGGAATGAGAAGCCTGTGCATGTGAAGAGAGTGAGCATGAGAGTGAGAAACCTGGGTGTGTGTGAGACACAGCATGGGAGGGAGAAGCCTGTATATCTGAAAGAGAACTTGGGAGTGGGAAGTCTGTGTGTGTGTGTATGCATGAGTGAGATCAGGTGACTGGTGTGTGTGTGTGTGAGAGAGAGAAATAAAGTGATTATGGGAATGAGAAGCCTGTGCATGTGAAGAGTGAGCATGGGAGTGAGAAACCTGGGTATGAGACACATCATGGGAGGGAGAAGCCTGTATATCTGAAAGAGAACATGGGAGTGAGAGACTGGTGTGTGTGTGAGAGAGAGAAAGAAAGTGATTATGGGAATGAGAAGCCTGTGCATGTGGAGAGAACAAGCATGGGAGTGAGAGACTGGTGAGTGAGTGTGTGTGTGTGAGAGAGAGAGAGAGAGACAGAGAAAGTGATTATGAGAGTGAGAAGACCATATATGTAAGTAGAACACGGGAGTGGGAAGCCTGTGTGTGTGTGTGTGTGTGTATGGCATGAGAGAAACTGTTCAGGAAGGTGACTGGTGTGTGTGTGCCAAAGACTGTTTGGGAGATGATTGGTGTGTGAGAGACAGAAACTGGTCATGGGGGCATGACTAGTATGGTGTGTGTGTGAGAGACATGGGCACTAAGGAAGAGGACCATAAGTATAGAGCTTAGCTTCTACTGCTGCTTCTGGTGTGTGCCACGGCCTGCAGGGAAGGGGAGTAGGAGAGCTGCTGGAGGGGGTCAGTAAAGGTGGCTTTAAGTTTATTTTTCTTGACTGCCATTTTAGTATAAACAATTTTTATTGCGTTTTAGACAGAGAAAAACAAGAACAGGCCCATCAGACAGAGGTACACTGCAGTGTCTGACAGGCAGTAAAACTAAGAAAACGCAGTTACATGCCCCAACAGGAATAAGAACCATAGCTCCCCCTCCCCCCCCCACAAGCATCCCCAACAGTCATACTGTGATGCAAAAGGAAAACATAATGACCCATAATATCGTAGTTCAGAACAGTAGCCTTCAATCATTCAAAATCAAGCTGCGTGCTCGATGTGGTAATTCTTGAATATACGGCTCCCAGATGGTCAAGAATTGACTGCCATTTTAATTGTGTGATGTCTGCTTTTTTGAAATATTTTATTGGTGTTTGGAGAATGTTTAATAGTTTTTATGAGTTTTTAATTGTTGGATGTTATTCTGTTCATAGCTGTTTTGAAACATTTATTCTGCTTATTAGTATAGTTTTACAATTATTTCTGTGTGGGGATCTATAGTGCTTGCTAGTTCTGTTTTCCTAATAAGAGGTGTATTGGTTTTTAGGACCTGATTTAATATTTGTAGTGTTGCCTTTTCATAGATAGGGTTGCTCCTGTTTGAGTGTATTCCATAATACAGGTGTAACTGTGTGCGGATTAGTTTATGTGCATTACTACAGATCCTGGGAGTATGTTAGGTCGGTTCTGTGTCTGTTACCGAGATGAGATATTTTGCTAGCATGTAAGCGTTTGTATCGGTCTTATTTGTTGTGTTTTCTCAGAGGACATGATTGGTGGTAAACTGCTGTCTTTTCATAAGTAGGGCTATTGAGAACTGAGTTAATTATATTACTCCGGCCCTCTAAAACCATCCCAATTTCTCATGCGGCCCCATGGGAAAATTAATTGCCTACCTCTGCTCTAGGGCATCAATACCATTGTATCAGCCCTAAGAGAGAGTGTGTCTCACACATAGACTCCCATCATTCACCAACCTCTCACACTCCTAGGGGGCAGATCCTGGAGAAGGGTGGAAGGCAGGCATTAGGGAATGAAGTTCTATTTCTTGCTCCAGGAGGAGGGGCAGCCAACCACCCCATTAAACATTTCTGTGGTGCCCCCTAATGCAGCAGCCAAAGACTGAGAACAAAATACAATAACTGGCCCAAAAACTGAGTGGTTAGAGCAGTGGGCTGCAAACAAGGGAAGCCAAAGTTCAAATCCTATTCCCATTCCTTGTGACCTTGGGCAAGTCACTTCACCTCCATTGCCTTTCCCCTGCCCTGGCCCTCTGGGCGGGGGAGGCACCATTTCATCCTTTCCCTCAGGCAGCAGATGGCCTTGATCCGCCCCTCTCTATCTCATTCACAGTTCTAAAAGCTCCATTTTATTAAAAAAAGAGTCACCAGATCTAGCTTCGAAATCACTAAACTGGCAAGACCTGGCCCCGCCAACTGCTGTTCCTGCTCGTAAATTTCACTTTCATGCTAATCCGAACTTTTTCTGCGCGCCCTCCTCACACACACTGCACTGCCACCGCCTCTTGGCGGGGTTTGTTTGTTACAGAAACTGGATTTTACGTCATTGTCGCTCGGTCGATTTTTAACTCTCCACTTGGGCTGTTCTTCCAAGCCTCAGCTTCGCGTACGCATGCTCAGGGCGCGCCATTTCATGACGTGAGGTGACGGTGGCGGGGGAGAGAAGTGGGTTCGGATTTTTGGCGGTTGCGGCCGTGTTCTCGGCGAGAGCGCGGATGAGAGGCGCGAGCCGGGTGCGGTGTTCTAATTGATTCGTCCCGGCGCGCGAGGGACGTGAGCGCGGCTGCGTTTGGCAGTTTCCTGGGATGGCGTCCACGGCTTTCCATGCTCGGGTCGACTAGTCGCCAACAGCTGCCGGAGGAGGTGGCGGCAGGATGAGCGGGATGGCGGCGGCCGCAGCCGCTTTCCAGCCGTGGCACAAGGATCATCTCTGGCTGTACTTACAGGCGCTGGGTTTCGAAGCCGGGGCCGTCGCCGCTGCCGCTGGCAAGCTTGTCACCCACATTACGCTGGGAGTGTGAGTGAGAGCCGTCGACACACACAATTTTTCTCTTTCACCATTAGAAACGTTACCAAATTATTGTTTAATAATGTAGTGCAAAGTTGTCTTGCTCCTGGATTCCCCAGGTTTGGATAGGGTACGGTTTTGTTGAACTAGTGTCGAAAAATTATCTCGGCAGGTTTTGATACCACATTGGTCCAGTTCTCCCCTTGGTTTATGGTCTAGAAAGCGTATGTTTTACTTCTGCAACTTTGTAGTTAATAATGGGACAAGTCGGCATGGCGTGTGGGATGAGGGTACCGGGAGTTGTTTTGAGGGCCATTTGCAGCTCGGTTATGGGAAGGAGTTCGTTCAGTTGAAATGTTGCATTGCAACTTTAACAGTACAATGGGGGGGGGATGCCTATTAAAAGCTTCTTAAAACGAGAGCCCTACGCGTTTATAGGGTTGTTGATCACACTAGCCTGGCTTATATCAGGAGAGTATAGTTGCACATAAGCTGTGTATTGTCAGTATTTGCTCGAGATGACAGTATTTTCAATATTTAGAACTTAAAATGTATTAAAATGTTTATGGATTACCGGGTGCTCTGGGTGCTTCACAATAAGAGAGGTACATAATCATGTTAAAAAATCCACAAAAATAACAGTAAATAGACAAAACGAACAAATGCAATCAGCTTGATTTGGATCCCTTTCGAAGTATATTAATTGGGTGACTTGCTGGAAGGTATTAAATCTTTATCATAGTTCTGAAAGGATTAGCCCCACTTTTGTTAAAACTCTGCTGGCCTGCCCTGAAGAAAAATTCATGTAAGCCAATGTATTTCAGTGAAGTGTTAATGGTAAACAAAAATATTTAGGTGCTTTGTCTTTTGGAGGAAAATTAAGATCTTTACCTCATCTCCTTGTTTGGATGATTTTTTTCACTTCTGAGGAGATTGTTTGTTTGAAGTTGCTAAAGATGCTGCCTATTTACAGATTAGCATTCATTTTGATTAGTATATACTAAAAGTATACAGAAACATATGAAGAGGAAAATGAAAAATGTTTTGGCTGTATACCTCTACTACTTAAGTAGATCTACCAGTAATGAATCCAGCTCTCTGGGCCTGATTTTAAATGCTCTGCGCGCGTAAATCCGGCCGGAATTACGCGCGCAGGGCCCTCGCACGCTGGCGCACCTATTTTGCATAGGCCGCCGGCGCGCACAGAGCCCTGGGACGTGCGTAAGTCCCAGGGCTTCGTAAAAGGGGCGTGTCGGGGGCGTTCGTAAATGACGTGGCGTTTCGGGGGCGTGGTCGAGGCCTCCGGACCAGCCCCCGGGTCGGGTGATGGCGCGCCAGCAGCCCGCTGGCACGCGCAGATTTACGTCTGCTTTCAGCAGGTGTAAATCTGCCAACAAAGGTAAAGGGGGGGGGGGGGTTTAGATAGGGCCGGGGGGGGGGGGGGGGTTAGGGAGGGAAAGGTGGGGGGAGGACGAAGGAAAGTTCCCTCGGAATCGGAGCGGCCTCGGAGGGAACAGGCAGCGCGCGCTGGGCTCGGCGCGCGTAGGTTGCACAAATGTGCACCCCCTTGTGCGCGCCGACCCCGGCTTTTATAAGATACGCGCGGCTACACGCGTATGTTAAAATCCAGCGTACTTTTGTTCGTGCTCGCGCAAAATTATAAAATCTACCCGTTTGAGTGCCGCCTTGCTTATTCAGACATCAGAACCTTATTCATGTATCACACCAATACATGAAAAACATAACTAATATGAACAGCTGAAAAGTACACTGAAAGACAAATGTTTTTAAATGGATGTTATAAAAGTTGCATACTTAAAAAGTTGCAGCTGATCTTACTTATTTTTATCAGAGGTAAACACTAAATGCAAGCTCAAGTGATGCTTTGGAGGATATCTAGTGCTACTGCTTTGATATGCACTTCTTTTGCACCACACATGCGTCATGCTGACAGTAATGCTATTTACTGCTACTAAATATTTCTATAGTGCTACTTGACGTATGCAGCACTGTACAAACACAACATTTCTTGCTTGATAGAGCTTGCAGTCTAATCAAGATAGACATACAGGTCACGAGTCAGTGGTTAAAATTTAGTTAATGAGGCTGAGGGTGGACTATCGGGCTTAAGAGTTAAAAGCAGTTTCAAAAAAGTGAGTTTTAGATGAGATTTAAACAAGGTGAGAGATTATGCACCGGTTTAGGAAATCTGTTCCAAGTTCATGGTACAGCCAGGTTGAAAGCACAGAGTCAGGAATTGGTAGAGGAAGGGCCTATAGGAATGACTTGACTAATGAGCAGAGTACCCATAAGCATGCTGATGCAATATCTGTGCGTTAAAGGGATGCTCATGATTGAGTGCCCGCTCTCTTATCGTGTACCAATCCACCTCTTCGGGGTGCCCAATGAAAAATGTGAATGGGCTGCTGCAGTAAAAAGGAAGCGCCAGGAGAAATTGCGTGCCCTTAGTGCCTCTTTGGCAGTGGGTCCCCGAGAGAGGTGGCTGTCAGCTTCTTAACCTGACCGCTGGCACTTTTCTAAAATTTATTTTTTTGGGACATTTCTCATTTTTTAGTTCCTCAGACTTAATATCGCCATGGTATTAAGTTGGAGGAAGTACAGAAAAGCAAAAAACACTTTTTGGGCTTCTCCAAAATTAATGCCTGCTCTGGAGAAGGTGTTAATTTTGGTGAGTAAAAATGTGTGCCTCAGGTGCACTTTTTTTTTTTGCATAGGGGGGAATAGATAATAGCCTCATCAATAGCATGATGAGTGCTATTACCTACGTGTGCGATTGGATGCACATTTTGGATGCGCTAACCCCCATTTTGCATTGGGGGTTATAGCACAATCACGGGATAGACCGTGTGCTGCAGCTGGTGCATGGTATAGCATTTGTCTGAATGGATGTAAAGAGAGAGAAGAGATGAGATAATGAGGAGGAGTAGCAGAGTGAAGGCTCTTGTAGGCAAGAGGAGCATGAACTGTACAGGATAGAGAGCGAAGTAGTGACCTCAGAAGAGGGTGTTATGGGTGTAGCAACTTTGGTGAAAAGTTGTGTAGCTGAATTTGTTAGCTTGTAGTGGAATGAGATGGTTCGTTGGGAGATCTGTGAGGAGCAGCTTCTCTGTTCAGTGTCAGCTGTGCTATGCAAACCTTCCAATTTGCTGGTTCAGTCATGAGATTAATTTGTTTGCAAGGGAGGGTCTTTTTTTCAAATTTTTGATGAATGCAATTCCCTATTTTAAATAAGGGCTATGTCATTTTATCCTATGGTAGTGAATTTAGCTTGGCCTTCAGAGCCACTTTGGAAGATTTTAAGAGTTTTGTTGAAGATATGCTTTTCTTAGAGTTATATATGAGCTAAGTTGTTTCCCTGAATGCCAGGAACAGAGAGAAACTGCTGTAAAATGTAGGTGCTGGAACGTGCATGTGTGATGGATGGAGGGTGATAAGCCTCCACATGCTGGTTGGTTTTAAGGCCTGTAATGCACATTTTGTCCATGTAAACTTCCAAACTAGGCCCATTCTTTACTGAGGATGTTGCATTCATACCCATACCAGAAATATTTTTTTTTCAAATGATGATGACACTGAGTGACTTTTTTTTTTTTTTTAATTTAAAATATTTATTACCCACTTATCAATTCTAGATGGGTTACAAAAAGATCATACTTTTGCAAGCCACTGTATTGTTTTTATGTATTTGTATTTGGCCCTCTAAACAGTCAGCAGATTTGTGTGGATTACAAGTGACATAGATTGTTTTATTGTAAACCATTATGCTCTTAAAGTAAATTTTCAGTCAGTTCATTAATCCTCTGCATTTTTTTTTTGTAAAATAAAATTAAAAACGTAAAAATGCTGCTTGCATAAGTATTCAAGTCCTTCAGACCAGGACTTGGTAGAACCAACTTTTATTTCAAAAATAGCTTTGTCTGTTGGGGTTTTCTACCAGCTTCACACCCTGGAGGTGAGTTTTGCCCATTCTTCCTAGCAGATTTGCTCCAGGTTGGTTGGATGATGCTTATGGACTGCAATTTTCAAATAGTGCCACAGAATCTCGATTGGATTGAGATCTGGACTTTAACTTGGCCATTGTAGAACATTCACCTTTTTTTGTTCAACCACTCCTTTGTTACTTTGGGCATATGCTAGGGATCATTGTCCTGCTGAAAGGTGAACTTTCTCCCAAGTTTTAGTTTTTTAGCAGACCGAAGCACTTGTCTTGCAATATCTCCCTGTATGTTGCTCCATCTATCTATCCTATCAATTGTAACAAGATGCCCAGTCCCCACTGAGGAAAAACATCCCTACATCATAATGCTGCCATTCTCATACTTTACTGTTGGGATGATATTTTCTGAGGAATGGGCAGTGTTAGGTTTGCACTACACACAGCTTTTTGAATTATGGCCAAAAAAGTTCCTTTGTTTTTATCTCAGCTGACCGCAAAACCTTATCCACCATTCTAGTTGGTTCACTCTAATGCTTTCTGGCAAACTCCAGACGTGCCTTGATATAGTTTTTCTTCAGTAATTGCTTTTTTTTCTAGCCACTCTCCCATGCAGTCCGGTTGTATGCAGAGCTCTTGATATGGTTGTCTGGTGCAGTCTGTCACTGAACTCTAGCTCTTTCAAAGTGATTGGCTTCTCTGTGGCTTCCCTCACAAGTCTCTTTGCTCTGACACTGAGTTTTGAGTGGTAGCCTTGTCTAGGCAGTGTCTGGGTGGTATGATGCAGCTTCCATTTTCTCACAATTGATCCAATGGTGCTCACTGGGATATCAAAGCATTTGGATATTATTTTATAGCCTTTTCCTATCTTGAGCATGTTTATAACTTTAATTTTCTTAGAATGCTCTTTGGTCTTCGTTTTCACAGCTGTCCTTCAGATTCTCAGTCTGAACAATGGTACTGGAATTGGGTCTGTTATCCAGAAAAGCTGACCTTTTTAATGATTCACAGGTAGAGGTCAATTGTTACGGCAGTATCTTTCATCTGTGAAACTTGAAACATCCACAGCTCAGGGTTGAATACTTATGCAAGCAGCACGTTCTCTCCTTTTTTTTTTTTTGCAAAAAATGCAAAAAAATGATGAATTGTGTCTTTGAAAGTTTACTTTGGGGCCGACGTAATACAGTGTGCTCAGCTGAGCGTACTGTATAACCCGCAGTTGGACGCGGGTTATATTGGTGCTAATTAATCTCCTTAATTAATAAGGGGATTAGTGCCTCTACAAACTGTGTCTAATGCGGAGTGAATCTAATAGCACTCATCACATGCAAATGCATGTGAATGAGGCTATTAGGCCTTCGCTCCGATGCAAAAAAAAAAGTGCGTCTAGGATGCACAGTTAGCGATCAGAAATTGACGTCACTTCCCATGCTGGTTCACTAAAATGGAGCACCTCGTCTTCCAGGGCTTTTTCTGGGGAAACGGCGCGGCAATCTGAGCACATTGGAACAAGACAGTACGATTTCGGAAGTGGAGCTCACAGGGCACATGGCGCCAAAAAAAAAGACGGTAGATTTCAAGAAATTCTCATATAATAAAGGCAGGGAAGACTCTGACACCGATATGCACAAAATCGTGGCGGAGGAAGAAACAGAGGAGATGGGGAACGAAGGCGGAGATACGAGGAGATCGGATACGGAGCCCCCCTCCCGCGCGGAACTGCGCTCCTGGTTTTTGGAGATACGCCAGGATATAAAATCTTTTAAAGCTGAGATCGCTGCCACTGTACAGGAAATGTGCGATGACCACGCAGAGCCGCAGACTTGATGAAGCAGACAGGCTCGACGAACATGAGGACAGGTGGTCTAAGCAGCAAAAAGATCTGACAACATTGTAATCCACTAAGTCTGACCTAGCTGATAAACTTGAAGATCTGGAGAACAGACCAGATGTTGCAACTTACGCTTTAAAGGCATACCCGAGAGGGAGGAATATACTAACTGCACATTGGTAATTCAGAAAATCTGTAGTATGATATTGGGAGAGACGGATGCTGACAGTGTGGGATCTCAAGCCAATACGTAGATTGAGAGAGCACATGGATCACTGGGACCCAAGACAGAGAATAAGCCCCGTGACATTGTTTGCTTTCTTTCGTTTGCATACAAAGAAAAGATAGCATCTGCAGCGAGACAGCACCGATTAATTGGCGTTGGGAGGAGAACGAAATCACAATCTATGCAGATTTAGCTATTACCACATTGCGAAAATGCCTGGCTTTCAAACCCGTCACCACCACTTTGACATCTGCGAAAGTTTGCTACCGCTGGCTTTTCCCCTTTGGACTGAGGTTCCAGATAGTAGGGAAGTCACACAAGGCCCATACATTGGACGAAGCAGCACAAGCCTTGAAGGAAGCTGGATTATCAGTGGAGATTCCTGCCCCCAGTGTCACCGCTCCTACGGGTTTCAGATCCGAGACACCGTGATGGCAATGCATCACCAAAGGCGATCGTAGACTCCGGAGGAATACCAATGAAGACCTGCGGGATGAAGCTCTCACCTGAACTGCCTTGCATGTCAGGGTTCCTTTCGTGAGCTCCAGGTTTATTTTTCTGATCATGGGAGAAGGTCACAATATGGATCTTGTGAGATTAAGCAGTCAGTAGAAACAGAACATAATCTGTTCTTTGGGTAATCACTAGCAGAGTTTACATCAGTATCCTATGGTAGTTCATTTTTAGCTGCTCCGGGGACGGGAGGTTCAGTCTACTCGCATGGGTTCTTCCTCCAGTAGGTACTGGGAACGATGGAATCTTTCCCAGGTGTTCCAGAGGGATTGGCGGGGGTATCTAGCCTCAACATATGTACACATATTTCAAAAGCGGGGAAATGCTGGAGCACTGTCACATGAGCCAGTTTCTACCATGGGCAACCAGGCCCAGTTACTTGTATAACTGTTGGCTTTGGAGCTTTTATGGTCTACGTCTACTGTGGTGGGCACAACCGATTGAGCATCATGAGCAAAGGCAGGGGTGTTATAAGGTTCATGTCTACAGTTAAATTCGTTTCCCTTAATGTTAAGGGTTTAAATTCGGGCCGCAAAAGAAGGCTTCTGTTTCAAGAGATGGGCCGCTTAAATGCTGATGTGATTTACCTTCAAGAAACACATCTTTGAAAATGCTACGAATATCCACACCAATTTTGGGCATTGTAGTCAAAAACTGCTAAATACTCTGGGATGGGAATTTTAATCCATAAGGATTTGCATTTTGAACTAGTGAGCTCGCATCATGACCCACAGATCCGCTACCTCCTACTGAATGTGAAATTAGGGGGGGGGGGGGGAGTCTTTAACACTTTGTACCGTATATGTCCCAACCTCCCAAAAAGAGGCCTTCTATGCCACCCTTTACATCATCATAGCAGAAAAGGCAGAAGGGAGCGTGATCCTAGGTGGAGATTTTAATGTAACGTTTAACACCCATATTGATAACTTCACGGGGAACAGCTCGGACTCTGCTCTCTCTAGAAAGGCCCTCAAAAACATACTCACACTTATTGCTGGGATAAATATCTGGCGGTCTTGTTTTCCAACATCCAGATGTTATTCATTCTACTCACATCCTCACAATAGTTACTCCCGTTTAGACATGTTTCTGATAGATAAAACAAGAATAAATACGGTTCGTGCGGTGGAAATTGAACCAATAGTTTGGTCAGACTGTGCACCAGTCTGGTTTCAATTACAATTATGAAATTATGATACCGGTCAGCGGTATTGGAGATTTAACGATTCATTGTTGGCGGATAGTGAGTTCCAGAGACAGCCAGGGAAATACATGAATATTTGTGCTTCAATCCAGGGAATATGTGGGACTGTTTGAAAAGCGTGTTGCGGGGATCTTTCATTGCTAGGGGCACCTTTGTTTAAAAAAAAAAAAGAGAGAGAGAGGGAAGGACATCGCCTGTTGACTAACTTACAACAATTAGTGACCGCTCATATGAATACTACTCGACATCACATACGACAGGATATTCAGGAGATAACCTGACAAAATAGTAGCGCTTGACTCGGCGCTAATTGTGCACCAGATGGAGCTAGTGTAGCAAACATTTTTCGAAGGGGGGAATAAAGCTGGGAGGTATTTAGTTCAAGCGTAGGCAAGCACAAGCCACCAACCCTAAAATTAAAAATTCAGAGGGCAACCTCCTAACTGATAATACCTCCATCACACAAAGATTTCATTAGTTTTATGCTCAGCTTTATAGCAGGGACCCAACTATTCAGGCGGGAGCCATTACTGAATACCTGTCAGATATATCACTCCCGGAGCTGACTACTTCCCAGCGGCAAGTTTTAGAAAGATATTACGTTGGGGGAAATCCACGAAGCCATTAAGACACTAAAACCTGGTAAATCTCCGGGCCTCGTTGGATACACACCAAGGTTTTACAAACAATTCTCAAATGTGCTGTCACCAGTACTCTTGAAATTTTTTAATTCTTTGAGAATGGGAACCAACCTATCGCCACAAGATAATACGGCGGGGATCACTATTCTTCTGGTAAAACCAGGTAGGGATCCGGCACTTTGCGGATCATACCGGCCCATATCTCTCCTGAATATCGATGTTAAACTATTGGCGAAAATTCTTGCAAATCGTTTGAATTGTTTTATAGCTGAGTTGGTCCATTCAGACCAGGCGGGATTTATCCCTGGGAGAACAATGGCTGATAATGTCCACAAAATCCTTGACAATATTTGGTATGCAAAAAAACACAATATACCCACTATAGCACTGTCCATCGATGCCGAAAAGGCATTCGATATGGTGCATTGGCCTTACCTTTTTCATACTATGGAAAGGATGGGATTTGGGGCCCCTTATCTCCAATGGCTATGTCAGCTATACAGTGCACCTAAGGTGTGTCTTAAGATTAATGGTGGCTATTCACCTACTTTCACGGTGGGCAGGGGGACTAGGCAGGGTTGCCCCTTATCACCGTTACTGTTTGCCCTCTTCCTCGAACCCTTTGCAATTAACATTCAACGTAACGATGTCACCGGGTTGACCATAGGATAGATCTCCACCAAACTTTACCTGTATGCAGACGATATTTTACTCACGCTTACTAACCCTGAACTCTCCCTTATGCATTTGACTAGGGAAATGGAGGCCTTTAGTAGTGTATCGGGGTTCCGAGTTAACTGGGAGAAATCCAAGATACTTAATATTACCATCCCACCTGAGAAGGATGGTAATAATTTAAGTGGGCAAAAGCGCAGATAAAGTATTTGGGAGTACAGCTCAATGCCACCCAGGACTTGTTCTCCATAAACTATACACCCTTGTGGACTAAATTATCTAAAGACATGGAGGAATGGAGCCGGTACCACATTTCTTGGATGGGTTGAATGGCGGTCTTCAAAATGACAATTCTACCAAAACTTCTATACCTTTTTCAGAAACTACCTGTTAAGATCCCAGCACCACTTTTAACGCAATGGCAGAGGAAATGTATGACCTTTATTTGGGCAGGGCGGAGCCAAGGGTGGCTTGGCGGGTGCTTTTCCAACCTAAAACTCAGGGGGGACTTAATGTTCCAGATTCTACTGGGCTGCCCAATTTAAGAGGCTGGTTGACTGGCACAACACACAGCAGCCCAAACAATGGGTGCAAACAACTCAGGAAATGCTTGGGCATGTTCAACTTTGTAGTCTTTTGTGGCAGCCCAGAGGGACCTGGCTTGTTGAGCCGGGAACCAAACTTCCCCCATCTACCCTCCTTTCTCTAGACTTACGGCATCGGTATGGGACTCGTCTGTTGGGACAGAGGGCATAGCATGCTAGCACCAGTTTGTATGCAAATAAAGCGTTTACACCTGGTTTTGAGAATGTGGCTTTCTAAGTGTGGAAGCAGCAGGGAATTTGGACCTGGGAGCATGTTTGGGGACCACAGAAAATGTCTTTTTTTTTTTTTTTAGACTTACAACCAGCATTTGCATTACCTGAGACAGCAGCTTACCCTTATGCGCAACTAGCCTATTTTGCACGAGCTAGTGTGATTTATAAACACCTCAACTTAGGCATGTCTGAATTTGAAAAGGTTTGTAGAAAAGCAAATAGTTTCAAAAAGGTACTTTCCATGCTATATCAGTTATTGGCATCGTGGGACGAGCCCACACCAGCCTTTCAGAAGGCCTGGGAGAGGGATCTACAGCTAGAATGGTCACCTGGGGAATGGGAAGAGGGTACATTGCCACTTCCCTCTTAGAAAACTCTAACAAACTCTTATACTGCTGGTATTTATGCCCTCTCAAATTACATAAATTCACACCATACGTCTCAGATAAATGTTGGCGGGCTTGTGCAACTGTGGGTACTTTTTTTCCATATGTGGTGGGATTGCCCAATTATTCAAGATGTGTGGCAGGGGATGTTCCAATGGATGGGGGAAATGATTCCGGGGTTGGTCGCACCCACGCCAGCCCAGGCGTTACTAGATATTAAAATCCCAGGGATCACGGTCGATCATAATAGACTAGCTCATTATGGGGTAGATTTTCAGAAAGCGCGATTTGGCGTACTTTTGTTGGCGCATCAGGCGCCAACAAAAGTACGCTGGATTTTAGTAAATACGCGCGTAGCCGCTAAAATCCTGGATCGGCGTGCGCAAGGCTACTGATTCTGTATAGCCGGCGCGCGCCGAGCCGCGCAGCCTACCTCCGTTCCCTCCGAGGCCGCTCCGAAATCGGAGCGGCCTCGGAGGGAATTCTCTAACTCCCTCCCCTCACCTTCCCCTCCCTTCCTCTACCTAACCCACCCGCCCGGCCCTGTCTAAACCCCCCCCCTTACCTTTGTTGGGGGATTTACGCCTCCCGGAGGGAGACGTAAATCCCCGTGCGCCAGCGGACCGCTACCGCGCCGGGACGCAAACTGGCGGCGGGTCCGGAGGGCGCGGCCACGCCCCCGGACCGCCCCGGGCCGTAACCATGCCCCCGGGTCCGCCCTCGAAACGCTCCCGACACGCCCCGAAAACGCTGCACGGATCGGGCCCGCCCCCGACACGCCCCCCTCTGAAAACCCTGGGACTTACGCGAGTCCCGGGGCTCTGCGCGCGCCGGTAGGCCTATGTAAAATAGGCGCACCGGCGCGCAGGGCGCTGCTCGCCTAAATCCGCCTGGATTTAGGCGGATTTAGGTGAGCAGGGCTCTTAAAATCCGCCCCTATATTTTGACAGCTAGCCGCTGTGAAATAGCAAAACACTGGAAGTCTTCGAGGGTACCAATAAAAGCAGTCAAAAGGTGGATAAAATATTTTTTTTATCTAAAATCAAGGCCTACAAACACACAAGTATCCATAAATTTGAAAAGACATGGCAACCTTATTAGCTATGGAAGTCCTCTCAGGACTCATGCACCCCAGCACTGCCGGCAGCCTTAACTAACAATTAGTTTCATTATGCCAGAGGGCTAGGCATATGGTATGGTCCAAGACTCTTAGTTTTCTCCAGTAATTGCTATTTGTAAACAGATATATGTGGTATGTAAGGGAGGCAGGGGGGAGGGGTCGGGGAAACAATAAATTGTTTTGGATAAAGCTTAAGAGAGTGAATCATTACATAGCTTTTGATTCTGCTACTACATGTATAGGTTGATACCCTAATCAAGACGGCTGTTATGTTTCTTTGACATTGTATTGTACTTACTCTGTTGCATCAGTATTGTACCTTGTACGGTTCACTGTTTGACCTGTTTTGACTAATAAAAAAAACTTTAATTACAAAAAAAAAAGAAATTAACGCCTGTCTGGAACAGGCGTTAATAGCAGAGTGCTCTTAAAACTAGTACAGAAAAGCAGAAAAAAACCTGCTTTTCTGTACTGCCTCCTACGTAATATCGTTACGATATTAAGAAGGAGGAAAAACAAAACTAAAAGTAAAAAAAAAACCAAACCAAAAAAAACCCAAAACCAAACAAACAAAAAACAAAACAAAACGGCAGTCGGGTGCAGGAAACGGACGCTCAACTGACAAGCGGTAATAGCAGCCAGGTGTCAGTTAATATTGAGAAATTGGTTGGCCGATGCGACCTCCAAGGCTAACTTTTATGTAGTTGCCCTTTAAAGGCTCGCCCTTGTCTGGGAGCAAGTTGGAGAAAATGGCCAATAAGTGGGGCAAGTTCCTGGTTCCTTGGTTGCCAAAGGATAAGAAGCAGATGCCATGCTTCTTTAGGATGAGAGGTTGTGCTAGGGGTTCCCAGTGTATCCAGGAACACAAGGCTGGATAACTTTAGTCCTGCAGTGAGGCAATCCTAAAGTTGTCCAGATGACTTAGAAACAACTGAAAATTGGCTAAGTTAGACCCACCTGGAATGCTTTTTTTTTTTTTTTTAATCTGTTAGATTTTATTTTATTTTTATGCAATTTAAAAATATATACATACAAGAATCTCTTGCATGGAATAATAAGATATATAGAAATAATAAAAATAAATCATTTACTCATAAAAGATAGAAAAGGATGAAACAAGTACTTCTACCTCCATATAATGTGTAAAAAAAAAAAAAAAAAAGGGGGGGGGGGGGGACGGGACAAGGAAAGGAGCAAGAGCAGGAAACAAAGAGAGAGGAAATACTGAGAAATAAAGCCAGATACTAACTTTGCTGGTACATTCAGGATAGAGAGTCAAGAAGCACCCTTAGTTGAGATTGCTAAAAAAAAAAAAAAAAAAAAAAGGTAATTGACATCAGTTTTTACAGAACATTTATACGGATAACAAAGATATAACCTCTGGATGTAAGGCAGGAAATGTCTTTCGGCAAAGTTGTGACCCTGGTTAAATCAGGGAACATCCACAGCTTCTGACCATAAAACAGCAATGATCGATTATGCAGGAAAAGATGCAAGGTAATATCACGATCTGCAGGAAAAGCAAAGGTCGCCAGTAAAGTTCCACACTGTTTGATCTCCATTGTAAAGAATCTTGAAGAAAATTAGTTAAATCTAATGACAATTCCAAGAATGGATCATCTCTATAACATCTTCAGGTTGAACTTGAGGCAAAAAATATGCCTTAGTAATTACAGGCATTAGTGAACTTGGAACCTTGAGAGTCTGAAAGATGTAATTCAGAAATAATTCTATTGGAGCAATTTTTTTTTACTATGGGAAAATTAAGAACTCTCAAATTAAGTGAGCGCAATCCATTCTCAATGTTCTCAACCTTCTTAGAAGAAATTATTACAAATTGTACTAGTTGTGTTTGTACCTTTTCCATTGTGTCCAAACGAGACTCCAGCTTCAGTATCTTTGACTCTTGTACCAGTATTTTGTTAGAGCTATTCTGGAGACATTTATTAGTGTCCATAACTACGGAGGTTAAACTAATAATCGAAGATTCCAAATTAACCAGTGCATTCCAGAGAACGTCCAGCGTTATAACAGGGGGTCTTATAAGGTGAAATTTACCAACCTGGGTTTTAATGACCTTTCCTCTAGGCACTACTCCACCTGAGCCATCGGAAATGGCCTTTACCAAGGCCGAAGGAAGAGTAACTAACAGCACCAACAGTCTTCCATTTCGGGCACCCTATATGCCCTGGCTGCAACCTCATCTCCCGCATTTCGCGGAGTGAGGGACTCAGCCTCTTCCAGTCGATGTGCTCAGGACTTCATGTAGTTTCTCCGGTCGATCCAACGCATTTGCGAGGCCATAACGAGGAGGAGATGGTGTTGCCGGCACTCCCGGGCTTAGAGAAATCTCGTTGGCCAGCAGTGGAGACTTCCGCTCCACATCTACCGCTGTGACGGCCATCACTGCGGGAGTTAAAACTGGCATCGCACCGAAGAACTCTTCAATCCGCAGTTAGGCCAGGTAAGGGAGAACTGGTTATATTCTCCCTTAGTCTGGCTTTCTGCTTATTGTGGGGCATTTTCCTTAAGGAAATTTTAGCCAGATAAATGCCCCAGTATTCAAAAAGTTGACATTTAGCTGGATAACTTCCGAGTTATCCAGCTAAATGGCTTTGAGTATTAACTCCAGAATGAATAGCATTATATGAGGCTATATACTATGGGCAGTTCAAATATGTGATGGAAGGAGGACAACCAATAAGACACTGATACCAGGGTATACATTTATATTAATGTATTGTAGCTGATCAGATTTGTAGAGGGGCAGCACTATATATATACAAAGGATGGCATAGAATCGCAATTGTTAAAAATCCTGCAGGAAAGAAATTGCACAATGGAATCCTTATGAATAGAAATTCCATTTGTGACGGGCAAGAGTATAGCAATGAGTGTATACTACTGTCCACCTGGCCAAGATTAAGAAGCAGACTATCAATTGCTAGCTGAAATTAGAAAGGCAAATACATTTGGCACACAATAATAGATTTATTACCCCATTAATTGGCTCAATGTCTCATTGGGAAATGCTAGAGAGGTTAAGTTTCTAGATGTCCTAAATGGCTGCTTCATGAAGCAGCTGGTTCTAGAACCAAGGTGAGGGGCAAGTATTTTTGGTGGTGACCTCCATGGAATTCACAACCTGGTGCAGGGAATACTATGGTGGGGCCACTAAGCAATAGTGATCGTAATGCATTCAAATTTGATGACATCACTGGAGGGAGGACATTAACCACTGCTGTAGGATACAACTTTTAAAAAGGGAGATTGATAGAACGAAATTAGAAAAAAACTAAAAATTGGTTGCAAATGTTTGCATGAGGTGTGGGTACTGTTTAAAAATACCACCTTGGAAGCCCAGATAAAATGTATTCCATGCATTAAAAAAGGTTGAAGGGAAGACCAAAGGACTGCTACCACGGTAAGGCCTTTAAAGTCTAAAGAGCATTGTTCAAAAAATGGAAAGTGAACCCACATGGAAAAAACAGGTAAGAACATAAGCACTGGCAAGTTGGATTTTAAACAGTAGTAAGGTAGGCCTAGAGAATGAGAAGAAACTTGTCATAGAAACAAAAACTAATAATAATTGAAGCAAAAAAACCTGTGAGGGAGTCATTTGGACTGCTAGATGACTGGGTAAAAGGGGGTCCTAAGGGAGGATAAGTAAATAGCAGAAAAACTGAATTCTTTCTCTCTCTTTACTGAGGAGGATTTTGGGAACATACCTACACCTGAAACATTCTTTAATGGTGGTGATTCTGAATAACTAAAACCAGTCTGTTATAATGGTGGATGTAATGGATCAAACTGACGAACTAAAGAGTAAACACATCACCCCAGATTTCTGAACATCTCAAACATGAAATTGCAAACTTATTGCTATTAATGTTACCTATCTTCTAATATAGCCACAGTAGCTAAAGTCTGGAAGGTGGTCTATGTGACGCCACTCTTTTTTTTTTTTTTTTTTTTTTAAAAAGGCTTCAGTGAGCCTGACATTGGTGCTGTTTAAAATTTTAGAAGTTCTTTTTAAAATCTAAATCCATGCTCATATCGATACATGAGTTATTGGGGAAGAGTCAACATACTTTTAGCAAATGGAAGTCTTGCCTTACCAAATCTTTTTTTTAGATTTCTTTTTTGAAGGTGTAAATAAGCATAGAGAGAGAAGTAATCCAGTTGATGTATATTTAGATTTTCAGAAGGCATTTGACAAAGTTCCCATGAGGCTTAGGAAATTAAAGTTATGAGATAGGAAACTGCCCTATTGTGGATTGATAACTGGTTAAAAGACAGGACACAGAGAATAACACTAAATGCTCCTTTTCCCAAATGGAGAAAAGTAGGTAGTGGAATACCACAGGGATCGATACCGGGAATTGTGCTGTTTAGCATATTCATAAATTTGGTAAAGGGAAATAAGTGAGGTGATCAGATTTGCAGATATAAAGTTGTTAAAACAGTGGATTGCAAGGATCTGTAGAAGGACCTTGTAAGGCTAGGGTACTTGACATCTGAATGGCAGATGAAATTTAAAAGTGCAAAGTGATGTTCACAGAGAAAAACTCAACTATAGGTATACAATGCTGGGTTTTATATTAGAAGTTGACATCCAGGTAAAAGACCTTGGAGTCCTTATAGACACTTTCCTGTACGTACCCGGATCAGTCCAGACAGTGGGTTGAGCCTCCTTTTCCAGCAGGTGGAGACAGACTAAAACTTGCAGGATGCCCTATATCAGGACAGAGCCTATCCTTTCACCCTTCAGTATTCGTCTGTCTCCCAGCAGGTGCAGCATCTCCCCTTTGGTTCTCTGCTGTATTTTTATTTATTTTATTTAGTGATTTTTTTATATACCGTGGCACGTTAAAAACATCACCTCGGTTTACAATAAACAATAATTCAGCAACAGGTTTTACAGACAAATTGAAATAAAGTGGACATGATATATATCAAAATAACAAAATAAAAACAAATACAATAAACCAATGGTGATCATATTCCCTAGTTAATGGCAAGTCTAATAATAAAAAATGGTAGTTCAGAGGCCAATAAAGTCAAAATTAGCAGTGAGAAGGATAAAATCGGCGTGTAGCAATGATTCAGGGAGAACAGGAAAAGTAATCGGCATTTCAGAAGAGGAGAGGATCATTGAGTGTAAGCTTGTTCGAACAGCCAATGTTTTGAGGTTTTGCTTAAATTTCTTATGGCAGGGTTCGAGACGCAGGTCTGTGGGCATTTTGTTCCAGATGTTGGTCCCGGCAATAGTGAATGTGCAGTCTCTTGTAGCGACGTGCTTGATATGTTTAATTGTAGAAGAGGTGAGTTTGGCTTGGTGCATTTTTCTTATTGGTCTGTTTGGCGGAAAATAAAATGATCGGAGAACCATTGCATATCTTGGTTATGGATCGATTTATGTATGAGGGAGAGAACTTTGAATAAGATTCTAGATGCTACAGGAAGCCAGTGAAGGAACATGAGAACAGGTGTAATGTGTTCATGGCGGTGAGAATTAGTGAGTAGGCGTGCAGCAGCATTTTGTAGCATCTGTAATGGTTGTATTGTGTTTTTGGGGAGACCTAGTAGTATGGCATTACAGTAGTCCAGTTTTGACAATATTGTAGCTTGTAACACTGTCCGGAAGTCATGTGGATGAAGAAGCGGTTTAATTCTTTTTAGAGTATGTAGCTTGAAGAAACCGTTTTTGATTGTGGCCGTGATGAAATTCTTTAAGGAGAAGTGATTATCAATGATAACGCCAAGGCTGCGGACTTGCTGTAAATTGAGGGAGTCCGATGGTGAAGGTAGCGTAGGGTTAGCGGAGATGTTGTTGTGAGGTGAGATGAAGAGGAGCTCTGTCTTCGTAGTGTTGATTGCTAGGAAGTTCTCAGTAAGTAGTTTTTTTATTTCTAGAAGAGCCACATCCCAAATTTTTAGAGCGTTAGATAGGGAATTGTTGATGGGGATGAGGATCTGTACATCATCTGCGTATATGCTGTAGGCTAGTCAGCCTCTTTATTCTCTTTAGGTTCAAGCAAGTGCTTCTTTTGGTTCTTGTTTTTTAAAAATTATAGAAAGTGAATCTCTGAAGGAATTTTTGCCTTCTTTAGTGCCTTTTTGTGTGGGAGACGTCAGTCTCCCAGCTCTTGCCCGGCTCAGGGGGGCTTGTTCCCTTTTGCAGGAGGGGGTTCCCTGCTTAGTCCTGAGTCCGTGTACGCTTCCAGGTGTGGGGACCGACACTCTCTGGGCCTCGTTCCCCCTCTGGCTGCCGAGAGGGTTTTGAACCCAATGCTGCAGATGCCACCCCCTAGAGGGGGATGACCCCAGAGCCCTTCGTCTTTTTCGTAAGGAGGAGCTAGAGCCCCTACTCCCTTTTTGTTTTGGAGGAGCTGGGTCTGGAGAGTCCCTCCGTGGATAATCTCATGGCCTCACTTCCTAAGGATATGAACCCTGTTTTGGGAGGGCTCCGGCCTTGGCCTTTCCCTTCCACCCCATGCTTAAGCTCCTTATCCTACGGGAATAGGAGGCTCCTGAGGGTTCGCTCCGGGTGGGGCGTGCGATGGATAAACTCTATCCCCTCCCGGAAGAGGGCTTGGAGCTGTTGCGATATCCATCAGTGGATTCGTATGTTTCTGCAGTGGCCAAGCACACCACGATCCCGGTGGAAGGTTCCACGGCCCTAAAGGATTCGCAAGATCGTAAGCTGGAGGCTCACCTGAAGCGCATCTTCGACGTCCTGGCCCTCTGGGTTCGGGCGTCTTGCTGTAGCAGCCTCATGATGCGGGCAGGCCTCCAGAGGGTCCAACAGTTATTCTGCACCTGGGAGCTTCCGCCAGATGAGGCAGAACAGGCCGAACGTCTGGAGGCGGTAATCGCTTACGTGTCGACACCCTCTACGATTTGGTCCGTGTCCAGGCAAAGGCGATGGTTTCAGCAGTGGCTGCCCGGAGGCTCCTTTGGCTTCGCCACAGGTCGGCTGATCAGTCCTCGAAGACCCGGCTGGGCACGCTTCCCTTCAAAGGTAAGATGCTCTTTGGCGAGGACCTCGACAAGCTTATGGACTCCTTGGCTGACGACAAGGTCCATAAACTTCCAGAGGACCGCCCTAAGGCTTCTGGGTCCTTCGCGGCCTGTCGCTTTCGCTTCAGGGGTCAGCGTCGCTTCGCTTCTCGAGGGCGGGGCGGTACTCCTAGGGGGTCTCTCGTGCGCAGTCCTGGTCGCAGTCCTTTCGTGGCAGGCAGCCCTTTTGTGAGGGCCAGCCCATGCGTACCACCACTAAACCTGCCACACAATGAAGTTCAGCCGGCCCATCCCTCTGTCCCTTACCTCGGCTGATGCCTCTCCCTGTTTTTCGAGGAATGGGTCAAAATCACTTCGGATCAGTGGGTCCTCGACATTTTCAGAGACGGGTACATTTTCGACCTCGTCAGGGAACTTCCAGATCTCTTTCTGTTCTCACCTTGCGATCGGGCCAAGAGGGACGCGGTGGTCCAGACTCTTTCCAAGCTTCTGGATCTGGGGGCGGTGGTCCCAGTCCCAGAAAGGGAAATTGGCGCCGGCCAGTATTCTATTTACTTCACCGTGCCCAAAAAGGACTGTTCCTTCCGCCCAATCCTGGACCTCGAGGGTCAATCGGGCCCTCAAGATCCCCCACTTTCGCATGGAAACCCTGCGGGCGGTCATTGCGGCGGTCCGTCCAGGAGAGTTCCTTGCTTCTCGCGACCGCTCCTCACACCTTCACGAAGTTAATGGTAGTAGTGGCTGCGGCCTTGCGCCGGGAAGGGATTCTCGTCCATCCCTATCTGGACAATTAGCTCATCAGGGCCAAGTCGGAGACCTCTTGCCGGCGGGGGGTGGATCGAGTCCTGGAACTACTTGCCTCTCTCGGGTGGATAGTGAACTTTTCCAAGAGCAAGCTTTAGCCCTCCCAGGAGTTGGAATTTCTGGGAGCACACTTCGACACCCGAGTAGGCAAGGTTTTCTTACCTCGGGCGTGAGCCCTCAAACTGATCGGTCAGGTTCAGGATTTGATTGCGCTATCTTCACCGACGGCCCGGGATTATCTCCAAGTCCTGGGCTCCATGGCTTCTACCATCGATCTGGTCCCCTGGGCTTTTGCTCATATGCGTCCATTACAGAAAGCTTTGCTGTCTCGTTGGCAACCAGTGTCTGAGCAGTTCCACGTAGTCCTTCCCTTCTTGGAGTCTATTGCCGACGAATTACAGTGGTGGCTGTCCCTTCCTCATCTCCTACCTGGGATGCCTCTTCAAGCTCCACAGTGGACGATGGTAACCACGGACGCCAGCTTGTTGGGCTGGGGTGCGGTCTGCCTATCTCAGTCCACCCAGGGGACATGGTCCCAGACTCAGTCGCGCTGGCACATCAATCGGCTGGAAACTTTGGCGGTCCGCCTGGCCCTTCAGGAGTTCCTTCCTCTGATCCGTGGCAAGGCGGTACGAGTCCTGTCCGACAACTCCACCACAGTCGCCTACATCAATCGCCAAGGGGGCACTCGCAGTCCCCTGGTAGCCTTAGAAGCCAGCCGCCTACTCGCTTGGGCGGAGCGTCACCTACAATGCCTTGTGGCCTCTCACATCGCCGGAAAAGACAATTTTCAAGCCGACTTCCTCAGCTGGCAGTCGCTCGATCCGGGAGAATGGGAACTCATGAATGCGGCCATGGCTCTGATAGTGGACAGGTGGGGTCCTCCTCAACTCGACCTCATGGCGACTCTGCGCAATGCCAAAGCCAATCGGTTCTTCAGCCGCTGGAGGGAACACGGCGCAGAGGGCGTGGACACTCTGGCTCTCCCTCGGCCGGCGGACGTGCTTCTGTAAGTGTTCCCCCCCCCCCCCCCCCCCGTGGCCTCTGGTAGGGAAAGTTCTCAGGAGAATCGAACTCCACCGGGGTCTGGTGATTCTCGTTTCTCCCGAATGGCTGCGAAGGCCGTGGTTCGCGGATCTCATCAATCTAGCGGTGGACGGGCCCCTGTGCCTCAGTCATCTCCCTCGTCTCCTCCGGCAGGGGCCTGTATTTTTTGACCAGGCCGATCGCTTCTGTCTAGTGGCCTGGCTTTTGAACTGCATCGCCTGAGACGCAGAGGTTATAGGGAGGAGGTCATCTCCACCTTGCTGCGAGCCCGGAAGCAGTCGACTTCTCTGGCCTATGTGCGCATCTGAAAGGTCTTTGAGTCCGCATGTACGGAGGCGGGCGTCCCGGCGTGCTCCGCCTCAATTCCTTTGGTTCTTTCTTTCCTTCAGAAGGGTCTCTCTAGGGGTCTCTCCTTCAGTTCCTTACGCGTTCAAGTCTCTGCGCTTGGCTCTCTCCTGGGTCGGGTGGATGGTCATGCCTTGGCTGCTCACCCGGACGTCATTTGTTTCCTGAGGGGCGTTAGACACCTCCGCCCTCCCTCTCGGGCCACGTGTCCATCTTGTAGTCTCAACCTCGTCCTTCTTGGTCTCTGTGCGGCTCCCTTTGAGCCTCTTCGCCACTCTACACTCAAGGATCTTACTCTTAAGACTGGCTTTCTAGTCTCTATCTCCTCTTCTTGTCGTATTTCCGAGCTTCAGGCGCTGTCTTGTTGGGAGCCCTTCTTGCGTTTTTCTGATTCCGGGGTCTCTCTCAGGACGGTTCCTTCCTTCTTGCCTAAGGTTGTCTCCGCTTTTCACGTCAGCCAGTCGGTGGAACGCCCCACGTTCTCTCCGGAGGAGATTGCGGGTACGGCTGGGGGCAACCTCCGTCGACTGGATGTCAAGCGAGGCTTGCTTAGTTATCTTCAAGTCACCAATGACTTTCACGTTTCGGACCATCTCTTCGTCCTTTGGAGTGGTCCCAACCGGGGTAAACAGGCTTCTAAGACCACGATTGCGCGGTGGTTGAAGGAAGCCATTTCCTCGGCATATCTTTGTCAGGGTCGTCCACTTCCTGAGGGTCTGAAAGCCCAATTCTCTGCGTTCTCAGGCTACTTCTTGGGCGGAGAGTCAGTCTGTCTCTCCACAGGAGATTTGCAGGGCTGCCACTTGAACGTCTCTGCACACTTTTGCTCGGCACTACCGTCTGGATGTACACGCTCCGGTGTTCGGTTCCTTTGGGCGGCAAGTGCTTCGAGCGGGACTGTCTCGGTCCCACCCAGTTTAGGGAAGCTTTGGTACATCCCACTGTCTGGACTGATCCAGGTACGTACAGGAAAGGAAAATTAGTTCTTACCTGTTAATTTTCGTTCCTGTAGTACCACGGATCAGGGCAGAAGCCCTTCCCTGTCTGTCTTCTGTCCTCTCGAAGCTTGTTTTCTTGCAGGTCTGCAGATTTCATATTTTCCTTGGTGCAAGATTACTGAGCATTTACACTGGAAGCCTTGGTGGTTATTTTATACCAAGTTTATGCAAGAGCGTATAGGTATACTATGCTTCTACATTATTCTATGGTTGCTCCATTGAGCTTTTGGTTACTTGCTTGATCCTATTCTTGGTTTTATTGTTTTCTGCTTTGACGTACGTTATACTGAAGGGTGAAAGGATAGGCTCTGTCCTGATATAGGTCATCCTGCAAGTTTTAGTCTGTCTCCACCTGCTGGAAAGGAGGCTCAACCCACTATCTGGACTGATCTGTGGTACTACAGGAACAAAAATTAACAGGTAAGAACTAATTTTCCTATTGCAGCCATGTAGTAGAACTGTTGAGGTTTCTTATTTTCAAAACTGGAAGCAGCAATACTGAAAAATCTAAATGCAGTTATTGGTTTAGTGTTTAAATATAGTATGTTACTTGAACACTACTTTTTATTTACAAAAGAGTATCTTTTGAAAATGTTTTTGTCACTGATTCTTATATGTTTAGCAATGTTTTCTTAAACTTTTAGAGTACTTCTGGGTTAAATTGATTGGAAGACCGTATTCTTACTGACTTATTGTTGTATATGTTTCAAAATTAGGAATATGTTTGACAAGCCAAACAAGGATGCTTTCTCCATGATTGCACACTTCTTGTTTTCAAAACTGGATAATTCACGGTGTAAAGAGACTTTCAGGTAAGGACTTATTTGGCAATAAATACTGGTCTGTAACATATGCCCTTTGTTTTAGATATCTAGCACTAAAATATGGTCTGTATAAATTATTCAGCTAATCCTGTATCTTGCTCTGATCCTTGTGATAAATACACATCCTTGTAATAAATAAATTAGCAGTATTGTCTCTTTGATGCTTTCTAGATTCAAGACATTGTATCACCTAGTCTGCATTTTCTTTACTTTTGGGAGAAGAAAGATTTTGAAGGAGATGGCATGTGGTGTAAGAATGGAAATAGCACAATAATTAGCAAATAGAACTGAGTTGCCAAAGGTTGTGGAGGTTTTTATGGGCTTAACTTAAACTAAGATAAACTAAACCTCTTAGTAAAGTTTTCCAGAGATCAAGTTTTAGTATTGCTTGATTTATTTGTAATTGTTAATTTGGATAGTATCTTCATTTCTGAAAGCTTGGTTGAATAGACTAGTTATAGATGATTTGTAAAGTATATTGCTTATTGTGAGCTTGATTTATCTAGAGTATCTTCCCCAATAAATGCCTCTGGGGAAACTTGATCATTTCCCCAGAGGCATTTTCAGAAAGTCAGCCAGTTCTGCTGGCAGGCCTTCTGCCATGGCAGGAACGGTGGCTATTTTGGATGTGCAGGGAAGAATCGGCATGGAGGTGGGGCTTCTCTAGCTTCCTGCAGCAGTAGAAGCTGCATTAAGACTTCAGGCTCAAGTGGTACTGTGATGGGCAAGTTGGGGGAGTGGTTGGTGCTGTGTCCAGAGATTTTAAAATCTCTGCAACAGGCATTTTGTATGGGGTAGACTGCTGACCCTGGAGCCCCTATCTCCTCTTCTGCTCAATTGCCTCCAGCTGGGCACTTGGAGAAGAGACTGAGGAAGTGAGTTTTGGAGGTTGTCTCATGAGGTGAGTTCTCTGATTCTGGAGCTTCAGAATCAGCCTATGGACAGCAAGGAGCATTTGGGGGATTATACTCCTTGAGGAGGAGAGTGACTCACTGATAGTGAGCCTTTTCCATAAAGAGGAATTAGGTTTGATCTCCCAGTCTTTGTGGAGGACAAGAGAAGGAGAGGTACTAGATTTGGAGGAAGATCTGATCATGGAGGGTTTGAGGAAACCCTCCCAATCATTTCTGCTGCACAGGTTCATTAGGTAGTTAATTTCTGGTGAATGGAATTCTCTGGCTAATTTTAAAGAGGTCAAGGCTAATTCTAAACTATACCCCTTAAATGTGCTGGGACGGAGAGGCTGAGTGTGTGAAGGATGATGTGCTTGCTTGTACTGTGATCAGGATGACCCTGATCCCAGTGGATAGAGGTGCATCCCTCAAAGATGGAGAAGACAGTAGGATTGGCTTGGTTCTCAAACATGCTTTTGAAGCTTCTAGTTTTGCTGTTTGTCTGTCTGTAGTGGCGTTCTGGCTAGAGCTGGGTTTTGGCTCAGCACATTCAGGAAGCAGCTCTGGAAGGGGTTGCCATGAAAGATGGAGCCATGGGCGACCTACTTGGCAGATGCTGCTTATGACTTGGTGGGAGCTGCTATACTTGCTCTGTCCTCCATTGTGGTGGCGAGGTGTTTCTTTTGGTTTTGTAATTGGTCTGTGACTCATTTTTTAAGACTTGGTTTATTTTATTTAAATTTCTAAATCACCTATAATGGCACATGCTAAGTGGATTACAAGCATAAAAACAAATAAATTAAACAAAAACAAAGTTATGACATTGCATTCTCTTAAATATTCTCACAAATTACATATTCCAATTTAGTAAACGTTCACACGGTTAATGAGACTCCAACATTGCTCTGTTTCAACGGCAAGAGCAAATGTATATCAATTGTATATAAGACTTCTATCCCATTTCTTTCTCTCATACCCAGCTTTTCTCTTTTCCAATTGTTTTATAAAATTCATTCTATTTATTTATAGACTTATAAATTCAGTGAGATAACAATTTGCTTTGTACCACTATTTATTTTTCCCTTTCATTGTTCCACTGTTCTCTCCCCTCCCCCCCCTTAACAAGTTTATTGTAAAGCACTATTGCATATGTTCGTTCTAGTTGGCACAGCTGCAATGTTTCTGTTAATTGTGAACCGATGTGAGGTATATAAAAACTGCAAATAAATAAATAAAAACTGCAAATAAATGTGGAAAAGAGGATTTGCATCAGGCAACAACCAACATTGCTCTATGCTTCAATGGCAAGAGGAAATGTGGGAAAGAGGATTTGCCTTCAGGCAATAACCAACAAGGTAGCACAGTCTGAGTAAACTAATAAGCATGGGAGTAGCTTGCTTGTTGTGGCAGTTACTACCCCGAACCAATTTAAACCTGTTACTTCACTTTGAATGCATATCCAGCGCAGCTCACTGCTTCAACGGCAGGGGGAATGAAGAAATAGGAGTTACATACAGCGAACATCTAACAAGGCATTGATCTGAGCAGTATGAGTATACAAACATCGGGGTAACTTGCTCGACATGATGGTTGCTACCCTCAAACATTAAGCCTTATACTTCACTTTTGATGCAGCTCCAACACTGCTCTCTGCATCAATGGCGGGGTGGAAGGAAATTACAATCAAAAAGCTACCAATAAGGGCCCTGAACTCAGCGGTCAGAGTAGCAAGCCTTCCCCTAACCTAGGCCTGCTTCAACTATGCCACAGAAGCATATTCTAAGGTCCTGTATTCAGTACACGCCATCGCTGACATTGTAGTTGTTTTTCTATAGTTACCGAGTTACCTTTCTACTTCTGGCTTCTTCGTCTCCCCAGTTCCATTACCCCTGTTTTATTGTAACTTTTTTGCATCTTCGTCTATGTTAAGGTTAATGTTATAACCCCCTGTTCCTTGTAAACTGATATGATATGATCTTTTCCCGTCGATAGCAGGGCTGAATTAGCCATGCTGTCATGGGATCTGTCCATCAGGTCCGGGAGGCGGAGCTTTATAAAGCAGAGGTTGGTTTTTGTATCCTCTGCAGCTGCGCGTGTGTTCCCGCACAGGAAGTATCGATTCTCCTCAGTCTGTTTCTTCCGCGCGCGGAGCCCACTTCTCCTCATGTCTAAGTCAGGATTCAAATGCTGCCGCTGCAATTGGGTGATGTCGGTCACGGTTGGCCATGACCGGTATTACCGTTGCCTCGGTAGCGCACATGATGTCCCAAATTGCGAACACTGTTCAAAAATGTCGCCTAGAGCCAAAAGACAGAGGGCCTACCGTCTGCGTGAGCTACTCAGCACTCCTGAACCGTCGGAGGCCCACTCTTCACCGGGACCGGTGAAGAGGTTAAAATGCTCGGCACCAAAGGCTCTATCAGACAGCCAGGTAACAGGGGAGCAGGGCCCTGCAACCCTAGGTCTCCGAAAATCATCAAGTCAATCCACTTCAAGCCGAGACTTGAGGCGAGGAAGATCGCCTCATCGGTCACATGAACACAAACAGAGTAAGTCGGCACCGTCCGCTGCGCCATACGAGGCGGGACATACAAAACCGCCAAAGGAAAGGTCGCGCCACACGGCGCCAAGACCGCTAGTAACACCGCGCCCTATGCCTCGGGAGTTGGCGGGGCAGGAGCCGCAAGAATTGCGCCATAACGCACCAAAACCACCACACCATACGGCGCTGAAATCGCCGAGCTGTTCGGCGCCGAAACATCATAAGCCGGCGCCGGAACCTCTGCGCCATGTGGCGCCGAAACCAACGAGCCAGTCAGCGCCGGAGCCACTGCATCCCACGGCGCCGCATACTCCACCTCGATCAACATCAGGACCACAGCTGCAGGCAGAGCGGGAAACACCGCGCCATTCGGCCCCGAAAGCACCGCGCCATCCGGCGCCAGACCCCTCGGGCGTGCAAACGTCCAAAAGGAAAATAACACCACATACACAAAAGGAACTACTGCCTACAACAGGTTCATTTGTGACGGTCCCTACGAAGGGAAGTTCAGAGTTATATTCAGTGTCAGGACTGAGAGCTTCAGTCCCACAGGAGGTTAGTCACAAACGCAAGCGAACGGATACCCACAGATCTACTTCACAGACTTCTAAACACAGAAAAACAAGTTCGTCTTCCCACAGTTCTAGGAGAACTCATAGTCCATCCGACTCTCATACTCGTCTCCATAAAAGGAAACAAATTCAAAACCCACACAATGAACCGGCAATTAAACCTCACAAGGCCACGGACATTAGTCCTTCTACGTCTAGGTCAGGGGTCAGGAACCTTTTTGGCTGAGAGAGCCATAAACGCCACATATTTTAAAATGTAATTCCATGAGAGCCATACAATATGTTTAAAACTAAATACAAGTAAATGTGTGCATTTTATGTAAGATCACACTTTTAAAGTACAATAAGTCTCTGAAAATATTACACCAGGCCTTAAGACACCAATACATCTCCTATTAGGAAAACGGACCAAGTCAGTCTGCTATAGAGTCCTACACAGAAACTACACGCCAGCAGAAAACCTCACCTGAATCACGTGCTGTCCCTCACCTAACATAGAATAAAGAGACCAAAACGCATAACAAGAAGCATGCAGACAAAAACTGAATTGGAAACTGCAACAAGCCAGAGTCTCTGTATGCAGTGTAACAAAGGAAAAAAGAAACATCACACATCCTTATAAAACAAATCAAGAAATATAAAATCATCAGCAGTAAAACTGTACTAACAAAAAGAACATATTTCGAAACAGCTGATGAGTGGAATATCCAATAATTAAAAACTCATATAAAACATTTCCAGATACCAACAAAATATTTCAAAATAGCAGACACAAAGATCCAGTAATGAAAAATAATAAGGATACAAAAATTTTTTTGCTCTGCATACCTGGGAACGTTTGATATCCAGGTGTCCTGAGATTGTTCTGAATTAGCAGGAGGTGGGGTGGTTTGCTTGGAACTTTCTCCTCTCTCAGTCACATACAGCGCTCTCTCTCACACTGGCTCTCAATGACACACCTATACACACATGCTCTCAGTCACATATACAAATGTTTTTTCTCTCTCACTTATATAGGCTCTTAATTACACATTTACACACATGCTGTCTATCTTTTCACGCTTACACACACACAGGCTTTCAATCACATAAATACATGCTGTCTTTTTCTCTCACACACAGACTCTCATTCACATGCTTACAAACATGTCCTCTCTTTCTCTCATTTACACACAGGCTCTCAATCACATACTCACATGCTCCCTCACCTAAATCAACTCTCAATCACACACATACACACATGGTCTCTCTCTCTCATTTAAACACAGGCTCTCAATCACATACTCACATGCTCCCTCACCTAAATCAGCTCTCAATCACACAGACACACATGGTCTCTCTCTCTCATTTAAACACAGGCTCTCAATCACATACTCACATGCTCCATCACCTAAACCAGCTGTCAATCAGACACAGACACACATGATCTCTCTCTTACTTATACACACAGGCTCTTAATCATACATACACATGATCTCTCTCACACACAAAGGATCTCAATCATACACACATACTCTTTCAAACAAACAGGTTTTCAATTACAAACTTACACATACAGGTTCCCAATGGTAAACTTACATTCATGCTCTCTCTCTCACAGGCAGGATCTCAATCACAGACATACTCTCTTTCACATATACAGGCTCTCAATCATTCACATACATGCAATCTCTCACTCACACACACAGGATCTCAAACACACATGCTTGCTCGCTCATTCATTCACTCTCTCTCTCCCCCCCGGGAACTCGCGGCAGCAGCAGCCACCTCCCAACGCTAACCTCCTTCATTTTCAGCCCTCGCGGAGGCGAAGGCGGAGTCCCATCGGCCGCGGTTGAAGATTTTCATTTTCCTCCGAGCCGCGCTGCAGTCTTCTTCCCATCGGACACTAGCGTGCCTGCGCGGGTCTTCCCGCGCAGGCACCCGATGCTCTCCACTTCCTCTTCCGGGCCGCGGGAAGAAGGAACCGGACCCCAGAGCTGAAACATTGGGGTTGTTAAAGATTTTTGATGTTCCAGGAGAGCCTACGACACTTCCACCTCACAAATTACTTCACCGTTTACTCTTGAAATCGTGGGAGACTCCTCAAAAAATACAGGCAGTATCCAGGAAATCGGATATCAAGTTTAGAATCAAAAAAGAGACCCCGTATGCATTCCCACAACTACAACATGAATCAGTAGTTGTAGAGTCTGCTATGCAACGGTTTAAGAAAACTAAACTACATGCAACCTATCCACCAAATAAAGACCATAAATTCCTGGATGAGGTAGGAAGGAAAATCTACCAAAATGCTATGCTCACCACACGCATCATGCACCACCAATTTTATATGGTGCAATACCTATATGATTGCATTCAAGCAACTAAAGGCTTGCTTTCTACCACTGGAGAACAACTGCCTCAAACCCTACATGACATGGAAGAGTGCTCCAGGCCCCTCCTCCGCTCCGTCTATGAGGGCATGGAGACCTCCTCAAGAGCTTCCGCGACGGCCATAGCAGCACGCAGGACAGCATGGCACCGTTCCAGTTCCATCAGGGAAGATGTCCATGAAAAACTTGCCAATCTACCCTGTACGGGGGACAACCTGTTTGGAACAAAACTACAGGAAACAGTCGGTAAACTCAAGGATGAGGCATTAGCGGTACAATCATTGCACACACAAGCAACTTACCATCCAACAAAACGATTCTACCCCTACCAGCGTAAATTGTCTTACGGACGACGTCCTTTCAGACCATACCAGGGATACCGCTCTCAGACGTACCAAATGTACCAACCTTATCAAAGACAATAGCCTCACCAACAATCGTCTCATCTCCCTCGAAGGGGCAAACCGCGTTCCCAACGTCAGCAAACGCAACAGCAATCGACTACCCCTAAACCCACACCATCTTTTTGAGCATAAAGCCACCATCACTCCACTTCCCACCGCCAGGGAGAATCCAATCGTGCTTTTCAGTTTGGAAGCAAATAACATCAGATCAATGGGTACTGGACATTGTGAGTCAGGGTTACTGTCTTCAATTTCAAACAAAACCACAACTTCCGCAGTTTCCTTCCATCAGGACTACGCGGGATCATCCGCAACTCCAACAGGAGATCTTACACCTATGTCAGGAGAAAGCCATCGTACAACTAACCACGAAAAACTACAATCGAGGATTTTATTCCCCGTACTTCCTAATTCCCAAGAAATCAGAAGGCCTAAGACCCATTTTAGATCTCAGGGAACTCAACAAATTCCTGATCAAGGAAAAATTCAAGATGGTATCCCTGAAGTCAATCCTACCCTTACTACAACCCAACGACTGGATGTGTTCCATCGACCTGAAGGATGCATATACTCACATTCCAATCCATCCTTCTTCTTGGCGGTACCTTTGCTTTCGCTACAAACACCAACATTACCAGTACAGAGTACTTCCCTTTGGCCTATCAGCGGCACCCAGAGTGTTCACCAAGTGCATGGTAGTGGTGGTGGCTCATCTCAGACAACAGGGAATGACAATCTTCCCTAATCTGGACGACTGGCTAGTTGTGGCTCCATCACAGGATCGCCTTCTCTATCATCTCCATCAAATTCTTCAATGTTTACACCACTTAGGGTTAGTGGTCAACTTCCGGAAGTCTCACCTACAACCGACACAACAGCTGCAATTCATAGGCGCTTTTCTGGATACCACCCAATCCAGGGCATATCTACCACAGGACAGGCGAGCACAAATGCGACGTCTACTGAACGACCTGTTACCGAGACCATCCACGACCGCCAGACAAGTCCTAGTCGTTCTAGGCCACATGGCAGCGGCCAATTTTCTGGTGCCAAATACCAAGTTACACATGAGACGGCTACAGTGGGGACTCAAACGACAATGGAGTCAACATTCCCAACCACTCGCACAATCAATTACCCTCACCGCAGAAATGAAGAAGGACATAGCTTGGTGGCTCCTTCCGTCCACACTGGCGAAAGGAGCCTTATTCAGACAGCCCATGCACAACTCCGTTCTAACAGATGCCTCGCGAAAGGGCTGGGGGGCGCATCTAGAGATTCACGAGACGCAGGGTCTCTGGTCCTTAACAGAGCAAATGATGCAAATCAATTTACTGGAACTTCAAGCAATTCGCAACGCTCTCCAAGCTTTTCAGCAATTTCTAAAAGGACGGAGTCATGGTCTACACGGACAATCAAGTGGCAATGTTCTACATCAACAAGCAAGGGGGATCGGGCTCTTGGACCCTATGCAAGGAAGCATTACTCATATTCCAGTTTGCACATCAACACTGCATACATCTCCAAGCCACTTACTTACCAGGCATAGCAAACACGAGAGCGGACAGATTAAGCCGCATCTTCCATCCCCACGAATGGTCCCTCAATCCGGAGGTGGTACTCAGTATCTTCGCCAGAATGGGAACACCATCGATGGACTTATTTGCGACAGAACTCAATGCACAACTTCCCAAATTCTGTTCCATTCGCCCAAGCAAGTTCCGAACGGCGCAGGATGCCTTCCTCATTCCGTGGTCGTCGGGTCTGCTATACACGTTTCCTCCCATTCCCCTGATCACCAGAACAATTCAGAAATGCATAACGGACAATGCTCAAATGATTCTCATCGCACCAGCCTGGCCACGACAGCCATGGTACAGTTACCTCCTGCATCTCTCCAGCGACACACCAATGCGACTTCCACATTGACCGGATCTCCTGTTGCAGGACCAGGGAGCTCTTTTACATCCACTGCATTCATCCCTCCACTTAACAGCGTGGAGATTGACAGGTGGTTGCTAACAGAACAAAACGTATCCCGTAACGCTCAACGTATCCTACTAGAATTTAGGAAACCCTCCACCCGACGCAATTACCATTACAAATGGAAAAGGTATACCACATGGTGTGTAGCCCAGCACGTATCACCTATAGATTGTTCACCGCAACAATTGTTGGACTATCTTCATACCTTATTCGAAACAGGCTTAGCCACGGCTTCGATTAGAGTTCACCTCTGTGCCATCGCGGCCTACCACAAGCCATATAATCAGGGCACTATTGCAGCTCATCCTTTGCTTGCACGTTTCCTCAAAGGACTACTACACATTAGACCCCCCACTGCCAAACCAGCGGTTCCTTGGAATATCAATAAGGTTTTAGAACAACTCATGCTTTCCCATTTTGAACCGATGGAATCGGCGCATATGAAATTCCTTACATGGAAAGTTGTATTCCTAGTAGCAGTCACCTCAGCTAGACGGGTCAGTGAACTGCAAGCTCTGGTACACTATGAACCATACTTACAATTCTTTCATCAAAAGGTGGTACTTAGAACGCACCCTTCCTTCTTACCGAAGGTCATTTCTCAATTTCACCTTAACCAAACTATAGAACTACCGATGTTTTTTCCAAAACCCCATACAACCCCTAGGGAAGCGTTGCTCCACACCCTGGACTGTAAAAGGGCGCTAGCTTACTACAGAAATAGGACAACCTCTTCAACACGTCCATCGCAACTGTTTCTATCCTTCGATCCTAAGGCACCAGGACTACCAGTCTCGAAACGTACCATATCCAGCTGGATAGTCCAATGTATTCAATTCTGTTACGACAAACAAAATAAGCCTCTCTCGCACAAGCCAAAGGCTCATCAGGTTCGTGCCCTGACGACGTCATGGGCTCACCTCAAGAACATACAACCCATAGACATTTGTAGGGCGGCTACTTGGACTTCCTTACATACATTTACTATGCATTATTGCCTAGATCAACAAACTTCAGCAGATGCAAGTTTAGGTCAAACAGTACTGCAATCTGCAACAGAGCAGACCAAGTGATTGCCACACTCTGTCATCACGTTTATATATAAAAAAAAAAAAAAAAGATTAATAATAATACTAAACGTGATTGGGAGCTTGTGACTCCCATGACAGCATGGCTAATTCAGCCCTGCTATCGACGGGAAAAGACAAGTTTGCTTACCGTAAACGTTGTTTCCGTAGATAGCAGGATGAATTAGCCATGCTGACCCACCCTCCTCCCTGGCAATCACATACTACTTCATACCATTACTGCTTAATCACAGACTGAGGAGAATCGATACTTCCTGCGCGGGAACACCCGCGCAGCCGCAGAGGATACAAAAACCAACCTCTGCTTTATAAAGCTCCGCCTCCCGGACCTGATGGACAGATCCCATGACAGCATGGCTAATTCATCCTGCTATCTACGGAAACAACGTTTACGGTAAGCAAACTTGTCTGTATAAAAAAAGTACTATCACCCCATCTTAAACCTCCCCTTCATCTCAAAAATTCTTGAAAAAACGATCAATAAGCAACTCACTGAATGCATTGAAGACTCGCACCTACTCTCTCCATTTCAGTACGGATTTCAGAAATTCCATAGTACTGAAACCCTCCTCCTTTCCTTGTCAGACCAACTCATTAAAGACCTAGATAAAGGTCAATCATATATTCTAGCCTTCTTATACATATCCTGCGCATTTGACGCAATCAGCCACAATATCCTCCTACAACATCTTCACGAAATTAGAATCACAGGTGCTGCTCATAATTGGTTTAAATCATATCTCAGTAATCGAAACTACAAAGTCAAAATTGGAAACCACGAGTCCAAACCCATACCCCTTGTCCAAGGAGTCCCACAAGGCCCCTCGCTATCCTCCACTCTTTTCAACATTTATCTCCTACCACTCTGTCACCTCCTATCTGACCGCAAACTTCCCCACTATATCTATGCTGATGTTCAGATTCTTATCCCAATATCTGACACCCTTCCTAAAGCTATGAACATCTGGGAATCAACCCTCCTAGCCATTAACCAACTCCTATCCAACATTCACATTGCCCTTAACACGGCAAAAACCGAGATAATGCTCATCTCCCCACAAAATCAGCCTACTAACCTCACCCTACTTCGCCCCCAATCTCTACCATTCCCGTTCTCCCAACAGGTATGAGATCTAGGTGTCATGCTAGACAGCCAATTCAACCTCAAGAAATTCATTAACACCACCCTGAAAGAATGCTTCTTTAAATTACACACCCTAAAGAAACTGAAACCTCTACTCCACCAACCAGACTTTCGTACAGTACTACAAACCACTATATTTTCTAAAATAGATTATTGTAATTTACTTCTCCTAGGCCTACCCAAAAACTCCATACACCCTCTACAAATTCTACAAAACATAGCTGCACGGATACTTACCAACACACACAGAAACGAACACATTTCACCTGTACTTAAAGAACTGCACTGGCTCACCATCGCATCCCAAATCCAGTACAAAACCCTTTCCATCATACACAAGGCACTCCACAACCCTGAAATGAACTGGTTCAACGATTCCTTAGTATTCCATGAACCCTCTAAACCAACCAGGAACCAATATCTTGCTTCCATGCGCATACCCTCCCCTAGAAACAACAACCTGGCATCTACCAGAGCACGTGCTCTCTCCATAGCTGGCCCTGCCCTATGGAACAAAATGCCCGTAGACCTTCGCCAGGAAGACTGCCTAAACATTCCAAAAAAAACCTAAAGACTTGGTTGTTCGCACAAGCGTACACCTAATCCTACACCCCTACACTCCCAGCACGCTTCCCCCGGCTTTAATCATTTAAGATGTCCACATGTTGAATAGCATTGTAATTGATTGTAAATAACCCTACTACTCTGTACATGTTTCCTTTATTTCCAACTACACTGTCCCATACATATATCATTAGACATTTAGGCATGTTCTCTGTTAAGTTCATCTTATTTACCTGTTCTGTTGTTATTTGTCAAGCGCATATTATGTGCAGTTTAACGTTTACTGTAAACCGATGTGATATCCCTGATGAATGTTGGTATATGAAAACCCTAAATAAATAAAATAAAAATAATAAATAACAGATAAGTATGAGAAAATAAATGTGAAAGCTTGCTGGGCAGACTGGATGGGCCTATTGGTCGTCTTCTGCTGTCATTTCTATGTTTCTATGTTGTAACTCTGTGAACAATAAAAATAAAACATTTAAAATAAGTCAATCCATTATAACAGAAAAGGCTTCCTTGGAGAGAACAGCTTTTACATTTTTTTGAAAGGCCTTCGTATTTTATTTATTTTTATTTTTTAAACATTTCTATACCGTTTTACCAGTAATGTTACTGTTCAAAGCGGTTTACAATAATAACATAAAATAGAAGTAAAGTTAAGTAATAATAAAAACCAAAGACCAGAAATCAAAAGTTACGCAAAAATAAAACAAGAATACCATAAAGAATAAAAATTACAATGGGGGAAGTTATCAATATGTATCTTTTATAGACCTGAGTTCATCTGGGAGAGTATTCCATAATTTTGGATCAATTATGGATATAGCATGATCATGAGGTCTTGAACGAGTAGATGTGAATCAGTTATTTACACTTTCGGATAATAGGAAGACTAGGGGGCATTCCATGAAGTTAGCAAGTAGCACATTTAAGACTAATTGGAGAAAATGTTTCACTCAACGCACAAAGCTCTGGATTTGTTGCCAGAGGATGTGGCTAGTGCAGTTAGTGTAGCTGGGTTCAAAAAAGGTTTGGATAAGTTCTTGGCAGAGAAGTCCATTAACGGCTATTAATCAAGTTTAGTTAGGGAATAGCCACTGCTATTAATTGCATCAGTAGCATGGGATCTTCTTAGTGTTTGGGTAATTGCTAGGTTCTTGTGGCCTGGTTTGGCCTCTGTTGGAAACAGGATGCTGGGTTTGATGGACCCTTGGTCTGACCCAGCATGGCAAGATCTTATGTTCTTATGGACTTCTTCTAAATGATCCTCCTTCACACTGGGTAATGTGAGAAGAGATTGAGAAGCCAAATGTAAACAGCGGACCGGAACATATTTCCTAAATAAAGTAGGGGCATTATCTTAAAGATTTCATTATTAGCATAATGACTTTGAACTTTAGCCATTGAGAAATTGGCAACCAATGCAAATTTTGTAAGATGTGGTTATATATATTCAAATTTATTTGTAATCGTAATTAATTGGGTGGCAGAATTTTGAAGATATTGCAAGACTCTGATCCATATTTTAGTTAATATTATGTAAAAGAAATCTATTGTGATTAAAATAAGTTTGTACAACTGTTCTAAAATCATTCTGCTGTAGGAATAGTCTCAAGTGACATTGTTTTAACTGAAAGTATCCTTTAGCTAAAACAGATCTAATTTATGGAATGCAATTCAATTGCTCATCAAGGAGAAAACCTAGGTTACAAACTTGAGTAGCACGTTTCAATTCTGGAGAACTTAAGAGTTAATGCATTGTTAAGACATCCAACTGTCATCTGGCTATATGCTGTTCATTCTTCAAAAAATTGTCATCTACTAAGAAATAAAGCTAGATGTCATCCGCATTGAACTTGGAATAAGAAGCCAAGCCTTCCCAGATCCCTCTGATACTTTTTAGATTAACACCGCCTAAGACTTACGAACTTGGTCCTCATCTTAAGTCCTATACAAGCGCTAGTTTCTACTCAAATTAACTAGTACTAACCATATTATCATGCTGATATTATATTTCTAACTTCCTAGGCCTTTCTTTTTTCTGCTGCCTAAGCCTCCAAGTTTACCACCCCTGTTGAATGTAACTTTGGATTCTTCATGTATATAAAAAGTTTGGTTTCCGTCACAGTTTTTCCCCTGTTTGATGTAAACCGATCTGATATGGTATTTAACCATGAAGGTCGGTATAGAAAAATTCTAAATAAATAAATAAATAAGAACATGCCATACTGGGTCAGACCAAGGGTCCATCATCCTGCTTCCAACAGTAGCAAATCCAGGCCATAAGAACCTGGCAAGTACCCAAAAACTAAGTCTATTCCATGTTACTGTTGCTAGTAATAGCAGTGGCTACTTTCTAAGTCAACTTAATTAATTGCAGGTAATGGACTTCTCCTCCAAGAACTTATCCAGTCCTTTTTTAACACAGCTACACTAACTGTACTAATCACATCCTCTGGCAACAAATTCCAGAGCTTTGTGCGTTGAGTGAAAAATAACTTTCTCCAATTAGTTTTAAATGTGCCACATGCTACCTTCATGGAGTGCCCCCCCCCCTAATCTTTCTATTATCCAAAAGAGTAAATAACCAATTCACATTTACCTGTTCTAGACCTCTCATGATTTTAAACATCTCTATCATATCCCCCCTCAGCCGTCTCTTCTCCAAGCTGAAAAGTCCTAACCTCTTTAGTCTTTCCTCATAGGGGAGCTGTTCCCTCCCCTTTATCATTTTGGTTGCCCTTCTCTGTACCTTCTCCATTGCAACTATATCTTTTTTGAGATGTGGCAACCAGAATTGTACACAGTATTCAAGGTGTGGTCTCACCATGGAGGGATACAGAGGCATTATGACATTTTCCGTTTTATTCACCATTCCCTTTCTAATAATTCCCAACATTCTGTTTGCTTTTTTGACTGCCGCAGCACACTGAACTGATGATTTCAGTGTGTTTTCCACTGATGCCTAGATCTTTCTTGGGTGGTAGCTCCTAATATGGAACCTAACATTCGCTCCATAAGACACACCTAGGATTCAGAGCGGGGAAAATAAAAAAATAATAATAAAAAGGTACGCTAAACCCGCTCTGTTCCCGGGTATCTGTGCGTCTTATGGAGCAAATTAGGGTAGGGCATAAAATGTTTTTTTTGTCCCCATCCCAACCCTTTAAATTTAATTAACTACAACCCCCCCCCCCACCCAAGACTTGCTAAAAGTCCCTGGTGGTCCAGCAGGGGTCCGGAGTGATCTGCACTTGGGCCGTCGGCTGCCAGTATTCAAAATGGTGCCGATGGCCTTTGCCCTTACTATGTCACAGGGGCTACCGGTGCCATTGGTCGGCCCCTGTCGCATGGTAGGAGCACAAGATGGCGCCGGCCGTCCATTGCTTCTTCCATGTGACAGGGGCCAACCAATGGCACCGGTGCTGTACAGGTCAGAGAATTAGTTTGCAATTTTCACTTGTTCGCAGCTTAAAAGATAAGAATCAAACTGTAGCAACACTGTGCCAGATATACAAATGTGGGGTTTTTTTTAACCCCTCAATAGCAGAATTTTGTGGTTGACTAAATCAAAATCGGAAGCTACATCCAATTAAAATGACTATAGCAGCTTTTCCTGTGTCAACAGTACAGAGAAGAAAATCATTCTTAAGAACATAAGACTTGCCAACTGGGTCAGACCAAGGTCCATCAATCCTAATATTCTGTTTCCAACAGTGGTCAAACGAGGTCACAACTGATTCCAAGGTATAGATTGATTCCAAGCTGTTTATCCCAAGAATAAGCAATGGATATCTGCAATTCTATCTTAATGGTTAATGGACTTTTCCTTCAGGAATTTGTCCAAATCTTTTTTTAAATGCAGCTACACTATAGCTTTCATCACATCCTCTGGCAGTGAATTCCAGAGTTTAACTATGCATTCAGTAAAAACAAAAATATTTTCTCTTATTAGTTTTAAATGTATTACCTAATAACTTCATTGTGTGTCCCCTGGTCTTTGTACTTTTCAAGAGTAACTGTTTACTCGTTCTGTTCCACTCATTTTATAGACCTCTATATCTCCCCTCCCTCAGCTGTCTCTTCTTCAAGCTGGAGTACTAAATTCTTTATATTCAAACTTGTTTATTAGTTTTCAAAGCAATGAGATACAACACCAAAGAAAATTTTAGATGCAGAGACTTCTAAAGTAGAATAAGAAACATGGTATATATAGGTAGCCTCCATAAAGAAAACAAGTACATAGAAGTCCCTTAGTTGTACTCAAGGCTTCTTTTCTCCATTTTCTCCCCCCCACACCCCTTACCCTTCATTTAAATCCTTATCCAGTCACAATTCTTGATCTGATTATATTTAACTTGCCTTCACAGAAAATAGAATATTCAGAAGCAAAATGTTTTTTCATTTCAGCTTTTCAAATATTGTCATACGTAATTATAAGTATGTGTGAATACAATATTATAAGTTGAGTATTACATTACATACTGAGGGTGAGAGAGAGTCTTTGAAATTTTGCCATATTTCCATTTTCCCGCAGATAAGCAGGCTGAATTTACCATGCTGTCTGGGATGTCCCTCTGGGGCGGCTAGGCGGAGCTTCTTCAAGATGGCAGAGCTTTGCTCTGTGTGTGGCTGCACGTTCTTTCCTGCGCGGCTCCATTTTCTCCTCAGTCTGTTCTTTCTGCGTTGCAGACTGCACATGGAGATTTTTTTCCTTCTCAGAGAGCACTCTTTTTTTTTCTTTTTTCGTTAAAACGCCTTCAAGACTGTCTGGCTTAAAGTTCTGCCAGTGCAGGAAGATTATGTCCAACACAGATAGGCATAATTATTGTTACCTATGCCTGGGCTTGGACCACGACCAGGCTTCCTGCAGGGACTGTGGCCACATGCCCCCCTGGGCCCAGTACAAAGGCACCACCAAGATCACCCGGCTGCAAGAAGGCAACTTGGGGTCTTATGCCTCCAGCTTGGAGCGCCTGTCTGCCCACTCATCTCTGGGGCCACTCTTGGACCGCCCTAAAAAAAAAAAAAATCCAAAAAGGCCTCCTCCGTGGGACCACTGCACAAGTGGCAGGGACAGGTGGGCTAGTCCCCCTCCATCCCTCAGCACCCCCAACCTACCGAGGTGCGTGGAGTGGAGGAGGATGCTCCGGCTCAACCACCAATGGAATCGGTGGCATCTGGTGTTGAAGCTTCAACGCAGCTGGCCAGAGTGCTGCGCCATACAGACACACTGAGATGTGCCATCAATGCATGCGTCGACAATGAAGCAGGAGTCGCCGCCACTCGACGCATTATTGCCGGGTGTCGTCAGGTTCGACGTGGAAGAGCCCTTTGACGCAGATGCTGAAACAAGGGCACGTTGCGTTGAACACCTCCGCCGTCAGTCACTGGGGAACTGGCTTCAGTCCCTCAGCTGGGAAGTCCTCCCAGAAGCCTCTTCCTGCTATGGGTCTTTGCCCCTGACAAGTTGGTGGAACTCGGATTCTCTGATGTGGAGCCGGCATCTAAATATGCATCCATGGGTCCTCAGTGCGCATCTACTCGGATTTTTCTTCAGTATCCAGACGGAAGAGGTCTTCACGACAATTTCAGGAACCCCTCTGAAAGCAGCACAAGTGTTTTTTTTCTGCAAAGGAATGGTCACAAGTCCAACCCAGAGGTCCCGCCTCTGACATCCTGCTAGTAGTGCTGCCGCCCAAAATTTCTTTGGCGGATAGCTTGTCATCTCATCCTGGCAGTGGGGCTTGGCCTCACAAGCGGTATTGCAAATTTCCAGGATTTTGATTCAGTTCCTGTCCTCAGAGGATCAGGAAGGTAGCAATATTCTCCCTATCCCACAAGAGGACTCCTCCCCCCCCCACGGCAGACCACCTTCGCCTCCACAAGGGGACAATAGTCCGGAGCCTTAGCCCAGCAGCACAGCCCCTCAGCATTCTCCACAACCTGTCTCCTCGCAGTTCTCACCACCTAGGTCACCGGGTTCCTCGATGGGGTACCCATCTGACCCGCCGGAGAAGTAGCCTGAACTGGCCTCATCACCGGAGCACTTCTCCTATTTGAAATTTGTGGAGAAGGTGGGCTCTTGGCTTAACATTGATACATAAAAGATGCCAGTCCTTCATGCTGAGGTGCTGGGGATCCTGAAGTTTTTTTCGAAGCGCCAGCTGAGCCAATCGCTTTGCCATCCCACACCATGCTAGACTCAGTCATGACGAAAGCTTGGGAGTCCCCCTTTTCAGGTCAGGCGACCTCATGGAAGATAGATCTCAAATTCCGGATGCATCAATCTCTGTTCTACAACATGGTCCAACTCCTGCACGCCTCTGTGGTGGTCAAGTCGGCCATGAAGAGAGTCACAAAATCATGCATCCATTCGAATACTCCTCTGGAGCGGGACTGTAGGTACCTGGATGACTTTGGCAGAAGAACATTCCAAGCAGGTATGCTGAATGCAAAGATCCAGCAGTACCAATTCTAAATTACCCAAGTCCTTTGGTAGTTCAAGAACTTTTCCTTCCATACTGCTCTTGACCTGACATCATATCCATTAAAGAGAGGTTGGCCCCTTGCCCCCTCTTCTGTATATAGTATTTATTCTATTTTATTTCATTTTATTTATATATTTATTGCTCCGTTCACCCCTTCTTTATTTTCCTACTCCAAGTTAAGGCTTCCTTGTTATAATGTAACTGTATGCTCCGTATCTCTTGTTGATTGGTTAACTGTATATTCTGCTTAGTTCATTGTAAACCGAATTGATTTGATTTGTATCAAGAAAGTCGGTATATAAAAGCCTTTAATAAATAAAATAAATCATTCCCTTTGGATCAGATATTTGTTTTTCCCACTACTTATTCAGTTTTATTATATATTTACTGTCCGTTCCTCCCCAGGTCTGTCTCTCTAAGGGCAACCTGAAGTCCCTGTCTCCCCGTTTTTTGTACCATAGTTATGTTTATACACATTTGTCCTATGTAATGTGCCTTAGCGAAGTTAAGTTCACTGTTACTCAGACTGTTCTATGTAATGCTCCCATGCGAAGTTATGTTCTCTGTAAACCGGTGTGATTTGTATATTATACAAGAATATTGGTATATAAAAAATTAAAATAATAATAATTACGCAGTACCTATATGAGTGCCTGCAGTTGCTAAAGCCCCACTTTGCCATTGCTACGCCGGATGAGGCCCCACCACAACAATTTCACAACCTAGAGGAGGGCCTAAGACATCCGTTGTGGACAATATATGAAGCCTTCAAGACGTCTGCACATACTACAGCAAGAGCCATAATTGCTCGGAGGATGGCGTGGCTTCGGGCCAGCGCCATTCGGGAAGACATGAAAAATTGGCTGACCTCCTCTGTCTCCCGGTCAACTTCTTTGGAGACAAGCTGTGTGAAACTGTAGCCCAGTTAAAGGAGTAGAACATAGCGGCCTGTCACTGGTGTCTCCCACTGACCAGCAGTCCTCAGGCAAGAAGTATTACCCATTCTACAGGAAGGCCTATTACCTGCAGTGGCTTTACAGGCCATATTCATCCTACCGTCCGTCTCCTTAACCGCAAACTCAGCCACAGTTACCACAGCAACAACAAGTCAGGCAGCAGAACTATAGGGAAGTCTTGCCTAACAAATCTGCTTCATTTTTTTGAAGGGGTTAATAAACATGTGGATAAAGGTGAACCGGTAGATGTAGTGTATTTGGATTTTCAGAAGGCGTTTGACAAAGTCCCTCATGAGAGGCTTCTATGAAAACTAAAAAGTCATGGGATAGGAGGCGATGTCCTTTCGTGGATTACAAACTGGTTAAAAGACAGGAAACAGAGAGTAGGATTAAATGGTCAATATTCTCAGTGGAAAAGGGTAAATAGTGGAGTACCTCAGGGATCTGTATTGGGACCGGTGCTTTTCAATATATATATATAAATGATCTGGAAAGGAATACGACGAGTGAGGTTATCAAATTTGCGGATGATACAAAATTATTCAGAGTAGTTAAATCACAGGCAGACTGTGATACATTACAGGAGGACCTTGCAAGACTGGAAGATTGGACATCCAAATGGCAGATGAAATTTAATGTGGACAAGTGCATGGTGATGCACATAGGGAAAAATAACCCTTGCTGTAGTTACACGGTTAGGTTCCATGTTAGGAGCTACCACCCAGGAAAAAGATCTAGGCATCATAGTGGATAATACTTTAAAATCGTCGGCTCAGTGTGCTGCAGCAGTCAAAAAAGCAAATAGAATGTTAGGAATTATTAGGAAGGGAATGGTTAATAGAACGGAAAATGTCATAATGCCTCTGTATCGCTCCATGGTGAGACCGCACCTTGAATACTGTGTACAATGGTCGCCGTATCTCAAAAAAGATATAGTTGCGATGGAGAAGGTACAGAGAAGGGCAACCAAAATGATAAAGGGGATGGAACAGCTCCCCTATGAGGAAAGGCTGAAGAGGTTAGGGCTGTTCAGCTTGGAGAAGAGACGGCTGAGGGGGGATATGATAGAGGTCTTTAAGTTCATGAGAGGTCTTGAACGAGTAGATGTGACTCTGTTATTTACACTTTCGAATAATAGAAGGACTAGGGGGCATTCCATGAAGTTAGCAAGTAACACATTTAAGACTAATTGGAGAAAATTCTTTTTCACTCAACGCACAATAAAGCTCTGGAATTTGTTGCCAGAGAAGGTAGTTAGTGTAGCTGGGTTCAAAAAAGGTTTGGATAAGTTCTTGGAGGAGAAGTCCATTAATGGCTATTAATCAATTATACTTAGGGAATAGCCACTACTATTAATTGCATCAGTAGCATGGGTTCTTCTTAGTGTTTGGGTAATTGCCATGTTCTTGTGGCCTGGTTTTTGGCCTTTGTTGGAAACAGGATGCTGGGCTTGATGGACCCTTGGTCTGTCCCAGCATGGCAATTTCTTATGTTCTTATAACAACGTCCGCCCCTGAAAAACAGCACCATGTCTCCTCGCATGGTTTTTGAGCTATATAGGCCACCCTTACCGCTAAAAGTATGGGGGAGACTTTCCCTTTTCTACTATTCTTGGGAAGCGATCATCTCCAACTGTTGGGTGCTGAGCATTATTAGAGAGGTGTGTACCCTTTGTGCGCTTGCAATGGCGAGAACATAGAAACATAGAAATGACGGCAGAAGAAGACCAAATGGCCCATCAAGTCTGCCCAGCAAGCTACGCACTTTATCCATTTTTTTTTCCCTTTTTCTCTCTCCCACCTGTTACTATTGGCTTCCAGTACCCTCCAGCCCTAATTCCCCTCCATAACCTGATGGAAAATTCTTAATTGCAGTTCCTTAAGACAAACAGTGTTAGACACCTGAGAAATCGAGGTGTAGCATTCCCTTAGCATGACTTCATAAAATTCCTCCTTAGTATCTGCCCTCCATTTTTGAATAAGCTATTCAGATTGGGCAAGATTTAATTTGTTGCAAAAAAAGCATATAGGAGGCATCAGAGAACCCAGCTTAGGTGCGAACAATGCAGAATAAGAATTGTCCAGGGCTCTTGATTCCGCAGTGTTAATTTTCTGAAAGTGCACCCTAATTTGCCATACAAAAGAAAGTGTCCATTCTGAAGTCCCAATCTATCCTTGCATCCCTCAAAAGAATGTAAGTTCCCAGAGCTGAGGTTTATAAAATCCTGGAAAACCCACTCTGAGAAGGATCGCTGAACCTGTGGCTGGGGCAGCTCTAAGAAGGGAAATCGCGGGTTCCCTCTTAGGGAAATTGATGTGACATACGAATTGCCAAGGATAAAAATTTTCGAACCAAAGCTCAGATACGATGTACAACCGATACTAATCTGAAAACATGCTGTAACCTCTTCAATTCTTCCGATCTGGCATGTAAAACAAATTTAGGGCTTAGAGGAGCGCATAGGGTGGTCACCAAGGAGTAATCAGTATAATGGAACTTTGCAAATATCCAGTCCCTCAGAAATCATAAATTTGCTGCCCAGGCATATAATTTAAAATCCGGACCCCCGAGGCCTCCCTTCGCTTTTGGGGCTATTAAAGTCGCATAAGATAAATGTGGCTTTTTTTTTTTTTTGCCTCGCCAGAGAAATAAGCGTAGCATCTTTTGTAGGGCCTGCTGTTCTCTCAAATGTAAATAACCAGGAATCATCTGAAGAAGGTATAGCAGTTTAGGAGGTATGGTCATTTTTATAACCACTATATGCCCCTGTAACGAGAGTGGGAGCACTTGCCAACTGCTCAATTGCTGGCTCTTCAGTAAGCAGTGGGTTATTGATAGATTATCACTGAGTTGGACTTTGATGTATACGGATGCCCAGGTATTTAATGGAATTTCCCACCCACTTGACCAGGAAGTCTTCCCAGCTCATTTGCAAGGTGCCTGTGACGTCAAACGCCTCCATTTTTTTTTACAAATTTAACTTAAATCCCGAGAAGGCTTGATACTGAGAAAAAAGATGAAGCGCCATCGGGAGTGCCACTTTAGTCTTGGATAATAGCAGAATGTCATCTGCAAACAATAAGGACTTGACATGGAACTTCCCGAATGAAATCCCAGTTACCCCTCTATGCTGGTGCAACTTAAGAACAAGAGGCTGTACCGTCAGAATAAACAGAGGAGATAAGGGGTATTCTTGCCTTGTTCCCTGCCTGAGAGGGAATGCCTCAGACAATTTACCATTAATTAAAATTCTGGTGGATGGATTAGAATATAGTAAGGAAAAATACTGATATTTGGCCCTCAAAGCCAAATTCTTGTAGAACTTGGAAAAGGAACAGCCAAGCAACTCTATTAAAAGCCTTTTCGGGAGACGTGATGACGTCACCAGCGAGGGAGATGTGATGACGTCACCAGCGAGCATGGCGGCTTAAGCGAACGCTCCCGGCTCGACCCTGTACTTTTTTGCCTTAAAACGCGGCGCTCATAACTTTTTCACTTCGCTCTTTGCCGCTCTCGACCCCCCCCCGAGGTTTCGCGATGGCGGGGAAGAGAAAAGCTGTTAATTTAAAGCAATTCTCCTATGAAAAAACGGAGACTGAGGCCGGCGCACCAGCAGAGGAGCAGGCCATTGAGGGGGACATGGCGTCTGAGCCCGACCATGCGCTTCCACAGACGCTTGATGACTTACCCTCGCACTCGGAGCTCCAGGAGTGGTTTGTGGAGCTCCGAGCAGATATGAAACAACACAAACACGAACTGCAGTCCCTCATAACGGATGTTAAAGAGGATTTGGCGGCCCTGGGTCGTCGGGTCGACAATTTGGATAACCGGATGGACAGGCAGGAGGAACTCATGCGGTGCACAGGAGAGAATCTAAAAACTAGCAGCGTGGAGCGGATGAACCTGGAGGAAAAGCTGGAAGACCTAGAAAACAGGTCACGACGCAATAATTTGCGCCTACGGGGCATTCCAGAGACGCCAGAATTTTCTGACTGTAGGGAGGTAGCCACACGCTTGCTTCGCTTTTTCATGCAATCGGCGTCCCCTGCCAGTTCTGAGGGGGAACAATCCTCCTTTACTTATAATATTGAACGAGCACACCGCGTGCAGGGACCCCGCACAGGAGACCGGCCTAGAGATATACTGCTTTGCATGCAAGTCTTCCGGGAGAAGGACAAAATCTATTTAGAGTCCAGGAAACAGCGAGAGTGGGTGTGGGAAGGCCATAAGGTGAGCATTTATGCGGACCTGGCGGCCTCCACCCTTCGTAAGCGGTACGAGCTGAGAGCTGCAACATCAGTGCTGCAGGGGAAGTCGATTCGCTATAGGTGGACTTTTCCCTTTGGGCTTCTCTTTAATGTAGCCGGAGTCTCCTACCGGATCAAGAATCTTGCAGAAGCAAAGGAGGCGTTCACTAAAGCTAACATCTCTAACGATCTTCCTACCAGCCGGCCGGAGGAAATGCCGTTTCGAATGAATGCCACACCGGGATGGCAGAGAGTGGGCAACAACAAGCGCCTGGCGCGACAGAACTCTAATCTCGCTCACCACTCTCGAGAGCCAGTGCCTGACTCATGACTCCACAGTGGCTGGTTACTGCATACTGTCGGATCGATACTGTAAAACCGCGGGAGAGCGGACGAACGCCCGCTCTCCCGGCGCACGCACCGGCCCTTGGCCGGTGCGAGCGATCCAGTATTCAAATGAGGTGACGCGGTGCGAACGGGGAAAAGGAGGCGCTAGGGACACTAGCGCGTCCCTAGCGCCTCCTTTTTGTCAGGAGCGGCGGCTGTCAGCGGGTTTGACAGCCGACGCTCAATTTTGCCGGCGTCGGTTCTCGAGCCCCCTGACAGCCACGGGCTCGGAAACCGGACGCCGGCAAAATTGAGCGTCCGGTTTTCGGCCCGACAGCCGCGGGCCGAATTCAAATTTTATTTTTATTTTTTTTTTACTTTTTTTTACTTTTGGGGACCTCCGACTTAATATCGCTATGATATTAAGTCGGAGGGTGCACAGAAAAGCAGTTTTTACTGCTTTTCTGTGCACTTTCCTGGCGCCGGAAGAAATTAGCGCCGACCTTTGGGTCGGCGCTAATTTCTTAGAGTAAAATGTGCGGCTTGGCTGCACATTTTACTTACTGTATCCCGCGCGCATACCTAATAGGGCCATCAACATGCATTTGCATGTTGAGGGCGCTATTAGGTGCCGCGGGTGGGCCGCGTGTTTTCCTCCCCTTACTGAATAAGGGGTAAGGGAAAACACGCGTCCAGAGCAGGCTGACAGTGCGCTCCGACGGAGCACACTTTACTGTATCGACCTGTGTATTAAGAATATGAGTTGCCTGATTTTTCTTCAGTACAGGTTGTTTTATCTCAGAGCGCATTTACCAGGCTGGCTTTGTTCTGTTACCGATGCCTTTTTTCTTAGCCTAATGTAGGCCCAGCCTGGGCAGTGCGCGAATCTTTGTTCATTACTTAGCCGGATGAGCTTTCTGCTCTATGGTGCGATCACGTTCTCAGCTTACAGGTATCCAGGGAGTGGATACAAATGGTTTGGGGGGATTGGGAAGGGTGGGTTCTTATTCCATGAGTTCACAATGTTCTTTGCTGATTGGAATCCAGGTGCCAGTATCTTGGAGAGATTGGAGGGCACATGCTGTTTTGGCCTGGGGGTGGGGAAGGGAAAATTATGAATGGCTCTGAGGGTATGGTCCCTTAATGTTAAGGGCCTTAATTCTCCCAAAAAGCGACAACTCCTGCAGAGAGATTTACAACAACAAAATGTTTCAGTGGCTCTAATTCAGGAAACTCCTATGCGCAAGCGCCATGAAAGGTTATTACAATTCGCTGGATACCCTCATGTATACCTGGCAGCCAGCACTTGAGGCAGTAAATATGCTGGGGTGGGTATTTTGATTGCCAGGTCCGTCACGTACGACTATATTTCTCATTTCGCAGATCCTGGTGGAAGGTATATTTTGTTAAAGGTAAAGGTGGCCCAGCATATATATACGATTATTAATCTTTATGCACCAAACAAGGATCAGGGGCCTTTCCTCCGATCCCTCGCTGACAAGCTGCATCCCTTTGTTGAAGGGCGGATTAGCTGGGGGGGGGGTGATCATAGCCTGGTGCGCAATGCGCGGCTAGACACTTCCCACCGTACGAAAACTGGAAGCTGGACTGCCTCATCTGAGTTATCTACTATATTGTCTACATGGGGGTTGGTAGATATTTGGAGATCTCGCAATCCCTTCTCCAGAGTGTATACCTTTTTTTCTCACCCCCACACCTCGTATTCGAGGATTGACTTCTTCTTAGTTGATAAGGGATTACAGAACCAGGTCCTGGATGTGGGTATTGGTGATATTACCTGGACAGATCACGCCCCTGTGTGGGTGACAATGACACTCGCCCCTGTAGATAATGGGTTTCGCTTCTGGAGACTTTGAGAGGGGGATGCAGAGCGGTGCAAACTGGTTAATGAATACCTCCGGGAGTACTTTCACCAGAATGAAGGTTCGGTGTCAGACGCCGGATCACTCTGGGAATGCTCTAAGGTGGTCATCCGCGGTAAACTCATAGCGTTAGCTACAGCGGAGAAAAAGCAAAGGGAACACCGTAGAGCAGAACTACTCGGCCAACTGCACCGGCTGGCCCGCCAACATGCACTATCCCTGAATGCTGATACACTAAGACAGTTGGGGGCTGTTCGGACAGAACTTAATCTGCTCGATGCTGCGTGGGTTGCCCATGCTCTGGAACGCACAAACCAGAGATTCTTTGAGGGTTCCAATAAAGCAGGGCGCATTCTAGCTCGGCAGTTAAAGCAACGAGCTCTGCAGAATAACATAGCCCAGATTAAAAACTCAGAGGGGCAGTATGTTACCTCTAATACAGAGATTAGGGAGTGTTTTACTAAATTTTACGAAACCCTCTATAAAAGGGATGACACCATTCAAGATCAATCTGTTGAGCAATACCTTCAGGCTTTGGTGCTCCCTGACCTAACAGTGGACCAACAGGGCATTTTAGATGACCCGATTAATTTGGCAGAGGTTCAGATGGCTATTCGGGACCTAAAGGCCGGTAAAGCACCAGGCCTTGATGGCTTCTCGGGGGCGTACTATAAGAAATGCAGTACAACCCTTCTCACTCCTCTAGTGAATTTTTTTAATAGCTTGCGTGAGGGCGCTCACTTACCACCACACACTAACACAGCGGGCATAACGGTGCTGGCCAAGCCTGGTAGGGACCCCACCCACTGTAGTTCCTACCGCCCAATCTCACTTATTAACCTCGACCTCAAGATACTGGCGCGGGTTCTAGCGGCCTGTCTTAACTTAGTTTTGCCGGGGTTGGTGCACAGGGATCAGGTTGGGTTTATCCCGCAAAGAATGGCGGCTGATAATGTTCGCAAAGTTACTGATATTATGTGGTGGGCCAGGAAGCAGGACATCCCGTTGTTGTTATTGGCCATCGACGCAGAAAAAGCGTTTGACCTTGTGCATTGGGACTTCTTATTCGCTACTCTGCAGAAAATGCATTTCGGGCCCATGTTCATAAAATGGATAAGGGTACTTTACCACCTGCCCGCAGCACGCATAAAGGTCAATGGGGGTTATGGGGGTACGTTCCCAGTGCAGCGGGGAACTAGACAGGGGTGCCTGTTGTCGCCCTTGCTATTTGCCCTTTTCCTGGAGCCTTTTGCGGAGCAAGTGCGTACCTCCACGCAAATTACGGGTGTTCAATTGGGGGATTTACACCTGAAACTCTCGCTTTTTGCGGACGATATACTCATGACTATTACCAACCCCACCACCTCTCTGCGGGCCATTACAACTGAGATTCAATCCTTTAGTGCGGTGTCTGGTTTTAAGATTAACCTTGATAAGTCCGAACTCCTTAATGTATCGGTTGATGCCGGCACAGTCAGGGAGCTACAACAGCTGTATCCGTTTCGCTTAGCTACCACCTCTATTAAATATTTAGGGGTTCACTTAGGGGCCGACATCAATGCCCTCTATAATCTCAACTATATTCCCCTGCTAGGGAAAATAAGGAAGGATTTACAGGTTTGGGATAGAGGTCGGCACTCTTGGATGGGGCGTGTAGCCATTGTAAAAATGAATATTTTGCCCAGATTTTTATACCTGTTCATTACTCTGTCTATATATATCTCAGCTCCGCTCTCTTGAGGTCTTGGCAAAAGATCTTATTCGATTTTATTTGGCGCAAGCGACCCCCGCGAATTTCTCGTCGACTATTATACTTGCCCAGGGATCGGGGAGGCCTTGGAATGCCAAATCTAGAAATGTATTATGTGGCGGCTCAACTTTTGGTTATCCTGGATAGTCACCGGGTGTCCACTGCCAAACAGTGGGTAGCGCTTGCTGACCACGTTTTGGGAGGGATGCCACTATCGGCCCTGTTTTGGCAGCCCCGTTTCACGTGGTTGAAAGCAGACCACCTCACCCCATCCACACATACCACCATGAGATTATGGGCTAAGTGGAAGAAGCTTGTGGTAGGAGCACGCCAATATTTTTACTCTACCCATGTCTCTCATCTGATTAACTTCCCAGCTGGGCATCATACCCCTGCCTTTCGGAATTGGTACACCCGAGGTCTTACCAGGATTGAACACTTTCTAGGGGGTGAAGCGGCTTTAACCTGGCCTCAACTTCAGAGTACGTATCAGTTGCCTGCTACGGACTTCCTAGCCGGCTATCAGATCGCTCACTTCCTAAATAGTGCGACTGTATCTCCCTCCATAGCACAGGGTAAAACTTTAATGGAACACTATTGTGCAGACGTTGATAAAAAGCGGGGAGTGGTTTCCAAGCTATATATTCTTCTATCCGGGGGTGATGCGAGGCCTTTTCCTCACACGCAGGCCTGGGAGAGGGATCTAGCGAGGGTCATTACGGTTGAGGAGTGGCTACAAGTATACACTACTGTCAAAAAATGCTCTATATCTGTGAATGTTCAGAAGAATTGTTTTAAGATGGTTACCAGGTGGTACCTGACCCCTCTTACCTTGCATAAACGTTACCCTAATCTTAGTGCTATGTGTTGGCGTAATTGTGGGTCTCACGGCGACTACCTACATATGTGGTGGACCTGTCCCTTGGTACAATCTCTGTGGTCCCAAGTGGCTCATTGGGTGGAACATATCTTGCAGGTCACGGAGCTCCACAATGCTGGATTCATGTTAATCAATTTACCACACAAAGAACTGACCAAGCCACAAGCTTCATTGTGTCAACAGGTATTTATTGCAACCAGGATGGTACTTGCACAACATTGGAAGCAGTCGATAATTCCTGCCCTTCCACGTATTCAACAAAAGGTTCATTACTTGTGTCGAATGGCGGCGATTACTGCGGAGATTCATCACACTATGTCTACTTTTAAAGCCACATGGACACCGTTCCTGGACTGGGAAAAGACTGTTTCTGATTAGCCTTGATCTACACCGGGACTATGACTCTCTTTTCCTTCTGGCCTTGGCAGACTAAGTCTATCCTTGACTATGGGAGTCCAATCTGTGATAAGTCTTTCTCACTATTCCTAATTACGAACTCATGGAAGAGGGTGGGGATCCAGGGGTAGGGGGATAGGGGGGGAAGAGGTTCTGGGTGACGTTTCTAATGTTTGTAAATGTTGAAAGACAACAGGTCTGCCATTTTGTTGTTATGTTGGTCTTGACTGTTTGTTTTTCTTTCAACTTAATAAAATATAAATTTAAAAAAAAAAAAGCCTTTTCAGTATCAGAGCTAACTGGGAGAGGCTCTTGGACAGAATTGTGGACACACTCCTTGAGTATCACATGTACCTTGTGTATGTTAGTAGTGGAGTGTCTGCCAAAAACAAATACCATTTGATCAGGCGAGATCAAAGTGGGCATAAGATATTTCAAGCAGTTGACCAGGACTTTAGCATATAACTTAATATCTAGATTTAGGAGTGGTATAGGTCTATAAGAAGATGGGGTGGGATACTCAGCTCCTGGCTTAGATATAACCACAATAGTAGCTTCCCTAATTGCAGCAGACATTGTACCTGCATCACACATGGCTTCAAACACCTTACACAAAGGTTCAGGAAGATCATTAATCAAAGATTTGTAGAACAAGGTATCTAAGCCATCAGGTCCTGGAGCTTTCAGGGAAGGAAGGGACTGTACAGCCTCCCGAATTTTCTACATTGCTATGGGTTGATTCAACCTTTGATTCCCCTTCACTAAGCTGAGGGAAGTCCAAGCCTTTTAAGAAATGCAACATCTCCTGTAAAGCATTAAGATCAGCTCCATTTTTGAACAAGCTGTTCAAAGATTGGGCAAGATTTAATTTGTTGCAAAAAAGCATATAGGCGGGGTCAGAGAACAATGCAGAATAAGAATTGTCCAGGGCTCTTGATTTGCAGCGTTAATTTTCTGAAAGTGCACCCTAATTTGCCATACAAAGAAAATATCCATTCTGAAGTCCCAATCTATCCTTGCATCCCTCACAAGAATGTAAGTTGATAGTAATCGCTAAATACTTTAGCTACAGCATAAATTGAGGTCAATACCGTGCCTAACTGTTTTTTGTTTTATAGAGGAAATACATTTAGGTGGGTCTTGGCTTCTTAACAAATTGGCCAATAAGCGCCCCGATTTATTCCCAAACTGAAATAAATGGTATTTCATATATTGTATCGAATCTACAGCCCTGGAATGCAAAGGTGTTCAATGTAGTCTGAGTAGACTTAAATTCATCCAGAAGGGCCGCGGATGAATCATGAAGCAGTTTGGTCTTGTGGGCTCTCAACCTTTTTCTAGGGCTGCGATGTCTGTGTTTTTGCTTTTTGAGTATAGCTAACATAGCTAATTTATGTCTCCTCTAAGGACTGTCTTAGTCTCCCAAAATAATACAGGTTGATCCAGATGTTTCCCATTAAATTCCACAAACTCCTTCCGTTTATGTTGGAGAAAGGGGGGGGGGGGGGGGGGGAAACTCAGGATCTTTCATCAGTTATACAGGATGTGCCACTGACCTGAACCTCTGGAGTCCCCTACCCTTGGGCTCCGTAGAACTGGGCAATGATCAGAAATAAGCAGGTCTTCTATAAACGCCTTAAGAAAATGGGGGAACAAAGGTTCTCACACTAATAGGTAATCAAGCCTGGTTCTAGTGGAGTGGGCCCCAGCAATATGTGTGAAGTCCTGTTCTCCTGGATGTAGGAGGTGCCAAAGAGCAAGTAAATTTACATTTTTACACAGAAATCGGGGCTCTTTGTTTTTGCTAAGAGGATCCCCCCCCTTTAGCTGGCTGCCTGTCAAGATCTGGGTTAATTACACAATTTAAATCTTCCCCCAAGATCACCAGATAGTTACCCAGCTTAGAGATTTGGGCTAAGAGGGTCACAAAGAAAGAATGCTCATGCTTATTTGGGACATATGCGGATACTAGAAGAACAGTGGAGCCCATTAACTTCCCCAATACAGTAATGGACCTGCCTGCAAGATTGACTACACTTTTTAATAATTGAAAGGACACCACTTTATGAACAAGAATAGTGACCCTGCAACTTTTAGTGGTCCCTGCAGCATGAAAAACTTTTGTGCCACCCACTTTTCTAAATTTAGTGGCTTCTGTGGAACTTAAGTGGGTTTCCTGTAAGAGCGCTATTTTGACTTGTAGTTTGTTTAGGCAGCTCAGCACCTTCTTTTGCTTCACCAGGGTACTGAGCTCTGCTATGTTCCAAGTAACTAAATTAATCGCCATGAGAGCAAGAGCAGCCCCAAAAAAAAGTCACATAATGGATACAGACCTCCACACTGGTCCGCTAGGCCAGGCAAGTGCAATACCCCAAAGATGAATGGGCATAAATATTCTCACTACAAGGGAAGGCTCTCTTGAATGAATGTGAAAACCAGAGAGTATAATGCTTCCTTCTCCCCCCCCCCCCCCCACCATAACCCTCCAATAACAAACATAAACTGTGGGAATCCCCCCACCCTCCACCAACACCCCATACCCAATATCTACTCTCCAACGGTCTCTACTAGAGAGACTGGAGGTCACACTAGATGGTAGATGTGCTCAGCCACCACCCCTGCAGTAGATCTACCGTCAGCATAGAAATTTAACAGATCATATGCATCCATTGATATCACAGCAACAGCAAGCTGATTAATAATAATAATAATAAAAAAAAGCATTGAAAATAGGCCCCCATATGGAATGAACTGAGAAAAGTTAAAGAACATTAACAGTGGAGAAATTGGCATACGGTTCCTCTTTATAACGAGGAAACGGGCTGCTTTTTAGACCACCATAAAAACCTGGACAAGCAGTCATTGTTTAAATTCACCCAACTCATGAGCCTGCAGTCATCGGGCTTCAGATGACTGTTGCCTCAGCGGCTGTCAGTTTTCACAAATGCCGCCACCTGTTGCACTTGTTCAAAAAGCTTGGCGCTCCCCTGATGCCACACATACAGCTTTGCAGGGTATATTAAAGAGAACTGCACATTTTTGGAAACCAACGCTGAGCAAACCGAAGTGAATTCCTTCCGGAGATTGGAGACCCTTAATGAGAAGTCCTGAAATACCAAACTCTGTTATCAAATTGCAGTGTTTTGTTTTTCCGGTAATGTTGTAAGATTTCCACTTTCTGTGTATAGTGCCGAAACTTGGAAATGATGACTCGCAGCTTCTGGGTAGCAGCAGGCTTGAGGCCCAACCTGTGAGCATGCTCAATCAGACCTGTAGAAGCAGGCGCAAGAGAGACTACCACTGTGGTCATCCATTTTTCTATAGACTGTGCCAGATCTCGATATGGAATGTTATTAGGTAGGCCTATAAACAGAAGGTTATTTCGGCATGACCGATTCTCCAGGCCGTTTTGTCGTCCCTGATGTGGGCTGCTTTTTTCTAGGGCCTCTGCCTTCCATTCAAGCGTGCCCACATCCTCTTCTAACACTGCGACCCTGCCTTCCACATGGTCCATACGGTTGCTGACCTCTGCAATGGAAGTTTTCATCTCGGCGATTTGCTCTGAAATTTTGGTTCAGCCTGGCATATAGAGCAGACACAACCACCGCAGTAACTTTTCCTTCGAGCCACTCTTCTTCCAGGGCCGCAAGTGAGTTTGGTTTAACGGCGTCTATTTTCAGCTCCAAGGCCTTTGCCCTCTCTGTCTTTTTTTTTTTTTTTTAATTGCCTTGGTAACCATAAAAGGAGCTCTGGTGCTCGTAAGGATCGTGTAAGACGTTCAGGGATGCAGAGCATAAACACTGGCCAGAGATGAGCAGAGTAAATGCAGGTAAAATGCAGACATTTTAGGGTGGTGGCTGGAGTTTGGTCTTCTCATATCTTACCAAGCCCACCACATCACATTTACCTCCTCTCTATTTTTTTTAATACTAAAAAAAAAAAGGAACATTTTGGATTTAAAAGGGTAACTGAGCTCTAAAGGTGTCTTGTTTCTAGGTGGAGACCATAAGGTCCATCATGATAGTGGTGAGGTACTTCTGCTTGGATGCTGCCTGATTCAGGAATTGCTGGAGTGGAGCCTTATGTATATGTTTCCTCTGTGACTGTTGGTGGGCAGAGTGGTACAGAAAATATCTGAGCATCGAGGCCTGGTTTAATTTCTTTAATATCTCATGAGGTACTTTGTCAAGCATTTTCTTAAAATCCTGATACACTATATTAATGGGCTTACTTTTATCCAGATTTGTTCATGCCTTCAGCAATATGTAGCAGATTGACTCAAGACTTCCCTTGGATTAATCAGTTAACTTTTCCCCATTAAACTGACTATATGTTTAGTAATTTTATTCCTTATAATAGTTTAAACCATTTTCCTGGGACTGATATCAGGCTCACAGATCTATAGTTTCCTTAATCACTCCAGAACCCTTTTTAAAAACTGCTGTTGCATTGGCCATCCTCCAATCTTCAGCTACCATAGCTGATTTTAATGGTAGATTACATATACTAATAGTAGGTCTGAAATTTCATTTTTCAGTTGTTTCAGGGCTCTGGGATGTATATCAACTGGTCCAGGTAATTTTCTATGCTTTCGTTTTTCATTTTGCTCTATTACATCTTCCAGATTCACTGAGATTTTAGTTCCTTTGAATATCACTTTTTAAATATTGCTTCTGGCATGGATATCTACTTTACATCTTCCTCAGTAAAGACCAAAGCAAATAACTTTTATTTATGTTGTGGCCCTGTACCCACTTCGTCTTTTTGCTTTGAATGTACCTGATAGTTTTTATTATGAGTTTAAATAATCTGGAAAGGGGAGCGACGAGTAAGGTGATCATATTTGCAGAGACAGAATTATTCAGAGTTGTTAAATCACAAGCAGATTGTGAAAAATTGAAGGAGGATCTTGAGACTGTAAGACTGGGCATCTAAATGGCAGATGAAATTTAAAGTGAACAAGTGCAAGTTTATGCACATGAGGGAAAAGTAACCCACACTGCCCAGGAAATGAACTTGAGTGAAATAGTGGACAATAGTTTGAAATCCTCAGTTCATTGTGTGGTGCCGGTCAAATAAGCAAACAATGTTAGGAATTATTAGGAATGAAGACTGAAATGGTGAATATCATAATGCCTCTGTATCACTCTGTAGTGAGGCTACACCTGAAGTATTGTGTGCAGTTCTGGTCATTATATCACAAAAAATATATAGTTGCTTTAGAAAAAGTGCAGAGAAGCGTGACCAAAATAACAGGGATAGAACAGTTAGAGGTTAGGTCTGTTTACCCTGGAGAAGAAATTGCTGAGGGAGGATTTAATAGAGGTCTATAAAATCATGAGTGGAATAGAATGGGTAAATGTAAATCCAGTTGTTTTTCCCCGTCAATAATCAGGTTAAATTAGCCATACTGTCTAGAGACATCCTCTGGGTGGAGCTTCTATCCAAGAATACAGAGCTTTGACTCTGTACGCCTGTGCGGCTGTCCCATGCGATTGCTTATCCTCCTCTGTTCTTTTTCTTCCGTGCATCTCGTCAGATGTGCGGAACTACTTCTTATTTTCTCATCTCAAGTTTTCTCATACTTCACCTAGATTGAAACCCCCAACAGCACTTTTAAGTCCTACCATGGTGTCCAAGTTACTGGGCTTTCAAGTACTGCCCATGTGGAAAAGTTATGTCCATAACTGGACATAACTATTGCTATATATGCTTGGTCCCTAAGCATAACCAGTCGACCTGTAAGAATTGTGGCAGGATGTTTCCCAGAGATCAGACAGTGGGCCCAAAAAATTGCCAGGTTAAGGAACGAGGATAGCACATCCACGGGTTTGTATGCTCCAACATCAGAGCGTCTACTCTCATTCTTCTTTAGGGCATAAAACCCACCATGCTGCGTAGGTAAAGTGAGCATACTCTTTGGGCCCACATTAGTCATCTAGTGGTCAGAATAAGCAGAGCCAAGTGGGACACGTTCCCAGAGTATTCGAGCTGCACCACGCCTCTAAGAAATAGCAGGTATCAGATCCTAAGTTAGAGGTGTTGGGAGTATTGAAGATCTTCGATGTTCCCTCTGAGGCCACAGACTTGCTATCACACAGTTGTTGATGCTTTATTGAATAAAATCTGGGAGTCCTCCCTTTCTCGGGGCCATCAATGTATCGAAAAACTGACCTCAAATTCTGCATGAGGAAGTTGTCACATTATGGGGCAATGCTTCCCCATGTGTCTGTAGTCATTCAATCAGCGATGAAAAAGTAAGTCATGGCTACATTCTAATACTCCTCCAGGTAAAGATAACAGATACTTGGATGAATTCAGACGCAAGACCTTCCAGGCGGCAATGCTTAATGCAAAAATTCAACACCATCAGTTTTACATCACAATATTTGTATGAGTGTTTGCAATCCCTCAAGCCACACATTTCACTAACAGCAGTAGGCCCACACTCTTCCTCTGTCATTCACAGATTTACAGGAAGGCTTATGCCACCTCCTTTGGACGATTTACAAGACCTTTGAAGCCTCAGCCTGTACGTCAGCTAAATCCGCAAGGTGCCCATTCTGGAGAAGGTTTTCATGGGTAATGATTCAGATGAATTGAACCAAATCACAGTAAACCTAGAAGATATGGTAGACCTGATTGACAAACTGAAGAGTAGTAAATCACCTGGACCGGATGGTATACACCCCAGAGTTCTGAAGGAACTAAAAAATGAAATTTCAGATCTAATAGTAAAAATTTGTAACCTATCATTAAAATCATCCATTGTACCTGAAGACTGGAGGGTGGCTAATGTAACCTCAATATTTAAAAAGGGCTCCAAGGACAATCTGGGAAACTACGGACCAGTTAGCCTGACTTCAATGCCAGGAAAAATAGTGGAAAGTGTTCTAAAGATCAAAATCACAGAACCTATAAAAAGGCATGGTTTAATCGAACAGAGTCAGCATGGCTTTACACAAGGCAAGTCTTGCCTCACAAATCTGCTTCACTTTTTTGAAGGGGTTAGTGAACTGGTAGATGTAGTGTATTTGGATTTTCAGAAGGCATTTGACAAAGTTCCTCTTGAGAGGCTTCTAGGAAAAGTAAAAAAGTCATAGGATAGGTGGCTAAGTCCTTTTGTGGATAGTGAAGTGTCTCAGGGATCTGTACTGGGACTCGTGCTTTTCACTATATTTATAAATGATCTGGAAAGGAATACAAGTGAGGTAATCAGATTTGCAAATGATACAAAATTATTCAGAGTAATTAAATCACAAGCGGATTGTGATAAATTGTAGGAGGGACCTTGTGAGACTGGAAAATTGGGCATCCAAATGGCAGATGAAATTTAATGTGGTTAAGTGCAAGGTGATGCATATAGGGAAAAATAACCCATGCTATAGTTACGATGTTAGGTTTCATATTAGGAGCTACCACCCAGGAAGGAGATTTAGGCATCATAGTGGATAATGCATTGAAATTGTCTGCTCAGTATGCTGCGGCAGTCAAAAAAACAAACAATGTTAGGAATTATGAGGAAGGGAATGGTGAATAAAATGTCATAATGCCTCTTTATTGCTCCATGGTGAGACCGCACCTTGAATACAGTGTACAGTTCTGGTCGCCACATCTCAAAAAAGATATAGTTGCGATGGAGAAGTTACAGAGATGGTTGACCAAAAGGATAAAGGGGATGGAACCGCTCCCCTATGAGGAACGACTAAAGAGGTTAGGACTGTTCCGCTTGAGGGGGGGATATGATAGAGGTGTTTAAAATCATGAGATGTCTAGAACAGGTAAATTTGAATTGGTTATTTACTCTTTTGGATAATAGAAGGACTTGGGGCACTCTGTGAAATTAGCATGTAGCACATTTAAAACTAATCGGAGAAAGTTCTTTTTCACTCAATGCACAATTAAACTCTGGAATTTGTTGCTAGAGGATGTGGTTAGTGTAGCTGGGTTTAAAAAAGGTTTGGATAAGTTCTTGGAGGAGAAGTCCATTCATTACCTGCCTTTAATCAAGTTGACTTAGAAAATAGCCACTGCTATTACTAGCAGCAGTAGCATGAGATAGACTTAATTTTGGGGTACTTGCCAGGTACTTATAACCTGGATTGGCCACTGTTGGAAACAGGATGCTGGACTTGATGGACCCTTGGTTTTGACCCAGTATGGCATGTTCTTATGATTACTCCCATATCCGAATGCACCACTTTTAATGGTGTTACCTGTGTTTCCAGGTCAATGCTCAGCACTAGCAATACAAGGTTCTCCCTTTTGGACTCTCGTCGTCCCTGAGGGTTTTCACAAAGTGTCTAGCAGTAGCTGTGATCCACTTGAGGAGAAATGGAATTCAGGTTTTCCTTATTTGGACGACTAGATTCTAATCTACTCACAAGTGCAGACTCTACAAGCACTTATTAGACACGATAAGTTGTTTGGAGGACACCTGAGCTTCATGAATAATTACAAGAAGTCCAACATTCAGTTCACTCAGGTTTTCCAATTCATAGGAGCAATCCTATGCATGGCCTTTCTTCCCACTGACAGCACCAACATTTCACACTCCCATGGTACAGTTGAAACAGTGTGTGTGCCCCCTCAGCGCGTCAAGTCCTTACCCTGCTGGTATACCTAGTTCCGCGCACTCATTTACGTATGTGCCACCTACAATGAGGTCTCAAGACACAATGGTCCCAATTCATTTAGCCAGTGTCCAAGAAGGTGGCTATCAAAATGATAAGGGGAATGGAACAGCTCCCCTATGAGGAAAGACTAAAGAGGTTAGGACTTTTCAGCTTGGAGAAGAGACGGCTGAGGGGGGATATGATAGAGGTGTTTAAAATCATGAGAGGTCTAGAATGGGTAGATGTGAATCTGTTATTTACTTTGACCCAGTATGGCATTTTCTTATGTTCTTACAAGAAGCACTTATGCTTTCATCCTTTAAGCCAATGGATAATCCCCACATGAAATATGTAACTTGGAAGGTGGTCTTTCTAATCACAGTGAATTCATCAAGACAAGTTCGGTGAGCTTTCAGGCCTCTGTTCACTATCCCCCATTCTTACAGTTTTACCATGACAGCCGCTTTACAAACACATCCGACCTTCCTACCAAAGGTTGTTTCACTTTTCCACCTGAATCGAATGATCACATTACCTACCTTTTTCCCGAAACTGCATAAAAATGAGGGAGCAACTCCTTCACACTTTAGACTGCAAGAGGGCTTTACCCTATTACAAGAGAAGAACTCATGCAGCTAACAGTTTCACAACTTTGTGTCCTCCAAATGCTCCAGATCTGCTAGTAACAAAGAGGACTTTGACTATTTGGATAACTCAGTGCAATCAATTCTGTTATTCGAAACGCTCAACCGAGTTGACCACCTCCGTCAAAGCACATCAGATGAGAGCCATGGCTGCTTCAATTGCACATCTCCACAAAGTACCGTTACTGGATATTTGTAAAGCAGCCACTTGGTTGTTTCTACATACTTTCATGTTGCACTACTGTCTTGACCAGCAAGCAACTTCAGATGCCGCTTTCAGATCAGCAGTGTTACATTATACGACAGGCGCTTGAGACTGTCCATGGAATTTGCGGGTTGAGTACACGACTAACACGTAATTCTGCAATGGTATCGGCATCCCCCTGCCTCAGCATAGCATCAGTGTGCATAAATCAAATCTAAACTGGGTGGGGGGGGGTTCTTTGACAGGGAAGATGGGAAGATCCATTGTGCTGATGAAGACTTGCTTGTGAAGAAGCATATGTCCTACTGATAAACTGATCCATACACCTGTATAATTGTGTTCATGAAAGGATTCCTTTACAATAAACTTATTTCATTGCATATATAACTGTTTTCAAGTTAGAATGTTGATGCATTGATAGAGGGTATTGTGTTTTAGATATCAGGACATGGTTGAAATGCCCCAAGTTTTTTTGTGTATGAATGAATTATGAATGGGGGTTGTTTGGGGGTTTTAGAAAGGAAGTTAGTATGTAATAGGGATGTGCAATCGTTTCTCCTGAATTAGGCAATGGCAACGAAATTGCCTAATTTGGAATGGTTCAGCACAACCGAAAAAAGATTGATTTTTTTTCTGAAATTTCGGAAAAAATTCGTTTTTGAGTTAGTGCGCGCTAACCTGAAAATCGGGACCCCTGAAAAAAAATAATCCTGAACCACGGGAAAAACGAAATTCCCACGGGGGGCCGAAACGAAGCCAGACAATTTTTACCCGAAGCACATACCTAGTATGTAATAGAGTATTTATATATAGATGAGAAATTTTTGTGTAATTACGGTTACTACATGTCATGAGAGTATTACTATGCATTGGGCATTTGAGCATGTTTATGCATTTAGGAGAAATTGTTTCATTTCTCTAAAATTATTGTAATAAAATTGATGTATTTTTGTAATATATTTGTATTTTTCTCTCATTTGTTATGTTCATTTTTTAATTGACATGCAATTTCATCTGCTCATTTTATATACTTTGACAAAAACATTAATCAACTTTTTTTTTTTTTTAATGTTTTTGGAATGTAAAGACATTGTTGGCCTTCACTAGATAAAAAGAGAGATGCTGAATTCAGGAAACTATGCTGCGAGTGGTTAAGAAAAATTTCGGTAAGTATTCTAAGTCATGTTTAGACTGGTGGTTAGATAGCAAGTTTAAAATAAGAATATTTCTTGAAAACATTTCTGTTTCAAGGTTTTCCCTTTCACACAGTCCCCTTTCCCTTCAGTAGTGATTTAAATACAGATCTCATACACCTAACATTCACACATTCACTAGCCCCCCCCCCCCTCCCTAACTCCTAACCTCCCTCCTCCCTTCTCCCCCCCACCCCTATTTCCTTCCCACCCCCTAACCACCCCTTTCCACCTTGCCTAACAATTAGCTTTCTACTGTGCTTCCCGGAAAGCAAATTTATCAAGACAGCTTTCTGTAAATAAGAACATTTTTACTCACAAATGTGTATATATTCCCTGACAACCATTGTATATACAAATTTATACCTCCTACAAATGTTGATATCAATCATATCTAGCAGAATCTCCCTGCCTCTCTTTTGAATAACCACTATCATGTATCCCACTTAGTTAATTATTACTTGTGTAATCTTCCATATTATTCGTATGTTATTGTTTTTGTTGTTGTTGTTATTTCTACTGTTCCTATTATAATCATGTGACAAATGTAAAGCCTGTTGCTAAGTTCTGTTCCCTGTAAACTGATGAGATGTTCCCAACGTTCGTCGGTATATAAAAGATATTAAATAAATAAAATAAGATCACTTATGTTCAAGATGAATTAGATGCTGACTCGACAGCGGCCGTGTTTCGCAGCCTTGCGGCTGCTTCTTCAGGAGTCAAATAATCTTAATGCGAAATCTATTCATAACAGGACATGTAGTCTTGATGAAATCCTATACGACAATGCTGGGCTAGAGACCTCTCAACCCTACCATGTCAAACGGACCATTTTTTGCGATATTGAAAGGACAATGATGATCTATCCTGCTAGAGAATAGTGCTTGAGGCTATTGCACTTTTGGACTATATCACTAGAATTCCTTTGAGAAAGTATGATGTGAATACACAAGTTGTACATACTTACACACAAATGCAAGCAACACCGGAGGGTGTGCAAGCAACACCGGAGGGTGTGTTTTCCAACATACAGGCTGCAAATGATTGAAAAGACCGGACGGCTCTGTGTGGTTTCACTGAGCACGTCGACAATGGCTTGCTGATGCAGTCCTGTTTTCTCTCAAAATATTTATCCGTTTGTTGGACTTCGCTAAGATATTAGTTTGAAAAATATAATTGATTTGGCAAACGGTGACAATTATATATGGTTGTGTTTAGCGATACCTTTTGTGTTTATGCACTCAAATGGAACAACCCTACCTATAAAAAGGCAACATTACAAATATTAAACCAGGTCCTAAACACCAATACACCTCCGATTAGGAAAACAGAAAAAGCTAAGTTGTGTTAGATTCCCACATAGAAATAATTGTAAACTATATGAAAAAATGTTTCAAAACAGCTGATGAACAGAACATCCTCTAACAGTTAAAAACTATTAAAAATTCTTCAAACACCAATAAAATATTTCAAAACAGCAGACACATCACATAATACCCAATAATTAAAATGGCAGTCAATCAAGAAAAATGAACTTAAAAAGCCACCTTTACTTTACCCACTCCAACAGTTCTCCTACTCCTTTCCCTTGCAGGCCACACCAGAAGCAGCAGTAGCTGCTGAAACTGTCCTCACAGTTCTCTTCTTTAGGGGCCACAACCAGTCTTTTCTCTCTCTCTCACACACCACACCACACTGAGGACCAATTTATGTCTCTCACACACTAATCATCTCCCCAATCAGTCTCTGTCTCTGTCTCTCTCTCTCTTTCACGCACCAGCCGTCTCCCCGATCACACTGTCTCTCTCTCTCTCTCTCTCTCACGCACCAGCTGTCTCCCCGATCACACTGTCTCTCTCTCACGCACGCACCAGCCGTCTCCCCGATCACACACTCAATCACACAATGCTCACGCTCTCTCACAGCCAGCTAAAAACATGCTCCAACTCTCTCGCACACACACATTGACACACACAAGTACCCTCCCTGTCTCACGTACACACAATGCATGCGCATGCCCCCTCCCTGTCGCGTACACTCTACGCACACACAAAGGCCCCCAGCTGAACAGCTAGTCTTTGGCAGCAGCAGTCAGTGGCTCCGATCTTCGGCAACACACCGGTTGAGAGTCGCTGCTCTACTTGTTCTGCATTTGTGATAGGGTGCTCTTTGTGAGGATTTGGACCAGTTGGTGAAAAATCTGGGAGACCCTAGTCCCCAATGACTGAGGATAATGGTCTGTCTTTTTATAGGGCTGGCAGGAGTCTGGGGCAGTTTAGAGCTTCCAGGCGTTACACGCCAGATCAGTACCGTATTTTTCGCTCCATAAGACGCACCTAGGATTCAGAGGGGGAAAATTAAAAATAAATAAATAAATTTGTGCTAAACCGGCTCTGGTCTGGGCGTCTTATGGAGCAAATTAGGGGAGTGCATAGCTTTTTTTTTTCTCCCCATTTTGTTTTCGGGTCTGGGGAGGGCCATTTCGGTCCACTCCCCAGATCAGAAAACTTTTCTTTCTCTGGGAACCCCTCCCTCCCCAAAAAAACCCCATCCCCACCCTCCTGACCCCCCCCCCAAGACCTGCCGACTTAATTTACTGCAACCCCCCACCCTCCTGACCCCCCCAAGACCTGCCGACTTAATTTACTGCAACCCCCCACCCTCCTGACCCCCCCAAGACCTGCCGACTCAATTTACTGCAACCCCCCACCCTCCTGACCCCCCCCAAGACCTGCCGATTTAATTTACTGCAACCCCCCACCCTCCTGACCCCCCCAAGACCTGCCGACTTAATTTACTGCAACCCCCCACCCTCCTGACCCCCCCCAAGACCCGAGACCAACCAATAGCAGCGGTCGGTCCCAGTGACATAGTGAGGGCAAAGGGCCGTCGGCGCCATTTTGATTACTGGCAGCCGACGGCCCACGCTCAGGAGATCGTTCCCGGACCGCTCCTGGACCCCCGCTGGACCACCAGGGACGTTTGGCAGGTCTTGGGGGGGTCAGGAGGGTGGGGGGTTGCAGTAAATTAAATCGGCAGGTCTTGGGGGAGTCAGGAGGGTGGGGGTTTGTTAGATTTTTGTGTTTTTTTTTAAATATTCGCTCCATAAGACGCACATACATTTTCCTCCCACCAGCTAAGTTACGGCTCGTCATTTTAAATTTGTCATGTACAGAACAGTTTTACTTCAAAGCAGCTATCACGTAGCAACACTACGCTGATTAGATCAAGTCTATTAGATTGAGAATACATCGGCACTGAAGGCACAATCAATACAATTTTTCCGCATTGATCAAATCAAGTCCTGGTAAAATGAATTGCCCCTGAGGCAGCTCTGTGCAAGGGAGCGAAACTCGGCCAGAGTCGGGCATTTTAATAAAGGGCTTGTTATCATCCGATTCCTATTGTCATCACCATTTTTAGGGGACAGCACATTTTATTTTCAGTTTTGTGACTGTATTAGGGCTTGTTTCATAAGTGTGCATCTAGGAATATAAACTCATAAATGTTTTTTATTTTTAAAGGGAAATAATGGTTGTGTCATTTTGATCAGTTACTTTGTAGAAAGAACATTTAATAAAATAGAATTTCATTTCCATAGGATGAATGTGGAAGCAGCTTTCCTCAGGTTGTTGCCTCTTTGTTTCTTTCTCCTGGTGGTGCCAAGTTTGTTCAACTTATGTACCATTTTGCAAGATATGTTGTGTTACAGCACGTTAAGAGAGATGTAGAAGGTAAGTTGAAATTGAATGTAAATTGAGCATGCCTCTTCTCTAAGATGGACCCCTGAATATTCTCAGTTTGTGGTACTATCAATGACTGCTATTAAATGGAGGAAGAATTCCTTTAGAGTTTTAAATATATTTGAAAAATGATATGCATTTCAAAGTTCTAAACTCGAATTCTCAAACTCCAAAACCACTGCTTTGGGCATTTGCCTTAAGGATTGAAACAACCTGTTGTCAGTGTGTTCAAGGGAGTCACAGTGTGTAAGTCTTTCAAATCTAGGTTGCTGGTTCAAATCCAGCTCAGTTCAGGAGGGACTTAAAACGATGGTCTGTCTGAAATGAGATGGCAGTCTATCTAGTTCCAGGGGCCATAGCAGAAACTTTCAAACCATGGCCTGTGTCAGACTCCTAGGAATCTGAATTGTGATGCATACCTGATCTCTAATTTCAAAAGCAAACCCAAAGAGAAGAAATACGCTTCTTATCTACTAGCATATGGAGATAATCTAAGCAGTGTGTGTGTGTGGGTTTTTTTTTTTTTTTTTTTTTTACACATTTATTTATTTTACTTATTTAAGGTTTTTATATACCGGCATTCATGAAACGATCACATCATGCTGGTTTACATATAAACAGGGGTGCAGTAAATACATCAAAAACAGAAATAATGTGTCGAAGAAAAGCAGTTACAATTAACAAGGGCTATTGAACTGGGAGCAGAGGAAATAAAGTTAGTTTAGTAGAGACTAAATTATATACAAGGAGATGAAGTACAGCTGCTGTGTTGGATATGTTGATGGCGAGGTGCATTAATTTAAGTCCGGGAAAGCTTGGATAAACAGCCAAGTCTTGAGTCTTTCTCTAAAGGTTAGGAGACAGGGCTCCTGTCTGAGATCGGGAGAGATGGAGTTCCATAACGGTGGGCCAGCTGTGGAGAGGGCTCGATCTCTTAAGGTAATGTGTCTAGTGGTTTTAGTAGGGGGTACATGGAGGGATCCTCTGTATGCGTCTCTGGTAGGTCTTGTGGAGTTGTGTAAGCGGAGAGGAAATTGTAGGTCAATTGTGGTGTGGTGATGGATGATTTTGTATATAAAGGAGATGGATTTGTAGATGATTCAGAAGTGGATTGGTAACCAATGAAGGTCTTTTAGAATTGGGGAAATATGGTCTCTTTTCCTGGTGTTTGTTAGTAAATGGGCTGCTGCATTTTGTACCATTTGGAGCGGTTTTGTGTAGGAGGAAGGGAGACCAAGTAAGATAGCGTTGCAGTAATCTAACTTTGAGAAAATAATTGCTTGGAGGATCGTTCTGAAATCTTGGGCGTGGAAGAGAGGCCTTATCCTTTTTAAAACTTGGAGTTTGTGGAAGCAGTCTTTGGTCGTTCTGTTGATGGAGGCTTTGAAGTTCAACCTGTTGTCAATTATCACTCCTAAATCTCTCACTTGAGTGGTTGATGGGTTGGTTAGATAAGAAGCGGTGAGATTGCTGTTCTCTGGAGATATGAGTAGTAGTTCGGTCTTGGAGGAGTTTAGTACTAGATTTAGGCTATTGAGGAGACGTTTGATTTCTTGGTGGCAGGATTCCCAGTAGTCGAGGGTTTTTGAGTATGAGCCTTTGATGGGGATCAGGATCTGGATATCGTCTGCGTAGAGAAAGTGTTTTAGGTTGAGGTTGGTGAGGAGTTGGCAAAGTGGTAGAAGGTAGATGTTAGAGTGTCGGGGATAGAGAGGAGCCTTGTGGGACTCCTACGGATGAGTCATGGCGTGAAGATTCTTTGTTCTGGATTTTGACCTTGTAACCTCTGTTGCTGAGAAACTATTTGAACCAAGATAGAGCAGATCCGGAAATTCCTATGGCAGCTAACTGGGTGATGAGGATGGAGTGGTTGATGGTATCGAAGGCTGACGAAAGGTCCAGAAGGACCAGCAGAAAAGATTGACCTTTGTCGAGACCCAGGATGAGGAAGTCTGTTAGGGAAGTAAGGAGGGATTCTGTGCCTAGGTTTTTACGGAATCCATATTGCGAGGCGGAAAGGAGTTTATTATCTTCAATGTAGTCCGATAGTTGAGAGTTCACAAGCCTTGCCATAATCTTAGCAATGAAGGGGAGATTGGCTATTGGGCGAAAATTGCTAGGATCTTTTGGGCCCAAATTTTGTTTTTTTTAGGAGTGGTTTGAGTGACGCCAGTTTGAGGTCGTCTGGGAAAGAACCGTGGGAGAGAGAGCAGTTAATGATGTCTGCCAGTGTTTTGGAGATAGTCTGGGATTGTGAGAAGAAGTTTCGTGGGGATATGATCCGCCGGGTGAGAGGAGGGTTTCATTCTTCTTAGAACAACTTGAATCTCAGAGGAGGAAATGGGTTCGAAAGCTTCGAGGTGGATATTTTTGATGGGAGGCTGCAAAGCCGATGGTAGGGGGGCGATCTTGGGAGGGTAGTTGGGTAAGAAGGCTGATTTTGTTTTGGAAAAACAATGCGAGTTCTTCGGCTTTGGATTGTGCTTGGTTACTGGGAAATTCTGGGGGGGCGACCTTAGTGAGGCTAGATACATAGGCAAATAGGGCTTTAGCGTCAAAGACCAGGTTATGAATTTTGGACGCATAAAAATCCCTTTTTGATTTGGAGGTGGAGGACGTGTACAGGTGTAGCGTAAATTTGTAGGCGGAGAGCGTGCTAGCGCATGGTGTTTTACGCCACTTGGCTTCTTTCTGTCTTAAACTTTGTTTAAGCCTTCTCAGGTCGTTAGTGAACCAGGGTTGTCTTTTAGAGGCATTTGAGTGGGATTTTTTTATTGCTAGAGGACAGAGCTTGTTAGCTGTGGATTCTGTGATGACATTCCAAGAACGGAGAGCAGTGTTAGGGTCGGTGAGGTATATGGAGGGAAGGTGTGGAACCAAGTGACTGTTGAGGTCTTCAGAGGAGCATGATCTCCTGTAAGGAAAGGAAGGTGAGGGTATGTGAGGGGCGATGGTTTGTTCCAGCGAGAAAGAAGTTGAGATCAGGGAGTGTTCCCTGTACGTACCTGGATCAGTCCAGACAGTGGGTTATATCCCCCGACCAGCAGATGGAGTCAGAACAGAGTTTGAGAGCGTCAGCATATAGAGTAGTGCACCCTCTGCTGGAGCTCAGTATTCTTCTGACTCCAGCAGATGTGAGTGGGGGGATCCACTAGCTCCCCCAGATTGACAGGGTTTCTTCATTTTTGGTTATTTCTTTCTTTTTCTCCACAGTATTTCCCTGTCTTATGTTTCTCTTCATTTTGGATCCTTAAAATTAAAAAAAAAAAAAAAAGACTTCAATTTTTGAGGAGGCGTGTGTCTGTGGCTCTGCCTTCTCTATTCTGTACTCCTTTCCTCTTCCGTTGGGGTAAGTGGAAGTTTTTTGAGTTTCTTTCTCTACAGGTTTGCTTCTTTTTAGTGGTGCCCCGTGGATGCCGGTGGTTCCGGCCGCTCCACGCGTCGTTTGTGGGTCCCGTGTTTCGCAAGCTCCGCCCGCGGGTGTGTGCTCAACTGAAACGGGGGTTTTCCCCCGCAGTTCCTGGACCCCTTCGGCAGGTTGTTAGGGCCATTCCAGGCCCCCCGCGGCACTAGCTCGTTTTTGGCCCCCCCCCCCCGAGGCTTTTTTCCCGGTGCTGACATGCCGCGGTCCTCGAGGTGTGAGGCCTGCGACGAACCGGGGAATCAATTTCTGAGGGAGGGGCTTTGTGAGCGGTGCTTCCCCGACGGGGAAGGCACCCTGCAGTCCTCCGGTGCGATTTCGGACCTGCCTCCTCCTCAGCCCGGGCGGTGCGGGCCAGCCACGACGTCGCCTTTGGCGGGAACGGCGGCCATTTTAGGGGGACAGCGTGAGACGGACTCGCTCCCAGATGCAGACAGGATTGGTTGCACTGGCTCTCAACAGGCTTTGCCCCCGGCGGGGGATTTGCCCGACTGGGGCTCCCAGGACGGTCCCCCCCCAGGGATTCCAATCAGCTCTCCGTTTTTCTCACCTGATTTTATTCTGGCAATGCACATGGCTTATTTGCAGGGTATGGGAGCGCAGGCGCCGAATCCCCTGGGGGCCCCTCCCCCCAAGGTTCCTAAACTTGCTGTTGGTCTCACCGCCTCGCCCGTTATGCCTGGATCCCTGCCGGGTCCCTCTCCCGTGCCACCCCGGCATACCACGGGGGCGGCTTCGCCGGTGAGAGACGACTCCCCGGAACCCCCGGAGACGCATCCGGATGGACATGCGGAGGGGGATGACCCTCGAGCCCTACGGATTTTTCAAAAAGAAGAGCTGGATGAACTCATCCACCATATTATTCAGGAGCTGGACCTCGACCCACCTCCAGATCCGCCGATCCCTGTGGCTCCTGCCGTTGCCACCTCTTCTCGCAAAGGGGATCCAGTACTTGCCACCCTCTGTCCTAGGGCAAGGGCTTTCCCTATCCATGAGTCCTTCCTACAGCTTCTCACCAGGGAGTGGGACATTCCCGAGGTGTCCTTGAAAGTCACACGCGCCATGGAAAAGCTATACCCGCTCCCTGAGGATTTTTTGGATCTTATCAAGGTGCCCAAGGTGGATTCAGCGGTGTCGGCAGTGACCAAGAGGACGACCATCCCGGTCACGGGTGGAACGGCCCTGCGGGATACGCAGGACCGTAAACTAGAAACCTTCCTCAAGAGGGTCTTCGAATTCTCCGCCCTAGGTATGGGCGCCGTGATGTGCAGTTCGCTCGCGCAAAGGGCCAGCTTACTCTGGGTATAGCAGCTTCTCACCTCTCAGGAGTTGCCCCCCGAAGAGGCCGCCCAGGCGGACCGTCTGGAATCTGCCATGGCATACGGGGCGGGCGCCTTGTATGATCTCTTTCGCGTAATGGTTTCGGTTGTAGCAGCCCGACGGCTCTTGTGGCTTCGCAACTGGGCGGCGGATGCTTCCTCCAAGTCTAGCCTTGGCTCCCTCCCCTTTCGGGGGAAGTTTTTATTTGGAGAGGACCTGGATCAGATCATCAAGTCACTGGGGGAAAATTCGGTGCATTGGCTGCCGGAGGATAGACAGCGTTCCTTCAGGACATTTTCTTCCGGTAGAACCAGGGCCAGCCAGGGCACAGCGACGTTATAGGTCTTACCAGCAGTCCGGTTCCCGGACACAGCCGACAAGATCCCAGCCTTGGTCTCGTTCCTTTCGTGGGCGGTGGCCCGTGAGAGAGGGTCCAGGGCAGGGAAATCCGCCCACAAAGTCCTGCCAATGATGCCATAGGAGCCCACTTCTCACCTCCCCGGATCGGAGGCCGCCTCATGGACTTCTACGAGGAGTGGGCAGTTATCTCCACGGACCAGTGGGTGCTGGACACCATAAGAGACTGTTACGCCTTGGAGTTTGTCCGCCCCCCGAGGGACCGGTTCTTCTCCCCCTGCGGTTCGGATCTCAAGAGGATAGCGGTTCAACAAACACTAGACCGACTGCAGGAAATAGGGGCCATCGTTCCCGTCCCCTTCGAGGTGGGCTTGGGCCACTATTCCATTTACTTCATCGTTCCCAAAAAGGACGGTTCCTTTTGGCCCATCCTGGACTTGAAGGAGGTAAACAAGGCCCTCAGGGTCAGCCGGTTCTGCATGGAGACTCTTCGATCAGTGATTGCCTCAGTGCACAAGGGAGAATTCCTCGCTTCACTGGATCTCTCGGAAGCATACTTGCACATTCCCATCCTGCCGGCTCACCGGCGGTATCTTCGCTTCAAGATTCTCGGTCAACACTTTCAGTTCAAGGCGCTTCCCTTTGGTTTGGCGACCGCACCTCGGACCTTCACAAAGATCATGGTAGTGGTGGCGGCGGCCCTCCGCAAGGAGGGTATCCTAGTACATCCGTACCTAGACGACTGGCTGATTCGAGCGAAGTCCTTCTCACATGGTCAGACCTCAGTGGCCAGAGTAGTACAATTCCTACGCTCTCTGGGCTGGGTGGTGAACCTTCCAAAGAGTTCCCTTGTGCCCTCGCAACACCTGGATTTCTTAGGAGCGAGCTTCAATACCCGGCGGGGTATGGTGTTCCTGCGCCAGGACAAGGTGCAAGCCCTGAGGGAGCACGTGTCTCGGTTTTCGGCTTTGGAAGAACCAACCGCCTGGAATTATCTGCAGCTCCTGGGAGTAATGCCCTCCACCATCGACATGGTACCCTGGGCGTTTGCACACCTGCGTCCACTGCAGGCGTCCCTGCTATCCCGTTGGAAACCAGTCTCCCAGGAGTATCAGGTGATCCTGCCGCTTCCACCATTAGCCAGGAAAAGCCTGGATTGGTGGCTTGTCCCCTCGCATCTGGCTCGGGGAGTCTCGCTCGAGGTTCCCAATTGGGTGGTGGTGACCACCAATGCCAGCCTCGCGGGATGGGGTGCCGTCTGCGAAAGAAGCGCCACGCAGGGGACTTGGACGCCAGAGGAGGCAAAGTGGCCGATCAATCGCCTGGAAACGAGAGCCGTGCGTTTCGCTCTCCAGCATTTTCTTCCCCTGGTGCGACACAGAGAGGTGAGGATCCTCTCGGACAACGCCACCACCGTGGCCTACATCAATCGGCCTCTCGCTTTCGCTTCAGGGGTCAGCATCGCTTCACTTCTCGAGGGCGGGGCGGTAATCCTAGGGGGTCTTCTCGTGCGCAGTCCTGGTCGCAGTCCTTTCGTGGCAGGCGGCCCTTTCGCGAGGGCCAGCCCATGCGTACCACCGCTAAACCTGCCACACAATGAAGTTCAGCCGGCCCATCCCTCGGTCCCTTACCTCGGCGGACGCCTCTCCCTGTTTTTCGAGGAATGGGTCAAAATCACTTTGGATCAGTGGGTCCTCGACATTATCAGGGACGGGTACGCTTTCGACCATGTCAGGGAACTTCCAGATGTCTTTCTGTTCTCACCTTGCGGCCGGGCCAAGAGGGACGCGGTGGTCCAGGCTCTCTCCAAGCTTCTGGATCTGGGGGCGGTGGTCCCAGTCCCAGAAAGGGAAATTGGCGCCGGCCAGAATTCTATTTACTTCACCGTGCCCAAAAAGGACTGTTCCTTCCGCCCAATCCTGGACCTCAAGAGGGTCAATCAAGCCCTCAAGATCCCCCACTTTCGCATGGAAACCCTGCGGGCGGTCATTGCGGCGGTCCGTCCAGGAGAGTTCCTTGTTTCCCTCGATCTCGCAGAAGCATATTTTCATATCCCCATCCACCGCAACTACCAGAAGTTTCTCAGATTCCACATTCTCAACCAGGACTTCCAGTTTCGAGCTCTCCCCTTCGGTCTTGCGACCGCTCCTCGCACCTTCACGAAGGTAATGGTAGTAGTGGCTGCGGCCTTGCGCCGGGAAGGGATTCTCGTCCATCCCTATCTGGACGATTGGCTCATCAGGGCCAAGTCGGAGACCTCTTGCCGGCGGGCGGTGGATCAAGTCCTGGAGCTCCTTGCCTCTCTCGGGTGGATAGTGAACTTTTCCAAGAGCAAGCTTCAGCCCTCCCAGGAGATGGATTTTCTTGGAGCACACTTCGACACCCGAGTAGGCAAGGTTTTCTTACCTTGGGCGCGAGCCCTCAAACTGATCGGTCAGGTTCAGGATTTGATTGTGCTCTCTTCACCGACGGCCCGGGATTATCTCCAAGTCCTGGGCTCCATGGCTTCCACCATCGATCTGGTCCCCTGGGCTTTTGCTCATATGCGTCCATTACAGAAAGCTTTGCTGTCTCGGCAACCAGTGTCTGAGCAGTTCCACGTAGTCCTTCCCTTCTTGGAGTCTACTACCGACGAATTACAGTGGTGGCTGTCCCTTCCTCATCTCCTACAAGGGATGCCTCTTCAAGCTCCACAGTGGACGATAGTAACCACGGATGCTAGCTTGTTGGGCTGGGGGTGCGGTCTGCCTATCTCAGTCCACCCAGGGGACATGGTCCCAGACTCAGTCGCGCTGGCACATCAATCGGCTGGAAACTTTGGCGGTCCGCCTGGCCCTTCAGGAGTTCCTTCCTCTGATCCGCGACAAGGCGGTACGAGTCCTGTCCGACAACTCCACCACAGTCGCCTACATCAGTCGCCAAGGGGGCACTCACAGTCCCCTGGTAGCCTTAGAAGCCAGCCGCCTACTCGCTTGGGCGGAGCGTCACCTACAGTGCCTTGCGGCCTCTCACATCGCCAGAAAAGACAATGTTCAAGTCGACTTCCTCAGCCGGCAGTTGCTCGATCCGGGAGAATGGGAACTCTCGGATGCGGCCATGGCTCTGATAGTGGACAGGTGGGGTGGTCCTCATTTCGACCTCATGGCAACTCTTCGCAATGCCAAAGCCAATCAGTTCTTCAGCCGCTGGAGGGAACACGGCGCAGAGGGCGTGGACACTCTGGCTCTCCCTTGGCCGGCGGACGTGCTTCTGTACGTGTTCACCCCTGTGGCCTCTGCTAGGGAAAGTTCTCAGGAGAATCTAAGTCCACCGGGGTCCGGTGATTCTCGTCGCTCCCGAGAGGCCGCGAAGGCCGTGGTTTGCGGATCTCATCAATCTAGTGGTGGACGGGCTCCTGCGCCTCAGTCAATCTCCCTCGTCTCCTCCAGCAGTGGCCTGTATTTTTCGACCAGGCCGATCGCTTCTGTCTAGCGGCCTGGCTTTTGAACGGCGTCGCCCGAGGCGCAAAGGTTATAGGGAGGAGGTCATCTCCACCCTGCTGCGAGCCTGGAAGCAGTCGACTTCTCTGGCCTATGTGCGCATCTGGAAGGTCTTTGAGTCCGCATGTATGGAGGCGGGCGTCCCGGCGCGCTCCGCCTCGATTCCTTTGGTTCTTTCTTTCCTTCAGAAGGGTCTCTTTAAGGGTCTCTCCTTCAGTTCTTTACGCGTTCAAGTCTCTGCGCTTGGCTCTCTCCTGGGTCGGGTGGATGGTCATGCCTTGGCTGCTCACCCGGACATCATTCGTTTCCTGAGGGGCGTTAGACACCTCCGCCCTCCCTCTCGGGCCACGTGTCCATCTTGGAGTCTCAACCTCGTCCTTCGTGCTCTCTGTGCGGCTCCCTTTGAGCCTCTTCGCCACTCTACGCTCAAGGATCTTACTCTTAAGACTGGCTTTCTAGTCTCTATCTCCTCTGCACGTTGTATTTCCAAGCTTCAGGCGCTGTCCTGTCGGGAGCCCTTCTTGCGTTTTTCTGATTCCGGGGTCTCTCTCAGGACGGTTCCTTCCTTCTTGCCTAAGGTTGTCTCCGCTTTTCACGTTAACCAGTTGGTGGAACTCCTCGCGTTCTCTCCGGAGGAGATTGCGGGTACGGCTGGGTGCGACCTCCGTCGACTGGATGTCAAGCGAGTCTTGCTAAGTTATCTTCAAGTCACCAATGACTTTCACGTTTCGGACCATCTCTTCGTCCTTTGGAGTGGTCCCAACCGGGGTAAACAGGCTTCTAAGACCACGATTGCGCGGTGGTTGAAGGAAGCCATTTCCTCGGCATATCTTTGTCAGGGTCGTCCACTTCCTGAGGGTCTGAAAGCCCATTCTCTGCCGTTCTCAGGCTACTTCTTGGGCGGAGAGTCAGTCTGTGTCTCCACAGGAGATTTGCAGGGCTGCCACTTGGACGTCTCTGCACACTTTTGCTCGGCACTACCGTCTGGATGTACACGCTCCAGTGTTCGGTTCTTTTGGGCAGCAAGTGCTTCGAGCGGGACTGTCTCGGTCCCACCCAGTTTAGGGAAGCTTTGGTACATCCCACTGTCTGGACTGATCCGGGTACGTACAGGAAAGGAAAATTAGTTCTTACCTGTTAATTTTCGTTCCTGTAGTACCATGGATCAGTCCAGACGCCCTTCCCTGTCTGTCTTCTGTCCTCTCGAAGCTTGTTTTCTTGCAGGTCTGCAGATTTCATATTTTCCTTGGTGCAAGATTACTGAGCGTTTACACTGGAAGCCTTGGTGGTTATTTTATACCAAGTTTATGCAAGAGCTTATAGGTATGCTATGCTTCTACATTAATCTATGGCTGCTCCGTTGAGCTTTTGGTTTCTTGCTTGATCCTATTCTTGGCTTTATTGTTTTCTGCTTTGACATAAGTTATACTGAAGGGTGAGAGGATAGGCTCTGTCCTGATATAGGGCATCCTGCAAGTTCTAGTCTGTCTCCACCTGCTGGAAAGGAGGCTCAACCCACTGTCTGGACTGATCCGTGGTACTACAGGAATGAAAATTAACAGGTAAGAACTAATTTTCCTTTTTGCTTCAGGTCTGTGGCTTCAGCTATAGCATGGAGATTGTGGCTTAGGCATTGGTTGGCAGATTCTGGGTCCAAAGCCCAGCTTAGCTAGTTTCTCTTTGAGGTTAATTAGTTTTGGATGTTAGTCAAGGGCTTAGGGAAAGCTCAGAAACTTTTAGAGGATAGAGCTCGTTCATTTTCCTGAGCCAGTGGAGGTCATGCTTTATTTTCAAGAGGCCAGAAGGTACAAACCAGGAAAGAAATATGCTTCTCAAGCTAACATGTTTAAGAGTCAGTTTTTTTGGGAGGCCAAAAAGCCAAAGAATCTCTTCCAAGCCCAACCGCACAGCCCAAGGAAGGTCAATGGCTCTCCTCTTTGGTAGTGCCAGTGGGTAGCCAGCTTCAAGGATATTATCAGGTCTGCACACGTTAGTCCAGTGGGTCTTGGATGAGATACAGGTTGACTGTGCTTTGAATTGTGCCTTTTTTCTCTTTTTTTCAACAAGAGGTTTGTGGTAGTCTATTCTGGATGACCTTAGTGGTATTTGTTTCGCCCGAAGGTTATGGTCGGTATTTCTTTTACTTTGTGATTCTATTTAAACTTATTCTCAATCTGAAAGGAGCCAACTGAGACCTTTATATATCCCCTACCTGTATGGAATCTCTGGCCCCTATCTCTACCCGTAAGGAAGAGCAAGTACCACCTTCTCTGGCTATTTTAGAGGCTTATTTTCATATGCCCATCAAGGACGAGCATTAGGGTACCTTCGCTTCTGTATCCTTGGCAAGCTTTTCTGGTTCACTTGGTTCTAGGTGTCTTGTGAAACTTTTTCCTATGTGGTAGTACTGATTGTGACTGGCTTTTGGAAAGAAGATTTATGGTCTCTTTTTGTATCTCGACAATTAGTTGAAAAGGGACTGGTCTTCTGAGAATACCAGATGAAGGGTGGTGCAGGTCTTGGAGGCCTGGGCTGGGTGGTGAAGTTTGCACAAGAACAAGCTTGTTCCTGCTCAGTCCTTCGAGTATCTTCTTGATACCAAATCTAGCTAAGTTCACTTGTTTCAGGGAAGAAGAGCCAAAATATCAATGCAGGTGCAGTCTCTTCTTTCTCAGAACATAAGAAATTGCCATGCTGGGTCAGACCAAGGGTCCATCAAGCCCAGCATCCTGTTTCCAAAAGAGGCCAAACCAGGCCACAAGAACCTGGCAATTATCCAAACACTAAGAAGATCCCATGCTACTGATGCAATTAATAGCAGTGGCTATTTTCTAAGTCAGCTTAATAGCAGGTAATGGACTTATCCAAACCTTTTTTGAACCCAGCTACACTAACTGCACTAATCACATCCTCTGGCAACAAATTCCAGAGCTTAATTGTGCATTGAATGAAAAAGAATGTTCTCAGATTAGGCTTAAATGTGCTACTTGCTAACTTTATGGAGTGCCCTCTAGTCCTTCTGTTATCGGAAAGAGTAAATAACTGATTCACATCTACTCATTCAAGACCTCTCATGATTTTAAAGACCTCTATCATATATCCCCGCTCAGCCATCTCTTCTCCAAGCTGAACAACCCTAACCTCTTCAGCCTTTCCTCATAGGGGAGCTGTTCCATCCCCTTTATCATTTTGGTTGCTCTTCTCTGTACCTTCTCCATTGCAACTATATCTTTTTTGTGATGCGACCAGAATTGTACCCAGTATTTAAGGAGCAGTCTCACCATGGAGCGATACAGAGGTATGACATTTTCCATTTTACTAACCATTCCCTTCCAAATAATTCCTAACATTCTATTTGCTTTTTTGACTGCTGCAGCACACTGAGCTGACGATTACAAAGTATTATCCACTATGATGCCTAGATCTTTTTCCTGGATGGTAGCTCCTAATATGGAACCTAACATCTTGTAACTACTCCCTATAATGCAATACCTTGCACTTGTCCACATTAAATTTCATCTGCCATTTGGATGCCCAATTTTCCAGTCTCTCACAAGGTCCTCCTGTAATGTATCACAATCCGCTTGTGATTTAACTAATCTGAATAATTTTGTATCATCTGCAAATTTGATAACCTCACCCGTCTTATTCCTTTCCAGATCATTTTATAAATATATTAAAAAGCACCGGTCTAAGTACAGATCCCTGAGGCACTCCACTTTTTACCCTTTTCCACTGAGAAAATTGACCATTTAATCCTACTCTCTGTTTCCTGTCTTTTAACCAGTTTGTAATCCACGAAAGGGCATTGCCTCCTATCCCATGACTTTTTAGCTTTCTTAGAAGCCTTTCATTGAGGGACTTTGTCAAACGCCTTCTGAAAATCCAAATATACTACATCTACCAGTTCACCTTTATCCACATGTTTATTATCCCCTTCCAAAAAACTGAAGCAGATTTGTTAGACAAGACTTCCCTTGGGTGACTGTGTTCCATTAAACCATGTCTTTCTACATGCTCTATGATTTTGATCTTCTGAATAGTTTCCGCTATTTTTCCTGGCACTGAAGTCAGGCTCACTGGTCTATAGTTTCCCGGATCGCCCCTGGAGCCCTTTTTAAATATTGGGGTTACATTGGCCACCCTCCAGTCTTCAGGTGCAATGGATGATTTAATGGTAGGTTACAAATTTTAACTAATAGATCAGAAATTTCATTTTTTTAGTTCTTTTAGTACCTTGGGGTGCATACCATCCTGTCCAGGTGATTTGCTATTTTTTAGTTTGCCAATCTGGCCTACTACATCTTCCAGGTTCACAGTGATTTGGTTCAGTTCATCTGACTCATCGCTCTTGAAAACCATCTCTGGAACTGGTATCTCCCCATCATCGTCATTAGTAAACACGTAAGCAAAGAATTCATTTAGTCCCCCAAAAGGGAGACCCCAAAAGCTTGGGATTACTTTCAGTTCCTATGGTCCCTGGCAGCCACCTTTGATTTGGATCTATGGACCAGGGCCTAATTATGGCCAGTGAAGGTGTCTGTCCTGTCTCGCTGATCTCCACCGTCCTCAGGCCGCAAAGTTATTCTTCCCCTTCTGGTATCATTGATAAGAAGCTAGACTTACATAAGACCAGTAAAATTGCCAGAGTGGGTCAGACCAAGGGTCCATCAAGCCCAGTATCCTATTTCCAACAGTGGACAATCCAGGTTACAAGTATCTGGCAGGATCCCAAACAGTATATATAGATCCCATGCTACTTTTCTCAAGTCCATCTGCTTAATAACAGTTTGACTCTCTAAGCACTTGTCCAAACTTTTTTATTTTTTTTTTTTTAAACACAGATATGCCAGCTTATTTTACCACATCTTCCGGTGATGATTTCCAGAGCTTAATTGTGTTTGTTTAAAATCATTTATATCCTCCAGTTGTGTAAGATAGAATTTTCTCTGCTTTTTGTTTTACATTTTGTACTTTCTAACTTCATGAATTGTCCCCTAATTTTTGAATTTGAAAAGTAACATGTATTTACATATACCCATTCTATTTCACTCATGATTTTATGGATCTCTTATCCTCCCTCAGGTCCCTTCTCCAAACTGAACAGCCCTAGCCTCTTTAGCCTGTCCTCATTTAAGGAGCCATTTTCCTAGGACAAGCAGGATGGTAGTCCTCACATGTGGGTGACATCATCTGATGGAGCCCGACACGGAAAACTTTGACTGGCAGACTGAGCATGCCCAGTCTGCTGCTATATGCGTGAGGTCCCCCTTCAGTCTCTTCTTTTCCGCGGTGCAGTAGCCTCAGGGTGTTGGAGCTCCAACTCCTTGAAATTGTTTTCAACCTTTTCGGGGTTTTTTCGCTTCGGGTCCCCCTTTGCGTTTGGTTTTTCCATTCAGTAGGTACTATTAATTTTGCCTTTCATTCTTCGCGGTCGATTCCCGACCTTTTTGCACCATGGTGCCAGTCTGTCGTCTGACTGCGTGCCGGCCTCTCTCTCTCTTTTTTTTTTTTTTTTCCTGTGGCGTCAGGTTTTCGGTGCCCCCATTGCCCACTGTTCCAGAGCGCTATTGGCAGCTCCCGAGCCGCCATCGATGCGACACCAGTCACTGGAGGCCCCATCCTCTGGTGCCCTGGTAGCACAAGGCGTTCCACACCAGCAATGGTGCAGGGTGCCATGCCACCTCGTGATCTTTCAGAGGATGTGCCTGCCACGCCTTGTCCCCCTCCATCAGACCTAACCAGCCAGGACTTTCAGGAGGAGCTGAACCACAGGGTGCAATCGGCGGTGCTAAAAGCACTACAAAGCGTTGGGCTCCTGGTGCTACTGGCCCCCAAACAGTGCCCAAGCCTCCGCCATTGATGCTCGTACCCCTGCTGGAGCCGTCTGGATGTCCTTCTCAGCGCCCTACGATGCAACTGGTGCCGAGAGGCCTTCGATGCCTTTTCGGCCAGCGACGCCCTCCACCAGAGCGAACCCGGGTCCTCAGAGGAGGATGAGGCCTCGCGGACCGGGAACCCTTGCTCGCATTTCCCCGTGGTGCCGGCGGTTTCCCCAGGCGTACCACGGCTGATGCCCCCTCGATGCTGGGGGTTTTCATCGATGCTGTCTGTGCCCCCGAGGCCTTTGGTGCCCTTGGGGTCTAGGCCCCAGTGAGGAGGAGGGTGCTTATGAATCGTGGGGCAATGACTCTTCAAACTCATCATCTGAGTATTCTGATGACCCCCTCTCGGAGCCTTCCCTCCGGAGGAGTGGCATCTGTCCCCACCCGATGACCTGTTATTTGCCAGCTTTGTAAGGGCGATGGCAGAGGCCATTCCCTTCCAGCTTCTGTCTGAGGAGGATACCCATACTAAGATGCTGGAGGTCCTCCAGTTCATTGATGCTCCCAAGGAAATCGAGGCGGTGCCGGTCCATGACATCTTTAAAGAGCTCCTCCTCCACATGTGGGGAACACCCGATTTCCCTGTACGTACCAGGATCAGTCCAGACTGTGGGTTATGCTCCCAGTCCAGCAGGTGGAGTCAGAAGCAAAAGCTTGAGGGGAGGTCCTATATGATTTCACCCCCTGTGCCTCAATCCTCAGTATCTTCTGACTCCAGCAGGTGTGAGCAGGGGACTGACCAGTCCCCAGCACAGGTTTTTAGGGTTTAGGCCTTTTTCCTGTAATTTTGAGGGATCAAGAAAAAAATTTTTTTTTAATATATATATATATATATATATATATATAAAAATTGGTTTCAGACACTTCGGTCTGGGACTGGGTTGAGAGGAACTTGTTGACTGGCTATTTTCTGTTCCTTTCCCCTGTTCTTTATCCCTGTTTCTGTTTATTGGGGTAAGTGTTTCATTTTTACTTACAGCTAACGTCATTTTCACCTCTTGCCGGTTCGTTCGGCACTGGAGGGCGGCGATATTGGTTAAGATTCCTGTCAGGTTTGCTGTCTACTCCCTCCGAACCCCCCCCTCCCGGGCCCGTCGTGGGATACCGACCCGCGGCCCCGCGACGTGCCATTCCCCGGGGCCGCCGGCTTCTGGGAGGTCCTTTCCCTGGCAGCTCTCACGGTCGGTAGGAGGGGGGCGGGTGATTGAGCGTTGTTCACGCAAATCACCATTGGTTTATTGTATTTGTATTTATTTTGTTGTTATTTTGATATATATCATGTCCACGTTATTTCAATTTGTCTGTAAAGCCTGTTGCTGAATTATTTATTGTAAACCGAGGTGATGTTTTTAACGTGCCGCGGTATATAAAAAAATCACTAAATAAATAAATAAATCGCCAGGGCCATTTTCAGGTCTCTGCCACGCCGCCTGGTTCCTGCCTCCCCGAGGGGGGGATCTCCTTCCTCATGTCGCGGGCGTCGACTTGTGCGGCTTGCGGGCGCTTGGGGAGCCGCCTCTCTAGCGAGGGGCTGCGCTCCAGCTGCAGACCTACGGAAAAGGTAGGCGCGCCATCGGGGGACGGCACAGGACACCAAGGGGAGGAGGGTACATCTCGTCAGCGGCAGGCCCCGTTCCTGCTAAGCGCGGGAACGGCGGCCATTTTGTTTTGGGGGGGGGAAGGCTGATGTGCACGGAGCAGGAGAGAGACCTTGGGGTGATGGTGTCTAATGATATGAAGTCTGCGAAACAATGCGACAAGGCGATAGCAAAAGCCAGAAGAATGCTGGGATGCATAGAGAGAGGAATATCGAGTAAGAAAAGGGAAGTGATTATCCCCTTGTACAGATCCTTGGTGAGGCCACACCTGGAGTACTGTGTTCAGTTCTGGAGACCGTATCTACAAAGAGACAAGGACAAGATGGAAGCGGTACAGAGAAGGGTGACCAGGAAGGTGGAGGGTCTTCATAGGATGACATACGAGGAGAGATTGAAGAATCTAAATATGTACTCCCTGGAGGAAAGGAGGAGCAGGGGTGATATGATTCAGACTTTCAGATACTTGAAAAACTTTAATGATCCAAAGACAACGACAAACCTTTTCCGTCAGAAAAAAATCAGCAGAACCAGAGGTCACAAGCTGAGGCTCCAGGGAGGAAGACTAAGAACCAATGTCAGGAAGTATTTCTTCACGGAAAGGGTGGTGGATGCCTGGAATGCCCTTCTGGAGGAAGTGGTGAAGTCTAAAACTGTGAACGACTTCAAAGGGGCGTGGGATAAACACTGTGGATCCATCAAGTCTAGAGGGCGTTAATAAAGTGGAGGCATTCAAACACTGCCCGGAGCGGCAGTAGCCACAGCGGCATTCAAACACTGCACGGAGCGGCAGTAGCCACAGGCATTCACGGAGCGGGATGCCAGTGGCCAGTAGTTGGTGTTCCACCTTCACGGAGCGGAAGGATGGAGGGCTGCTATTTCCAAAAAAAAAAAATAAAACAAAACAAAAAAATAAAAACAGGGGTGGGTAAGAGAATGGGGCAAGGGGGTGGCCTGCTTGTTACAGCGGTCGCTACCCCTAATTGAGCTGGATGTCACTTGGATGCAGATACAGAGCTGCTCTCTAAATTGGGTGGAGGGGAATTAGGGCTGGAGGGTACTGGAAGCCAATAGTAACAGGTGGGAGAGAGAAAAAGGGAAAAAAAATGGATAAAGTGCGTAGCTTGCTGGGCAGACTTGATGGGCCGTTTGGTCTTCTTCTGCCGTCATTTCTATGTTTCTATGTTTCTATGTAAGAAGAGGCTGGCGTTTCAGATTATGAGGAACCGGGGGACCCGATTCCTCGGCAACCTGCCGTTTTGACACCCCCAGTTGTTCAAGGAGAGCAGCTTATAGTCGGGGAACCCCCGGGGGGCCCTCCCCCGGGGCTGCCAGGATTTTCCCCGGAGTTTGTAGTGCTAATGCATCGCACTTTTTTACAGAGCAGCGGCCAGCCTCTGGGATCGCCCTGGGTTCCTTCCCCAGCCAAGATACCACGTCTGGATCCCTCACTAGGGGGACCTTCGACACAAGGCTTGGGCCAGCCCCTAGGTTCGACACAGATGCCCTCCAGGCCTCCCGCGGGCCCGCCACGGGGCTCTCCGGTAATCCCAGAGGGGGATGTGAGTCAGGACCCAGCCGGGGACGATCCTACTCTCTTGGTACAGGTTGAGGGAGACGATCCGAAGGTACTCCGCATCTTCCAAGCGGAGTAGTTGGAGGGTCTCATTCCACATATCCTCCAGGAGATGGACATTGATCCCCCACCCCCCCCGGATCCAACGCCTTCAGATCCCAAGGTGAGAAAGGGAGACCCCCTCCTTGCGGGGCTTCAGCCCTTGGCCAAGGCGTTCCCTACGCACCCCAGTATTTTACAGTTGATTTCGAGGGAATGGGATTCTCCAGAGGCCTCCCTCAGGGTCAGTAGAGCCATGGAGAAACTATATCCTCTTCCGGTGGACTTCCTGGACCTCTTAAAGGTACCGGCAATGGATTCTGTGGTCTCGGCGGTTACTAAGAGCACCACCATCCTGGTCACAGGCGGAACGGCCTTGAAGGACCTACAGGATAGGAAGTTGGAGGTCTATCTGAAGAGAATTTTCGAAGTGTTGGCCCTCGGAGTGCGGGCAGCCATCTGTACCACCCTTGCGCAGAGGGCTGGCTTACGTTGGGTTCAACAACTACTCACCTCGCAAGATCTCCCTACTTACGAGGCTCAACAGGCAGATAGGTTAGAGTCCGTGATGGCCTACGGTGCGGACGCGCTGTATGACCTTCTCAGGGTTCTCTCTCGGTCGATGGTTGCGGCGGTGTCGGCCCGCCGCCTCCTGTGGCTCCGCAACTGGTCGGCGGACTCCTCGTCCAAGACGCGCCTGGGTTCATTGCCTTATAAGGGCAAGTTCCTCTTTGGTGAGGATTTGGACCAGATAATCAAGTCCCTGAATGAGAACGCGGTGCACAAGCTTCCGGAGGACAGGCCTCGCTCAGCTAGATCGTTCAGTTTCTCCAGAAACCGGTCCCGGAACCAGCGGCGCGCTCGGACAAACAGGCAACAACCATCATACCGCTCACAAGGCTGGAATCTGTCCTTTCGTGGACGGCGGGCGGGCAAGGAAGCTACAGCACCTCGCTCAGCCTCTAAACCAGTGCAATGATGCCAGGTTAGCCCACGAGCTGACCCCGCAGGTGGGGGGCCGGCTCACTCTCTTTTACGGGGAGTGGGTCCGAATCACGTCGGACCAGTGGGTCTTGGACATCCTAAGAAAAGGTTACGCATTGGATTTTGTCCGCGCCCCCAGAGACAGATTTCTTTCTCCCCCTGCGGATCTCTTCACAAGCAGCAGGCCGTTCGCCAGACTCTCCAACGGTTGCATGCCTTAGGAGCAATAAGACCGGTCTCCGTCACCGAGCTGGGACGAGGTCACTACTCTATCTACTTTGTGGTACCCAAGAAAGAGGGCACGTTCCGGCCCATTCTGGATCTCAAGACCGTCAACAGGGCGCTCCGGGTACCACGCTTCCGCATGGGAAACGCTCAGGTCGGTGTTAGCGGCGGTCCATCGAGGGGAATTTCTCGCTTCCTTGGACCTGACGGAGGCGTACCTCCATATCCCGATCCATCCGGATTTCCAACGATATCTCCGCTTCAAGATCCTGGGACAGCATTTCCAGTTCAAGGCGCTGCCTTTTGGTCTAGCAACAGCTCCTCGAGTGTTTACGAAAGTAATGGTCGTAGTCGCAGCGGCCCTTCGCCGGGAAGGGATCCTGGTTCACCCATACCTCGACGACTGGCTCATTCGGGCAAAGTCCCGAAGCCAGGGGGTCCATGCTGTGGACTGGGTAGTGTCCCTGCTTCAATCGCTGGGCTGGATAATCAACTACGACAAGAGCCACCTTACGCCCTCCCAGTCGTTGGATTTTCTGGGTACTCACTTCGACATGAGAGAAGGAAAAGTGTTCTTACGTCCAGAGCGAGCGCAGGCATTGAGAGAGCAGGTCCACCGGTTCTCGACACTCCAGGTTCCGACAGCCTGGGATTACTTGCAGGTATTGGGGACTATGGCCTCCACGATCGACCTTGTTCCGTGGGCCTTTGCGCACCTTCGACCCCTACAGAAGGCACTGCTTTCCAGGTGGAAGTCGGTATCACGAGATTACAGTGCGGTCCTGCCAATTCCGCCGGCAGCTCGGCTCAGTCTCCGTTGGTGGTTGGATCCCCGGGGTCTGGCCCAGGGAGTGTCATTGGAGACGCCGGACTGGTTGGTGGTCACCACGGATGCCAGCCTCACAGGATGGGGGGCGATATGCCAGTCGAGCTCCATCCAAGGCATTTGGACGAAGGAACAGAGACAGTGGCCCATCAACCGGTTGGAGACAGGGCAGTCCGCCTCGCTCTCCAGGGGTTCCTTCCGCTGGTTCGTCGAAGAGCGGTCGGGATCCTCTCGGACAACGCAACCACGGTATCGTACATCAACCGGCAGGGAGGCACGAGGAGTCGCCTGGTCGCGTGGGAAGCGGAAAAGCTAATGCAGTGGGCGGAGCGACACTTGCTCCGGTTAGCGGCCTCTCACATAGCAGGTGTAGACAACGTGCAGGCAGATTTTCTCAGCCGACAACGTCTGGATCCGGGAGAGTGGGACTCTCCAGGGAAGCGATGGGTCTGATAGAAAAGCGTTGGGGACTCCCCCACGTGGACCTCATGGCCACAGCCGAAAACGCAAAGGCCCCTCGCTTCTTCAGTCGCAGGCGGGAGCACGGGGCGGAGGGGGTAGATGCCCTGGTCCTCCCGTGGCCCAGGCAGGTCCTTCTGTATGACTTTCCCCCGTGGCCCCTGGTGGGGAAGGTGCTCCGTCGGATAGAGGATCACCCAGGACCGGTAATTCTGGTAGCTCCAGAGTGGCCGAGGAGACCATGGTTCGCGGACCTACTTCATCTAGCTCACGAGGGGCTGATTCGCCTCGGTCACCTTCCTCGACTTCTCAAACAGGGTCCCATATTTTTCGAGGAGGCAGATCGCTTCTGTCTTGCGGCCTGGCTTTTGAGAGGCGCAAGTTGAGACGTCAAGGATATCCGGAAGCAGTTATTTCCACCTTATTGCGGGCTAGAAAGGCATCCACCTCAGTTACGTACGTGAGGGTGTGGAAGGTCTTTGAAGATTGGTGTGTAGTCCGTTCCATTGTGCCGGGTCGCGCCTCGGTGGTTCAGGTCTTAGCTTTCCTACAGGCTGGGCTGGAGATGGGGCTTGCGTATAACTCCCTTCGGGTACAGGTGGAGGCGTTGGGAGCCTTGTTGCAGACTGGGACTCTCTCGCCGCTAGCCTCTCACCCGGATATCCTCCGGTTTCTCAGGGGTGTACGGCAGCTGAAGCCTCCTTCCAGATCACCCTGTCCGTCTTGGAGTCTCAATTTGGTGCTCGAGGCTCTCTGAGGACCTCCGTTTGAGCCCTTACGCGCGGCCACCATCAAAGACCTCACCCTAAAGACTATTTTTCTGGTGGCCATAAGTTCAGCTCGACGTATCTCAGAACTCCAAGCTTTGTCCTGCCGAGAACCTTACCTCCGTTTTTCTGAGGACGGTGTTTCCATACGGACGGTACCCTCCTTTCTCCCAAAGGTGGTTTCTTTCCACTTGAACCAGTCGGTGGAACTCCCTTCCTTCTCGGCGTCAGATCCCAGACATCTCTGGAGTCTGGATGTAAAGAGATGTCTGATGCAGTACTTGGCATCCACCAATGACTTCCGTCTCTCGGATCATCTTTTTGTTCTATGGTCTGGCCCCAGGAGGGGTCACATGGCTTCTAAGACAACCATCGCTCGATGGCTGAAGGGTGCGATTGCTGCTGCATATATAGGGAAGGGGCGCCAACCTCCGCTGGGAGTTAAGGCACACTCCCTTCGGACGCAAGCTGCATCGTGGGCAGAAAGTCCGTTGGTGTCCTCTCAAGAAATTTGCAGAGCGGCCACCTGGAAATCGCTACATACTTTCTCTAGGCACTATCGGTTAGATGTTCGGGCTCCGGTTTTCGGGTCCTTCGGAGATGGTGTTTTGAGATCAGGGCTGTTATCGGCCCACCCGGAGTAGGGAAGCTTTGGTACATCCCACAGTCTGGACTGATCTTGGTACGTACAGGGAAAAGAAAATTATTTCTTACCTGCTAATTTTCGTTCCTGTAGTACCAAGGATCAGTCCAGACACCCTCCCTGGCTATTAGGGATTGTAAGGGGATAAGCCTCTGCTCGTTACGCCTACTCATTTTCTGCTTCTTATAATCTCGCCCTGGGGCTCCAGGGCTCACTGTTTACACAGTTCGGTTTACAAGTTCTGTTGTGAGTTGTTTTTACCAGTTTTAATCTTCGTTCATGATTGTTGAACAGGTTTCATTCTTGATCCCTCCGTCTCTTCTCTTTGGCTTTGTAAGTCTAGTTACTGAGGATTGAGGCACAGGGGGGGTGAGGTCATATAGGACCTCCCCTCAATCTTTTGCTTCTGACTCCACCTGCTGGACTGGGAGCATAACCCACAGTCTGGACTGATCCTTGGTACTACAGGAACGAAAATTAGCAGGTAAGAAATCATTTTCTTGTCTATGTCCCCAGTGAACAGGAAGGCTGATGCTACCTATCTGGTGCAACAGGCCGTGGGCTTTGAACAGCGGCACCTCCCCCACCAGTCGGCAGTTGTGGAGCCCATGCTCAAGAAGGCTAGACGCTCCCAAACACACGCTTCTGCCCCTTCGAGGCACGAACACAGGGATCTCGATGGCATAGGAAGGAAAATGTTCTGGCGTCTATGCTGGTGGCACGCATTGCAGCCCACCAGCTGTACATGACCCAATACAACCACAATCTGTGGAAACAGGTTCAAGATTTTGCGGACAGTTTTCTCCAGCAGCAGCAGGAATCTTTTGTAGCTATTGCCACGTTGGGGCCTTGAGGCGGGTAGACATGAAGTGCGGTCTACCTATGATGTGTTCGAGACCGCAGCCCACCTGGCTGCTGGGGGCGTTGGTGCCAGATGCTTGGCTCCAAGCCTCAGTACTACGGCCAGAAGTCCAAGACAGGCTCGCAGATCTTCCCTGTACAGGCGAGAGCCTGTTTGGGGATAATGTGAAAGAGGTCATGGCGCAGCTGAAAGATCAGCATGATACTCTTCAGCAATTCTCCGCCAGCCCCTCCAAAGGCCCTTCCTCCGCTAGGAAGTCCTCCAGGCCGGGCTTTCGCAAGCCCTTTTATCAGCTGAGGAAATGCTATCCTCCAGCCACCCGTGCCCGCCCGCTTCGGACCAGTCCCAGAGGTCGTGGCCAACAGCAATGGGTTCAGAGGACACAACCAGCCCCCCAGCAGGCCCCTTCTACAGGCTTTTGACTGGTGGCGAGGGGGCACGAACCAAACACCGGTTCCCCTGGCGGTTGATCCCCCGGTCAGTGGCAGGCTCCTTTGCTTAGTCTGCCATTGGGAAACGATCATTGTCCGCCAGGGTTACCGCCTGAATTTCAGCAGGCTCCCAGAGACTGGTCCCTCATGCCCATCGTGGGGGTCATCCTTCAATCTGAACTTTCCGCCCTTCTAGCGGCGGGCGCAGTGGAAACGGTCCCCCGCAAGCAGCGGGGCCATGGCTTCTACTCGAGGTACTTTCTCATTCCAAAGAGGAATGGCGGCTTGAGCCCCATTCTGGACCTTGGGGCGTTAAACAGGTTTCTCATAAGACAGAAATTCAAAATGGTCTTCCTGGGCACGCTGATCCCGCTCCTCCGAAGAGGAGACTGGCTTTGTTCCCTCGACTTAGAGAAGGCTTACTCCCATATTGCAATTGGCCCCGACCACAGGAAGTACCTCCGCTTTCTGGTGGGGACAGCACATTTTCAGCACAAAGTACTGCTCTTTGGGCTGGCATCAGCCCCACGTGTCTTCACAAAATGCTTGGCGGTGGTGGCTGCCTACCTCAGGCGTCACTCAGTCCATGTCTTTCCATACCTGAACGATTGGCTGATCCGCAGCAACTCCCACTCCGGGGCCTTGAATGCACCGGCCCTGACGATTCAGACCTTGCAGACGTTGATTTGTCATAAAATTCCCCAAGTCGCAACTCTGCTCTTCTCCACGGCTGGCTTTATTGGTGCTAGGTTGGACACTGCACAGGCAAAGACTTTCCTGCCCAAGGACCGGGCGATAGCCCTCTCCTCGCTGGCCGCCCTCATTCGCAACAGAACGAAGGTGCTGTTTACTACTCCGCCTGCTGGGCCACATGGCCTCTGTCCACGTGACCCCCTTGGCCCGCCTTCGCATGAGGACCCCTCAGTGGGCCTTGCGGTTCCAATGGCGGCAGGCAACCCAGAACCTGGAGGGTGCCGGTTATCGTCACAGATCTTCTCTGCCTCTCCTTGGTCTGGTGGGAGCCCTTCCCAATTTGGAAACCAGGCTCCCGTTTCAGCCCGCACCACCGCAGATAACCCTCACCACTGATGCCTCCTCTCAGGGGTGGGGGCCCACACGGACAGCCTGCATACCCTGGGCCTTTGGACTGCGGCCGAAGCCTGCTGCCTGATAAACTTTCTGGAGCTTCGGGTGATCTGGTATGCCTTTTGGGCCTTCTAAGACAGGCTGTCCTCCTCATCAGGACGATCAACCAGGTGGCGATGTGGTACATCAACAAGCAGGGCAGCATGGCTCCTTCCTCCTCTACCAGGAGGTGATGCAGGTCTGGGATTGGGCCCTTTCCAGAGGGATGTATCTATGGGTCACCTACCTGCCGGGTCACCTGAACACACTGGCGGACCAACTCAGTCAGTCCTTCCAGTCATACGAATGGTCCCTGAACCCTGTGGTGACAGCCAACTTGTTCCTTCGCTGGAGGACGCCGGACATGGACTTGTTCGGCTCTCCCCACAATCCCAAGGTGAACACGTTCTACTCCCTGATTCCAAGGAAGGGATATCTGGCCTGCGGCGCTTTCTCCCTTCACTGGGGACACAGGGTCTCATGTACGCATACCTGATCCTAGTGGCACCCTCCTGGCCAACGCAGGTGTGGTTTCCTCTTCTCCAGGACCTGTCATGAATGCACAGGTCCCGCTGAGGATGGCTCCCGACCTCATTGCAGAACCAGGGCACCCTGAGCCACCCAAACCTCCGGGCTCTGGCCCTCACGGCGTGAATGTTGAGCGCATGATCTTTCAGCTTTTGCAGTTCTCGGATAGTGTCTCCAGGGTCTTGAGTCCCAGAAATCTTCCACCTTGAAAATCCTACAGTTTGAAGTGGAAGTGTTTCTCCATATGGTGCGGTGGTCACGGACTGGACCCGTTCTCCTGTCCGCTTCCCTGTTTGCTGGCTTATCTCTGGCATCTGTCAGTCTGGCCTCGAAACCAGCTCAGTCCGAGTACACCTCATTGCCCTCAGCGCCTACCACCAGGGTGCTGCTGGGTGCCTGTTTCAGTCCAGCCTCTTGTTGGGCACTTCATGCGGGGACGTGTTCAGTTGAAGCCCCTGCTTCGGCCGCCAGCCACCCTGTAGGATCTCCATGTTGTCCTGGCAAGATTAATGCGGCCTCCGTTCGAGCCTCTCAAGTCCTGTGACCTGAAGTTCCTCACCTGGAAAGTCACGTTCCTGGTGGCAGTCACTTCCTCTCGCAGGGTCAATGAGATTCAATCCCTGGTCATGTACGTTCCCTACACAAAATTCTTCCATGATCGTGTGGTGCTGCGTACACATCCAAAATTTCTGCCTAAGGTGGTGACTGCTTTCCACATCAACCAGTCAATCATCCTTCCCACGTTCTTCCCGCGGCCTCGTTCCCACTCGGCGGAATGTACTCTCCACACCCTGCACTGCAAGCGGGTGCTCGCCTTCTATTTGGATCGGACAGTGACCCATAGGCAGTTCTCCCAGCTCTTCGTGTCATTTGACCCCCAACAGACATTGGGAGTAGTGGTGGGAAAGTAAATCTTATCCAACTGGCTAGTGAGCAGGCAGGCCTTTAGCTGGCTGGAAGGGTGAAAGCTCACTCTGTGCAGGCTATGGCGGTGTCAGTGACCCATCTGCGTGTGGTCCCTGTCGCTGAAATTTGTAGGGCTGCGACCTGGAGTTCTCTCACACGTTCGTGGTTCACTACTATCTTGACAAGGATAGTCGCCAGGACAACGCTTTTGGCCAGTCTGTCCTTCACAATCTATTCCGGTCCTGAACCCAATTGTCTCGTCGTGTGGTCTGTGGGACCAGACCGCCCCTGCTTTCCCCACAGCGCTGCAGTTGTGTTGTGCCCGTTGGCACCTTGTTCGGCTACTGTGGGTCTCTCTCTGGTCTAAAGGGGCAGTCTGGAGCTCTGTAATCACCCACATGTGAGGACTACCATCCTGCTTGTCCTAGGAGAAAGCGCAGTTGCTTACCTGTAACAGGTATTCTCCTAGGACAGCAGTATGTTAGTCCTTAGGAATCCCGGCTGCCTCCCCACGAGGTTGGATTTACTTTCAGTTTGTTGTGGTGTTTTTCTCGCTCGTATTTTTGCTATGTTACAAGACTGAAGGGGGACCACGCGTGAATGTGCAGATAGCAGCAGGCTGCACATGCTCAGTCTGCCAGTCAGTTTCTAGAAACTTTGACAAGTTTTCCGTGCTGGGCTCCATCGGATGATGTCACCCACATGTGAAAACTAACATCCTACTGTCCTAGGAGAACACCTATTACAGGTAAGCAACTGCGCTTTCCATCCCTTTTATCATTTTAGTCACTCTTCTCTGTACCTTTTCCACTTCAGCTGTATCATTTTTGAGATGGTGATCAGAACTGTACTTAGTTCTTGAGGTGTGGTCTCACCATGGAGCGATAGAGGCATTATGACATTCTTTGTTTTATTCTCCATTCTGTTTCTAATAAAACGTGGCCCCATGCCGCTGCCCGGAGCCTGTAGCTAGCTGGGTAAGGTGTGCGTGGTTGCTGCTTTGCTTCCCCCCCCCCCTTTCTACTCTTACTGCATAGATGAGCCTGTCCTTGGTGCTGCCAGGCCTCTTCTCCCTAGTGACGACGGAGGGCGCAATGACACAGCTGCAGGTACATGACTGGAGGGAGGGGAGACGCTTAACTGATGATGTTACCAGGGTGTTTTTAGGCTGCATTGTGGCCTACCAGCCCCCCTTTTTCACCAAGTCAGTATCTGAGCAGCATCATCCGGGCATCGGATGATGCCCGGAGGAAAACATGACTTCATCTTCCTATCTTGCATTGGTGAGTAGTTCAGCGTGGGTACCTGAGCTGGCTGCATTGGCAGCATGTGGCTAGCTGGGTAGTAGACAGGAATCGCTGGTGCAGACGGGGAGAGCAGCAACAACCAGATAATGTTTTGCGCACATGTGGAGGGAAAGCAATCCTGAATTGCGGCAGCCCGAAAATTGGAAGTAGCAACCAGAGAAGCAGCAGCCCAGAACCAATTGGAAGTAGCAACCAGAGAAGCAGCAGCCCAGAACCTCTGCAGCCTGAGGAGTGACAGAAGCGACAGCACCAGACAGCGGCAGGTGAGAGACTGAAGCAGCAGATGGAAAAACAGCCCTGAATTGTGGCAGCTCAGGATTGTAGCACATGCTAACTGTTTAGTACAGTCTGCAGAGACACTTCCTATAGTGGTGGGGGGAGCTTGAATAGGGACAGAACCAGCAACAGGAATCGCAGCAGCCTGAGAGACGGAAGCAGCAACCTGAAGGATATAAAAAAAAAATTACATATGGCTTCCAAGAATCAATCGGGCAGCACCTACACCACATCAAATGGGTAAGATGGGGGAACAATATCAAAGGTGATGTCCAAGCCAAAGCAGGGACGTAAAATAAAGAAACCGCCACAGAAGGGTATGGTCCAATATACACTTCAACCATTGGCCGAAATACAACAGACCATAAGTGAACTGGGACCAGAAGGGTAGCCACATGTGAGGTAGGAGACAAGCGATACATTATTCTAGAGACCCATCCTACCTCCAGCCAAAGGGGATTTGTATAGGGAGGCAGCGAACAAGCAAGCTACAGCCTCAATGATGGGGACTTGGCATCCTATATCCAAGGGGGACTGGTGAGGTGGATGGGACCATGGCATGGGTAGCAGGCGGGCGCCTACTATGGCAGCAAGCAATGGCCAATGGGGCCAGAGTGGGATCTTGGTGGTCTGTCTCAGTGCAACTTCTGCCACCACAAGGGCCTCGGCCATGATCAGCAAGGAGAAGCGGCCTCACGGGCGACTATTGCTCGCTGGATCAAAGAAGTCATCAAGGCGGCCTACGTAGAAGCGGGAAAACCACCACCTCTACGGGTCAAGGCTCATTCTACCAGAGCACTAGCGGCCTCCTGGGCAGAAACTAGGATGCTGTCGCCTGCAGAGATATGTAGAGCGGCAATGTGGTCCTCCATCCATACCTTCTCCAGATTCTACCTTCTGGACGTCCAGGCCAGGGAGGACACAGCATTTGTAAGGGCAATCCTAAACGGACCTCGGGCAGCCTCCCACCCAGTCCGGGAGTAGCTTTTGTACATCCCATTTGTTCTGAGTCCATCTGCTACACGCTGGGAAATGTAGAGATTACTTACCTGATAATCTTGTTTTCCTTAGTGTAGGCAGATGGACTCAACATCCTGCCTGGCTGCCGATATACATGGGGTTTCACCGATTCAAGGTAAGCCATGTTTTCTTACATAGGGCATCCACCCTGCTGGGTGTCGTCGCCTTCCGATTGAGAACACTGGCGGTCTCCAGCTACTATCAATCGGTCAGGTCGATCATGTTCAGTTAATCAATCAGTCAGTCACACATATATCCATAATGCTTTTGCAAGGAAGATTACTGAGCTTCTGCACGTCCTGCAGGGGTATATGTACTACGTGCTGACGTCAGATCTGTCTCCAACTGCTAGCACGAGCACACTATACCCATTTGTTCTGAGTCCATCTGCCTACACTAAGGAAAACGAGATTATCAGGTAAGTAATCTCTACACTATTCCATGTTACCGTTGCTAGTAATAGCAGTGGCTAATTTCTAAGTCAACTTATTTAATAGCAGGTAATGGACTTCTCCTTCAAGAACTTATCCAATCCTTTTTTAAACACAGCTTTTCTAACTGCACTAACCACATCCTCTGGCAACAAATTCCAGAGTTTGTGTGTTGAGTGAAAAAGAACTTTCTCCGATTAGTTTTAAATGTGCCACATGCTAACTTCATGGAGGGTAGGGAGGTTAAACTGAAAGGGTATGATAGAACCATACACACCCTGTTCTTTATACACTTCCTCTCCTTGTAAGTTTTTCTCACATATACATGCAATGGCTGTATTTAGAAATCTATTCATAAGTGTTATAACATTCTATACTTGTATGGGATTAATATGTGTCACTGGTGTGCAGTAACTTATTAAAATCTGCTGAGAAATCCATCATATTATTCCTGGTTTGGTCACAAATGTCCTGTAGTATGTATGGCCCAGGAGAAAAGCAGCTTATCCCAGGACAAGCAGGATGCTAGTCCTCACATATGGGTGACGTCACTCACGGAGCCCTAATGCGGGAAAACTTCTGGCAAAGTTTCTAGAAGCTTTTGACTGGCAGCCTGGGGCTACTGAGCATGCCCGGCATGCCATGATATTCCCTGCCACAGGGGTCTCACTTCAGTCTTCTTTTTTCCGTGCTGCCATTGACATCGCGGTCACAGGAGCCCTGTGAGGTTTTTCCTCACAAGTTGACAAAAAAAGTCAATATTTTCTTAAAACTTTTGCCCCATTTCGGGTCTCATAGTGATTGTCACCGGATGGTGACAAAGAAATTAGCTTCCGCTAATAAATTTAGCATTTTTTCATCGGACGTCGAGTCACGATGGCATCAGGCTTCAAAAAGTGCCCAGCCTGTAACCGAACAATGTCCATAACGGACATGCATGTAGAATGCGTTCGGTGCCTCAGAGGACAGCATGACATCGCTTCCTGTCCAGCATGCCAGGAGATGACTGCAAAAGGCAGAAAACTTCGCCAAGAAAAAATGGCACAGATTTTTCAAATCCAATCGGGGCCTTCACCGATAACTTTCACAAAATCATCGCCGGTAGGCCTAACTAAAAAGATTCTTCTCAAGAAACGACTTCCAGAGGGTTCGGGCGATGCCTCTTCACCAACACCTTTTACTTCATCGACGAGGTCGGTATCTGAACCGAGATTGAAGCATAAGCACTGACGGCATCGATCTATCCCGCTGCTTCCGCCGCCGGATGAACCGAGCGCTAAGAAGCAAAAATAGTCTTCATCTACAGTGACTTCCGTTCCCTCGGTTCCAACATCGATACCATCGACCTTACAGCAGTCATCGACTTCGATTCCTGACTTGACTGTGTTAATCAGGCAAATTGTCACCGATGCCTTAAAGCAACAAATTCCGGCGCCATCGCCGATGCCGACACCCATGTCGATGCCGGCGGGATCGCCGATGTCAGTTTCTTCGATACCGGCTTTACAGCCGATGCCGACGGTTCAGTCTATGCCGGCGTATACGCCGATGCCAGCAGTATCTTCAATGCCTTCGATTCCGCTAATGTCTACCTCGATGCAAATGACAACATCGATGACGGAGCCTGTTCAGGCATTCATCCCATCGATACCACCGGTGCCTTTACCATTCTCGATGCCAACCCGACCTATAACATCGATGATTCCTATCTCAATGTTTTCCTTTACGACATCATCGATGCCATCTGTTACACAGCCGATGTCTCTCTATAAAATGGCACCATCCAAACCTCCTTTGCAAAGGAAAACCACTTCCATGCAAAAGTCATCGGGGAAATTCAAGCATTCTTTGCCAAAACCTTCTACTACAGCTTCAGACACTTCCAATTCTGAAGCAGCATTACACAGCCTGCTCACTAAGAGATATCAGGACCTTCTAGCTTCATTGCCTATTATGCCTGGGCAAGAAGAGGAGGAACAAGAAACTTCACCTGATCCACAAGATCCATTACAAGGCCCTTCTGGGATACCTCCACCTCAAAGGCCTATGCCTGCTCCATATCAAACACCAACTTCTGATACCTGGTCAGATACCGCATCTGAGCCCTCATCAGAAGACTTTGTCTGATCCCTCTCCACCTCAGTCCCAAAAAGTCACCTCCAGAGGACCTTTCATTTTCCTCTTTTATCCAAGAGATGTCTGAGTCCATACCCTTTCAACTACAAGCGGAAAAAGATGAGGCAACAGACACTGGAAATTCTACAGTTTGTAGATCCTCCTAAGCACAATCTGGCCATCCCTATCCATGAAGTGCTACTACAACTCCAGCAGAGGATTTGGGAACACCCCTGTACAACTCCTGCTGTTAATAAAAGGGTAGATTCTACCTATCTCGTTCAATCTGCACCAGGATTTGAGAAAACTCAACTTCCTCACAATTCACTTGTAGTTGAATCTGCTCAAAAGAAATCTCGCAGGACCAGAACTCATGCCTCAATCCCTCCAGGAAAGGACAACAGATTTTTGGATCAGATGGGAAGAAAAATCTATCAAGGGGCCATGCTCAACTCAAAGATTGCAGCATACCAACTTTACATGACTCAACACCAGAGAAATCTCTGGAAACAGATTGAAGAATTTGTACCTTCTCTGCCTCAACACAAAGAGGCAGCTCAAAACATAATTCAAAAAGGCTTGGATGCAGGAAAGCACGAGGTCAGCCGCCTATGATGCTTTTGAAACATCTTCCAGAACAGCAGCATCAGGCATTAGCGCCAGAAGGTGGGCCTGGCTAAAGGCTTCTGATTTACAGCCAGAAGTCCAGGACAAACTGGTGGACCTTCCCTGTCAGGGAGATAATTTATTTGGCACCAAAGTTCAGGGCGCTGTGGCTCAGCTTCGAGAGCACTCGGAGACTCTAAAGCAACTCTCCATGCTACCTCATGACCCTGCAACGCACACAAGTCGCAGACCACTGCGTAGGGAGACAAAACGCCCTTTCTATAGGCCAAAAAGGTACTATCCTCCCACTTCTAGGTCAAGACCTCCAAGGTCTCAACAAAGACCTCAACAGAGACAACAGCGGTCTGCGAGGCCCCAACCAGCTCCTCAAACAGGCCCTGCCTCGGGTTTTTGAAACGAAATTCAGAGAACAAGGCCTATATTCCAATCCCCAAACCACCTTGCCAGTTGGAGGAAGAATAACCCATTTCTACAAGGAGTGGACATCAATAACATCCGATCATTGGGTCCTTTCGATAATTCATCAAGGCTACCGCCTTGACTTCACATCACCTCCTCAGGAGTTTCCACCACACAATTCCCATCTCAATCACAATCACATACTTCAATTACAAACAGAATTATCAGCTCTTCTGCAATCAAGAGCTGTGGAACAAGTACCACACAGTCAGAAGGGCAGAGGATTCTATTCCTGGTATTTCCTCATCCCAAAGAAAACCGGAGGACTACGACCCATTCTAGATCTCAGAAATCTCAACAAATTCTTAAAAAAAGAAAAGTTCAGGATGGTTTCTCTAGGCACCATGCTTCCACTTCTACACAAGGGAGATTGGCTTTGTTCTCTGGATCTTCAAGATGCTTATACACAATTCCTATATTCCCGCTTCATCGCAAGTATCTGCAATTCACAGTAGGCCATCAGCATTTCCAATACCGAGTGTTACCATTCGGCCTGGCTTCAGCTCCCAGAGTATTCACCAAATGCCTAGCAGTGATAGCAGCACACTTACACAAACAAGGTGTTCATGTTTTTCCTTATCTCGACGATTGGCTCATCAAAAGTCAATCACAACAAGGAGCAATAACTTCACTGAATCGCACAATAGCTATACTTCACAGACTGGGATTCCTCATCAATTATCAGAAATCCCACATGAACCCTTCTCATCTACTACAATTCATAGGAGCAGAATTAAACACAGACATTGCACAGGCTTTTCTACCAGAAGATCGTGCAGACACACTGTCCCTGTTGGCGCACTCAATTTCCTTACAACAACAAGCGACAGCCCATCAGTTTCTTACCTTACTAGGCCACATGGCCTCAACTGTTCAAGTCACTCCTATGGCACGACTCGCCATGAGAGTAACCCAATGGACTCTATGATCACAATGGATCCAAGTCATTCAGCCATTACACTATCCAATCCAAGTAACCCACCAACTACGTTCATCACTACGATGGTGGACAACCAAGGACAATTTACGCAAGGGCCTACCCTTCCAGAAACCAGTCCCTCAGATAACATTAACTACAGATTCTTCCACCTTGGGGTGGGGAGCTCACATAAACTCTCTTCAAACTCAAGGAACTTGGACAAAACTCGAAGCCACATATCAGATCAATTTTCTGGAACTTCGAGCTATACATTATGCGCTTCATGCGTTCAAGGACTGCCTTTCACACAAGACTGTTCTGATCCAAACAGACAAATCAGTAGCTATGTGGTACATCAACAAACAGGGAGGTACGGGCTCGTATCTCCTTTGTCAAGAAGCTGCACAAATTTGGGGCTGGGCCTTGAACCACTCAATGTTCCTACAGACCACTTATCTAGCAGGAATTCAGAATGTGCTAGCAGATCGACTCAGTCGTCAGTTCCAACCACACGAATGGTCCCTGAATCCCTCAGTAGCGACCAAGATATTCCAACGTTGGGGACAACCAACAACAGACCTCTTTGTGTCGCATCTGAATCACAAAGTGGACAACTTCTGTTCTCTACACAAACAGAAGAACCAGCCAGCCAAGGACGCTTTTGCTCGCCCTTGGAACTCAGGCCTACTATACGCGTATCCGCCAATACCGCTTATAACGAAAACTCTAGTGAAACTACAGCAAGACAAGGGGACCATGATACTCTTAGCCCCATACTGGTCTCGACAAGTATGGTTTCCCACACTGCTAGACCTTTCAGTCAGGGATCCAATACGCCTGGGAGTTGCTCCCAATCTCATAACTCAGGATCAGGGTCGGCTGCGCCATCCCAACCTTCAATCCCTATCCCTGACGGCATGGATGTTGAAAGCTTAATCTTACAACCACTCAATCTGTCAACAAATGTTTCTCAAGTGCTTATAGCTTCACGCAAACCTTCCACTAGGAAGAATTATTCTTTCAAATGGAAGAGGTTCACTCTGTGGTGCAGACAGAACCATATTGATCCTTTCAGTTGCCCCACTACTTCTCTTTTAGACTATTTATACCATCTTTCAAACTCTGGTCTTCAGACTTCATCTATCAGAGTACATTTGAGTGCAATCTCAGTTTATCATAACAAACTGGGGGATGCACCTTTATCCACACAACCTCTTGTCAGTAGGTTTATGAGAGGTCTAACTCACCTTAAACCACCAATTCGGCCTCCAGTCACAGAATGGGATCTGAATCTGGTTTTAACAGCATTAATGCGTTCTCCTTTTGAACCCATACATTCTTGTGATCTCAAATTTCTCACATTGAAGACTATCTTCCTCATAGCCATCACATCAGCTAGAAGAGTTAGTGAGTTACAAGCACTTGTCACATATGAACCTTATACAAGGTTTCTACATGACAGAGTGGTTCTCCGGACACACCCAAAATTCCTTCCTAAGGTAGTTACGGAATTCCACTTAAATCAAACCATAGTTCTACCCACATTCTTTCCAAGGCCTCACTCTCACCAAGGGGAAAGAGCTTTACACACTTTGGACTGTAAACTTGCATTGTCTTTTTATTTAAATCGCACTACATCCCTCAGAAACTCCAATCAACTTTTTGTTTCTTATGATCCAAATAAGTCAGGTTCAGCAGTGGGCAAACATACTCTATCAAACTGGTTAGCAGATTGCATATAGTTTTGCTATGAAGAAGCAGGCCTTCCTCTTCAAGGGCGAGTAAAAGCACATTCAGTATGAGCAATGTCAACTTCAGTAGCACATTTTCGTTCACTGCCAATCATTGACATATGTAAAGCAGCAACATGGAGTTCTCTTCACACCTTTGCAGCTCATTACTGTCTGGATAAACAAGGACGACAAGATTCAGCCTATGGGCAATCTGTTTTAAAGAACTTGTTTCCAGTTTAATCCCAACTCCTTCTACAACCATTCTGCTATGATCTTCGGCTGACTCATTTTCTCAACAACGCATCACTGCTAACTTCATGGACAATGACTCAGCCTCTATCTTGCTAATCACCCATATGTGAGGACTAGCATCCTGCTTGTCCTGGGATAAAGCAAAATTGCTTACCTTGTAATATGTGTTATCCCAGGACAGCAGGATGTAGTCCTCACAGAACCCACCCGCCACCCTGCGGAGTTGGGCCTCAGACTTTTATTTTATTTTGCTAACGCTTATTGCTACATACGAGACTGAAGTGAGACCCCTGTGGCAGGGAATATCATGGCATGCCGGGCATGCTCAGTAGCCCCAGGCTGCCAGTCAAAAGCTTCTAGAAACTTTGCCAGAAGTTTTCCCGCATTAGGGCTCCGTGAGTGACGTCACCCATATGTGAGGACTACATCCTGCTGTCCTGGGATAACACCCATTACAAGGTAAGCAATTTTGCTTTTTCTTGAGTCAAATGTTTATCAGAAAGTGCCTGGGTTAGGTGATCTGGGCATTTCCAGTAAACTTTTTTTCAAATTAAAAAATCTAATATTTTAAAATTTAAAAATGTATAGTACTAGTAGTGTTTTTTGTTTTGATTCTTGGTGAGAATGAATTATTAAACACGTAACCAAAACACTGCTTAAGTGGCTATCACCAGGCTAGCGAGTCCTCTCTTTCCCCAACCCCTGCCTTGCATAACATTTTTCTATGGGGGAGCTTGTGCAAGAGGAAAAGGTTTGAATTTGTCCCTGGGTATTTTCTTCCTTCTCTAGGGCTAGAAAGGCTATGGCATTACTTTAACTGAAATTGTATGGGATAATTGGACAAAAGCATTTTCAAAACTGAACATAAACAATGTTTTTACCATCTAGTTAAACTAGTCCTATGTTTTGGCAGGTGCCAATTCCTATTTCTATGATTCTTTGAATTCAAAGCCTCAAGATGTGCAGAAGGCACTTACAAGAAATAAGAGAGCGCACAACAGATTTTTGCAGATCATACAAAAAGAAGATATTGTTGTTCAAGAGTATCAGCATAAAGCACAGTAAGTAGCATTTATTGTGGATACTGGAAAAATGGTATTGTGTGAATTACACTTCAAAAATGTCTGTTTAGCATGAAAACTTCATTATTGTGGCATTACAATACCAGGAATGTGTGTAGGCAGTCTGATACCTTTTTATTATCATCTAAGTTCAAATACTTTTTTATAACATTCTGTGTCAATTTTCTTATAAAACACAAGTTAAAAGTGCTTTAATATGCCCCAGTACAGTAGCTTTACCAGTATTACATATCCTTTGAGTACAATATTTGACTGTGATTTGAAAACAAATACTACCTAGATAACTGGATGAATATTGATTGTATTTGGGTGGTAGGGAAGAGGACAAATGAAATGCCCAAAGAAATCCTATAATGCTATTTCTATAACCACCCAGAGACCGGCAAGCAGCCAAGGAAATCTGAAAATTACCCTTAACTTTATTATTATTATTATGTTATACCACATCTCTTTATATTCTCAGTATTTATACTCGGGAAATCAAAATTTTACAAATCATTTAATGAGTACAAATATTGTATTGATTTGTGGTGTTTATGCATTTGGGTTTTCATAATTCTACAATAAATGTTCTCATTGAGTGGGGGGAGGTAGGTTAGATTTTTGGCAGTTGAACTGAGTTGTAGCATCAGCATAAGGTTATCCCAGGACAAGCAGGATGCTAGTCCTCACATATGGGTGACATCACCGACGGAGCCCTGGTGCGGGAAAACTTTCTGTCAAAGTTTCTAGAGACTTTTGACTGGCCCTGTGAGGCCACTGAGCATGCCCAGCATGCTATGATATTCTCTGCCACAGGTGTCTCTCTTCAGTCTTCGTTTTTCTGCGCTGCTACAGGCATCGCAGGACAGGAGCTGTTTTGAGTTTTTCACAACTTCTCTGACTGAAAAGTCATAGTTTTTCGAATATTCTCTCTCATAGAAGTCTCTCGGGGTTTCCTTTCACCGGCTGGTGAGTACCTCGGTCTCTATTTCTCATCTTTGGAAACTTTTTTTTTTTTTCTCACGAGTTCCCATTCTCTTTCGACAGCCGTCGATAACAAAATGGCTAGGGGCTTTAAAAAATGCCCTATATGTAACAGAACCATGTCGATCACCGACCCACATCTTGAATGTGTCCTCTGTCTCGGTGAAAAGCACGACATGAATACTTGTCCTAAATGCGCTGAGATGACAGCGAAAGGGCGAAAGGCTAGGCAGGAAAAAATGGAACATTTGTTCCAACTGCAACTGATTCCTTCCCCTTCAAAATCATGGAAGTCGTCTCTGGCCGGAGTGACTAAGCAAGCATTACTTAAGAAATCTCGTCCGGACGGATCGGGTGATCGTCCGTCCTCGCCATTGTGCACAGCATCGAAGTCGATCGACCAACTTAAATTAAAGCATCGTCATCTGCATTGTCGACTGTCGTTGTCCGCATTGACGTCCCAGGAGGAATCGACAGCAAAGCAGCCACGGACCCAGGAAATAGCGGTCCCCTCAATGCCTGGGCCTTTGCCTCCATCGATGCCAGATCCTCCGCAGACCTCTGCACAGGATGCATCATCGCAGCCTCTGCTACCACTTACAACTGCTCTGGTTCCACAGTTGTACAGCCGGAATTGTCTGATCTCATCAGACAAGCGGTCATTCAGGCTTTAAAGGATCACACCTCCGGTGATCCCGCCGATGCCACCAGCATCGATGCCGGTTGTATTACCGATGCCGGTGTCCTCGTTGGCACCGAGGACAACCATGGAGTCTATTACTACGATACCGAGACTCATCACGTCATCGATGTCCATCTTCGCCCAGATATCATCAGGCTCTTCGATGCCGATCTAGATTCCAACGACGTCGAAGTCTTCGAGAACACTTCTACTGACGACTACATCGATGACAACTACTACATCATCGAGGCAACAATCATCTGAGCCTCCTGAAGTTCAGGATCTCGCATTCTATCAACGTCTTTTACAAAGATATCAAAATGTCATCGACAACCTGCCAACAACAAAGCCTCAGGACACTTCACATTTGTTTTCTTCCGATGATCCACAACCAGGCCCTTCAGGCCTTCATTACCCTCCCAGATCTTCTCCAAGGTCTCTTTATAGAGATGACCCAGATGATTCTTGGGATAACCAGCAGTCTGTTACGTCTTCTGAAGGATTCATGTCTGAACCTTCACCTCCAGACCAGAGAAAAAAATCACCTCCGGAAGATTTATCTTTCTCAACATTCATACAGGACATGGCTGACTCCATTCCTTTCAAACTAACAGCAGAACAAGGTACCAGGCAATAAACTCTAGAAGTTGTACAGTTTGTAGACCCGCCTAAACAAGTGTTGGCTATTCCAATCCATGAGGTTCTCTTGGATCTTCAACGCCGCATCTGGGAGCATCCATCTTCTGTCCCCACAGTAAATAAGCGTGTGGACACAACCTATTTAGTGCAGACAGCTCCAGGATATCAGAAACAACAACTACCACACCAGTCTGTGGTAGTAGAGTCTGCACAGAAAAAGTCTAAATGTACCCGCCCACTCTCATCAACTCCACCTGCTAAAGACCATAGGTTTCTCGATTCATTAGGCAGAAAAGTGTATCAAAGTGCCATCTTGAACACAAAAATCTCTGCTTACCCATTGTATATAACACAATATCAGAGGAACCTGTGGAAGAAATTATTACTTCTTTGCCTACGCAATTCCAGGAACCAGCACAGGCCATAGTCAACAAAGGCCTAGAAGCCAGAAAGCATGAGGTGAGGGCGGTCTATGACAACTTTGAGACTGCTTCCAGAGCAGCAGCAGCTGGAATCACCGCCCGTAGATAGGCATGGCTTAAGGCCTCTGACCTCAGGCCTGAGGTCCAAGAAAAATTTGTGGACCTACCATGTTTCGGAGACAATTTGTTTGGAGAAAAAATCCAAGAAGCAGTACCACAGCTTAAAGACCATACAGAGACTTTACGTCAACTGTCTCAAATACCACAAGATCCCTCTACATAACCTTCTCGTCGCCTACCTCGAAGAGAAATCAGGCGTTCTTACTATAGGCCAAGGAGATACTACCCCCAAACTTCTAGGGGTAGATCAACTAGACCACAACAACGGTTCTAGGCCAGACAGCCTAGGCCTATCCGCCCACAACCTCCTGCACAGACAGGCCCAGCGGCAGGCTTTTGAAATACAGCCCATAGAACAAGTCCATCCCCTAAATCCTCGACCAGACCTGCCAGTGGGAGGAAGAGTATCCTATTTTCACAGACATTGGCTAAACATAACATCAGACCAATCGGTACTCTCCATAGTCTCTCGAGGTTACAAACTAAATTTCCTCAATTCTTCCAGAATCTCCACCAAGTTTCTTCCCACAACAAAATTCTCAACTAATTCAATTACAAGTAGAATTATCCATCCTTCTGAGAGCCAGGGCTGTACAGCCAGTGCCCCGGACTCAGCAGGGCAGAGGAGTCTACTCCCGATATTTCCTCATTCCAAAGAAAACCGGAGGCCTACGTCCCATCCTAGATTTTCCTCAGAAATCTCAACAAATTTCTGAAAAAAGAAAAATTCAGGATGGTTTCTCTAGGCACCATGCTTCCACTACTTCAAACAGGAGATTGGTTTGTTCTCTGGATCTTCAAGACGCTTACGCTCACATTCCCATATTCCCTCCTCATCGCAAATATCTGCGCTTCATGGTGGGCCATCAACATTTCCAATACAGAGTTCTGCCATTCGGACTGGCATCTGCTCCCAGAGTCTTCACCAAATGTCTAGCAGCAATAGCAGGTCACTTGCACAAGGAAAGTGTCCATGTTTTCCCATATCTGGACGACTGACTCCTGCTGAGCCAATCTCAGCAAGGAGTTCTCACTTCACTGACTCGAACAATTGCCCTACTTCACTCCATGGGATTTCTCATCAATTATCAAAAATCCCATCTCACTCCAACTCACCTGCTTCAATTCATAGGAGCAGAATTGAACACCAATCTAGCAAAGGCCATTCTATCTGTAGATCGAGCAAAGACAATTACTCTACTAGGAAGATCCATTTACTTACAGAAACAAACAGCTCATCAGTTTCTAACTTTACTAGGCCATATGGCCTCCACAGTTCATGTCACTCCTATGGCACAGCTCGCCATGAGTTACCCAATGGACTTTAAGATCACAATGGATCCAAGTCATTCAACCACTACATTATCCAATTCAAGTGACCCACCAACTAAGATCATCTCTACTTTGGTGGACAAACATGGACAACTTGCGCAAAGGCCTACCTTTTCAGCAACCAGTCCCACAGATAACTTTAACTACAGATGCATCCACCTTGGGTTGGGGAGCTCACATAGACAATCTCCAAACACAAGGGACTTGGACAAACCTCGAAGCAACATTTCAAATAAATTTCCTAGAGCTTCGAGCTATACGTTATGCGCTACATGCGTTCAAGGACTGCCTTTCACACAAGACTTTTCTAATCCAAACGGACAACACAGTAGCCATGTGGTACATCAACAAACAGGGAGGTATGGGCTCGTATCTCCTTTGTCAAGAAGCTGCACAGATTTGGGCCTGGGCCCTAACACACTCAATGTTTCTCCGGGCCACTTATCTGGCAGGCATTCAAAATGTACTAGTGGATCGCCTCAGTCGTCAATTCCACACGAATGGTCCCTGGATCCCTCAGTAGCGACCAGGATCTTTCAACGTTGGGGTCAACCGACAATAGACCTCTTTGCGTCACATCTGAATCACAAAGTGGACATATTCTGTTTTCTACACAAACAGAAGAACCAGTCAGTCAAGGACGCCTTTGCTCATCCTTGGAACTCAGGCCTTCTATATGCGTATCCTCCAATACCGCTCATAACCCAAACTCTAGTGAAGCTACAACAGGACAAGGGGTCCATGATACTCATAGCCCCATATTGGCCTCGACAAATATGGTTCCCCACACTTCTAGACCTCTCAGTCAGGGTTCCAATTCGTCTGGGAGTAGCTCCCACTCTCATAACTCAGGATCAGGGTCGGTTGCGCCATCCCAACCTTCAATCCCTATCCCTGACTGCATGGATGTTGAAAGCTTGATCTTACAGCTACCAACGTATCTCAAGTGCTTCTAACTTCACGTAAACCTTCCACATGTAAGAACTATTCTTTGAAATGGAAACAGTTTACTTTGTGGGGTAGGCAGAAAAAAATTGACCCTTTTGCTTGCCCCACTACTTCTCTACTAGAGTACTTATACCACCTTTCAGACTCTGGTCTGCAGACTTCATCTGTACGGGTACATTTAAGTGCAATCTCAGCCTACCATAACAAGGTAGGAGATGCACCTATTTCCACACAACCTCTTGTCAGTAGGTTTATGAGAGGTTTAACGCATCTAAAACCACCAATTCGGCCACCAGTCATAGAATGGGACCTGAATCTGGTCTTAACAAGACTCATGCGTTCCCCTTTTGAACCCATAGATTCATGCGATTTTAAATTTCTCACATGGAAAACTATTTTACTCATAGCCATTACATCAGCTAGAAGCGTTAGTGAGTTACAAGTACTTGTCACGTACTCACCCTATACAAAGTTCCTACATGACAGAGTGGTTCTCCGTACTCATCCAAAATTCCTTCCCAAAATAGTTACGGAATTCCACTTGAACCAATCCATAGTTTTACCCACATTCTTTCCAAGGCCCCATTCCCATCCAGGAGAGACAGCCTTACATACCTTGGACTGTAAGCGTGCACTAGCATTTTATATAAACCGCACTGCAGTCCACAGAAAATCCACTCAACTTTTTGTATCTTATGATCCAAACAAACCAGGAAAGGCAGTGGGTAAACATACTATATCCAATTGGCTAGCAGATTGCATACAGTTTTGCTATGAAAAAGCAGGCCTTCCTCTCCAAGGGCGAGTAAAGGCACATTCAGTGAGGGCAATGTCAACCTCAGTAGCACACTATCGTTCAGTGCCAATCCTTGACATATGTAAAGCAGCAACATGGAGTTCTCTTCACACTTTTGCAGCTCATTACTGTTTGGACAAGCAAGGACGACAAGATTCAGCCTATGGACAATCTGTTTTAAAGAACTTGTTTCCAGTTTAATCCCAACTCCTTCTACATCCAATCTGCTGTGATCTTCGGCCGACTCATTTTCAATAACAGTACTTCAGTGCTACTTCATTACAAAATGACTCAGCCTCTAGCTTGCTAATCACCCATATGTGAGGACTAGCATCCTGCTTGTCCTGGGATAAAGCAAAATTGCTTACCTTGTAATAGGTGTTATCCCAGGACAGCAGGATGTAGTCCTCACGAAACCCGCCCGCCACCCCTCGGAGTTGGGTCTCATTCCTTTTCTTATTTTATTTTTTGCTAAAGCTTATTGCTACATACGAGACTGAAGAGAGACACCTGTGGCAGAGAATATCATAGCATGCTGGGCATGCTCAGTGGCCTCACAGGGCCAGTCAAAAGTTTCTAGAAACTTTGACAGTTTTCCCGCACTAGGGCTCCGTCAGTGACGTCACCCATTATGTGAGGACTACATCCTGCTGTCCTGGGATGACATCTATTACAAGGTAAGCAATTTTGCTTTACCTGCAAATGTTAACATTTTTTTTTCTATCCACTGTTTCTGTATAGGTTGATGATTAAACAAATAAGAGACTTGAGATCTGAATATGCAACTCTACAGAACCGTCTCCAAAAGTATGTACCCTTTCCAGCTGTAGCACTGGACTTTGTTACAAACTTTAAGTTAAACTAATTTTCTAATGACTTTTTTGTTACGTTTAACGTCACCTGATTTGATCATGACTGGTTTTGTCTTCTTCCCCCCCCCCCCCCCCCCCCCCCCCCCCCCCCAGGATGGAAGCAAAGGAGGACCAAGTCCAAAGGAGATCAGAGAATATTAAGAAGGTAAGAATATTTTGAAGAGGATTGGCTAATAGTCATCTTCCTATAAGCACACAGTTATAGCTTTGTATCTACAATACTTTAATGTCCTGGTTTGTAGGGTGGCAAATAATATTTAAACATGTTTGAAAATTTCCACACACTCTACATATTTTTCTTTAGACTTCTCTCTTGGTGCTTTTAAATGACACACACAATGCCAGGTTAATGTTTGGTCAATAGAATCAGTGGATTTTAAACTGTATGTGCATTTAAATTCTTTGAGTGAACAGGCATGGCACTGAGATTTTGCTATGCATCCTGTTCTGCACCCTGTTTCCAGCCAGTACCGGTGAGAGCTACATCTCCTACAGCAGCACAAAATTATTGTACTTCTGGTAGTTCTCTGGTATTAAAGGTTTCTATTTTGGGAACTTTGACTCTAGATTGACAACAGGAGCTGCTTGTTGGAAATTATAAAGAATCTTGGTTTCCTTTGTCGCTGCCTTTTGATTGCAATAGATTGGAAAGAGCAGTTGCCAAAAAAATTCTAATTTGCTAGTGTACTGTATAGAGTTGTTATATTCTGGATGATTTTCAGATTAGACTTTGACAGGATTCATTAAGTGGCTCTTCTGAGAGCCACTTCCATTGACGATATGTGCAGAGCTGCTACTTGGTCAATTGTTCACCTTTAGAGTCCACTATTATCTGGCAGTCTGTCTTACAGAGATAGTAACTATGCACAAGCAATTCTGTGCAGCCTACTCACCCAGTAGTCTACTCTCCATCTGGTGGGGTCAGGTTGTCTGAGTAGGTGCTCTGCAATACATCCCAAAGCTTGGTACTCCCCACAAGTTATTGGTGATTTAATCCTGCTGCTTGATGGAGAAAGCAAATTTACTTACCTGTAGACAGGTTAAATTAGACATGTATTTAATATCCACGTACCTTGCTAAAGCTTAAGCTCTGGAAGAGACTGAGGGGTTCATGAGGCAGTGACTATATGCAAGAATTCCTGAGCATACTCTTTTGAGAGCTGGGTCCATGTCATTGTTGTTGGATGACATCAACCCACAAGTTACAGCTGATTTAACCTCCTCTCTGCAGAGACAATATTTACAGGTAAGAAAATTTGCTTTGTTGCAGAGGAACGGAAAGCCCCAGATTTGCCTTAAGTTGGCATGGTTTATGGCTAAGATCTAGCCGCTAAACAAGGAATTCTTTTTTACAGGGGACTTTCCATCTTCATGTGTTACACTTTAGTCATGGCAGTTACCTGAAAGACCATGATTTGTGGTGCTTGGTGGTTAGGACAATGCTTTGCTGGATGCAATAGCTTCTGAACCAGCTTGCAGTGGGTAGCTTGCACTCATCCTTAAGTAATGTGAAATGTAGTCAGGTGTGGCCTTTGTAGTATATTCTCTTTATGATCTAATTAGGGGGCCGCTAATTGTGGTCTCAGCTCACAGGTTACTCTTAGCTGAATCACTGGGAAGCAGATTCTGCCTCCAAGACATGTCTCTGAAAATTGCCTTTTAAGGGCAAATTGTTCAGAGAGAATTTTGAAAAACTGCCAAAACATCTGGGGGAGCCTAAAACACTGAGATTACTGGAGAACAGAAGGAGTGGTTCTTTCAAAGTCTCTTCTTTTAGAGGCCAGTTCAAAGATGCCAATCGCTGCATGTCAGGGAAATCCATGTTCTTCAGTAGACCAGAGGCACAAACAGGGGACATGGCTTTCAGGGAGGTGTTAGAGGGGGTTGGGATGAACGTCTTGTACTGCGCCTGATATTTACTTTTCCCATTGAAGGTAAGAGAATCCACGCTGAGATACCGCTGGTTCATGCTTGTCTTAGGCAGTTCTATCAAGAATGGGCTCACGTTAACTGAGACTGTTGGGTTTTAGAAATGATTCAGTATGTCTGTGCTGTGGAATTCAGCAGACCAGTTTGGCGCTTTTTGTATCATCCTGTGGTCAAACGAGGCAGTAAAATCCATTCTGCATCGGTTGGTCTTGATAGAAGTGGTAGTTCCTGTCACAGAAAATAAGAGGTTGAAGTACTCAATCTGCTTTATTGTGCCAAAGAAGAAAGGCACATTCAGACCAATTTTGGATCTCAAGGTCAACAGCTTTCCGCATGTCCCACACTTCATTACAGAAATATTAAATTCAGTCAGTATGGTGGTTAGGAGAAGGAAATCTTTTTTTTCTCTCTCAATCTGAGGCATATCTTCACATTCCAATCAGAGAAGCTCATCAGATTTCTCTGGTTCCAGGCTTTGAGCAAACACTTCCATTTCCAAGCACTTCCATTCAGTTTTGCCACATCTCCCAGAGCATTTTCCAAAGTAATGAAGGCGGTGGCAGCATTTTTGTGTTCCTTTATATACCCAGAACAATCCAGACAATAAGTGGCTTATGCATCCCTACCAACAGATGGAGGCAGAGAACAAAACCTTGAGGCACTGCTACATAACCGAGAGTGCCACCTGCAGTCCCTCAGTATTTCTCTGTCTCTAGCAGATGGTAAAGGTGATAACCTGCAGTCTGACCAAATTTAATTTGAGAGACAGATCTGGTTTTTCTGAAGGTTCCGAAGGCTCCCTGAGGTGTTGGGCTCCTTTGTGGACCATCCCTCAGGTGGAAAACCTGACTGGTGTTTGTCAACTGCCTGGAGATCCTGATAGCCAGGGGACTGGCTCCCTCAGGGTCACTGATGCCCCCTCCTGAGTCTGCACCAGCCAGTCAGGGAAGTATGCTGTTTGCTAATTAAGCTGTTTAAAAAAAACAGCAGCTGAAGGGCACTTGAGGAGGAGGAGAAGGTTGGGGGGTGTTCTTTCCCTTCTCCCTCGCTCCAGGGGCGGTGAAGAAAGTAGCAGCTTGTTGTCTACAGGATTGCAGGTGCAGTTTCCTTTCTTGTTCCCTGTCAGTCGGGTCCTCGGGCCGGCACTGCCATGTGCCTTTTGCCAGCGGGACCCTCTGCTTTTGCTTCGGGGTTTTCCCATGCGCTGCTCAGACTACCTTTTGTGGGCAGCTGACATTTGCTGTTGCAGCATACGCAGGCTGTTAGGGCTGCTCTGCGCACTTGCGACACACCAGATGAGCCATGTGTGGGGCCTGTACTGCTGCAGGAATGGTGCCAAAACTGGGGCCTGCTGGGCCTGTGGGACTTTGTCTGCTTAACTGAGCAGTAAATCCTTGTGTTCGGCTGCAAAGTGGGTGATGAAGGGACCTTGGGGGGGGGAGTCCCCTGGAGAAGAGGGTCCTTCGGGCAGCCCCAGCTGCAGCCCTGGGGGGATCTCGGGGGCGACTGTTTCCGCTGGAGATTGCGTGCAGAACTCTGCACCCAACAGAGGCTTGCAGGGTTGCCCTCCCCTTCTGTCACCAGTGGTACAGGATGATGATAATAGGAGTCAAGATTCAGAGGCCAGCCTTTCTGATCAGGGGGCTGAGGACCCAGAAGATCTTTCTCCAGAGTTTGTTCTACTCCTTCATAAGGCTTTCCTGGCAATGATGGGAGCGGGGGTAAAGCATACAAAGAAGCCACCCTTGCATGCTTCTAAGAACCCGAAGGTGGTTACTACAGGAGAATCTGGGGACCTGTTGCGACGACTGGGTTTGGGTCGAGCAGGTATGGGGCCTGACCCCAGGGATGGGGAGGACTCTGATGGTATTCTGGAGCAGTGGTTCTCAATTTCTTTTTTGGCCGGGACACACCTGACAGATGGTTCTCACAGGCATGACACGCTGAACATGTCCATCACGGGGCTAAATGTAAACATGCACTCTGCATCCACAGGAATCCCCTCAACCCCCAGCAATGAGTACAGAGCAGATCTAGGGCATTACCCTGTACAACTCGCCATATAAAAAAGATATTCGGGTTCTGATGACATCCCAGTAAAAGCAAAACAAACTCCTTTTACTACCAGGCAAAATAGCCTTCCTTACGAAAAGACAGTAATTTACCACTAATGCATATCCTATTGAGAAAACACAACAAATAAGATTGATACAAATGCCTACATGCTAGTTAAATACTTCACCTCTGTCACACACCCTTCACCAAGTACAGAAAAACTACAAATTATAAATATGGAGACAGAAACTGGAATGGAAAACCGAAAAAGCCACTCTGCATGCAGTGCGAACCTGGAGAAATGGAAAGAGAAATATAGCACCTAACAGACTCTCAGGATTTGCAATAATGCGCACAAAGTTACACCTGTATTATTTAACACACTCAAAAGTAACAATCTTATCTAAGAAATACAAGTATTAAACCAGGCCCTAAACACTAATACATTTCCTATTGGGAAAACAGAATAAGCCCCCACAGAAATAATTGTAAAACTATACTAAAAATGTTACAAAACAGCTGCTGAACAGAATAATATCCAACAATTAAAAACTCATAAAAATTATTAAAACATGTCCAAATATCAATAAAATATTTCAAAACAGCAGACATAGCATAATACCCAATAATTAAAATGGCAGTCAATCAAGAAAAATAAATTTAAAAAGCCACCTTTACTTACCCTCTCCAGCAACTCTCCTACTCCTTTCCCTTCCAGGCCAATAGCACTTACCGGAAGCAGCAAGGGCTGCTGAAGCTCTGTCCTCACAGTCCTCTTCCTTAGCGCCCACAACCAGTCTCAGTCACTCTCGCGCTCTCTCTCTCTCTCACACACACAACCAGTCTCTGTCTTTCTCTCACACCAGTCACCACCCTGACCAGTCTCTGTCTCTCTCTCTCATACAGAAATACATCACCACCCTGACCAGGCTCTCTCACAATCACACTCATGGTCTCTTATGTACAAGCTCTCAATCACACACACATGCTCTCGCACCCATTCACACAAGCTCTCACCCTGGCACCCATTCACACTAGCTCACACCAAAAACTTCTTCCTTCACTGCAGGGATGGGCTCCAGTTCCGCTGTAGCTTTACTCCAGCGGGCCTTCTTTTTTCGCTACCACAGGAATGGGCTCTCATGGTGGCCTTGGTCGGGTTTCCTCTTTGCCGCCATGGGCTGTGGGGGCCTTGCTTGGTCGGGGTCGGGTTTTCCTCTTCACCGCCATGGGAATAGGCTCCCATGGCAGCCTTGCTTCGTCGGAGTTCAACACTTGTATTCCTCCCACCCCACCCCCGGGCATTCTGATGCCTGCCTCACCGGCCAATCAAAGGCTTCCTCCCTTCTTTCTACTCCCACTGATAGGTAGAAGGGAGGAGGCTTCCCATTGGGCAATGGGGGTAGGAAGAGCGGGGGCTGGAAAAAGGGAGAAGGAAAGTAGAAAGGGTTAGTGGGCCATTGGGAGACGTGACACACCTGCCGGTGTTTGGCGAGACACTGGTTGTTGAGAAGCGCTATTCTGGAGGACCCCCTCGATTTACAGGACGCCGACCCGGAAGTGGACTCGGATGCAACCCTGAACGTGGATCCAAATGCGAATAAAGATGATCTGGACCTGGATGAGTTGCCGGTGTTGAAGGGTGATGACCTTCAAGTAGTCTGCTTGTATAAAAATGAGTTGCGTCCCCTCATTCCACAGGTTTACAGGAATTGAGGGTGAAAGTGACTCGGGAGGAGTCGGATAATGAGGACATGAACCCGGTCCTGGATGGTCTGCGGGGGCCCCCTAGTGCCTTTTCTTTGCCATCTCTTCTCCAAGCTGAACAGCCCTAACCTCTTCAGTCTTTCCTCATATGGGAGCTGTTCCATCCCCTTTATCATTTTGGTTGTCCTTCTCTGTACCTTCTCCATCGCAACTATATCGTTTTTTGAGATGCGGCGACCAGAATTGTACACAGATTTCAAGGTGTGGTCTCACCATTGAGCGATTATAGAGGCATTATGACATTTTCCGTTTTTATTAATCATTCCCTTCCTAATAATTCCTATCATTCTGTTTGCTTTTTTGACAGCTGCAGCACACTGAGCAGACTATTTTAAAAGTATTATCCACTATGATGCCTAGATCTTTTTCCTGGTTGGTAGCTCCTAATATGGAACCTAACATCTGTTCTGGCAAGCTCGTCTCCGGGGTGGGGACTAAGTAGTCAGCAGCCCTTTTGAGGAACCCGTAGACCTGCTAGGGATGATGCTTGCTAAGGGGCCGGTGATGGAAAATCTTTGCAATGAAGCTAGCTTAGTCCATAAAGTAGTAGTGGGCAGACTATCCAGCTTTTACGAGGAATGGGCCAGGATTACCTCGGACTGCTGGGTGTTAGAGATGGTTCATGATGGTTACACACTGGAGTTTTCTTGTCCTGTCAGGGAAGCCTTTCTGGAGTTCCAAGTCTTCTCCCAGAAAAAGCGAGAGGCCGTGCAAGGGACTCTGCAGAGGCTGTTGCGCCTCAACGCTATCGTTCCTGTTCCAAAGGAGGAACAGGGGCGAGGAAAGAATTCCGTTTACTTTGTAGTGCCAAATAAGGAAGGCACATATCAGCCCATCCTCGACTTGCAGAAGGAAAGATTTCCCCAGGGTAAATCCATGCCGACTGTGTGCCATTAAACTATTTCTTTCTATATGCTCTGTGATTTTGATCTTTAGAATAGTTTCCACTATTTTTCCCACTTTGGAGAGGCTCCAGAATCTAGAGGCGGTGATTCCTGTGGTAAGTGAGGCAAAAGGCAGGGCCGCTATTCCATTTACTTCATTATTATGAAGAAAAATGTAGCTTTTCATCCCATTCTTGACCTCGAGGAAGTCAATAATGTCTTGAGATTCCCTGTTTCTGCATTGAAATTCTTCTCTGTTGTTGTAGCAGTCAGACATAGGTAGTTTCATTCATCCCTGGACTTCTCTGAGGCTTACCTCCATGTTCCTGTCAGAAAAGATCATAAACAGTTCCTTTGATTTTTTGGCATACTGGGGAAAACATTTTCAGTTCAGATCTCTCCCTTTTGGTCTTGCCATGGTGCCAAGGATTTTTTTTTTATCAAATTGATGGTATTAAGCCTACTTTAACATGTTCAGTATGGGCTTAGCACTCAGAAAGCCATGAGTAAAAATATCGTAAACCTCCCAGTATGCAAACAGTAACAACCCTACCTATGAAAAGGCATCAGTGTTAATATTACACCAGGCCCTGAAACACCAAATACATCTCCTATTAGGGAAATAGAACAAACCAGGCTGCTTTAGACCCCTATACAAACTACATGCTGGAAGAATTCCTCACCTTGGTCGTACATGCAGAATATAGACAGACTATCACCAAATACAGAATAAAATGACCATACGTATAAATAGAAACGTGCAGACAAAAATTGAACTGGAACCTCCAACAAGCCAGGCCCTGTATTTATTATAACAGAAAAACAATAGCCATTCCTCAGAAATATGAAATACGTATTCTTTTTAACAGCTGAAGAACAGGATAACATACAACAATTTTAAACTCATAAAAATGTTCCAAAAAATCCATTAATTAAAATAAATAAGGATAAAAAAAATCCCCTGCTTTCCATGCCTGGGAACTTTGATTGTCGGGTACCTGAGATTGTCTTGGATTAGCAAGAAGAAAGGAGGGGTTTGTTCATAAACTTTCTCCTCTCTCGCTCTCTTATATGCACATACTCTCCCTTGCTCTCACATGCTCAGTCTTACTCGCACAAATATGTGCAGGCTATTTCTCAGTCTGACAGACACACACCCACAGGTTCTCCCTCATATGCTCACCCTCACATGGGCACACACGTTGGCTGTCCCTCACTCACGCATTGAATCTCACACACACGCACACATCCTAGAGGCTTGAGAATATTAAAGGAACCTCTCCTGTTTACTGATAATCCTTCATTCTTACGGCCTTAGAACAAGATCTTAAATAAGTGTTCTCAAGATCTAGTGATCTTAATTGTCAAAACTATTAAGTAAGTTTCTCAAGACCTACACAAGCAAATATCAGCCCATCTGGAAAGCCTTAAAATCAGTCCGGACATTCAAGCATATAATCAGCAAACTGAATTTAAGTGGAATTTAATAATTTCTGCTTTGATTTAAAGTCCCTTAAATTTAAAAAATTTTGGCATGATGTGCTTGACTACACTAAAGGCTTCATGTCCCCATGGATGAATTCATCCCGTCCACCTCCAAAGAAAATCACTTATAATACATTGTCTGACGATTCATCTGGGGATGAAATCTTAACTGTATCTACTTCTACTGGATCCTCCTTCAATATTTAGGAGGCCTTATTCAGTCAAGCGAGAGATACCCCAGGCGCAACGGATGTCGTGTTTACGGACCCAGTATCAACAACTTTTCCATCAAAACTTAGACTTTTGGTAGAGGGCCACCTGTTGATTGCATTTCCCAGCGTGATCCAATTTCCGAGACTTTAACTTCTTCTGATATTGTGTTTACAATTAACTGGCCTATAGGATTACAGAGTGTACTGTATCTCTTATCAAAAATCTTTTACCAACAGAAGAGGCAGTATTGCAAAAAGACCTTTCTTTCGTACCCATAAGTATGATTTGTTTAATGTCAGACTACAATTGCAAAAATATTTTCATAAAATAAAATTGAAGTTTTTTTTTTTTCTCACAACATGAACACACTACATCAGATGGTTCTGTGACGATCCCCAAATCTACTTGGTCACATCCTGGTCCCCCAATTGATTTACATGTTGCCTCTCTTGAATCTGTTCCTATATGTTGTTTTCACAATTTGTCATGTGCAGAACATAAAGCCCTCACTGATCTGTCCTCTGATACATCTGAACAGATTAAACCGGTTGATAAAGAGGGAAGGGTAGTGATACTGAATAGAATTGATTGTGGCCAAGGTTGCCCATCAATTCTGATAGCACATTCTACTCTGAATTATCAGAAGATCCAACTCCTGCTTTACAATCCGAAATACAATCAGGTTTTATTATCCCTTGGGAGGCTGGATGTTTAACAAATAATAATTGAAAAAGTCCCACAATTCTGTTTTTTTTACATTTTACCTAAAATACACAAGTCCCTCTTCCAGCCCCCGGGCCATCCGATTGTATCTAGTATCGGCTTAGTACTTGCCAAATTCATTGACCACCTTTTGAAACACTTGGTCCCACTAATCAGATCTTACGTGAATGATTCTAGCCATTTCATTTGTTTGGTTGAATCTTTACACTTACTGTCTGAACGTCTTCTGCTGGTTACATTAGATATCGAGGTTTTATGTTAAATCTGTTTTTATTATAAATAATGAACATTACCAAAGCATAACATTTGGTACATATTTTCTTAACTCTATCCATATTTTTACCCCTCCTCCCATAACCCTACCTCCCCCCATCCCTCTTTCCCTCCCTGCATCGAAGAAGCACAAGGATCACATATCAAATATCTATACGATTTAAAAAAAGACTTTTAGATTCATGTGGTAAGGTTAGAATAAAGGGAAGCCAGACTGCATTTATTGCTCTTCTAGTCTTGATAGACAGGTGATTAATAGCCAAGGTTTCCATGGTTAGTAGATTTATTATAGAAGAACGCCATAATAATATAGATGGTCCTTCTGAAGTTCTCCAGGCTGTTAGTATGGCTTTGCAAGCTAATAAAAAAACTTTTGTAATCCAGAGAATCGAGACCTTATTTCTTTTGAATGAGTTGGAAAGATTCCAAAAAGTGCCACCAATGAAGAAAATGGAATTTTATAACCCACAACTTTATTTGCAGTATGATAAACTTTCTTCCAAAATATTTGAATTGTTGGACAACTCCAAAAGGAATGACCCAAGTGTGTTGGTCCTCCTTTGCACCTGATACATATATCAGAGTTAGTGAAACCTGCTTTGAATGCTTGATGCTGGGAAATGTACATTCTATAGATAATTTTATATCTAGTTTCCCGCAAGAGTGTATTAATTGTAATTTTACGCGTACTAACAAATGCAGATTTCAATACTGCAATTGATATCGGTTGCTCAAGTTCTAATTGCCATTTAAGTTGCACCTTCTCCAAGGACCAAATCTTATATGAAGACTCTAATTGTTTGTACAAATATGATATAGAACGTTTCTGGGGGTTTTCTGGATCAAACCAGTTACTTAAAAATTGCCAATTAGTGTCCATGAAGGTTGGTGAACCAAGCGATTGTATATAATGTCGAGCTTTAAGGTACTGATAATAGTCAATAGCTGAGAGTTTATAAAAAGAACGAAGTTCTTTAAAAGTAAGAAAAGATCCATCCATATGTATTAATTGTCCAATGCATCTGAGTCCCGCACGGTCCCAAAGTCGAAATCGTGATGCATCCGATCCTAAAAAGAACTTTGGATTACCACAAAATGGAAGAAATGGTGATATGTTGTCAGATAACGAATTCTTCCTCATTAGCCATATCCATGTTCTTCTTAAAGGTTGTAAAAGCAGATCTGATTTGATTGTACGAGATAAAGAAGCGTTAGGAGCATGTAAAGCATAACGAAGCGATATTGGAAGAAGCAATTGTGCTTCAATATAGGTGTCTGAAAAGTATTGTGTGCCCATCAACCAGTCCCCTATGTATCGTAAATTAATCGCATGATTATAGAGTTTCAAATCCGGAAGACCCATACCTCCCATAGATAGTGGTTTCATTAGGATAGATAGTTTAATTCTTGGTTTTTTCCCCTGCCATAAAAATTTTGTCACTACTCTCTGATATTTGCTAATAGTCACATGAGTTAATAGAAGAGGTAGAACACTGAGCACATACAGCCAACGTGGTAATAATGTCATTTTCAATAAGTGTATTCTTCCAATAAGAGAGAGTGGGAAACAGTGCCAAGCATTTAAAAAGCTGTTAGTTTTCTGTTGCATTGGAGATATATTTAAGTCATATAGCTTGGAAAGGCTTTTTGGAATCCAAATACCTAAATATTTTAATTTATCATTTGTCCATTTTAAGGGGAATTTCCCATACCAAGGTATAGATGCATCAGGACCTATTACCATGGCCTCAGATTTATCGAGATTTAAACTAAAACCTGCATAAAGACCATATTCTTCAATCACATGAAGAGCAACTGGAAGAGATTTAGTGGGGTTTATCAAATGCAACAAGAGATCATCCGCAAATGCAGCTAATTTGAATTTTGCCGATCCCATTTTAATCCCTTCTATATTCTTATTATCCTCCAAGATACGTAATAAAGGATCCAAAGATAATACAAATAATAAAGGGGACAAGGGACAACCCTGCCTAGTACCCCGAGACAATGTAAAGTCTGATGAAAGTTCCCCATTTACCCAAATATTAGCTTTTGGCTGATTATATAAATTTTTTAGAAATGAAATAAAGGAGCCTTGAAATCCATAATGGTTCAAGGCTTCAAATAAAAATACCCAGTTCACTCGATCAAAAGCCTTCTCAGCATCAAAGCTCACTATAAGAGAATTCAAATGTAATTTTTCTGAGAAGGCAATAGATGCCAGAACTCTGCGGACATTTGTTACTGCCTGCCTACCTCTGACAAACCCCACTTGAGAAGGAGAAATAAGTTTAGTAATGATCATTGCAAGTCTATCTGCCATTACTTTAGCTATTAATTTAAGATCACAGTTAATAAGGGATATAGGTCTATAAGAACCAGGTAACTCTGGGTTTCGATTAGACTTAGGATGTACTACTATAGTTGCTTTATTCTCCTGCCAAGTTTGTAATTCATCCGAAGAAAGCCTATCATATACTTTTTTAATAGGACTACTAATTAAATCAGACATGACTTTGTAAAACTCATACGTGAATACATTCCTGTTCTCTGTAAGACATTTGCTTGTCACTGTTATTGTTCAAAATGTAAACCGAATTGATCAATAATTCTGTTATTGGAAAGTCGGTATAGAAAAAACTTTAAATAAATAAATAAATCTGGACCTGGAGATTTACCTAAAGCAGAATCCTTAATGATCAATTCCAATTCTGGTTTTCCCATAGGAGCATTAATTAATGATAGGTCCATTTTATTTACCCAGGGGAGTTTTATCTTAGAAAGGTACTTATGAATGTCTGGGTGATAGTCTGTATCCACTGAGTATAATTTTTGATAGTAATCTGTAAATATTTTCCCAATATCTTTAGTGGATGTCTTTATTTGTCCTGTTGAATCCCTTAATACTTTAACATATGATTTTCCTTCCCATGACTTTACTAATCCAGCTAATAATTTCCCTGTCTTATTACCAAATTGAAACAACCGATGCTTATAGTAGAGAAGATTTTTTTGTGTTTTTTGTTGTATAAAATCATGAAGAGTACTTTGGAGAGAGTAAAATTTTATGCGGTTTTCCCTTGTAGGAAAAGAGGTAAAATAGGCTTTAGCTTTCCTTAATTGTTTTTCTAATCGAACTATTGTTGCTGACAATTCCTTATGTTTTTTAGCTGTATATGATATAATCTCTCCCCTCAGGACTGCCTTTGCCGTGTCCCAATATAAAATTGGATCACCTTGATGCTGGTTATTGAAATAGTCGTATTCTTTCCATTTATCTCTTATATATGATTTGAATCCTTCATCATAATATAATTTGGCTGGAAATCTCCAATGTTTACCCCCTCCTGTGCTATTAAATCCCGCAAAATCCACCCAAACAGGGGCATGATCCGAAATAACTAAAGGCCCTATATCTGAACCTGTCACTTTAGAAAAATAAGTGGAGCTAACCAATAAATAGTCCAGTCTAGATTGTGATCCATGAGCTCGTGAAATATGAGTAAAGTTAAGATCATTAGGGTGTAACAATCTCCAAACATCTGCAAGATCTAATAATTTACATATAAATGGAAGACCTCGCCCTTCATCTATCTTGGAAGTTTGGTGTGGCGGTTGTCTATCCATTGTTGGTTCTAATACAGTATTAAAATCACCTCCCAAAATAAGTGGAAGATGTGAATGTTCTTGCAGAATTTGGAAGATATTTTCATAAAATATTGAAGAATATTTGTTAGGTGCATATATATTTCCCAAGAATATTCTTTTCCCATATATCTCAATGTCTAAAAAAATATACCTTCCCTCTGGATCTGCTTTTAAATGATGTAAGTGAAAAGGAATCTTTTTATGTAGAAGTATAGCTACTCCTGCCTTACTTGAGGAGGATGAGGCATAAAAGGATTTCCCCACCCATTGTTTATTTAATTTCTCATGTTCCAAGTCAGTGAGTCTCGTCTCTTGCAATAAAGCAATATGTGTTTTATAACGCTTAAGTGAATGTAAAATTTTATAGCGTTTTATTACTGAGCCTATACCACAGACATTCCAAGTACATATCCGTACCTCAGCCATCTATATAAATAAATGCAAACTTCTTTATGATTTGGTTTACAGTTATTATTATGTGAGTGATTATCCCCCAGCCTAGACTCTCACCCACAATAGCATTGTATAAATTATCCACATATATTAAAAGTACTTTGCATACTATAACCATGTGCCCCTTCGATGCTTTACCCTTTATATATCTTCCCAAAAGGTGTAATAGACCACAGAAGATGAACCAAAATTGGATCATCCCATGCACCCCCACACCTAACATATTAATGAAGGTCACTTAAGAACCCCCTCATAAGGAGAAAAAGAAAAAATAAAAATTTGCCATGAAAAACAGTTTATTTAGCGAGTAACCTTTCTTTTAGTAAAATTTTCTTCATGTGAAAACAACCAAATCTAATGAGTGATCCAAAATTGAAAAATCAATCTATTAATACAATTTTCTTGTAGAGAATTCCTGAAAGTTCTCTCAATGTGAAAACAAACACCAGAGAGATCATTTAATTGAAAACAAACAGCTCCAATGAAAAATTATATCAAGTCACATCTTCTGATATTACATCAATGGAAGTCCTTGAATAAAAGCTTGAGCTTCAGCAGCTTTTGTGAAGACATGAGTTTGATCATTATAATAAATACGCAGTTTTGCAGGAAACATCAGGGTGGCTCTAATTTTTAATTTGGCTAATTGAGAGCATGCTGGAACAAATGCTTTTCTTTGAGCTGCCACAGAGGCTGAATAATCTTGAAAGATGAGCACTTTACTCCCTTCAAAATTTAAATCTGTTATTTTTCTATAGGCTCGCAGTATCTGTACCTTATGTGCAAAATTAAGAAATTTAATTATAACTGCTCTCGGTCTAGTTTGTGAGGACCTGTCTATCTGATAGGGTCCCAACCGATGTGCCCTCTCTATATATAGCTGCCCATGCTGATTATCTAGGTTCAATGTTAGAATTAGCCATGAAGTAAGTTTAGATCCCAAATCAACATCTGTTATGCTTTCAGGTATGCCTATAATACGCAGATTGTTCCTGCCTAATCTATTTTCTAAATCATCAACCTTACTTTGCAGTATTTCCTGGGATTTCTGAAGTTCTCTCAAATCCTTAGCTTGTTCTTCCATCTTATTTTCTACTTCTGAGATTCTGGATTCAGCTTCCTTTAACTGAGTATGAATTCCTGTAATTTGAGAGCTCACACCAGCAATTTGTGTGGAAAGTTGCTGAAACCTCCCCTCTAATGCAGCTATTACCAACCTGCGATGTCAGGCCCCACCCCCGCTACCGAGTCAGTTAACTGTGTAGTGTCTGTATCAGCCATCTTAGGATCAGCAGCCTTCATCTTTTCTCTTTCTTTCCTACCCGATTTTGTTGTCATTTCCACAAAAGAATTCAAAGATCAATCCCCTGAAGTTGTATTTGAAGCTTGTGCTTAATGAAGTAAGTAAATTCAAATATTGTGAGTTATTTTATAACGATTCGCTGCGTTTCCCCTCCTCCAGAGGGTGTTCTCAGAGAGATCAGATCTGCTACTGCTCATCCACAAAAATTTCAAAATTTTTTTTAACTTAAAATAATATTTGGTAGTTTTCCTTTTCAAAATAAGCAATTTTGAAATAAAAATGAGCGATTTTATGTAGATTCGCCGCTTTTTTCCCTGAGGGGGTCCCCGGAGCGATCAGACCCACGTCTGCTCACTCACTCAACATCACGTGACTCCCGATATCGAGGTTTTATACTCAAATATCCCATAACATCAAGCAAAATCTGCAGTATGATGGGCTTTGGACCAGCGGCTTCAACCCATTTGGGTCCTGATTGAATTTTTACTCACCCTCACCCGTTTAGCTTTAACAAAAAATGATTTCAAATTTGATGCCCATCTTTTTTTTTTTTTTTACCATTAAATCAAAGGTAATTCGAAATAAGTTGTTCTGAGTATTAACTTTTTGAAAGCAATTGCAGATACATCCACTAGTTGCAATTCCTTGGTATTTCGTCTGCATATCTTATGACTATTTTAGTGTGATACACTAGAGTTTCATTGACTTTTTTTTTGGCAAGGTACAGAGATCCAATTATTTGTTTCATGATTGGCTCAGTATTCAAGACCCTAATCTTAAATTCACCCATCATGTCAGTACTTCTCATATTTCATTTTTAGATGTACTGGTAATCATCAGTGACAATCATTACTTTCTTTTTTTATAATAAATAAATAAAAAATACAGATAGAAACATTCTTCGCAATAGTATACCGATTATTGGCCAGTTTTTTTTTGTCTCCTGGGTACATGCTCCTCTGCGCAATTTTATTATTCAGGCTGAACATATGTTTAAACAATTTTTGGAATGGGATTATCCCCAACCTATTACATGCTCATAAACGAGCCCTTTATGTCAATAGGGATTTACTTTTTCTACAGCATCCCAAACTAGTATCACCAGGTCTCACATGTTTTCTCCCATTTTCAACCGAAGCAAGTCAAATTTGTAAGGCAATCCACTCTCAGCGGTCTACTCTGGCTCCCTTAAAGTGTTTCAAAGATCTTCCGTGGTTTGCTTTTTATCGTGGTTGCAATCAGATTTGTGACCTTTGATTTCAACACATTTGGGACTCTCTCTCAAGTACCCACGGCCACCAACCCTGTGGAATGTACACAGCATGTGATTTTTCTTCGACTAGCCTCTTTTTAACATCCATCTCTGAAAGCTCGCTATAAGTTACGCCTGTCAACTGAATGTAACTCTGCTTGGGTGATATATTAAGTGTCCCTGTAATTTTGCTTTACGTAGGGAAAACATCTTGTTGAAAACCCTTATTTACGGGCATTGTAGCAATAGTTAGAGACACAATGATAATGCACCCCTGACCCCACACTGATATGAGTTTAATCATTCAGTTGCAGACCTCTGCTTTATTGCTATTTATTTCAGTCCCACCCCAATCACATGGAGGTGATAGGGATCAAGCTCTGCTACAAAAAGAGCAAAGGTGGATTTTTAGACTAGTCTTTACATCCATCCGGTCTTAACCAGGACATAGATTGATCGGTGTTCATGTAATCTGATATCTCTCCCCTGATTGGGTTGTTCGGGCCACATGACTTTTTTGTGGCAATTTTGAGAGCTTTTACCTTGTCATTCTAACTCTGAACAAGCTTACTTCAGTGTTATATGAAAGGCAGTCTCAGGTATGTGTGTTGGTTTCTCTAAAAATTGTTAGTTATAGGGTGCTGTTTTATTTATTTTATCTGATTTTTATATTCCGGTTTTTGGAACTTCAAAGTGGATTACATTCAGGTATTGTAATTTTAATTATCTATTTCATCTAGAATGTTTTTCACTGAATATGCTCTTTTCAGAATACATCTTTTATGTGGCTCTGAATATATATTTTTTGTAATTAATAGCTGAGTCCTTCCCGAAGAAGATGACAGGCAAAACATGGCCATGTTGGGTGACCACAGTGTTTGAAGTTTGGACATGATGCAATGATATCAATGGAAATTTACATGTTGAAATTTCAATAAAGATGCGATATTGAATAGACATTGGAATCTTTGATCATTATATGAGCACCTGGAACTTAATCGATTAGTTTGGGTTTAAAATAATGCTTCATATTCTTGCTATGATAGTTTGGATATCCATGTGAGGTCTTGAGATCCACCTGGTTATTCTGCTACACTGAACTCATGATCATCACAAGGCTAAATGTAAACATATACTCTGCATGTACAGGAATCCCCTGTCCCCTAACGGGTGCAGAGCATAACTAGTTCAACTCATGGTACAAAAAAAAAAGATTGATATCTTCCCAGTAACAGCAACACAAACTCCCTCTGCTACCAGGTGTATTGTAAAATACAAAATCTGAAAAATTTAGCAGCACATGTATAGCAAACCTGCCATATTATAGCAACACTAACTATTTTGATTCAAACAGTAATAGCCCTACCTATGAAAAGGCAGCAGTGCACCACTAACGCAATATCATATTGAGAAAAAGCAACAAATAAGACTGATACAAATCTCTACTTGTTAGTGAAGTACCTCACTTCAGTCACATACAGACAGTCCGACCTTCACCAAATTCAGATTAAAAGACTACAAATAACAAATGTGGAGACAAAACTGGGATGGAAGCCCCTCAACATACAGTGCATAACTAGAGAACTAGAAATATATTTCCTCCTATGCTAAGCAAAGGTAGAAGAAATGCACCTTCCTAAACCTGATATTACAGATCTTGCACCCTGTTGTTCCCCCCTCTGTCCCATCATTTACTTCTCCCCACTATTTACTTTCAATTCCCCCCCCCCCCCCCCCCCCCCCCCCCCCCCAGCATTTTGCAAGTTCCTTAAAGATAAATAATATGGTTTCATAAAAACAGAATCAATAGCTAAAAAGTACTTGTTACCCTATAATATGTGTAAGTCATAAGTCTGGGCTTTTAACTGGAAGAGCAATCATATTGAACTGTCCTGTTTATCCTTTAGGTTCGGGGTATGTGGGCATCAGTCATGGAAACGCTCTCATTTCTGGCAGAAGAAAAGGAAGTTGTGGATTCTGTGCTTCAGGGTCATGTTGACCAGTACATCCTGGATGGAGCTAGTGTTGATTTGAATGTGCCAAGGCTGCTAGTTGACAAAATTGAGAATGAAATATACAAGGTGAGTTACTGCCTTTTCCTTTGTAGCCTATGTTGAGTCTTGAGGTGAAAGGCCCTGCTTTTGTAAAAGATAGAAAAATCTTTTTAAGCAGTAATGTTCCCTAAAAGACCTATCCTTAATTTTTCCCCTCACTTCTTCCAAGGTTTTCTCTTTCATCTGAAAGTTTTCTTCTACATTTTTTTTTATTTTTTAGTTCTTTGGTTCCCTGTACGTACCAGGATCAGTCCAGACAGTGGGTTATCTCCCCCTTCCAGCAGATGGAGTCATAGAGAACTTTGAAGGATGCTTCCTTATAAGGTAGTGCACCCTCTACTAATCCTCAGTATTCTCTTGACTCCAGCAGATGACAGGGGTGGCTTTCGTTCCCCACTGAGATGACTAGAAAGCTATTTTAGGAATTTTCTCTATTTTCCTCAGCTTTCCTTTCTTTTGGATGGATCAAGTCTGATTAAAAAAAAAATCTTTTGAATTTCTGAGGGAATTATTTTGGAGAGCTCTCCTTTCACCTCTGCTCCTGTTTTAGTGGGAGCATTCTAAGCTTGCAGGCAGTACCATTTGCAGCTCTCCCCACCCCCTCCCATCTCTGTTGTCGGGATAAGTTTCTTTTTATTTTCTTTTTGACAGGGTATTTCCTCTCTTCCCCTCTCCAGGGTGCAAGTCTGTGGTGCCGACCTCTCCCCCTGTGGCTGCTATCCAACCCGTTGTTCCTGAGACGCCGTTTTCCTCGGGGCAGCCAGCACAGAGAGGCGTTATTCCTCTGTGCCTCTATCTGTGGGTCGCTGAGGGATAGAGAGAGAGCAGGACTGAAGCGGAGGCTATTACCCGCTTCTTACAGCCATGAACCTGGTGAGCGTGAGGAAGAACAGGCTGCAGCGGAGGTTTTTCGCACTTCCCGCAGCTTTAAGCCCTGCCTGTCTCTCGCGTTGAAATCAGCTGGTTCCCTCGTGGCTCTGTCGAGGATCCCCATGCCTCGTTCGTCCAGGTGCTGAGCTTGTGGAGAGCCTGGGTCGAGGCTCTCCCGCAAGGGGATTTGCACAGCTTGCCTCCCTGGTGGGGAGGGACCCTCTCAGCCACCGGCCCACTCTGGTTCTTGTCTTTTGCCGCGCCTCGACAGACAGGGGCCGGCCCCGATCCCGCTGACCACGGGAGCGGCGGCCATTTTGTCTCCAGACTCTGCTGCCCCTGCGCTAAAAGGAGAAGAGCAGGATGCGCCTATTTCATATCAGCCGCCGGTTTTGACACCCGTTCCACCTCTGGAGCCTTTTCCTCTGTCAGGGAATCTTCCTACTCTTCCTCCATCGGGGCCACCTCCGTTTTCCACGGATTTTGTTCTCCTGCTTCACAATGCTTACCTGGCCAGGATGGGCCAGCGCCAGGAATTTCTGGCGGGACCTCCTCCTCCTAAGGTACCCAGAATGGCTGATTCCACTGAGGTCTTGGGGAGTGCCCAAGGGTCAGCGGTCCCGGGAACAGGTGTGCCTCAGACACCTCAAGCGCTCAGAGGGTCCGTTTGGTACACCCCTCTGCGGGTGGGGATGATGGACGGACTGTTCCTCAGCAGGACCCAGATCCGGATGAATCTTCAACTACGGCTCAATTGGAAGGGGATGAGCTGGACCCCCTCATTCCACATATCCTACAGGAATTGGACATTGAGGCTCCTCAGGACCTGCCTGAGCCTAATTCACCAGCAAAGAAAGGGGGACCCCCTTCTGGCTGGTCTACTTCCGCCATGTAGGTCCTTTCCTTCCCATCCCTCTTTCCTTCAACTGTTATCCAGGGAATGGGATTCTCCGGAGACCTCTCTCAAGGTCGGCAGAGCCATGGATAAGCTATATCCTCTCCCTGATGATTTCCTGGAGCTCCTTAAGGTTCCCAAAGTAGATTCTGCGGTCTCAGTGGTGACGAAAAGAACTACCATTCCAGTAACGGGTGGTGCAGCCTTGCGAGATCTTCAGGATCGAAAGCTGGAAGTTTATCTTAAGAGAGTATTCAAGGTGTCCGCCCAGGGGGTCCGGGCGGCCATTTGTAGTTCCTTCACGCAGCGTGCAGGCCTCCGCTGGTTTCAACAGCTGCTCAGCTCCCAGGAGTTGCCTCCTGAGGAAGCACTTTAGGCAGACCACTTAGAGGCCGTCATAGCATATGGAGCAGACGCTCTTATATGACATTCTGAGAGTCTTGGCCAGATCTATGGTTTCTGCAGTCTCGGCTAAACGCCTCCTCTGGATCCGCAACTGGTCAGTGGATTCTTCTTCCAAGTCGCAGCTGGGATCTCTACCCTTCAAGGGCAAGCTACTATTTGGGGAGGATCTGGACCAGATTATCAAGTCCCTCGGAGAGAATAAGGTACACAAACTGCCAGAGGATCGCCCTAGTTCTTCTAGGTCGTTCAATTCCACTAGAAGCCAATTCAAGAATCAACGTAGTTTCCGCCAGGCAAGGACTGCAGCCCCTAGTCAGCCGTCCTCTCGATCCCAATCCTGGACTCGGTCCTTTCGTGCCAGAAGACAGCCCTGCTCTGGTCCGGCCCAGGGGACGTCCCCCAAGTCTTCACAATAAAGCTATGCCGGCCCACTCCCCGATCTCCAGGATAGGGGGACGTCTCTCTCTTTTCTACGAGGAGTGGGTCAACATCACGTCAGATCAGTGGGTCCTGGATAATCTAAGAAACGGCTACTTGTTAAAATTTGCTCGGCCGCTAAGAGATAGGTTCCTCTTCTTTCCATGTGGCCCAGTCCAGAAACAACTCATAATCCGGCAGACACTCGACAGGCTTCTGGCTCTCTGAGCGATTCGTATGGTCCCCCCCCCCTGGAAGTAGGCCGGGGACATTATTCGGTATACTTCGTAGTCCCCAAGAAGGAAGGTTCCTTCCACCCAATCTTGGATCTCAAGATGGTCAACAGGGCCCTCAAGATTCCCCACTTTCGGATGGAAACCTTGTGCTCCGTGATAGCGGTGGTGCACTCCGGAGAATTTTTGCCCTCCCTGGATCTGAAGGAAGCTTATCTACACATTCCCATCCTCCAGGCGCATCAGCGTTTTCTGCGATTCAAGATTCTGGGGCAACATTTCCTGTTCCGGGCTCTCTACACTTTGGTCTTGCGATCGCTCCTCGAACCTTCATGAAGGTGATGATAGTAGTAGCCGCCGTCCCTTACAGCACGCCCTGCTCTCCCGCTGGAAGCCGGTGTCTCGGGACTTCCAAGCCATCCTCCCTCTCCCACAGGGAGCCAAGGACAGTCTTTTGTGGTGGTTCAACCTCACTCATCTTCTCCAGGGTGTTCCTTTGGACATCCCGAAATGGGTAATCGTCACGATGGACGCCAGTCTCTCTGGCTGGGGAGCGGTGTGTCAGATGAGTTCTGCGCAAGTGAAGTGGACGCCGACCCAAGCAACTTCGCCGATCAATCGCTTGGAGACCAGAGCATTGTGTGTGGCATTGAAATACTTCCTGTCTATCGTCGCGCAGTCCGAATACTCTGACAATGCGACCACTGTGGCGTGGCTTACATCAATCGCCAAGGGGGCACGAGGAGCTGGCATGTCTCTCGGGAGACAGTTTGGCGTGGGCGGAGACTCACCTCTCCCGCCTAGTGGCTTCCCACATCACAGGCGTAGACAACGTTCAAACCGACTTTCTCACTCAACATCTAGATCCCGGAGAGTGGGAACTCTTAGAGGAGGCGGTGAATCTCCTGTTCCACAGATGGGGGACCTCCTACCTGGACCTAATGGCAACCTCCCGGAATGCCAAGTCAGCTTGGTTCTTCAGTCACAGAAGAGAGTATGGCGCAGAGGGTGTGGATGCCTTAGTCCTCCCCTGGCCCCGTCACGTTCTTCTCTATGTGTTTCCCCCTTGGCCTCTGGTGGGCAAGGTCCTCCGGAGAATAGAGTCGCATCAGGGCCTGGTAATTCTGGTGGCGCCAGAATGGCCCAGTCGCCCGTGGTTTGCAGACTTGATCAACCTCGCAGTGGACGGACCTCTTTGTCTGGGTCACCTTCCATGTTTGCTGTGTCAGTGTCTGGTATCTTTAGCCCAGGCCGATCGCTTCTGTCTTGCGGCCTGGCTTTTGAGAGGCACCGGCTGAGAGGGCGTGGATATCCAGAGGCTGTTATCTCGACTCTCCTCAAGGCTAGAAAGACATCTACCGCCATCTCTTATGTCAGGGTTTGGAAGGTTTTTGAGAACTGGTGTACCGCCTCGGTGGCTCAGATCTTTTCTTCAACAGGGACTGGAGAAGGGTCTGGCCTACAACTCGTTGAGAGTGCAAGTCTTTGCCCTAGGCTCTCTACTTCATCAACGAGAGGGAACTTCCCTTTCCTCTCACCCGGATATCATCCGATTCCTCAGGGGGGTGAAGCACGTGAAACATCCGGTCCACACTCTCTATCCCTCGTGGAGTCTCAATCTTGTCCTCCGAATCTTGGTCGGGCGACCCTCAAGGATATCACTCTCAAGACGGTTTTCCTGGTAGCTATCTGTGCTGCCCGCAGAATCTCGAAGCTTCAAGCACTCTCTTGCAGAGAGCCCTACCTTCGTTTCACGGATTCAGGAGTTTCCTTGCGCATTGTGCCTGCTTTTCTGCCCAAGGTGGTTTCCGAGTTTCACTTGAATCAGACGGTAGAGCTTCAGTCCTTCTCAGCGGACACATCGGCGGATCTACGCAAGCTAGATGTCAAGCGTATCCTCATTCGCTATCTGGAAGTCACTAATGATTTTTGCTTTTCGGACCATCTTTTCGTTCTCTGGCATAGTCCGAAGAAGGGGGCCAAGGTGTCAAAAACTACCATTGCTCGCTGGCTGAAAGAGGCGATCTCGGTGGCCTACATTGGGGCCTTGACACCCGCTGGAGTCGATAACCTCCAGCGGGTTTCAAGGCCCATTCTCTTTGAGCTCAAGCTGCTTCCTGGGTGGAGATGCAATCTGTCTCGTTCCAGGAGATTTGTCGAGCTGCAACTTGGAAATCGTTACATACCTTTGCTAGTCATTATCGTCTACACATACAGTCGCCTACTTTTGGCTCCTTTGGCTCTAGGGTCATTCGAGCAGGGCTTTCCGGGGCCCACCCTACGTAGGGAAGCTATGGTATATCCCACTGTCTGGACTGATCCTGGTACGTACAGGGAAAAGAAAATTATTCCTTAAGTGCTAATTTTCGTTCCTGTAGTACAAAGGATCAGTCCAGACGCCCTCCCTGACGGTTTATTGGCAGGCCGATACAGTAAGGACACATAAGAGTGCGGCAGTGCCCGGGCGCACCCTCGTTTGCCGCGCGCACAGTTTGGATCACATACCGCTCAATACAGTATTCAAATGAGATGCAAATGCAAGCCGGGTCCAAAGCGCATCCATGAAGCAGTAGGCGTGCGCAATCCATTTTACTGTATAGAGCAGTATACAGCGCCTATACAGTATCCTGGGTGCGCTGGTACCTGTCATTTCAAATGCCATTCCACCAGAAAAGTGGATGGTTCTCCTACAGACCCCGCGCAAGGGAGAGACGAAATTTCACGGGCAAACTTCCCCCAACCCCCGCTCACCTGCCCTGGCCGCGGCCACGCAAGCCCCCAGCAGCAGCAGCAGAAGGGTGTCCATGGGTGCCGGTCTCCGTGCGGGCGCGCTGACAGCTCTGGAGCAGCCCCAGTCTTCTCCCCTCCTCCCGAGGCGCGCACCGCGGCTCCCCTGCCTCCCGGGGGCAGCCGGCGACGAGAGCGGCTTCAGCAGCCCGGGGCGGATCGGGGTCACGGCGTGCGTTCATGCGCCTGCTGCCTTGAGCTCCCAAATTGGGCTTACAGGCATGCGTTCATGCACCTTCGCTGGCGGGGGCTGCTGGAAGCTGCCTCGCATGGGGAGCGCCCGATCCGACCCGGGGTGCTGAAGCCGCTCTCGCCGCTGGCTGCCCCCGGGAGGCAGGGGAGCCGCGGTGCGCGCCTCTGGGAGGAGGGGAGAGAGGACTGGGGCTGCTCCGGAGCTGTCAGCGCGCCCGCACGGGAGACCGGCACCCATGGACGCCCTTCTGCTGCTGCTGCTGGGGGCTTGCATGGCCGCGGCCAGGGCAGGTGAGCGAGGGCTGGGGGAAAGTTTGCCCGTGAAATTTCGTCTCTCTTGCCTGTCCGAAGGAGGCGGAAAATCGGAGCTGCGCGCACAGGTGCTTTGTCGCGCTCCCTGCCGCCGATCGCCGGCTGCTGGGGCTTGCCTGACGCTTGTCAAGCTGGCAATCCCCGATGCCCGAGCGTAATACAGAAATGATTTTCGCCCTGCGCCTTGCTTTATTTTTTGTAATAATTTTTATCTCTTGTGCGAGAAGCATTTTTTTTCTGTGGATTGGGTTGGTTTGGGACTGGGCGGCTAAGTTCACCACACTAACGCCAGGGTCAGGGTAGGCAGTAAATTTGCAGGTTAAAGACGCGGCAAAATAGCTGGTTAAAAAGGCGATAATCTGTATCAGAGGGAATAGCTAATCCGATCATTAACATATTATATACATGCCGCGGGCGGAAAGGGATACGCGTCTATTTCAAGAAGCGGTAAGGACGCGTAAAACCGGATACTGAATCGCGTGTTAGACATACGCGTCCAAATTGTGCGTACAAAGCGGGTTAGAAACAGGGTAACTGCGGCCGCGCTTTACTGTATCGGCCTGTGGGTTTGGGATTGCCTCTCTGCTTAAATTGTTCTTCAGCGCCTTTTTTCCTTTGGCTGGTTAATGGTTCATTCTGCAAGTTTGTTGTTTGACACTGTTTTGTGCCCATTGCACACTGTTATTTGTTACTTAATTCTGTTCTTGATCCATCCTGGTTTTCCTCTTTGCTTTGATATACTCCATACTGAGGATTAGTAGAGGGTGCACTACCTTATTAAGGAAGCATCCTTCAAAGTTCTCTATGACTCCATCTGCTGGAAGGGGGAGATAACCCACTGTCTGGACTGATCCTACAGGAACTAAAATTAGCAGGTAAGGAATAATTTTCTTTTATTCCTGATAAGACCTGGTATCACCATGCATCTTTCTAGATGTCTACATAATATCTGTAGACTGTTTTCCTCATTCCTGTTTAGCCAGTAGGAACTCACATTCAATGTGAGCTTCAGCTGCAAACTGGAAACCCCTAAGAAGTCTACTGGAGACCATATTTAAATTGGATCCCCAAAGGGTACTATTAAACAATTTTTCTTCTAGTTCTGATGAAACATCTGAGTGAAAAAATTGGCTTGTATTACTTGTTATCCCAGGACAAGCGGGATGATAGGCCTCACATATGGGTGATGTCACTGGACGGAGCCCTATCACAGAAAACTTTGTCAAAGTTTCTAGAAACTTTTGATTGGCACATTGAGCCCACTGAGCATGCCCAGCATGCCATGAATCCTCGAGCCACAGGGGTCTCCCTTCAGTCTTCTTTTTTCCGCACTGCAGTTAGCTTCGCGGTGAAGGAGCCCTATGTGATACTTCACACGTTTTTTCCTCATGGAAAATGTTTGAAAGATTTCTCAAAACTTACTCCCTTTTCTGCTATTTCCTTGTCCTTTCTGAGGAACTCTTGCACCTCTTTGTGATCTAGTGACCCAGCTGATTTCCTATTAAGCTTTCTGTTTCAAATGTAGTTGAAAAAGGTATTAGATTCTTCCTCTGTAGCAAGCTTCACAAATTCTCTTGGCTTCTCTTACTACTGTTTTACATCTAACTTGCCAATTTCTCCTTTTAAACTAGGGATCTTATCTGATATTGCCATAGGCATAAGAGTGAAATATCCTGACTTTGGAACTCCAGCTTGACAAGATATTAGATAACCTCTGGATGAAGCTGAAGCACATCAGGAGAGCCATGCTTTTCCTTGCTGCATCTCTTTCTCTCCTTTTCTAAATGCTAATAGATTTTACAATGAAACATGCAGAAGGATGAGAGCTAGGGTGTGGAAAAGTATGTACTGTTTTAAGTTATACAGTAGTTATTAAAATGTATATTTTATATTTTACTAATCTGGCAATAGGACTGATGTTGATGTACTAGGTGTAGTGAATTGATAACTTATTTTTTTTCTCTTTAGCTACATATTGAGAATGTGTATGAGGCTGGGAAGTTGAACTTTGTAACTATTATTCAGTTACTGAATGAAGCTTTGAAGATTTTGAGGCATGAGCGACGACAGATTGACCACAAAGGGCTGAAATTAGATGTTCAGTACATCAAAGGAAAAATCAAGTTTGAAGCTCAGGTTTTGTCAAGATTGAGACATATGAGGTAAGAACTAAAATTGCACTTTGGCATTGATGTGGTCTTTCTCCATTGAGAAGCAGAATTAAATTAGTCATAGCCAGTAGGTGATGCCATCTGACTGCACTGACACACATCCAGCTATCAGAGCTCAGAAATTATTCTGAGCATGTGCAGGAGTTTCTGCACATGGCCACTGCATGATGGGCTCTTCAGTCTTTTTGTCCAAGCTATTGCATGGATGGATTTTCTTTCTCTGTGTATTTGGCATTTTTGCTCACATTCCGATGGGCAGAGTAAATAGGGGAGTCCTCATGTTTATAGTGGAGGGTGTGCAATCTACCTTATAAATGGGCCATGACCGACGGCCCGCAAATGTGCAGTAGAGCGCAGCTCTACTGCGCATGTGCGGGCAAGGACGTCTGTCTTAGCCAGCGTAAAAAAAAAAAAAGCGGCGGCGCCGAGTGGCGGCGAACGACGACGAGGAGCGGCGGCAGCGCGGCCAGTAGCGAGAGAGGGAGGGAGGGACTGAGTGAGAGGGAGGGAGTGGGAGGGAGGGAGGGACGGAGTGAAAGGGACTGAGTGGGAGGGAGGGAGGGGGAGGGACTGAGTGAGGGAGGGGGAGGGACTGAGAGGGAGGGAGGTAGGGGGTGGGGAAGAGTGAGGGGAGAGGGAGAATGAGGGAGAGGTGAGAGACAGGGATGTGAGTAAGTGGAAGGGTAAGAAGTTGTGGAGCAGAGAAAAAGGGAGTGGAGGAGGGCTGAGGGAGATGGGATTGAGACAGGGTGGGGAGTGACTGAGGGAAGGGGAGAGAGGTGGGAGTGACTGAGGGGAAGGGGAGGGAGGTGAGAGTGAGGGGAAGGAGGCAGTGGGAGACAGAGAGTGAGTAAGACTGAGGGGTGGGAAGGGGGTGAGTGACTGAGGGGAAGGGGGAATGAGGGAGAAAAAGTGTAGGAGGGTGCTGTTTTCGAAAATGGACCGAAAACAAAAATGTAATGTAGCCCGTTGTGACGGGCTTAACGGCTTGTATCATTATAAGGTGTTCACGAGCACCAGAGGAATCTGTGTTCCTTTACCTGGATTTTTTTTCAAGCAGGCATTCTGGAGTCTCTCCACAAAATGATTCCATTTATTTGGTCCTTGAGATTCATTGTCGGTTTTCCAGTCCAACTTAATCCTATCTCAGATGATTCAACTTTTTGAAATGTGGATTGACTTCAGGAGAAAACCTTCCTGCCAATCAAGAAGGCCAAGACTTTAATGGGCCTCACAAAGTTCCCTTGTCCAATGGGACCATATATCAGTAAAGTTGGTCCTTGTCCTCCTGGGTCACATGGCAGCAGCGGTTTATGTACTTTGCTGGCTCACCTTCACAAGAACATAAGATATGCCATACAGGGTTAGACCAAGGGTCCATTAAGCCTAGTATCCTGTTTCCAACAGTGGCCAATCCAAGTCACAAGTACCTGGAAAGTACCCAAACATTAGATAAATCACAAAGTACTATTGGTTATTAATTATTATCATAGCAGTTTATGGATTTATCCTCTAGGAACTTCTCCAAATCTTTTTTAAACCCAGTTACATTAACTGCTGTAACCACATCCTCTGGCAATGAATTCCAGAGCTTAACTATGTGCTGAGTGAGAGAGAATTTTCCCATTACGTACCAGGATCAGTCCAGACTGCTGGGTTATGCCTCCCCTCCAGCAGATGGAGTCAGAGAGAAAACTGAAAGCACCCCCTAGATATACTGGTGTGCCACCTGCCATCCTTCAGTATTTCCTCTGACTCCAGCAGATTGAGAGGCATAACCTGCGGTCCTGTCTGTTCTGACTAAAACAATCTTTCAGGTGTTCTTTATGATTTTTATAACTGTGCTGGCTAGATCAACTGGTTTTATTCTCTTCCTTGCTTAGTGTAAAAAAAAAAAAAAAAAAAAAAAGGTGATATTTTTGTAGCAGTTTGTTGGTTTTGCTAGCGCAGCGTACAGGCAGGCACTGAGAGCTTGGCTCTCATTGTTTTACCCGGATTAGTGTCCCTTTTGGTCTTGGGGGAAAGTTTACCGGTGGGCCGGTCACCCTCCCCCCCAGAAGTACAGTGATTCCAGACTTTGATCTGAAGAGGGCTTTACTTAAAAAAAAAAAAAAAAAAAAGTGAATAAAAAGTGGATGCAGGACACATAAGCCCTGTTGGTAGCAGGCAGTGATCCATTTCCAGCCCTAGCCTGCCATGCTGGTAATTAGCCTGACCAGGGACTCCGGAGGGGGTGGAGGTTTTCACCCGGCGTTAGAGGTGCTTGCACAGGGCTCCTATTTTTGGCGCGCTTTTCTTCTGCCTCCTCGATGCCGCGTTCTTCAGCCTGCACGGCCTGCAGTAGGGCGGGGGTGCGACTCTCCCGGGAGGGTCTCTGCTCCTGCTGCATTCCCGGGGGCGAGGGGGCAGAGCGCAGCCCACAGCGGCGCGGATCCGTCCTCCTCGGCGCGGCTGAGGAGGCTGTCGGCGCCGCGATCCTCGGCCCCGCCTCCACCGCTGGCTTTGAGTCCTCATAGTGGCTCCGAATTTGATGCCCCAAGAGCCCCCCCCCCCCCTCCGGTGCGTCCTGTGGGGGGATCAATTAAAAGGAAGGTGCCTTTCTCCTCCAAGTTTGTGCTGTTGATGCACCAGGCTTTTTTGGAGGCAGAAGTAGGCTGGGAGCCAGACGAGCCTCCCCCTCTAAAAGTGCCTAAGGTGTCCTCGGTGCAGGACAAATCGGGAGACCAGGAAAAGGCTGAAGCTCCGGGCAAATCAGGAGCTTGTTCCCTTGAGGGTGCCGACGATCCGGGGTTCCCGGATCTCACCCAGGGCTCACCGGATGGGGCAGGGGCCGACATCTCTGACGCTCAGGGGTCTCTCGAAGGGGACGACCCCCTGGTTTTACGCCTGTTTGGCAGGGACGAGCTGAACTATTTGATTCTTCATGTTTTGAAGGAGCTGGAGATCCCAGCGCTGCAGCAGGACACGGATACTTCCACTGGGGACGTAGCTATGGGCGGGTCTGAGAGCCCTCCCCGCAAACCTTTCCCTTGCACTCTAAGGTATTACAGATCGTATCTAAGGAATGGGAGGTTGCAGAGGCATCCCTGCGCGTTCGCAGGGCAATGAATAAATTATATCCTCTGCCCTCGGATTCGTTAGAGATTTTTAAGGTCCCTTCGGTGGACTCGGCAGTCACTGCGGTGGTTAAGCATACTACCATTCCCGTCACGGGAGGGGTAGCCTTGAAAGATCTCCAGGACCGGAAGTTAGAGGTCCTATTAAAGCGCATTTTTGAGATAGCGGCTTTAGGAGTTCGGGCTGCGGCTTGTAGCAGTATGGTCCAGAGGGCCACACTGCGCTGGGTGCAACAATTACTAACCACCCAAGAACTCCCGCCGGAAGAGGCGGAGCAGGCCAATTGTGTGGAAGCGGCAGTTGCTTATACAGCGGATGCCCTGTATGATTTGCTAAGGACCTCTGCCCGCACTATGTCCTCGGCTGTTGCGGCCAGACGACTATTGTGGCTCTGTCGTTGGTCGGCAGATGCCTCTTCTAAGTCGCGACTAGCTTCTTTTCCCTTTAAGGGGAAGTTGTTGTTTGGTGAGGAGTTGGATCAACTCATCAAAGACTTGGAAGACAATAAGGTGTATAAGTTGCCGGAGGACAAGCCCCGACAATTGCGGTCTTTCGGAAACACGCGGTCCCGATTTCGAGGGCAATGCCTGTTTCGCACGGGAAGGGGTGGATCTTTTCCCCAAAGGCAGCAGGGCCCCAGGTCTCAGTCTTGGACTCCTTCCTTTCGAGGCAGACGACCACAACGAATGGGTTCCTCGCAGGGTTTGGCCACAGGCAAACCTGCGCAATGAAGGCGCGCAGGCCCATTCCTCCTTCCCACGCATCGGAGGCCGGTTATCCCAGTTTTGGGAGGAATGGGTCAAGATCACTTCAGACCAGTGGGTCCTCGACGTGGTGCGTCACGGTTACGAGTTGGATTTTGCTCGGCCCCTCCGGGATCTTTTTATGATATCTCCTTGCGGTCCTCCGGAAAAGCAACTGGTAATAGCCCAAACCGTGGCCCGGTTACGATCCCTGGGGGCAGTGGTGCCCGTTCCGCCGGACGAGACCAGAACAGGTCGGTATTCCATTTACTTCCTGGTTCCAAAGAAGGAAGGTAAGTTCCGGCCAATTTTGGATTTGAAGAGAGTAAACAGAGCCTTGCGCGTTCCCCGTTTTCGCATGGAAACTCTTCGATCTGTTATTGCGGCCGTCCACAGGGGAGAATTTTTGGCTTCTTTGGATCTGGCCGAGGCGTATCTTCACATTGGGATCATTGAGCGCCACCAGAGGTACCTGAGGTTCATGGTGCTCGGGGAACACTTTCAGTTTTGCGCCCTCCTGTTCGGGTTAGCCACAGCTCCGAGAGTGTTTACCAAGGTTCTCGTCGTAGTCGCAGCCTTCCTGCGCCATCAGGGAGTATTGGTGCATTCCTACCTCGACGATTGGCTTATCCGGGCGAAGTCGGAGGACTTGTGCAAGCGAGCAGTCCAGGTGGTGGTTCAGCAACTGCAGTCGCTAGGTTGGGTAGTCAACTTTGCAAAGAGCCAGCTGGTTCCGAGTCAGTGTTTGGAATTTTTGGGAGCAAGTTTCGATACCTTGGTTGGCAAGGTATACCTGACTCAGCAGAGACTGGAGAACCTGATGCTTCAGGTACAGAACCTACTGGATCTCCCCTTACCTACGGCATGGGATTATTTGCAGGTCATTGGACATATGGTTTCTACTCTGGAAATGGTGCCGTGGGCTTTTGCGCATATGTGTCCTTTGCAAACTGCTCTTCTTTCTCGCTGGGACCAGAAAACCGGGGATTATGGTGCCCAGTTGCCGCTGATGGAACCGGCTCGGTCCAGTCTAGCTTGGTGGTTGATCTCGGACCACCTCTTGCAGGGGGTAGATCTCGATCCTCCTCAGTGGGTGGTAGTGACGACTGATGCCAGTCTAACGGGCTGGGGAGCGGTCTGTCAATCAAGAGCGGTACAGGGAACGTGGTCCCCTCGCCAGGCCTCTTGGTCCATCAACCGTCTGGAGACCAGAGCGGTACGTCTAGCCTTGCGCCACCTTCTGCCCCTGGTACGCGGTCGGGCGGTTCGAGTCCTCTCGGACAACGCAACCACGGTAGCATATATAAATCGCCAGGGCGGTACAAGAAGTCGACCGGTGGCGACCGAAGCAGCGATGTTGATGACCTGGGCGGAGCGTTATCTGTCCCGCATCGCGGCCACCCACATTGCAGGCGTAGACGACGTTCAGGCGGATTATCTCAGTCGACAACACTTGGACCCCGGAGAGTGGGAGCTCTCGGCCGAGGCAATGAGTCTCATCACCCTACGATGGGGGATTCCGCACCTAGACCTGATGGCGACTCGGCACAATGCAAAGGCGGCGCGTTTCTTCAGCCGAAGGCGAGAGCACGGGTCGGAAGGAGTGGATGCACTCGTGCTTCCATGGCCTCGTCACGTCCTCCTCTATGTATTTCCTCCATGGCCTCTGATCGGCAAGGTGTTAAGACGCATAGAATCGCATCGTGGTCGGGTGATTTTAGTGGCCCCGGAGTGGCCAAGAAGACCATGGTTCGCGGATCTGGTTCATCTTGCGACGGACAGACCTTTACGTCTGTCATCTTCCGAACCTCCTTCGGCAAGGGCCGGTATTTTTAGATCTGGCGGATCACTTTTGTCTGGCGGCTTGCCTTATGAAAGGAGACAATTAAGGAAAAAGGGTTATTCTGAGCCTATCATTTCCACACTGCTTCGGGCACGGAGGCCCTCTACTACGCTTACTTATGCTAGAGTGTGGAAGGTGTTTGACTCCTGGTGCGGTGTCTTGAAGATTGCACCACGCCGGGCTTCTGTAGCTCAAATCCTTACGTTTTTGCAGGATGGCTTGAAGAAGGGTTTGGCTTACAGTTCTCTGAGGGTTCAGGTAACAGCTCTGGGGTGTTTGAGAGGAAAGGTTGAAGGGTCCTCTCTCGCCTGTCACCCAGACGTAGCACGCTTTTTACGTGGTGTTCAGAACTTGTGTCCTCTGCTGCGGCCTCCTTGCCCGTCTTGGAATTTGAACTTGGTTCTCAAAGGCCTCAATGTTGGCCCCCTTTGAGCCTCTCAGGCGGGCCTCCTTAAAGGATTTAACTCTCAAGACGGTGTTTCTCGTGGCGATCGCGTCCGCTCGTAGGGTCTCTGAGTTGCAAGCTCTTTCATGTAGAGAACCGTTCTTGCGTATTTCGGACTCAGGTGTGTCGTTGCGTACGGTACCTTCTTTCTTACCTAAGGTGGTATCGGCCTTTCATGTAAATCAGACGGTGGAATTGCCTTCCTTCTCGGCAACAGAACTACAGTCTTCTCAAGGGTCAGATTTGAGACGTTTGGATGTTCGTCAAGTGCTCATGCGATATTTAGAAGTTACCAATGATTTTCGACGGTCTGATCATCTGTTTGTCTTGTGGCATGGCCCCAGGAAGGGGCTTCAGGCGTCCAAAGTAACTATTGCCCGTTGGTTGAAGGGCTCGATCTCTGCCACGTACATTGGTGGCGGTAAGGCTGTTCCTGAGGGGCTCAAGGCCCATTCTCTCCGTTCTCAAGCGACTTCGTGGGCAGAAAGTCACCTGGTTTCGAGCCAAGAGATTTGCAGGGCGGCCACTTGGAAGTCGTTGCATACTTTCGCTCGACATTATCGGGTTTATGTTCGAGGGCCGTCACCTACTTCCTTTGGAAGCAGCGTACTTCGAGCGGGACTCTCGGGGTCCCACCCCATTTAAGTCAGCTCGGGTACATCTCAGCAGTCTGGACTGATCCTGGTACGTACAGGGAAAGGAAAATTAGGTTCTTACCTGATAATTTTCGTTCCTGTAGTACCAAGGATCAGTCCAGACGCCCGCCCAGTAATGGTGTTTCAGGAGAGTCCGCTCATAACAGTATCTTTTCCACTCTTTCAGGTATCGATAACTTGATACGGTAAGTGATTATTCATTTCGTTGCCGTTTGCTTGGTTGGCTCAGTAGTGTTTGAGCGATGTTAATACTTACTTTTGCAGAGTTTTACTACTTGATAGAGCCAGTGGCCATAGTTAATTTTTGGCTATTTTTGGCAGAAGGATGATCCATTTCTTCTGCTTTGATATCAATTATACTGAAGGATAGCAGGTGGCACACCAGTATATCTAGGGGGTGCTTTCAGTTTTCTCTCTGACTCCATCTGCTGGAGGGGAGGCATAACCCAGCAGTCTGGACTGATCCTTGGTACTACAGGAACGAAAATTATCAGGTAAGAACCTAATTTTCCTTTCTTCAATCTGTTTTAAATGAGCTACTTGCTAACTTCATGGAATGCCCCCTGGTCCTTCTATTATCTGAGAGAGTAAATAACCGATTTATATTAACTTGTTCAAGTCTCTTCTCCAAACTGAACAGCCCTATCTTCTTTAGCCTTTCCTCATAGGGCAGCCATTCAATGCCCCTTATTTTGGTCGACCTTCTCTGTACATTCTGCAGTGCAGCGATATCCTTTTTGAAATGCGGTGACCAGAATTGCACACAGTATTTGAGGTGCCTTCTCACCATGGAGCGATACAGAAGCATTATGACATCCATAGTTTTATTTACGATTCCCTTCCTAATAATTCCTGACATTGTTTGCTTTTTTGATTACCACAGCACAGGGCCGTGTGCCGTATTCACTATGATGCCTAGATCTTTCCTGGGTGGTAACTTCTAAGATAGAACCTAACATTGTGTAACTAAAGCAAGGGTTATTTTTCCCTATATGCATCACTTTATACTTGTCCACGTTAAATCACAAGTGGATTGTGATACATTGCAGGAGGACCTTGCAAGACTGGAAGATTGGGCATCCAAATGGCAGATGAAATTTAATGTGGACAAATGCATGGTATTGCATATAGGGGGAAAAAAAACCCTTGCTGTAGTTACACGGTTAGGTTCCATATTAGGAGCTACCACCCAGGAAAAAGATCTAGGCATCATGGTGGATAATACTTTAAAATTGTCGGCTCAGTGTGCTGCAGCAGTCAAAAAAGCAAACAATGTTAGGAATTATTAGGAAGGGAATGGTTAATAAAACGGAAAATGTCATAATGCCTCTGTATCGCTCCATGGAGAGACCGCACCTTGAATACTGTGTATAATTCTGGTCGCCGCATCTCAAAAAAGATATAGTTGCAGTGGAGAAGGTACAGAGAAGAGCAACCAAAATGATAAAGGGGATGGAACAGCTCCCCTATGAGGAAAGACTGAAGAGGTTAGGACTGTTCAGCTTGGAGAAGAGACGGCTGAGGGGGGATATGATAGAGGTCTTTAAGATCATGGGAGGTCTTGAACGAGTAGATGTGAATTGGTTTTTTACACTTTCAAATAATAGAAGGACTAGGGGGCATTGCATGAAGGTAGCAAGTAGCACATTTAAGACTAATTGGAGAAAATTATTTTTCACTCAGCGCATAATTAAGCTCTGGAATTTGTTGCCAGAGGATGTGGTTAGTGCAGTTAGTGTAGCTGGGTTCAAAAAATGTTTGGATAATTTCTTGGAGGAGAAGTTCATTAACTGCTATTAATCAAGTTTACTTAGGGAATAGCCACTGCTATTAATTGCATCAGTAGCATGGGATCTTCTTAGTATTTAGGTACTTGCCAGGTTCTTGTGGCCTGGTTTGACCTCTGTTGGAAATAGGATGGTTCAAGAGGCAGTGGTGCAGGCTCTCCAAGGACTCCTACCACCACCGATGCCGGTGCCCATCCCTGTTCCTGACCCGGTGCCACCGATGCTCGCTCCGTTGCGCGATAGACTGGACGTCCTCATCGGTGCTCTGCCATCGGCATCGAGGAAATCGCTGGTGTCGCACGCTCCATCGACGCCTATACCTCTCTCTTCGGAGGAAGAGGGGCCTTCGATGCCGGAGCCAACTCCAGGGCCGTCTGGAGTGCTTCCGAGGCGTTCAGAGTCCGATGGGTCTATTGCTTCCGATGCCGCATTGACCTTTGCCGGTGCCTCGACCTCCTCCAGCCGGAGAAGATCCTTTTTTTACCGTCTGGAGCACCATTGGATGCTGGGGATCAACCTTACCACCCCTGGTCCGATGACACTTCGGATTCACCTTCGCCACCAGAGGAAAGACGCAGATCCCCTCCGGAGGACTTCTCCTTCATACGTTTTTTTATTAAAGAAATGTCAGAGGCTATACCATTCACCCTCCAGACTGAAAAAGACTCCAGACATAAAATGCTAGAGATCCTTCAGTTTGTTGACACACCTAAGGAGATTATGTCCATCCCAATTCATGATGTTCTCCTGGACCTTCATCAGCGTAATTGGGAGCACCCAGGGACAGTCCCACCTGTCAACTGCAAAACTGACGCCACCTATTTGGTTCAGTCGGTGCCGGGCTTCCAAAAGACTCAACTTTCCCACCAATCAGTGGTGGTCAAATCGGCCCAGAAGAAGGCCAGAAGACCACGGCCTCATTCTTCCGCACCTCTGGAGAAGGAGCAGAAATTTCTTGATACTTTTGGACGTAGAATATTTCATGGCTCTGTTAATTTCTTGTATTGCGGCATATCAGCTTTATATGACACAATACAATACAGTAGAAATTTATTCAAACAGCTACAGGAATTCTCTGTTCCCTGTACGTACCGGATCAGTCCAGACTCCTGGGTTATGCCCCCGCACCAGCAGGTGGAAACAGAGCAAAACTTGTCAGGCTCCACTATATATACCAGGGTGCCGCCCACAGCCTGTTAGTATTTCTCTGTTTCCAGCAGGTGGTTCGGGTGCATAGCTCACTGCCTGGTTTAGGAGTTTTTAGGGTTGAAACCTTTGGGAGGTAGATAGACAGGTTATTTAGGCTGTCTCTCCTTGCTAATTGTTAATTAAGTTTAAAAAAAAAAAAAAAAAAAAAGGGTTTGTTTCTCTTTCTTGCAGCTGCAGGTCGGAGCTCCTAGGAGGTTGCTAGGCCCTGAGAGGGCCATCCCTCCTCGTTGAGCGAGCTGCTGGTGCTTGGGGTCGAGGATCCCACCCGACTTAGCCCAGCCGGGGTGATACCGGGGAGCCCGGCTCACTCACCCCAGACGGCCCGTCCTTCAGGACCCAGTGGGGGACAGCGCCGGTGAGTGCTCCCGTATGTATAAATAAATAAATAAATAAATAAATAAATGTATGTAGCGGAACGCTTCCTTCTTCGCGGCGGCTCCCCGACCCGACTGTTTTGTTGTTTTTCGCCGCTCTTCTTTCGCGTCGCACGGTTCGCAGGGTTTTTTCATCATTATCTTTGATCGGCAAGGCAAGCATGCCACGTGGCGCGGCCTGCACAGCCTGCGGCTCCGTCAGCGCGCGCCTCTCCCGGGATGGGCTGTGCTCGGCCTGCATCCCGGGGGGGGGGGGGGGGAGGGTTCGTCAGGGACGCTTCGGGGGCTCGTGCTTCGGCAGACTTCCATCGCGATCGCGGTGGGGGCGCGCTCCGCGGGGGGTCTCTACCGGGACTAAGGGGAGCGCAGGCGCCACCTCCATTTTGTCCTCTGCTCCCGCGGGGTCCGGCCCTGTTGGGGAGGGATCCAGGGATTCTCCCCCCTCCCTCTCACCGCAACGGCCTGCAGCCAGTCCAGTCCCTCCCACGGGGGGGTGGGTGAGGGGGGGTGGGGGGAGGGACACGACTCCGAATCGGACTCGGCGGGATCAGCTACCTCATTTTCCTCGGAATTTATCTTGGCCATGCACAGGGCCTTTAAGGCCTGCAAGGCCCTTAAGAAGCGCCCGCATTTGCAGGAGCCCCGGGGGACCCCCTCCAGTTGCACCCACAGACCCTCCACGGACGGAGGACCTCCCGGGCCCCCCTAGGGCCAAACGTCCACTGCTGTCTGTCCCACCCAGAGATGACATGGTTACATCGGACTCCTCAGAGGATTCGGAAGATCAGGAGTCCCCGTCCCCGCCCCCGAGGGGGGCAGAGGGTGACGGTACGTCCGCGCAGGAAAAGGCACAACAACCCGAGGGTGCTGCGTCTCTTCCGCAGAGACGAGTTGGCCCCCATCATCCCCGCCATCCTGGGGGAACTGGGAATTCTGGATCCCCCGGGGGAACCCCGGGGGGGGGGGGGCAACATGGACCCGGTCTTGCTGGGCCTCAGCGGACCTCCCACTACCTTCCCTTTTCATTTCTCCTCCACGGATCTGCTCTATAGAGAGTGGGATACCCCGGACCTGGGTCTGAAGGTCTCCAAGGCCATGGATAAACTATATCCCTTGCCGGAAGAAGCGTTGGAGGTACTGAGGGTCCCAACGGTGGACGCGTCTGTTGCAGCGGTGACGAAGCAGACGACCGTCCCGGTCACGGGCGCCACAGCTCTGAAGGACCTTCAGGATCGTAAGTTGGAGATCCAGCTAAAGAAGATTTTCGAAGCCTCTGCACTGGGAGCTCGCACCGCTATCTGCAGTAACTTCGCGCTGCGGGCCGGACTCCGTTGGGTGCAGTAGCTCATGGCCAACGAGGGCCTCTCGGAGAAAGAAGCCAGACATGCCGGGTGGCTGGAAGCGGTAGTGGCTTATAGTGCGGACGCTCTCCATGATCTCCTCAGGACCTCGGCCCGGTCTATGGTCTCCGCTGTCTCAGCCAGACGTCTTCTATGGTTGAGGAACTGGGCAGCGGATGGCGCCTCCAAGTCTTGCCTGGGCTCTCTCCCCTTTAAGGGCTGGCTTTTGTTCGGCAAGGAACTGGACGACATGATTCAGCTTCTGGGTGAGAAGCGCGGTTACCGTCTTCCGGAGGACAGGGCACATTCCAAGGGATCCTACCCTTCGCGCTCCCGCTATCGGAACAGCCGCAAACCCCGGCCCTCGTGTACGGGCTCCTCCGCCTCTCCCTCCTATCGGACTGGAGGCGGTAGACAGCAGTCACAGTCCTTTCGTGGGAGACGTTTTGGCAGACCCTCTTCCTCCTCTACCGCGCCGAGCGGTAAGTCAAACCAATGATGTCCAGCTGGTCCATTCCTCTGTTCCACCGGTAGGGGGCAGGCTGTCCCTATTTCTCGAGGCTTGGACCACAATCATAACGGACCAGTGGGTCCTTTCCGTGATAAAATACGGCTACGCTTTAGATTTTGCTTGCTTTCCCTGGCCAAGATTTTTCCACTCGCCTTGCAGTCACCAGGACAAGAAGGTAGCCGTCCTCCAGATGTTGCTGCAGTTAGAAGAGTTGGGGGCCATTGTTCCAGTCCCAGTCTCGGAGCAATGAAGAGGACATTATTCAATATATTTCGTCGCGTTTCAGCTCATTTGTGCCAGATGGGGGGACACAGGCCATGGATCTGATGGCAACTTTTCGGAATGCCAAGGCTCCGCGCTTTTTCGCTCGCCACAGAGCACCAGGAGCGGAGGGGGTGGATGCTCTGGTCCTGCCCTGGCCAACGTCCATACTCCTTTGTCTTCCCCCCGTGGCCCCTCATAGGCAAGGTCCTACGGCGCATAGAAAGTCATCCCATGGAAGTGATTCTGGTGGCCACGACTGCCTTGGTTTGCCGACCTAGTCAACCTCTCCTCGGAAGCGCCCCTCCGGCTCCCGTCATTGCCAGATCTCCTACATCAGGTCCCCGTCTGTTTCCACCAGGCGGATCGCTTTTGTCTAATGGCATGGCTTTTGAAAGGCCCGACTGAAAAGGAAAGGTTACTCTGACGCGGTTGTCGCCACCCTACTGTGTTCCCGCAAGGTGTCGACGTTGTCCTATATGCGAGTCTGGAAGGTCTTTGAATCTTGGTGCGTTGCCAGGTCGCTCCGACCGACCTGCTCTTCCATTCCCGATATTTTGTCCTTCTTGCAGGAGGGTCTGGCTTAAGGGACTGTCCTGTAGCTCTTTGAGGGTTCAGGTCGCGGCACTTGGCTGCCTTAGAGGTCCGGTGGAGGGTAGGTCTTTGGTCTCCCATCCTGATCTGGTCCGGTTCCTCAAGGGGGCAACACACGGCCCCCAATTGTGTCTCCCTGTCCCTCTTGGAATTTAAATTTGGTTCTTAGGGCCCTGGGTAAGCCCCCCTTTGAACCTCTGAAGAGGGCCACCTTGAAGGATCTCACATTGAAGACGGTCTTTCTAGTCGCGATCACCTCTGCCAGGCAGGTCTCGGAACTGCAGGCCCTCTTGTGCAGGGAACCATTCCTACGAATATCTGAGTCCGGAATCTCTCTTCGGACCGTGCCGTCCTTCCTTCCTAAGGTGGTTTCAGCGTTTCATCTGATCCAGTCTGTGGACCTCCCGGCTTTTCGTCATCTCGATTCCTCTGATTCATCTTCCCAAGAGTTGAAGAAGTTGGACGTGCGCAGGGTCCTCTTGCGCTACCTCGAGGTCACGAATGCCTTCAGAGTTTCAGATCATTTCTTTGTTCTTTGGAATGGTCCCAAGAAGGGTAATATGGCATCGAAGACGTCCATATCGCGATGGCTGAAGGAGGCAATTAATTCAGCATATCTCCTGGCGGGTCGTCCTTTTCCGTTGGGCCTTAAAGCTCACTCTACTCGGGCCCAGGCGGCATCTTGGGCGGAGTGTCAGCAGATCTCACCTTCCGAGATCTGCCGAGCAGCGACTTGGAAGTCTCTGCACACGTTTGTGCGCCATTATCGCTTAGACGTGCAGGTTTCCGGGGCGGGGAACTTTGGGGCCGGCGTTTTGCGAGCGGGCCTCTCCATCTCCCCACCCTAGGTTGCTAGCTCTGGTACATCCCAGGAGTCTGGACTGATCCGGTACGTACAGGGAAAAGAAAATTAGGTCTTACCTCTGTTAATTTTCGTTCCTGTAGTACCAAGGATCAGTCCAGAGGCCCGCCCGTGTTTCTTTGACAGTAGGTTCGGAGAGTCCGCTGCATTGGTTGGAAATGTTTTCTTTGCTTGATTTCTCAAGTCTCTGCCACTTCAATTTGTTACCGGGTCTGGTTCTTCATGGGAGGAAGTGACCCGAGGGTTCCCCGGTTGTTTTTTCTTCATGTATATAGTTAGTTTTATGGGGAACATCCACTGCTCTGACATTGAGTAATACTGACAGGCTGTGGGCGGCACCCTGGTATATATAGTGGAGCCTGACAAGTTTTGCTCTTTCCACCTGCTGGTGCGGGGGCATAACCCAGGAGTCTGGACTGATCCTTGGTACTACAGGAACGGAAAATTAAGAGAGGTAAGACCTAATTTTCTTATGCCCTTCCGGACCATTATCAGGACCACCTCAATTCCATTATAAAGAAAGGTCTTGATGCCGGTAAGCATGAGGTATGGACTGCTTATGATATCTTCGACACAGCGTCCAGAATATCGGCAGCCGGCATAAATTCCAGAAGGTGGGCATGGCTGAAGTCCTCTGATCTCCGTCCAGAGGTGCAGGAACGCCTGGCAGATCTCCCCTGCATGGGGGATAATCTCTTTGACGAGATCCAGGAGACTGTCGCACAACTCAAGGATCATAATGAAACCTTGCGACAGTTCTCAGCTGCGCATGCAGATTTCTCCTCCTTTTCCAAACGGCCATTTAAAAGAGATCCCAAGAGATCCACCTTCAAGGCACGGAGGTACTACCCTCCACTAGCTTGATCTAGTCCGTTCAGACCTTATCAGAAGCCTCCTCCTCGCCAGGCTAGGACTCAGAAGACTCGGCCGCCTGCACAACCTGGCCCTTCTTCGGGGTTTTGACTTCCCGCTAGAGAACGATTGTCGTCTTCCACCACGGCCATCCCTCCCAGTAGGCGGCCGTCTCTGCCACTTTGCCACTAAGTGGCGGACGATCACCACAGATCAGTGGGTGCTTTCAGTCATGGCTCAAGGTTACCATCTGAACTTCCTCTTAGTTCCATCAGACTCTCCACCTCGGCCGGAGTGGAGTTCCTCCGACCACCCTCACCTTCTAGAACTGGAAGTAAGTTCCCTTCTTCAAGCCAACGCCATAGAGCAGGTTCCCCCTCCACAAAGGGGAAAGGGCTTTACTACCGATATTTCTTAATACCAAAAAAGTCGGGAGGCATTCGTTCCATATTAGATCTTCGTGCCTTAAACAGGCATCTACGAAAGGAGAAGTTCAGGATGGTAACCTTAGGCTCTCTACTCCCTCTTCTTCAGCAGGGAGATTGGCTTTGCTCTCTAGACCTACAAGACACTTATATGCATATAACAATAACCCTCGTCTGAAATCAACACTTCCAATTCAGAGTGCTCCCATTTGGTCTAGCATCGGCCCCTTGTGTCTTCACGAAATGCCTGACAGTAGTAGCAGCGTACTTATGTCTATCCCTATCTGGACGACTGGTTATTGAGAGCCCTGTCGACAGAGGAGGTCCTTCAATCCCTCCATCTCACTCTGCAGCTACTACTGTCACTGGGATTTCTGAACAATTACCAAAAATCCAATCTTGTTCCGTCTCAGCTCCTCTTCTATATAGGAGCGGATCTCAGCACTATCCAAGCAAAAGCTTTCCTTCCTAGGTATTGAGCTCATGCCGTCGCTACTCTTGCTCACACGATAAAAACTTGCCGAACCACAATGGCTCGTCATGTTCTCATCCTGTTGGGACACATGCCGTCTTCGGTCCATGTTACCCCCATGGCCCGCATGGCCATGAGGGTCATACAATGGACTTTGAAATCCCAGTGGTCTCAGGCCCACCAGCCAATGTCCAACATTGTCCATGTCACCAGGCAGCTTTGCCTCTCACTAGCTTGGTGGATCCAAGAGTCCATTCTTCTCAGAGGGTTGTCCTTCCAACCTCCAGAGCCCCAAATAACACTAATGACAGATGCCTCCACGTTAGGTTGGGGAGCGCATGTCAACAGCCTGCAAACCCAGGGAACTTGGTCTGCAGCAGAATCTCAACATCAGATAAATGTTTTGGAGCTCAGGGCAATCAGATATGCACTTCTCACCTTCAAGGATTACCTATCCAACAAGTCAATCCTGATCCAAACAGACAATCAGGTAGCGATGTGGTACATCAACAAGCAAGGTGGAACCGGCTCTTACCTGCTGTGTCAGGAAGTAGCTCAAATCTGGGCATCTGTGCTCTCATTCCATGCTTCTGAGAGCTACCTACCTGGCGGGCATGGACAGTTTGCTAGCAGACAAACTCAGTCTCACGTTCCATCCCCACAAATGGTTCCTGGACCCTGGGGTGGCAGACAACATATTCCAGAAGTGGGGGTATCCAACTATAGACCTCTTTGTGTCTGTGCACAACCACAAAGTAGAAAACTTCTGCTCCCTGCATCGCAGTCGCCACAAGCCACAGAGGGAAGCCTTCAGCCTCTCATGGGCAGCGGGTCTCCTGTACGCTTACCCTTCACGTCTACTAGTCAGCAAGACTTACATGAAGTTACAACAGGACAAGGGCCTCATGGTTCTCATTGCCCCTTATTGGCCGCGCCAAGTGTGGTTTCCCATCCTCCGCGACCTCTGTCTATCCGCAGATTCCTCTGGGCACAGATCAGAGTCTGATATCACAGAACAACAGACAACTGAGTCATCCGAACCTCCACGCCCTGTCATTCACAGCCTGGATGTTGAAAGGCTAGTCTTGCAACCATTTAATCTCTCAGACTCGGTATTCTAAGTCCTAGTAGCTTCACAAAAGTCTTCTACTAGAAAATCTTATCATTCCAAATGGAAAATATTCTCCTTGTGGTGCATGTCGAAGAACTTGGATCCCTTCACCTGCCCCACATCAGCTTTCCTGGACTATCTCTGGCAACTCTGTCTGGCTTATACAGACTTCCTCCATAAGAGTACATATCTGTGCGGTAGCCGCTTTCCACAAAGGTATAGGGAATGTCTCAATATCCCTCATGTTATTTGTAAACCGATCTGATATGAATTTCTTTCATGAAGGTCGGTATATAAAAATGTTAAATAAATAAAATAAATAAATATCGACACAACCCTTGGTGGCATGTTTTATGAGAGGTCTGTTATACCTAAAACCCCCGATGCGTCCACTGGCCCCAGCGTGGGACCTCAACGTGATTTTAGCATGGCTCATGAAACCCCCGTTTGAGCCTCTGCATTCCTGCGAGCTGCGTTTTCTCACTTGGAAAGTACTTTCTCCTAGCTATAATATCAGCTCGCAGGGTCAGTGACCTTCAGGTGCTGGTAACATACCCACCTTAGACGAATTTTCTACATGACCGTGTAGTCCTTCTCACGCATCCAAAATTCTTACCAAAGGTAGTCTCTGAATTTCATTTGAATCCATCCATTGTACTCCCTATTTTCTTTCCAAAGCCCCACTCATCCAGATGAGCAGGCTCTGCATTCCTTGGACTGCAAATGTGCGCTAGCCTTTTATTTGGAACACACGAATGTCCATAGGAAGTCCACCCAGCTATTTGTTTCCTTTGATAAAACTAAGCTGGGAAATCCTGTGGGCAAGCAGACCTTGTCCTCCTGGCTGGCGGACTGTATCTTTCTGCTACCAGCAAGCAGGACTTCTGCTCCAGGGATGCATCAAAGCGCACACTGTTAGAGCAATGGGAACATCGGTAGCTCACCTTTGTTCAGTGCCTCTTGCTGACATCTGCAAGGCTGCTACATGGAGTTCTATCCATACCTTTGCAGCTCATTACTGCCTAGACAAGTCTGGCAAACAAGATGCTATCTTTGGCCAGTCTGTCCTGTGCAATTTATTCTCTGCTTAATACCCAACATCCTTCCAACAACCCGCTGAGAATTTCAGGATGCCCTCTTATCCAAAACCACCCCTATTGTTGTACCTGTTGCACGTCTTTGGGTGCTTTTGGTACATTCTTGGGCATCCTCAGCTCGCTATTCACCCATATGTGAGGACTACCATCCTGCTTGTCCTGTGAGAAAGCAGAGTTGCTTACCCTGTAGTAGGTGTTCTCACAGGACAGCAGAATGTTAGCCCTTATGAAACTCGCCCGCCATCCTGCAGAGTTGGGTTCGCTTCCGATTTGTTTTATTTTTCGCAAGTATTTTTACTATACATGAGACTGAAGGGGGGGACCCCTGCTGGATGCAGGGTTGGTGGCATGCTGGGCATGCTCAGTGGTGCCAGTCAAAGTTCTAGAAACTTTGACAAAAGTGTTCCGTGATTGTGCTCCATCCTGATGATGTCACCCATATGTGAGGGCTAACATCCTGCTGTCCTGTGAGTACACCTGTTTCAGGTAAGCAACTCTGCTGTGCATTGAGTGAAAAAATATTTTCTTCAATTAGTTTTAAATGTGCTACTTGCTAACTTCATGGATTGCCCTCTAATCCTTCTATTTCCAAAATGTACTTCTCCAAACTCTCTTCTAAATAGCCATGTTTTTAGATCTTTTTTAAAAGCTTGAAAATTAGTCTGTAGTCTTAGCTCAATTGACAACGAGTTCCATAACTTGGGCCCAGCTATTGATATTGCTCTTTCTCTAACTTTGCTCAATGGGCTGATTTATGTATTAGACAAAGGACTTTTCCTAGCATATAGCCAGATGGACTCAGAACCAATGGGTTATGTGCTCCCCTGCTAGCAGATGGAGACTGATTTGGGTTTCAAAGCTGACGTCACCCTAGATATACCCCTGCAGTGACCTCAGTCATTCAGTATCTCTCTGTCTCCTAGCAGATGTGGATGTTCTTTCCCCGCACCAGCAGCGGTGTTCAGCAGGATTGCAGCACTAGTTTGAAGAAGAAATTCAAATATTCCTTCTAAATTGGAAGAAAGATTGAGCCCCACTCTCCGGTGATACGTAAGGGTCCCTCCCCAGTTGAGAATTCCTGAGGTGATTTCCAAGATCCATCAGAGGTGTGCCTTGGTCCAGTAGCCGGTTCCTGACGTGGACTTTGCTGAAGCAGCTGAAAGACAGCGGGTGCAGGAAGCCAAGTGCGGCGGTGATGGCCTAAGCCCTCTTCCCCCCCCCCCCACCCCCACCCTGCAGCCGGAGACAGTCTCTGTACTCAGCCGGTAAGCACTGAGCACAGGTAAGTAGAGAAGAACTCCTATTCAGAGACTTGGAAGGGCTTTGGTAAGTCTTTCCTCCAGTCTCTTCGCTCAGCGTGGCGTATCAACGTTTCCGATCCTATTAGGGCAAGAGGAAGGGGGTTTCTGAGCGGGTTGAGCGGCCCCCTGATGGGCTAGGCCCCGCTTCAGGCGTGGTGGGCACTCCACGTGGTGGGCTGCGGTCTCTCCATCTTGTGTGCAATTTGTTGAGGCGCCATTTCCCCCCATTGTCCGTTGGTGACCCTTGATGCACATAACTGTGTGCATTAAGCACGCATTCATTAGCGCACAACCGGCCACTTAGACTTACGCGCGTCGAGGCAGGTTTGTGTGCGCTCGAGAGGCGCTAACCGGCTGAACGCACAAGCTACGGAGTACAATGGCCCTGGCAGCAAAGAAGCACAAGTGACGCTCTTTGTGCTGCCTGCCATATTAGGGCTGTGCACAGTCAGACCTGGAATCCTTCCTGTGTCAGCTCTGTGAGGAAGCCCAGGGAGGGCTGGACTCTCAGAACTTTTCCAAGTCCGGCCCCTCCCAGTCGGAGGACGGGTCAGCCACAACATTATATGGTAGCACCCTGGACCAGAGGAATTCCAGGGCTGCATCCTCCCTGGGAGAGGGCAGTTCAGCAGCTTCTACCCCAGTTCCTCCTGGGCTAATTATGGAACTGGCGGCCTTTTCTTGGTTGGAATTCTTTCAGGGCCTACAAGCCTTTGTTCAGACAAGTCAGCTACTGCCCCTGCCCGGTCTGAGCCCTAGCTGGAAAGGCCTTGCCCTCCCAGCCCTATCAGCATGCCTCGCCTCACCAAGGGTATCCCTGACAGGGACCCAGACACCACGGACGACGAAAGGGACAACATTCCTCCAGGCCTGGAGCCATCCTGGACCATGCTTCGATTTTTCCACAGAAATGAATTTACCAGCCCTGGTCTCTCAGACCCTGAAGACTCTGGGAGTTCCTGGCACGGACTCTGTCGGAACCAGAGAAGAATCCCATTCTGGTGTCTCTACAGAATGCCTCTTGCTATTTCCCGATGCTGGAAGCCATCCAGGAGTTCATTGTTCAGGAATAGGAAGCCCCGGAAGCCAGTTTTAAAGGAGGTCGAGCCTTGGAAGCCTTGTACCTTCTGGACTTGGCATTATAAAAATGCCTGCATTTCCCGAAAGTGGACACCCTGGTCTGCAACGTCTTGAAGCGAACAACTATCCGAGTAGAGGGAGGAACGGCCTTGAAGGATGCTCACTATAGGCAGTTGGAATCCATCCTTAAGCAGGCCTTTGATGCGACAGCAGTGACACTGCAGATCACTTCTGTTGTGCCCTGGTGACTCGTTTGTGTGTCTCTCTCTCTCTCTCTCTCTCTCTCTCTCTCTCTCTCTCTCTCTCTCTCTCTCTCTCTCTCTCGAGAGAGAGAGAGAGAGAGAGAGAGAGAGAGAGAGAGAGAGAGAGAGAGAGAGAGAGAGAGAGCGCTCAGGGGCACATACCAGAGAGACTATTGAGCCTGCCACGGCCTTCCTAGAGGATGCAAGCTTGGACCTAGTCCTTATCTTGGCCAGAGGACTAACCTCAGTGGTGGCGGCCAGAAGACAGTTGTGGTTGAGAAATTGGTCAGTGGATGCGAACTCTAAGGCAAACCTCACAAAGATGCCCTTTAAGGGAACCCTCCTATTTGGAAGCAAATTGGAAAAGTTAGCCAGAAAGTGGGGTGAATCTCCAGTGCCTCGGCTACTGGAAAATAAGAAAAAGAGAGGTTGCAGGACCTCTTGCCATGTTGTGTCTGGTCAGGGGCTCCCAGTGCTTCTGGTCCTACAGAAACTCGTCATTTCAGACATCTCTGCCCGATGTTAAGCGCCAAACACGCTTAAAAGCGCTTCTCCCCAAACACAAGGATACCATACTAAATTTAGTAGAAACAAACATCAATTTTTTTATTTCATAACAATAAACAATGCAGGTACCCTTGGAAGGTACAGAGTCACAGCAGTTCTCTCAGGACAAGCAGGATGGTAGTCCTCACGTGGGTGATGTCACTGGACAGAGCCCTGTCACGGAAAACTTTTCTATCAAAGTTTCTAGAAAGCTTTGACACTGGCACACTGAGTGCCCTGAGCATGCCCAGCATGGAGTCCATGCCGCCATCGATGCCCGTGTCTGTGCCAAGGATGCCGTTGATGCCATCGATGGCCATCCATTTCATCGATGCCACATCAATTCCATTGATCCCTTCGTTGATGTTATCTGTGCTTCACCTATGCCAACGATGCCTTCCCCAATGCCCTCGATGCCACCTTCAATGCTGCCATCGATACCGTCACTCTTACCAAAGCACCTAATCAATACCCTCGACTAAACAATAAATGCTCCATACTCTGTGTTCTAAACCAGAGCACCATGTACTTCTTGGGCGATAAACAGTACCAGGAGCAGTACTGGCACGGTGACAGTCTGTCACCGATTGCCATCTGATATAGCAAGGGCATCTTTCTCAGTGCTGGAGATTGACTGGGCCGAGCACTGTACGCATCACCTTACTTGGTGCTGGAGAATGACTGGGCCGAGAACCGTACGAATCATCTATACCTGAGGCGTTCCCCCACCAACATCGGTGCAGGGTACTGAGCCACCACAAATTAATGTGGAAGTGCCAGTAATGCCTAGCCAGTCTTCTCTGTAACCATACCAGCTTACAGAGTTGTCTGATGTTTACGTCCTTCAGTCTGTCCTCGATGCCTCCTGAAACCCAGTGGCACCGCCTCATTGCGACACCTATCAACGACAGCCTAAGTCATCACCATTGACTCATCCTTCTGAGCCTCTGCCATGAAGGGCGATAGCACTTATTTCTGCTTCAGCACCGATCCCATCGAGACCTGGTCGTTAAAATAAGCCAGATATTCTCAAAAGGTTCTAGGTCGTCATATCTTCCAATGACCTTATATGTGTCACATATTGCTATTTACCAGCCATGTTTGACACAATACCAAGGGAACCTCTCTGCCAGCAACATGGGATTGCTTCGAGACGTCCTCCTGTTGCCAGTAACGGGACTCTGTACTTGATAGTAACCTGATTTCCAGCCTCTGATTTGCGGCCTGAAGTCCAGGATAAACTAGCTGATCTGCCATGCAAAAGGTCCAGTAGACAGTGCTTCAATGGCAAGCCCACCGCGAGACTGGCAACAGCTCTCTACGTTTATTGCACAGCAGGGAGAGATGATAGAAAGACCTTTTACCGCTCATCCTCTCGCCTGAGACCAGTGGTCAGACAGGCTCCTAGATTCTTCAACCTTGCCAGGCAACAGAGCAGCCATCCAACTGAGCACCAGGGCTCTGGGCACCATTCCCCGGGCGCGACAAGGTGGAGGATTTTAATCCCGCTATTACCTTCTTTCAACAGAAAGGCAATCTCCGCCCATCCTGCACCTCGGTAATCTCAACATTTTTCTTCAAAAAGAAAAGTTCAGAATCATGTCTCTCGGCACCGTGCTTCCCTTACTACAATAAGTAGGTTGCCTCTATCCTCTGGTCTTTCTATGCGCTTCATAGTGAGTCAAAAGCATTTTCAATACCAAGTTCACTATTCGAGCTAGATTAGCCTACTTGTGTATTTCATCAAATGCCTAGCAGTGATTACCGCTTATCTTCATAGAATAACAGCATTCACACCTTTCCTTGCTTGTTCGACTGCCTAATAATTCAATCCGAGCAACAAGCTAAATTCTCTGAGACTCACTATAAATCTTCTAAATTTGCCTGGGATTTCTGATCACCTACAATAAATCCCATATGGAGCAGTTCAGGGCACTACAGTCGCAACAGACGTCCTGCCCAACAATCGCGCAGACATCCTGTCAAATTCTCCACATGTCTGCGCGCATGCAACATACTCTCACCCCATCAATTCTTTCCTTGCTGGGCTATGGGGGTTTTACTATCCACGTCACTCATATGGCCAGTCTAGCCATGAGTAAGATTCAGTGGATTTTCAAATTTCAGTGGCTCTAAGCAGTTCAACTACTTTCTTCTCTGATCCATATCACCGGTCCAGTACCAAATCCTCAGATTATCTTGGTCACGGTTGCATTCATCTTGGGTTGAGGAGCTCATATCAACACCCTCCAAACCCAAAATGTGTCTACTCCGCTCCATGAACATTTTTACATAAACTTCCTGGAGCTACAAGCCATGCATTCTGCTTTTTATGCCTTAAAATACTTAATCTGACATAAGCCTTTGTGCATACGGACAGCATAATGGCAATGTGGTATTCCATCACACAAACACGCACAGCCTCTTATCTGCTCTGCCAGGACCTCTCAGTGCCTACCTTCATATTCCAGTCCATCAAGACCACCAGCATTTCCTATGCTTTGCGGTACTGGGCCGCCATTATCGGTTCCGGGCATTGCCCTTCGGCCTGGCAATCGCCTCCAGAACATTCTCCAAAATTATGGTGGTTGAGCCGGTTACACTGAGGAAAGAGAGGATCCTGGGGCACCCTTACTTCGACTGGCTGATCCAGGCGAAGTCGTTGGAAGAGAGCCTCCAGGTGACCAGCAGGGTCAGGTCCCTCCTACAGAAACTTGGTTGGGTTGCGAACATGGACAAGCCCTCCCAGTCTTGAGTACCTGGGAGTCCAGTTCGAAACCAAGCAGGGCAAGGTCTTCCTCCCTCACTTCAGGATAAGGAAACTGATGTACCAAGTGTGTCGGTTGACTAACACAATGTGCCACAGGGTGTGGAACTTATCTCCAGGTCCTCGGCCTGATAGCATCAACCCTGGAAGTAGTACCATGGGCGAGGGGAACACGTGGTCACTCCAATGCTCCCTGCTGTCACGTTGAATCCCACTGTCTCAAGACTACTCGGTTCGCCTCCACTTACCGATGGAAGTATGTTCTCGGCTCCAGTGATTGCTACAGGAAGTTCACTTAAGCAAGGGTGTAAGCCTGTCCCCACCAAACTGGATCGTCCTCATGACAGACGCAAGTCTCCGAGGGTGGGGGAACTGACTGCTTCACTTTTTTGAAAGAGTTAATAAACTTGTCACCCCAAGTTACTTGTAAACCAAAGTGATTAGTAACATTGTTACCAGAACTGCGGTATATAAAAAAATGTTAAATAAATAAATAGTATACTTGGATTTTCAGAAGGCGTTTGACAAAGTTCTTCATGAGAGGCTTCTAGGAAAAGTAAAAAGTCATGGGATAGGTGGCGATGTCCTTTCATGGATTGCAAACTGGCTAAAAGACAGGAAACAGAGAGTAGGATTAAATGGGCAATTTTCTCAGTGGAAGGGAGTGGACAGTGGAGTGCCTCAGGGATCTGTATTGGGACCCTTACTGTTCAATATATTTATAAATGATCTGGAAAGAAATACGAGTGAGATAATCAAATTTGCAGATGACACAAAATTGTTCAGGGTAGTTAAATCACAAGCAGATTGTGATAAATTGCAGGAAGACCTTGTGAGACTGGAAAATTGGGCATCCAAATGGCAGATGAAATTTAATGTGGATAAGTGCAAGGTGATGCATATAGGGAAAAATAACCCATGCTATAATTACACAATGTTGGGTTCCATATTAGGTGCTACAACCCAAGAAAGAGATCTAGCTGTCATAGTGGATAACACATTGAAATCGTCGGTGCAGTGTGCTGCAGCAGTCAAAAAAGCAAACAGAATGTTGGGAATTATTAGAAAAGGAATGGTGAATAAAACGGAAAATGTCATAATGCCTCTATCACTCCATGGTGAGACCGCACCTTGAATACTGTGTACAATTCTGGTCTCCGCATCTCAAAAAAGATATAATTGCGATGGAGAAGGTATAGAGAAGGGCTACCAAAATAAGGGGAATGGAACAACTCCCCTATGAGGAAAGACTAAAGAGGTTAGGACTTTTCAGCTTGGAGAAGAGACGACTGAGGGGGGATATGATAGAGGTGTTTAAAATCATGAGAGGTCTAGAACGGGTAGATGTGAATCGGTTATTTACTCTTTCGGATAGTAGAAAGACTAGGGGGCACTCCATGAAGTTAGCATGGGGCACATTTAAAACTAATCGGAGAAAGTTCTTTTTTACTCAATGCACAATTAAACTCTGGAATTTGTTGTCAGAGAATGTGGTTAGTGCAGTTAGTATAGCTGTGTTTAAAAAAGGATTGGATAAGTTCTTGGAGGAGAAGTCCATTACCTGCTATTAAGTTCACTTAGAGAATAGCCACTGCCATTAGCAATGGTTACATGGAATAGACTTAGTTTTTGGGTACTTGCCAGGTTCTTATGGCCTGGATTGGCCACTGTTGGAAACAGGATGCTGGGCTTGATGGACCCTTGGTCTGACCCAGTACAGCATTTTCTTATGTTCTTAAGTCTCTTTTCACCCTTTAGTTTCCAAATTAATGAAGAGATTGTGGCATTCCTGTCCTTAGGTCGGTAAGCTTCCCGTTTCTTGAGACCTCTATGTAGTTCTAGCTCAATTCATGAAACCTCCTTTCAAACCGATCAATTTGATGTGTTTCTCACTTGGAAAGTACTCTTCCTTGTAGCTATTATTTCTGGTCGAAGAATCGGTGAATTGCAGACTTGTCTTCTACTCATACCTGCAGTTTTCCCACAACAGGGTGGTTCTGTGTATTCACATTTAACCAATCTATGGTGCTGTCTGTTTTATTTCTGAAACCACATGCAGCCATAGGAGAAAAGGCTCTTCAATCCTTGCACTGTAAAAAAGCCATGGTGCATTTTAGAAGGACTCCACCTCATCATCAAGCTTCTCAACTATTTCTGTTCTTTGATCCCAATAGACTGGGACTGACAATAGCCAAACAAATTTTGGTTAGCAAACTATTGTGCACTGTTATGTGCTGGCTGGCCTAAAGGTTAGAGACTCTGTAGGCTTAAGTGAGAGCCATGGCTGCTTCAGTAACTCATCTCAGGGCTGCTTCCATTGAAGACATCTGCAAAGCTGCAGTTTGGTCATGAATTCACACATTCATCTCCTGTTACTTGTCTGGATAACATGTCACGGAGATACTATGACTTGGACAAGCAGGTTTGCACAGCTTGTTCACCTTGTGGTCCACTCTTCATTGGCGGGGTCTAGGTTGCTGCTTCTATGATTATTTCACAGTGCAACCCTTGACTTGGGACTCCCCACCTCATGGCTAATTAAGCCTAGCTTGTTGATGGAGAAAGCAAGTTTGTTTAGCTGTAAACAGGGTTCTCCATAGACAGGATGAACTAGCCATGCTTATTGCTTGCCCGCCTCCCTAGAATCAAATATCTTGCTAAAGCTTTAAGCTCTGCAAAAGATTGAGGGGCTCATGAAGCAGCATGACTGCAGAGGAACTCCTGCACATGTTCAGTAAAGCTTATTGAGCTCTGAGAGATGGGTCCATTTGGCACCTCCACATTGTGCTTTCTACAGAGAGCCCTGTTTAAAGATAAGCAAGCTTACTTTTTTTCTTAATTTCTTTGTCTAAAAACATAACATACCAATTACAATAATATAGTTGTTAGATTTTAAGATTGTATACCAGTCATTCTATACGTTGGGCAAGATGAGAAAGGCAGTGTACAAAAATGCTAAATAAAATTAAATTAAATTTCTTGTTGGCTACCCAAGGTCCTAGTTTGGAGGTCATGGAACTAGAAATAATAGAAGCTCTACATCTTTTTCAGAAGAAATATTCTGTTATAAATTAATATTTCATCCAAGTTAGCTAAAACTTAAAAAAAAAAAAAAAAGACACCATTGACAGAGAAGAAGGGGTATGACTTTGGCTGAATTCAAGACAAGGTTACAAAAATAAATGTATTGTTCCATTGGGTCAAAATTTGTGCAGAGAAATACAAAAATTCCATCAAGGTGTCTGTCCTGTTTAGGAATTTTTACTGAAAATGAGCCTGTAGTTTTTATGCTTAAGATTGTGTTGTAGAAGTTTGACAATCAAGGAAATATATTTGGAAAGGAGCTGTCTTAGATTAGGACTGCAAAAGTCTTGGTTCCAAATTACAAGAATATAAAAATAGTTTTGGTTTGATACAGATAAGGATGTACTTAGCATCTGACAAATTTTCAGACTTTTTGTATGCTTGAACTGCCTTTGTGGGACTTAAAGAAATATTGGCCAGAATGAGCTATTCGTTTGGGGAATTTGTGAGGCTGTTTCAAACGTGGTTGCTCCTAGAAGATCAATGTAAAATTGTAATTGATATAAAGTATTCTCTGGCAAGCAGTGCAGTGAAGCCACACATATGGTTCACGTGACTCTGGCTCATGTTGATGCAGAGGATGCTTCCATTATTATATTTTGCCTTTGGTCTACTTTCTGCTTGACAGGTTTTCATCAAAGATCTATCTTTGGTTGCAGCATATTTGCACAATCTGGGAATGCATTACTGATGGAGTTCACATTAGGTACAGAAGAACCAGTCAATGCCAGAAGTCTTCTCAAACGCCAGTTTTATTTTTTGAGGTGCTGAAAGGTGCTATTCTTCACCCTTTAAAATCATTTTTTCTCAATGTTTTTCTCTAGATATAAAATAAGGCGAGAAGATCTTGTATCTGTAAACAAATCAATTGCTGAAAAAGAAAGTGAATGGGATATGAAGTGGGAGATATTTCTTGGCCAGTCTCCCTTTAATCTAATCAAAAGTCTAAATCCAGTAAGTGATGAACATGTCTGTCTTGAATGCTTTGTTCACAGATAATTAAGGAAAAGAGAACTGAAAAATGTATTTGAAGTTATCAGCCAAATGGAATTTCTGGATGTTTTGCTTCACTGTTGCTATGTTAATAAGGAGGCAGATGCAATAATGTGTGGGTTAAAACTATGTGCTGAAACTTAGTACACAGCTTCTTAATAGTAAGGTTAACTTTTTTTTTTTTGTTAACTCCTGATTACATGCTAATACATCGGGAGTTATAGTATACTGAGGGGAAAATATGTGCACAAACCCAAGTTAAAATGTGCGCTCAGGAATGTTAAAGTTTTCAGTTGTGGCTTATGCATATAAAGTTTGTTTTGTTTGCAAAAAAAGACTTTTATGCGCACAAAAATGCTTTCAGCGCAGTAAGCATTTTTTGTTTGCGTAAAACATATTTTCCTAGCGTGTAGCAGATGGACTCAGCATTATTAGCACCATGCTCTATCCTATTTGTAATGAGTCCATCTGTCTACACTAAGGAAAACGAGATTATCAGGTAAGTAATCTCTCCATTATGCACAGAAAGCATACTTTGTGTGCGCAAAGCAAGTTTTCTACACATGAATTCTATTTACAGATCCCAGTGTAAGAATTTCAGCTTTCTTAGCATATGGACAAGTGAATCCAAAACCAGTGGGTTATGCACCTCTACTACCAGATGGAGATTGAGCAAAGCTGACATCACAGCATACATACCCCTGTAGTGACGACAGCCCACCAGTATTCTCAGTCTCCAGCAGATGTCAGCTTTGCTCAGACTCCATCTGCTGGTAGAGGTGCATAACCCACTGGTTTTGGATTCACCTGTCTTTATTAAAGAAAAATAAATTATTCGGTAAGTAGTAATTTCTTCTTCTGCCCATAGAGTGACACACGTGCTGGAAACTTTACTCCACCTCTAATCAAGAGTAGAGTTTCCAGTGCTAAGAAAACCTGCATTAAGCCAGTGCACCTCTCTGCCTTGGTCAATGCCTTCATTTGCATGGGATTTTTATGCAAGGGCTCTAAGCAGAATGCACAGTTTTAAATGCATATTTCTTTGTGCACAAAACTTCTTGCTGCATCAGAAGTTTGCTCGCAAAAAATGGTCATACAATGGAGGGTAAAACTGTACACTCTTGTGAACACATCTTATTGCATCCACCCTAATCGCATCCACCCTAATCTAAGATTAAGGGTATTATGTAATGTAAAGAAGCTTCATGGATTGTAATTGATGGTATAACATACTTTATCCCAGGACAAGCAGGATGCTAGTCCTCACATATGGGTGACGTCATTGATGTAGCCCTATTGCGGAAAACTTTGTCAAAGTTTCTAGAAACTTTTCACTGGCACTCTGAGCCCATGACATTCTCAGCCACAGGGGTCTCCCTTCAGTCTTTGTTTTTCTGCGCTGCTTTTGGCATCGTGGAGCAGGAGCCTGTGTGAGTTTTCTCTCACAATTCTGACTAAAAATCAGATTTAAAATTCATAATTTCTCTCCCATATCGGGGTCTCTCTCGTTACCACCGGCCGGTGAGTAAAATAAAATATTCTCATTCAGACTCATTTGAGTAAATATTTTTTATTCACATTTACATCGACGGCTGTCAACGGTATCATGGCCACGGGATTCAAAAAGTGTCCCAATTGTATTCGGACCATGTTGATTACGGACCCACACTTTGAGTGTGTACCTTGCTTGGGCCAATCGCATGATGTAACATCTTGCCCAAAATGTGCTGAAATGACCACTAAAGGTCGGAAGGCGCGACAAGAAAAGATGGAACACTTGTTCTATCTTCAACTTTTACCTTCTCCATAGACATCCACTCAGTCATCTCCGGCCGGAGTTTCGAAACGACTGATCCTTAAAAAAAAAAAATGTCATCCGGAAGGTTCAGGGGACCGTCGATGCCACGGATGGGGATCGGTGAAAAACGAAGTCAGCGTCGGAACATCGACCGAAACATCAACATCGCCATCCATCGATTCCGGAATCTGCTATCCCCGGAGAAGTCGACCGCCAAGCGGCCTCGCCTGCAGGAAACACCGAAGCCTTCGACACCGAGGCGTTCACCTTCTGTCAAGGTGCCAGCCATAGAACCTCCACAGGGCCCTGTGGTAAGACAGATAGTGCCTCCACCGCTACCATGGGTAGCTGCTCTGCCTGCATCAGCTATCACGGAGGAATTGAGCGGATTTATCCGCCAAGCAGTGCTACAAGCGCTACAGGAACATCGACCGTCAATGCTGATGCCGGTGCCCGCGGCGATGCCAGGACCACCCCCGACGACACCGATACCACTACCTGGGGCTCCAGGTCAACCAGAATTGGCTTTATTCTAACTATTAATGGATAGATTCGACGCCATCGTCTGTGCTCTTCCACCGAAGTCTATCCCAACTAAACCGATTGGGGATGTTCCTGGACACAGATCTGTCGATGATCCTCAGCCAGGGCCTTCAGGACTTTTTCGACCACTGGGATCTTCTCTCACTTCCCCTTCCAGGGAAGAGCCATATGACTCATGGGAAGACAAGCATACTGTTACTTACTCGGAAAGCTTCATGTCTGACCCTTCTCCTCCGGAAGGCAGGAAGAAATCTCCACCAGAGAACTTGTCCTTTACGAATTTCATAAAGGACATGGCAGACACAATACCATTCAACTTAGTGTCTGAGGAAGACACGAGACAGCAGACTTTAGAAGTCTTACAGTTTGTGTATCCTCCAAAAGAGGACTTGGCCGTTCCTGTCCACGAGGTGCTTTTGGAGCTGCAGCATAGACTCTGGGAACATCCATGTTCGGTTCCACCCATTAATAAAAGAGTGGATACTACCTATCTTGTCCAACATCTTCCTGGTTACCAGAAATCACAGTTGCCACATCAGTCTGTTGTGGTTGAGTCTGCTCAAAAGAAGTCCAAAAGAGTACGACCTCATTCCTCCACTCCACCTGGAAAGGACCATAGATTCCTAGACTCCTTAGGCAGAAAAGTATTCCAAGGCGCTATGCTCAATTCAAGGATTGTGTCCTATCAACTTTATATGATGCAATACCAAAGGAATCTATGGAAGCAGATGCAGGAACTTTCCAACTCCCTACCTAAGCAGTACCAGGAGGCAGCTCAGGCTATAATACACAAGGGACTTGAAGCTGGAAAGCATGAGGTCCGGGCCGCCTACGACAACTTTGAAACAGCTTCAAGGGTGGCAGCCTCAGGAATAAGTGCACGTCGCTAGGCATGGTTGAAAGCCTCTGACCTTAGGCCTGAGGTACAAGAAAAGCTGCTGGTTCTACCCTGCGTAGGTGACAACCTCTTTGGGTTGAAAGTTCAGGATGCAGTGGCCCAGCTAAAAGAGCACACGGAGACATTGCGCCAACTGTCGTCAGTTCCGCAAGACTCCTCTTCATCACTGTCTCACCGTCCACCAAGGAAAGAATCTAGAAAACCTTTCTACAGGTAGAGATGATACTATTCACCAGCATCCAGGGGTAGATCTTCTTGTCTGCAACAAAGATCTCAACCCAGGCAGCCTTGGAACAAATCAAACAAAATTGTTTGATTTGTTCCAAGATTTGTTCCATGTAAACTGCCAGCCGGCGGTAGTTATTACTGTTACCTGTGAACCGGAGTGATATGTATTGTATACAGGAACTCCCGGTATATAAAAAACCATAAATAAATAAATAGAGCTGCTAGGCCTCAACTGCCATCGCAGACGGGACCGGCTGCAGGTTTTTAAGGCCATCACCAGAGACCAAAGCCATCTCCACAATCCAAAACTGAACCTGCCAGTAGGAGGCAGTTTCCTCCTCCTACAACCATTGGTTACAGATAACAGACCAATGGGTACTCTCAATAATATTACGAGGTTACCAACTCAATTTCCTCTCAACTCCAAGAGACTCTCCTCCAAAACCTCTTTTGTTAAACGAAAATCACATAATTCATCTACAAGCAGAATTATCCACCCTTCTGAGAGCCAGAGCTGTAGAACCGGTGCCCGGACTCAGCAGGGCAGAGGATTCTACTCCCGTTATTTCCTCATTCCAAAGAAAACCGGAGGCCTACGTCCCATCCTAGACCTCAGAAATCTCAACAAATTTCTAAAGAAAGAAAAGTTCAGGATGGCTTCTTTAGGCACCATGCTTCCACTTCTTCAAACAGGAGATTGGCTTTGTTCTCTGGATCTACAAGACACTTACATTCACATTCCAGTATTACCTCCTCATCGCAAGTATCTGCGTTTCCTGGTGGGTCATCAACATTTCCAGTACAGAGTACTACCATTCGGACTTGTCTCAGCTCCCAAAGTATTCACAAAATGCTTGGCAGTAATAGCACACTTACACAAGAAAAGTGTCCACGTTTTCCCCTATCTAGACGACGTTTGGTCATCAGAAGTCAATCTCAACAAGGAGCACTAACTTCTTCTCAACCGAACAATTACTCTACTTCACTCTCTGGGTTTTCTCATCAATTATCAAAAGTCCCATCTCATTCCGTCTCACCTGCTTCAGTTCATCAGAGCAGAATTGAACACCATCCTCTCAAAAGCCTTTCTACCCGAGGATCGAGCAGAAACACTTTCCCTATTGGTAAACTCGCTACACTCGAAGAAACAAGCAACAGCTCATCAGTTTCTAACCTTACTAGGCCACATGGCCTCCACAGTTCATATCACTCCTATGGCAAGACTAGCCATGAGAATAACCCAATGGACTTTAAGGTCACAATGGATCCAAGCCATTCAACCACTGTCCTCCAATTCAAGTAACCCACCAGCTACGTTCATCTCTACTTTGGTGGGTGAACAAAGACAACTTGCGCAAGGGCCTACCCTTCCAACAACCAGTCCCACAGATAACTTTTACAGATGCATCCACTTTGGGTTGGGGAGCTCACATAGGCAATCTCCAAACCCAGGGTACTTGGACAAAACTCGAAGCAACATTTCAAATCAATTTCCTGGAACGAGCTATACGTTATGCGCTGCATGCGTTCAAAGACTGTCTTTCACACAAGACTGTTCTGATTCAAACGGACAATACAGTAGCCATGTGGTACCTGAACAAACAGGGAGGTATGGATTCGTATCTCCTTTGCCAGGAAGCTGCACAAATTTGGGACTGGGCCCTGACACATTTCATATATCTCTGGGCAACTTATCTAGCGGGCATCCACAACATAGTTGCAGATCGCCTTAGTCGTCAGTTACAACCACACAAGTGGCCCCTGGATCCCTTAGTAGCAGCCAGGATATTCCAGCATTGGGGACAACCAACAATAGACCTCTTTGCATCACACCTGAATCACAAAGTGGACAAGTTCTGTGCTCTGCACAGGCAGAAGCACCAGCCAGCCAAGGACGCCTTTGCTCGCCCTTGGAACCTCAGGCCTTCTATACGTGTATCCTCCAATACCACTCATAACCAAAACTCTAGTGAAGCTACAACAGGACAAGGGGTCCATGATACTCATAGCCCCATATTGGCCTCGGCAAGTATGGTTTCCCATACTTCTAGACCTCTCGATCAGAGAACCAATTCGCCTGGGTGTAGCTCCCACTCTCATAACTCAGGAACCGGGTCGGTTGCGCCATACCAACCTTCAATCTCTATCCCTGACAGCATGGATGTTGAAAGCTTGATTTTACAACCACTCAATCTTTCAACCACTGTCTCTCAAGTGCTTATAGCTTCACGTAAACCTTCAATACGAAAGAACTATTCTTCGAAATGGAAAAGGTTTACTTTGTGGTGCATGCAGAAGAACATAGACCCCTTCTCCTGCCCCACACCTTCTCTGCTAGACTATGCCATCTTTCAGACTCTGGTCTCCAGACCTCATCTGTACGAGTACACTTAAGTGCATCTCGGCTTACCATAACAAGCTGGGAGATGCACCAAATTCCGTACAACCTCTTGACAGTAGATTTGAGAGGTTTAACTCACCTTAAACCACCAATACGGCCACCAGTCACAGAATGGGACCTTAATCTGGTGTTAACAAGGCTCATGCGTTCTCCCTTTGAACCCATGACTTCCTGTGATCTTAAATTTCTCACATGGAACCCTTCTAGCCATTACATCGGCTAGAAGGGTTAGTGAGTTACAAGCACTTGTCACGTACTCACCCTATACAAAATTCCTACGTGACAGAGTGGTTCTCCATATACATCCAAAATTCCTCCCCAAAGTAGTTACGGAATTCCACTTGAACCAACCCATAGTTTGCCCCCATTCGTTCCAAGGCCTCATTCTCACCAAGGGGAACGGGCCTTACATACCTTGGACTGTAAACGTGTGCTAGCATATTACTTAGACCGCACTGCAGTCCACAGGAAATCCACTCAACTCTTTTATATCTTTTGATCCAAACAAGCCGGGCAAACACACTCTCTCCAACTGGCTAGCACATTGCATAGAATTCTGTTATGAAAAAGCAGGCCTTCCTCTCCAAGGGTGAGTAAAGACACATTCAGTAAGAGCAATGTCAACCTCAGTAGCACACTATTGTTCAGTGCCAATTCTTGACATATGTAAAGCGGCAACATGGAGTTCTCTTCACACCTTTGCAGCTCATTACTGTTTGGACAAAGAAGGACGACAAGATTCAGCCTACGGACAATCTGTCTTAAAGAACTTGTGTCCAGTATAACCCCAACTCCTTCAACATCCAGCCTGCCTCATTTTCACCAGCAATACTTCAGTGTTGCTTCACTACAAAATGACTCAGCCTCTAGCTTGCTAATCACCCATATGTGAGGACTAGCATCCTGCTTGTCCTGGGATAAAGCAAAATTGCTTACCTTATAATAGGTGTTATCCCAGGACAGCAGGATGTAGTCCTCACGAAACCCACCCCGCGGAGTTGGGTCCGATACGTTTTATTATTTTATTTTTTGCTAAAGCTTATTGCTACATACGAGACTGAAGGGAGATCCCTGTGGCTGAAAATATCATGGCATGCTTGGCATGCTCAGAGTGCCAGTCAAAGGTTTCTAGAAACTTTGACAAAGTTTTCCGCAATAGGGCTCCATCAGTGACGTCACCCATATGTGAGGACTACATCCTGTTGTTCTGGGATAACACCTATTACAAGATAAGCAATTTTGCTTTCTGTCTATTCCTGCTTCCCATCTCCCACCAGCCCACTAAAAAAAAAAATAGGAACTTATTTTTTGTATTAAAATCTGCCACACTTCTCATGGCCTTATGTGTGCTGTGTTGCGTGCATAGTTTCTACCTGTGAATGCACACATTTTTTGATCATTTGGTTGGTTTGAATGTTTTAAGCATGGTTATGTTGTAATTCGCCTATTATGGTTGATCTAATATAGGTAGAATAGTAGAAATTTTAATTAATTAAATACTGATGTGGCAAGGATTTTTGTTTACAAAGGGTTCAGTGTGATTAAGTAAAGAATACGAATTAAATTTTAGTGCACAATTTCTCTGCTCATGCCCTGCAAAATGAGTTAACTCCCAATGTGGTATGCAAATTTCATTTTTTCATTTTCATTTCATTTATTAAAACTTATTAAATGCCTAACACAAAAAGGTCTAGGTGATTTACAAATACATACATATCATTAAAACAACATGACAAACTTATCAAAAACAAAAATCATCAAGTTTCATAGAATCCATAATCTCAACCATATTATGTAAACACATAATACAAATGTAATCAAACAAAGGTAAATCCTAAATCATACCTAACAAAAAGGTATAAACATCTGTCAAGGTCATAAATTCTAGAAAATACTTAAGACACGATGGAGCAGAAAATCTTTCAAAAGCCTCTTAAATTTCTTTACGTTGTCCAAAGAACACAGCTCAAATGGAATGAGATTCCATAAAGATGGAGCAACAATTGAAAGCGATGTCTCTCTTCTATGGAATAGACGAGCTTGCCGCACAGAAGGAATATCGAGCAAGTTTAGTTGAGAAGATCTTAAACCTCTACTTGGTTTGTAAATACGTAGCAATGCATTTGCCCAGTGAGAATCATCCAGACTGAGAAGCTTAAACACGATCATTACAACTTTAAATTCTGGTCGCCGCATCTCAAAAAAGATATAGTTGCGATAGAGAAGGTACAGAGAAGGGCAACCAAAATGATAAAGGGGATGGAACAGCTCCCCTATGAGGAAAGGCTGAAGAGGTTAGGGCTGTTCAGCTTAGAGAAGAGACGGCTGAGCGGGGATATGATAGAGGTCTTTAAGATCATGAGAGGTCTTGGACGAGTAGATGTGACTCGGTTATTTATACTTTTGAATAATAGAAGGACTAGGGGGCATTCCATGAAGTTAGCAAGTAGCACATTTAAGACTAATCGGAGAAAATTATTTTTCACTCAACGCACAATAAAGCTCTGGAATTTGTTGCCAGAGGATGTGGTTGGTGCAGTTAGTATAGCTGGGTTCAAAAATGGTTTGGATAAGTTCTTGGAAGAGAAGTCCATTAATGGCTATTAATCAATTTTACTTAGGGAGTAGCCACTGCTATTAATTGCATCAGTAGCATGGGATCTTCTTAGTGTTTGGGTAATTGGCAGGTTCTTGTGGCCTGGTTTTGGCCTCTGTTGGAAACAGGATGCTGGGCTTGATGGACCCTTGGTCTGACCCAGCATGGCAATTTCTTATGTTTTTATGTTCTTAATGCGTTCATGCACAGGTAACCAATTCAGTTTCAAAGGATTGGTGAAATATGTTCGGTCCGTTTCGTATGAGAAACCAGCCGAGCAGCAGCATTAAGTAAAAGTTGCATAGGTTGCAGCTTGATCTTACGTAACCCTATAAACAGGCTGTTACAGTAATCTAGATGTGGAAACATTATAGAACAAGCTACTGTCAAAATCATGATCATAGAGAAGATGCCTTAAACCAGCGATCAATCGAAGTTTAAAGAAACCAGTTTTAATAACCGCTCTAACCTGTGATTTGAAAGACAAGGACGCATCGAGCAGAATTCCGACTCTTTAGGAGCTTAGTAATAGAAAATGAGATATTGTCAATCACAATGAACTCTTGAACAGGTTTAACATGAGGAGAATGAATTAACAATATTTCGGTTTTCTTAGTATTTAAAGATAATTTGTTTTGTTTTAACCAATGCTTTATCGAATCAATACACAATTGAAGCAGATCTACAGTTTCTTGCCAAGACTTCTGCACCTTGATATAGAACTGTATATCGTCGGTGTAGTTTATATCCGTCCGTGATAATAGCCAACAGCTTTGTGTTAGGGGCAAGATATACATTGAATAATGTGGCCGACAAAGCTGACCCTTGTGGGACCCCTGTTTTTAACTGTTGTGGGGCAGAAGATTGTTGATTCAGCCTTAACATTGAGAGTTTAAAAATAAAAGCCCGCACAAACAAATGTGCTCTCAGCATTAACACATGAGCTGATATGCACAAAACTTGAGCTGTGCTTCTAAAGGTTGTTTGCATAAAACTGAAAATGAATCCTAAAAAAATATAAAGCGAGAAGTGCTTTTTTGGTACAGATACTTAGCACATTTAATCGTGACTGCAGTGAGAACTGTATTTACAGCTGTCTGTTATGTAAGCTTTCTGGGGAAGGCACTTTTATAGTAACACAGTTGACACCATTGTGTAACTTCTGCTGTATGTTCAATTGTCTATCGCTGTCTCATGTTTCTCCAGTTTTGTCTTGGTGTGTAGCGGTTGGCGGCAGAAGCTGCATTAGAGCAATGTGACAGAACGATGGTGGGTCTTGCACACCAAAATGAGACTAATCAGATAAGCATGAGATGACAGAGTTGGACAATACAGTGAGCGCTGCATAATGACAATTCTGCTGTGAAAACTGCCTTTCTCAATGGACTTACCTAACGTTGGACTGTTGCACATATAACAGTTTTCCATGTCTGGCTCAGGGATCATGGATTTGGGTACCTCAATATAGCCTAGTTTTTTGGTTTTTTTTTTTTGCCACTGGAAATTTAACTCCTGGGTCAGAGGTGGAATAGAGGTTAACTCATATTTCTAGGCCTAATATTAGTCTGTGGTGCTGTGCACCAGTATAGTTCTAAACCTGGGATTCCAAAGTTCAGAGGTCCATCCTGGACCTTGGAGACTCATGTCCAGGACCCCTGCATCAGAGACGACAGGTTCAGGACAATACTGGTGCACAGCACCATAGACTTACACAAGGCTTAGAAATGTGAGTTAACATTTATTCTGCCTCTGACTAAGGAATTAAATTTCCAGTATTGAAAGAAAAAAAAGTTAAGCCCTAAGCACTTTCCTGCATTGGGAAGTAATAGTCGGAGCCCCTGTCATTCTGTGGCAGAATTTTCAAGATCTGCAGCAAGATTTGGCAAACTGTGGCAGACTTTTAAAAAAAACTTTTTATAGCTGATTTGCATAATTTTGTATATATTTGCAATTTAAACCTTTTTTTAACTTTATAAAGTCATTTTCTGATACTTCTGTGGCCAGTTAATTTGTTTTTGTGTACTAAAATCCTTAAATTGAAATTAAAGTAATGTGTACAAAAATGTGCGCACAAATTCGAGTAAATGTGTCAGCCTAGGACACCTTACTACATCGGCCTCTTGGAGCTTTGTTTATAATTTTTCCAATCTCTTAAAAGAATGCTTCATTAACCATTTCTTCTTAGAGATTAATATATTCAAAGCCATTTAGCTGGATAGCTCACAAGGTTTCCTTTGATAAGCAGGCTGAATTAGCCATTACGTATGGGTGATGTCATCTGGTGTCCCTGAATGGATGCATCTCTCCAGATACAAGCACGGATGTGTATTCAGTTTCCCCTCATATTTTTTTTTTTTTTGTAATTATCTGTTTATTGACATATAAACGGTACATATCCATACTAGTGCGCCAGACATGTAGATTAGAACATGGAACTTGTACAGCAGAACAAAAACCTTGAAGTATATGGATTAATACTAATCTCAATACAGAACATTCAGATCAAAAAGAAGAAGAAGCACAGCAGAGCCACTCCTCAGAGATAACACAACAAAGTTCAATGACACCTCTGAGCTAGAGTTCCCCATGGAAATTATCCCCCTGGTTGCCCCCTACTTCCTCCCCCCGCCCCCTCCCCTATTCACATATACCACTGTGATTTCAGGCTGGAACCGAATCAGACCATTGTTTATAGAGCTGCCATGTCTTATGGAGTTTGGCCATCGTATCTCTTCTAGAGGCCGTTAAGTATTCCATATGGTAGATCCACTTCATTCGTTGCTGAACAGCGGCCAAAGAAGGAGCAGTAACCTCCTTCCAGTGCCTAGCAATTTCTCCCCGCACAGCATGCGCCATCGCTCTCAACAGCAGACCATGCTTGTGGGGGGCCTTCTCATCTGTAATATGTAACAGAACTTCCTTCGGGGTAAGATGAACCCGTTCCCCCGTAACCTCAAAGAACCATTGACCCACCTGTGCCCAAAGTTTCTGGAATACCGGACATAACCACCACATATGGTAGAAATCTCCCACCATTCCACAGTTACGCCAGCATAAAGAATTGCTCCGTAGCCCCATCTGCTTCATTTTATGTGGAGTGACATACCAACGGTATAACATTTTATAACCGTTTTCCACCATAGTAGCTGCAATGGAACTGCGCCCGACTGCAGAAAAACAGCTTTCCCATTCATCTTCCGTCAAGGAAGCACCCAAATCCCGTTCCCAGGCTTTAATGTGACTCAAAGGATGGCTCACAGCCCCATTCAGCAAGGCATATAGTTTAGAAATTACCCCTCTCACTGCATGAGCATTATCGCAGTAACCTTCCAATAGGGTTTTCCCCTTTAACAAATCTATCCTCACCGGGGGAGATAACAAAAAATGTCTCAACTGAAAATATCCATATTGGTCTTTGAGGCCCACTGAATAAGAGTCACGGATATCCTCAAACGATTTCCCCCCCCGTAGCAGACCACATATTCCCCAGAGACCCTATGCCCTTATGTTCCCAGTCGCGAAATATTCTATTTTCACCCCCCGCCGGGAAAGCCAGACAATCTTTAATCCGGGTAGAGTAAAAGTAAGTACGATCCCCCACCAGATGTTTCCGCCACCGCTGCCACAGTAGCAATGTCACAGCCGTACACGGAGACCGATGCATTAAGTCCTTGGGCACTTGGTTCTGCCCCCAGAACCAGTCCTCATACGGCATCAGATCTCTCTCCATTTTTACCCATTGCTTAATTTCTTTGGAGTTATGAAAATCAATCACAGCTCTCAATTGAGAAGCTACATAATATTTTAAGAAATTGGGGACTCCCACTCCACCATCTTTTTTAAATTGGTAAAGAACTGCCTTCGCCACCCTCGGAGGCCTACGCTTCCAGATAAAGGAAAATACCTTAACCTGTAGTCTCTTTAAGACCAAAGATGGGATAAGACAGGGTAGCGTTTGAAAAAGGTATGCTATCCTAGGAAGAAAAGTCATTTTAATAGCCGCTATCCTCCCCAACCATGTCAGAGTCAAGCGATCCCAGGCAAGAAGATCCCTGTCCAGTTTTTTGAGTAAGGGCAAGTAGTTTAGATCATACAGAGATTTATAATCCGCCCCCAAATAAACCCCTAAATATTTCACCGTTCCTTTCGCCCATGAGAAGGGGAACTCAGACTTAATTTGTAAAACCTGAGCCGGAGAGAGTACAATTGGCAGGATTTCGGACTTTTCAGTATTCACTTTAAAGCCCGACACCTTTCCATAATTCTCTAATAGGGGGAGTAAGCCGTGCAACGATTGACTAGGGTTCGACAGAGTAAACAGGACATCGTCTGCATAGAGAGCCAATTTATACATTTTATCCCCCATCATGATGCCCTGCACCTCTTCAGACTCTCTGATTATAGTAGCTAATGGTTCTAAGCACAACGCAAATAACAGAGGCGACAATGGGCAGCCCTGGCGAGTCCCCCGCTGCACCTCAAAATTAGCCGAGTAGCTCCCATTAACTTTTATACAAGCCGCGGGCTGCCGGTACAGTACCTGGACCCAGGTTAAAAAACCTCCCCCCAATCCCGCTTTCCTGAGTACTTCAAACAAAAATTGCCAATGAACTCTGTCAAAGGCCTTTTCAGCGTCCACTCCAAATAGGACCGCCGGTACGGAGTGTTGTTTAGCATAGTGAACCAGATTCACCACTTTCCTGATATTGTCGCCTGCCATCCTCCCAGGCATAAATCCTGCCTGATCATCATGAACTAATAATGGGATAACAAATTTTAACCGGTTTGCCAAAATTTTGGCTAATAGTTTTAAATCAATGTTGATTAGGGAAATCGGACGATATGAACTACAGAGCAGGGGATCTTTCCCGGGTTTGGGCAAGATCGTAATGCCCGCCACATTAGCCGCAGGTAATATATGCTCCCCTGCTCGTATCGCATTGAACATGTCCGCCAATGGGCTCACCAACAGGTCTTTAAATTTTTTATAAAAGAGGGGAGTATAGCCATCTAGCCCCGGCGCCTTTCCCGGTCTCAACTCCGCTATGGCCACCAACACTTCTGCTGTAGAGATAGCTTGCCCAACCCCCGCTGCCAGCGACTCCTCCAAACAGGGGAGCCGTAGGCTCGCTAAATAATCCAGGATATCCCCCTCTGTGGCATTCGTCTCACAAGAATAAAGCTCAGCAAAGAACTGATTGAATTGTGCCCTTATTCCCTCCCCATCCGTGATTACCGTCCCCCCCGGGGATTTTATCTTGGTTATTTGGGATTGTGCAATACGGGCTTTCAAAGAATGTGCCAGAAGCTTCCCTGCACGATTCCCGTGTTCATAATACGTTTGACGAGTGAGATCAAGCTGGTGCGCTCTCTCATCTGCATCTAACTGCTGTAGCTGGAATCTAATATCCCCCAATTCCTGCAGGAGAGTCTTAGATGGGTTTACTTTATGAGCTGTTTCCCCCTGCTCCAATCGCACTCGCAGGGCCTGACTTAATTTTAACTTTTCTTTCTTCTTGTGGGATGCTAGAGAAATGAACTTTCCCCGAATGACGGCTTTTAAGCAGTCCCATACTATCAATGGAGATGTCCCCGCTATCTGATTCTGCTGTAAGTATTCCCTGATGGCATGTCGCACCTCCTCTTCTCCCCCTTTATCCTTAATTAGGGAATCGTTTAATCTCCAAAATTTACGACCTGCAGCAGGTCCTGCACACCGAAAAGACCACCAGATGGGGGCATGGTCAGACCACGTAATCTGACTAATATTAGTCTCAACGGTAAGCCCTAGCATAGAATTATCAACGAAGAGATAATCTATTCTGGTATACACATCATGTGCTTTCGAATAATATGAATAATCTCTAACAGAAGGGTGCAGTTCTCTCCACACATCTATCAACTGCCATTTTTTAAGAAACATTTGTAAAGCTCTACGATCCACTGCAGAGTAATGCCCCTTCCCGGAGGAGCAATCCATTTTTGGATCACATACCAGATTGAAATCCCCCCCAATAATCAGTTTACCACATTTAGTCCTAAGCAACTGATCATCAATGCGCTGTAAAGATTCCCGCTGTAGCAGGTTAGGATTATAAACATTGACCATCGTGTATAGCTCCTGGTTGAGGAAGATCGACACTATAAGGAATCGGCCCTCTGGGTCCCGGAACACAGACTCTAATTGGCCCACAAGATCTCTAGAAAATAAGATCCCCACCCCTGTATATTTTGATCTAGGGGTACTGGCTGCCAAGAAAGACAAGGGAAAATTTGCATGCTGCAACAGACCCTCATATTTTTTCCGCATATGGGTTTCCTGAATAAACAGGACATCCACCCGCAAACGCGTCGCCTCCTTAAACAAACTATGCCTCTTTGCTGGGTGATTAAGGCCCTTGACATTCAAGGACACGATTTTAAGAGGCATCAGAAATAAAATACCCTAACCCCAGCCCCCTCCTAATCCAAAGGTACCCTCTCCCTCCCCATAGACCGCAGTAGCCAAAAATACATAACAAACAGAGTTCCCGAAAACATCCCCTTATTCGGTTCCCCCCTCCCCCAATGCTAAAAGCGCTCCCTCCACCCACCCTCCCCCTCCACCCCCCTCCCGTAGAAAACACTCCCGCCTCTGCATCATAGGCAGGTTGGACTCCAGGGTGAAGCAAAGCCCCTCCCGCTCCCCCCCATCCCTATATGTAAACCATTCTCACACAACCATAACCAAAAAACCACACCACATCATGTAACATGTAACCAGCTAGTGTCTCGCCAAACATAAAAAGTCCAAAAGGGCAGGAATCTCTTGCTAGACGGTACCCGTGTCCTAGGGCAGCGGACAGCAGCCCATCCATCCAAGCTGTCCTCATGCCATATCACCATAAAAGAAGACAGTTTTAATTCGCTGCTCGTCAATGCAGGAAGATCAAACCTCCACGTTCAGGTTGCTGCCACGCCGGGGATGCCAGGCTGTTGCTCCTGAGACCCCGTGGAGTTGCGCTGTAGCCGCGATCCCGTGGTCCCCTTCCTCTGCCAACGTGGACGGTCCGCCGCCGCTGGTGTTGGGACTGCTCCAGCCATCTCCGGCAGTATTACTCCCTCCTCCGCCAGGATGTGCGCTGCCTCCGAGGCCATCTTGATGAAACGGGTGCGGCCATCTTTGGTAAATGCAAGGCCTGTAGGGTACACCCATCTGTATCGCAAGTTCTCGAGGCGTAGAAATGAAGTGACTGGTTGAAAATCCCGCCGTTTTTTCAGCGTAGCCGCTGCTAAATCATTATAAATTGTAACGCTTTGTCCTTCCCAAGCGATAGTACCCATTTTGCGGGCTTGTTGCATGATGGCTTCCTTTAAACTGAAACTATGCAGGCAAGCAATAATGTCTCTAGGGACATTGGCCCGAGGAGCCTTTAGAGTTCTGTGTGCCCGATCCAAGACAATATCACCAACAAAAGTGTCTCCCTGCTCCACTCTGCTATCAAGCACTGACCTGCACAGTTTTTTTACCACCTGGGCCACATTTGCAAACTCTGCCGTCTCCGGTACTCCACGCACTCTAATGTTGGCCCGTCGCGATCGATTTTCCAAGTCCTCAATTTTTAACATCAGGTCCTCGTTAGAAGTTTGGAGTGCAGTTACTTCTTTTCGGAGACTCGAGGCTTCCACAGCCTGCCCTTCTACCATGCTCTCCACGTCTTCCACTCTCCGCCCAAAGTCCCCGAGTTCCGTCCTGAACTCCGTCAATGCCACCAGCATATCCGTTTTAATAGATTTAATATCCTTTTGTATTTCACTGAACCAATGTTGGAAATCAATTTTAGTCGGTTCGGTCGGCTCCCGAATCTTATTCGGCCCCTTTCCGTCCACCTCCGCACACGTGGCCTCTGGTGCCGCTTGCAGCCCGTCGCCCGCCATTACAGCATCTCCCAGCTCTTCAGTGAGAGCCGCAAATCTCGAACCCCCAGGTTCATAGGAGAACGCCTTTAAATCTGTAGATTTCTTCCTGGGGTGCATCCTTGAGGTTTCAGCCAACCCCCGAATGCCGTCCAGAAGCAAAAATTCGCCCCACACCCTTGGTGCGAGCTGAAAAAGGGATGAGGGGGAACGGAGCGATCGCCTCAAGCGACCATCTTACAAGGGTGACGTCACTTCCCCCTTCCCCTCATATTTTTGTATAAAATTGTAAATTCAATTTTTTCTCACTGTTCTTGTTTCTTCTTGTCACACTGCCTCTGCGGCATCCAGCGCAACACTGCTTAGTGCTACCAAAAATAAAAGGAAAATCTTTCTTTCAAAGGCTTTGCCGCCTCAGAACCTGTCAGTAAAGTCTACAGAGAGTGAATTCAAAAACTGCATTTGTGGCAAGGTAATGTCTCTAACAAATGGTCATGAGCTGTGCTATCTGTGCCTTGGGCTGGAACATGAGCAAAAGAACTACTACCATTATGGACGGATGTCACCACACTCCCAGGGGTCCAGGGCCATTGTGATTGAGTAGCTTTATAAATTTCTCTGGAGTCACAGCAGATCCTCCTCTTGCAGTGCAGAGTCTTCTACCTCACCAGGGAAAAAATTGAGCAGGAGCTCCTCAAAAACTCCCCCATTGGCTCAGGCCTAAACCCTGGGGTCGAGTAGTATAAGCTGCTCTGCATTGAAGAAGCAGCAGTATCTGTTTTGGAACCATCAGACCCTCCGCTGACTAAACACAAACGCTCGAAGTGCAGTGCATCGTTGCCAATGCAGCAGCCGTCAATGCCCTTGGCGCACCTTGAGGCTTCCTTGCACTGATGGAAAGATGCATCCTTTTCTCTAATACAGGACCCTATGATGCACAGCTCAAGGAAACATGGTGCAATCTTGAAACAGCTAACGCATCGCCACAGCATCCTCTAGTTGCACCGGCTTTCTCGCTACAACTCCACAAAGAGCCTTCAGTGCAGTCAGTCACATTCTTTAGAAGCATCCAGGCATTCCATCTGACAATTTTTTTGGAAAATTCTACAATGGAAGTCATAGGAGTATTCTGCTGGTCTCCTTTATTTCATCTACAGACTTGAGTAATGTAATGCATAATTACTTTAAAAATTGTTCTTCTCTCTTTTATGGTCAGTCTGTTAGGATTTTCCCTGATCTTGCTCAAGCTACTTGAGGAAGGGTTTTCTAGCTTTTAGGCAGGAGATTGTCATTTTGGTTTTCTCTTTTCTACTTTGTATCCCTGTAAATGTATTATTAAGAGAGGTAATGAATGTTTTGGTTTTTTCCTGCCGGAACAATTGTTCTTTATCGAGGCCCTTAGTCCTGCAATTTCTTCCCCACTGTCTTAAGTGATATTGTAATACGATGTTGTAATATAAATTGCTGATTTATTCTGTTAATGCCATTTAAAATTGAAACCTGAAAGAGAGTTATTTTGTGTGCTTTCTAGGACTAAGAATAAAAAAAGAACAGCCAGTCTCCTTAGCCATTGTTAGTGGGGGTGGGGCTAATTGGGTTTGGTTTGCCACAGTCTCATGTGCTGGGGAAACAATCTTTTTGGAGCTGGGATCTTCATGAGCCAAAGCCTTGCTGAAACTAAGTGCAATTTTTATTTTATTTACCTGTGCTTAATGTAATAGGGCTTTGTATTTGCAAAAGTTGTGCCTTGTCTGTTAGAAAAAGACAGATTTGAAATTGAAACCTGAAAGAGAGCTATTGTGTCTGCTTTCTAGGGCTAAGAATTTAAAAAAAAAAAAAAATAGCCAGTCGTCCTAGCCATTGTTTACAAACCTGTACAAAGGTAATAGGGAGGATATAATGTTTTTTTGTACAAAGTTTTTTAAAATTAATAGTGGTTTAATGTAGTTCTTGTTAATGCCTTGATACAGCCAAATGGCGAAACATTAGCTGACATATTTTAGATAAATACTAAAAGAAGAAAAAATATATTTTTGGAAATAATAAAATTGATGAACTGGGTGGTAGGTTTTTCAAGACCTATGATTGAAATGACCTTTCAAAATGCTAATATGTTCTATTTAGAACGGGCATAGAGGTTCTGAGGTCTTTTCCTCCATGATTCAACATTCGTACAGAGCCACAAAGAAACCTTTTTGGAAATGGTACAGATTATGTGAAGTTTTTTTTTGCTTTTTAATTTGCTGTTTTGTTACTTCACTTTTACCAAACTAAAAGGAGCAATTAAAAAAGCAACAAATCTATATGTTAGAAAAGTAAACAAAAGTAAGAGACATAAGAATCCAATCTGGTTCACAAAGGAGGTGGCTGTTGTAATAAAAGCAAAAAAAGTAGCTTTTAAGAAATATAAAGAATCCCAAAAATTAGAACACAGGGAGGATTATCTGGCGAAACTGAGGGAGATTAAAAAAGTAATCAAGAAAGCAAAACGTCAGGCAGAGGAAAGGATTGCCAAGGACATAAAGCGAGGTGAGACAAAATTTTTCAGATATATCAGAGAAAGGTACAAAGTGGTATAGTGAAATTGAAAGGTGATGAGGATCAATGGGTGGAGAGGATGATGAATTAGCAGAAATATTAAACAAATACTTCAGTTCAGTGTTCATTAAAGAAGATCCTGGAGAAGGACAGTCACTTGTTATCAAGACTGTAGAAGAGGGTGGAGTAGATGAAATTCCATTTAAGGAAGATAATGTATGGGAAGACCTAAGAAAGTGGAGAAAGCCATGGGGCATGATGAGGTTCACCCCAGAATACTGAGGGAAATCAGAGATGGGCTGATGGGGTCTACTGTGTGACCTGTTCAATAGATCCCTGGAAAAGGGTGTAGTGCCTAGTGACTGGAGAAGAACGGTGGTGGTCCTTCACAAGAGTAGGAGCAGAGAAGAGGCTGGAAACTACAGGCCAGTTAGCATCACCTCGGTGGTGGGAAAATTAATGGAGACTGCTGAAGGAAAGGATAGTGAACGTCTACAATCCAGTGGGTTGCTCGATCAGAAGCAGCATGGATTTACCAGGGGAAGGTCCTGTCAGATGAATCTAATTGATTTCTTTGATTGGGTGACTAGAGAACTGGATCAGGGAAGAGCGCTCTATGTAATTTACTTGGATTTTTAGTAAAGCTTTTGATACGGTCCCACACAGAAGACTTATCAAGAAAATGGGAAGCTTAGGAGTCAGCTCCAAGGTGTTGACATGGATTACAAACTGGTTGACGGATAGATAACGGGTGATAGTAAATGGAACCTACTTTGAAGAGAGCATGATGTTAAGTGGAGTGCCACAGGGATCGGTGTTGGGTCCAATTCTGTTCAACATCTTCATGAGCGGGATAGAAGGTAAAGCTTGTCTGTGAATGATACTAAGATCTGCAACAGAGTGGACATGCCGGAAGGAGTACAGAGAATGAGATGGGATTTAAGGAAGCTGGAAGAGTGGTCTAAGATATGGCAGCTGGGATTCATTGCCAAGAAATGCAGTGTCATGCATCTAGGGTGTGGTAATCTGAAAGAACTGTATGTTTTGGGGGGTGAAGGGCTGATATGTACAGAGCGAGAGAGAGATCTTGGGGTGATAGTGTCTAACGACCTGAAATCGACAAAGCAGTGTAACACGGCAATAGCCAAAGCCAGAAGAATGCTGGGCTGCATAGAAAGAGGAATATCTAGTAAGCAAAGGGAAGTGATAATCCCCTTGTACAGGTCCTTAGTAAGGCCTCACCTGGAGTACTGTGTTCAGTTCTGGAGACCGTATCTGGAAGACAGACAGGATGGAGGCGGTCCAGAGAAGGGTGACCAAAATGGTGGGTGGTCTCCATTGTGAATGATTTATGAGGGAGGAGAGGTTGAAGAACCTGAATATGTATACCCTGGAGGAGAGGAGGAGCAGGGGTGATACTTGAAAGGTTTTAATGATACATGGTCATCGTCTAACCTTTTCCATTGGAAACAATTTAGTAAAACTAGGAGTCAGGATTTGAAACTCCAGGGAGGAGGACTTAGAACCAATGTTAGAACATTTCTTCACTGAGAGGGTGGTGGATGCCTGGAATGCCCTTCTGGAGGAAGTGGTGAAGACTAAAACTGTGAAGGATTTCAAAGGGGCATGGGACAAATATTGTGGATCCCTAAAGGCTAAAGGATGGGAATCAATAAAACTTAACCGGCACGGAGCAGCAGTAACTACCATGGAAAGCTTGCTGGGCAGACTAGATGGACCATTTTGGTCTTTTTCTGCCATCATTACTATGTTACTATCAGCCCGATACTGTAAAACTGCGGGAGAGCGGACGAACGCCCGCTCTCCCGGCGCACGCACCGGCCCTTTGCCGGTGCGAGCTATCCAGTATGCTCCAGCATGCAAATTAGGCAACGTGATGCAAATGAGGGAAAGGAGGCGCTAGGAACACTAGCGCGTCCCTAGCGCCTCCTTTTGGCCTGGAGCGGCGGCTGTCAGCGGGTTTGACAGCCGACGCTCAATTTTGCTGGCGTCGGTTCTCGAGCCCGCTGACAGCCACGGGCTCGGAAACCGGACGCCGGCAAAATTGAGCGTCCGGTTTTCGGCCCGACAGCCACGGGCCGAATTCAAATTTTATTTATTTATTTATTTATTTTACTTTTTTTTACTTTTGGGGACCTCCGACTTAATATCGCTATGATATTAAGTCGGAGGGTGCACAGAAAAGCAGTTTTTACTGCTTTTCTGTGCACTTTCCTGGCGCCGGAAGAAATTAGCGCCGACCTCTGGGTCGGCGATAATTTCTTAGAGTAAAATGTGCGGCTTGGCTGCACATTTTACTTACTGGATCCCGCGCGCATACCTAATAGGGCCATCAACATGCATTTGCATGTTGAGGGCGCTATTAGGTGCCGCGGGTGGGCCGCGTGTTTTCCTCCCCTTACTGAATAAGGGGTAAGGGAAAACACGCGTCCAGAGCAGGCTGACAGTGCGCTCCGACGGAGCACACTTTACTGTATCGACCTGTATGTTAGTTTCTTCTGTTACTCCCAGACTTCTTTCTTTTCCCTTCTCTTGCTTTTTCTTTGCTTGGAAGTGGGGGGATGGCATTGTATCTTTTTTTTTTTTCCCCTGAATAATGCTTCCTTTATACAATTGTGGTTCAATGCTATGACTCCATGTGTTTCTCCTATGCAAACAAATAATTTTGTAATTTTTGAAAATAAGTAAAAAAAAATAAAAAATCGATCATATTGCCTACTTTTTTTTCCAAGACCTTGGCATTGAAGGCGCAAAAACCCTTCATATCTTAGACTATAAAAGAGCATTAGTTTATCATAAGAGATAAACTCAGCCACAATGCTAGTCTTCTCAGCTATTTGTATCATACGAACAGATTAGGCGTACCAGTCGTAAGCATACTTTGTCCATCTGGATAGCTAAAAGCATTCAACTCTGCTACGCCTTTAGCAGAATTGCCGGTCATAGACTACATAAAAGCCCATCAAGTGAGACCTATGATTTCTTCTATTGCTCAGTTATGAGAAGTGCCTCTCAAAGACATTTGCAAAGATGCCACCTGGTCATCAGTTCACACCCTTACATCCCATTACTGCCTGGACAACCTCTCAAGGATTTGACAGTAAATCAGACAGGCAATTTTGTGAATTCTATTCTTCACATTGGAGTCCAGCTTGCTTATTCAGTAAATGCTTCTCTGCAACCCTCAGCTTGGAACTCCTATATATAATGGCTAATTCAGCCTGCATGTTGAAAGAAAAAGCAAGTTTGCTTAGTGTAAACAGTGTTTTCCATAGATGGCAGGATGAATTGGCTATGGAATGCCCACCTGCCTTCCTCAAGAGTCAACTACCTAGGTAGGATTAGCTCTGTTATAGACTGAGACTCCTGAGGCAACGCCCACTTGGGAACTCCCACACATGCTCAGTAAATTTTAAAGCCTTCTACTAGCTTAGAGAGGTTTGCTTGGTCCCATTTATGTACGCAAACTTGCATTATCTGGCTAAATGGAAACATTTAAAATATTTTGCCATTTATGAAGTTATAATTTAGCTGGATAAAAAGAGGTGTTAAAGCAGGTTTAAGTTTATCAAGCCTTGTGTGGTCGGATAATTTGCTACGTAATGGAATATCTTTAAAATTATCTGGTTAAGTAGTGCTGTCAAAATTTTCATCAAGTCATTTGCAGGGGGTGGTTAAATTCCCACCCCCTTCCCAAATATGTTCAAGTTGGCTCTTACAGATTAAGCAGTAAAAATCTCACCTCACCAGAGTAAATTTGTTTGGGGGAGGGGGGCAGTCAAAGATCACCATACCCACTCCTTCCCTGTAGTGTTAAAATGATACCCTGCTTCCCTTCTAATCTTCTACCCACCTGAAACCAGTACAGGCTTATACCCCCCTGTGGGAATGAACAGTGATTCCCACAGGCCTGGAGACAAACTAATCTGATTCCAGCCTTTTTTTAAAACAGTTATTTATTATCACTTCACAATACACAACAGTAGGCTCTCTTCCCTTGAGAACAGTGTACTTAATTACTCACAGTTAAGGTTTGTCTTAGCTCAGTGTTTGGACAGTGTTGCATTACAGGAGCTGCCTTCTTCCTGGAGTCCTGGGCCTGGTCTGGTTATATCCACTTGGATCCCAGCTCTTATTCCCCAGTCTCTGGTTACGCCCTCTGAGCTTCACCTACTCTGCAGAATTCTGCCCATAGAGCATTCTCTCCTTGGTGGATTTAAGGTGGACCAAGCGTCTAGCCTGGTCATGCACAATTAAATAGGGGAACACTAGGAGCACTGCCTCCTACTTCTCCCTTCAGCTTGGACCCGTCAGGCCAAGTATCCCTTATCCCTCCTGGATCTCATCCAGGAGAGGCCAAGACATCCTATTCCCCTTCCTCTGGTTTTCCACCAGCTAAGCTTGGGAACAGGTACCTGGTGACATGCTCACTCCAACCTTTTAGGGTTACCCTCAACAGCGTCATGGCCACTGCACAATGCTCATTCCCAGTCCTTTAAATACTTTGCTGGATCTGGGTTCGAATTCCACCCTGGACCGACTGGGAAAACACCAGTGTTGGTTCCTCTATAATCAGCTGCACCCGTTTCTTGGCATCTGATATCTCTGATGTAGAGCCCCTCCTTGACTCCTCTGTATCCTCAGTTCCTGTAGTTTCCACAGTGCCATCCTTTGGGCTCTCCAAGGAATCTTCCTCCAAATTCTCAACAGCACCTCTCTCTGCGTTCTCCACAGTTTCCTTGTCTGTAAACTCTGCATTGCCACTCTCTGATCTCTCATAAGAACATAAGAAATTGCCATGCTGGGTCAGACCAAGGGTCATCAAGCCCAGCATCCCGTTTCCAACAGAGGCCAAAAACCAGGCCACAAGAACCTGGCAACCACCCAAACACCAAGAAGAACCCATGCTACCGATGCAATCAATAGCAGTGGCCACTCCCCAAGTACAATTGATTAATAGCCATTAATGGACTTCTCCTCCAAGAACTTATCCAAACCTTTTTTGAACCCAACTGCACTAACTACCTTCTCTGGCAACAAATTCCAGAGCTTTATTGTGTGTTGAGTGAAAAAGAATTTTCTCCGATTAGTCTTAAATGTGTTACTTGCTAACTTCATGGAATGCCCCCTAGTCCTTCTATTATTCGAAAGTGTAAATAACCGAGTCACATCTACTCGTTCAAGACCTCTCATGATCTTAAAGACTTCTATCATATCCCCCTTCAGCCGTCTCTTCTCCAAGCTGAACAGCCTTAACCTCTTCAGCCTTTCCTCATAGGGGAGCTGTTCCATCCCCTTTATCATTTTGGTTGCCCTTCTCTGTACCTTCTCCATCGCAACTATATCTTTTTTGAGATGCGGCGACCAGAATTGTACACAGTATTCAAGGTGGGGTCTCACCATGGAGCGATACAGAGGCATTATGACATTTTCCGTTCTATTAACCATTCCCTTCCTAATAATTCCTAACATTCTATTTGCTTTTTTGACTGCTGCAGCACACTGAGCCGACAATTTTAAAGTATTATCCACTATGATGCCTAGATCTTTTTCCTGGGTGGTAGCTCCTAACATGGAACCTAACATCGTGTAACTACAGCAAGGGTTATTTTTCCCTATGTGCATCACCTTGCACTTGTCCACATTAAATTTCATCTGCCATTTGGATGCCCAATCTTCCAGTCTTGCAAGGTCCTCCTGTAATGTATCACAGTCTGCCTATGATTTAACTACTCTGAATAATTTTGTATCATCCGCAAATTTGATAACCTCACTCGTCGTATTCCTTTCCAGATCATTTATATATATATTGAAAAGCACCGGTCCCAATACAGATTCCTGAGGTACTCCACTGTTTACCCTTTTCCACTGAGAATATTGACCATTTAATCCTACTCTGTTTCCTGTCTTTTAACCAGTTTGTAATCCACGAAAGGACATCGCCTCCTATCCCATGACTTTTTAGTTTTCGTAGAAGCCTCTCATGAGGGACTTTGTCAAACGCCTTCTGAAAATCCAAATACACTACATCTACCGGTTCACCTTTATCCACATGTTTATTAACCCCGTCAAAAAAATGAAGCATATTTGTTAGGCAAGACTTCCCTTGGGTAAATCCATGTTGACTGTGTCCCATTAAATCATGTCTTTCTATATGCTCTACAATTTTGATCTTGAGAATAGTTTCCACTATTTTTCCCGGCACTGAAGTCAGGCTCACTGGTCTATAATTACCCGGATTGCCCCTGGAGCCTTTTTTAAATATAGGGGTTACATTGGCCACCCTCCAGTCTTTAGGTACAATGGATGATTTTAATGATAGGTTACAAATTTTAAGTAATAGATCAGAAATTTCATTTTTGAGTTCCTTCAGAACCCTAGGATGCATACCATCCGGTCCAGGTGATTTGCTACTCTTTAGTTTGTCAATCTGGCCTACTAACATCTTCCAAGTTCACAGCGATTTCGTTCCGTTCGTCTGAGTCATCACCCCTGAAAACCATCTCCGGAACTGGTATCTCCCCAACATCCTCATTAGTAAACACGGAGGCAAAGAATTCATTTAGTCTTTCTGCAATGGCCTTATCTTCCCTAAGAGCCCCTTTAACCCCTCTGTCATCTAATGGTCCAACCGACTCCCTCACAGGTTTCTTGCTTTGGATATATTTAAAAAAGTTTTTATTATGAGTTTTTGCCTCTATGGCCAACTTCATTTCAAATTCTCTCTTCGCCTGTCTTATCAATGTTTTACACTTACCTTGACAATGCTTATGTTTTATCCTATTTTCTTCAGATGGATCCTTCTTCCAATTTTTGAAGGATGTTTTTTTGGCTAAAATAGCCTCTCTGTAGCTTCCACCTTTGTACACTCTCACTGCTGCTCCGCAGCCTCATTCTCTGAGGTCTCTGCAGTGCCTCCCTCTGGGCTCTCCATGGGATCTCTCACTTGCCTTCCCATGCATTCTCTCTGGGCTTCTCACAGTCGGTTCCCGTACCGGGTCTTCCTTGGGAACCGACTTCCAACTTCTCAATACTGCTTCCTCCTGGGCATTCTGTGTTGCCCTTTCTGAGGCTTTCTGTGACTCTTCTCTCAGGGTTCTTCACCGCCCCCCCCCTTCTCAGGACCTATTAACGGAAGGTGTTTCAGGTCTCCTGGTAGTGTTCTGGCACCTTACAGGGTCTTTATTCGGACCATCTGTAGTGCCATCCTCTGGCTTCTCAGTGCTGCCCCTTTCTGGACTCACTGCAGCCTCTCCTCCTAGGGCGCATTGCCAGAGCTCACTGCACTTGGTCAATCACCTTTCTCTTCCACCATCTGCATCCATTCATCTCCCTGCCTGGCCATGGCATCTGGGAGTAGATTGTTTGGCTTCCCAGCCTCTGCTTTCCTCTCAGCCTGAGGCTGGAGGCACGGGTGCTTTTATTTTTTTTTCTGGCATTGGAGAGCTGAGAACTCCTGTTAGCCAGATGTGCATGGCTACACTTCTTGACTGCAGAGTAGCTTGCATGCTGGCAGAGGTCCCCACCCTGTTATAAATTCACTGCATTCACAGCCCACTCTGGCAGCTTTTCCAGGTCCACACGCTATTCAGCACTGCCCTGCTGCACCAGTGTTTGTTCCTCTTTTTTTCAAGGCAAAAAAAAGTATGTAAAAAATATCCTGTATAATCAGCACTGACTAAACCACTTTTTTTTTTATATTTAAACGATTTTTATTAGGAACCATGAAAAAGCAGTACCAGGTAGGAAACATAATACATGGTGAGCAAAATGAAAAACATAATGTGGGTCAAACCTCCAGTAACAGTGGAACAGAAAGAAAAAACATCAATTGGCTCCATGATATACCCCAACATCACAACCCCTCGCCCCCCCATACCCCCCACCCCCCTGACCAATTCCGCAAAAAGCATATTATAGAGGATGTAATACACCACTGTAACACCAAAAAAAAGGAACATAGAAATCAGAGTAACAGAAATATGTGGAAGAAGGGCTCACAGCCAAGGGTACAAAAAGAGAAGATAATGGATTAATGGTGTCACCAGAAAGCATATTTACAAGAGACCACCAAAGGAGACCTTCATGGAACTGAAAATTAACCCGTAATGAACCAGGCAGCTTGACCCAAGCACCTGAGTGTCCTGGGCCCCCATACGGAGGACCCCATGTAATAGCTCAGAAACGCACCACTTATGTCCCGGAGTCACCCAACTGCTCCAACCAGCGAGTATAAGGGTCCCAAATTTTCCGGAAGTGTAGAAGACGGTCCTGATGGAGAGCCGTGAGACGATACAACTGATAATAGGAGTACAGACGCTGCTGGATGGTAGCCAACGATGGAGCGTCCACCCGTTTCCAGTGAAGCGCAATTTCGGATCTCGTGGCAATAAACACTTGTAGTACTAGCCGATGAGTAGAAGGGGGGACATCCGGAAGCGGAGCGCCCAATAGAGCATGCCAGGGTTCAACAGGAAGGCGCACATTGATGAGCTGAGCCACCCAATCAAGCACCGCTCCCCAGCACTTGCGAATCTTATGACATGTCCACCAGATATGGAAGTAAGTGCCTTTATCCAGGCACCCACGCCAGCAAGTGTCAGGTATGTCAGGAGCAAATTTGTGTAGCGCAACCGGAGTAAAATGCCACCTATAAATCATTTTGTAGCAATTTTCCTGTAGACCTGTGGAGATCGAGCACTTATAGGCGGAGGTGTAAATCTGTTCCCACTCCTCGTCGTCCAAAGTCTGATTAAAGTCCAATTCCCACAAAGTCCGGTGCCTTACCCGGTCCAATTTTCTGCCATTGATAAGAGCGTAAATTTTGGAGATCACTCCCCTTATGGAGGACGCATTTTTGCACATTGTGTCAAAGAGAGTACCTCTAGTCCGGATAGATCCCTCTCGCACCCCCTTTCTCAAAAAATGAGATACCTTTGCATAGAGGAGAAAGTCAAGAGGATCCAAAGCATGAGCTTGACGTAAATAGTCCTGTGTTACCACAGCATCCTGCTTATAAACATGCCCCAAAGTACGCACACCAGCCTGAAACCACTGCTGGTGAGCCTTGGAGCAATCCCGAAGAGGCAAAATAAGATTAGAGAATACATGAGTCATCATAGAGAAGTGCTCCCTGCCCACCAACAATGGCCCCCACATCCTCCAGAGGCGCAAAGTGGTGCGTAAGGCAAAGGGTTCGTAAACTATCCCTCCCCATGAGGAACGGGGCTGCCATGGGAGAGCAGAAATAGGGAAGGACCCCAGTAAAGCTTGTTCCAAATGGACCCACTGGGGCACATCCCTAGTACCATGAAACGCCACTAGTGCCCGCAATTGCGCCGCACCATAGTACCACATCAGGTTCGGGAATTGTAGGCCACCTCTAATTTTAGGCTGAAATAGCATAACTCGAGCAATCCTAGGAGGACGCCGTCTCCAAATAAAGTAACCCAACATCTGTTGCCAATTTTTAAGTAATTTGGCTGGTAGAAAAAGAGGTATAGTGGTGAAAAAATACAGAAAACGGGGAAGGACATTCATTTTGACGATGGCCAGCCTGCCCAACCAGGAGTGACTAAGCTCCGCCCATTTGTCTAAATCTGCCTGGATGGTATCCGCAAGAGGTTTATAGTTTAGATCATACAAGGAGTCAGTGCGGGCCCCCAGCCGTACCCCCAAATACTTAAGTGAGTTAGAGGCCCATTTAAATGGAAAATCCGCCTGCAGTGCAGTGGCATCAGGGACAGGGAGGGTGAGGTTGAGTATTTCGGACTTATCAAAATTAATTTTCATACCGGAGAGAGCCGTAAAGCGTCCCAGCTCCTCCATCACCCCCCGAAGGGACCTGCCGGGATCAGTAAGGGTAAAAAGGATATCATCCGCGAAAAGAGATATTTTAAACTGAGTGTGTCCCTTCACCACCCCTTGAACAGTATCTGAATGTCTAATACTTTGCGCCAGGGGTTCCAAAAATAAGGCAAATAAAAGTGGGGACAAAGGACACCCCTGTCTAGTTCCCCTCTGGATCTCGAACGAGGGACCATACCCACCATTAACCTTAACCCTAGCACGAGGGCGGTCATACATCTGGCGAACCCAGGAGATAAAAGAATCCCCAAATCCAATTTTATGAAGCACCTGGAATAGGAACTCCCACCTCACCAGGTCAAACGCCTTTTCGGCGTCCAATGCTAAAAGTATCGCCGGCAAGCCTTCATGGTGCACTAAATCGATAATATCCACGATACGGCGGACATTATCTGCGGCCAAGCGGCCGGGTATGAAGCCCACTTGATCATTATGAATGAGTTCTGGAAGCACCCCATTCAGCCGTGCAGCTAAAACCCTAGCCAATACCTTTAAATCTAAATTAATCAAAGATATAGGCCTATAGGAACTGCATTGTGTGGGATCACGACCCGGTTTGGCGAGCACGGTTATCCCCGCAGTATTAGCGTCAAGGGTGAACTTTGAGCCGTCCAGTAGAGAGTTAAACGCTTGCGTGAGGGGACTGGCTAACGTGGAAGTGAATTTTTTATAATATAACCCCGTAAAGCCATCCAGCCCCGGGGCTTTTCCAGGTTTCATTTTTTTGATAGCCGCCTCAACTTCCATCTGAGTGATGGGCTTGTCCAACAACTGTTGCTGGAGGGAGGACAGATGGGGCAAGTCAGTAGTCTCCAAATAAGCCTGTATGGCCTCTACGGGGGCACTACCACCCTGGGCATATAAATGCGCGTAAAAATCAGTGAAAGCATGCCGGATCTCTTCTGAAGAGGTGACCAGCGTACCACCAGCATTGGTAACTTTAGCAACCACCGTTTGGGCTTGGGCGACCCTCAATTGACGAGCTAAGTATTTGCCCGCCTTGTTACCTCCCTCAAAATGGTTTTGTTTCAAAATGGTTAAGTGATGGCTAATAGCCGCGTCCTCGAGGGACCGTAATTGGCCACGCACGGCAGTTATCTTCTGGTACAATTTCTCCGAGTGGGATCTGCTATGCCGCTGGGTGAGAGAAGTGAGATCTAAAAGCAGTTGGGTTCTGCGGGCCTCTCGCTCCCTATTACAGTAGGCCGCCCTGGAGATACAGACCCCCCGTATGACCGCCTTAGAGCATTCCCATACCGTCAATGGTGACATACCCTCCGTCTGATTTTCAATAAAAAAATCCCGTAAATGCTTGTCAACAATAGAGACAAAAGAAGGATCTTTAAGGAGGGTATCATTGAGTCGCCACGGCCGATGACCCGCACCCGCATCTCCCATACCGTACAGTAGCCAAACTGGCGCATGGTCAGACCAAGTAATGGGGTCTATATCGGCCTTCTGGACCCTGTTTTGCATGGTGGTGGAGATGAAAACATAATCAATGCGTGTATATGAGTGATGTGGGCAGGAGTAGAACGTGTAAGATCTCGAATGTAAATGTCTCTCCCTCCAGATATCAACTAGACACCAGGCTTCCATAAGGCTCCGCCAGGCTTGTCGTGTGGCTGACTGAGTTGTCTTGCCCGAACTAGAGTCCCTAACAGGATCCAGAACAAAATTAAAATCGCCACCTACTATCAAATCCCCCTCCGCATGTGTCTGCAAGAGGGTATGCAGGTGATCTATAAACGGCACCTGATTACTATTGGGAAAATAAACATTTAATAATGTACAAATACGCTTGTCTTGTTTGATTTTAAGCAATAGATATCTACCATTAGGGTCACTCACAACGGAGAGCAGCTCATGAATGCAGGAAGAGGAAATCAGGATTCCAACTCCAGCATATTTATGTGCCGCTGTACTGGCTGCCCAATAAGAAGTGGGATACTGTTGGAATTGGAGAAGGCGCTCATGATGCTTTCGGACATGCGTTTCTTGAACGAAAACAATCCCTGCGGATTGCCGCTGAAGCTCCCTCTTGAGCAAGAGACGCTTTCTGGGAGTGTTAAGGCCCTTAACATTAAGGGACAACAATTTAGACGCCATGGTTAATCAGAAAGAGATGCCAGATACACTCTCCCTCCCATATGCGAGTATACCCGTTGTTCCCGGTCCCATGGTGGCCATAATCCCCATAATATAATGTGGTGTAAGACTTCCATATGTCCTCTTCCCCAGTTACCCCCAATTGGTCAGTCCCCATCCCCTGAAGTCCTACGGTATCCCCAGACTCGCTGTGGGATAATGCTCGCCAGGGAGCACGTGGCTGCCCAATCCGAGACAAGCACATCCGACTTCAACCCCCTTCCCCCCCCCCCCACGGACCCCATGAACATCAGAGAGAGAAAACATGTATGTAAAACCCCCTATGCAACAAGTTATATAACATAGTAAGTGCATGTAAACCATAAACAGTAATATAACACCAAAACTGCATCCAATCAAACTAAGGAGAAATCCTGAAAACCAGGTAATTGCCCTGGAAAGCAATCAGACCCGTCTTGTAAGCCAAGATCAAACCGGGCCATCCCGGCTAAAGTAAGGGGAGCTAAGCGCTGTCTGGATATCAGCCCTGGCCCTGCGCTTGTGGCCTGTTGTCTTCAGTCTGGCGGCGAAGCCTCTTCCCTCCTTTGCCGGCTCTTTCCCATCGAGGTGTCTGATCCCGGAGTGGAGCTGCGGCCACCGCCGGCGTACTGGAGAGAGAAACCGGGATTTGAGCCTTGGCGAGAACTTCCCCAGCCTCGGCCACGGACGTGATCCTATGAGAGACCCCTTGGTGTTGAAACATAAGACCAAAGGGATATGTCCACCGGTACCGAATGTCTTTGGCCCGCAGGGCCGCGGTGACCTCTCGCAGTTCATAGCGTTTTTTTAACGTGGAGGGCGCCAGATCTTGGAAAATAGAAATCTGATGATTTTGCCATAGAATGGATTTCAACTGGCGGGCCCTAGCATATATGCGTTCCTTCACTGGGAAACTGGTGAGGCACAGCACTATGTCCCTAGGGAAATTATCCCTGCGGGGGCCCAGGGCACGATGTGCTCGTTCCAGACTCACTGTTAGTGGTGCCTCCTCCCCTGTAGAGCCGTCCTCACCACCATTTTGTAGGAGAAAACTGCACACTTGCACAGCCACTTGTTTAGCGTCAGTGAATTCAGAGGACTCAGGAACCCCTCTGATTCTTAGATTATTCCTCCTACTTCTATTGTCCATGTCCTCGATTTTGTCCTGCAATGCTTTAATATCTGTATTTGTTGCATCTTGACGAGTCACCAGCGTATTTATCGCGTCCCCATGGGCGTCGATCCTGTTTTCTGCGTCATCAACGCGATTGCCCATGACTGCTAAGTCCTCTCTAAGATCCGCCACAGAGGCCATAATGTCCGCCTTGTATTGTTTCAAATCGCTGCGAAGTTCGCTGAACCAGCGCCGAGCCTCCTCCCTAGTAAGGAGGGGGGCTGCGTCTGGCCCCTCCGAGTTATCCGGCACGGTAATAGCTTCGCCAGCATCCTCTAGGTCGGCCCGCTCCGGGCTCTCTCCAGCGGCGCCATCTTGTTCCCCCTCCAGGGCCGTTTTGCTGTACGAGAACTGGCGAAGATCCGTGGGTTTTCTTTTATTAGCCATAGCCGGACTCACCGCTGTGTAAACGAACGGTAAGGAGGCAATTTACGGCCAAAAACGAGCAAAAAATAGCTGAAATTAGGGGTTGTAGAGTCCGTGGGGAGAGGAGCCGAGTCGCCGCACGTCCGCTCACATTGGTGTCAGGCCACGCCCCTCGACTAAACCACTTTTAATCCCTATCTACCTCCAGCTGGGCTTCTCCCGTTAGCTGGTACAAACCTACCACTTCTTGGCTGTCCCTACAACTAGACCCACTCAGTTTCCTTTCTACCTGAAACTTTTAAACTTTATTTTTCTTCAGTGCACCACCTGATCTACACCCTTTCACAAACTACTGTGCTCTGTGCACCCCTGTGCTCTGTACTTTGTTTTAGAGCAACAGGCCCACTGTGTTCTGTACTATGTTTAGAATCGCAGGTCCTCTTCATTCTTCTCTGTACTTCAGACACTTTCTTGGAGGCTGTGTTTTTTCTTTTCTTTCTCTGTCAAAGCTTTAGAAAAAATCCCGTGCATGACACCATATGTGGGAACGAGTGGTGATTTCCACAGGCCTGGAGACAAACTAGTTTGATTCCAGCTTTTCTTAAAACCATTATCTTTATCACTTCACAATACACAACGGTAGACTGTCTTCCTTTCAGAACAGTGCATTTACAGCTCAGCTTCATTTCAGCTCAGTGTTTGGCTAGCAGTATTGTATAGGAGTTGCCTTCCTCCTGGAGACCTGGCACAGCTCTTATTCCCCAGACTCTGGTTATGCCCTCTGAGTTCCACCTGCCCTGCAGGCTCCCGCCCATAGAGAATACTCTCCTTAGTGGATTTAAGGTGGACCAGGCTAGACCTGGTCTTGCACATGTAAATAGGAGAACACTAGGGACACTGCCTCAAACCTCTTCCCCACCAGGAGCACAAAACCCCTGTTGCTGGCACTTCCAGTGCTGTTCTGAAAGAGAAGCTAGGCAGAGGAAGGGCAGCAAGGTGGCATTTTAACACAAGGAAGGTGGGGATGGAGATGATCTGGAACCCTACCTCCCCTCTCCCCAAACAAATTTTATTCTTTGGAAAATGTGTGTGTGTATGGGGGAGGCATTGCTGATTGTGGCGAATTTTAACATATTGAGGAGGGAGGTGGGAATTGGTCTGCTTGCGCAGTGGTGCTTAACCAGATATCTTTGAAGATATCTGGTTAAGTAAAAAGTTATCCGGCCACACAAAGCTGATTAAATTAAAAGCCTAACTGGCTATATTCACACATAGCAGGTTGGGTTTTTAAGTTATTCAGCTACAAGTAGGCACCTATATTCAGTGGGACATTCATCCCACTGAATATCTGGGACAAATTATCTGGCTACCTTTGTCCATTCTCCAGCTAAGTGAATATTGGCCTCTGGATTTCTTACATACAAGAAAATGGACTCCTACTGGAAATAGGATGCACTAATGTGGTGTTTCATTTTGTTTTGTTTCAAATAAGGTGCTTGATTTGCAACCAGCTGTCACTCAGTTTTCATTTGATCCTGCTACAGAGGAAGCTTTTAGAAGTAGTTTGTTCTGCCAGTATCCAGCATCACTTCCAGGTGGGTTGCTACTTTGTAAACCTGCAAATATCAATGTTTCCTCTAATTTTTTTTCTGGGAGTGTGCTGGTATGCACTATTACAGGGCACATAACTTCAAGTGTGCAAAGGAGGGGAGACAATTTTTTTTTTTACTTTACTAGTATAGCAGTGCAACTGCTAGGGTTCCAAGCACACATTCTCCATTTATTCTCATAAGTCTGTTCTCTCCATTTTTTTATTCTCAGCTTCCATCTTTTCTCTTAATTCCCTGTAACTTTTTCCACATTTTTCCAATCCCTCTCACCTACTTCTCTGTAGTCTTCCTCCTACCTTTTCATTGCTTTCCATTCCCTGTATCACCTTTTATCCCTCTTTCATTTGTTCCCTATAATGCTTACTTCCTGTACATACCCAGATCAGTCCGGACAAATGGGTTTATGCATCCCTACCAGCAGATGGAGGCAGAGAACAAAACTTTGGAACACTACTACATAACTGAGAGTGCCACCTGCAGTCCCTCAGTATTTTTCTGTCTCCAGCAGATGGTAGAAGTACAAAATCTGCAGTCTGACCGAGAGGATGTTTTCGCTCGTTGGAAGTTGCGGCAACTGCTCGAGGTGTTAGGTTCCGTGGTGGGCCATCCCTCAAGTGGAGCTGGGCAAATGGGGGTTGGACACCCCTGGCTGTGCTAGTCCATGGTACCAGAGATTCTGATAGCCAGGGGACTGGCTTCCTCTGATTCTCTGTGTTCTCCTCTTGCCTGCTGCTGCCTCTTCAAAGGGAAGTACCCTTATTTTTCAGTGTTTTCTATTAGTTGTATTTTTAAAAAAACAAACAAAAAGGAACATTTAGAAAAAAAGGAAGATCAGCATTTTCTGCAGCTAGGAACTTTGGGCTTCGGTGCACAGTGGGGCGGTTAAGTAGCCAGGGCTGTCTTTACACCTCAGGGGGACGAGAAGCACGTACCGCGATTTGGTGGCTGATTTCCCCGGTGGGGAAACTTTGGCGGGACGGCTGTATTTTGTTGCAGGCCACGGCTCCGATGTGCGGCATTTATTTTTAGCACACAGGCCCGACTGTTCCCTTGTGGTGCGGCCTTCTTCTGGGAGGCACTATTTTAGCAGTGCAAAAAGCCGACCTCGTTGAGCCATGGCTGCGAAACAGCAGGTGGTGGCATGCAGAGCCTGTGAGTGCTGGTTGGCTCTCCTAGATTCCCGCTCCCTTTGCACCAGATGTGCTTTGGGAGCAGAGGGCTCCTCCGCGGGGAGTTGCAAAAGTTTTCCCGCGCCTCGCCAGCTGTGACTGTAGTGCAGGGGGGACTCTCCCTCCTGGGCCTGCAGAGGATTGCATTCCAGGGATTGTCCCGGGCCGGGATTCCAGCTCCTCTGCTTTCTCCTGCAGTGCAGGTTGCTGAAGCTGACAATGAAGAGGGGAGTGTGTTCTGAGGACAGTCTTCCTCTTCAGGGGGACGATCCATAGGATTTCTTACCAGAACTTATCCTGCTTCTCCACAGGGCCTTCCTGGCTAGGAAGAGAGTTGGAGTTGAGGTCCAGGGGACTGCACTCCTCCTCGCCTAAGTGACAGAGGATGGCTTTGGCGGGCGTTTTAGTGGAGGCCTTGCAGTGCCTGAGGCGTCACCGGTCTGGAGAAAGTGAACTCACCAGAGACATGGATGAGTCAGATGAAACACTGGATCCAGACAAGGAGCCCGAGGAGGGTCAGCTGCTGGATGCTGGTTTGCATAAGGAAGATCTGACCTCAATGAGGCCATTCTGGGAGGAGATGACCCTCGGGTGGTCCGGCTGTTTAAGAAAGAAGAACTGCGCCCTCTCATTCCCCATGTTTTGGAGGTATTGGGGGTGAAATGGACTCGGGAGGAGTCGGACAATGAAGGGGTCAATCCGGTTCTGGATGGACTACGAGGCCCGCCAAAGGCTTGTCCCTTGCTTAAGAAGATACAGAGGTTGATCAGCCAGGAATGGGATTCCCCAGCGACAGGCTTAAAGGTCGGTAGGTCCATGGCGACGCTCTATCCTTGGCTGGAGGAGCATTTGGAATGCTTAAAGACTCCCAAGGTAGATGCGGCGGTGACCATGAAGACCATGATTCCAGTCGCAGGTTCAGCTGCGCTTAAGGATGTGCAGGACCGCAAGTTGGAGGTCCAGTTGAAGCACATGTTCGAGGTGTCTTCCTTGAGCCTCTGGGCCACTGTGTGTGCCAGTATAATGCAGCGAGCCTGTTTGTGCTGGATACAGAAGTCGCAGGAGTGGGAGTCTGGCAAGGACGTTCAGTCCTGTTCAAGTGGCTCAGCTGGAAGCTGGTGTGTCTTATGTGCTGATGCGTTGTACGACTTGGTGCGTACCTCCGCCAGGAGTATGGTCTCGTCAGTGTCGGTGTGCTGGCTTCTTTGGTTGCGCAATTGGTTAGCGGATCTGTCTTCCAAGGTCCAACTGTGTAATCTTCCCTTTAAGGGAAATTTACTCTTTGGGGAAGAGCTGGATCAGCTGATGAAGTCCCTCGGGGAATCTAAGGGAAACCAGCTACCCGAGGATAAGAAGAGTTCTAAGAAGGTTTTTCCTCCCTCGTTCCTGGTTTTGAGAGTCAAGGTGGTTTTGTCCCAGACAAGGGGCCACATCCTCTGTCAAAGCAGGAATCAAGTTGTCAGCAGACCTTTCAGGGTGCCGGCAAGGCCTCACAATGAGGCCAGGCCCGTCCATTCTTCGCTGGAGCCGGTAGGGGCAGGTTGTCCTGCTTTTATGAGGAGTGGACCAGGATCACGAAGGACCAGTGGGTACTGGAGGTCATAAAGTAGGGTTAGCCCTTAGAATTTTTGCTGTGGAACAGACTCTGCAAAGATTGCTAAGCCTAGAGGCCATCTCTCTGGTTCCGCGGATCAAATAGGGACGAGGAAGGTACTCCATTTATTTCAGGGTGCCGAAGAAAGAAGGCACTTTCTGTCCCATTTTGGATTTACAAAAGGTAAATGTAGCCTTACGAGTACCTCTGTTCTGGATGGAGACGCTTCGTATGGTAATAGCTGTGGTCCACAAAGGAGAATTCCTTGCGTTGCACATTCCCATCCAGGAAGACCATCAAGTTTCTCCGTTTTATGGTGCTGGGATGACACTTCCAGTTTTGGGCTCTACACTTTGGTTTGGCTCGGCTCCCCCGAACCTTCACGAAGGTGATGTTAGTCATGGCAGTGGCCCTGAGATGGGAAGGCTTCTGGTACACCCATATCTGGATGATTGGCTTATCTGGGCAAAGACGGAGGAAGAGTGCTGTTGGTCAGTACAGTGCATAATGAACACCCTCAGTTCTCTGGGGTGGGTGATCAAATATGGTGAAGTCACCTGATTCAGACTTTGGAGTATCTAGACGCTCGTTTCGATACCTGTCAAGGCAGGGTGTTCTTGTCAGCAGACAGACTTATGAAGTTGCAAGCGCAGATACAGTGGCTCTTGAGTCTGTCTGTGCCGAAGGTTTGCGACTACCTGCAGGTGCTGGGCTCCATGGCCTCCATGTTGGATTTGGTTCATAAGAACATGCCATACTGGGTCAGACCAAGGGTCTATCAAGCCCATCATCCTGTTTCCAAAAGTGGCCAATCCAGGCCATAAGAACCTGGCAAGTACCAAAAAACTAAGACTATTCCATGTTACTGTTGCTAGTAATAGCAGTGGCTATTTCTAAGTCAACTTAAAATGCAATACAGAAAAGTTATTACTCAAAGATGCAGAGCCTTAAATATTTTGAGCAGAATCCCCCTAGAAATACTGTCCCCCTTCCACATCTCTCCCTACTCCCCTGGCGAGACCTCTTTCACTCTGCCCTTTTAGGCTCCAACTCCTCCACTCTCCACGGTCTTGCACCTCCCCCCTCTATGATCAAGTCCTTCCATTCTATTTCCATCCTGTAGCCCTCCACTCCCACAGTTTGATGCCCATCTCATTCAGACCATCACTAGGCTTCCGCTGTCCCTCTGATAAACACACACCCCTTCACAGAGGCTGCCTCTGTGGACCCCCCCCCCCCCCACACACACACACAGGATACACGATCATAAGCATACTGCTCTCACACAGGCTCACAAGCTTTCTGGCCTCTTACGCTGGGCCTTCTCTGCTGCTGGGCCTATTGATCTTTGCTGCTCTGCTTACGGCAGCTGATCCTCGGGTCTGATCTTCGCCACAAGTGAGGAGCGATTTGCTCATGGCCAGCTGCTGCCCTGAGCCTGATCTCCGCGAGTGGCATAGACTTTACTTGTGGTCAGCTGCTGCCCTGGGCCTGATCTTCGCCGTGAGCAGGACGACTCCGCTTGCTCATGGCCCACAAGGCCTTTCTCTGAAGTTCTGCAGAACTCCCCCAGGATTAGGTCTTCCTACTCGGCAGTAGTGTTTGGCGTCTTCCCGCTCACATCTCTGGAGAGTTTAGAGAGTGTGGAGTCAGTGCAGGTTGAGCAGCCTTTTGGCTAGGCTCTGCTCCCAGGCTAGGTATCTCACACGTTGTGGTAGACCATAGCGGCAGTGTTGCACACTTCTGTTTGTGCCTTCTAAGTACCGCACAGTGCTGGAGTGAAAGTGCACACATGAGCACCTACTTGTGCACGTAAGTCCATGACCTCTATTTGCGTGTATTCTTTCTATAGCTGGCTGCTGAGTATATATTGTGCGCTCCTTCTGCGCGTAGTTGAGTGTGCGTATCTTGTTGAGGTGTGTTACAAGTTGTTAGAACATGGCGCCGGTTTCAATGAAGTCTAAATGCTAAGTGATTTGTGCTGCTTACCATATAAGGGCAATACAGCCAGGGATTTTTGTGAGTCTGTCGGTGCTTCCTGGATGCTCGAAGTGATTTACCTCCTAATGATTTTGTTGATGCTGGTCCATCCCCTCTGTTAGAGGGGAGTGGGACTGAAGACACAACTACAGTGTCCCCTTTTCCTGTTGATCCAGTGACAGAGACATCTTCAGGAGATACTTGCTCAGATGTCAGGTTTGGGTTTATTGTGCCTAGTATGGATTCATTTTCCTTTTCCTCAGTGGAATTTTTCCAGGGACTACAGTTTTTTCTATAGGGGTGCCCTTCAGAGACGGTAATACCTCTTAAACCAGATCACTTTCTCTGGGACCCCACTTGTCCGTCACCACATGCATATGCTGCAGTACAGCAGTCCCTGGTGCTGTTCAGGAAGATGCGGAGCAAGATGACACTGTCAATGAATTGGGCTTCTCTCCTTTTGAGGAAGGGGAAATTTCCCCAGATTTAGAGCCACATAGAACTCTGCTCAGTTTCTTTCATAAAGATGAGTTGCCGGGTCTGTTATCTCAGACTCTGAAGATGCTCGTGGTGGCTGGGAGTGACTCTGCAAGTGCACAGGAGGCGGACCCCATATTGGTTACCCTAGGCAAAGCGTCATGTTTCTTTCCCCTCCTGGATGCAATTCGAGTTGATTGATCTTGAATGGATTGTGCCAGAGGCAAACTTCAAAGCGGGCCAACTTGGCGATTTGTATCCTTTGGATCCGAAGGCAAGAGAGCAGTTGCGTTTCCCAAAGGTGGATGCGCTGGTGTGTTCTGTTACTAAGCAAACCAACATTCTGGTGGAAGGAGGGGCAGCTCTAAAGGATGCTCAGAATAGAAGAATTGAAGCAAGCTTTTGAGGCCATGCCGATGAATTTGCAAATTGCTTCTTGTTGTTTCCTGGTGGCTCAAGCTAGTCTGCGGGAACGGTTTCAGGTGGCAGAGCAGTAATGGAACCGGGAGCTGCCACCTTAGCTGATGTGGGCTGTGACCTTGTGCGCATTTCCGCCAGAGGGATTACTTCCGTGATAGCTAGGCATCAGCTATGCCTGCGAAATTGGTCGGCAGAGACCATTTCCAAGTCCAGTCTCACTAAGTTGCCTTTTAAGGGTAGTGAATTGGAGAAGAATGCAAATAGATGGGGGGAAGCTTAGGTCCCTCGTTGTTTGGAAGATAAGAAGCTGGCTTCATGTTTTTTTTCGGGGAAGTGGCCGCTTTTGAGACTACAGGTAATTTCATCTTTATAGGGAGGCTTCCTCTCAAAGATCTCGTCCTTTCACCCCAGAAGGCCTTGGAAAGTTGTGGGCTTTGGAAGTGGAGCCTCTCTATTTTTTTCAGTGAATGTTTGCAGATTCACCTGCTGGTGCAAAAGATAGGAGTCTCTCACTTTTATGACAGGTGGGCTCAGATCACGTCTGACCAGTGGGTCCTGGAAGTGATTTGGGATGGCTATGCTCTAGAATTCCTTCACATTCTTCCCCTCAGAAGAGGATGGCATCTGAGTCTACCTTAAGGAGGCTATTGGACTTGCGGGAATAGAAATTATGGCCTTCATCACAAGAAAATACAGGCTGCTGTTCCATCTATTTTGTCATACCCAAGAAAGAGGGATTCTTCCAACTCATCCTGGTTTTCAAACGAGTCAATTGTCATTTGATGGTCACTCAGTTCCAAATGGAGATGGTGCATTCCATAATAATGGCAGTACAATTAGGGGAATACCTCGTGTCTCTGGATTTGACAGAAGCATATCTGCATATTCCCATTTGCCGGGAATATAAATGGTTCCTGCGGTTTGCCATTCTGGAACATCATTACCAGTTTCAGGCTCTGCCTTTCGGGCTGGCCACTGCACCCAAGATCTTCTCCAAGGTCATGGCGGTGATAGCGGAAAGCTTGCACAAGGATGGCATCCTAGTTTACCCATATCTGGGTGTCTGGATGATTTCAGCCAAGAGCTTGAAGGAGAGCCTCCAGGCTTCTTGCAGGGTGGTCTCCTTACTGCACGAGCTAGGCTGGGTTTAATGTTCTTCCCCACTGGCCTTCTCGACACTTCTGTAAATAGTTATACTCTTGTAAAAATGATATTGTTAAGCTTCGTATTTTATTCATAAGTCGTGAATCGTTGCATTGTTACCCTATCTATATACTCTCATGTTCTTTGTTGCACTGTAAAGCACTTGTTGCTGATTTTCGTTTTAATGTGAACCGATGATGTTCCCAACGTTCATCAGTATATAAAAACTACTAAATAAATAACTTGGCCAAGAGCAATTTACAGCCATCTGTCACTGGATTATCTCAGCGTTCTTTTCAGTTCGAAATAGGGAAGAGACTTTCTGCCAGAGAATCACATTCAGGAGTTGATTGCTCAAGTTCAAGCCCTGAGAAAGAACTAATTGCCCAACAGTGTGATCTCATCTTCAGGTCCTGAGTTTTTGATGTCTGCCACTTTGGAGATTGTTCTCTGGGTGAGGGTGCATATGCGGCCTTTTCCACGCATATTGCTTTCCTGGTGGAGTCCGCAGTCGCAGGACTATGTGGTGAGACTTCACTTACCATTGGATGTGAGCATCCAATTGCAGTGGTTGTTGCAGGTGGATCATCTCAGGAAGGAAGTTTCCTTGGAAATATCGGATTGGTTAATGCCCATGATGGATGCAAGCCTCCTGGGTTAGGGTGGCTAGCTGTCAAGAGTTACTGGTGCAAGGTTACTGGAATGCTAAGGAATGGCAGTGGAGCATTAATCGATTGGAAGCACGGGCAGTATGGGTGATGTGCTTGCGCATTGCCAAGTGTCCGGAGGCTCAGGCAGACAGGGTAATGTTGAACAATGCAGACTTTGGCCTACATCAATTAGGGCGGATCCAGAAGCTAACAGGTGTTGGAGGAGATAGATGCACTCATGATATGGGCAGAGCAACATCCGCTAGACATATCTATCTCCCACGTTGCTGGAAAAGACAATGTAAGAGCCGACTTTCTAAGCAGGAAGAGCTTGGACCCAGGAAAGTGGGAACAAGTTCACCTTGTTCACCTCCACCATGGAGCATTATCAACTAATCAGACTTCCAGACAGATTTAGTAACCTCTAAGTACCACATCAGATGCCGCTCGACATCCAAGATACACAAAAGACGATACGGTCATCTCTGTCCCAATCCAACATGGGCAGGGAAATAGACTGATTCAAATGATAGTCCAAAACCTTCTGAACAAGGCACCCTTCAATTTTTTTCCCTCCCTTTTCCTGAGCCTTGTTTCTATGCTTTGTTCCTGCATGTTAGTTATATATTAAAAAAAAAAGCAGAATGGTGTGCAGAGGGTCTTCAGGCTGAGGCAGGAGAAGTAAGAGAGGAAGTAATGGCATCTCCTCGGTAACGTGGGAAGCACTCAGTAGTTTGTACTGGGAGGGGGAAGCCTCTGCAAATTTTATGGGGAGGAGAGGGAGAAGAGAGGGCAGCACATGCAGTTGTCTGCCCTAGGGAGAGCTGTGTTGGTAGGATTGTCTGCAGGCCATTCCTGCCAGCATGCTTGTTGCCACTGTTATGAGAATAATGGCTATATTGAAACCATGAGAAGGGCATAGTGTAAACCAGAGGCTTCTGATTCTGGCGTTCTTAGAAGCTGCAGCATTCTGGTCTATGGCTTCTCTAGTTGGAATTCAAGAGGAGCAGCTCTCATTTCTTTAGATGGAGATGTGATTCCTTCCTCTTCCAACAGGATTTGTGAAATGTTTGCATCAGACCATTTTCTCTAGGGCATAATGAAGATCTGGGTTTCTCCTTCATGGGCCCCCTGCTCCCCGTAAACTACTTCTGGGCATGCAGAGCAAAAGAATGAGAAAAGAGGCAGGGTTGGGAGGGGAAAAAGTCCTGCAGTTTCAGATCTATCACCTGTTGACCTTAAGGTTTTAAGGGAAAGTGGCAGTGAGGGAGAATAGAGGAATGCACTCTAGGTGCAAAGAGGAACTTTCTCCCATAGTTTCACAGTTGCTAAAGAATGTTGGACATAGCGAGGGAAAAGAATAGGATAGGAGTCTTAACTCAGAAGACTACCCTATAATGTTGAGTTTAAGGAAAACATTTAGTGTTTCCATAGCATAGATAAGGATATGATCACTGTGTAATGGGTATCCCAGAGTTAAATGTTAAAGGGGGTAAAAACTGGTGAGGCTGTATCCCCTCCTGGCTTAGAAAGAGGAAAAGCTGGCATTTCCTCAAGTGGATGTACTCATTTATGCTGTCACTAGGAGGACCACTATTCCTGTGGAAGGGGGCCTGTCCCTCATGGATGCTCAGGATAGGAATATAGAGGCATAAAAAAAGATATGCCATCCTGGGTTAGACCAAGGATCCATCTAGCTCAGTATCCTGTCTTCAACAGTGGCCAGTCCAAGTCACAAGTACCTGTCAAGTACCCAAACATTAAATAGATCCTATGCTACTAATGCCAGCAACAAGCAGTGGCTATTCCCTATTGATTAATAGCAGTTTGACTTCTCCTCCCGGAACATATCCAAACCTTTTTTTTTAAAACCTATTTATACTAGCTGCCTTAAGCACATCTGCTGACAATGAATTCCAGAGCATACTGTGTGTTGGGTAAAAAAAACTTTTTACGATTTGTTTTAAATGTGCTAATTGCTAACTTCATGGAGTGTTCTCTAGTCCTGGTATTACCCGAAAGAGTAAGTAACTGATTCTCATTATCCGTTCGAGACTTTCATGATTTTGTAGACCTTTATATCCCCCATAGCCAGGCTAAACAGCCCTAACCTCTTTAGCCTTTCCTCATAGGGGAGCCATCACATGCCTTTTATCATTTTGCTTGTCCTTCTCCAGTGCAACTATCTTTTTTGAGATGTGATCAGAATTACATACAGTATTCAAGTTGCGTTCTAACCATTGAGCAATAGAGGCATTATGACATCCTCAGTTTTATTTGCCATTCCCTTCCTAATAATTCCTAACTTTGCTGCTTTGACCATCGCAGCACACTAAGCTGACAATTCCAATGTAATACCAACTGACACCCAAAAGCTGTGCTTAAGTGATCTTTTAAGGCTGCTGGTTTGGTGCTATAGACTGCTGTGCACAGCAGTGTTGCTAGGGCAGGAAAGTGTTTGTTTCAACTCATACAAGAAAGTTCCTTGGAATATTGGGGGGACTGTCTTGGAGGATGCAATTCAGATGGAATAGCAGGTGTCCTTTTTGGCAAATGCCTCGTATGAATTGATCTGGGCTTTGGCTAGGAGTGTGGCCTCCATTTGCTGTGGCTACAGACCTGGTCAGCAGTTTTAATTTCCAAGGAAAGGTGGAACCAAACATTCCTTCTTGGGAAATATTTTTGGAGAAGATTCAGAAAAACTGTGATAGTATAGGGGGAATTGAAAGTCCTCAGATTGCCTGAAGATAAGCCTAAGAGGATTGTCATAACCAGATCTGGCTTTGAGCTGCTTTAGGGATTCCAAGCATGTGAAGCCAGGAAAGTGGTTACATGGCCAGCTGTCTAGACCCTTTTTAGATTCCAGTCCTTTCGCACCTCCAAGAAGGAAGGTTAAAAATGGAGTCTTGGGGTGGTCTGGAAGTTCTTGGACCTTCAGATGAAGGTGTGGTAGACCATTCTCCGGTACAAAGACTAGACAGGAAGTTGTCGGCCACATAAATGTCGTTCTTGTGGCTGCTACCTATAGGGACAGTGGTTCTGATCCTGTACTCTCAATGGAGTCAGTATTTTCTTTGTGCAAAGTAGAGGATACCTTTTTGCCCTATTCTGGACCTGAAACAGCTCAACAAGGCTCTGAATGTGTTCTACTTTAGGAGTGAGACTCTGAAATTGGTTATATTGGCAGTGCAACAAGGAGAATTCTTAATCTCATTAGATCTGATGGAGACGTATCTGCATATTGGGATATCTTTGCCTTGCAGTGATGGGGGGGGGCGCATCTTAAGTTGTTTCAGGTTCTCCTTTTTGGATTGGTTAAGACTCCATGATCTTTTTCCAAGGTTATGGTTATGTGGGAAGTTTAATGATGGAATATTATATACCCTTGTAGTTTATCCCACTTGGAGAATGGATAGCTTGGGTGATGAATATCAACAACAGTGACATCTACTCTGGCTCAAATGTAAAGACCCCGAGATAATGCGTACATGTATGTAATTTATTGAAAGTAAACTTGTACAAGTTTCTTGTTGCTGATTTATATAGATGAATATATATATGAATATATATATTTTTTTTTTCTCAATTTTAGTTTCCCATAACATATGCCAAGCTAGTACCTAACTGCCCAGGTTCTTCCCATTACCCACTTACAAAATGAGGTGTCTCTTACTGTGGCCAGTGATCCAATGCCCTTCAAATGCCTCTCCGATGCTGGGGTCTCGTTCTCTCTTCAGCGTAATCTGCTCCTCTGGTCTTGGACGTTGGGACTGACTGTTTTGCTGCCAAAATGCTAGGCCCAGCCCTAGTCCTTTTATAATGCTTTCCATGTAACGAACAGCAAGATTACATGTCTATTAATTCATTAGTTGGGCCTGAACACAAACCTACACCCCTTTAAATGTCAGGGTGCCCAATTTGTTCCAGGTTATTTGAGTCAAAAGAGACCAAATGGTTCATTGTTACGTTAAATGTATGTTTGATTTCTTCTCAATATGGACTGCATTCGATTGGCCCACTTGCCATTTGATGTCTCTCATTAGAACTGTTTTGCAGCATCACCAGCCGATCAATATCTGGCAATTAATTCATCTCTGATCTCAGCCCAATGGCTGTTTGCCCAGTTCCAAATCTGCTGTATGTTTACCTTTAATAAGTGTCCACTTATAGCAAACAAGTTGCAGTAAAAAACAAACAAACCCTGGAATTATTACAAAATTGTCTTTAAGAATGGAAAGTCCCAAAAATAGTCTTGGTTTTAGAGAGAGGCCATAAAAAAAAAAGTCAGGATTTTAAGGGCTTTTGGTTCATAAATGGGACACCTCAGTGCTTCCTTTTCTTCCTCTCTTTCCTATCAATTATTTAATCTCCCCCTAAAACTTACCATAACAATTATGGTAGCAGCCCTGAACAGAGAAGGTATTCTCACAGGGCAAGCAGGATGATAGTCCTCATATATGGGTGACATCATCAGAATGGAGCCCAATCACGGAACACTTGTCAAAGCTTCTAGAACTTTGACTGGCACCTACTGGGCATGCCCAGCATGGCACTAACCCTGAATCCAGCAGGGGGGGTCCCCCTTTAGTCTTTTTTTTTCTGTGCAGCAGTAGCCACGTGGGTTAAGGAGCTCTCTAGAGATTCCTGACAGGAATTTTCCTCACGGAACTTCTTTCAAAAATTTCAAAACATTTACTCCTTTGGGGTCCCCCTATCGATTCCGTAGTCCACGGTCGTAAGGTAAGGCTTTACCCTCATTTGCGGTCGATTCCCGTTGAGTTTTCCCTTCAGGGCTTACTGGCCATCAACTGCACAGCAGCTAAATTTTTGTCGAAGCCATGGCATCGGGTTTTCGTCGGTGCCCCAATTGTCCTCTGACAATGTCCATCACAGAACCACATAGGGTTTGTGTATTATGTTTGGGGTCTGACCATGACATCCTAACTTGCACCAAATGTGCCCAAATGACACCGAAGGGCCGTAAGGCCCGCTCAGAGAAGATGGAGTTCCTTTTTCAGGCAAAGCCACCGACTCCATCGAGTGCTTCGAAATCGTTGACCTCTCGCCAGCAGCGGGACACCAGTGCTGTCCACCCGGCAACGACCACTCCGAAGGCGTCAACTTCAGCTCCCGAGAAGGACAGAGGAGAGCATCGTGAAAAGCGTAGACTGTCATCGGAAGGCTCAGTCCACTGATCCAGGCAAGCCATCGGCGTCGACAGAGCCACCGACTAAGAAATCCCGTCCAGAGAAGGCCCCATCCTCTGCGACTGGGTCACCGAGGCATTCCCCCACCTTCATTGGTGCTGGGAGCCGCGACTCCACTTTCACCGGTGGACCCTCCGGCCATGCCAATACTGCCTCCTACTCCGGAGCTGGGATTGCACGCCCCAGGCTTCCGTGAGGAATTGGATCGGATGATCCAAGAGGCCATTGGAAAGGCACTGCAGGGCTTCCAACCTCCATCGACGCTGGCACCGATGTCAGTTCCAGTTGCCGACCCGATTCCCATGGAGCTCGCACCGCTACTGGGCAGGCTGGATGTGTTGATAGGTGCCCTTCCACCGGTGGAACCGAGGACACCGGTATGTCCAACGTCTTCCACCCTGATTCCTTTGTCATCGGAGGACGAAGAAACACCGAGATCGGAACCTATGCCCGGGCCGTCTGGGATCCTGCCTCCATCGATGCAGTCGGTGCCTCCATCGATGCCGTCTGTGCCTAGGCCTGATCCTTTGGGGAATTGCACCATTTCTTGCCTCTGGAGATCCTATGAGAGCCAGTGATCAACCTTACGATCCTTGGACCCATGATTCTTCCCAGGATACTGATGACCTGCCTTCTCCCCTGAGGAGAAAAGACATTCTCCTACAGAGGACCTGTCCTTTATTAATTTTATAAAGGAAATGTCTGAAACCATACCATTCCAGCTTCAGACAGAAAAGATTCCAGGCACAAGATGCTGGAAGTACTCCAATTTGTAGATGCACCCAAGGAGATTATGTCCATACCTGTTCATGAAGTCCTTATTGACTTACTAAAGAGGAATTGGAAACATCCAGGCTCTGTACCACCGGTGAATTGAAAAACAGATGTCACCTACCTGGTACAAACAGCCCCTGGTTTTCAAAAACCACAGCTGGATCACCACTCTGTGGTTGTGGAGTCGGCCCAGAAAAAGGCACGTCGTTCTAAGCCTCATTTTTCCATACCTCCAGGGAAGGAACAGAGGTTCCTGGATGCACTTCGCTTATTATTTCTCGCATTGCTTCATACCAGTTATACATGACCCAGTATAACAGAGACCTTTTTAAGAAGATCCAGGATTTCTCTGAGTCTTTACCCGACCAGCTTCAGGATCAACTTCAATGCCCTGGCTCAGAAGAGTCTAGATTCTGGCAAGCATGAGGTCCGAGCTGCGTATGACATTTTTGACACTGCTTCTAGAGTGTCTGCAGCGGGGGGATTAGTGCACGGAGGTGGGCCTGGTTAAAGTCCTCCGTTCTAAGACCAGAGGTACAGAACCGGTTAGCTGACCTGCCCTGTGCTGGATATAATCTCTTCGGGGATAAAATCCAGGAGACCGTAGCACAGCTTAAAGACCACCACGAGACGCTGTGCCAGCTTTCTTCGGTGCCTTCTGAATTCCCGTCCACCTCTAAGATGACATTCAGAAGGGACTCTAAGCGGCCGTCCTTCAAGCCACAGAGATGTTATCCTCCTGCTACTCAATGTCGCCCCTCCAGACCTTACCAGAAAGATCAGGCCAGACAATCCCGGCCTCAGAAGACTCAGCCAGCTCCTCAGCTACTGGATTTTGACTCCTCACTGGAGAGCATATGCCAACCTCCTCTACCATCTGTAGCCATCGGCGGTCGGTTGTGCCACTTCACCAGCATATGGCACACGATCACTTCAGATCAGTGGGTACTCGCTGTAGTGACTCAAGGTTTACCACCTCAACTTCCTGACTGTACCGGTGGACTCCCCACCTCGGCTGACGTGGGGATCTTCCAACCACTCCTCTCTTCTGGAGGAGGAGGTTTCAACCCTCCTCAAATCCGGGGCGATAGAACCAGTGCCCCTCTCTCAGCAGGGGCAGGGGTTCTATTCCCGGTATTTCCTCATTCCAAAAAAGTCAAGTGGTATTTGTCCAATCCTGGACCTACGAGCCTTAAACACAGGTATCACCAAAAGGAAAAGTTCAGGATGGTAACCTTGGGCTCTCTACTTCCTCTTCTACAAAGAGAAGATTGGCTTTGCTCTCTAGATCTTCAGGACGCGTACACACACATCTCAATCACGCTGTCTCATCGCAAGTTCCTTCGATTCCTAGTCGGCCCCTGACACTTCCAGTACCAGGTACTGCCGTTCGGCCTAGCATCCGCACCTCGAGTCTTCACCAAGTGCCTCATAGTGGTCGCGGCCTACCTGAAGTGTCAAGGGGTCCATGTCTACCCTTATCTCGACGATTGGCTGATAAGGGCTCCAACTCAGAGAGATGCATTAGCCTCCTTACGTCTGACTCTCCATACATCGCTGTCTCTCGGGTTTCTGATCAACTATCCCAAATCCAAGTTAGTTCCATCTCAAACCCTATCTTTCATAGGGGCCGACTTGGACACCGTGCAGGTGAAAGCATGCCTCCCTCAAGATCAAGCTCCTACTCTCATGTCCCTAGCGCAAGGCCTCCAGGTTCGAGATTACACAACAGCTCGTCATTTCCTCATTTGCTGGGTCACATGACATCCTCGGAACATGTCACTCCGATGGCACGCCTCGTCATGAGTGATGCAGTGGACCATGAAGTCCCAGTGGGCTCAGGCTTATTGTCCAAGTTACCAAGCAGCTCCGCCTGTCGCTTGCCTGGTGGATGTAACACTCCAATCTCCTTCAAGGTCTTCCTTTTCAGGTTCCAGAGCCTCAAATTACCTTGACAACGGACGCTTCCAATCTAGGGTTGGGGTGTTCATGTCGACAACCTGCAGACTCTGGGAATCTGGTCTCCAGAGGAAGCCAAACATAAGATAAACTTCCTGGAACTTCGGGCGATCAGATATGCCCTCAGCCTTTCAGGATTGCCTCTCAAACAAGGCCATCCTGATCAGACTGACAACCAGGTGGCGATGTGGTACATCAACAAGCAAGGGGGAACAGGCTCCTACCTTCTGTGTCAGGAGGCTGCACAGATATGGGCGTGGGCTCTTTCCCACTCGATGTACCTCAGGGCAACCTACTTGGTGGGTGTGGGCAATGTTCTGGCGGACAAGTTGAGTCTAACCTTTCAACCGCACAAATGGTCTCTCGACCCAACGGTAGCGGACACAATCTTCCAGTGTTGGGGTTATTGCCACATAGACCTCTTCGCGTTCATCCACAACCGCAAAATACAGAACTTCTGCTCACTTGCTCGCAGCCGCCACTCACAGCCGAGGGACGCTTTTGCCCTCTCATGGGCCAGCAGTCTCCTCTACGCGTACCCTCCACTTCCACTCATCTCGAAGACTCTCGTGAAGTTACGGAGGGACAAGGGCTTAATGATTCTGACAGCCCCTCACTGGCCACGCCAGGCCTTGTTTCCAATCCTCCAGGACCTCTCAGTACACCGATGCATCCCTCTGGGGAAGGATCCGCTTCTGATAACTCAGAATGACGGGTGCCTCCGCCACCCCAACCTCCAGTCCTGTCTCTGACGGCCTGGATGTTGAAAGGTTAATACTCCAATCCCTTAACCTTTCTTAGTCTTTGTCCCGAGTCCTTGTAGCTTCACAAAAGCCTTCCACAAGACTATCTTATTGTTCTAAATGGAAGAGGTTTACAGTCTGGTGCATGGCCATGTCCATAGACCCACTGCGAATCTCCTGGACTATCTCTGGCACCTATCAGTCAGGCCTGAAAACATCCTCTGTACCAGGTGCATGTCAGTGCGGTGGCCGCATTCCACAATGGCGTGGGGGATGTTTCTATTTCGACACAACCCTTAGTAGCACGCTTCATGAGAGGCTTACTCCACCTAAAACCTCCACTGTGTCCTCCGGTCCCCGCTTGGGACCTTAACATGGTTTTAGGACGGCTCATGAAACCTCCGTTTGAGCCTCTCCACTCCTGCGATCTCCGCTATCTCACGTGGAAAGTAACCTTTCTTCTCGCTGTCACATCCGCTCGCAGAGTTAGTGAGTTGCAGGCATTAGTCACCTACCAGCCTTACACTAAAATTCTACATGACAGGGTAGTTCTCCGCACCCACCCTAAATTTTTATCAAAGGTGGTGTCGGAATTTCATCTTAATCAATCCATCATCCGACCTACTTTTTTTCCCAGGCCCCATTCAAACCCAGGGGAGCAGGCTCTCTACATTCCTTGGACTGTAAATGTGCCCTAGCTTTCTATCTAGAGCGCATGTCAGCCCACAAGAAATCCACTCAATTATTTGTTTCTTTTGATACTATCAAATTGGGAAATCCAGTGGGAAAACAGACCCTCTCCTCCTGGTTGGCAGACTGTATCTCCTTTTGCTACCAGCAAGCAGGCATTTCGCTACAAGACCGTGTAAAAGCACACTCTATCAGAGCCATGGCGACCCCAGTGGCACACCTCCGTTCGGTGACGCTTACTGACATCTGTAAGGCTGCTACCTGGATCTCTCTCCATACGTTCACAGCCCATTATTGCTTGGACAATTTAGGACATAAAATGTTCCAAAGTTCCATGCTCTTGTCAAGAATTGCCTCATACCAATTGTACATGATGCAATACCAGAGAAATTTGTGGAAGCAGATTCAAGAATTATCAGAAACTCTTCCACAACAGCATCAAGACACCTTCAGTTCCATCATACACAAAGGTCTTGGGAAGCACGAGATACGTGCGGTCTACGACTCATTCAAGACATCCTCCAGAATGGCAGGGACTGGCGTTAGTGCCAGAAGATGGGCATGGTTGAAGGCATCCGACCTCAGGCCTGGGGAACACCGTGATCTGGGTCATCATAGACAGTTTCTCCAAGATCACAAATATGTTAGTTATCAAAGTTTTTCTTCTTTATCTCTCACTGTTCAATTATTGATTATTCCTATCATTTCGCTCTCGTCTACCCTCTCTCCTTCTCGCTGCTCTTTCTCCTACCCCCATCTCACCTTTTTCTTGCCTGCTCCTCCTTACCCCTTCCTGTTCATTGTAATTTTCTGCCTGCTTCAGTTTTTTGTAAACCGGTGTGATGTGTGTCCACAAACATCGGTATAGTAAAAGTTCATAAATAAATAAGATGGCCCGTTTCATACCTTTGCCTAACCTGCCTTCTGCTCCCGAACTGGGGCGCCCCTTCTTAACCCACATCTTTCGCCTCCATGGGCTTCCTCAGGAGATCGTGTCGGTCAGAGGCCCACAATTTGCGGCAAAGTACTGGATGCCGCAAGTTTAACATCACCCTAAACTTAACCTCTGCTTATCACACTCGGGCGAGCAGCCAGTCTGAATGAACAAACCAGTCCCTAAAGGCCTTTCTTTGGTCCTACGTAAACGACCAGCAGGACATCTGGGCAGATCTCCTCCCATGGGCAGAATTTGCGCATAACACCCACGTTGCAGCCGCCACAGGGAGCTCTCCGTTCCACGTCGTCTATGGCCGGCAGCCCCGTCTGCCGCTTCCAGTTCCTCTGAATGTGCCATCTCCGGCAGCTCAAGCAACAACCCAGTCAATTCAGCACCTCTGGGAACAAGTTACACAGAGATTGGGGCAGGCTGCCGAAAGGGCAAGGAAGATTGCTGATGCCCATCACCGCACTGTTCCCACGTTCCTTCCTGGCCAGAAGATATGGCTTAGCACCAAACATATCCAACTTGGTTTACCTTCCCAGAGGTTGGCTCTGAAATATGTGGACCCTTTCCCAGTTTTGTGGCGAGTGGGGGCAGTCACATATCAGCTTCGGCTACCCGCCAGCTTAGGCATTCACAACACGTTCTACATCTCGCTCCTCAAGCCTCTTGTCATAACTTGGCCTTCATGATGACTGCCACCTCCAACCCAAGTCTCCGCAGAACCGGAAGCATGCTTCCAAGTGAAGGAGGTTGTAAATGTCCGTGAAAGGAGAGGGCGCTGGGAGTATCTCCTGTCATGGGAGTGGTTCAGACCCGAAGAAAACTCATGGGAATCTTCTCACAAAATTCTGGACAAGGAGCTTCTGCGAAACTTCTATCAAGCGCACCCTGAGAAGCCTAGGCCGATGAGGGGGAGGGTACTGTTGCGCGCCCCGGCCGCGCTAGGGCTGCGACCGGCCCTGCTCAACTTCCAAACCCAGCCTTGACTGCTCCCCCGGTCTGTCCCGCGGTCGTCCCTAGCCGTCTGTGCCCTCGGGCTCCTAGCTCATCAGCCTCCTCTACTCCGGACTTGGTACCCTCCTGCTCCGGTGCTCTGTGTCCCGCGCGGCGCGGAGAGGCCCGTGCCACACCTTCCTACAGTCGGCCCCTAGGCGCGCACCCATGCACAGGACCGACCTTTAAAGGCGCTGCAGCGGGAAACCGCCCCGTGGCACCCAGCGATAATGTCACCTGAGCCCTGCTTAAAAGGCAGGGTTCAGCCCTCCAGTCCTTGCCTTGGCAAACGGGTTGTCACCTTGTGTGTGCTAGTTGCGTCCTTGTTCCTGAGTTCCTGTGCTTGTTCCAGTGTTCCCGCGTCTGTTCTTGTGTTCCTGTTCTTGTTCCTGTGTTCCAGCGCCTGTTCCTGTGTTCTTCTGTTCCTGAGCTTGTCCCACGTTCTGCAACCCAGGTTGAACCTTCCTGAACTGATACCTGGTACTGATCTCTGCTTTTCTCCGACCACGCTTGGACTAATACCTGGCACTGACCTCTGCTTGCCTGACCACGCTTGGATTGATACCTGGAACTGACCTTTGCTCGCCTCTGACCACGCTTGAACTGATACCTGGAACTGACCCTTGCTTTGGCTGACCATCCTCAGTCAGATATCCTGGCTTTAACCCTTGCGCTACATTCAGACACTCTTTGCTTCTCGTGAGACCACCAGACCCACCAGCCTTGACGCTGTATGCGGCCTTCTTTGAGCTAGACCACTAGATGCTGCCTACTCTGCCCAGAAGAGCTTCAGTTTCCTGCCTTGTACCAGTGGTCTCCAGTACTCTGTTCCGGTCTAGCTCGCCTGTTCGCAGTTAGCTGTGCACTTCTGCTCCTTGTGGGCAGCCCAGGAATCCAAGGGCTCAACCCACGGAGTCCCCGGGCCGTTATTTGTGAGGCTCCAGTTTGCCTCTGTCTTCTTGGGTGCTCCGCCTCCTGGCAGTAGGCGTCCTCTGAGATCTCTCAGAGGGCCGTACCAATCCTGCGCCAGGCCAAGGGTCCACCTCCAGCGCAACATATAGCGAAGATGGCATGGGCACCAAATTAAATAACACTTATGGAATCACAGGAGGACTCAGACTGTGGTTTAAAGGGGCATCTATGGGGCAGAATAACTGTGTCACCATTAAACGATAAAGGACAGGCACTACATTTTCCACAAGGGTAATGTCCCCTCTGGGACATATGTACCAAAGGAGATGACATGGTAGAGTGAACCAGCTGGTCTCTTAGGTTGCGAGCACGGGAAAGAGCAAAGGTAGGACCTTCCTGAAACACTGAATGTAAGATGTTCCAATGTGTCAGTATACTTTTACGTACCTTCCATGTGTCAGGTGTAAAAGATAAAACACATACCAAATTAGACTTCTCGCATGAACACTCTGCAATAAAAGGTCCCGACTGGCCTAGTGGCCCCTCTTAAGGGACTGTTTCAAGACCTTGCTAGGATAGCCCCTGTCTATAAACCTGCTATACATATCGGTCGCCTTGTGGTAATATTCAGTAGTAGAAGAACACAACTTTCTTAATCACATACTGTCCCACAGGAAAATTTTGTTTAAATTTCAAAGGATGGCAACTGTCGAAGTGTAGCAACGTTTTTCAGTCTCCTTTCTAAAGATGGAAAAATGAAAACATTCCTCCTCATATTTTATGGCTGTATCAATGTGTCACTCACAGTGGAGGTAAATTGCAAATTATGGTCCTGAGTGTTCAACCATATTAAAAAAACAATTCAGATCAATAGGACTGCCTGGCCACATTAAAATGTCATCAATATAACACTTCCAAAGAATTATATTATCCCTAAACTGACAATGAATTAATATTTGCTCTTCAAAACAACCCATATAGAGGTTGGCAGTGTCAGGGGCTATTGAAGCCCCCATAGCCACTCCTTTTATTTGTTGAAAAAAAAATCTCCCTAGGGGTGGTTAGAATAACAACTAGATCCCTGCCGGGTACCCACTGATTTTTTGGTCGGCCTCATGACCTTAGCTCAGATAATAGAAGGACCAGGGGGCATTCCATGAAGTTAGCAGATTGCTCATTTAAAACAAATTGAAGAAAATTCTTTTTCACTCCACGCATAGTTAAGCTCTGGAATTCATTGCCAGAGGATGTGGTTACATCATTTAGTTTAACTGAGTTTAAAAAAGGTTTAGATATGTTCCTAGAAGAAATATCCATAAACTGCTATTACGGTAATTAATAAGCAATAGTAGCTTGTGATTTATCTAATGTTTGGGTACTTACCAGGTTTACTTGTGACTTGGATTGGCCACTGTTGGAAACAGGATACTGGGCTTGATGGACCCTTGGTCTGATATGGCTTTTCTTATGTTCTTCCTTTCCCTTCTCCCCTTTCTTGAAACCACTCTCCAACTGAGAGCACAAGGACTGTATATAATGTGTGCAGGTGCCATTCCACCCTACTTCAACAATTCAATTTAGCTAACGAGATAATGAACATGAATATTTTGCCAATAAAACACTGGTAGTATTTCCCTGGTCTGCATATCTTACCAGTGGAGTCTTCCTGGAAAACCATGATTGAGAAAGAGAAAAAAAACCTACTATACAACATTTGTCAAAACATCTGGGTGAGGATTTCTATTCCGCTCAACCCTGAGAATATTTCCATATTTCTCAAATGACTAGTAAGTCCACAGCTAGAGAATTTTAAGTGCTGAATCTCCAATTCAATAGGGCCATCTCCAGTATGACCTACGAGGCTCTAAAACATCTTGCCGCGAGATTCATGTAGTTGGAAAAGTCAGAATCGTACTTGAATCAATCTGGGGCCATCTCCAGCATGACCTTTGGGGGACCCCACTGGAGCAGTAATAGTGTCTGTTGATATCGTCTATTGTATTAAAGTCAACACTGTTCAAATTCTAAGAAACCTTGCAACGCAAGCATCTAAAAAAACCTGTCAGCCTGAATGACAGCCTTCCGATTACCCAAAAACTGCTTGATCTTACAGAAAGACCTTTATAAAGTGTCCAAAAGCCATTTTGCTTTCTCAACATGGTCAAAGATTTGAACGGTGCCATCATGCCAATTCCGAAGATGTGCTGAGTATTGTAATGCAAACCTGATTTATTTCTGTGCCAGTTATATGAACACTGGATTAAACTCTCTGCATTTGGCTGATACTTGAAGTGAGTAATCTTGAAACAATAGGATCTTGATATTTTAACTCTCATCTTTCAAAATTTTTGCATTATCAATTGCTTATGCGCAAAATTTAAAAATTTTCATTAAGGTTACGCATGGAAGGTTTCTCCTTCACGCTTGCTGCCCAAACAGTGCACTCGTTTGATCTGTGTAGTCTTTCAATTCTGGGAGAATCAAAATATCTGGGAGCCAACTTTCTAGAAATGTTGGCAAGTTTTGTTCTGAAAAGCTCTCTGGCAGACTGATAATCGATATTTCGGCAGGAACGATTTTCTAGATCGCCCAGATTTTCCTCCTACTATTTTATCATCTTTTCCATGGCAACAATTCTTCCTTTATGGGCTACTGCCTCATCTTCGATACTTGAAACCCTTCCCTTGACATTCTCAATTCTCAGGTTCAATTCCGAAAGGGACAATTTCAGATCAGCTATCTATTCCAAGATCGAGGAGAGTTTATCGCTTAAAGCCGTTACTACCACCGTATACAACTCTGTGACCATCTCAGAAGCTAAAGCAGTTCCCAGTGAGCTCGGGCCTGCGGTGGCCATTTTTCCATCTCCTGTGCTTGCTTTTTCTTTTTTTTTTTCTTTTTTTCATGGCCATATTTCCTGGCGATCTGTGCATAAATCGATCAGTCAACATAAAGGTGTCTTACCTAATGTAGTTTGGCACTTTACTGCGGAGTATGATGGTAGATTGTCAGTGATACGTGGGGATGGCACCTGGAGCACTGAAAAAAGCTTCTTCCCAGGCTCACCACATCATGTGATCTCTGAAAATTTACTTTGAGCATAATGGTGTGCAATAAACATACTGTCTGGAACATTTTGTGTATCGTTTGTAATCCACCAAAATCTGCTGATGTTTTAGAGGGTCAAATATTTTTGCAAGCAGCTGTATCATGATAAAATAAAATACAAATAAGTAAGAATATAAGAAATTAAGAAATTGCCATGCTGGGTTAGACCAAGGGTCCATCAAGCCCAGCATCCTGTTTCCAACAGAGGCCAAACCGGGCCACAAGAACCTGGCAATTACCCAAACACTAAGAAGATCCCATGCTACTGATGCAATTAATAGCAGTGGCTATTCCTTAAGTAAATTTGATTAATAGCTTTTAATGGACTTCTCCTCCAAGAACTTATCCAAACCTTTTTTAAACCCAGCTACACTAACTGCACTAACCACATCCTCTGGCAACAAATTCCAGAGCTTTATTATGCGTTGAGTGAAAAATAATTTTCTCCGATTAGTCTTAAATGTGCTACTTGCTAACTTCATGGAATGCCCCCTAGTCCTTCTATTATTCAAAAGTGTAAATAACAGAGTCACATCTCCTGTGCTTGCTGTGCTCTCATGATCTTAAAGACCTCTATGATATCCCCCCTCAGCCATCTCTTCTCCAAGCTGAACAACCTTAATCTCTTCATCCTTTCCTCATAGGGGAGCTGTTCCATCCCCTTTATCATTTTGGTTGCTCTTCTCTGTGCCTTCTCCATCGCAACTATATCTTTTGAGATGCGGAGACCAGAGTTGTACACAGTATTCAAGGTGCGGTCTCACCATGGAGCAATATAGAGGCATTAAGACATTTTCCGTTCTATTAACCATTCCCTTCCTAATAATTCCCAAGATTCTGCTTTTTTGACTGCTGCAGAACACTGAGCCGACGATTTTAAAGTATTATCCACTATGATGCCTAGATCTTTTTCCTGGGTGGTAGCTCCTAATATGGAACCTAACATCGTGTAACTACAGCAAGGGTTATTTTTCCCTATATGCAACACCTTGCACTTCTCCACATTAAATTTCATCTGCCATTTGGATGCCCAATCTTCCAGTCTTGCAACTTCACTCTCCCTTTTAGAGTAGTTCTCCTACCATAAAACTAAATACATGGAATTGAGTGGAGGCACAGACCAATGAAAAGGTTTTGCCTTTTCCAGTAAGTTCTGGAAATCTGTCAGTTAAGGACAGAGCACATGTATGACTGAACTATTATGTTCAGAGAATACCTGCTATAGTGTTGCTTTACCTGCAAATGATTGTTTACTTTTACTTTAAAGTTACTTTGTGTATTTTTCTTTTTGCAAAGCAATCCATCTGATTTTGATTTAAAAAAAATCATCTTCAAGATCCTGTAGCCTCTATTTTAATGTATTTAGAAATAAGTAAATTTCTCCAGCTTTTTTTTTTTTAAAGGAATAAAAGCCCAGTGTGGATGATAACTCAGCATTTATAAATCTTTGCATTCCACATGTAAACTCAATGGCTTGTTTGGCTTTTTTTTTTTTTTTTTAATTTGTGCAGGTTGAGTTGGGGGGGGGGGGGGGAACTTAACATATTTTCCCTTAGTCTGGGGTTTAATTATGGAGCCCAAGAGTTGTTTCAAAAAAGTGAAAGATAAACATTGCTAAATGTTCTTTTTGTTCAGACTCGTCTAAGAAGGATTCTCAAGCCAAGGGACTGAGGAGAGATAAAGACGGATCATTAAGAGATGCCACTGAACCAATACCATCTGCTGGAGGAAGGTATGCTATCAACATAAAAAATGTATATTTAAAATGATTCATTTTCCATATTTTACCTTACCTGATTAATTCAGTTCATTTTTATTCAGAAAAGCAAAAAAACTCTCTACAAATTCACATAAGTGAACTTGGAAATGTCTTAGGATAGGAAGTAAGAGATATCCCATGTTTGAGGCAAACTTCTGTTTTAGGAAATCCTGTGCATACATGTGTTTTCAAAGCTAATAAGTAAATTTACCTTCATAATAAGAACAAAATCCTCCCTAATTTTGGCAAATAGTGAAACACAACCTATCACCTCTCTAAACTATATAAAAACATTAGCACAGAAGATATTTTTCTAATTTGAACTATGCAATCTCATAACTAGAGGCAACATTTTGACTCATATGCCAGAGATTTATACTGCCAATGAGACTATTCCCTAGTGTAGCACAAACAAAAAATTGAAATGGTCCTTTGCCCTGGGGAGTAGTGGCTTGACCTCCCTTCTGGGTTGAGGATCCTTGCCGTGTTAGTTGTTCTGTCAGTACAGTTAAGGTGGAAAAAAACGAAAAAAGGAATAGAAATTGAAGTGGCAGTAAGGAGGGGAGGCACAGTCAGTCACTGGGAGTTGTTGAGATGTGGTATCTTCTGCTGAGTGAGTTTTTGACTTCAGTGAGAAGCATGGCAGAGCTGCCAGAGCAAGTAACCTGTTTCTCTTGCAAGATTTACTGAGCAGTAGCAGATAGCAAAGATTTTTGCTGGCAGTGTCGGGAGGAGCGAGTGGCAGGAAACTACTGCTCTAGGGGGTCTTTCAGACTATTCCTGCAAGTGTACATTCAGCTGCAATGGGAACAGTGGCAGCTTTGGAGCTGTGTGCTGGAAATAGGCCACCTCTATTGGTTTTTTATCAGAAGAACTGTTACAGCAGGTACTTTGTTGCCTGGGAGTCCTTTGGGGGCTTCATTGATCTCTGCTCCTGAGGTGGCCCTAACTTTCTAGGCAGTCTTCTCCCTATCCCCAGATTTATTTTGTGGACTGCCCAAGCATTTGCCTGGGGATAAAATGCAGGCAGCATGTCTTTACTCGCCTTCTCAGGCAGGAGGAGAGAGGTTCCATGACCCCTCTGGGAAAGAAGGCTCAGGATCTATTTATTTAAAAATCTTTTATATTATCCCAGGACAAGCAGGATGCTAGTCCTCACATATGGGTGACATCGGTATTGGAGCCCTATGTACGGAAAAACTTATCTAAAAGTTTCCATGAAACTTTTGAATGGCACCGGAGTGCCTACTGAGCATGCCATGATATTCCCTGCCACAGGGGTCTCCCTTCAATCTTCTTTTTTCCGCGAAGCCGTTAGCATCGCGGGCTAATTGGAGTCCTGAGGTGATTTTCACCTATCTGAAAAAATTAATATTTTCGGAAAAAATTTACTCCACCGTAGGGGTTTCCCTTAGTATAACTTTTTCCGTTTTCGATTCCCGGCCGGGAACGATATTTTGGGTCATCGCCGTCGACGGCTGTCCGGCGCCATGGCCTCCGGCTTTAAAAAACTCCCAAATTGTGTGAGGACAATGTCGATAACCGACCCTCACTTTGAGTGTGTTCTTTGCCTAGGCAAAGACCACAATATTCAGTCCTGTAAATCTTGTGCTGAAATGACTACCAAGGGTCGTCGTCTTAGAGCCGAAAAAATGGAGCAGTTATTCAACATTCAGTTGCTTCCAAGGCCTTCGACATCAGCACAATCATTGCCATCTGCTTCAGTTCGTCAAATAATGCTGAAGCAGAAGCGTCCGGAGGCGGGAGATGCCTCAACGCCATCCCCTTCCGTATCATCAAAGGCATCGACCTCGGGTAGCGAGAAGCAAAAAGAGAAACATCGCCACCGCCATCGAAGACGCCAGGCACCGATGACCGAGGATCCATCGTCAGGTACGGCCTCACCTGCAAAGAAACCCCGGACGGGGACTGAGGCTCTGAGGCCTACTGATCCAGTGCGATCCCCACCGATATCGGTGCCGGGCTTCGTACCTCCTCAGGGCTCTGAGGAGGTATCGGCATCGCCAACACCGCCTCCCTCCATAGCTGCTCTGATATCACCAGCTATGAGAGTGGAACTTGACATGTTCGTACGTCAAGCGGTGCAACAGGCTCTGCGCGATGCCATTCCGCCTCAGCCATCAACACCTCCATCGATGCCGATTCCATCACCGAGGGATCCAAACCCATCGATGCCGCTGACACCGAGGTCCCGGGAACCGATGCCTGTTACGGTACCTTCACCGATGCCACAGGTACCTCCACCGACACCTTCACCGGTGCCACCAATACCTACATCGGTGCCCACACCGGTGCCATCGATGCCAACATCGGTTCCAAAAGAAGATGTCTCCATGCTCCATCCAGTGATTACTAAACTGGACACACTCCTGGACATCCTCGCTAATAAATTTCCAGAGGAACCTATTCCAGGCCCATCTGGAGTACCAAGGCCCCCAAGGCCTCGTTCTCCTGTCTTACCACCACGACCTAAGGAGCCAGTCACTCACCACACACCACGTGAGATGCCTGTGGACACCAGTTCTGATTATTCTTCGGATGAAGAAATATTTTCAGAACCGTCTCCACCTGATGACCACAGGAAGTCGCCTCCTGAGGACCTCTCCTTCACAAATTTTGTTAAAGAGATGGCTGAAACCATCCCCTTTCCCATTCAAACAGAGGTGGATGCACGTCAAAAGACCTTGGAGGTCCTGCAGTTTGTGGACCCTCCCAAAGAAATGCTGGCAGTCCCTGTCCATGAAGTTTTCCAGGAGCTGCAATACAGGATTTGGGAGCATCCAGGATCGGTGTCGGCAGTAAACAGGAGAGCAGCGGCAACTTACCTAGTGCAACCTATCCCAGGGTTCCAGAAAACACAGTTGCCTCACCAGTCAGTGGTCGTGGAATCCGCCCAGAAGAAGGCGAAGCGGCAAAAGTCCCACTCCTCTGTACCACCTGGGAAAGAGAGTAGGTTTCTGGATAACCTGGGAAGGAAAATCTTTCAAGGTTCAATGCTGGTTTCTAAGATATCATCTTATCAATTATATATGAACCAGTACCAAAGGAACCTTTGGAAGCAGGTTCAAGAACTCTCTCTCTCTCTTCCTGAACAATATCAGGAGTCACTACAGGATATCATCCACAAAGGCCTCGAATCAGGTAAACATGAGGTCCGAGCCACCTATGACTGTTTTGAGACTGCTGCAAGACTATCAGCATCTGGTATAGCTGCAAGAAGGTGGGCATGGCTCAAGGCCTCTGATCTACGCCCAGAGGTCCAAGAACATTTAGCAGATCTGCCTTGCTTGGGGGATAATCTTTTTGGTGAGAAGATAAAAGAAGCTGTGGCAACCCTGAAGGACCACACTGAAATGTTAAAGCAATTATCTTCTCTACCACAAGAGACTCAGCCTTCTACAAGGAAGTTTCCAAGGCGTGACACTCGACGGCCTTATCGCCCACGTCGATATTACCCCCCAGCAAGTAGGCCCAGAACTGGCCAGCCATCTCAACGCCAGCAGCCTAGACAAAGGCCTGCAAGGGCTCAACCACCACCACCACAAACTGCCACTACATCTGGTTTTTGAAAAGCCCCAGAGAGCAGCAGCCAGATCAACCCATTCCCAAATACGCCAGTAGGAGGTCGGATAAAATACTTCCACAGCATTTGGACCTCCATCACCACCGACCACTGGGTGTTATCCATCACAGCCCATGGTTACAAACTGGATTTCCTGACTGTTCCAAAGGAAAACCCACCACTTCCATCTTGGACAGCAACTCATCATTCCATAATTCTTCAAACAGAATTATCCACCCTTCTGAGAGCCAGGGCCATAGAACCAGCTCCTGGACCTCAAAAGGGCAGAGGATTCTACTCCAGATATTTCCTCATTCCAAAGAAAACAGGAGGCCTTCGTCCCATTCTAGACCTCAGAAATCTCAACAAATTTCTCAAAGAAAAGTTCAGAATGGTGTCTCTAGGCACCATTCTACCTCTTCTTCAAAGGGGAGATTGGCTCTGCTCTCTGGATCTTCAAGATGCCTACGCTCACATTCCCATCTTTCCTCCTCATCGCCAATACCTGCGATTTCAGGTACTGGATCAACACTTTCAATACAAGGTGCTGCCATTTGGCCTTGCATCAGCACCAAGAGTATTCACAAAGTGCATGGCTGCAGCAGTGGCACACCTCCACAAACAAAGAGTGCACGTGTTCCCCTACCTGGACGATTGGCTCATCAAAAGTCAATCAAAAGAAGGAGCTCTCACGTCTCTCAAGCTCACTATCCAAGTGCTTCACTCCTTGGGATTTCTCATCAACTACCAGAAATCCCATCTGTCACCAACTCATCTTATACAGTTCATAGGTGCAGACCTAAACACTACGATAGCAAAAGCTTTTCTTCCAAGAGATCGAGCTCAAACACTTGTCTTTTTGACTCACAATCTTTGAAACCAAATCCAGGTAACAGCTCATCAGTGCCTAATTCTTCTAGGGCACATGACTTCCACAGTTCATGTAACTCCCATGGCCAGATTGACCATGCGACTACTGCAATGGACACTCAAAGCACAGTGGATACAAGCCACTCAACCAATGTCCACGCCCATTCATATCACACCAGAACTCAGATCTGCACTCATCTGGTGGACATCAATGAACAACCTGCTCAAAGGCCTACCTTTCCAGCAACCAGTTCCACAAGTAACCTTGACTACAGATGCATCCACCTTAGGGTGGGGAGCACACATTGGTCATCTAAAGACACAGGGCAAGTGGACGAAGCTCAAAGCCTCTTTTCAAATAAACTTCCTGGAGCTTCGAGCTATACGCTATGCGCTACATGCGTTCAAGGACTGCCTATCACACAAGACTGTTCTGATCCAAACGGACAACACAGTAGCCATGTGGTACATCAACAAACAAGGGGGGACAGGTTCCTACCTCCTTTGTCAAGAAGCAGCACAGATTTGGGACTGGGCCCTAACACACTCAATTCTTCTACGGGCCACCTACCTAGCAGGCATCCACAACACAGTAGCGGATCGCCTCAGTCGTCGGTTCCAACCGCACGAATGGTCCTTGGATCCAGCAATAGCATCCAAGATCTTCCAACGCTGGGGTCAACCGACGATAGATCTCTTTGCATCCCAGCTCAACTACAAAGTGAACAATTACTGCTCTCTCCTCTGGCAGCAGAACAGCCTACCAAAGGACGCATTTGCTCGCCATTGGAATTCAGGCCTGTTATATGCGTATCCACCGATACCTCTCATAACCAAAACACTAGTGAAACTACAACAGGACAAAGGGACTATGATACTCATAGCCCCATATTGGCCTCGACAAGTATGGTTCCCCACACTGCTAGATCTATCAGTCAGGGATCCAATTCACCTGGGAGTAGCTCCCAATCTCATAACTCAGGAACAGGGTCAGTTGCGCCATCCCAACCTTCAATCCCTGTCCCTGACAGCATGGATGTTGAAAGCTTGATCTTGCAACCTCTCAACCTTCCAACCGCTATATCTCAAGTGCTGATAGCTTCCCGTAAACCTTCCACTAGAAAGAATTATTCCTACAAATGGAAACGGTTTACATTGTGGTGCACTCAGAAAGACTTAGATCCTTTCACTTGCCCCACTACCTCGCTACTAGATTACCTTTACCATCTCTCAGACTCTGGTCTTAAGACATCATCTGTAAGGGTACACTTAAGTGCAATCTCAGCTTATCATAACAAGCTGGGAGATGCATCTATCTCCACACAGCCTCTTGTCAGTAAATTCATGAGAGGCCTAACTCACATTAAACCTCCAGTTCATTCCCCAAGCATACAATGGGATCTGAACGTAGTATTAACTAGACTTATGCGTTCTCCATTTGAACTCATAAATACCTGTGACCTTAAATACCTTACTTGGAAAACGGTATTTCTCATAGCCATTACATCAGCCAGAAGGGTCAGTGAATTACAAGCACTAGTCACATACGAACCTTTTACAAAGTTCCTACATGACAGGGTAGTCCTCCGGACACATCCAAAATTCCTTCCTAAGATTGTCACGGAATTTCACTTGAACCAATCAATAGTTTTACCAACATTCTTTCCTAGGCCTCATTCCCACCAGGGTGAAAGAGCCTTACACACTTTGGACTGTAAACGTGCATTATCCTTCTATTTAAACCGCACAACAGCCCAAAGGAAATCCAGTCAGCTGTTTGTATCCTATGATCCAAACAAACCAGGTAAAGCAGTGGGCAAACATACTCTGTCAAACTGGCTAGCAGATTGCATACAATTTTGTTATGAAAAAGCAGGCCTTACTCTTCCAGGGCGAGTAAAAGCACACTCAGTCAGAGCAATGTCAACTTCAGTAGCACACCTTCGCTCTGTACCTATTCTGGACATTTGTAAAGCAGCAACATGGAGTTCTCTTCACACTTTTGCAGCGCACTACTGTTTAGACAAAGAAGGAAGACAAGATTCAGCCTATGGACAATCCGTCTTAAAGAACTTGTTTCCAGTGTAATCCCAACTCCTTCTACATCCAACCTGCTGTGATCTTCGGCTGATTCATTTCAACAACAATACTTCTCTGTTGCTCACCTCAAAATGAATCAGCCTCTAGCTTGCTAATCACCCATATGTGAGGACTAGCATCCTGCTTGTCCTGGGATAAAGCAAAATTGCTTACCTTGTAATAGGTGTTATCCCAGGACAGCAGGATGTAGTCCTCACGAAACCCACCCGCCACCCCGCGGAGTTGGGCCTGATACGTTTTATTATTTTATTTTTGCTAAAGCTTATTGCTACAAAACTAGACTGAAGGGAGACCCCCTGTGGCAGGGAATATCATGGCATGCTGGGCATGCTCAGTAGGCACTCCGGTGCTATTCAAAAGTTTCATGGAAACTTTTAGAGAAGTTTTTCCGTACATAGGGCTCCATTACCGATGTCACCCATATGTGAGGACTACATCCTGCTGTCCTGGGATAACACCTATTACAAGGTAAGCAATTTTGCTTTCTGCAACTTCCAGCAATGTAGTGTTCAGTACAGAGGATGAGGAGGAATGGGATCCATAAGAGGAGATTCTCAAAATCTGGTACTTCCATGAGTCCCATAAGTACCAGCTACAGGAGTAATGGGTGGGGACATGATTTGGAAGAGGAGGGTAATACTTCTTCAAGGAGGGAAACAAATCTGCAGTAATTCTTTTATTCAGGAAGGAAGAACTATCTTCCTTAATTGTGCAAGCTTTGTAGGTATTGAATATTGCAGAAATTAAGGAAGAAGAAGATCCTATCATGGCATGAGGAAACCTGCCAAAGCATTCCCCCTCCATAAGGTGATGAAGGAACTGATATCTTCTGCGTGGAATTCACATGATAGTACTTTTAAGGTAGTATGGTGATGGCGAAACTTTACCTTCTGCTTAAAGAAGAGAGAGAAGTTAAGGGCACCCCAAGTAAATGTCCTCGTTTGTGTAGTCACAAGAAAGACTTATCATATGGAGGGGGACATAGTGCTTAAGGGCACTTAGTATTGGAAGAGGACTTTGAGGCCTCCGGATTGACCTTATGGACTGCAGCACATATGGATTATGATCAGAGATTTTTGTATTTTTTTGCAGCTTCTCTGGGAGGGTTCTATAGAAGACGTTGGAGGAGATGGCTCAGCTGGAGCCGGGCATAGCTTTTGTGGCTGATGCACTATATGGCCTTGGTGCAAAGTATGGCTCTTGTGGTGGCTGCTTGTCACTTGCTTTGATTGAAGAATTGGGCAATGGACTCTGCATCTAAGATCCAGCTGGCTAAGCTTCCTTTTAAGGGGAAACTTTTATTTTTGGAAAAGACCTTGAGAAGTTGGTTAAGAGCTAGGAGAGTCTGTATCCCAAGCTTTCCAAATATAAATCTAAGGGGGCCTCTCAGTGCACTGGCTAGAAGTTATTTTTGGGGTTCTATGCTGTGTAGAACTGCTAAACCTTTGACCTCTCAGCAGTACTGTCCCTTTAGCAGGTTTCAGCTCTTTCGCTGCACCAAAAGAGGTGATAGAGATGGGTGCGTAGGGTCTACTTCTGCTGGTACTCCATGTTCTCCATGAAAGTGTAAGGTCCCAATCTCTAGAATTATTGATAGGTGGGTAGCATTTTAGTGTTTTACTGGAGATGGGTCCAAATAACTAGACTAGTGAGCGCTGGAGGTTGTAAGACTATTGCACTGGAATTTTTCCAGCCTCTCTCAGATACTTTTATGTCGTCTCCCTGTCTTTCCCTGGCATAGAAGGTGACTGTGAGGGTAATGTTAGACCATCTTTGCCATATAGGTGCTGAGATGTCAATTACGGTGTCTCTAAAGATATAGATGGTAACTATTGCCTGTTATGGGGCCATCTTATTGGCAGACCATTGGCCTCTTACCTGGAAGTGTCTCTGTTCCTAAGGGGAGTCGAGTATATTTGGTCACCCAGGAGGGAATTAGTTTCTTCCTGGAATTTAAATTTGTTTTTAAAATCATTGCAGAGTCTACCTTTTGAGCCTCTTAAGCATTTGTTAAGGATCTTATACTGAAGGCATTGTCTCTGGTAGCCATCTGTTCGACCAGATGTATTTTGGAATTGCAGGACTTGTCTTCTAAGGAATCTTTCTTAAAGTTTTGGGGGGGGGGGGGGTTGTGTGTGTTTGTGGTTTTTTTTTTTTTTAGAGGAGTCAATTTCTGTTCTCTCTGTTTTCGTTTCTCTATAAGGTGGTTTTGTACATTCAATTTAATTGAACAGTAATTCTTATTTCCTTTAAGAGGAAGTCCTCTCCGGAAGTTTGTGAGCAGCTTCATTATTTGGATGTACACACAGTTCTTCTCAGATATCCAAAGGTGACCATTATTTTTAGAAAGTCAGATCATATCTTTATTCTGTTCAGTGGAACTAAGAAAGGTGCAGTGGAATTAAAGGCATCTTATGATGGATTAAGGAAGCGATAGGCTCTGTTTATATGACAAAAAATGTCCTGTTGCCCCAGGAACAGAGCTCAGAATGCCAGAGCACAAGTTTTGCTATAGGCAGAGCTCCATTTGGTGTCTCATGTGGAGAGACTGTTTGGCCACAGAGTGGCTATGTTGGCCTCTTTACATTCTTTCCCAAAGCCTTATCAACTCAATGTCCAAGCCAGATAAGAGGTGGCTTTTCACTCAGGTGTCTTGATAGCAGGGCTGGCAGTCTCCCACCTAGATGAGGGATAGCTTGGATATTTCCTGTGTCTGGTCTGATATGACTGGATGATGAAGAGGAAGAAGAAATTTAAACTTACCTGATGATTTCTTTTCCTTGAGTCCAGCCAGACCAGTATAGGATCCTCCAGATTACCAGTGGTGCTCTGATTTTGAATGCAGGTGTTCAGAACAGGCCATTTGCATCGGTTATGTAGAATCTGTATGGTATTGAAGGGCTATGCATATCCCATTTCTATCTGTTGATTCCACATTTTGTCTCCCCTAGTTTAGTGGACTGGCATTCTTTTTTTGGAAGTCCCATGATTAGGATGGCTGTAGGGAATGGTTAAAATTATTAGCTTTTTTTTTATTGAATATTAGTAGGCTAAGGTCAGCACAGGATCCTTATAGGATGATGGCAGCAACCTGTTCTGTCTCCATCTGCTGGTAGGAGCATAAACCCATGTACGTGGATTGGTCTGGCTGGACTCAGTGAAATTAAATTTCTCCTTTCTATGCACAGTGCACACAAACCATGGCTATGCTGTGCTCCTAAAGCATGTTTTATGCACATTACCCATGTCTTGTGTGCACATAAATCATGTATTATAAGTATAAACCATGGTTTGTGCACATTAAATGTGATATTTGGTATTCATTTTTAAACATTTCTAGGTTTAAACAGTTTTTTAAACTCCTGATGCATTAGCATATTAGCTTACTGCATCAGGAGTTAAATTTTTATTTTATTTTTTTTTGTGAGCGCATTAAGAAAATGTGCATGAAATACAGTGCATATTATTTTACTCTGGTCTTACATCAATCTTTTCCTTATCCTACTAGATTAGTCTCGTCACTTCAGTTTATGCCTCCCTGCCAGCAGATGGTGATAAGAGGACCACACGTTTAGTGACATTATCACTGCTGCATGGAGTAGTGTAGATTAGGCATTTATCAGTTTTCTCGGGCTCCAGCAGGTAGTGACACTTGCTGTACTGGTTCAGTGGGATATTTTGCTCCCAGGCCTTTGGTTTCCTGGCCTTCCTGGTAGTGTGAGTCCCATTTCTGCTCCCAGGGCAGCAGTCTTTAGGATGTCTTCCGTTTTAGAGCAGATCTTTTTGGTTCCTAGGGAAAGTTTCTTCTAATTGTTTCTCTACTTGAGCAACTGTTCCACTTATGGATCAGGCTTCCAGGTTTCTTTAGTCGGTTCATAGCAGAACAAGTCCTGATTGGTGGCTCCCTTTACTCCTGGGGGAGTTCTGTGCAAAAATATTGTAAAATTCTGCATACTTTATATTTGTCAAAGTAACATGATATACATGATACATTTTAAATTAATTAAAGACTAATACAGAAAAAATGTATTACTTAAATGCTGAGTTTTAAATGCTTTGAGCAGAATTTCCCTACAAGTTCACTGTGAATCTCTTCCACCCTCTCCCCATACTCCCCAGGAGAGTATCCTTTCACTTTGCCCTCTCAGACCCCAACTGCTCCACCTGCCACTCTCTTGATTCTTATACAATTTCTTAGCACAATAGAGGAGGCCATGATAGAGGATGACAACGGTTGGCGAGACAGGAGGTGAATGCCTGTCAGCCCCATCTCTTCTGCTGCTGCTACTGGGCGAGAAAGTATATATTTAGAAGAAAGTTCACACGTGGGCTTGGCCCCTCCCCAGTACAAATACATGCCTATCCTGTGTCCTGCTCCACCTTCCTTCTCCAAGCCTTCACGCCACAGTTCCGTTTCCTTTATGTCTACAAATTAAGCCCTGATTCTAGGAAGTCATTTCCAGTTTAGAGCCCTGCCTTTTGATCTCACCACAGCACCAAGATCCTTTTGTAAAATGATAGTAGTTGTGGACTGCCTTATGCAAAGAAAGCATCATGGTTCACCCATAATGATACGAGACTCCTCCATGCTAACTAGTTATGAGACCCCCAGCAGTCAGCGTCCAACTTCTTAGAAGGACAAGTGGCATTCAGCCACAGAAGATCAAGCAATAACAGGACTGAGATGCCCTTAACGCGAATGTGGCATTTCTGGGAATGTATTAAAATGGGTTCTTTCTTATCTTCATAACTGGTTGCAACAAGTCAAATATCATAATCTTTTGTCAGTACAGCTTCAATTAAAATCTGGGGTTCCACAAGGATCTGCTTTGTCAGCAGTTCTATTCAACATATATCTTTCTACGATAACCAAACTACTTGCTACAGTTGCCGATGGTTACAAAATATATGCTGATGATATTCAGTTTTATATTCGTTTGCAACCAACATGGGACAAAACTCTCAAACACCTTCACCTCTGTCTTTCTACAGTTAAACAATGGCTTCATCAAAACAAACTTTCTCTTAATATTTCTAAGATTGAATTCCTACTAATTCATCGGCCTATTTCAAATTATCCTCGTCAAACAATTTCATTACTTTTTCAATGTATGTCCCAATCAAAAGTTTAGGCGACTGGTTCGATTCTGTTTTATCATTTTGTCCATACATTAAATCTGTCATTAAAACTGGTTTCTATAAACTTCTCCTTTTGGCTGGTTTACACCATCTCTTGCACTACCATGGTTTCTTACTATCATATGTGCAATCTTTTTCCCCCCACATCAAATATTGCAACAGTCTTCTATTTGGTCTTCAATCTAATTCACTATATGCTTTACAACTTCTTCTCATAAAAAGCCGCTAGACTTATCACAGGTCCCAAATGGTATGAACACATTTCTCCTGTTCTTGAAAAACTAAATTGGCTTCCAATTGATCAAAGAATCCATTACAAAATATGTATAACAATTTTCAAATTGCTCAGTTCATATTCTTGTCCTTGGTCCAATGCACTACTAAAAATTTATAAACCAACGAGGTTTACTTGATATTCCATCTGTTCGCCATGCCAGTCTTGCTGTTACGTGTGAGTCCACCTTTTCAGTTGCTTCATCAACCCTTTGGAACACGCTACCCACTGAACTTCGGTTAGAAGAGTCCCTTAAAAAAAAACCTTAGAATGTACTTAACATTTTCTTCTGAAGCAAGCCTTCCATTAATGCAAAGCCAAAGATTTCCTCTATGCAAATGTCTGTGATTAAAAAATAATTTTTGTTTACTGTAATTGTATTTCATGTTTTTATTTTGTGAATGTAATATGTGTAAATCACTTAGACCAATTTGCTTTAAGCGATTAATACATTTTAATAAATGAAATGATTGGCTGATAAGGGCAAAGTCCTTTCAGGAGAGCCAGATGGCCTCGGCTAGAGCAGTTCAAATCCGGAAGGCTTGGGATGAGTAGTGAATTAAATGAAGAGCAAACTGGTTTCTTTCCAGGCTCTAGAATATGTAAATGTTGCTTCTCCTCTCCTTAGAACCTTGGTGCCTTAATGGTATCTTAATCTGATTTAGTGCTCTGGTGGGTCCTCCTTTGAGCCTATTAGGCAGGGATCTCTCTTTAAAGAGAGAATTTTTAGTGGCCAATTGTTCAGCAAGACACATTTTGGAAAAACAAGCTTTATCTTGCAGAGATCCCTACCTTTGTTTTACTATTGTCATGTTTTATCTGGTGCTGCTGCTCTTACTTAAGGTTGTGTCACCCATTCATTTAAACCAGTCAATTTCTCTTCCTGCAGTCCCAAAGGGAGATTGCCACAGTAAAGATCTCTCTGCTTTTTGGATGTTTGTCAAATCCTCCAGATATCTAAAGGAAACTAATTCCTTTAAGAAGATTGGTAGGCTGTTCTTGTAAGAGGCAGCTCTTGTAAGAGGCAGCATCAAAGTCCTCACTGTCCAGGTAGATCAAAGATGATTTCCTCAGCAAAAATGATTTATTTATGCTGCTTCTTGGGCAATCTAAGGCAGTTATTCCAGAGGACATTTGTAAGGTAGCCATTTGGACTTTTCATTCACTAAACATTACAGATTAGATGTGTAAGCCAAGGGAGATGCAGCATTTGGCGTAGGCATTCTTAGGGCAGCCTTATCTTCCCACACATGTTAGAATGGGCTTGGTAACTTCCCACTTGTTTGGATTGGTGTAGCAGGATGATAAGAATGGAGAAATTGTCTGTCATTTTAATTTCCTTTCCTTAAATCCTGCTAGACCAGACCAGAACCCTCCCAGGTGCCATCGCATCATTTAGTGGGTTACTTTCTCTCTTGGAAGGAGCCAAAAATTGTCTTCTTACACACACACACACCCCTTATCCTTACTGGCATTCTGAGAGGGAATTAGTGTTAGGTTTCTTTTTCAACATTTTTTTTTCATAGTAGTTTGTAGGGGATTTTTCTACTCCTTTGCTTAGACAAGGATACTTGTCTGTACCACTCTTGGTCTAGACTGGTCTAGCAGGATTCAAGGAAAAGAAATTAAGAGAGAAATTAACAGGTAAGACTAAATTTCACCATTGTAAACTATGCCATGGTTTATGTGAACTAAGAAAAGCAGTTATACTTACCATTTTATACTTATTTGGGAGGCTGATACACAACTGGGGCTGAGACTGCTCTACTTGTCACAAAACCTCCCTAGATTATCATTGCCTTCTGATGACCGGGATGAACTGAGGGAAATCGTAACGGACAGATACGGGGCAGACAACCATTTAAGAAAATTATCAAAATTTGCATGGTTTAAAGTAGATATAAAACAGATTTTACAGATTTTGTTTCTTTTTCTCTGTGGACAAACAAAAATTCAGCCACACAAATGAGTGATGTCACCAATAGTGCTAACATGGAACATGTTTTCTCCCAGGACAAGCAGGATGGTAGTCTTCGCAGATGGGTGACATAATCAGATGGAGCCCTGTCACGGAACACTTTTGTCAAAGTTTCTAGAACTTCGACTGGCACACTAAGCATGCCCAGCATGCGATGATCAAGGGGCAGGAGATCGCCCCTCACTGGAATCGGAGTGTTCAAAATATTCAGGGTCATCTTCCTCTGCGCCGAAGGACTGGGCTGAGCATTGAGGGAAGCACCAACTTTCTTCCCTGTCCTGTGCTGTCACAAACACCAGAGTGGCATCTGCCTCTGCCAAACCCGCTCTGAAGAGACCCCGAGGAGAGGAGGCCCTGCCTTCCTTGAAGCCCTGGAGTCCAGAGTGTTCCCCACAGATATCTGTGCTGGGTACTGAGCCTCGACAGACCTCCGTGGAGGTTCCGGTGACACCCAGCCTGCCGCCTCCTCCCGGGTCGGTACTTTCCGCACCCACATTTAGAGAGGAGTTGGACTGCGTGGTTCAACAGGCAGTGCTAAATGCCCTCAGGGCCTCCAGCAGCCACCGAAGCCGGCCCCCAAACATGGAGCGGAACTGGCACCCTCCATGCTAGCGTCCCTGCTGGAAAGGTTGGATATGCTGCTCGGTGCCTTACCGATGCAGCCGGTGCCTCCCCCCCCCCCGTCTTGATCCCGATTCCTGGATCCTCTGAGGAGGAAGAGGCGGTGCGGAGACCGTTTCCACATGCGGTGCCACTGATGCCGGATCCCGTTCCTGGGCCCTCGGGCCTCCAGGTGCCCCAGCGACCGCCGCAGGCTCCGATACTCTCGATGCCGGTGCCACCACTATCAGTTCCACTTTGCCGACTATCGGTGCCTGCATCCTGCGCTTTGGTTCTGGGGTTCGGTGGTGAGGAGGAAGTCCGCTAGGATCCGTGGGGAGACGCATCTTCCGACCTCTCCTCGGAGGCATCTGAGGACATTCTGTCAGAACTTTCTCCCCCGGACGAGAGAAGTCGTTCGCTTCCCAAAGATATACCCTCAAGTTTTGTGCAAGCCATGGCGGAAACCATTCTTCAGCTTTTGACTGAAGAGGACGCTCGCCACAAGATGTTAGAGGTCTTCCAATTTGTGAATGTCCCTAAGGAGGTGATGGCTGTCCCTGAATATGAGGTCCTCTTAGACCTTTACCGGCTCTGGCGACACCCGGGTTCTGTGGCTCCAGTCAACAGACTGACACCACTTATCTAGTACAACAGACCTTAGGCTTCCAAAAGAGCCAGTTGCCACACCAATCAGTGATAGTAGAATCAGCCCAGAATAAAGCCAAGAGGTCCCGGCTACACTCCTCTGCACCTCCAGGGATCCATGCTTATTGCTCGCATAGCAGCATACCAGTTATATATGAACCAGTACAACCGGAATCTCTGGAAACAGATCCAGGAGTTTACTGAGACCCTACCAGAACAATTTCAGGAGGCCTGGAACCCATCCTCCAAAAAGGATTGGAGGCCTGGGAAACACGAAGTGAGAGCGACCTATGATGTCTTTGAGACGGCGTCAAAGGTCTCAGCGGCAGGCATTAGTGCCAGACGCTAGGCCTGGCTAAAAGCCTCCGACCTTTACTCGGAGGTTCAAGACAAACTGGCCGACCTCCCCTGTACGGGAGAAAACCTGTTTGGTGACAAAATCCTGGACGCAGTGGCCTAACTCAAGGACCACCATGAGACCCTGCATCGGTTATCTCCTACCACCTCTGACACCTCTTCAGTGACCCATAGAGGGCCATGTAGGGATTCAAAAAAGAAGTTTTACAGGCAACTGAGATACTAACCTCCAGCCTCCCATGCTCGTCCAGCTCACCCCACCTAGAGTGGCCACCCTCGCCATTAAAGAGCACTTAGGGCTCAGCCAGCGCCCAGCCAAGCTCTGCAACTGGCTTTTGACTGGCCCACAGAGTAGAAACCTATCCCCTTCGCCCGCACTATCCGACCCGCCGTTGAGGGGTCGTCTCTGCCTCTTTGTGAACCACTGGTTCCCAATTACCACTGACCAATGGGTATTATTCATCGTAGAACGGGGTTACTGCCTGAATCTCTGTGTTCCTCCAGACTCCCCACCCTCTCCGGCATGGAGCCTCGTAGAACATGCACCAACCCTCGGTATAGAACTCTTTGCATTGCTACGGTCCAGAGCCGTGGAAGCGGTTCCCCGGGCTCAGCAGGGCTGGGGATTCTACTCCGATATTTTTTCATTCCAAAGAAAACAGGCTGCCTCCGTCCCATCCTCGATCTCCAGGCCTTCAACAGGTTCCTCTGCAGAGAGCGGTTCAAAATGGTGGGTACCCTACTCCCACTTCTACATCAAGGGGATTGGCTCTACTCTCTGGATCTATAAGATGCCTACGTGCACATTGCCATTTTTCCACCTCATCGCAAATATCTGCGATTCATGGTAGGCCACCAGCACTACCAGTACAGGGTTCTTCCCTTCGGACTGGCCTCCGCACCCCGGGTCTTCACAAAGTGCCTGGCAGTGGTGGGAGCACGTTTGCACTGGAAAGGGGTGCATGTGTTCCCATATCTGGACGATTGGCTCATCAAGAGTTCTTTGAGAGAATGAGCCCATCAGTCCGTGAGCGTGACGTTGCAACTCCTCCAATCACTGCGGTTCCTAGTAAACTACCCGAAATCCCAGCTGACTCTGTCCCAGCGACTCAGCTTCATCGGGACGAAACTGGACACCACATTAGCCAAAGCGTTCCTTCCCAGCAAACGCATAGCCACCCTGGAGTCGGCTGGCCAGGTCCATCCATCGCCGGCAGACTGCCTCAGCACACTTGCTCCTGAAGTTGCTGGGTCACATGGCATCGTCAGTGCATATCACTCCAATGGCTCGCCTGGCCATGAGGGGTCACACAATGGACCCTACGGTCCCAATGGCACCAAGCCTCTCAAGAACTCTCCACATTCATCCGGATAACCAAACCACTCCAGCTCTCCCTTGCCTGGTGGGCGCAGAAATCCAATCTCAGCAAGGGACTTCCTTTTCAGCCCCCTGCTGTTCAGGTAATCCTGACCACGGATGCCTCCAACCTAGGCTGGGGGGGCCATTGTCAGTGGCCTCCACATGCAAAGAGTGTGGTCGAAGCCCGTGGCGAGATGCCAGATAAACTTCCTGGAACTCCGAGCGATGCGGTATGCACTCTACACATTCCGGGACTGCCTGACCAACTAGGTCGTCTTGATCCAGTCGGACAATCAAGTGGCCATTTGGTACGTAAACAAACAGGGGTGCAGGCTCTTATCTCCTCTGCCAAGAGGCGGCAAAGATTTGGGCCTGGGCCCTGTCACATTCCATGCTTCTGCAGGCCATCTACCTGGCAGGCACTGAGAATGTGGTGGCAGACCGCCTCAGTCGGACATTCCACCCCCCCACGAGTGGTCCCTCAACCCCTCGGTGGCGGGAAGGATCTTCCGCCAGTGGGGTCAACCAGACGTGGATCTCTTTGCGTCCATGCAGAACCACAAGGTGGATCACTTCTGCTCCCTGCACAAGGAATGACACAGATTAGCTGTGGATGCCTTTGCCCTCTCCTGGACTGTGGATCTCCTGTACGCATACCCTCCGATTCTGCTAATAGGCAAGACTCTTGTGAAGCTACAACAGGCTCTAGGCTCCATGATCCTCATAGCCCCACATTGGCTGCGTCAGGTCTTGTTTCCCATACTCTACAACCTGTTGGTCCAGGAGCCCATTCACCTGGGCACCTTGCCCGACCTCCATAACGCAAGATCAGGGCAGGCTATGCCACCCAAACCTCTGATTATTGGCTGTCACGGCCTTGCTGTTGAAAGGCTAGTACTGCAGTCCCTTCACCTTTCGGACAATGTCTCGCAAGTCCTCGTAGCTTCACATAAGCCTTCCACGCGGAAGTCCTACCAAGCAAAGTGGAGGAGATTCTTTTCCTTGTGCACAGAAGAGGGTCTTGACCTTTCATTTGCCCCACGCCTAGGCTTTTGGACTACCTCTGGAGCCTCTCGGAGTCTGAACTTCAGACTACCTCAATCTGGGTACATCTGAGTGCCATCAGTGCCTACACTGAGGAGTGGGCGACACGCCAATCTTGGTGCAACCCGCTTCATGAGAGGCTTACTTCAACTAAAGCTTCCACTACGTCTTCCTGTTGTGGCCTGGGACCTCAACATAGTACTGGCGTGGCTCATGAGGCCTCTGAGCCCCTGCGCTCCTGCAAGTTAAAGCACCTCACCTGGAAGGTCATCTTCCTAGTGGCAGTTACTTCTGCTCACAGTGTCGGTGAGCTGCAGGCCCTAGTGACCTACCCGCCTTACACAAGGTTCTTCCACGACAGGGTGGTGCTGCGCACTCACCCTAAATTCCTGCCTAAGGTGGTAACTTTCACCTGAATCAGTCCATTGTGTTGCCCACCTTTTTCCCAAGACCACACTCTCATCCAGGTGAGCGGGCTCTGCATAACTTGGACTGCAAGTGTGCTGTCATCTTTTATTTAGAGCACACTGCAGTCCACCCAACTCTGTCTCCTTTGACAAAAATAGACTTGGAGTTGCGGTGGGCAAGCAGACCCTGTCCAGTTGGTTGACGGATTGTATTGCTTTCTGCTACCAGGAAGCAGGCCTCCCGCTTCAGAGCCAAGTGAAAGCACACTCAGTAAGGGCCATGGCAGCGTCAGTAGCACACTTCCAGGCAGTCCCTATTGCCAAAATCTGCAAGGCCGCGACGTGGAGGTCTCTCTACACCTTCGCAGCCCATTACTGTCTGGATATGGTCGGTCGCCAGGACAGTGTCTTTGGCCAGTCTGTCTTCTGTAACCTATTTCCAGTGTGAGAACCCAACTCTCCCTACCCTAGGGCCCAGTATGAGGTTCAGACTGCCCCCATTGTTGCCAACAGCACCCCTGTTGTTGTGCCTGTTGTACGTTATTGGTGCTTGTTGGCCTAGGGTGTTCCGGGGGCAGCCTGCAGCTTGGTATTCACCCATCTGTCAGGACTACCAAGCTGCTTGTCCTGGGAGAAAGCAGAGTTGCTTACCTGTAACTGGTGTTCTTCCAGGACAGCAGGGTGTTAGTCCTCACGAAACCCACCTGCCACCCCACAGAATTGGGTTCACCTACATTCTGTTTTATTTTTCGCTCGTAATTTTTCTGCTTTGAAACGAGACTGAAGGGGGGGGACCTCATGTGGCTACGGGGTTGGTGGCATGCTAGGCATGCTCAGTGTGCCAGTCAAAGTTCTAGAAACTTTGACAAAAATGTTTCGTGACAGGGCTCCATCTGCTGATGTCACCCATCTGTGAGGACTAACATCCTGCTGTCCTGAGAGAACACCTGTTACAGGTAAGCAACTCTTCTATCTAGAGCTCAAAAAGACCTAAGTCTTTCTGAGCATGCATGAGAATTCCCATGCAGCTATCAATGAGCATGACCCCTATGTACATTTCTTCCGCCAAAACGAAAAATCATGTAACTACTTTGTCATTTTAGAATTTTTCTCATGCAGTTTTATATTCATCTTCATTTTTTGTTAATTTTTTCTTGAGCTGCCTGTGCAAAAAAAAAAAAATTCTACTTGTAATGTTTCTTCAATTTTCTCATGCCAGAAAAATGTTCCAGGTTGGTTGACCATTTAAATTATAGATCTAAGATGTCCAGTCTTGCCCTTCTTAATATGTCTCTTCATTGTCTTAACTCCACTCATAGAAAATTGCTCTGCATGCAGTAAAATGTTTCCTTGAGCTCTAGTCCATAGCTTGAAGGTAAAATAATTCTCTCCTTCAAACAAAGAAAGAAAGTCCTCCTTGGATAATCCAGTACCTTATCAAAAAAATCAAAGTCTTCTGGAAACTGAGGCCATGATTCCTCTAGTTCCTGTGCGGAATGTCAAGCATCAAGAAAAAGGTCTCTGTTGGTGTTGCTTTGAAGAGCACCACACTGCAGTATCTTCGGAGCCAAGGTATTTGGCTCCATCCACCTCCAATGCTGATGTATCTGTGCCAAAATCCCTTGGATTGCCAAAACTATTAGTGTTATCCACTTTGGTGCTGAGAATCCTCAAAGCATCAACAGGGCAGATGATCTTTGGCACCGATACAGTTCTTAGACAAGGAAAAATCTTCTCCGGTATCCTCTCCACCTATTCGGGTTCCAAAATTTGGTATCCCCTCTGTAGCATATCAACCAACCTCTTCAGAATGCCACCCTTTTGCAGAGAATATGTGGATGAACTTTGTGCATAGTTACATGAAACACTTTCCAAATAATCTTCCATAGACAATAATACAGCCAATATTGGAAAAATTTGGATTGGAAATGCAAATCAACAGTATAGCAATATCAGAAGCCTCCAATATGCACCATAAGAACCTTGTAGTGAGACGACGTCAAAAAGTAGACAATCTTATCAAGATGCACCAGTTCAAATCTCTGATTCTGAAGATGATACATTTGCATCTTTTGAAATACAATCCTTTGTCTCTTGCAAGTTCTTTGGATATACCATCTAACCCATCCCCAGAGCCAGCCAAATCTACCAAGTCTATCTACTGCTGGTGTTTTGAGGGGCTCTTGCCAGACTTTTCGTTGAAGGCCATGAAGATTCTGTGTGGAGATAGCAATTGACTAAGTGGTTGAATGAATTTCAGAACACCTGGAAATTCATCACTGGACTTTACTTCCAGATAAAATGGGGGATAGTAACTGCCATCTTCTGTATGAAAGCTGAGTATGACATTTCATCTGGTAGAGTTGGTAGGTTTGACCCATCCTGGATTTGAAGGGAGTCAATCGGCATTTGCATGTGATTCACTTCAGGATGGAAACTCTGTGCTCCATAATTATGGCAGTACAAAAAAGGGGAATTTATGGCTTTTGATCTGATGGTGGCCTATTTGCATCATTTCCTATGTTACGCCATTCTAAGACATTATCAATTTCAGGCCCTACCCTTCAGGCTCGCTACTGCACCCAATAACCACCTCCAAGGTCTTGGTGGTATTAGGGGCATCTCTGCACATTGAGAGCATTCTGGTCCATCCGTATTTGGACGACTGGTCGATTCAGGCCAAGAGTGTGGAAGTGTTATTTGCATCTCGCAAGGTGATTTCTTTGCTTCAGGTCCTAGGATGTGTGGTAAACTTAGCAAAGAACAGTTTACAGCTGTCTCAGACCCTAGAGTACTTTGGCGTGCGATCAGCATGGACTGGGGCAGAGTTTTTCTGCCAGAGATTTGCATTCAGAAAATGGTTGCTCAAGTGTAGGCCATAAGATAGTCTGTTTGCCCAACAATGTGGTCTTATCCGTAGGTGCTCGGATTTATGGCGGTCACATTGGAAGTAGTTCCCTGGGCAAGGGTGCACATGAGGTCCCTTCAGTACATGTTGCGCTCCAGGTGGAATCCACAGTCGCAGAGTACCCAGTGAAACTCCTCTTGCAATTGGAAGTGTGCATTCAGCTGCAGTGATGGTTACAAGCGGATCATCTCAGGAAGGGGATGCCCTTGGAGACACCAGACTGGTTGGTACTCATGACAAATGTGAGCCTTCTAGGTAAAAATGCCAAGGAACAGCAGTGAACGATCAATGGTTTGGAAACACGTGCAGTTCGACTGGCATGTTTTTGTTTTGCCAAGTAGCTAGAAGCTCGAGCGGTAAGGATAATGTTGAATAATGCCACAATGGGTGACCTACATCAGTCATCAAGACAGAACCAGAAATCAACAGGTGTCAATGGAGGTAAATGCGCTCATGGTGTGGGCAGAACATCATCATCAGGACATATCCGCCTCCCACATTGCCAGGAAGAACAATGTACGATCCACTTTCGTCAGTAGAAAGGTCTTGGACCCAGAGTAGGAGCTGGCGAATGAAGCCTTTCAACTCATAGTGGAACATTGGAGGTCGGCCATGCCTGGATTGGTTGGTGACGTGAAGGTATCACAGTTCTTTGGTTGCAGAAAAGATCTGAGAGCACTGGGAATCAATGCTTTCATCCAGGTGTGGCTGTGGAGCGGAGTTATATGCCTTTCCGTCTTGGCCAATGAGCGAGAGGATGATTCAAAAGACTGCGAGTCAGACAAAGACCGTACTTCTGGTGGCTCTGGATTGGGCCCGGAGTCCGTGGTATGCTGATCTTCAGCGGCCACTAGTGGACAGTCCTCTCAGAATGCCACTCAAGAAGGATCTATTGCATCAGGGGCCCATTCTTCATGATCTGGGTTAATTTGGTCTTAGTTTGGCCCTTGAGAGGGCTTAGTTGCTAAAGCATAGTTATTCTTCTGTGGTGATTTCCACTTTGCTCCAGGTCAGGAGATTTTCTACATCTCTAGCTTATGTTAGAGTTTGGAGAGTGTTTGAGAGCTGATTTGGGGAGCGAGATTTTCATCCTCTTAAAGTTTAAATTCCACTGATATTGGAATTTTTGAGGAAGGTTTGGTTAAAGGCTTGGCCTTAAACTCTCTGAAGGCGCAGGTAGCAGCTGTCATGGGGGCAGGTCAGTGGTAGACCCTTGTCTTCCTATCCAGATGTGTCCAGGTTCTTCATGGGAGTCAAGCATATTTGTCCTCCCTTGCATCTACCTTTGCCTTTTTGGGTCCTTAATCTCGAATTGCGTTTTCTGGTGGGTTCTACATTTTGGCTGCTGCATGCTCTCTTCTTGTGGCTGCTTATCTTAAAAATGTTTTTTCTGGTGGCAGTATGTTCGGCAAGGTGAATTTTCAAGCTACAGACTTTCTTACCTTGAGCCATTTCTACAAATGACTCCAGGGGGATGATGCAGCTTACGGCTATACCTTCCTTTTTACTGAAAGTGGTTTCGGAGTTTCATTTGAATAAATGTATTTCCCTGCCCACTCTGGACAGGGATAGAGAGATGAGTGGGATTATCATTTGTTGCATACCTTGGATGTCAAGCGGTACTTGAAAGTTATGCTCTCCTTGAGAAAGACTGATCATCTGTTTGTGCTCCATGGTGTAGGTAAACAAGGGGGATCCGGAGACATGGGCAATGATAGCTCTTTTGGGTGAAGGAAGTCATCACAGCTGCCCATGTGGATGCTGATATGTACCATTATCTAGACAGGTCAAGGTGCATTTCACTGAGCTCAGGCAGTCTTGTGGGTGGCAATTTGGTTATTTGTCTCTTGTCGAGATTTGCCAGACAGCAATGTAGTCATCCTTGCATACCTTCTCCAGGCATTACTGCTTGGACGTTTGGGCTCAGGAGGACGTGGCTTTCACATGTACGGTGTTGATGGGACTGCAGGCAGCCTCCCACCCTTTTTGGGAGTAGCTTTGGTACATCCTACTGGTGTGGATTGGCCTGCCTGAGTGCAGAAGAAAGAAAAATTACTACGTACCTGATAATTTCCTTTCCTGTAAGGAAGGCAGACCAATCCACAACCAACCCTGGACTGCCTGTTTGGTTTTAGTTCATCCTTTATATGAGTACAATGCAGAGTGTTTCTTTTGATTTGATTGAAGGCCCGGTAAGAGAAATAATCAGCCCCTAAGATGTTAACATTTTTGCTAAGCTCAGTGATTCTTGGTTGGTTGGGAGCATGAGTGGTTGACAGTTAATAGTCATGTTCAAGAATAATCAGTATGTCTACAGTTTGACTTTTCTAGAGATACTGGCAGACTGATGTCGTGATAGGGCTATATGTCACTGACGTCAGCAAGTTAGTTTTATCCAGTCTTCATCTCCTGGTAGGAGTGCATAACCCATTGGTGTAGATTGGCCTGCCTTCCTTAGAGTAAAGGAAATTATCAGGTAAGTAGTAATTTCTCTTTACCAATTAAAGTAAACTTTTTCTACATGACTCTCAGATTGCATTTCCTTTTTCAATGCAGAATCTGGGAAACAACTCCATACTAAAGTTAAAGCCAATCAAGTAAGAGTGATATCAATAGCACATCTTTGATCTGCTTCAATCCAAATATCTCTAAAGTGGCCACTTGATTCTCTATACATATTTTTACCAAGCAGTATTGTCTCAAAGAACACATTCAGAAAGGATAGTAGTTCTGGCCAAGCAGTGTTAAGAAATCTATTTAAAAACATAACTTCCCCTGTTTCCTTTTTCTTTTTTTTTTTTATTTGATTGCAATTTCTCTATATCCCGCAAAAATTCGATATTTTATTACAGCCCTCAGCTTGGGAATCCTCACTTGTGTGGCTGGTTTTGTCCTGCTTGTCCATGTAGAAAACAGTTGCTTACCTGTAATAAGTGTTCTCCGTGGACAGGACAAACCAGCATTTCCGAGCGTGTAGATAGATGGACTCAGGACCAGTGGGTTTATGCTCCCCTGCCAGCAGATGGAGACGGAGCAAGATGACGTCATAGTATATTCTGCTAGTATTCTGTCTCCAGTAGATGGTGGATGTGCATCTCCTTATGGGGATTGCTTTGAGTTTTTTGAAAGGAGAAGGAAAAAACCCCACTCTCCTGCGGTGATAACTCAGGTGATTTCCGTGATCCGTCAGAGGTGTTCCTTGGTCTGGTAGCTGGGTTTCCTGGCGTGGATTTAGCTGCTAGTTCAGCTGAAAGGTAGCAGGTGCAGGAGGCCAAGCGCGGTAGTGACGGCAGATGCCCCCTCTCCCTTGCAGCTGGAGACTGTCTCTGTACTCAGCCGGTAAGCGCTATGCTCAGGTAAGGTTTTTATTTTTAAAAAAAAAAGTTTTTACCTGAATCACACAGTTACAGGGATTTCAGGACTTCTGTTCTCAGTGCGCCGTGCCGACAATCATTCCCGCTCCTGTTGGGGTTGGGGAACTGGGCAGTCTGGTGGGTTGAGTGGCCCCCGATGGGCTAGGCCCCGCACATAGGATTTTTTCTTGCACACTGCGTGATATGCTGTGGCAGCTGTTTTCGTGCACTCTAGTGCATGTTCTGCCCTCTGTGGGCCGTCTGTTTGCAGTGTCGTCTCTAAGCATACATTGTGCACTCTGTTTTTGGGTGTGTTTTTACGAGCACAAACTTTTTTTCACGCTTAACTTGAACAGGTGTGCCTTGCCATGCTTATTTTTTGGGTGCATTTCAATTTTTTAGCGTGAGCCCTTCCGATGCACGTTTACTGCAGCAATGGTGCCGGTAAGCAAGAAGCCTAAGCGTCTTCCTATTTGTGTTGCCTGTCATATTAGGGCTTCTCAGCCTGACCTGGCTTCTAACCTGTCAGCACTTCTCAGATGCTCAGGGAGAGTTGTTTTCCTCTGATTTTGCTAAGCTTGGCTGTTCCCATTCTGATAATGGGTTGGTCACAGCCTTGACTGGGGGGGGGGCACCAGATCTTGGTTCTCCCTTGACTGGCTCCTCTGCTGGAGAGGGCACTTCTGTTGGACCAGTTCCTTCTGGGCTTGGTCTGGACCCGGCTGCTAAGTGCCGGGGCTCGCGTCTGCTCCCTGCAGGTGTACCCGACAGGAAACCAGATGGCACTGATGAGGTTGATCCTGATTCCCTGAAGATGGGGAAATTCCTCCATGGCTGGAACCATATCGAATCATGTTACGATTCTTTCATAAAGATGAACTGCCAGCCCTGATTTCCCAGACCTTGAAATGGCTGGGTGTTCCTGGTTCGGATGCTATGTCAAAGCCAAAGAAGAATCCCATTTTTGTTTTCTTACGTAAAGCCTCTTGTTTTCTCCCAGTGATGGTGATGGATGCCATCCAGGAATTGATTGATCTGGAATGGGATGCCCCAGAGGCAAATTTTGAAAGGGGTCGGACATTGGAAGGTCTGTACCCCCTGGATCTGGCTGTGAGACAGCGTTTGCATTTATTTTCCCCAAAGTGGATGCTTTGGTATGTGCCGTGTCTAAGCAGACTATCCTCGTAGAGGGAGGAGTGGCCTTGAAGGATGTACATGATAGGATTCAGACTATTCTTAAGCAAGCCTTTGAAGCAGTGGTGATGAATTTACGGATTGCTTCCTGTTACGCCCTAGTGGCGAGATCTTGTCTGCTTCTCTCTCAGGAGGTTGATGAGTCGGGAGGGAATTCCAGAGCAGTTATGGAGCCTGCTGCCACCTTTTTAGCAGAGGCAGGCTGTGATTTGTTCCAGACCTCAGCCAGAGGAGTGGCTTTAGTGATAGCGGCCAGGCGTCAACCCTGGTTGCGAAATTGCTCAGCTCACACAACTTCCACAGCCAATCTTACCAAGATGCCCTTTAAAGGCTTGCTCTTGTTTGGGAGCGAGTTGGAGAAACTGGCCAGTAAGTGGGATGAGTCCTCCAGTGCCTTGGTTGCCAGAGGATAAGAAACAGTTACAGCGCCCCTTTGGTATGATGCGTCATTTCTAGGGTTCCAGGCATTTTTGTTCCTACAGAGGGACGACCTTTCAGTGGACTCGGCCTTTCAGTAGGTTTCAGTCCTTTCGTCCCCGGCAGCCCAAGAGAGGAGTGGTCTTGGGTGGTGGACCTTCCTTAGCTTCCCGATGGAGGTTTGCTGACCCACCTTCCGGAACAGGAAATAAGGGGGTGTGTCTCTCTTTTATCGGAGGTGGGTCGAGATTACGTCTGACCAGGGGGTCCTGGAGGTGTTACGTGAAGGGTATGCACTGGAATTTCGCCGTATTCCTCAGGACGTGTTCATGGTGTTCCCTTGCCACTCCCTGCAGAAGAAGCAAGCAGTGGAGCTCTCGCTTCAAAGGTTCCTCAGACTGAGGGCTGTGGTTCTGGTGCCCACGTCTCACAGTATGTGAGCAGTTATGGAGCCGGATCAGCGTACCTGCCGATCGCCGTCTCCGCTTCCCTCGCTCCCCTCGTACTCGTGGCAATCGGCCCGGGAGACCCATCAGGGTCCGAGTCAGAGCTGAAGCCGTCTCTTACCCGAACACGCCGCAGACTGACGCCAGCAAACCCACCCACCCGGCTGACATCACTTCCTGCCAGTGAAGCCCTTTAAATTCAAGCAGGCAAGCCCATTGTCCTCCTTTTGCGCCGGATCAGCGTACCTGCCGATCGCCGTCTCCGCTTCCCTCGCTCCCCTCGTACTCGTGGCAATCGGCCCGGGAGACCCATTGGGGTCCGAGTCGGAGCTGAAGCCGTCTCCTACCCAAACACACCGCAGACCGCCAGCGAACCCGCCCACCCGGCTGACATCTCTTCCTGCCAGGGAAGCCCTTTAAATTCAAGCAGGCAAGCCCATTGTCCTCCTTTTGCGCCGGATCAGCATACCTGCCGATCGCCGTCTCCGCTCCCCTCGTACTCGTGGCAATCGGCCCGGGAGACCCATCGGGGTCCGAGTCGGAGCTGAAGCAGTCTCCTACCTGAACACGCCGCAGACCGACGCCAGCGAACCCGCCCACCCGGCTGACATCACTTCCTGCCAAGCAAGCCCATAAAACAAATATCCTTCCCCAAGGCGTCTCGCGCATAAGGAGCGTGACAAAGGGGCATGCCCCTTAGTGTGTCCCTTTGTGTTCCCTGTTTGTCTCTGCGTTCATCTCTCTTTACTCTCTCTATACATCCCCCCTGCAACTCCCTAGCACCTCTGCCCCAAGACCCCCGGTTGCATCGTAAACCCCGTCCACGCACACCAAATGGCCTCATTCCCCATACGCAAACTCGTATACAACCGCTACAGACACGCACACCACCACCACCCTCCTGCACACTCGCAACCCAGCACACTCATCCCAATCATGCTCACACCTCTCACACAATTCCTAGGCCTCACAACTCTCACTATGCTCCTGATTAACTCTCAGTCCTTAACCAAGAAAACCCTCATACTAAACGACCTCCTCTTTGAAGAAAAGCCAGACTTCTGTGCTGTAACAGAGACTTGGCTAAAGGACACTGACACGGTACTAATTAACCAACTCCCAAGCCTAGAATATGACTTTTTTTTCCATCCCCAGACCGAAAAAGAGGCGGAGGCCGCCTCCTAGTCGCAAAAAAAACACCTCAAGCTAAAGCAATGCCCAGTCAACCTCCCACCCAAATATGAAGTCGGCCTCTTTAAATCACCTCACCTACAAATATGCCTAATATATACTCCTCCTGGAATCTTAGACTCTGATTTATCACCCATTATTGAATGCTTAGCAACAAACATAACTAATGACATACCCGCCATTGTACTCGGAGACTTCAACCTCCATGTTGACTCCCATCCCCTCTCACACAGTTGTGAATCCCTACTAACTTCCCTCCTAGCAATGGATCTCCATCAAATCATATCCAAACCCACCCACAAAGCTGGACACTCACTCGATCTTATTTTCACAAACTCCCTTCTCCTTCCTAATCCTCCTACCTACAAGCCAGTACCTTGGTCCGACCACTATCTCATCAAAACAACCTGCTCCTTAAAAAACCTCCCTCAACGCTCCAACAGCAAAACTACCATACAATTCAGAAAAGCATGTCCCAGAGACGAACTCATAGACACCCTTACAGATACGCTCAATAAATTAGACCTCAAAGACACTGAAACCGCGGTCACTTCATGGAACCACCTCACTAGTGACACAGCCAACAAACTATGCCCCCTAATAACAAATGAAATACCCGCCGATGCAAAATCTAGACAACCTTGGTACACCCCCGAATTAAAGCTGTTAAAACACAAACTAAGAAGTCTAGAGAAAACATGGCGCAAAGACCCATCCACCTCCAATCTCAACAAATATAAATCCCTGCTCCACACATAGATCAAACACGCTCAAAACCAAACGAAACTTCTACGCCACCAGAATACACAACTATCAGTTCAATCCTAAAGCCCTATTCTCCTTTGTCTCAGGCCTAACAAAAACATCACTTAAGTCCACACCAGATGAAGAAAACGACAGCAAATGCAACGAGCTCGCACAATACTTCCACAACAAAATAACTAACATCGCATCACGCTTTACCACCCCTCCCTCACCCATCAAAACCTCTCTGAAAGCCCCTAACCACCAAATGGATGCCTTCGAGACCACATCCACGTCTGAAATCAGATCTATACTAAATAAAATGAAACCATCCTCCCACCCTTCAGACTCAATCCCCACCAAAACACTATTATCTATCCCAGATTGCATAGCCCAACCCCTAGCCGACCTCATTAACACATCCCTGACCTCTGGCAGCGTTCCCAACCAACTTAAACTAGTCATCGTAAAACCCATTTTAAAAAAACCTGAACTAGATCCCACTGACCTAACCAATCTTCCGTTTCTTGCGAAAGTCCTTGAAAAAACTGTCAACACGCAATTATCCAATTATTTAGACCAGCACCAAATTCTTCTACCATCACAGCATGGCTTTCGCAAACACTTTAGTACCGAAACCCTCCTGACCTCACTCTCTGACTACATCATCAGAGGACTAGACATGGGTCACACATACATCTTAGCCCTATTAGACATATCAGCAGCCTTCGACACCATCAATCACTCCATACTAATTGACAGGCTGACTGAAATTGGCATCTCAGGAACCCCCCTCCTATGGTTCCAAATCCTTCATTAATGACAGACATTTCAAAGTCAAAATCGGAAAGCACGAATCCAAACCCATCAGTATCTCGTGTGGAGTACCCCGAGGCTCCTCCCTATCTTCCACCCTATTTAACATATACCTCTTACCCCTCTGCCACCTCCTTCTGAACCTTGGTCTCCCACATTTTGTTTACGCCGACGACGTTCAAGTCCTCATTCCCATCACAGACTCACTATCCAATGCCCTACTAAAATGGGAAAGTGCCCTCTCCGCCATCAACAGCCTTCTCACACAACTCAATCTAGCGCTAAACACTAATAAAACTGAACTAATGATCATTGCCCCCCAACACCTCAATCCCTTACCCACCCACATCAGCGCTCTGCACCCCCTCCCGGACTTTGCACAATATGTAAGAGATCTTGGTGTAATTCTTGACACCCAATTCAACCTGCAAAAATTCATCACCACTACCCTTAAGGAATGCTACTTCAAACTACACACACTCAAAAAACTAAAACCACTTCTGCATCTTAGCGACTTCAGAACTGTGCTTCAGGCACTCATCCTATCCAAAATAGATTACTCAAATGCCATCCTACTAGGCCTTCCTAAAAATGCCACAACCCCCCTGCAGCTCCTACTAAACGCAGCTGCGCGCATACTAACAGGCACACGCAAAAATGAACATATCACGCCCATCCTCAAACTACTACATTGGCTCCCCATATCCTCAAGAATCCTCTTTAAGACCCTTACTCTCATACATAAAGCCATCCACAATCCAAACATGCTCTGGTTCTCAGACACCCTCCACCTCCGTACTACCTCAAGACCAACCAGATCACCATACTTTGCAACAATACCTACTCCCCCACCCAAACTATCCCACCTCGCATCCACTAAACTACGCTCCATCTCCTTAGCTGGTCCCAAGCTGTGGAACTCAATGCCGACCAGTCTACGCCTCGAGATCTGTCCAAAGAAATTCAGACAGAAACTTAAGACATGGCTTTTCATGCATGCCTACTCATAATCCACCCACCCAGTTCCATTCCTCCTCCTCTACCCCCTCCAACCTCCTCCCCTTCCCCACCCCCTCCAACTTTCCATCCCTCTCTAATCAAGCCCCTCCTTGTCCCCCAAGCTCTTCCCCTCCACCCCCTCGCCTTGTATATAGAATGTACATAATTCCTCCATCTTGTAAATAAACCACCTCCATCCCCTCCTTTGTTCCCTGTATCCACTTAAATTTCCAAATTGCTTCCCTGCCCCCCCTCCCCCCCCCCCCCCCTAGTTATAATATCAGTTGCAATGTAAAGCCCAGTTGGCTGAATTTTCTGTTTTCTGGAAACCGATGTGATGTCTCATGCGAATGTCGGTATAGAAAAATGTTAAATAAATAAAATATTCCATTTTTGTTGTGCCCAAGAAGGTGGGCTCCTTTCATTCCATCTTGGATCTTAAGAGAATCAACCGTCACTTGAAGGTGACTCATTTTCGAATGGAAAACTTATGTTCTGTAATAATGGAGGTGCAGTCGTGGGAATTTCTGACCTCCTTTGATCTGTCAGAGGCTTACCTTCATATTACCATCTGATTGGAACACAGATGCTTTCTACGCTTTGCGGTGTTGAGGCACCATTATCAGTTTCGGGCACTGCCTATTGGTCTAGCCACTGCTTCCAGAACATTTTCCAAGATTATGGTGTGGTAGCGGCGGGCTTGCAAAAAGAAGGAATCCTGGTGCCACCTGTATTTGGATGACTGGCTGATTCGAGCCAAGTCTCAGGAAGAGAGCCGCCTGGTGACACACAAGGTGATCTCCTTATTGCAGGAGCTCGATTGGGAGGTGAACCTGAGGAAGAGCAATCTTCAACCATGCCAGTCTTCGGAGTATCTGGGGGACCGGTTCGGCATGGGACAGGACAGAGTTTTCCTACCGGAAGTTCGAATCCAGAGATTGATGTCTCAAGTGCGTCAGTTGATGAACACCGTAGACCTGACGTTGTGTTCCTACCTACAGGTACTCAGCTTGATGGTAGCTACCCTGGAAGTAGTGCCGTGAGCAAGGGTGCATATGTGTCCTCTTCAGTGCTCTCTTCTATCTCATTGGAACATGCAGTCTCAGGATTATGCAGTTCGGCTCCACTTGACGATGGAAATCTGCTCCCACCGCCAGTTCCATTGTCCTCTCCGGCCTGGTTGGTACTCAAGACAGATGCGAGTCTCCATGGTTGGGGAGCTCACTGTCTGGAGATTTAATGTCCCAGGGGTGCTGGAATGCCGAAGAGTCCCGCTTGGAACATCAATCGTCTGGAGGCCTGGGCAGTACGACTGGCATGCTTGCAGTTCAGCCACAGGCTGAGGAATCAAGCAGTTTGCATGATGTTGGACGGTGCAACAACTGTGACCTATATCAATCACCAGGAGGAACAAAGAGCCAGCAAGTGTTGCAGGAAGTAGACCAGCTGATGGAATGGGTGGAAGGTCATCTGCAGATCTCAGTCTCTCACATTGCAGGAAAAACAATGTAAGAGCGCACTTTCTTAGGGAAATTTTGGACCCAGGAGAGTGGATGTTGTTAGCTGAAGTATTGTAGATTGTAGATTGCTGGGGCCTTCCATTCCTAGACCTGCTGGCGACTTCTCAAAATGCAAAGATTCCTTGCTTCTACAGTCGCAGGAGAGATCTGTGATCCCTGGGAATAGATGCTCTTATACAGGTTTGGCTGGAAGACATTGCTTTTTATGCCTTTCCTCCATGGCCCTTGCTGGGCAGGATAATTGGCAAGATCGAAGGCCAAAGAGGGCTAGTACTCCTGGTGGCGTTGGAATGGCCAGGCGTCAGTGGTATGCAGATTTGCGACAACTCCAGGTGGAGGCTCCCCTTCGTCTTCCGCCGCACATGGATCTGCTTCAGCAGGGATCAGTTCTTCACGAGGTTCAACTCTATTCTGTCTTACGTTTTGGCCCTTGAGAGGGCTTACCTATTAAAGTGTGGTTATACCTCTGTGATGATTACCACCTTATTCTGTGCTTGCAAGTTCTCCACTTCCTTGGCTTATGTGCAAGTTTGGAGAGTTTTTGAGGCCTAGTGTGAGGAGTGGGGTGTTATTTCTCGTTCAGTTAAGATACCTCTCATTCTGGATTTTTTGCAGGATGGATTGAATAAAGGCTTGGCCCTTAATTCCTTGAAGGTGCAGGTTGTGGCTCTTGCCTGTTTAAGAGGCCTGGTGAATGGTGTTTCCTTGTCTCATCCTGATGTGGCCTTTTTTGAAGAGAATGAAGCACCTTAAGCTTCCCTTGAGGTTACTGGTTCCATTGTGGAGTCTTAATTTGGTGCTGGACTTTTTGGCGGGCCCTACATTCCAACCACTGCGTAGCCTTTCCTTGCAATTGTCAACTTTGAAGACACTGTTCCTTGTGACTATATGTACTATGCGTCAGATTTCTGAGCTGCAGGCCTTGCCTTGCTATGAGTCATTTCTTTGGGTGACTCCGGGGGCATTACAGCTGCATACTGTTCCATCCTTCTTGCCCAAGGTAGTCTCGGACTTTCATTTGAGTCAGTCCATCTCCTTGCCATCCCTGGATAAGGTCAGGGATGCGGAGAAGTTTCGCTTTTGTCCTGCTTGGATGTTAAGCATCTTGTGATGCGGTATCTGGAGGTCTCTGAGTCTTTTTGAAAGACCTGTTTGTTCTTCATGGTGGGAGTAAGCAGGGCGCTCCGGCTTTGCAAGCTACCATAGCTCTTTATATTAAGGAGGTGGTCACGGCCGGGTATGTGGATGCTGGAAAGCCGTTGTCTACTCAGGTTAGGGCTCATTCCACTAGTGCTCAGGCAGTGTCATGGGTGGAGGTTAGTCCGTTGTCTGCTGGGCTGTGATGTGGTCCTCCTAACACACTTTTTCCAGGTTTTATTGTCTGGCTGTGCAGGCCCGGGAGGATGCAGCCTTTGCACGTGCGGTGTTGAGTGGACTGCGGACAGCTTCCCACTCTGTTCTGTAGTAGCTTTGGTACTTCCCAGTGATCCAGAGTCCATCTGTCTACATGCTAGGAAAAGGAGAAATAACTTACCTGATAATTTAGTTTTGTTTACTGTAGACAGATGGACTTGGCTTCCCACCCTCGGCTGCCGCATGTGTGTCAGTAGTCCTCCTGGGGCTTTGGGTCCCCAGGGTACCTGGGGGCTTGTGAGTTCAGTGTTTATGGTTGGTTGAGAACAGTTTTGTACAGGTTATCTGTTTTTAATCATCATGTTTTTAATTTTTTTTTTTTTTTTTGCTAGCCTGTCCACAGTTGCTTTTGAAGAGAATACTGGCAGGCTAGGGTCACTGCAGGGTATATATATACTGTGATATCAGCTTGCTCCGGCTCCATCTGCTGGCAGGGGAGCATAAACCCACTGGTCCTGAGTCCATCTGTCTACACTAAGGAAAACAAAAGTATCAGGTAAGTAATTTCTCCAATACAATACCACCCTCCTACCCTGGAGTTGACGCTTGATTAGGGTAGACTGAAGAGGCTTGCACCATGGCAACTGCACAGGTCTTTCTGAGCTCTAGAGTGTATGACTGGTTTGTCCTCTGTCTACAGAGAATACCTGTTGGAACTTTGCTTTATTTATTTTTCTTTTATTTACAGGATTATTTCACCAATCACATCTAATGGAAACTGTCTATTACCTTTAGAGAAGGTAAGCCATATAAATTTGCATTGAATATTTGGAGTCTTCAAAATATTTGATAGCTTTCTTTCCGAACTCTTTGATATTCTGGAAACTATTCTTAATAGTATATAAAACAAAACTGCTGCTGCTCATTTTTCCCCTCAATTAATTTTACATATATTGTTCTGACTAAGGACTTGAAAAGAGAAAAAGATTGAATCCTTCATAAATCATCTGGTTTGTTTAGGTCTTGGTTTAGAAACCTTTTTTGTATTAGCAAAAATATTTTAGTGCTTAATCTTTATCATAAAGTGAGCAAAGAAACTGTAAATAAATCTCTTCACCAATGTATCAGTGTTTTGTTTTCAGTCGTTTGTTTGAAAATGTATTTGACATATTTCTTTTTATTTAATTTATCTCATTCTCACAATCTTCAGTATGGATCACAATAAAAGTATAACACATTGAATACATAAAATTGAGCTGTAAACAGTACAAACAGCAAAACTGGCTGGCAGTAGTACAAACGTACAAATTTTTTGATCCCTCAAACGAATGCCTACTCTAACTTGCATCAGAAGCAGGTTTTCAATGACTTTGTAAAGGTCATTAAATCATTTGTAAGATGCACCACTTGTGGAAATTTATATGATTGCACACCAAGGTCAGATTAACAGCTCTTGGCAGAAGCATCAAACTATTTTCCCCTTGCGAGCACAAGATAGGGGATAGTACAGAATGAATCATTCATCAAATAAGTAGGGCCTATCTCATGTATGACTTTAAGGCTTTGTCATTGGCCTTCAACTTAGCATGCTGAATAATTGGTAACCAGTGAAGATCGGTCACAAAGGGCTTACATGCTCCCTGTATTTTGTGTCTGTCGAAAGCCTGGATGCTGCATTCTTCATGAGTTGAAAACATCTTGTACAGTGGGCCCTTGGGTTACGAACGGCTCAGGTTACGATCAAATTGGCTTACGACCAACATTCAAGGTTTCAGGTTGCGAATAAATTTTGAGTTACGAACACAATTTTCGGTTTCGAGTTACGACCAGATTTCGGGTTATGACCCGTGTGCCACGTGCGTGCAGTTTTTTTTTTCCCCCGGATTGGTTGTAATTGGCCCGGTGTTGCTGCCTATTGCATTTTTTTTGTCTTGGAAGGCGGGATTTAAACAGAGATTGGATGGCTAGTGTTGCACATGGGCAGACCCGGCACGGAAATGCAAACAGCATCGGGGGCAGCAGCGAGGGACAGCACTCAGCTGGCAAGGTACTGAACAGTTTCTGGAGGCCATAGATGTTCTTATAAACATTGGTAGGAAGGGGGAAAAGAGTGTCTGGGGTTGGTGTTGTTTTTGGTTATACTGTACACCTTTCTAGATTTCTTCTTTCTTTTATTTCTTCTCCCTGCAGAACACCAAAGAAGTGTTAAAATGGCCCCAAAGATAAAGAAATCAATAACTATTGAAAAGGAGGAAATTGTGCAGAAATTTGAGTGACGTTCGAGTGACCAATCTCGCTCTCATATACAGCATGTCAAAATCCACCATTTCCACAATCTTACAAAGAAAAGATTTGTACAAGGAAGTTAGTGTGGCTAGAGGTGTCACTCAAATTACCAATCAACAATCAACAGTGATAGATGAAGTAGAAAGCCTATTGCTAGTATGGATAAATGAAAGGCAGATGGCAGGTGATTGCCTATCTGAATGTCTAATCTGTGAAAAAGCTAGGGCTATAAATGCAGATATCGTAAAGGATAAGCCATTACCAAGTGAACATGGTGAAATATTTCGTGCCAGTAAGGGGTGGTTTCACAATTTTAAAGCAAGAACGGGGATTCATAGCATAACTAGGCATGGTGAAGCTGCCAGTTCAGATAAAAAGGCTGCTGAAAACTACATACCCCACTTTGAAGCAATGACACAGAGAAATGGTTTTTCCTGTCAGCAAGTTTTCAACTGTGATGAAACTGGACTATTCTGGAAGAAAATGCCCAAGAGAACATACATTACCCAGGAAGAAAAGAAAATGCCAGGCCACAAGCCAATGAAGGATAGGCTAACCTTATTGCTATGTGCCAATGCAAGTGGTGACCTCAAGATAAAGCCTCTCTTGGTTTATCATTCTGAGACCCCTAGAGTGTTCAGAAAACAGAATGTCATGAAGAATAGGTTAGGGGTCATGTGGAGATCGAACAGAAAAGCATGGGTGACAAGAGTCCTTTTTCTTGAGTGGATAAGGGAGGTTTTCTGTCCTACTGTGCAAAAATATCTGGAGGACAAAGGCTTACCACTCAAGGCTCTTCTCATCATGGACAGTGCTCCAGCTCACCCACGAGACTTGGAAGACTATCTGGCTGAAGAATTCCCATGGCTCACAGTAGAATTCCTCCCACCCAATACAACTCCTCTACTGCAGCCTATGGACCAGCAGGTCATAGCTAACTTTAAGAAGCTATACACCAAGGAACTGTTCCAGAAGTGCTTCCAGATGGTTTCAGATATGGATTTAACCCTTAAAGAATTCTGGAAGGAACACTACAGCATCCTTTCATGTGTGGGGTTAATAGAGAAATCCTGGGCCAATGTCTCTCAAAGGACATTGAGATCTGCGTGGAAGAAAGTGTGGCCTAAAATTATAGAACAGCAAGACCTCGAAGGACAGGAGCCTGAACCTGCAACTGACCCTGTGGTCAATGACATTGTCACTATAGTAGAGTCCATAGGCTTGCAGGTAGACAGTGCTGATGATGAGGAACTGGTGGAGGAACACTCAGAGGAATTGTCTACAGAGGAACTTCAGCAACTTCTGGCTGAGCAACAGAGAATGGCAGTTGAGCTTTCTGAAGAGGAGGAGGAGAAACAATCAGTGCAGCAAATTTCCTCTTCTAGAATCAAGGAAATTCTAAAAAAATGGACAGAGCTACAAACATTTGTAGAGAAGACCCACCCAGACAGAGGAAAAGCCAATCATTGCATTCACTTGCTTAATGATAATGTCATGTCATACTACAAGACAGTGTTGAAAAAAAGACAGAAACAGACAACCTTAGACCAGTTTTTATTTGAGAAAAGCTTGAGACCATGTGAGCCAGAAGCAGGTCATAGTGAGCTTCAGACTCCCCCAAGGAAAGAAAGGACACCAGAGAGCCAGATTTCAGACGTTCTTATGGAATGGGACTCTCCTTCTGAACAATAACCACCTTCCATTTCGTCCCCCGATGCTGTTTGCTTCCCCTTCCTGCAAACCAAAGATGTCAACTTTTAAATAAATAAATAAATAAATAAATAAATAGAAAAATAAACTTGGATTGTTTCTGGTAGGCTAAGCACATTTTATAACCTTTTGGTGAGTGCACTAGGGAAGTATTGGTGTTTCTGGTAATTAACAACCTTATACAACCATTTTTTATGATAGGAATGTTTATTTATTTAAAAACTTTTCTATACCATCGTTTAGTAATGTACCATCACAAAGGTTTACATTTAGGCACGAAATAGGTTTGGTTTATAAGTTATCCATAGTGTGCCAATATTTTACGGTTACATAGTTCAGTAATATACTCTAATTGAGAAGTGGATTGGGGTTGCCATTTATATGATTGTTGGGATAATCATATATGTGTATACTGTTTTTAATTTAATATTTAATTATGAGTAAAATAATCAATTTTTATTTTTATATATATATATATATATATATATATATATATATATATATAGGTGGCTTTCAGCTGTATTCATTTGTTGTTATTCAGCGCCTTCACTGTGAAATGCTTTTTTGAAAAGCCAAGTTTTTAGGCTTTTTTTTTTTTTTTGAAGTTTTAATTCTTTCATTAGTCTTAGTTCAAGTGGTAATGTGTTCCATAATAATGGTCCTGCCAAAGATAGTGCTCTCTCTCTAACTTGGGTCAACTTTGCTGTTTTGACTGAGGGTATGGTTAGCAGTGATTTATTGGCCGACCTGAGATTCCTTTGAGGGACATGTAATCGTAGTGCAGTGTTTAGCCAGTCAGCATTTTCATCATTTATTAGTTTATGAATTGTGCATAGTGTTTTGAATTGCACTCTTTGTTCTATTGGAGCCAGTGTAAATCCACAAGTGTTTGGGTGATATGATCTCTCCTGCCTTTTCCAGTAAGTATTCTGGCAGCTGAGTTCTGTAGTATTTGCAGTGGCCTGATTGTGGTATATGGTAATCCTAGTAAAAGTGTGTTACAGTAGTCTATGCTAGCAAATATTAATGCTTGTAGTACTGTACGAAAGTGTTCTTGAGTTAACAAGGGTTTTAGTCTTCTAAGTACCATTAGTTTGGCATAGCCTTCTCTTACTTTTATTGATATGTGTTGCTTAAGGCTGAGTTCTGTGTCTATAATTACTCCTAGGTTTCTAGCTTTATCCTTTAACTCCACTGATTTATCATTTTCAAGTTTGGGATTTTGAATTTTTACTATGTTTTTCCGTTCAAGGTGTATGAATTCTGTTTTTTCTATGTTAATTACTAGTTCCATTTGGTTTAATAGTTGTTTTATTATGTCTAGATACAACATTGCAAAGTTCAGTGTTTTCTCAATAGATTCCTCGACTGGTTGAATTAGTTGAATGTCGTCAGCATATATGTAGAGCATGATACCTAGCCCTGCCAGTAGGTGGCAGAGGGGGAGCATGTAAATGTTAGTCGCTGAGAGTGCTGAGCCCTGGGGGACTCCTGTTTTTAGGTCGATCTTGTCTGATATTGTGTTTATCTGTACCTGGTACAATCTATTTGAAAGATAGGATGTGAACCATTCAATTGTTTTCTTTTGTAATCCAATTTCATCCCGTCTTTTTAATAGTATGTTATGGTTTACTGTGTCAAATGCTGCGGATAGATCTAGTAGTATCAAGAGGTAGTGTTTTCCGTTATCAAATCCACGTAGTACGTTATCTGTTAAAGAGATTAGTAATGTTTCGGTGCTATAGAATTGTTTTTGTACTGCTTTTTCTATTAATTTTGCGAGCATAGACAAGTTTGAAACAGGTCTATAGTTACTTAAGACGTTTGGGTCACTGTTTCTTTTTTTCAGAACTGGTTTGATTATTTCATTTTTCAGTGAGTCTGGCATTACTCCCTCACTGAGTGATGAGTTAATTATTTTGGTTAGTGTGTAGGAGGTTATATCAGCTAGTTTTTTAATGTCTGTGGTGGGAACGGTGTCTATTTTATGTGGTGCAGGGTTCAACCTTTTTATCATGGATTCTACTTCTGTTTGTGATACTTCGTCAAATGTGGAGAATTGTTTCACATCTTTTTTTTTTTTTTTTTTTTTTTTTTTTTGCATTTTGATTTCCTGTTTAGTTAGGATCGGAATCTTAGCTCTGAGTTTTGTGATTTTGTCTGAGAAATAATGTGCTAATTCATTGCATTTGTTTTCTTGTGGGGTTTGAGGTATCTCTGTTTTATCATTGGTCAGTTTTTTGACTATGTTAAATAGTGTTCTTGGGTTATTTGAGAATTTTTCTATTTTTGAACTAAATTGTTTTTTTGCGTTAAGAATTTCTTTTTTATAATAGGCTAGTTTCCTAAATTTGGTTAATTATCTGCAGATTTGTCTTTTTTCCACCTTTTTTTCTCAGATTTTGTTTGATTTCCTTTATTTTTTTTGTTGAACCAAGGGTTTTTTTGCTTGGGCTCATGTATTTGTATTGTTCTTGTGGGGTTAATTTCGTCTGCCAGTTTGTTTGTGTTTGTTAGCCATTCTGTTGTTGCGTCTATACAATTTTTGTGGTTAAAATTTATTAGATTTTCCTCTAATTTGTTTTTTAGTATGTCATGGTTAAAGGGGGGACGATATTTAAATTCTAAGGGCTCATTTTTCTGTGTTTCCTTTGGTTTCGTGAATTTAATGTCTGACTGGATTAGGAAGTGATCCGAGCATGGAATTTGACTGTAGCTGGTATTGATGTGTTCAAGGAAGCTATGATTGATGTATGTAAGGTCAAGTGAGTGACCTGCTTTGTGTGTGGGTTTATCTGTAATTAAAGTGAAACCCAGTGTTTCCTTCATATCGTTTAGTGTCTGGCATGTATTTGATAATGGAAACACGTCCATGTAAAGGTTAAAATCTCCCATTATGATGGTTGGTTTTGATGTGTTTAGGTTTATTGTTAAGTATTCTATTAATGGGGATACGTTTAGGTCAAGTAAGGTGGGTGGGCAATAGATGACGCATATTTGAGTGTGTTCAGTGTCAAATAGTACAATTTCATGGTTTAAAGGGGGTGTTGTTGGAATCATTCTGCATTTAAATTTTTTTTCGGTAATTAGAGCTATGCTGCCTCCGCGTTCATTTATCCTTGGAATTGAAAATATGTCAGTTTCTGTGTGCTATTTGATTTTTAATGATAATGTCAGATTTTTTAACCATGTTTCGGTGATAGCTATGAAGTTTGGTTTAATGTCATATAGTAGGTCTGTAATTATTGGGAATTTTTTTTTGTTATAGATTGAGCATTTACGAGAATGAAAGTTAAGGTTAATAATCTATTTAGGCTTAGTGTGGTTGGATTTTTGGTTATTTTTACTTTAATGAGATTATTTCGGGTGGTATTTTTGTTATCAAATGATTTGTAATTTTCTTTTAATTTTTGTAAATAGTTTGTTGCTGTACTTATCTTTGTTGGTGCATGTTTCTATAGGTTGAGCTGTTGATCCATCCCATCCTTTCGATGGTTCCATCTTGTCTTGATTTTGGTGCGTGTTTCTAAGGTTTTCTTCTTTGATTTTACTTTAGGCGTACAAAGGGGCATGCCCCTTTGTCGTGCCCCTTTGGCGCACGGCGCCTCCGGTCCCGGGTCCCCTTTTAAATCGCCTCCCAGCGTGCTTCCCGGGTCGGCACGCCGGTCGGGGGGGAGGAGCTTTGATGTCTCTTCCGGTCCGGGGGCAGCGTCTGCAGGGAGAGAGAGAAACAGGAGAAAAAAAGGCAAAAGAAACACCAGTTAGAGTGCAGCAAGTGCAGAGATTCCTTCAGTGAGCCTCTGGATCCTCACGAGGCAGCAGGTAGTCAAAGGGTGCTTTTCGAAGGTTCAGAACACATTATTGGTTTTCCCATTGTTTCCTATGGAAAAAATAGTCTTGACTTACAACCAACTTGGGTTACAACCAGCCCTCTGAAACCAATTAAGTTCGTAACCCAAGGGCCCACCGTATATGGGTGGCTAACTACAATCCTCAAGCCACAAACAGGATCGCTACAATGAATATGCATGAGAGGTTTGCAATCATTACCTTCATTGTATGCAGATATATTTCATGCTTATTCATTATTGATATCCTGAAAACCAGGCCTGTTTGTGGCTCTGGAGGACTGGAAGTGGCCACCTCTGGTATAGTACTTTTCAGTAGCAAGCCTAAGAACAAGATGTTACAGTAGTCTTGAAGTGATGGCATTACATCATCATGATTTTATGCAAAATCTTCCTGGGAGAAAATGTATAAATCCCTTATAACTGTGATAGATAAAAAATGTTTAATGACAGAAGAAACTTGAGGCGGGAATCAGTCTCATTATCTAAACTTCGTACTGTGTTCTTTACTGGGATCATCAAATCAGTTCAGTGGCTGTGGTACTACAGTTTTCCTTATGCAGCCACAACACCTGTCGTCTGAGGATTATTTTTTCTATATTTGGAATTTATTTTTAATTTTGTCATACAACCTAATTGTAGCTAGCCAAATACTCTAGTGCTTTTTTTTTTCAAGTTCTGTATCAAAGAAATCAATTTCCAGCACTGTGGCACATTCCTAACTATGTGTGTTTGGGTGTGATTTGGGAACTGTGAATCCACTCAATTCCTGAGAAGGTAACTGCATGCTGTTTTCTATTGAAAAGTTCATAAATAGCACAAGTATATTTATAACTCTTGTACTACTTCGTCATTTTCTTTTCATTATTTTAGAGCTCACAGTACAACTCATGTTGCTGATGCGTTTAGATGCTGGTAGCATAAGTCTGACTTTGTGTTCCATGAACCTCAAGATGTGGCATTTTAGTTTCTGAATGATTTGAGTACCTTCGTATATTAAAAGCTTTGATTCGGTAGCTCTTCACTTTTATCTATCAAGTCTTTTTTTTAATACCTTAGGGGAGTATCTTGGTACCAAGAACCTTTATGCCGCATTTCTTCATTTGTGTTTGTGCTTAGAAAGGTGCCTGTATACATGCGTATGAGTGTACTTTCCCATTGTAATGTCAGAGCTCTGTTGCTTCAAGGTTCTGATGCCTTTTATTTTTTGTTTGGCCCAGCATTTTCCTCCTCCTCCTTTGGGCTTTCTGCTCTATCATAACTTTTAACTTTTATTTGCAATAGGGTTTTACCCTATTTTATAAACCCAAGCAGTATGATTGCAGTGATAGTCATTGAGCAAGAGAGACGGTGGGTTTTTACAAAATCCAGTAGATGAGCACCCTGATTCTGGCTGCCAGTTGTGTTGTGTAATGGCTGACGAATGTATATGAAGTGGCTGATGTATCTCAGCATTCCCAGCCATCCCTAGAACAGAAGCCAGGCTCAAGAATTGAACCCATATCTTCTGCACAGAAGAGCGATCCACGGGGTGGGCAATGCTGGGTCAGTTTTCCAGGATATCCCTTATGAATATGCATGAGATGTGCACACACACTGCCTTAATTATATGGATATCTGTTTCATGCATATTCATTAGTTATCCTAAAAGCTTGACCTGTTTGAGCTCTCAGGGGACCAGAGTTTGCCCACCCCTGGTTTAAAGCTATTTTTCTCACAGGACAAGCAGTATGGTAGTCCTCACATATGGGTGACATCATCAGGATGGAGCCCAATCACGGAAAACTTCTGTCAAAGTTTCCAGAACTTTGACTGGCCCCTACTGGGCATGCCCAGCATGGCACTAACCCTGCAGCCAGCAGGGGTCCCCCTTCAGTCTTCTTTTTTCCGCGCAGCAGTAGCCTCGCGGTTTAGGAGCTCTGAACACATTCTTGACAGGAATTTTCCTCACAGACTTATTTAAAATTATTTTGCCCCACAGGGGTCCCTCCTCTAACTTTTCTCAGGCCGCGGTACTCCGGTAAGTTTTTCACCGTTTTTCGTCGATTACCGTCTGGTTTGGCCCTCGCGGCCTACTGGCCATTGACTCTACCGTGGCTCAATTTTTTTCTATGGCCATGGCGTCGGGTTTTCGTCGATGCCCAGACTGTACTCACACCATGTCTATCACAGACCCTCATAGAGTCTGTGTAATGTGTTTAGGCCGTGAGCATGATGTCCTGACTTGCACCAAATGTGCCCTCATGATACCAAAAGGTCGCAAAGCCAGAATGGAGAAGATGGGACTTCTTTTCCGTGCTCGCACCCCGACGCCATCCATAGCATCGACGTCATCGGAACCGGCACCGTCGAAGTCGCACCACCATCGACAACCATCCGGTGACCGCCCGCCATCGACGTCTTCACGGCCATCGACTCCCATTTCTCCCCCTCAAGATCGAGGGGATCGAAGGGAGAAACATCAGCATCGTAAGTCTCGGACCGTCGAGGGAGCGAAATCATCGACCTCACCACCGTCCGAGCCACTATCGAAGAAGCCCCGTCCAGGAACGGCACCGACCACTCCTGCGACCGGGACATCGAGGCCACCCTCACCAGATCGAGGTTTGGGAGTCGCGATGCCGCCTGTAAAGGTGGGTCCCTCCGACTGTGCCTCAGCCTCCCTCTTCCGTCACTGAGCCGGAGCTGATTGCCCCAGGTCTCCGGGAAGAACTGGACTGGCTGGTCCAGGAGGGCCATCGACAAGGCGATGCAACGACTCCAGGTCCCTCCGGCACAGACACTGGCACTGAGAGTGGAACCGGTCACCGACCCGATTCCAGCAGCGCTGGCACCGCTGCTATCCCGGATGGAGGCGCTCATGACTGCCCTTCCACCAGTAATTCCCGGGTCTCCGATGCCCCCGGTGCGCTCCCCAATGACAGCTTCATCGGGAGGAGAAACACAGTTTCGCATTCCTCATTCGGGGGTATTGCCTCAGCCATCGATGCCATGTCGTCCCTCATCACAGATTCATTCATCGGGAGTGATACGCACATCTGCGCCATCGATGCCTTTGATGCCGGCACCGATGCCCCCCAGGGCGTCCACGGTGCCCCCGGTGATTCCTTCGATTTTCTCGGAGCCTCAACCGGGCCCTTCGGGTATCCAACCCCCTTCTCGTCCTACAGGTCAGCCTACTGATCCGTATGACACCTGGGGTGATGATACTTCAACAGACACCGATGACTTACCTTCACCTCCCTCTCCTACTGAAAGTAGAAAGCGTTCTCCTCCAGAGGACCTTTCTTTCATTAATTTTGTGAAGAAAATGTCAGAATTGGTCCCTTTCCAGCTTCAGAAGGAGCAAGATGATAGGCACCAGATGATGGAGCTTCTCCAATTCCTGGATGCCCCTAAAGTGATCACTTCTATTCTCATTCATCAAGTTCTTCTTGACTTCCTTAAAAAGAACTGGGAAAACCCTGGATCCATTGCCCCAAGGCTGACACTTATCTGGTACAGTCAGCCCCTGGCTTTCAAAAATCTCAGCTTGACCACCACTCAGTTGTGGTGGAATCGGCTCAAAAGAAAGCAAAAAGGACGAAACCACACTCCTCTACCCCTCCTGTCAAGGAACACAATTCCTCGACAATATTGGTCGTCGAGTGTTCCAAGGGGCCATGCTTATCTCCAGGATTGCTTCTTACCAGCTGTATATGACCCAATACAACAGGGTCACTTTCAAGCAAATACAGGATGTCTCTGAAACCCTGCCTGACCAATTTCAAGAACAAACCCTTGTAAACAAGGGGTTTGAGGCAGGAAAGCATGAGATAAGAACAGCTTACGATATCTTCGACACCTCCACTAGAGTGTCTGCAACTGCCATTTTGGCAAGACGCTGGGCCTGGCTCAAGTCTTCTGACCTTCGCCCAGAAGTACAAGACAGGCTCTCTGACCTGCCCTGTATAGGAGATAATCTGTTCGGTGAACAGATTCAGCAAATAGTGGCTGAATTAAAGGACCATCATGAGAGCCTCAAACAGCTCTCATCGATACCTTCTGACTTCCCTTCTAGACAGCCCTTCAAGAAGGACTCTAAGAAGTCATTCTTCCGCCCAAGGAAGTACTACCCTCCACCAACAAGGTCTCGAGTTACGAGGCCTTATCAGAAATCTCAGCCCTGCCAGCCCCGGAAGCAAAAGCCACAAGCAGCTCCCCAGCCGGGGCCTGCTTCAGGTTTTTGACGTTCCCTTGGAGAGCAGCAGCCTGATCCCTCTGCCAACCATACCAGTGGGAGGTCGATTGTGCCACTTTCACGGCATGTGGCAATCAAGCACAACCGACCAATGGGTGCTAGCAATCATTGCTCAGGGTTACCACCTGAACTTTCTTGCGCTTCCACCGGAATCACCACCTCTACAAGGAGAGTAACAGACCACTCTGTCCCTCTGGAGCAGGAGGTTTCCCTTCTTCTCCAGTTAAGAGCAATAGAACCCGTCCCTCTTTCACAACAAGGCCTAGGGTTCTTTTCCCGGTACTTTTTGATTCCCAAAAAATCCGGGGGACTTCGTCCAGTTCTGGACCTACGTGCCCTCAACAAATACCTCCAGCGGGAAAAGTTCAAGATGGTAACCCTGGGCTCGCTTCTACCTCTTCTACAAAGAGGAGACTGGCTCTGCTCTCTGGACCTCCAGGACGCATACACCCACATTGCGATAGCTCCAGCTCATCGCAAGTATCTCAGGTTTTTAGTAGGCCCAAAGCACTATCAATACCGAGTGCTTCCATTCGGCCTAGCATCGGCACCACGAGTCTTTACCAAATGTCTCGTGGTTGTCGCAGCCTTTCTCAGGAAAGAAGGTGTTCACGTCTACCCCTATCTAGACGACTGGTTAATCAGGGCCTCAACCCAGCAAGCTGCTCGATCGTCCCTGGATTTGACCCTACACACTCTAATTTCTCTAGGATTTCTCATCAATTACGAGAAATCCTATTTAGTCCGATCTCAAACCTTATCGTTCATTGGGACAGACTTGGACACCTTACAGGCAAAAGCCTTTCTACCTAAACAATGAGTGCAAACCCTCATGTCCCTCGCTCATCAGTTGCAGTCTCAGTATACAGCAACAGCTCGACAATTCCTTGTCCTTCTCGGACACATGGCGTCCTCAGTCCACCTCACACCAATGGCCCGCCTGGCCATGAGAGTCATGCATTGGACTCTGAGGTCACAATGGATTCAAGCGACTCAGCCTCTGTCAACCATTGTCCACATTACCAACGCACTCCGTCTGTCTCTCACCTGGTGGAAAGATCAGAGCAATCTCCTCCAGGGCCTTTTCACCTGCCAGATCCTCAACTCATTCTCACCACCAACGCTTCCAACCTCGGCTGGGGAGCTCATGTGAATGATCTGCAGTCACAAGGATTTTGGTCTCCAGAGGAAGCCAAACACCAGATAAATTTCCTGGAGCTTCGAGCGATGCGATATGCTCTCAGAGCTTTTCAGGATTGCCTATCAAATCACGTCATCCTGATTCAGACGGACAACCAGGTGGCCATGTGGTACATTAACCAGCAGGGAGGCACAGGCTCCTTCCTTCTGTGTCAGGAAGCTGCACAGATTTGGGCAGAAGCGCTCTCCCACTCGATGTACCTCAGGGCCACCTACTTGCCGGGAGTGCACAATATCTTGGCAGACAAACTGAGTCGTGTCTTCCAACCGCACGAGTGGTCTCTCAATCCTTTGGTGGCGAACTCCATCTTCCACCAATGGGGTCATCCCCAAATAGACCTCTTTGCGTCCCCTCACAACCGCATTGTCCCTGATAGCAAATGGGAGATGGAGTCAGATTTCAAAGCTGACGTCTCTCTACATATACCCGTGCAGGTAGCTCAGCTCTTCAGTATTTCTCCGTCTCCTAAGCAGATGCTGACACGATCCCACGCTAGAATAGTGTTAGCAATTGCAAAATTACAACAAAGAAGAGAGAGAAGTTTACCTTAAGACGAGCCCTGCTCTCCTGTGGTGATACCTAAGGGTCCCTTCCTCAGTCGAGAATTCCTGAGGTGATTTCTGAGATCCCTCAGAGGCAAGCCTCGGTCCGGTAGCCGGCTCCCGGTATGGACTTAGCCCCCAGGGTGGCTGAGAGGCAGCGGGTGCCGAATCGAGCGTGGAGGTGAAGGTATTTCCCTCTCCCCCCACAGCTGGAGACCACCTGGCATGAGACCGGGAAGCACAGAGACCAGGTAAGGTAGAAACCTTTAAGCCTCCGGTCTCCAAGGCTCGAATAGCCACACAAATTTTTCCTCCCGACAAGGTTTAAAATAGAGTTGAGCAGCTCGGTCCTGAGCTAGGCCCCGATTCTGTGCAAGGGTCCACACACGTGGAGACCCTCCGGTGGGGGGGGGGGGGGGGGTTTGCAATCTTGCCAGTGGGGTTGTCGGCGCCATTTACCCACCCCCCCCCCCCCCCCCCCCGATAGCCATCCTGTCTGCACAACCGAGCCGTGCACACAGCGGTGCGCACAACCGCACACGTAACTAGACCGGGCGTGCGCACAGCAGCACGCACATCGCGACTGGGTGCACAAACTTCGGATCCCGCACACACAACTCTACGCTTTCCGTGCGCATAATTTCAGCACGCCCGGAGCGCACAACTAAGCATTCTGCGTGCATTTCTACACGCACAGCCGAGTCTAAAGCCTCCCACGCGCACAAACCATGGCGCCAAGGGACAAGCCCTCTGCCCAAGGTGCCACCTAAGCCACACAAACTGAACTGGATTCTTGTCTATGCCAGCAGTGCGAAGAGGCCCTGGGGGAACCAAAGCAAGGTCCCCTACAGCCAGGAGAGGGATCCAGATCCACTGATGATTGTACCCCGGACCTCTGTATCTCCAACTCAGCGCCTCCTTAGGAAGGCATCTCGGGAGTCTTAACTATAACCCCACCTGAGATCAACATGGACCCAGGGACCTTTTCATGGGTGGAATTCTTCAAAGGACTATAAACCTTTGTCCAGGCTCACTCAGTCCCAGCTGTACCCCAGTCCCAGCCTCCACCAGAAAGTGCAAGACCTTCCAAGCATCTCTCGGGCCCATCAAGATGTGCCTCCCCTAAACAAGAGCGTCCCTAACAGGAATACAGACACCTCGGATGACGAGTCGGACTCCCTAGAGGAAGGGGAGATCCCCCCAGGAATAGAGCCATACCGAACCATGCTGCGGTTCTTCCACAAAGACGAATTACCAGCCCTCATGTCTCAGACCCTGAAAACGCTGGGCATCCCAGGCATGGACCCCACAGCGGAACCAAAGATGAAACCCATCTTGGTGTCCCTCCATCAGGCCTCATGTTATTTTCCAATGTTGCAAGCCGTCCAGCAGCTGATTAACCTGGAATGGAATTCCCCAGCGGCCGGCCCTAGAAGCCCTATATCCCCTGGAACCCACAGCTAAGGAACTCCTACGGTTCCCAAAAATGGACGCTATGGTCTGCGCAATCTCTTAAGTGCAGACTATTCCTGTCAAGGAGGAGCGGCGTTAAAGGATGCCCAGGACAGACTGGAATCCATCCTTAAGCAGTTCTTTGATGTAGCAGCAATGACTCTTCAGATTGCTTCCTGCTGCGCCTTGGTGGCACGTTCCTGCTTGTTCCTCTCCAGAGACGCAATCAGGCCCGGCAAGACAATGGAACCTGTGGTATCGTTCCTCACGGATGTGACCTTCGATCTGGTGCGCACTTCAGCCAGGGGCGTCGCCTCGGCAGTGACAGCCAGAAGACAACTATGGCTCCGGAATTGGACAGACGAAGCGACCTCCAAAGCGAACCTCATGAGAATGCCCTTTAAAGGATCTCTCTTGTTCGGAAGCGTCTTGGAGAAGCTAGCCAATAAATGGGGCAAATCTCCATTAACTCGTCTACCAGAGGACAGGAACAAAAGAAGTCTGTGCTCCCCCCCCCTCCCCCGAAGAACCAAGGGCAGAGGAGCTCAGTGCTTTAGACTGTACAAAAACCCACACTACCAAGCACCTAGTCCCTTAGGAAGGGCTCAGTCCTTTCAGAACACACACACCAAGAAGGGAGCAGGCTCTGGTACAGACCCTGGCCGCACCCCACAATGAGAATCAGCAGACCCATCCACAGGAAGAAGACATAGGAGGCAGACTTTACCCTCTTCTACCAAAGATGGGTCGAGATAATATCTGACAAGTGGGTCCTAACCATCATTAGAGAGGGATACTCTCTGGTGCAGCATTAGAGAGGGATACTCTCTGGTGCAGCAGGAAAGGATCCTGTAGCAAGGACCTGCTCTCCAGGTGATGCATTGTCCTTTCGCACCAAGGATATCTCCCCAAGGCCTACTGCCCAGGAGGGAAGGGTTAGGTCGGCCGTCATAGCTGGTGATTAGATTATTAGGAATGTAGATAGCTGGGTGGCTGGTGGGTGTGAGGATCACCTGGTGCGAAGTTGGCGGACCTCACGCGTCACCTAGATAGGATTTTAGACAGTGCTAGGGAGGAGCCGGCTGTCGTGGTACATGTGGGCACAAACGACACAGGAAAATGTGGGAGGGAGGTTCTGGAAGCCAAATTTAGGTTCTTAGGTAGAAAGCTTAAATCCAGAACCTCCAGGGTAGTGTTCTCTGAAATGCTCCCTGTTCCACGCGCAGGTCACCAGAGGCAGGCAGAGCTCCAGAGTCTCAATGCGTGGATGAGACGATGGTGCAAGGAAGAGGGATTCAGTTTTGTTAGGAACTGGGGCTGGACTCTCAGAACTTTTCCAAGTCCGGCCCCTCCCAGTTGGAGGACGGGTCAGCCACGACATTATATGGTAGCACCCTGGACCCGAGGAATTCCAGGGCTGCATCCTCCCTGGGAGAGGGCAGTTCAGCAGCTTCTACCCCAGTTCCTCCTGGGCTAATTATGGAACTGGCGGCCTTTTCTTGGTTGGAATTCTTTCAGGGCCTACAAGCCTTTGTTCAGACAAGTCAGCTACTGCCCCTGCCTGGTCTGAGCCCCAGCTGGAAAGGCCTTACCCTCCCAGCCCTATCAGCATGCCTCGCCTCACCAAGGGCATCCCTGACAGGGACCCCAGACACCACGGACGACGAAAGGGACAAAATTCCTCCAGGCCTGGAGCCATCCTGGACCATGCTTCGATTTTTCCACAGAAATGAATTACCAGCCCTGGTCTCCCAGACCCTGAAGACTCTGGGAGTTCCTGGCACTGACTCTGTCGGAACCAAAGAAGAATCCCATCCTGGTGTCTCTACAGAATGCCTCTTGCTATTTCCCGATGCTGGAAGCCATCCAGGAGTTCATTGTTCAGGAATAGGAAGCCCCGGAAGTCAGTTTTAAAGGAGGTCGAGCCTTGGAAGCCTTGTACCTTCTGGATTTGGCGGTATAAAAATGCCTGCATTTCCCGAAAGTGGACACCCTGGTCTGCAACTTCTTGAAGCGAACAACTATCCCAGTAGAGGGAGGAACGGCCTTGAAGGATGCTCACTATAGGCAGTTGGAAATAGAACCAAAGAGCTAAGAGAAACAGATAAGTATGAGAAAAAAAAATGTGTGAAGCTTGCTGGGCAGACTGGATGGGCCGTTTGGTCTTCTTCTGCCGTCATTTCTATGTTTCTATGTTATATGTATGGTGAGACGGACAGTGAAATGCTAAGAGAAATTAGGGAAGCTAACCAAATTGGTAGTGCAGTAATAATGGTAGATTTCAATTACCCCAATATTAACTGGGTAAATGTATCATCGGGACACGCTAGAGAGATAACATAGCTGGATGGAATAAATGATAGCTTTATGGAGCAATTGGTTCAGGAACCGACGAGAGAGGGAGCAATTTTAGATCTAATTCTCAGTGAAGCACAGGATTTGGTGAGAGATGTAACAGTGGTGGGGCCGCTTGACAATAGTGATCATAATATGATCAAATTTGAATTAATGACTGGAAGAGGAACGGTATGCAAATCCACGGCTCTCGAGCTAAACTTTCAAAAGGGAAACTTTGATAAAATGAGAAAAATTGTTAGAAAAAACTGAAAGGAGCAGCTACAAAAGTAAAAAGTGTGCAAGAGGCGTGGTCATTATTAAAAAAAAAAAAAACATTCTAGAAGCACAGTCCAGATGTATTCTACACATTAAGAAAGGTGGAAAGAAGGCAAAATGATTACTGGCATGGTTAAAAGGGGAGGTGAAGCTAATTTAGCCAAAAGATCTTCATTCAAAAATTGGAAGAAGGATCCAACAGAAGAAAACAGGATAATGCATAAACGTTGGCAAGTTAAATGTAAGACATTGATAAGACAGGCTAAGAGAGAATTTGAAAAGAAGTTGGCTATAGAGGCAAAAACTCACAGTAAAAACTTTTTAAAATATTTCTGAAGCAGAAAGCCTGTGAGGGAGTCAGTTGGACCGTTAAATGATCGAGGGTTTAAAGGGGCACTTAGAGAAGATAAGGCCATAGCGGAAAGATTAATTGATTTCTTTGCTTCGGTGTTTACTGAAGAGGATGTTGGGGAGGTACCCGTACTGGAGAAAGTTTTCATGGGTAATGATTCAGATGGACTGAAGCAAATCACAGTGAATCTAGAAGATGTGGTAGACCTGATTGACAAACTGAAGAGTAGTAAATCACGTGGACCGGATGGTATACACCCCAGAATTCTGAAGGAACTAAAAATGAAATTTCAGACCTATTAGTAAAAAATTTGAAACCTATCATTAAAATCATTCATTGTACCTGAAAACTGGAGGATAGCTAATGTAACCCCAATATTTAAAAAGGGCTCCAGGGGCAATCCTGGAAACTACAGACCAGTTAGCCTGACTTCAGTGCCAGGAAAAATAGTGGAAAGTGTTCTAAACATCAAAATCACAGAACATATAGAAAGACATGGTTTAATGGAACAAAGTCAGCATGGCTTTACCCAGGGCAAGTCTTGCCCCACAAATCTGCTTCACTTTTTTGAAGGAGTTAATAAACATGTGGATAAAGGTGAACCAGCAGATGTAGTATACTTGGATTTTCAGAAGGCGTTTGAGAAAGTTCCTCATGAGAGGCTTCTAGGAAAAGTAAAAAGTCATGGGATAGGTGGCGATGTCCTTTCATGGATTGCAAACTGGCTAAAAGACAGGAAACATAAGAACATAAGAAAATGCCATACTGGGTCAGACCAAGGGTCCATCAAGCCCAGCATCCTGTTTCCAACAGTGGCCAATCCAGGCCATAAGAACCTGGCAAGTACCCAAAAACTAAGTCTATTCCATGTTACTGTTGCTAGCAATAGCAGTGGCTATTTTCTAAGTGAACTTAATAGCAGGTAATGGACTTCTCCTCCAAGAACTTATCCAATCCTTTTTTAAACACAGCTATACTAACTGCACGAACCACATTCTCTGGCAACAAATTCCAGAGTTTAATTGTGCGTTGAGTAAAAAAGAACTTTCTCCGATTAGTTTTAAATGTGCCCCATGCTAACTTCATGGAGTGTCCCCTAGTCTTTCTACTATCCGAAAGAGTAAATAACCGATTCACATCTACCCGTTCTAGACCTCTCATGATTTTAAACACCTCTATCATATTCCCCCTCAGTCGTCTCTTCTCCAAGCTAAAAAGTCCTAACCTCTTTAGTCTTTCCTCATAGGGGAGTTGTTCCATTCCCCTTATCATTTTGGTAGCCCTTCTCTGTACCTTCTCCATCGCAATTATATCTTTTTTGAGATGCGGCGACCAGAATTGTACACAGTATTCAAGGTGCGGTCTCACCATGGAGCGATACAGAGGCATTATGACATTTTCAGTTTTATTCATCATTCCTTTTCTAATAATTCCCAACATTCTGTTTGCTTTTTTGACTGCCGCAGCACACTGAACCGACGATTTCAATGTGTTATCCACTATGACACCTAGATCTCTTTCTTGGGTTGTAGCACCTAATATGGAACCCAACATCGTGTAATTATAGCATGGGTTATTTTTCCCTATATGCATCACCTTGCACTTATCCACATTAAATTTCATCTGCCATTTGGATGCCCAATTTTCCAGTCTCACAAGGTCTTCCTGCAATTTATCACAATCTGCTTGTGATTTAACTACTCTGAACAATTTTGTGTCATCTGCAAATTTGATTATCTCACTCGTCGTATTTCTTTCCAGATCATTTATAAATATATTGAACAGTAAGGGTCCCAATACAGATCCCTGAGGCACTCCACTGTCCACTCCCTTCCACTGAGAAAATTGCCCATTTAATCCTACTCTCTGTTTCCTGTCTTTTAGCCAGTTTGCAATCCACGAAAGGACATCGCCACCTATCCCATGACTTTTTACTTTTCCTAGAAGCCTCTCATGAGGAACTTTGTCAAACGCCTTCTGAAAATCCAAGTATACTATATCTACCGGTTCACCTTTATCCACATGTTTATTAACTCCTTCAAAAAAGTGAAGCAGATTTGTGAGGCAAGACTTGCCCTGGGTAAAGCCATGCTGACTTTGTTCCATTAAACCATGTCTTTCTATATGTTCTGTGATTTTGATGTTTAGAACACTTTCTACTATTTTTCCTGGCACTGAAGTCAGGCTAACCGGTCTGTAGTTTCCCGGATCGCCCCTGGAGCCCTTTTTAAATATTGGGGTTACATTTGCTATCCTCCAGTCTTCAGGTACAATGGATGATTTTAATGATAAGTTACAAATTTTTACTAATAGGTCTGAAATTTCATTTTTTAGTTCCTTCAGAACTCTGGGGTGTATACCATCCGGTCCAGGTGATTTACTACTCTTCAGTTTGTCAATCAGGCCTACCACATCTTCTAGGTTCACCGTGATTTGATTCAGTCCATCTGAATCATTACCCATGAAAACCTTCTCCATTACGGGTACCTCCCCAACATCCTCTTCAGTAAACACCAAAGCAAAGAAATCATTTAATCTTTCCGCGATGGCCTTATCTTCTCTAAGTGCCCTTTTAACCCCTCGATCATCTAACGGTCCAACTGACTCCCTCACAGGCTTTCTGCTTCGGATATATTTAAAAAAGTTTTTACTGTGAGTTTTTGCCTCTACAGCCAACTTCTTTTCAAATTCTCTCTTAGCCTGTCTTATCAATGTCTTACATTTAACTTGCCAATGTTTATGCTTTATCCTATTTTCTTCTGTTGGATCCTTCTTCCAATTTTTGAATGAAGATCTTTTGGCTAAAATAGCTTCTTTCACCTCCCCTTTTAACCATGCCGGTAATTGTTTTGCCTTCTTTCCACCTTTCTTAATGTGTGGAATACATCTGGACTGTGCTTCTAGAATGGTATTTTTTAACAATGACCACGCCTCTTGGACATTTTTTACTTTTGTAGCTGCTCCTTTCAGTTTTTTTCTAACAGTTTTTCTCATTTTATCAAAGTTTCCCTTTTGAAAGTTTAGCACGAGAGCCTTGGATTTGCACACTGTTCCTTTTCCAGTCATTAAATCAAATTTGATCATATTATGATCACTATTGCCAAGCGGCCCCACCACCGTTACCTCTCTCACCAAGTCCTGTGCTCCACTGAGAATTAGATCTAAAATTGCTCCCTCTCTGGTTCCTGAACCAATTGCTCCATAAAGCTATCATTTATTCCATCCAGGAACGTTATCTCTCTAGTGTGACCCGATGATACATTTACCCAGTCTATATTGGGGTAATTGAAGTCTCCCATTATTACTGCACTACCAATTTGATTAGCTTCCCTAATTTCTCTTAGCATTTCACTGTCCATCTCACCATCTTGACCAGGTGGACGGTAGTATACCCCTATCACTGTAGTCTTCCCTGATACACAAGGGATTTCTACCCATAAAGATTCAATTTTGTATTTAGTCTCATGCAGGATGTTTATCCTGTTGGACTCTATGCCATCCCGGACATAAAGCGCCACACCTCCTCCCGACTGCTCCTCTCTGTCATTGCGATATAATTTGTACCCCGGTATAGCACTGTCCCATTGGTTATCCTCTTTCCACCATGTCTCTGAGATGCCAATTAAGTCTATGTCATCATTTACTGCTATACATTCTAATTCTCCCATCTTACTTCTTAGACTTCTGGCATTAGCATACAAACATTTCAAAGTTTGTTTTTTGTTTGTATTTTTATTCTGCTTTTTAATTGATAGGGATAAGTTAGAATTTTTTAGCTCAGGTGAGTTTTTAGTTACAGGCACTTGGACTACTTTTCTAATTATTGGAACCTCACTGTCGGGATGCCCTAATTCTAATGCATCATTAGTATCCTTTAAAGATACATCTCTCCGAACCATGCGCTGCTGAGCGACTGTCGGCTTTCCCCTTTGTTCTAGTTTAAAAGCTGCTCTATCTCCTTTTTAAAGGTTAGCGCCAGCAGTCTGGTTCCACCCTGGTTAAGGTGGAGCCCATCCCTTCGGAAGAGACTCCCCCTTCCCCAAAAGGTTCCCCAGTTCCTAACAAAACTGAATCCCTCTTCCTTGCACCATCGTCTCATCCACGCATTGAGACTCCAGAGCTCTGCCTGCCTCTGGTGACCTGCGCGTGGAACAGGGAGCATTTCAGAGAATGCTACCCTGGAGGTTCTGGATTTAATCTTTCTACCTAAGAGCCTAAATTTGGCTTCCAGAACCTCCCTCCCACATTTTCCTATGTCGTTGGTGCCCACGTGTACCACGACAGCCGGCTCCTCCCCAGCACTGTCTAAAATCCTATCTAGGTGACGCGTGAGGTCCGCCACCTTCGCACCAGAGTAGAATTAAATGGACAATTTTCTCAGTGGAAGGGAGTGGGCAGTGGAGTGCCTCAGGGATCTGTATTGGGACCTGTATTGGGACCCTTACTTTTCAATATATTTATAAATGATCTGCAAAGAAATACGATGAGTGAGATAATCAAATTTGCAAATGATACAAAATTGTTCAGAGTAGTTAAATCACAAGCAGATTGTGATAAATTGCAGGAAGACCTTGTGAGACTGGAAAATTGGGCATCAAAATGGCAGATGAAATTTAATGTGGATAAGTGCAAGTGCAAGGTGATACATATAGAGAAATATAACCCATGCTATAGTTACACAATGTTAGGTTCCATATTAGGTGCTTCAACCCAAGAAAGAGATCTAGGCGTCATAGTGGATAACACTATGTTATCCACTATGTTATCCACTTATTCCACTAAGTTCCTCCTTGCGCCTTCATGTTTTCTTTGTTTAACTGTTCAGCAATAATTAATTGTTAATTGTTTAACTGTTCAATGTAAACCGCCATCGAGGCGATAGTTTTTTTTCCTTGTAAACCGGTGTGATATGGATATTATACAGGAACATCCGGTATATAAAATCCAAAAATAAATAAATAAATAAATAACACATTGAAATCGTCGGTTCAGTGTGCTGCGGCAGTCAAAAAAGCAAACAGAATGTTGGGAATTATTAGAAAGGGAATGCTGAATAAAACAGAAAATGTCATAATGCCTCTGTATTGCTCCATGGTGAGACCGCACCTTGAATACTGTGTACAATTCTGGTCGCCACATCTCAAAAAAGATATAATTGCGATGGAGAAGGTAAAGAGAAGGGCTACCAAAATAAGGGGAATGGAACAGCTCTCCTATGAGGAAAGACTAAAGAGGTTAGGACTTTTCAGCTTAGAGAAGAGATGTCTGGGGGGGATATGATAGAGGTGTTTAAAATCATGAGAGGTCTAGAACGGGTAGATGTGATTCGGTTATTTACTCTTTCGGATAATAGAAAGACTAGGGGGCACTCCATGAAGTTAGCATGTGGCACATTTAAAACTAATCTGAGAAAGTTCTTTTTTTACTCAACACACAATTAAATTCTGGAATTTGCCAGAGGATGTGGTTAGTGCAGTTAGTATAGCTGTGTTTAAAAAAGGATTGGATAAGTTCTTGGAGAAGAAGTCCATTACCTGCTATTAATTAAGTTGACTTAGAAAATAGCCACTGCTATTACTGGCAACGGTAACATGGAATAGACTTAGTTTTTGGGTACTTGCCAGGTTCTTATCGCCTGGATTGGCCACTGGGCTTGATGGACCCTTGGTCTGACCCAGTATGTCATGTTCTTATGAATTCCACAGCATCCCTCCAGACAAAATTTTGAGATCGCCATGCCACTCCCACGCCAAGAGGACGGCAGTGGAAACAATGGCAAGACTACTTAGCCTAAAGGCGATAACCCCGGTGCCCAAGCACCAACAAAATACTGGTCACTATTCCATCTATTTTATTGTTCCCAAGAATGAAGGAATGTTCCCGGCACATCCTGGACCTCAAGACCGTCAATCGTTACCTGAGGGTACTACACTTGCGCATGGAAACCCTATGCTTGGTCATATGGGCAATACAGCCGGGAGAATTCTTGATCTCCCTGGACCTATCCGAAGCCTATCTCCACATCCATCGGGGACTATTAGCGCTTCATACGCTTCGCAATTCTGAACCATCATTACCAGTGCCGGACGCTACCCTTCTTGCTATATACCGCCCCCAGAACCTTCACCAAAATCATGGTGGTAGTGGCGGCAACACTGAGGAAAGAAGGAATCCTGGTACATCCTTACCTGGACGATTGGCTGATCAGGGCAAAATCTCCAGAGAAGAGTCACCAGGCGACCACCAGAGTCAAGAATCTACTGCAGGAACTCTAGTGGTTTATCAACACAGCCAAGAGCTGCCTGCAGCCCTCCCAGTCGCTAGAGTCCGGTTCGACATCAAACAAGACAGTCTTCCCACCCCCTCCAAGGAGAAGGAAACTGATGGGGTAACTGCGAAAACTGTTGACCTACGCTCGCCCCAAGGTATGGGACTACCTCCAAGCCCTCGGCCTCATGATGTCGACCCTGGAAGTCATTCCATGGGCAAGGGCCCACATGTGCCCACTACAGCGCTCCCTGTTTCACGATGGAGTCCAGCGTCCCAGAACTACTCTATCCACCTCCAGCTACCAGCAGAGGTTTGAAGCCAGCTCCAATGGTGGCTACTGGAAGACCACCTGAGCAAAGGAGTAAACCTATCCCCACCGAACTGGATCTTGCTCACCACGGATGTGAGCCTGCGAGGGTGGGGAGCCTACTGTCAGGAACTGACGGCACAGGGACAATGGAACAAAGAGGTGGGATGGAGCATAAACTGCCGGGAAGCTCGAGCAGTCAGACTAGCCTGCCTACGATTCAGTGACAGACTCCGGGGCGAGTCTGTTAGTCATGTCAGACAACGCGACAATCGTCACCTACATCAACCGCCAGGGAGGAACCAGAAGCCAAGAGGTGTCTCTTGAGTTAGACCCCTCATGGCCTGGGCGGAACTAAACCTGCAAGGGATTTCAGCATCCCACATCGCGGGAAAAGACAACGTCTCTGCAGACTACCTCAGCAGAGAGCCTAGACCAGGGGAATGGACTCTGTTGTATTAGAAATAGGTGCAATATTTTTGGTGTAATGTGATTGAGCATGTGTGAATGTGGTATGAGTGATAGTGGCGATATTGTTTTAAAATGAGTTTTTGGATTATAAAATTGTATTAAATTAAAAGATTAATAATAAAAAAGTGTTAAATTATATACAGGTATTTACATATTATTTATTCACTAGAATTATACCTGTGGGTTACCCATATGATGTTATATTGACCTGAATATGTTTAGCCCGTCACATCTCCGAACTTCAAGCGCTGTCCTTTTGGGAACCGTTCTTCAGGTTCACACCCGGAGCCATACAGCTGCGCACTGTCCCCTCTTTTCTCATAGGACAAGAAGGATGGCAGTCCTCACATATGAGTGACATCATCTGATGGAGCCAATCATGGAATACTTGTCAAAGTTTCTAGAACTTTGACTGGCACCTACTGGGCATGCCCAGCATGGCAACAACCCTGCATCCAGCAGGGCTCTCCCTTCAGACTCTTTTTTTTTTTTTTTTTTCCGCGCAGCTATAGCCACGTGGATTTTTGGATCTCTTCACAGTTCCTGACTGGAATTTTTTCCTCAGGAAATTCTTTAAAACTTGCAAAAGTTTATACCCCCTTAAGGGTCCCCCTTCTTCGCCGTCGAAAACAGTCGTACGGTAAGTTTACCCCATTTTTCGGTCATTTCCCAGCGGGGACCTCTGTGGGCCTTGTCGGCACCGACCCCTGACCAGCCTAAATTTTTAGACGGCCACGATGGCAACGGGTTTTCGTCGATGTCCTGACTGTCCGAGAACTATGTTGATCACGGACCCTCATCTGGTCTGTGTCTTATGCCTCGGACCGTCGCACGACTTGGAGACATGTACCGATTGTGCCCAAATGACCCCGAAGGGCCGTAAGGCACGATTAGAAAAAATGGCGCTGTTATTTCACCGCCCGTTTCCACAGGCGCCATCGACTCGATCCCCGGCGAAGCATCGACGTCGATCCGAGGCCGAAGATTCCCAATCGCTGTCTCAGTCTTCGGCGTCTACTTCATCGATGCCAGAGTCGGGAAAAGCGGAGTGCCGAGAGAAGCACCGACACAAGCATCGAAGACCGATGCTATAGAACCAGTTCCTCTCTCCCAGAGGGGGCACGGATTCTACTCCCGATACTTTTTAATCCCAAAAAAGACAGGAAGAATTCGCCCGATATTAGACCTACGGGCTTTAAACAAACATCTTCGGAAAGAGAAATTTCAGATAGTAACCTTGGGCTCTTTGCTTCCGCTTCTTCAACAAGGGGATTGGCTTTGCTCTCTCGACCTAAAAGACGCATACATGCATATCGCAATTACCCCGTCTCACAGGAAATACCTCTGCTTCCTGGTCGGGAACCAACATTTCCAGTACAAGGTCCTTCCATTCGGCCTAGGGTCAGCCCTTCGAGTTTTCATGACGTGCCTGGCAGTAGTAGCTGCATACATAAGACAGGGCACTGATGTCTATCCTTACCTGGACGACTTGTTGCTAAGAGCTCAGTCATCAGAAGGAGTTCTTCACTCCCTCCACCTTACAGTATGGCTACTACTATCATTGGGGTTTCTAATCAATTATCAGAAATCCCATCTGCTCACGTCTGTTCCTCTCCTTTATCGGAGCGGATCTAGATACATCCAAGCAAGAGCTTTTCTTCCCAGGGACCGAGCTCACACACTGGCGTCGTTGGCGAGGGACATAACGTCTCGTCAAACCACGTCTGCTTGTCTACTAGTCTTGCTGTGGGGCATATGGCATCTTCGGTTCATGTTACCCCCATGGCTCGTTTAGCCATGCGAGTAACACAGTGGACATTAAAGTCCCAGTGGTCACAGGCACATCGTCCAATGTCCAACCTTGTCCAAATCACCAGGTGACTTCGTCTCTCGCTGGCATGGTGGATCCAGGAATCCCATCTCCTTCAAGGTCTACCCTTCCAAGCTCCAGAACCTCAAATAGTTTTGGCAACCGATGCTTCCATTTTGGGTTGGGGAGCACATGTCAACAACCAGCAGACTCAGGGAACCTGGTCAGCGGAGGAGTCGCAACATCAAATAAACTTTCTGGAGCTCCGAGCAATCAGATAATGCTCTTTCTGTGTTTCGGGACTGTTTGTCCAACAAAACAATCCTGGTCCAAATGGACAACCAGGTAGCAATGTGGTACATCAACAAGCAAGGGGGAACCGGATCCTACCTCCTTTGTCAGGAGGTAGCACAGATTTGGGCTTTTGCTCTATCTCAAACCATGCTTGTCAGAGCAACCTACCTGGCGGGTGTGGACAGTGTTCTGGCAGACTCTCTAAGTCGGGAATTTCAGACCCTTGAATGGTCTCTCAACCCTGTAGTTGCGGACAGTCTATTCTGGAAGTGGGGGCGCCCGACCATCGACCTCTTCGCGTCTCTGCAGAATCGCAAGGTGGACAACTTCTGCTCTCTACATCGCAGTCACCACGTTCCACCTCGGGACGCGTTCGCCCTGTCTTGGAAGGAAGGCCTCCTTTATGCCTACACACCACTTCCTCTCATCAGCAAGACTCTCGTGAAGCTACACACGGACAGGGGTCTAATGATTCTCATAGCCCCCTACTGGCCACGTCAGGCTTGGTTTCCCATCCTTTGGGATCTCTCACTGTGTCCACAGATTCCTCTAGGCTTGGACCAGTCTCTCATATCTCAGAGGAATGGCCAATTGCGCCACTCCAACCTTCAGGCCTTGTCACTGATGGCTTGGATGTTGAAAGGTTGATCCTACAGCCTCTCAATGTTTCGGAATCTGTATCTCAGGTCCTGGTAGCTTCACGAAAGCCTAATACTAGAAGGTCTTATCATTCAAAATGGAAAAGATTTTCATTGTGGTGTACTTCAAAGGAGTTGGATCCTTTTACCTGCCCCACGAATCAGTTTTTAGACTACATCTGGCATCTCTCGGAGTCGGGTTTACAAACCTCCTCCATCAGAGTGTGCATGTCAGTGCGGTGGCCGCCTTCCATAGGGGTACAGGGGATGTCTCTATCCCGACATAGCCCCTAGTGGTGCACTTTATGAAGGGCTTGCTTCACCTGAAGCCTCCTCTCCGTCCACCGGCCCCATCTTGGGACCTTAATGTGGTTTTAGCGCAGCTCATGAAACCTCTGTATGAGCCTCTACATGCCTGCGAGTTGCGGCATATCACTTGGAAGGTCCTTTTCCTTCTGGCGTTGTCTGCTCGCAGGATCAGTGAGCTGCAGGTGCTGGTTACATACCTCCTTACACGAAATTTCTTCATGATCGGGTGGTCCTTTGCACACATCCTACATTTCTACCGAAAGTGGTATCTGAGTTTCATTTAAATCAATCCATAGTGCTGCCTACTTTCTTTCCAAATCCCCACTCACTTCCTACTGAGTGGGCTCTGTATTCCTTGGACTGTAAACATGTGCTTGCCTTTTATTTGGAGCGCACTGCAGGCCATAGGAAATCCACCCAGCTTTTTGTTTCCTTTGATAAGCTTAAGCTGGGAACCCCAGTTGGAAAGCAGACCCTGTCCTCCTGGTGGGCGGACTGCATTTCCTTCTATCAGCAAGCAGGCCTTCCGCTTCAGGATCGAGTTAAAGTGCACTCCATTAGGGCTATGGCAACGTTGGTTGCACACCTTCGTTCTGTACCTCTCATTGATATCTGCAAAGCTGCAACCTGGAGTTCTCTTCATACCTTTGCAGCACACTATTGCATAGACAAGGCTGGTACACAAGATTCTATCTTTGGCCAATCTGTTCTACGCAATCTATTCTAAGCTTAATATCCACCTTCCTTCTACACCCGCTGGGATATTCAGGCTGCCCGTATACCAAAGAATCACCCCTGTTGTTATGCCTGTTGCACATCTTGGGTGTTTTCGGTACATGCGCAGGCATCCTCAGCTTGTTATTCACCCATATGTGAGGACTACCATCCTGCTTGTCCTGTGAGAAAACAGAGTTGCTTACCTGTAACAAGTGTTCTCACAGGACAGCAGGATGTTAGTCCTCACGAAACCCACCCGCCACCCCATGGAGTTGGGTACGCTTGTGATTTATTATGTTATTTTTTGCACTTTTTTTTTTTTTTTTGCTAGACTGAAGGGAGGACCCCTACTGAATGCAGGGTTGTTGCCATGCTGGGCATGCCCAGTGGGTGCCAGTCAAAGTTCTAGAAACTTTGAGAAAAGTGTTCCGTGATTGGCTGCATCAGATGATGTCACCCGTATGGATGTTCAGGCCTGGGAGGACACAGCCTTTGCAATGACAGCACTAAGTGGGCCACAGGCAGCCTCCCGCTCTGTTTGGGAGTAGCTTTTGTACATCCCATTGGTCCTGAGTCCATCTGGCTACACGCTAGGAAATGGAGAAATTAATTACCTGATAATTTCAAATTAAATATGTTCAGCACGGTACGATATTGTCACTTTGGGTATTACTAGTAAATATGATAGTTGAGCGCTTGCAGTAATTAACATACATTATCCGATATCTAGGAATTTTATGTATAATAGCATTTATTTACTCATTTATATAGGTGAATATGCTGAACCACTGGCCCATATGGTATTAACCAGATAGACCATCAGGTTGGTTCCAAAGACTGAGACTTGTAATATGCTTTTTTTCAGGATGCACATTCTGTGGCTTCAAACGTAAAAGTAAAGTGTGTCTCACACAGAGCTTCACTATCTGGAATGGATAAAAGGCATTCGGAAGAGATGGAAAGTCTAGTGGCCCAGAAAAAATTTCAAATTGAACAAAATGATCCTCTTCTTAAAGCATTTGAACAGCTTGCTGAACAGGTCAGGAAGATGTAGCTTCTAATGTTTTACAATCCCATGAAAGTTGAATTTGTGCTTGACATTCTTGAAAATTGATACTTTGTCAGTAAAGATTGATTTGTTAACCATAGAACATAGAATGCATTTATAAAACTTATTCATATCTTTTATCTGTTAATTATCTGCTCCTAACCTGGATACTATAATTCTCTGAAAACAAGCAGGTTCACTGTGCCACTGAAGCGGATCACATGTCTTGAATAGTATTAAGCAGACTGAAATTCTAGAGTTTTCTGTACAAAAGCGTTTTCTGCATTTTGCAGGACTTCCTGTGGTGTGGTGGTCCTGCAGCTTGTGTTTCTCAGTTGTCAAGATTAATAATTCAGCCCTGTTTGACAGAGAAACAAAAGCTGCAGGACCAAGACAGGGGAAGGCTGGTCAATAAGCCTCCAGTGCCTTGGAATCTTAACTACTTTTAAAGTTCCTCACTCAGGAAGTGCTGTTTTTAGTAGTTGGCATGTTGGCTTGAAAGGTTAGTGAATTACAAGCGCTGGTCTCTTATTCACCTTACCTCCAATTCTTCCATGTTAAGTAGTCCTATGTACTCACCTTAAGTTGCTTCCCAAAGTGGTATTATCAATCAATCCATTGCTCTTCATACTTTTTTCCAAGGTCACATGTACATAAAGATGAGAAGGTTCTCCATTTTTTGGACTCTAAGGCCTTAGTGTACTATTTGAGGTGGACTCAGCCTTATCAGGCTTCTCAACTGTTTGGATCTTTTTGATAATCTATACTTATCTTCTACTACCGATTACCCCTGATTCTCTCTATAGCAATATAATGACTGAATAGACAAGGTTCACTATATATTGCACTTTACCACCATTTTATGTATATTATTTCTTTATTTATATTCTTTTCTTCAATATTACAAATTTCTTTGATCCATAAACCTATATAATACCCTCATTTTACAAAAATACCTTAAAAAACCCCTCAAACATTCATTCATCCGGATCACACCACATTCATTCTCACCCCCACCCCTTAAAAATTCACACACTGCTTCTTCATATCTCGAATTCAGAAACCATTCTTATCCTGTTCACATATCACCTATTTAAATACACATTCGTGAACTACAGAGAACTTAGCTGCTTTTATCATTGTCGGGAGATGCCCCGACCCCCCCCCCCCCCCATTGTAAGTAAATAAATGTATTAAATTATTACAAGACAGTTGCAATTTTCTTACACTATTTTTCAAACCACAGTCATAAGGGACATATTTCTTCTTTTGTAGATTTTATATGGAGTCCAAATTCTTTTACTCTTCTTCTCAAATAAATGTGACAGCAGAAAGTCCACTTTCATCTATCCGTGTATAGAAATGGTTTTACTTCTTTTTAGGTAACGAATGGAGTCCATTTTATTTATTTATTTATTTATTTATTTAAAATCTTTTTCTATACCGTCATTCAGTATATTACCATCACAACGGTTTACATAGAGGCACATATAGTCAGTTGTACATGTTTCTGTTCCTAAAATTCGGGTGGTGCCTTATAAGTTCGGTAACATAGTTTCATAATAAAGGCTATATGTTCAGTGTTGTTTAATCTGTCCTGTGATTACAATAAAATACTTATTTATACATTTCAATTAAGGGTGTAGTAAACAAACCATGACGTACATACATATACTGTGCTAGTGCTGTATAAAGATTTTGTGTGTACAGCTTTCAGCGTTTCTCTCTTTCTCGCTCTCCTTGTGAAAAGGCTTCTCTAAAGAGCCATGTTTTTAAGCTCTTTTTGAAAGTCTTGAAGTCTCTCTCTAATCTTACCTCTGTGGGCATGGTGTTCCATAGTATCGGCCCGGCCAATGATAGTGCTCTTTCTCTGACTTGTGTTAGTTTTGCAATTTTTACTGAGGGGATAGTTAGGAGGGCTTTGTTGGCAGATCTGAGGTTCCTGTGTGGGACATGGACTCGGAGAGCTGTGTTTAACCATTCCGCTTTCTCGTCGTGGATTAGCTTATGTATAGTGCAAAGGGTTTTATATTTTATCCACAATTTTCTTCAACAGTGGCCAGCTCTATTAAACCATGCCCATGGTTAAGGGATGGGGATGAGTATGAATGTGGTGTGAATGTGGGGATGAATGAATGTTTGGTTTTTTTAGGTATTTTTGTAAAAGAGGGTATTGTATAGGTTTATGGATCAAAGAAATTTGTAATATTGAATAAAAGAATATAAATAAAAAAATAATATACATAAAATGGTGGTAAAGTGCAATATATAGTGAGCAAACATTAGAACCTTGTCTATTCAGTCATTATATTGGATCTTTTTGATACCAATAGATGGAGTGGCAGTTGCCAAGAGAAGTCTGTAAAATTGGCAGATTACAGATTCTGTCACAGCTCATCAGGAGAGAGCTGTGGCGGCTTCAGTGACTTTCCTTAAAGCTGCTTCCATTGAAGATATTTGCAAAGCTGCGGTTTGATCGTTTGTGCTCACCTTCAAATCTGACTATTGTCTAGACCAGGGGTCGGGAACCCATGGCTCGCGAGCCAGATATGGCTCTTTTGAGGGCTGCATCTGGCTCGCAGACAAGTGTCGCCATACTTCGCGGTTCCCCGCTGACCCAGCTGCTCCCCGGTCCTCCGCCGCCCGGGCTTAAAATGCTGTCAGCCCGGGCGGAACGCGGCAGGACAGCTGGAGTCAGCGGCACCGGCCTGCTCTCTTCTCCTCCCCCCCCCGCGGCCCGGAAGAGGAAGTGGAGAGCATCGGGTGCCTGCGCGGGAAGAAGAGACCACACTAGCGTGGTCTCTTCTTCCGCGCAGGCACCCGATGCTCACCACTTCCTCTTCCGGGCCGCGGGGGGGGGGGAGGAGAAGAGAGCACGCCGACTGGAGTCATCCGGGTGCCTGCGCGGGAGTCATCGGGTGTCAGCCGGGTGCCAGCGCTGGAGTCATCGCGCAGGCACCCGATGCTCTCCACTTCCTCTTCCGGGCCGCGGGAAGAGGAGAGCACGCCGGTGCTCTCTTCTTCCCGCGGCCCGGAAGAGGAAGTGGAGAGCATCGGGTGCCTGCGCGGGAAGAAGACTGCAGCGCGGCTCGGAGGAAAATGAAAATCTTCAACCGCGGACGATGGGACTCCGCCTTCGCCTCCGCGAGGGCTGAAAATGAAGGAGGTTAGCGTTGGGAGGTGGCTGCTGCTGCCGCGAGTTCCCGGGGGGGGGGGGGGGGAGAGTGAATGAGCGAGCAAGCATGTGTGTTTGAGATCCTGTGTGTGTGAGTGAGAGATTGCATGTATGTGAATGATTGATTGAGAGCCTGTATATGTGAAAGAGAGTATGTCTGTGATTGAGATCCTGCCTGTGAGAGAGAGAGCATGAATGTAAGTTTACCATTGGGAACCTGTATGTGTAAGTTTGTAATTGAAAACCTGTTTGTGTGAAAGAGTATGTGTGTATGATTGAGATCCTTTGTGTGTGAGAGAGATCATGTGTATGTATGATTAAGAGCCTGTGTGTATAAGTAAGAGAGAGATCATGTGTGTCTGTGTGTGATTGACAGCTGGTTTAGGTGATGGAGCATTTGAGTATGTGATTGAGAGCCTGTGTGTAAATGAGAGAGAGAGAGCATGTGTGTCTGTGTGTGATTGAGAGCTGATTTAGGTGAGGGAGCATGTGAGTATGTGATTGAGAGCCTGTGTGTAAATGAGAGAAAGAGAGGACATGTTTGTAAGCATGTGAATGAGAGTCTGTGTGTGAGAGAAAAAGACAGCATGTATTTATGTGATTGAAAGCCTGTGTGTGTGTAAGCGTGAAAAGATAGACAGCATGTGTGTAAATGTGTAATTAAGAGCCTATATAAGTGAGAGAGAAAAAACATTTGTATATGTGAGTGACTGAGAGCATGTGTGTATAGGTGTGTCATTGAGAGCCAGTGTGAGAGAGAGCGCCGGTATGTGACTGAGAGAGGAGAAAGTTCCAAGCAAACCACCCCACCTCCTGCTTATTCAGAACAATCTCAGGACACCTGGATATCAAACGTTCCCAGGTATGCAGAGCAAAAAAATTTTTGTATCCTTATTATTTTTCATTACTGGGTCTTTGTGACTGCTATTTTGAAATATTTTGTTGGTATCTGGAAATGTTTTATATGAGTTTTTAATTATTGGATATTCCACTCATCAGCTGTTTCGAAATATGTTCTTTTTGTTAGTACAGTTTTACTGCTGATGATTTTATATTTCTTGATTTGTTTTATAAGGATGTGTGATGTTTCTTTTTTCCTTTGTTACACTGCATACAGAGACTCTGGCTTGTTGCAGTTTCCAGTTCAGTTTTTGTCTGCATGCTTCTTGTTATGCGTTTTGGTCTCTTTATTCTATGTTAGGTGAGGGACAGCACGTGATTCAGGTGAGGTTTTCTGCTGGCGTGTAGTTTCTGTGTAGGACTCTATAGCAGCCTGACTTGGTCCGTTTTCCTAATAGGAGATGTATTGGTGTCTTAAGGCCTGGTGTAATATTTTCAGAGACTTAATGTACTTTAAAAGTGTGATCTTACATAAAATGCACACATTTACTTGTATTTAGTTTTAAACATATTGTATGGCTCTCATGGAATTACATTTTAAAATATGTGGCGTTCATGGCTCTCTCAGCCAAAAAGGTTCCTGACCCCTGGTCTAGACCAATGGTTCTCAACCAGTGTGTCACCAAAAATTTGACATAGCAAGCCTATGCTTTCTATAAAAGCCACATGTGCTTGCTGGTTGAGGAGAGTGCAGAGTAAAGACCTGGTACTTAAAATTCCCCGTCACTGTTCCCTGTTCCTGCTTTTCCCTCAACCCTGGTAATAGAAATGTTGCAGGCATGCTGTATCCTGCCCCCCCTCGGCTTCTTAGAGTTTGTTTTTCTCTGTATGCTTGTTTATAATTTGTTGTTTTAGTGTGTATTAGATAAGGGTCAATCTGCATTTTGCATATTTGAGAGAGGTGAGGGATTCTGTTAACTAGGATATAGATTCTGTGTAGGAATCCAGAGCAGTTTGGCTTTCTTTGTTTTTCCAATAGTAAGTGTACTGTTTTCTATATTTGCAGTCTTGCTTTTTCATATGTAAGATTGTTGCTGTTCAAGTCCTAGGTGTTAGTATTCATGGTATGGCTGGTATGCTATATAATTTCTAAATGTCTTTTTATTTTTTTGTAATTATCTGTTTATTGAATGATAACATATGACAATAAACAAAAGTTTCACATTCACAACCTGTGCACTCCCATACTAAATCTTAACATTACATAATAATAATAAATAATAGTAGTATGGATAGAGATATTGATAATAGAAGCTCTAATTTAACCCCCTCCCCTCCCCTCTTCCTGTCCCTCCCCCTCTTCCTACACCACCCTTGGAGCTATCATTCTTGTCGATCCAAAATTGAAATACATGCCAACTACTAGTAAAGCGTTTTACGTTATCTCTTCGTAATGCAGTGTAAGGTATTCCATGTAATGTGTCCATTTCAGTCTCTGAAGCACTGATGTTAAAGAAGGTACCTTTTCCTGCTTCCAACTTTTTGCAATCTCTCCTCTCACAGCCAATGCAACGGCCCTGAGAAAAGGCTGTTGTACTGAGGATACTTCAGACAAAGGAGCATGTAACAGAGCCCTCCGTACAGTCCAGCAAATATTAGTTTGCAGTAAATCCCTTAACCAAGTTTCCACCTTCTCCCACAATCATCTCCAGCATAAATTATCTTGTTTAAGCCCCATTTTATGTAGATTATATGGTGTTAAATACCATCGAAACAGTATCTTGTAGCTTTGTTCTAGTAACTGAGCGGATAGTGAGCTTTGACTCACCTCCTGGAAGCAGGCATCCCATTCTCCCTCTGTCAATGAGCCTCCCAAATCTGCTTCCCATGCTTTCAGATGTTTCGCTGTAGAAGGCACCGTCCCATTAAGTACTACATAGAGCTTGGATATAGCCCCTTTAAAGAGGTGGGCTTTATCACAGTAGCTTTCCACCAGCGTTTTCCCTTTATTCAAATCCGCTCGCACATCTTTAGAAGTAAGAAAATGTTGTAACTGCAAATAGGCAAAATGATCTTTTACCGTAAGACCAAATTTAGTTCTCAAATTCTCAAAAGGTGTAACACCTTTTGGTCGTGCCAAATCTGACCCAGGGAATGTAAACCCTTTACTTCCCACATTTGGAACCATTTTCCCGAGATCCTTGCGGGAAACGCTTCACACCCTCTAATCGGGGTGGAGTACCAATATCTGTGGGAGCCTATCAGCAGGGACCTACATCCATTCCATAGGCGAATAGTTATCGCCATACATGGTGACATCCGATCCTCCTCAACTCGGACCCTCTCCCCTATCCAAAAGAGCTGCTTGATCGACAAGCCCTGGGCCAGACTATTTTCTATCTGAACCCATTGTTTAGAGTACACCTGATCATGGAAATCTAGCAACACCTTTAGTTGGGATGCCACATAATATTTAAGAAGGTGCGGGACCCCCAAACCCCCGTCTGCTTTAGTTTGATAAAGCACCGACTGCGCAACCCTCGGTGGACGACTCTTCCATATAAATGAAAAGATCTTGGTTTGTAACCCTTTAAGACAATGCGCCGGTACCATACAAGGTAGAGTCTGAAAGAAATATGCCAATTTCGGCAAATAGGTCATTTTAATGGCTGCAATCCTGCCCAACCATGATAACTCCAGTCTGTCCCATGATTGGAGATCTTTCTCTAGCCGTTTAAATAACACATTGAAATCGTCGGTTCAGTGTGCTGCGGCAGTCAAAAAAGCAAACAGAATGTTGGGAATTATTAGAAAGGGAATGGTGAATAAAACGGAAAATGTCATAATGCCTCTGTATCGCTCCATGGTGAGACCACACCTTGAATACTGTGTACAATTCTGGTCACCGCATCTCAAAAAAGATATAATTGCGATGGAGAAGGTACAGAGAAGGGCTACCAAAATAAGGGGAATGGAACAACTTCCCTATGAGGAAAGACTAAAGAGGTTAGGACTTTTCAGCTTGGAGAAGAGACGACTGAGGAGGGATATGATAGAGGTGTTTAAAATCAAGGTCTAGAACGGGTAGATGTGAATCTACCCGTTCTAGACCTCGGATAGTAGAAAGACTAGGGGGCACTCCATGAAGTTAGCATGGGGCACATTTAAAACTAATCGGAGAAAGTTCTTTTTTTACTCAACGCACAGTTAAACTCTGGAATTTGTTACCAGAGGATGTGGTTAATGCAGTTAGTATAGCTGTGTTTAAAAAAGGATTGGCTAAGTTCTTGGAGGAGAAGTCCATTACCTGCTATTAAGTTCACTTAGAGAATAGCCACTGACATTAGCAATGGTAACATGGAATAGACTTAGTTTTTGGGTACTTGCCAGGTTCTTATGGCCTGGATTGGCCACTGTTGGAAACAGGATGCTGGGCTTGATGGACCCTTGGTCTGACCCAGTATGGCATTTTCTTATGTTCTTATGTAAAGGTATATAATTCTGATTGTAAAGATCCCTGTGATCTGAACCTATCTGGACCCCCAAATATCTTACCGTGCGCTTTGCCCACTGGAAAGGGAAGGTCTGTTTCAATTGAGTAATCTGAGACGCGGTCAGGTATATTGGGAGGAATTCCGATTTTTCTTTATTAACTTTAAAGCCGGAGACCCTGCCAAAGTGGTCCAACTCTGTCAATAAGATAGATAAGGATTTCTCTGGTTTGGTCAGAGTGAAAAGCACATCATCGGCATATAGTGAGATCTTGTAATTCCTATCTCGAATCTGGACACCCATGATCTCTCCCGCCGCCCTGATTTTTTCTGCCAATGGTTCTAAGCATATGGCAAACAGCAATGGTGACAATGGGCATCCTTGCCTCGTTCCCCGTTGCACACTGAAATTGTTGGAATATCCTCCATTCACCTTTATGCAAGCAGCAGGCTCTCCATACAGTTCTTGTACCCAGTGAAGAAAACCACCCCCCAATCCAACTTTTCGCATGACCTGCAAAAGAAAGTGCCAATGCACCGTATCAAATGCCTTTTCCGCGTCTACCCCAAATAGCAGGGACGCAATATTGTTCTTCCTAGCGTGATGAATAAGGTTAATCACCTTTCGAATATTATCCCCTGCCATTCTGCCCGGCATAAAGCCTGCTTGATCATCATGAATTATAGATGTAATTACCACTTTCAATCTGGTAGCCAAGATTTTTGCTAATATTTTCAGGTCAATATTGATAAGTGAATTAGGGCGATATGAACTGCACTGTGTGGGATCCTTTCCAGGTTTAGGCAGTATAGTAACACCAGCGACATTTGCAGCACTCAGCAGATGGCCACCACTACTCAGCATATTGAACATGTTAACCAGTGGTACTACTAATAAGTCTTTAAACTTTTTATAGAATAGCGGGGTGTACCCATCGATTCCTGGGGCCTTCCCTGGCTTCAACTCAGTAATCGCTGCTAACACTTCTGCAGAAGTAATAGGCTGACTCATCCCTTCCGATATATCAGGATCTAAACTATGCAGCTGTACTTCATCTAGATATTTAATTATATCCTCCTCAGATACTCCCTCCTCTCGAGTATAAAGTTTAGCAAAAAACTGATTAAATTGAGCTCTAATCCCCTCACCGTCTACAATCAGAGACCCATCGGCCACCCGAATTTTAGTGATCTGTGTTTGTGCTATTCTGGCTTTCAACTTATGCGCTAACAATTTCCCAGCCTTGTTGCCGTGTTCATAATATGTTTGTTTAGCTAAATCTAAAGTATACGCCAGCTCCTCTGCTTCTAGCATGCGGAGTTGGTAGCAGATATCACCCAATTCCTTTAACAATGGCCTCGAGGGAGCCTGTTTATGAGCCAGTTCTGCCTTCGCCAGCTGCTCTCTTAACCTCTCATGTTTTTGAGCTTTCTCTTTCTTTTTGTGAGCAGCTATCGCAATAATCCTTCCCTGTATGACAGCCTTCAAATAGTCCCATAATACCACAGGGGTTGTGTCTGCTGTATCATTAATTGTTAAATATTCTCTAATGGTCGTACGTAGTTGTAGTTCTACCTCTTTATCTTTTATTATGGAATCATTGAGTTTCCAGAACCTACGCCCACTAACTAATCTCAAGCTATTAAATTCCCACCAAACTGGTGCATGATCAGACCATGCTATATTGCCTATACCTACATCTGCGGTGCTGTTCACCAACATGTTATCAAAAGGAAATCAATTCTAGTGTAGGTGTCATGAGCTGCAGAGTAGAATGAGAAATCTCGACCAGCAGGATATCTTTCCCGCCATATGTCCACCATGTTCCACCTGGTAATGAAGCTCTGGAGAGCTCTTCTATCTACTTTAGAGTAATGACCACCCCCTTTAGAGCAATCTAGCGTTGGGTCTCTGACCATGTTAAAATCCCCCCCCCCCCATAATCACAATACCACACTTACATTTTAATAGTATCACATCCATTCTCTGAAAGATCTCCCTCTGTAACGTATTCGGACAATACACATTAACCAATGTGTATAGAACCTTATTAATGTACACAGAAACAATCAAGAACCTCCCCTCTTCATCTCTATAAATAGTGTCAACTTGCACCATTAAGTCTCTAGAGAATAAAATCCCCACTCCGGTGTATTTGTTTAGGTGTACTCACTGCGAACACAGTTTGTGGATAGTGAGAAGAGTTTAACAATCTCTCATACTTTTTTCTCAGGTGAGTTTCCTGCAAAAAGATGATGGAGGCCTTTAAAAAAAGGGCTTCCTTGAACATTAATTTCCTTTTGAGCGGCATATTTAAACCCTTGACATTAAGGGAAACCACTTTAATCGACATCTATATGTCTAAGGTTCACCCTGGCCGCTCTAATACTCCCATACTGTTGCTCTCCCCCTCGTCTACCTGCTTTACCGTTTGGCTGTATTAGGCTCCCTTGTAATACAATGCACTCGAGATTCCCTTTTGCTCCCTCCCTCACCCTCCTCCTGGTTTCCCCCCTCCCTCTCCCACCCTCTCCACCCCTGAAAGCCCACCACTGATTCATCAGTAGTGCTTCTCCGAGAAGCAGTCAACCTCCCTCTCCCCTCACACTTTACCGTTACTGCAAAACAGAATTAGTGAAAATCTTATCAGCGACTACAGTTACTTATACACATGTCAGCGTTGAGCTGTAACGTAAACACAGGAAATGCTGTAAATGTAACATCCAATTTTCCAGGAATCTGTTGGGCGATCACCCAAAAGATAGAGAAATCTGTGCCAAATAAGAGAGTACTCCTCAGGCTTCACTCACCTCCCGCTCTCGTCATGCTCACATCCAGAGATTTGCGGCGGAGTCTGGAGCCCGATTTTCCCACTCTCTGCCATCTTGGACGGTCAGTCCCGGTGGAGTGTGGTGCAGTATTGTCTTCATCCGGCAAAGTTAATCCCGCCTCAGCCAATATGGATTCAGCATCCTCCATCTTTTTAATCCGATGTGTTGCACCGTCCACTGTGAAGGCTAATCCACTGGGATACAACCATCTATATCTGATATTTTCTTTACGAAGAAGTGCAGTCACAGGTTGAAGTTCTCGCCGTTTTTGTAGGGTGGCGGTGGCTAAATCGTTATACAGGGCCATTTGCCCATTTGGCGGGCTTTCTGCATAATCTCTTCTTTTTGCCGGTAATGATGGATACATGCAATGATATCCCGCGGTACGTTGTTTCTCGGGGTTCCCAAGGCCCTGTGCGCCCGGTCCAGCTCAATATCCTCGTCCCTATCCCTTGCACTATCGGATCCAGCTTTAAGCACTGCACGGCACAGTTTTTGAACCACCTCGACTGCATCAGCGTAAGCCTCCGACTCTGGCACTCCCCTTATTCTAATATTAGAGCGCCGAGATCTGTTTTCAATATCTTCTAATTTAAGCAAGATCTCTTCATTTTTACTTTGAAGCGTCGATATTTCAGATTTTAATCGTGAATTTTCCATGACCTGACTTTCTACAATATTTTCCACTTCTTCTACTCTGCATTCAAAGTCCCCCAGCTCCGATCGGAACTCTGCTAATGCTGCCTGCATGTCTGTCTTTATTGATTTGATATCACATTTAATCTCCTGAAACCACAATCGAAAGTCCTCTTTGGTGGGTTCCCCGTTTGTCTCTGGCGTTTCGGTCTCTGTCGCATTGCTAGCCTCATGGAGTTGCAGCCCGCCAGCAGTCTCCATCTTGCCTGCCTCTGAATCCGGTTCTTCGCGCAGGGCCACAAATCGAGATCCGCTGGCCTCGTAAGAAAACTATTTTAAATCAATTGCTTTTTTCCTGGAGGTCATGATAAACCCTGTACTATAGTACTGCTACAGTTTTCAACGCTTCAAGCACCGCGATGCCACTGATTTTTAGTGATTAGATATAGCGTGGAGGGAGCTAACGCTTCAAGCGTCCATACTAGAAGGCTGATGTCAGTTCCTTCCCTAAATGTCTTTTTAGCAGGGTTTTCATGTTATTTCACAAAGTGGCTGGCAGGGAAGAGATTTTGAAGTACTATTACTGAGATACCAAAATTTGAATATATTTTTTTGTATGGTGAGTTGAAAGGGGAAATTTCCTAACTCTGCTCTGTATAAGCTCCAGGAGAGGTCAGAATTTCCTGAGGTTGACAGTGAAATGCATGAGAGTTTGTCTGTATTGAAAAACTGTGCTGCATATGCATATCAGTCCTAGATTCTCACTGATACAGTAAGCAAAGATTACAATTTTTGACTGGTGGCGAGGTAGCGAAAGTCAGTCGAGTGTACCCCTGACGCTGATTCCTCCGGTGGAGGAAGGCTCCTAGGCTTCACCCATCACTGGGAGGATGTCACGACTGACTGCTGGGTCCTTGCCATCATTTGTCAGGGGTATCATCTCAACTTGTCAGCTCACAGAGACCTCTCCCCCATGTCCATTGTGGGGTTCATTCACCCAGCAGGTCATACTTCAAATGGAACTCTCCACCTTCCTTGTAGCGGGCGTGATAGAGCCGGTCCCTCATCCCCAGCCGGGCCGAGGGTTCTATTCGAGGTATTTCCTTATTCTGAAAAGGAATGGCGGCTTGTGCCCCACCCTCAACCTCAGGGCGTTGAACAGGTTTTTCTCAAGAGAAAAGTTCAAGATGATCTTTCTGGGTACGCTCATTCCCCTCAAGAGAAGACTGGCTTTGCTCCCTTGACCTCAAGGAGGCATAAACACACACAGCCATTTTAGCTGACCACAGACAGTATCTCTGCTTTGTGGTAGGAACGCCCATTACCAGTACAAGGTGCTGCCTTTCAGGTTTGCTTCAGTCCCCTGCGTTTTCACCAAATGTCTGAGATCGGGCTGTGCATGTTTTCCCGTACCTAGACAACTGGTTGGTCAAGAGCGATTCCCACACCGGGGCCTTGAGTGCTCTAGCTGTGACAGTGCAGACGCTACAGACCTTGGTTTTATCAACTACCCCAAGTCGCTCCTCTACGCGTCTCCTCAGCTGGACCTCATAGGGGCTAAGCTGGACACTGTGTAGGCAAAAGCGTTCTTGCCCCAGGATTGGGCTCTTGCCCTCGCCTCGCTGGCTACCCTTGTCTGCAGTAGCCGGCATGTATCCGCCTACCTTCTGCTTCGACTGCTAGGCCACATGGCAGCTTCTGTCCATGTTAGCCTCTTGTCCACCTGTGCATGTGGAGGGCTCAATGGACCTTGCAATCACAATGGCGACAGGCCTCCCACAACCTTGACTCAGGTCACAGACACGGACCCTCTGTGCATGTCTGTCCTGGTGGGAAGACCTCTCCAACTTGGAGGGAGGACTTCCCTTCCAAACTGCTCTACCTCAGGTGATCCTCTCCTCAGGGCTGGAGAGCCCATGTGGACGGCATCCACACGCAAGGTCTCTGGACCGCCTCCGAAGCCCACTCTCAAACTTCCTGGAGCTTCGGGCGATCCGTTATGCTTTGTGGCGTTCAGGGACCAGTTGTCGCACAAGGAAGTCCTGATTCGGATGGACAACCAGGTAGCGAAGTGGTATATCAACAAACAGGGGAGGCACAGGCTCGTTCCTCCTCTGTCACAAGGTGGACATGTCTGAATCCTGGGCCCTGTCACATGGGATGTTCATGCTAGCGACATAACTGCTAGGACATCTGAATGTGCTGGCGGACCACTTAAGTTGCTCCTTCCAGCCACACAAGTGGTCCCTCAACCTGGAGGTGGCTGCTGAGCTATTTCACCGGTGGAGTACGCTGGATGTGGACCTCTATGCCTCACCAAACAACTATAAGGTGAGCAAATTTTGCTCAAGTGGTCAGGGGTCGGACATCTAACCTGCGATGCCTTCTCCCTCTACTGGGGAAGGGGGCCTCCTGTATGCGTACCCTCCTCTATCGCTACTCTTGAGGACACTGCTGAAGCTTCAGCAGGACAGAGGGGCCATGATCCTCGTGGCGTCCTTTTGGCCTAGACAGTTTCCACTCCTACAAGACATGTCGATTTGGGCCCCCATCAGGCTGAGGACGGTGCCCAATCTGATCACGCAGAATTAGGGCGCCCTGCGCCATCCCAATCTCCGGTCATTGACCCTGATGGCATGGATGTTGAATGCGTAGTCCTTCAGCCCTTGGCTCTTTCGGACTGTTTCCCAGGTGCCTAGTGCCTTCTAGGAAGCCTTCCACCAGGAAGTCCTACAACTTAAAGTGGAAAATGTTTTCCATCTGGTGTGCGGGGCATGGCTTAGGATCTTTCTCATGTCCCCTTTCCTCAGCTGTTGGACTACCTGTGGCACCTTTCAGAGTGTGGGTTCCAAACCAGCTCGGTCAGGGTTCACCTAAGCACTGTCAGTGCGTACCTTCAGCTTAAGCCCCCTCTTCAGCTTCCTGTTGCATCCTGGGACCTCAATATCATCCTGGCACAACTAATGTGCCCTCCTTTTGATCTGTTGCAGTCATGTGACCTGAAGTTCCTCACCTGGAATGTTATATTCCTGGTGGTGGTTGCTTCAGCTCGTAGAGTAAGTGAGCTTCAGGCCCTGGTTACATACCTGCCATACACGAGGTTCTTCCATGGTCGTGTGGTTTTGCATACACAACCTAAGTTCCTGCATAAGGTTATGACTGATTTCCACCTTAAATCAGTCCATTGTTTTACCCACCTTCTTTCCGAGGCCTCATTCCCATCTGGGGGAACGAGCTCTTCATACCTTGGACTGCAAGAGGGCCTTGACTTTCTATTTAGATTGCATAACTGGCCATAGTCAGTCCACTCAGCTCTTTGTGTTTTTCGATACCAATAGGCTAGGAGTGGCAGTGGGTAAACAGATGTTATCCAACTGGCTGGCGGATTGCATTGCCTTCTGCTATGCGCAAGCAGGTCTTCTGCTTGCCGGCAGAGTAAAGGCTAACTGTGTGGGCCATGGCAACATCTGTGGCTCATTTACGTGCAGTCCCCATTGTCTAAATTTGCCAGGCCGCAACCTGGAGTTCTCTTCACACGTTTGCAGCTCATTACTGCCTGGACAAGGATGGACTTCAGGACAGTGCCTTTGGCCAATCAGTCCCATGCAATCTTTTCCAGACCTGAACCCCCAACTCTTCCTCTTCGTGCCTCTTGTGGAAACCAGAGAGTCCCCGGCTGACCTGCAGCACTGCAGTTGTTGTTGTGCCCGTTGGCACTGTGTTCGGTCGCTGTGGTTGCTCCTGCTGTGGGACAGTCTGGAGCTTGGTATTCACCCACTTGTGAGGACTACCATCCTGCATGTCCTAGGAGAAAACGAGTTGCTTACCTCATTTAAAATCAAAGAAAATTTTTTTCACTCAGCACATAGTTAAGCTCTGGAAATCATTGCCAGAGGATGTGGTTACAGCAGTTAGTGTAACTGGGTTTAAAACAGGTTTGGATAAGTTCCTAGAGGTTAAATCCATAAACTGCTATGACGATAATTAATAAGCAATAGTAGCTTATGATCTATCAAATGTTTAGGTACTTGCCAGGTACTTGTGACTTGGATTGGCCACTGTTGGAAACAGGATACTGGGCTTAATGGACCGTTGGTCAGACCCAGTATGGCATATTTTATGTTCTTATGTTCTAATACATTTGGAGACTGGTCTAGATTAGTGGATTATCAAATACCAATGTTTGAAATTTAATAAAAACAGATTTCAGAATTCAGTTGACCATTAAATTGTAATAGTGCAATCAATATCTAGGTCGCCACTACATGACAGCAGTTTGTGTTTTGTTTTGGTTGTTCTTATGTGCCTATTTCCTTTTGTTTAATTGTTCTATTAAATTGATATCTGAGTTGTTTTTGGTTTTTTTTTTATAAGATGTACATTGCCTTGGGAGGTTTATTGTAATCTGCAAGGCGTTTCATACATGTAACTAAATATATAAAAAGCAAATCTTATAAAAATTTATGAATCACTTTCCCAGCTTTTATAATAAAATCTTTCAAACCAATGTACAAATTTACAAACAAAATACAATATATTCATAAACACATAAATCAAATTTCTAAAATGCATTTTAATAAACTCACCAACCATTCCAAATCTATCCAACACCAGGAATAAATGTTCCCACTCTATGCAATCAAAATCTTTTTCCACATCAAAACTAATCAAGGATGGTATATTTAACCTATGTCTTCTCTCTAGAGCTGCTGAAATTGCTCTAATGTAATAACTGGATAACACTGTCTAACAAAACCAACTTGATTTTCCAAAACTGAGGGTAGTTTGTGGGTCTGTTTATCATGGCTAACAATTTAACATCAAAATTGATAAGTAAAGTTAATTGGTAGAATTCTGGCTGCCTTGGGTTTTTTCCCCACCTTGGGTATTACTATAATCTTAGCAGTATTAGACTTGTAAGGAAAAAAAACTTTCTTTATCAACTGCATATACGGTAGATATATACACACACATGTACGTGTGAAGGGTATTTACAAGTTGGCTCAAAGCCCCCATTTTGTTTCTCTTCACATCGCTGAAAGGAGTAAGCCCCCACATACATGCACACACTGGCACAGACAGGCAGATACCCATACTCAGAGAAACAGATACCCATACAGACATCCCACACCCAGACTGACAGAGCAGATAGATACCAGATAGATACAAAGACCGTATACACACACCCAAACTCAGACAGATACCCCCACACACAGACACCCCAGAGTGAGACACAAACCCAACACCCAAATAGGCACAGAGGCGAACATACCACACTTAGAAAAACACAAATACACACCACTTTCAGCCAGAGGACAGACTGGCAGAGACATAAACACAACACACTCTTAACAGGTAGACGCACCACTCCTGGGCACACAGGCAGACAGACCACATCACATACAGTTGCAGACCACATATACAGACTAAAGTACATCAGACAAACAGGGACACATACTCCACATCTCACCCAGGCACACAAATCATACACCACAATATTAAAGGCTGGAACATTTTTCTAAAAACTTAAGTGCCAGCCAACATTTTTTAGTAGCTGAGAAAAATTCCATCCCATTCTATCCAATTTTTTGCTTATTTTCTGTTTTCTCTCATTTTTCCTATTTTTGTATTTTTCTTAGTTTACTCATCTTTATTTTCTCATGTTTTGATTTGCTTATTTAACTTTTATACACTTTTGCCTTTATTTTTCCTTCCCACCACTCCACTTCCTCATTCTCTCTGACCTCTTTGCTTATTTGCCTCCCTATTTCACTACTTTTTTCCCCCAGTGAGCAACATCTGTGATCTCTCTGCCTAGGTAGGGACCCGGCAACAACAGGAATTCCTCCTGGGCTGTGGCCCAAGGGTGGTAGTTCTTACTGGGTTTTGGAACACTGCAGTAGCTGTTCTCCTGTCTAGTTCTGCCACAGAGTAAACAGCTCCCCAAGTGGACCAGTCACAGTAGAAGCAGCTCCTGTCTCTGGCCCACCAAAAGAGAAGCATGAATAAGCTATGGCATGCTTAAAATGTCACTTATGTTCTGCAACTCCCTTCCTCTTGAGTTTGCAGTTCCTCCACAGCACTAAGACTCTGCAGCAGAGGTAGCGAACTCCGGTCCTCAAGAATATTCATTGTAGATGTCCTGAAAGCCTGGCCTGTTTGTAGCTCTACAGCATAGCCATTTTTTCTTCCCTGATTGGGCAGACAGTGTGCCCCTCATTTAGGATTATTCAAGCACACTTGAGAGCCACTCACCACTGGTCTAGAAGAATGATAAGAAATTCTTACCTGTCAATTTCCTTTCCTTGAATCTTGCTAGACAAGTCCAGTACCCAGTGGCTGCCCTGGGTGTTTCCATTTATTGAAAGCTCAGTTTTTGCAGAAATTTCTGCATTATTCCCTATGGGGAGAACCTGAGATTTTTCATATCTTAATGTTTGTCTTTTGTGTCAATATATTTCCAGCCTTTCATTTACATTTCCAGGGGTTATTTGGGATCAGAATTTATCCTGGGGGGGATTCCCTCCTGTTTCTTGGATATTTAATGATGGTTTCCTAGGGGCAATTTTGTGCTTCCATTGCTTTGATGTAAGGATACTGAACATAAGAACTAAGAACATAAGAAATTACCATGCTGGGTCAGACCAAGGGTCCATCAAGCCCAGCATCCTGTTTCCAGCAGAGGCCGAACCTGGCAATTACCCAAACACCAAGAAGATCCTATGCTACTGATGCAATTAATAGCGATGGCTATTCCCTAAGTCAGAGCTTTCCAAACTGTGTGTCGCGACACATTAGTGTGTTGCCTGCAGGGTGAAGGTGTGTCGCCCGGTCCACATAGCAGCAGGGCTGGCAGAAGCAGGGAACTACAGCAGGAAGATCGCCGGGGCCATGGTGGAGCTTACCTCACCACGGCCTGAAGAAAAGTGTCATGTTCACTCCTCCTCCTTCCTGCCTGCGCAGCCCCGGAAGAAAAACGTTGCTGGAGCTGTGTGGGCAGGAAGGAGGAGGAAAATCTGCCATGTACAGAAGAGCTGTGTTAATGGGCCGCCGCATATCCCACGTTGCGGTGGCCTGAGAAAAGGAGGAAACCCGGTAGTAGGGCCGCTGTGAGAATGAGAACCTGATTGTGTGTTTGAGGGAAGAAGACAGATGGAGAGAAAAGAAATAGAAAAAAAAAAGACCCTGAATAATTTTGTATCGTCCGCAAATTTGATAACCTCACTCGTTGTCATTTAGATATATATATATATATATATATATATATATATAAACAGAGTAGGATTAAATGGTCAATTTATATATATATATATAAATTGACCATTTAATCCTACTCTGTTTCCTGTCTTTTAACCAGTTTGTAATCCACGAAAGAACATCGCCTCCTATCCCATGACTTTTTAGTTTTCTTAAAGTCCCTCATGAGAGGCTTCTGTCAAACACCTTCTGAAAATCCAAATACACTTCATCTACCGGTTCACCTTTATCCACATGTTTATTAACCCCTTCAAAAAAATGAAGCAGATTTGTTAGGCAAGACTTCCCTTGGCTAAATCCATGTTGACTGTGTTCCATTAAACCATGTCTTTCTATATGCTCTACAATTTTGATCTTGAGAATAGTTTCCACTATTTTTCCCAGCACTGAAGTCAGGCTCACTGTTCTATAGGTACCCAGATCACCCCTAGAGCCCTTTTTAAATATTGGGGTTACATTGGCCACCCTCCAGCCTTCAGGTACAATGGATGATTTTAATGATAGGTTACAAATTTTAACTAATAGATCAGAAATTTCATTTTCCTGGCATGTAGCCAGATGGACTCAAAACGAATGGGTATAGTATCCGCGTGCTAGCAGTTGGAGACGGATCTGACGTCAGCACGGGTGTATATATACCCCCACAGGAAGCGTAGCAACTTAGTAATTTCCGTCTCCAAAGCAGTTTGGAGAGCCTGCACGCTCGCTGAGCGTGTTTTCCAAATCTACTTTCTATTTTCTACATTCTACTTTCTTTCAACTACAACTTCTACTACATCGAGCCCCGCACTCCTGCGGTGATACCCTAAGGTCCCTCCCCCAGTAGAGTTTCCCGGGTGATTTCCGTGATCCCCCGGAGGTTTAAGTCCTCGGTCCGGTGGCCGAATTGCAGCAGGGACATAGCCCCAGGGTGAGGTTCGGGTGAGGCATGGACGAGGCAGCGGGTGCATATCCTCAAACGTGGCGGTGAAGGTACTTGCCCTCTCCCCCCGCAGCCGGAGACCGCCCGGGTTCCAGCTGGGAAGCGCCGAGGATCAGGTAGGGCGTACATCTCTTATTTCTGGTCTCCGAGGAACAGAGGATCGGCGGCGTGGCACGCCGTGGAGGGCGCCATTTTGTGGGCCTTGTTCAGGTATTGAGCGCCCGTAATAGGCGCAGCTCTATGACTAAGCACATATTATATTCCTCATTGTGCGTATATTGCCTTATTGCTGAGAGCATATTGCATACCACTGAGCGTGTATTGCTAACCGCCTATTGCTGAGAGCATATTGAATGCCATTGAGCGTGTATTGCTAACCGCCTATTGCTGAGAGCATATTGAATGCCATTGAGCGTGTATTGCTAACCGCATGTTGCTGAGAGCCTATTGAATACCATTGAGCGTGTATTGCTAACCGCATATTGTTGAGAGCCTATTGAATGCCATTGAGCGTGTATTGCTAACCGCTTATTGCTGAGAGCCTATTGAAAGCCATTGAGCGTGTATTACTAACCGCATATTGCTGAGAGCCTATTGAAAACCATTGAGCGTGTATTGCTAACCGCATATTGCTGAGAGCATAGTGCTTATCATTGTGCGTATATTGTGAGCCGCATAGGGCTCGGCGCCTGTGGGCAATATTGCTGCCGCATATTCAGCGCCTGTTCTATTAAGCGTATATAGCTGCCGCATATTGTTATTATTGTTGAGCGCCTGTTGTATTAAGCGCCTATTGCTGCCGCATATTAACATTGTGCGCCTATTGTATTAAGCGCATATTGCTGCAGCATAGGGTTATTGTGCGCCTGTTCTCTTAAGCGTATATTGTGGCCGCTTTTCATTCAGCGCATACTTTTCAATGGAACAGAACGCCTCAGCGTCTTCAGCGGGGGCGCCGCCTGCCTCCGGCATTAAAGCCCTCGGCCTCTTCTCTGCATGCCAGCTTCGAGCCACGCACAGTGAAGAGCCAGACTCCCTATGTGCCCAATGTGAGGAGGCCGTGGGACCCTTGGGCCAGGACCAGTCTCAGCCTCGATTTGCTGACAGTTCCCCAGGGGCTACCCCGGATTTAGCGGGCAGTCTCGACCAATCGGGAATCCCGGGGGATCTTGTACCCCGGCGATTAGAGCCTGCTTCAATTTCCTGGGTGGATCTCTTTAAGGGGATTCATGCCTTTGTACAGATGCAAACGGCTTCCCGTCCAGGCCCTGCTGTTCCCACTGTTCCTGCTGTTCCTGCGGTTTCCGCGGTTCCTGCAGTGGCGGCTGCTGTGGCGGCTCCTGCGGATCCTGTTCCTGGACCCTCACGCCCTTATCGTGAGCGGGACCTCCCGCCGCTGGACAGTCCAGATCAGTCAGACCAGGAGTTTTCACCGGACGAGTCCGAACTCCCGGACGAGGGGGAACTTCCCCCAGGGATTGAGCCATATAGAACCATGAGGCGGTTCTTCCCTAAGGAGGATCTCTCCGACCTGGTGTCTCAGTGTCTGGCGGAGTTGGATATTACAGGTCCCAGTGCTGCGGTACCCTTGGCGCAGAACCCCCTGCTTGAAGGTCTTCGTCCTACAGCCCGCCATTTTCCATTCTTGCAAGCAGCACGACAACTGATAGATTTAGAATGGGCGGCACCAGCGGCTTCCTTCAAAGGGGGCCGGGCCCTGACGGGCATGTACCCATTGGCACCGGCTATCCAGGACCTGCTGGCGTGCCCTCAGGTGGACGCCTTGATTAGCGCTGTGGTCAAGCGCACTACTATTCCAGTTGAAGGGGAGACGGCCCTCAAGGAGCCTCATGACCGGCGACTGGACGCCATTCTGAAACAGACTTTTGAGGTGGCAGCTCTCTCTTTGCGGATTGCAACCTGCTGCACAGTAGTGACGCGTGCCTGCTTGTCACAGGTCAGGAACAACGCTCCTGCAGCAGACATGGAGTCCGCTCTCTCGTTCCTCACGGATGCTGCATCAGACCTAGTCCGAACAACAGCCAAGGGGATCTCATCCTCCTAAGCTGCCAGGAGGCAGCTCTGGATCCGGAAATGGTCAGCTGATGCGCCTTCCAAGACACGCCTCACCAGATTGCCCTTTAAGGGCTCTTTCCTATTTGGCAACGACCTTGATAAACTGGCCAGTACATGGGGCGCCTCTCCAGTGCCTAGACTGCCGGAAGATCGGTTCCGAACCAGCGCGCCTTTCCAAGGCCCTCCAGGGGCAGGAGTTCACAGCGCTTCATTCCTTACAGGAGTCGCTACCAGGCGCCGCGTCCTCAGGCCAGGAATCAGTCCTTTCGGACCAAGCAGTGCAAGAGGGGAGCAGGCCCGGGCTCAGGTCCCGGCCGCGCCTCACAATGAGAATCCGCCGATTCATCTGGGGGGACGGAGCCATAGGGGGCAGGTTAACCCTCTTCTACCCCAGATGGGTCGAGATTACGTCGGACCAGTGGGTCCTCGCCATCATCCGAGAGGGGTATTATCTGGACTTTCATCATCTCCCTCCGGACAAGTTTGTGGAATCTTCATGTCCCATACACAAGAAGGCGGCATTGGAAGCTACCTTGGCGAGGCTCCTGTCCTTGAAAGCCATCATCCCAGTACCTGTCTGGGAAGTGAATTCTGGACACTATTCCATTTATTTCATGGTACCCAAGAAGGGGGGCACATTTCGGCCCGTATTGGACCTCAAGTCAGTCAATCGATACTTAAGGGTCCCGAGGTTTCGCATGGAAACTCTGCGCTCTGTCAAGACCGCAGTACAGCCAGGAGAATTCCTCACGGCATTAGACTTGTCAGAAGCCTACCTGCATATCCCGATCCATCCGGATCATCAGTGCTACCTACGCTTCAAGGTTCTGGGTCACCACTTCCAATTCCGGGCTCTGCCCTTCGGATTGGCCACGTCACCGCGGACCTTCACCAAGGTGGTTGTCGTGGTAGCAGCGGCTCTCAGACGGGAAGGAATTCAGGTCCATCCCTACCTAGACGATTGGCTGATCAGGGCGAAATCACGAGAGGAGAGCCATCGGACAACCGACAGAGTGATCGCCCTTCTGGAAAGCTTGGGCTGGGTGATCAACCTCAGCAAGAGTTGCCTTCAGCCTTCCCAGTCACTGGAATACCTGGGAGTACAGTTCGACACCCAGGCAGACACAGTCAGTCTCACTACCAAGAGAAGGTTGAAACTTCAGACGCGTATCCAGTACTTGATGGGCACCAGTTGGCCCGTAGCTTGGGATTATCTGCAGGTTCTCGGTCTCATGGCATCCACCCTGGAAGTGGTACCTTGGGCAAGGGCCCATATGAGACCTCTACAACACTCCCTGCTCTCTCACTGGAGTCCCCGTCTACGGAACTATTCCACGCACCTACCTCTGCCTGCCAGAGTACGGACCCAGTTACGGTGGTGGTTGCAGTCCAACCACATGAGCAGAGGGTCGAAGATGTCCTCCCCCAAGTGGACTCTGCTCACCACAGATGCCAGCCTGAGCGGCTGGGGTGCACACTGCGAAGACCTCACCGCACAAGGGCGGTGGAACAGAGAAGAGTCCGCATGGAACATCAACCGTCTAGAGGCTCGAGCAGTCCGATTGGCATGCCTTCGATTTGTTCACAGACTGAAGAACAGAGCAGTCAGAGTGATGTCCGACAACGCCACCACGGTGGCATACATCAACCGTCAGGGCGGAACCAGAAGTCGACAAGTATCTCTGGAGATCGCCCCACTGATGGCTTGGGCAGAGGCAAATCTTCAGGACATCTCCGCCGTCCACATTGCCGGGAAGGACAACACCACGGCAGACTTCCTCAGCAGAGAACGCCTAAATCCGGGAGAGTGGCAGCTGTCACCCACAGCCTTCCAGATGATTGTGAATCACTGGGGGATTCCGGACATGGATTTACTGGTGGACAAGTCCAATGCTCAAGTACCCAGATACTTCAGCCGCAAGCGCGATCCGTTCTCCCACAGAATCGATGCCCTGGTGCAGCCATGGCCTCCAGGGACTCTGCTATACGCCTTTCCTCCGTGGCCTCTGCTGGGCGCCATCATCCACAAGATTCAGAAACACCGGGGCTTAGTTCTAGTGGCACCTGGTACGCGGACATGAGAAGACTACTGGCAGGGGAGCCCCTTCCCCTGCCTCCTCTCTGGGACCTTCTGCGTCAAGGTCCCATCCTCCACGAGGATCCAGCTCAATTCTCTCTTACGGTCTGGCCATTGAGAGGGCTAGACTGAAGAAAAGAGGTTACTCGGAGCCCGTGATAGATACACTCCTCCGAGCTCGCAAGTTTTCCACATCCCTCACCTATGTAAGGATCTGGAGAGTATTTGAAGCATGGTGCGATACTCATGGCTCCAATCCACATGCGACCACAATTCCTATTGTTCTGGATTTCCTGCAGGATGGGCTTCAGAAGGGTCTCTCCCTCAGCTCCATCAAAGTGCAAGTGGCTGCACTGTCTTGCTATGGTCCCAGGAGGTAGGGCAAGACCATTGCCACGCATCCAGATGTGTCTCGCTTCCTGAAAGGAGTTAAGCACATTCATCCGCCACTGACGTGGCTAGTGCCTTTGTAGAACCTCAACCTTGTTTTGGATTTCCTCGCGGGATCCACCTTCAGACCCCTTCGGGGCCTGTCTCTCCGTTCTTTAACCTTGAAGATGGTGTTCTTATTGGCAGTCTGTTCAGCACGCCGCGTCTCAGAGCTACAAGCACTGTCCTGCCGTGATCCCTTTCTGAGAATCACTCCAGAGGCTATCCATCTTCGCACGGTTCCCTCCTTTTTACCTAAAGTGGTCTCACAATTTCACCTTAATCAAACTATATCCTTGCCTACCACGGCGGGTTTGAAGAAATCTGAAGAAGGGCGTTTGCTACGCCATCTCGACATAGGCAGATTGCTGCCCAGATATCTGGACATGACAGAGGACGTACGAAAGACAGACCATCTGTTCGTCCTGCACAGCGGGAAACGACAGGGGGAAGCGGCCTCTCGGGCCACCATCGCCCGCTGGATTAAAGAAGTTATCAGAGCAGCTTACGTGGAGGCCGGGAAGTCTCCACCTCTACAGGTCAAGGCTCATTCTACCAGAGCACAAGCGGCATCTTGGGCAGAATCCAGGATGCTGTCACCTGCAGAAATCTGTAAAGCGGTGACGTGGTCCTCCCTCCATACCTTCTCCAGGTTCTACCGTCTGGATGTCCAGGCTAGGGAGGACTCGGCATTTGCGAGGGTGGTACTACATGGTCCTCAGGCAGCCTCCCGCCCAGGCTTTTGTACATCCCATTCGTTCTGAGTCCATCTGGCTACACGCCAGGAAATGTTGAGATTACTTACCTGATAATCTCCTTTTCCTTAGTGTAGACAAATGGACTCAGCATCCCGCCCAGCTGCCTGTGTACATGGGTTTCACCGATTCAAGGTAAGCCATGTCATCTGTTTCCATAAGAGCGTACACTCTACCAGGTGTCAACGCCTTCCGGTTGGGAATGCTGGCGGTCTCCAGCCACTATCAATCGGTCAGGGGAATCCTGTTTCACTTTTCACTGAGCGTCAGTACACACATCCATAACAGCTTTTGCAAGGAAGATTACTAAGTTGCTACGCTTCCTGTGGGGGGTATATATACACCCGTGCTGACGTCAGATCCGTCTCCAACTGCTAGCACGCGGGTACTATACCCATTCGTTCTGAGTCCATCTGTCTACACTAAGGAAAAGGAGATTATCAGGTAAGTAATCTCAACATTTTTAGTTCCTTCAGTACCCTAGGATGCATACCATCTGGTCCAGGTGATTTGCTACTCTTTAGTTTGTCAATCTGGCCTACATCTTCCAGGTTCACAGTGATTTGGTTTAGTTCGTCTGACTCATCGCCCTTGTAAACCATCTCCGGAACTGGTATCACCCCAACATCCTAATTAGTAAACAAGGAAGCAAAGAATTAGTTTAGTCTTTCTACAATGGCATTATCTCCCTAAGATCCCCTTTAACCCCTCGGTCGTCTAACAGTCCAATCAACTCCCTCACAGGTTTCTTGCTTCGGATATATTTTAAAAAGGTTTTATGAGTTTTTGCCTCTATGGCCAACTTCATTTCAAATTCTTTTTTCGCCTGTCTTATCAATGTTTTACACATGTTTCTTCAGATGGATCCTTCTTCCAATTTTTGAAGGATGTTTTTTGGCTAAAATAGCCTCTTTCACCTCACCTTTTAACCATGACAGTAATTGTTTTACCTTCCTTCCACCTTTCTTAATGCGTGGAATACATCTAGACTGCGCCTCTAGGATTGTATTTTTAAACAATGTCCATGCCTGTTGAACACTTTTAACCTTTGCAGCTGCACCTTTCAGTTTTTTTCTAACTATTTTCCTCATTTTATCAGTTTCCCTTTTGAAAGTTTAGTGTTAGAGCTGTAGATTTACTTATTGTCCCCCTTCCAGTTATTAGTTTAAATTTGGTCGTGTTATGATCACTATTGCCACGTGGCCCCACCACTGTTACCTCTCTCACCAAATCTTGTGTTTCACTAAGAATTAAATTTAAAATAGCTCCCTCTCTTGTTGGTTCCTGAACCAATTGCTCCATGAAGCAGTCATTTATTACATCCAGGAACTTTGTCTCTGTCAAGTCCTGATGTTACATTTACCCAGTCAATATTGGGGTAATTGAAATCGTTAACAAGAAAAGGGGCCAAAAAATGTATTCTTCTAACAAAAGCCTAAATGATGGTGTCAGCAAGCCTGGTGAATGATTGAGAAGACCGGTTGGGTTCTTTGCAAAAACCACAACGACAGGCTTGCTGACACAGTCATTTAGCTTTTGTTAGAAGAATACATTTTTGGCCCCTTTTCTTGTTAAAGTTTATACTTGGATTGCCATTTGACTCCTTTTGGTAATTGAAATCTCCCATTATTGCACTGCCAAATTGGTTAGCTTCCCTGATTTCTCTTAGCATTTCATCATCTGTCTGACCATTTTGTCCAGGTGGACGGTAGTATACTCCTATCACTATACTCTTACCCAACACACATGGGATTTCTACCCATACAGATTCTACTGAGGATTTAGTCTCTTGTATGATCTTTATCCTGTTGGACTCTATACCCTCCCGGACATAAAGTGCCACACCCCCACCAACTTGATCTGCACTTAGGGCCTCTGGTCCACCCAGAGTTGAAATGAAGTTGGCCATAGAGGCAAAAACTCATAATAAAACCTTTTTAAAATATATCCGAAGCAAGAAACCTGTGAGGGAGTCGATTGGACTATTAGATGACCGAGAGGTTAAAGGGGCTCTTAGGGAAGATAATGCCATTGCAGAAAGACTAAACTAATTCTTTGCTTCCTTGTTTACTAATATATGATCATGCCATTAAAAGTTTGTTCTGTTTCCATGTGCTGGCAGGGAGGCATAAACCTGTATGTTTGGACTGGTCTAACAGGATTCAAGGAAAGAAAATTAACAGGTAGGGCTAAATTTCTCCAAATCTTCCAGTATTGCAACTGGAACAAACTATTAACATCTATTTTTCGCAAAAGCCTGAGGGTTACTTAAGTTTCAATTTAAATAGGTGGCATCAGGTTTGGTATAACCAAGATTTTAAAAAATTATTTCGGGTGTTAAAAATTGTAGTGATGTTGTGCAGCATTTTTAAAGCTTTTTTTTCTGGTTATGATATAAATGTACGGGTGCTTGTGTAGTAGCATAATAAGATTTGAGCAATTAGCTTTTTGGCATGATTGATAAAAGATTATTCTCTTGGGCACAAAATTGGAGAAATCCCTTTATAAATGAAAGCCTTACCCTTAAAGTAGCTAAGAAACTTTAGCTAATAGTACATGGCTTAAATTTGCACATCTTTCCAAATATACTATGGAGAAAATTTTTAAAAAGATTGTTAAAAAAAAAATCAAAACAACTTTAAAGTATGAGTCTAGTATTGTATAATCTCTGCATTACAAGTAAAGTTTGTATAGGTTCTGGAAGGTGTAAAAAGACATTGGCATATAATTGTCTAATCAATATGATAGGAAAGTTTTGAAAGCGAAAAAGGTTTGGTTTTTTTTTTACTTGGACTATTAAAGCAAAAAGTACTAGAGAAATTTCTGTAGTGAATATTTTGCTGGGGAGGATTTGCTGAAGAATAGTGTGGCTCTGATAACACCTGATTATGCCAAATTTGCTCAATTTTGTTTTCCTGAAGTTTTTAATTTGCAGCCCAGTATGGAGCTGCTGGTTGATCATTCCCCTGTACAATTATAGGATTTGAGGGATAAGTAACTAGTGGCCTTTGAGTCTTATTTTTATTTATATACTGCCAGTACCAAAGTCCTAGGCCAGTGCTTCTCAACCTTTTTTACTTCATGGCACACTCTCAAGTTTGTTTAATCCTCGTGGCACAACAAACCAAATTTTGTGCAGTTGTCACTTTTCACCCTCTTCCCCCCCCCCCCCCCCCCCCCCAATTCCCTTTTCCCACCAGCAGAAGGAAATTAGCACCTTTTACTTGTGTGCCTCATTCTGCCAGCTTCAGTTTGACATCTGAAATTGTGGAACCAGTGGGTCCTGCAAGAGTACAGGGCCACCCACATTTGAACATCAGATTGAAACTGGCAAAGGAGTTTCATACAAGTAAGAAGCACTGCTCTCCTTCTGCCAGTGGGATGGAAGGTAAAGTTACCAGAATTCTGGTGGATGAATCTGGGACACTTGTTCCCTCTAGTGCTAGTAGTGAGCGAGCAGTTTATTTTGGTGGTTGAGGGGAAAGCCTGGTGGACTGTCTCCATGGAAGATTGTACTAATCTAATATCAAAATATATCTAAGGGCATGTTATTTATGTTTTGTAAATACTAAATATTTTTGACCCCAATACAAAAAGCCTCTGTGCTGGTGGGTATGTTCTGAATTCAAGAGAATTAATTATATACCAGAATAAATCAAAATTAGCCAACAAAATCCAGTTATTCCCAACTTGTAAATTCTACCTGTGACATTTCCATTTGAACTAGGTCACAGGATATTCTCCTAGGACAAGCAGGATGGTAGTCCTCACATGAGTGACATCATTGAGTGGAGCCCGGTAGGAAAAACTTATGTCAAAGTTACTGGAACATATGGGGCCCATATCCTGAATAATTTAAAGACGCTTAACTGTTAGTTGGTTTGATATATACGTATTTCCATTTCTTATGCTTTATTTTGTCAGGTGGGGGATTCGGATGTCATTTTTGGATGGATTTCACAATTTGTACCATTTCTTTCAATGACATCCTTTTTCTTGTATGCTGTCTGAGATTTACTTGTCTACTTTTCTTGATGTATGCCTCAAAATTGTTCATAAATAGTTTTTAAAAAAAGGTTTCTCAAAGGCAAGCAGGATGGTAGTCCTTACACATGGGGGACATCATCCGATGGAGCCCAATACACTGCCAACCACGTGGGGTGCCTCTTCAGTCTCTTCCTTTCCGCAGCTGCCTCGCGGTCATGAGCTTGTGCTTCTTTTTCACAGTCTTCCATAAATTTTGCTGTTTTTTCTCTTAACGTCATGTAGGCTCCCTCTTATTTTTTGCCAGTTCCGTTCTCTGCTACCGCAAATTTTCGCGGTCGAATGCAGACTGTTTCATTTCCCGGTGTCTGCCAACCATCGGCGCACTATATAATTTTTCTGATGGCATCGACCAGCTTTTGCCGTTGTCCCCGGACTATGTCCATCACGGATGCCCCACGAGGTCTGCATCCTCTACCTGGGGGCATCCTACGATGTTCGCAGTTGTGATCTCTGTGCCCAGATGATCCCTAAGGGCTGTTGGGCACGTCTTGACAAGATGGAAAAATTATTTGGCTCCATCAGATCGGATCTGTCATCTGCTTCAGGGGCCTCCACCCCACTCGGAAAGGAAGTTCCAACTTTGACCCCATTGGGGTTGCCCCCTCAACAGTTCCCCAAGCACGAGACTTGAGCTGGGGACCAACCACGGTCTTTGTCGTCCCCTTCCCAGTCTGGTTCCTTGCCGTCTCCCTCTGTTCCGGGAAAAGACTCTGGGGATCATTGTGAGCGATCAAAGAAACACAGACATTGGTCATTGTTCTCTAAGCCAGAGCATGGACAGGCATCTGCATCGGTGCCTCCCTGAAGCGGTCTCAGGCAGAGGAAGTGATTCCTTCCGACCCCCCCCCCCCCCCCCCGAAACCTCCAGGCGCCCTCCACCAGCACCTGTGGAGGTCTTGGTTCCCCGGAGGATGTCCTGATTCTGCTGCCATCTCCTCAAGCTGTTTTGTCCTTGGCTGCCTTTGATGAGGAGTTGGAGAGGCACGTGTGGTTGGCGGTCAGCCGGGCTCTGAGGTCGCAGTGGCACCAGGCCACGCAGGGCCTTCAGGATCGCATCAGAGTATCCCTGTCCCTCCAGGTCTCTTTATCCTGGTGGCGGGTACTCTCAGATTTGGAACAGGGAATTTCCTTCTAAAGTACCCCTACCCAAATTCTTAGTCACGGATGCATCCATCCTGGGGTGGGGAGCTCATGAAGAAGGGCTCTGCACTCAGGGCCTCTGGTCCGCCCAGAAAGCACGTTGTCTAATCAATTTCCTGGGGCTCCGGGCGATCAGGTACGCGCTGTGGGCCTTCAGATTGACTATCCGACAAAATTGTCCCTGCTTGTTAACATACCACATAGCTATGTGGTATGTCAACAAGCAGGGAGGCATGGGATTGTACCTCCTGTGTCAGGAAGCAGTCCAGATCTGGATCTGGGCCCTGTCCCACGGGATGGTGCTCAGGTCATGTATCTGGCCAGAAGAGAGAACATGATAGCGGACAGACTGAGTTGTGCCTTTAGATCCCACGGGTAGTCTCTGGACCAGGGTATAGCGAATTGGATCTTCTGCCTCTGGGGGAGCCTAGATGTGGATCTGTTCTTGTCCCTCTGCAACAGAAAGATGACTCAGTTCTCTCTGTACATGACAGACGGCAAACCAGCCTCGGACACCTTTGCCCACTATCTGGGCAAGGGTCTTCTATACACGTATCCTCTTGAAGCTTCATGAGGATAGAGGCCGAGACAGGTCTGGTTTCCCATCCTTTGGGAGTTGTCCTTTCGGAAACCGATCGGTCTGGGGACTTCCCCAGAGTTCATCACACAAGACCAAGGCAAGTTGTGGCTTCCCAACCTCCAGGCTCTATTGCTCACAGCCTGGATGTTGAGAGGTTAATTCTGCAACCGCTCGATCTGAGTCCTTTCTCCCTTCTTCTCCCTCAGTCCCTCCTAGTTTTCACCCCTTTTTCCTCATACTCTACTCTCTCTCTCTCTCTCCCTTCTTATCCCCTCCCCTGATATGCCCCAGCTTGACCTCACAATTCCTTTGCTGCCCCCAGAAGGCAGGAGCAGCAATTCATAATATTGTCAGCACCCTGTGCCCCTCCTCCAGCATTCACCACTTTTTTGCCCTGCCCCACCCAAGCATTGACCCACTTCTCCCCTCACCCCCTTTCAACATTTACCCCTTCCCTTCTCACAAATGATTTTTGCTTGACTGGAGCTAATGGTGGCTCCCTACTCTGCTCGTCAGCTGGGTCTCAGGTCTGTGTGACTCAGACATCTAGGCCCTGGGGCCCTGACTCTCCCAAGTGAGAAGAATTCTGTACTCTAGGAAGCAGATAGGAGTAGGGAGTGGACAAATGGGGAGGGGCTAGAACAGGGAGCAGAGGCTCTTCTCTGCCATTCACTGCTGCAGTACTGGCTCCCTGCCCCTACCCCTCTCTTCCAGTTGTTCTCAGTGCTATGGAGATGGGGCAGAGAACAATACCAAAGCAAAAAAGAGATGACAAACTTAAACAAATGAAAGATGCTAAGAAGGTAGTTAATAAGAATTTAAACAAAATGTAAACACATATATTCCCAGCTTTGCTTTAAATTTTGTTTGCAATGAACAGCAAAGCTGCAGACTGAAACAATATAACTGATTTGTCCTGCTGAACAGTTCTTGATGAGCTGCAACCAAATATTTTTTGGTAATTTTCAGATCTCTGATGCTGTGGCACAGTTAACAAATGCGGACTACTCCCCATTTACCAATTTTTTCAAAGTCCTTTTGATCATATTTTTATGTATTATTAGAAATAAACATTTAAAACTTGTATCTTTCTTACAGGTTGCTGATGAAATTGTGTCAGATTCACCCAGGAATGCTGCAGGGAGAGGAATGGAGTTAGATGATATTATTGGGTTGCTGGCTTCTAATCCTTTCTTAACAAGGAAGCAAATCCCAAGGACGCCGGAAAATTTAAGTACGTCTTGTAATCATACCTAAGTAAGAGATTTAGGACAGCTCATTGTATAGGAAACAATCATAGGAGTTGATTTGTATTATCGTGCAATTACAATATAATAATTCAATGCACTTTAGTAAATAATCCCCATTTGTTGTAATGTAAGTTTATCTTAAAATTATCAACCAAGGATGTGCAGCCAACATTTTTTTTTTGTTTGTTTTGTTAATTTTTAGTACACATTATTTTGATTTACTGCCCACTAACTGAAATGAGCCGTGCCAATATCACATTGAGGTCCCCAGGACACAACAGGAGGCCGGAGGTGGGGGGGTCTTCAGTTGAAACAGACCCCACATAAAGCGCCCCACTATAGGCTGAACAGAGCTGGGCATACCAGCAATACCCTGATGGTAAGTACACTCAGGTGTACTTTGACCAAGGTGGTTTTTAATTCAGCCTCTGAGAGGTGCCACAGATAGTCCAATAACTTCGGAGTGGTACAGGAGAAGGGATTGAAGCCATGCCCCTCGCACCAAATGGAGACGACCTCCATTTTAGCCGGGAAGACTTCCTGGTTGAAGGCTTCCTGGAAGTTACTAACACCTGAGATACATTGTCAGAGACGTCCAGGGGCCGTAGGACTAAGCACTCAACATCCAGGCCATCAGTGCTAATGCTCTGAGGTTTGGATGGTGTACCCTGCCCGGATCCTGCGAGACCAGGTCAGGCGATGTCCCCAGGCGGATGGGCTCCTGACTTACAGGTCCTGAAGGAGTGGGAACCAGACCTGGTGGACCTGTATGGGGACAAGAGCGTCAAGATAGTCTTCATTACAGCGACAGAGGAGCATATGCATACAGGAGACCTTTGCCCCAATGTCGGGCAAAGGCGTCCAAGGCTAGAAGTCCGTCTGTCCTGAACAGGGAGCAGAATCTGCTCACCTTGCAATTGTAGGGGGAGGCACAGCGATCCACGTCCGGAGTTTCCCAATGGCAGAATATCCGGGCCACCATAGCTGGATCCAGCAACCACTCGTGGCGGGAATGCACAACTCAGACGATCCACTACCACATTGTCTGCTCCGGCTAGGTACATCGCCCTCAGGAGCATGCCCTGGGACAGAGCCCAGGACCAAATCTGCACCACCTCTTGACAGAGGAGGAACAAGCCAGTGCCTCCCTGCTTGTTGATGTACCACATTGCTACCTGCTTGTCCATCCAGATCAGGACTGCCTTGTGGGACAAGCAGTCTGAAAATACCCAAAAGGCAAAACGAATCACATAAAGCTCCAGGAAGTTGATCTGACAGAGATTTCTGAGCCATCCACCGATCCTGCTTGTGGAGGTAGTCCACATATGCCCCCCAACCGAGGGGGGATACATCAGTGGTGAATACCACCTGAGACAGGGCAGCCTGGAAAAGGACTCCCTGCTCCAGGTTGGATAGATTCTCCCACCAATACAGAGAGACTTGGAGAGGCGGTGTGATGTAGACACGCGCCTCGAGGTCCTGGAAAGCCTGCTGTCACTGCAACTGCAAGGTCCATTGCACCCTGCGCATGCACAGACGGGCCAGTGGGGTGAAATGGACATACGCAGCCATGTGATCCAAAAGATGAAGCAGCAGATGAGCAGAAACCTGTTGACAGCTGTGGTCCAAGCTCGCCAGTGAGGACAAGGCAAGCACCCAATTGCAGGACAGAAATGCCTTGGCCTGAACCGTGTCTAGTCTGGTACATATGAAGTCCAGATGGCGTGAGGGGCAGAGGTGGAACTTGGGGTAATTGATGACAAACCCTAGAGATTGCATCACCTGGATGGTCAAATGCAAGGAGCGAAGTGCCCCCTGCTGAGAGGCGCTTTTGACCAGCCAGTCGTCCAAGTAGGGAGAAGACATGCACCCCCCTGACGATGAAGGTGCTCTCCCACCACTGTCAGGCACTTGAAGACCCGAGGGGTTGATGCAAGGCTGAATTGTAATACCTGATACTGAAATTGATCCTTTCCCACCACAAAGCGAAGATACTTCCTGTGACCCAGGAAGATCGCAATGTGGGCATAGACATCTTTCAGGTCGAGGGAACAAAGCCAGTCTCCTCTTCTGAGTAGCGCGACCAGGGTGCCCAAAGAGACCGTCTTGAACTTCTCTCTTTGAAGGAATTTGTTCAAGGCTCTCAGATCGAGAATAGGGAGTAGGCCCCTAGTTCTCTTTGGTATTAAAAAATACAGAGAATAGAACCCTTGGCCCTGCTGGAGGGGTGGAACGGGTTCTAACGCTACTGCCATTAGAAGGACAGAGAACTCTGTTAAAAGTATTTCTGGAGGAGCGGACGAAACCCACGATGGACATGGGGGTAAGTCCGCAGAAATGTCCCTGAAATTCAGCCGGTGCCCTCTGCGAACTATTGTGAAAACCCACTGGTTTGACGTAACGAGGGGCCAGCGGTCAGCAAAAAGGCACAGCCTCCCCCCGACTGGAGGGCAGGAAGCAGAGGATACCGCAAACTGACTCATGCTTCCAGTCAAAACCCTGTGGCGGGGCCCAGCTGGGTGGCTGGCTGAAGCCTGGGAGTCCACTGCTGGCGGGATTGACCCCTGGAACCAGCACGGGGCATGCGAGCTTGTGAGGCCGGAAGATAATACTTCCTCGAGCCTTGTCGTGAGGATTTCATGGCTGGCAGGTCGGAAGCACTATCTGACAGCTGTTGAAGGGTCTCATGGTTGTACTTCAACTGGGCCACTGCGTCCCTGACCTTATCCCCAAAGTGATTCTCTCCTGTACAGGACAGGTCTCCCAGCTTTTCCTGGACTTCTGATTCTTGTGGCCTGGTTTGGCCTCTGTTGGAAACAGGATACTGGGCTTGATGGACCCTTGGTCTGATCCAGCATGGCAATTTCTTATGTTCTTAAAGCCAGGCCATCCTGCGGGCGCCAATGCCTGCTGCAGCTACCCTCGCCGCTGTTTCAAAAACATCGAAGGTGGACCTCACCTCGTGTTTTCCTGCCTCCAGACCTTGCTGAACTATCGCTGCGAACGTATCTTGCTGCTGTTGTGGCAGGCATTCTGACATCTCCTGGACCTGCTTCCACAGGCTCCGGCTGTACTGGGTCATATATATAATTGGTAGGAGGCGATATAGGCGATGAGCATAGCGCCCTGATGAATCACCTTCCTACCCAGGGCATCTAATGCCCTGTGATCCCGGCCCGGAGAGCCAGAGGTGTAGGTGTGGGAGCGCTTGGCTTTTTTTGAGAATGGACTCAACTACCACGGACTGGTGTGGGAGATGGCACCTCTCAAAACCCAAAGCCTGTTGGACCAGGTAGATGGCATCTTCCTTTCTGTTAACGGGAGGAACAGACCCAGGATGTTCCCAGATCCTAAGGAGGAGTTCCCTCTAGGACAAGCAGGATGGTAGTCCTCACAGATGGGTGACATCATCAGATGGAGCCTGGCACAGAAATGTTTTGTCAAAGTTTCTAGAAACTTTGGCACACTGAGCATGCCCAGCATGCCACTATCTGCGCGCTCTTGCGGGGTCCCTCTTCAGTCTTTTTTTCTGCAAAGTAATTGCCTTGCGGTGGTGGAGTCCTCTCTTTAGAGTTTAGTTAACCGGGTAAGTGTAGAACTGCCATTTAGCTGTCCTATAGTTAGCCAGATAAACTTATCCAGCTAAATATCATTGAATATCTCGACTAAGTTAGCCGAATAACGGCTGAATATAGAGCCCTAAATTTCTCCGTTGTCATTGCTGATATCCTGAAAACCTGACTGGCTGTGGGGTCCCCAGGATATTTTATTTATTTATTTATTTAACATTTTTTTATATACCGAAGTTCTGGTAACAATGTTACCAATCACTTCGGTTTACATAGAACTTAGAAATGATTTAACACGAATGTCTTACAGAGAACAGGGAAAATATGGAACTTGGATAACATTGAATTGAATAAATAATAACTTATACAATATATACAATTTTAACTAGCAGAATTCCTATAAATTAGGTTAATCATGTAACAAGTGGTTGAAGATTGACAGGAGGGAAATTCAGATTAATTCAAGGATTATTAAGCAATGTGGGATAAAGAGATCATTAACCAGGAAGGTAAAGTGATATAAAAGATCAGTTCAGGTGTAGGCTTGTGTGAAAAGCCAGGTTTTGAGTCTTTTTTTGAATGTGATGGGGCATTGTTCGAGCCTAAGGTCTGCGGGGAGAGAGTTCCATTGGTTAGGACCTGCTGTGGAGAAGGCTCTTTTGTTGGAAGATATTTTGAATGGAGGTATTTTTATCTAACCTTTATGTGCAGATCTCAGTGGACGGGAGGATGAGTGTAGTTGCAAAGGTATCCTGAGGTCAAGGTGTGATGTTTTGTAGATAGATTTATGGATGGTAGAGAGTGTTTTGTAGAGGATTTTATAGGGAGCCAATGGAGATTCTTTAGAATTGGCGTAATGTGGTCCCTTTTTTTGGCTTTAGTTAGAATCTTAGCGGTGGCATTTTGGAGCATTTGTAGAGGTTTGTAGAGGTTTTAGGGCAATAGCTGGGAGCCCAAGTAAAAGAGAATTGCAGTAATCAATTTTTGAGAATATGATTGCTTGCAAAACTGATCTAAAATCTTGGGGGTGGAGTAAGGGTCTGAGTCTTTTTGAAGAAGCATTCTTTCACGGTGTTATTGATGAAGCTTTTGAAATTCATTGGTCATCCATGAAGACTCATAGATTTCTGACCCGGGGAGATAGAGGGGGTGCTGCCTGAAGTTGAGTGTTGGAGAGTTGGTAGTTGCCATCTTGGGTGATTAGGAGGAATTCTGTTTTTTTGGCATTTAGAATTAGGCAGAGATCAGCAAGGAGATTGGAAATGGAGAGGAAGCATGAATTCCAAAAATGAAGGGTTTCTTGGAGAGATTTGGTAATTGGAATGAGGATTTGGACATCGTCCGCATATAGGTAGTGGATTAGATTTAGCTTAGAAAGTAGATTACAGAGAGGGAGCAAGTAAATGTTGAATAAGGTCAGAGATAAGGAGGATCCTTGGGGGACGCCTAGACTTGTACTAATCGGTTGGGATTCTTTGTTGTTGATCTTAACTTTATAGAATCTGTCTTGAAGAAAGGATTTAAACCAGTTGAAGGCGGTGTTTTTGATTCCAATCTCTGCTAGTCGGTCAAGGAGGATTTTGTGGTTGACGGTGTCAAATGCCGCTGATAGATCTAGGAGGATCAGTAGGCATGGTTGTTTTTTCTTGAGGTTGAATAGAATGTTGTCAGTTAGAGAAATTAGAAGTGATTCAGTGCTTCGGGATTTACGGAAGCCGAACTGCGTTGTGGCAAGGATGTTGTTGTCATCTAAGAATTCGCAGAGTTGATGATTGACTATTCTTTCAAGGATTTTAGCTATGAAAGGGTGATTGGCTATTGGCCGAAAGTTGGCTGGATTTTCCGGAGAGAGATTTGGCTTTTTTAGAAGAGGTTTCAGAATAGCGAGTTTGAGAGGGGTTGGTACTAAGCCCTGTATTAGAGAGGCATTGATGATTTGAGCAATTGGTTTAGCAATAGCTTTGGCACAGGCTATGAGAAGATTAGCAGGAATCGAATCAAGTGGGTGGGATGCAGGTTTAAGTTTTTTTAGTATGTTTTCAATCTCTAGCGAGGATGCAAGGTCGAAGTCTTCCAGACTTGAGGTCTGAGATGGAGTTGATACTGGGAGAATAGATTGGGAGGAAGGATTTTTGTGATCCCGAAGAGGATTCAGTAGGTTGGATATTTTCTCCATGAAGAAGGTTGCGAGTTCATCAGCTTTGTTTGCAGCTTTATCCTCCGGAATGACGGTTGGGGGTGGTTTGGTGAGGGATGAGACCAGGGAGAAAAGGGCTTTTGGGTCATAGATGAAGTGGTGGATTTTTCGTGAGTAGAAATCTCTTTTTGTCTGAAGGATGGATATCCTGTATTGGTGCATGCTGGTTTTGAAGGCTGAATTGTTTGCAGAAGTGGGGTTTTTTCGCCAAATGAGTTCTTTGTTTCTCAGTTCCCGCTTTAAGTGTCTGAGTTCTGGGGTATACCAAGGCTTTTTCTTTTCTTTATTAGAGTTGATGGATTTGGAGATGAGGGCATTTCTGATCTGCTACTTTTTTGGTGATAGTGGACCAGGATGCGAGGACAGCGTCAGCGTCTGATGTGTTGATGTGTTTTAGTTCCTCTGAAAGGTGGGTGATGAGGGTTTCATGGTTGCATAATTTTCTGAATTGAACCGATGTTTTCGTTGCGGTAAAAGGGCTTGGGAGGTGAATGGCTAACGATGTGTTGATTAACTTGTGATCAGACCATGGGATTGGCAAGCAGGTTGCTGGAGCCATGAGGGAGAAACCTTGATTAATAAAAATTAGATCGAGGGTATGTCCGGCTTTATGGGTGGGTTCGTTTATTAGCTGATGAAAGCCCATGAGGTTGAGAGTGTTGATGAGAATTTCCCAGTTGGGTGAACGGGAATGAGCATCAACGTGAAGGTTGAGATCTCGGAGCAGTATGGCTGGTGAGTCCGTGTTGATGTGTCTAGCAATATTTTCTATTAGAGGAGAGGGGTCTGTATCGAGACGGCCTGGAGGAGCGTAGATGAGGCCTAGTTGCAGGTGATGTGATTTGAAGACAGCGAATTCAAGAGAGGGGGAGGAGTTAGATGTAAGAAGAGATAAACCTAGAATTTCTTTGGAAGCTAATAACAGACCGCCTCCTCTTTTTTTGGGTCTGGGGATGGAAAAGATATCAAATGTTTGGAGGGGAAGTTGATTGATCAAGGCTGTATCCTCTGGTTTTAGCCAGGATTCAGTAATGGCACATAAATCTGGTTTCTCTTCTTCGAGATAGTCATGGAGTAGGTGGGTTTTTATTGATAGGGATTGAGTGTTCAATAGAGTAATTGAGAATAAAGTAAGACCAAGAAGTTGGTTTAGAGGAGAGAGCATGATTGGTAATAGCCTTTTTTGTCGAGCTTGTAGGTCAATAGGTGCGAATTGTTTATTAGGTATGAATCTCCTGCTTTTATATAAGATAGGAATAGTATTGAGTGTCATGTTTGTTGAAAAAATAAGATGGGTGGGAAGAGGGGAGAGGCGTAATGGAACTTGAATGTAGGGGTGCCGAGCTGTCAATCAGTCAGTTGGAGAGTTGAAACAGCAGTAGGCTCCTTGGGGCTGTAAGGAATGATGAAAGGTAAAAACAATGGTAGGTCTCTTTGATTTAGGGTGAGCCCTGCCTATTGTGGTTTTTTCCTGGTTTTTGCCTGGTTGTTTGTTTGATGTTGGATCTTGGCAATGGGGCTATGTAACACTCCGGTGTTGCTTCGACTGGGAGGTCTCGGTGAACCGCAATGTAGGAGGGTCCGAGGTGGAGAGAGGTTGAAGGAAGGTGAAGATTAAGGGACTAGAAAGAATGTAGAACAGACTGTAGACGAATGGGCTCTGCTCAGGGCTTTCTTCGGGGTTGCACGAAGGGGCGCACAAAGGGGCCAGCCCCTTTGGCGCGTGGCGCCTCAGAGGGCAGCGATTTAAAACCCCTGCAAGGCAAGCTCCAGTTGGAGGAGCTGGCTAGTGGGCGGGGTTATGCTGGTCACGGCGCGGTTTTTCAGATTTTTTCTCTTTTTTTGAATTTTTTCGTTTAGGCCGGCTCGGTCGCGCTATCGGCGTTGAGCTTGTCCGGGTGGGGAGCGTGAGTGAGTTTGGGAAGCTCTGGGTTAGCTTATTAAATACCAAGCAAACACTTGACTTAAACATCTGTTTATTTCTGATTATCTGGTATTATTTGAGTTAGGATGTGTTTAAGGTTATAATCATTGACTAGAAAAATGTAGTACTCTTGAGGATTTTTCATTTGTTAATATTCAAATAAATAAAAACTGGGGAATGATGCCCAGCCTTAATTTACAGGCTTTGCTTTCTATTTTTTTTCAAATCTTGTTATGCAATTTGTAGACACTGATTGGACACAATCTGACCTTTTTTTTTTTTTTTTTTTTTACCTCTCTCAAATGGTTTTATTTTAACAAAAATGCTCATCAGCCACCTGCTATTGTAATTATGTTTTTTAGACCAGGGAAAAATAATTGTGCTTCTCTTTATTCATAGACTTTGATGTTTATATTCAGACACAGTCCGAATAGCAAAGTTAGCCAGATTAACATATCCGGCTAACTTTGGAGGCATATTCAACAGTGCAGCCATACTATTGAATATTGCCGGCTATTTTAATTAGTTAGCCAGCTAACTATAGGATAGCCCTTTGACTCAGCCAGACAGCTTGCTTAAGTCATACGGCTAATTCTGTATATCCTCCTAGTTAAGCATCTGGATCGCCCCTGACGTGTCCAGCTAAATTCTAGCCACGTAACTTATTATTCGGCTAGAATTTAGCCGGATAAAGGCTGAATATAGCTGGGTAAGCTAATTAGATGGATAACTTCTGTTATCCGTCTAAATGTTTTTTTGAATATGGACCTCTTTGTGTTTAGAATCTTTGTGGAATGATGTTTTATCTGGTCCACTCTAATTCTTAGTTTCAGACATCAGAAGCTCATGGAGAAAGGCTATCCAGACTGAGGAACCTTCAGAAATGCAGGAACATGAAGCGAAAGAAGCAACAAAGGAGTCTCCAGTAGAAGTGCAGTCTGCATGTAGTAATCAGATAGATTTAAGCTTGGCCTGCTTTCTATCCACATCTCACATCATAGACCCTAGTGATTCTTTGGAAGGGAAGCCTTCATTAAGCTGGGTGATACCTGTGCCCTGTGAGCCAGGAAAAGCTGCTTACTCTAATGAACTGAAAGTATGTAACTCAGCTGCTAGACTGAAGAGCCATGAAGGGCAGCAAGAATGTGAAAGTGAGGGAACGGTTTATGACAATTATACTAAAGGAAATGAAATAGTGGGAGCTTTTGACTTGCCAGTTGTACATAAAAGCGCATCTGTCATTGACAGTCCAAAAGCAGATGTTAAAATGACTGATAGCATCCTGAAAACCTCTTTGGTGAGACACGCAAATAGCTCCCTCCATACAACTTTATCATGGGATTCGTCTCAGATGATAGGAACTGATGACTTGGACAGTCATGAAGTTATCCAGTTTAGTATCCAGCATGAGACCCTTCCAGAGGAAGTTGGTGACCTAAGTCTTAATAGCTCCAGGAGCCTAGACACTGATGATGAAGGAAAAGAGCAAAGTAAACATAGAGAGAATGAATGCAATTTCCTTGAAAATGCAGCTACAAAAATGCAAGTCTCTCCAAGACCCAGAGTGGATTTACAAGCTATTCGATATAGGTATGAAGCACTGAAAAGGACATTTAAAAATACAGTAAAAGATTATGAGGAAGGCATATATCAGTCTCCTGTCAGGAGATTTGTCAAGCAGAGATCAGAGTCAAGTTTGTCCCAGAAAGTGGATCTAGAAAGCAATAACATGTTCAGTCCTATAGATAAGATGTACACTCTGGATTTTGACTGTTTAAAGACTCCTTCTCGTTTGTCTATGGATGAAAGAAAACTTTCTCTTCCTCAGTTGATCTCATTTTCTCCTGTAGAAGAAGATTTGAGTTCAAAACATGACATTCTGCATAAGTTGGAATCTCCTGGTAAGTTTGTATGTAGATGACAAGAAACCTAAAATTTTACTTTACTGTATCTTTAACTCTTGGGTTCTTTCTGGACTTTCCTGGTTTTAATTCAACCATTCCTCCTTCTTCTTTTCTAGTTCACTAAATGCATTTTGTTTTCCAACTTTCATGAAAAATATGTAAAAATATTTTTCTGCTTTAAGTATTTTATTTTTATTAAAAATGTTTATATACGGCCTTTACAAGTAAGATTGATTAAAACGGTTTACAAAAAACATGAGAAATATAATTACAAATCATAAAAACAAAAATAGAAGAAAAATGTACATAAAAACTAGTTTAAAAAACAAGCATTATTTTACAAAAACAAGAGAAAAAAGTAGTGCCTGTGAATCTGTAGACAAGATTGAAATATACTATGGTTATTTATTCATTGTACCTGGTCGTTTAATGGAATATTGTATGCCATCTGGAAGAGGTATGTCTTTAATGATTTTTTAAATTGATTTCTGTTAGCAATTTGACAGTTTGGTATGGAATTCCAAAGAAATGGACCTGCCACAGAGAAGGCACATTTTCTTGTAATGTGTAGTCTGGCAAGCTTTGGTGAAGGAATTTCCAAGAGGTTTTTTGACATGGATCTTAAATGTCTGTCAGGTTGATAATACAAAGAGAAGAACATAACCAAGTAGATGAAGAATTATATATGAGTGGATTATTGTTAGAATTTTGTATTGTATTCTTGATTTTATGGGAAGCCAATGGAAAGATTGAAGAACAGGAGATATATGATTACGTTGAGAGATACCTGCTAGGAATGCGTGCTGCAGTATTCTGAATCAATTGAAGTGGCTGCAAAGTAGAATCTGGTAAACCTATAAACAGCGCATTACAGTAGTCCAAACAGGAGAAAACTAAAGATTGAAGAACTGTACGGAAGTCGTGTAAGAAAAGCAATGGATGAAATTTTTTTAATAAATGTATTTTGTAGAAGGACTTTTTTGTAAGTGCTGAGAGATGTTGAGTCATGGATAAGTCAGAATTAATTATAACTCCTAGATTAGTGGCTTGATTGGTAATAGGGACAGAGATTCCATTTAAGGAAAGATGGGAAGGTGGAGCAAGTCTAGAATCAGAAATAGACGAAAGATAGACAAGTTCAGTCTTAGATGTGTTCAGTTTGACATTGTGTGAGAGCCATGTATTGATGGTATTGAAGTGTAATGTAACTGTAGATAATGTAGTGGCTTCTTACAAAGAAATAATGTAAGAATGCTCCTGTTTTTGAGATCCCATGTATCTCTCTCCTAATAACTTTGGCTACATTTTTCTAGAAGCTTCACAGAAAATAAGCTTATAATGCAGCAGAGTTTATCATTCATATCGTATGCACAGCTGCCAAAGATTCTCACCTTAAAAAAAACAAACAGAATTTTAAGACATGTAGCACACTGATTGGCCATATAACATTCTGAAAAGTCAGGAGTTCAAGACTTAGAAAATGAATGAGAGAAATCATGTGTGGTGATTGCTTGCTAGATTGTAAACACTGACAAAAGATGCTAACAAACTGCAGATCGGCATTTATATCACAGCTTGTTCAAGCCCCCCTGAGTTTATGACTGAAACAATAAAGCAGACTGTCAAAAGTTAATCATTCTTTAATTTTAAAAATAAAACTGTTTGTGTTAATTCCAGCACATTTTGGGGCCGATGCAACACAGTGCGCTCAGCCGGATGCGGGTTGTGTAGGCACGTCCTAATCCCCTTATACTATAAGGGGATTAGCGCCTCCACAATACGTGTCCAAAGCCCAGGAAACTAATAGTGCTCATCACATGCAAATGCATGTGAATGAGACTAATAGTTATTCACTCCAAATGCAAAAAAAAGTGCGTCCAATACACACATTTTTGCGCTCAGAAATTAACGCCTGCCTAGAGCATGGCAATATTAAGTCGGAGGAATGAAAGATTTAAACATTTTTTTTTAAAGTGCTGGTGGTCAGATTCAGGAAACGGACACTTGGTTACCCAGCATCCATTTTCTGAACCCATGGCTGTGCGCCAGTTAAGAAAATTAGCATCCGTTTTCTAAACCGGCGGACAGCCGATCGCTCGCAGGCACCAGTTGTCAAGGGGGCACGCAATCGACCCTAGCACCTCCTTGACAGCACAACCCCTAATTAAAATATTGCATGGTGCCCCAGGAGAGGTACCTGGGGGCGCTGAAGACTGAGCGCCCGCTTTCAATGCATTTTTATTTTTTTTTTTGCATTGGCCCCTTTGTAACTCAAGAACATACACGTATGTATGCTAAATGACTTTGACATGTTCCTTGAATATTAAGGACACTCAGCCCCTGGGTCATGCTGCTCGTGCATTGTAAATTCTGTAAATAGTACACTGTTCTTGTGTGCTTTTTGTTTCCAAGATGGAGGACAGGGCTGGAAAGAACCTGACTGCCAGATTGCTTGAGCACCTAAAATTTAGGCCCTAGTACCTGCCACTTGGTCCAAGCAAAGGAAACATTGCTGTAGTTGGTCCTGGGCAGAGAAGCTGCTACTGGGGTAGCACCATCAAAGAAAGGGGGTGGTGGGGAAGAGAGAGAGGCTAGTTGGGAAAAGAGAACAAAATGTCAAAACACAGAGAAACACAATTTTAAAAAACATGAAAATAAAAGGTAAAAATGAATAAAGATGCCTTCTTTCTCACAGGACAAGCAGGATGGTAGCCCTCATATGGGTGACATCATCAGGATGGAGCCCAATCACAGAAAACTTCTGTCAAAGTTTCCAGAACTTTGACTAGCCCCTACTGGGCATACCCAGCATGGCTCTAACCCTGCAGCCAGCAAGGATCCCCCTTCAGTCTTCTTTTTTCCGCGCAGCAGTAGCTTCGCGGTTTAGGAGTTCTAAAGTGATTCCTGACAGGAATTTTCCTCACGTAATTATTTAAAGTTAAATTGCTCCACAGGGATCCCTCCTCTAACTTTTCTTTGACTGCGGTACTCCGGTAAGTTTTTCTCCAGTTTTCCGTCGATTACCGTCGAGTTTGGCCCATGCAGCCTACTGGCCATCGACTGTAGCGTGGCTCGATTTTTTTTAATGGCCATGGCATCGGAGTTCCGTCGGTGCCCGGACTGTACTCGCACCATGTCTATCACAGACCCCCATGGAGCCTGTGTAATGTGTTTAGGCCGTGAGCATGATGTCCTGACTTGCACCAAATGTGCCCTTATGACACCAAAAGGTCGCAAAGCCAGAATGGAGAAGATGGAACTCCTCTTCCGTGCTCAGACCCCAACTCCATCCATTGCATCAATGTCATCGGAACCGGCACCGTAGACTTCGCGCCAGCATCGATCACCGACTGGTGACCGATCACCATCGACGTCTTCACGGCAATCGACACCCGATACTCCCCCTCAGGATCGAGGGGATCACAGGGAGAGACATCGTCATCAACATCGCAAGACTCTGACTGTCGAGGGAGCGAAGTCATCGACCGAGCCACCGTCCGAGCCACCGTCAAAGAAACCCCGTTCAGGAAAGGCATCGACCATTCCTGCGACCGGGTCATCAAGGCCACCCTCACCCGATTGGGGTTTGGGAGCCGCGATTCTGCCTGTAAAGGTGGTCCCTCCGGCTGTGCCTCTGCTTCCCTCTTCTGTTCCGGAGCCGGGGCTGCTTGCTCCAGGTCTCCGAGAAGAACTGGACCGGCTGGTTCAGGAGGCCATCGACAAGGCGATGCAACGCCTCCAGGTTCCTCAGACACCGGCACCGATGGTAGAACCTGTCATCGACCCTATTCCGGCAGCACTGGCACCGCTGCTGTCCAGGATGGAGGCGCTGATGGCCGCCCTTCCACCGATGGATCCCGGGTCTCCGATGGTTCCGAGGACGGCTTCATCGGGAGGAGAAGCACCGTTCCACATTCCTCCATCGGGAGTTTTACCTCAGCCATCGATGCCAATACGTCCCTCGCCACCGATTCATCCATTGGTGCTGATAGGTCCATCGATGCCTGCACCAATGCCTTCCATGCCATCATCGGTGCCTCTGGCGATTCCTTCGATTTTTTTCGGAGCTCGCCTGGGGTCTTCAGGTATCCAACCCCCTTCTCGTCCTACAGGACAGTTTGCTGATCCTTATGATACTTGGGGTGATGATACTTCAACAGACACCGATGAAGTACCTTCTCCTACTGAAAGTAGAAAGCGTTCTCCTCCAGAGGACCTCTCATTCATAAATTTTGTGAAGGAAATGTCTGACTTGGTTCCTTTTCAACTTCAGATGGAACAGGATGGACAGGCACCAAATGATGGAGTTACTCCAATTTCTGGATGCCCCCAAGGTAATCACCTCCATTCCCGTTCATCAAGTATTTCTTGATCTTCTCAAAAAGAACTGGGAAAATCCTGGGTCAATTGCTCCAGTTCACAGGAAGGCTGACACTACTTACTTAGTTCAGTCAGCCCCAGGTTTTCAAAAATCCCAGCTTGACCACCACTCAGTTGTGGTAGAGTCTGCTCAGAAAAAGGCGAGAAGGTCAAAACCTCACTCATCCACCCCACCTGCTAAGGAACAAAAGTTCCTAGACAACATTGGTCGACGAGTGTTCCAAGGAGCCATGCTCATCTCCAGAATTGCTGCCTACCAGCTTTATATGACCCAATATAATAGGGTCATCTTTAAATAGATACAGGATCTGAGTCCCTGCCTGAACAATTCCAAGACCAGCTACAAACCCTTGTTAACAAAGGTTTTGAGGCAGGAAAACATGAGATTCAAACATCTTATGACATATTCAACACCTCTACCAGAGTGTCTGCAGCTGCCATTTCAGCAAGACGGTGGGCCTGGCTTAAATCTTCTGACCTTCGCCCAGAAGTGCAAGACCGGTTGTCCAACCTGCCGTGTGAACAGATTCAACGAATGGTGGCTGAATTAAAAGACCACCATGAGACCCTTAAACAGCTCTCTTCGATGCCTTCAGACTTCTCCTCAAGACAGCCCTTCAGGAAGGACTCTAAGAAGTCTTTCTACCGTCCAAGGAAGGCCTACCCACCACCAGCAAGGTCCCATACTACGAGACCTTATCAGAAACCTCAACCTCACCAAGTCTGAAAGCAGAAATCACAAGCAGCTCCCCAGCCAGGTTTTTTACTTCCGCTTGGAGAGCAGCAGCCAGATTCCTCTTCCAAACATACCAGTAGGAGGTCTATTGTGCCACTTTCTCAACATGTGGCAGTCAATCACAACCGACCAATGGGTATTGGCAATCACTGGCTCAGGGTTACCATGTGAACTTTCTCGCCCTGCCACCAGATTCCCCACCTCTGCAGACATGGAGAACGTCCAACCACTCCATTCTTCTGGAACAAGAGGTCTCCCGCCTTCTCCAGTCAAAAGCAATAGAACCCGTTCCGTACTCACAGCAAGGCCTAGGGTTCTATTCCCGGTACTTTCTGATCCCCAAAAAATCGGGGGGTGTTCGTCCAATCCTGGACCTATGTGCTCTCAACAAGTACCTCCAGCGGGAAAAGTTCAAGATGGTTACCTTGGGATCGCTTCTACCTCTTCTACAAAGAGGAGACTGGCTCTGCTCTCTGGACCTCCAAGATGCATACACACACATTGCGATAACTCCAACTCATCGCAAATACCTGAGGTTTTTAGTAGGCCCCAAGCACTATCAATACCGAGTGCTTCCGTTCGGCCTGGCATCTGCACCACGAGTCTTTACCAAATGTCTCATAGTTGTCGCAGCTTTTCTCAGAAAAGGTGTTCACGTCTACCCCTATCTGGACAACTGGTTAATCAGGGCCCCAACCCATCAAGCGGCTCTGTCGTCCCTTGATTTGACTCTACACACTCTCATTTCACTAGGATTTCTCGTCAATTATGGGAAATCCTATTTAGTCCCAGCTCAAACCTTGTCGTTCATTGGGGCAGACTTAGACACCTTGCAGGCAAAAGCTTTTCTACCTAGACAACGAGCGTTAACTCTCGTGTCTCTCGCTTACCAGTTACAGTCTCAAAATACTGCGACTGCATGCCAATTTCTCATCCTCCTAGGTCACATGGCGTCCTCAGTCCATGTCACAATGATGGCCCGCTTGGCCATGAGACTCATGCATTGGACTCTGAAGTCACAATGGATTCAAGCTGTTCAGCCTCTGTTGGCCATTGTCCTCATCACCGACTCACTCAGTCTGCCTCTCACATGGTGGAAGAATCAGAGCAATCTCCCCCAGGGATTTCCCTTTCAAGTGCCAGATACTCGTCATTTTCAGCACCGACGCTTCCAACCTCGGGTGGGGAGCCCATGTGAACGATCTGCAGACGCAAGGATTTTGGTCTCCAGAGGAAGCCAAACACCAGATAAATTTCCTGGAGCTTCGAGCAATGCGATATGCTCTCAGAGCTTTTCAGGATTGCCTTTCCAATCAAGTCATCCTGATTCAGACGGACAACCAGGTGGCCATGTGGTACATCAACAAGCAGGGAGGCACAGGCTCCTTCCTTCTGTGTCAGGAAACTGCGTAGATTTGGGCGGAAGCTCTCTCCCTCTCGATGTACCTCAGGGCCACCTACTTGCCGGGAGTGGACAATGTTCTAGCAGACAATCTGAGTCGTGTCTTCCAGCCGCATGAGGGGTCTCTCAACCCCTCGGTAGCAAACTCCATCTTCCGACAATGGGGTCATCCTCAGACAGACCTCTTTGCGTCCCCTCAAAACCACAAAGTGGACCATTACTGCTCCCTCATTCGCAGCAAAGGCTCTCAGCCCAGAGATGCAGTCTCCCTCTCATGGGCAACTGGTCTGCTTTATGCATTCCCTCCACTTCCTCTTCTCTCGAAGACTCTCGTGACGTTACGTTAGGACAAGGGAACCATGATCCTGATAGCCCCTCACTGGCCACGCCAAGTGTGGTTTCCAATACTACAGGATCTCTCCATCCGCAGGCACATTCCCTTTGGACAGGACCCGCTTCTGATCACTCAAAACAACGGGAGCCTACACCATCCCAATCTTCAGGCCTTGTCCCTGACTGCATGGATGTTGAAAGGTTAATCCTTCAACCACTTAACCTTTCAGACCCAGTTTCCCGTGTCTTGATTGCTTCACGGAAGCCTTCCACAAGAAAATCTTACTCCTATAAATGGAAAAGGTTTACCTCATGGTGTACTTCTCAGTCCCTTGATCCCTTTTCCTGTCCAATGCCACAGTTTTTGGACTATCTCTGGCATCTGTCAGAGTCTGGTCTCAAGATATCTTCCATCAGAATGAATGTAGTGCGGTAGCCGCCTTCCATAAAGGGGTCGGGGATGTCCCTATCTCAGTACAACCCCTTGTAACACGCTTTCTGAAGGGCTTGCACCACATCAAGCCACCTTTTCGTACTCCGGCCTCTTCTTGGGACCTTAACCTGGTTCTTGGTCGGCTCATGAAACCACTACTCGAGCCTCTTCACTCCTGTGATCTAAAATATCTCACATGGAAAATGATTTTCCTTTTGGCTATCACCTCAGCTCGCAGGGTTAGTGAGTTACAGGCTCTAGTTACCTATCCGCCTTACACTAAACTCCTGCAGGACCGGGCAGTACTCCGCACTCACCCTAAATTTTTACTTAAAGTAGTTTCAGAGTTTCACATTAATCAATCCATCATACTACCTACCTTCTTTCCAGGCCCCATTCCAATCCAGGGGAACAGGCTCTGCATACCCTTGACTGCAAATGGGCTCTAGCCTTCTATCTAGACCATATAGCTGCCCACAGGAAAAGCTCTCAATTGTTTGTCTTTCCATTCCATCAAATTGGGGCATCCTGTGGGCAAGCAGACTCTCTCCTCCTGGTTAGCGAACTGCATATCCTTTTGCTATCAGCAAGCAGGCATTCCACTTCAAGACCGTGTTATGGCACTCTCTGTGAGAGTTATGCAGTGGACTCTAAGGTCACAATGGACTCAGTCCGTCCAACCTCTATCAACCACTGTCCACATCACCGACTCACTCTGTCAGTCTCTAGCCTGGTGGAAAAATCAGATCAATCTCCTCCAAGGCCTGTCCTTCCAGGCTCCAGACCCTCAAATAATTCTCACCACCAATGCTTCCAACCTCGGCTGGGGAGCCCATGTGGCCGATTTGCAAACACAAGGAGCTTGTGATTGCTCGAAGCTCCAGGAAATCAATTTCCTGGAGCTTCGAGCAATCAGATATGCTCTCAGGGTATTTCAGGATTGCCTTTCCAATCAGGTCATCCTGATTCAGACAGACAACCAGGTGGCCATTTGGTACATCAACAAGCAGGGAGGGACGGGCTCCTTCCTACTGTGTCAGGAAGCTGCGCAGATTTGGGCGGAGGCCCTCTCCCACTCGATGTTCCTCAGGGCCACCTATTTGCCGGGAGTGGACAATGTGTTGGACAACCTAAGTCGTGCTTTCCATCCGCACGAGTGGTCCCTCAACCCCTCAGTAGCGAACGCAATATTCCAACATTGGGGTCATCCTCGCATAGACCTCTTTGCGTCACCTCAAAACCGCAAGATAGAGAACTTTTGCTCTTTCACTCACAGCCAAGAGATGCGTTCTCCCTCTCATGGGCAACCGATCTCTTATATGCATTCCCTCCACTTCCACTTCTCTCGAAGACTCTCATGAAGTTATGTCAGGACAAGGGACGCATGATCCTGATAGCACCTCACTGGCCTCGCCAAGTGTGGTTTCCAGTACTTCAGGAATACAAAAACATTACTTAAATTGCCTGAACTGCTGCGTCGCGCGCCAAAGGAGCACAACAAAGGGGCTGGCCCCTTTGTGCTCCCCTTCGTGCAGCCACTGAGATTAAGAAGAATTTAAACGAAAAAATACTCAAAAAAAAATGCTCAGAACTCTACATTCACAGTAATATCACCTCATCGGTCACTCTGTACTCTCTCAACTATAGATACAATCCAGCAAGCTTCACTCAAAACTCTTTCAACCACAGACACAATCCAACAAGCTTCACTCAGACCTCTCTCAACCACAGACATACTCCAGCAAGCTTCACTCGGACCTCTCTCAACCACAGACATACTCCAGCAAGCTTCACTCGGACCTCTCTCAACCACAGACATACTCCAGCAAGCTTTCACTCTGACCTCTCTCAACCACAGACATACTCCAGCAAGCTTTCACTTGGACCTCTCTCAACCACAGACATACTCCAGCAAGCTTTCACTTGGACCTCTCTCAACCACAGACATACTCCAGCAAGCTTCACTCGGACCTCTCTCAACCACAGACATTCTCCAGCAAGTTTCACTTTGACCCAAAACCCTCACCTACTGACTAACTTCAGGGCTACTATTTCTTCTCCTTTCTTCAGTGGCTTTCCATATCTGACCTCGCTGCTATCAAAGTCTTCCTGCTCGTCTAGAGACCTTTAAATTCTGGGCCCTCCAGCAATAAAAGAGCTTGCTTCTGCGTCTCGCCCATTCACTCAGTACCATTAAAAAAAAAAAAAAAAAAAACACTTCCATTTTGTTAAACTCAAGATTCCTACAGAATTGCCTGTCACTATGCACCAATCAGAAATTTTCTGTCGCCACATTCCTACTATCAAACACTGGAAGAGTGGTCGAAGATATGGCAGCTGAGATTCAATGCCAAGAAGTGCAAAGTCATGCATATGGGGAGTGGAAACCCGAATGAACTGTATTCGATGGGGGGGGAAAGGCTGATGTGCACGGAGCAGGAGAGGGACCTTGGGGTGATAGTGTCTAATGATATGAAGTCTGCGAAACAATGCGACAAGGCTATAGCAAAAGCCAGAAGAATGCTGGGCTGCATAGAGAGAGGAATATCGAGTAAGAAAAGGGAAATGATTATTCCCTTGTACAGATCCTTGGTGAGGCCTCACCTGGAGTACTGTGCTCAGTTCTGGAGACCGTATCTACAAAAAGACAAAGACAAGATGGAAGCGGTACAGAGAAGGGCGACCAGGAAGGTGGAGGATCTTCATCGGATGACATACGAGGAGAGATTGAAGAATCTAAATATGTACACCCTGGAGGAAAGGAGGAGCAGAGGCGATATGATACAGACTTTCAGATACTTGAAAGGTTTTAATGATCCAAAGACAACAACAAACCTTTTCCGTAGGAAAAAAATCAGCAGAACCAGGGGTCACGATTTGAAGCTCCAGGGAGAAAGATTCAGAACCAATGTTAGGAAGTATTTCTTCACGGAGAGGGTGGTGGATGCCTGGAATGCCCTTCCGGAGGATGTGGTGAAGACCAGAACTGTGAAGGACTTCAAAGGGGCGTGGGATAAACACTGTGGATCCATAAAGTCAAGAGGCCGCCAATGAAGAGTGGGTGACTCACCAGAATGATGGCTACTGCCTGGAGACAATACCCTTATTCAATAAACATACACATGCTTACTGTGACTCCAACATCGTTCTAGCTTCAACAGCAAGAGGAAATGTGGAATAAAGGATCTGCACTCACAAAGGGGGGAGTAGCTGGCTTGTTACGGCGGTTACTACCCCAAACCAAATAAGCCTGTTACTTCTATTTCTATGCATATACAGCATAGTTCTCTGCTTCAACGGCAGGGGAGAAGAAAAAACTGATACTTCACGCATATCCAGCATAGCTCCCTGCTTCAACGGCAGGGGAGAAGAAAAAAGGGTTCACACTCACAAAGCGGGGAGTAGCTGGCTTGTTACGGCGGTTACTACCCCAAACCAAATGTGCCTGATACTTCACTTTCGATGCATATCCAGCATGGGGAGAAGAATAAACTGATACCTCAAGCATATCCAGCATAGCTCCCTGCTTCAACGGCAGGGGAGAAGATAAACAACCAATAAGGGCTGTATAACATAGTCTGAGTAGAACAAATAAGCATGGGTGTAGCTTGCTTATTGCGGCGGTTACTACCCCTACTACCCCTAACTTATCAGCTAGATATTCACTTGGATGCAGCTCCATCACTGCTTTCTACATTAATGGTGGGGGTGGAAAGGAAATAGAACCAAGAGCTAAGAGAAACAGATAAGTATGAGAGAAAAAAGTGTGTGAAGCTTGCTGGGCAGACTGGATGGGCCATTTGGTCTTCTTCTGCCGTCATTTCTATGTTTCTATGTTTCAACGCAAATCATAAACAGACTAGATTTCTCCAACACTCTCCATTAACCAGAACATTAACACCTATTATGGTAGCTCCTATCACTCAAATGTTAGGTCTAATAACTTTCTCCATCCTTCTATTAAATACACAATCTTTACTAAAAAAGATCACCCTACTAAATGATATACTCACAGATGAAAAGCCAGACATATGTGCGATCACTGAATCATGGCTAAAAGACACCAACACAGCCATAATAAATCAACTTCCCACTGACACATACAATGTTTTTTCCATTCCAAGGAACAAAAAGAAAGGTGGAGGTATTCTCCTGGCTGCCAAAAAGAAATTTAACCTTACAGTTCAAACTACTTCCCCTTCCTCCAAAATGGAGACTGGACTTTTTAAATCTAAGGATCTTCAAATTTGCCTGATCTACTCCCCCCCAGCATACTTGAGAATAACCCATCTCTACTAACAGAATTTATTATCAAAAACTTTGATATTCATCTCCCAACAATTATACTCGGGGATTTGAACCTACACTTTGATCGCATCCCGCTAACCCCATCCTGTGAAGCATTACTGACCTCTCTTAATGCTCTAGGCTTTCAACAAGCTGTGACTAACCCGACTCATAAAGCTGGTCATACTCTTGATGTCATTTTTACTAACTCCCATATTGATACAAAACCTCCCCTCTGCACTCCTATTCCTTGGTCAGACCACTTTCGGATTGACACCTGCTGTACAATAAAGCAATTACCAATTAATGTTCACAGCAAAAAAACCATCTACTTCCGAAAACAAGGTCAAACAGATGAAATTAATAATATGATATCAGAAGATCTCAAAAATTTAGATCTCACAGACGCTGAAACAGCTACCTCTTCTTGGTTTAAAATTACTAGTAATATAGCAGAGAATCTCTGTCCCATTCAATCCAAGGAAATCAATTCTGAAAAAATAATAAAAAAAAACCCTTGGTATACTCCCGATCTTAAAGCTATGAAAATGGAGCTACGTAAGACAGAAAAAGAATGGCGCAGAAACCAAAATTCTACGACATTATTAAAATTCAAATCATTGCTACACAAATATCGCCAAACCACCGATAAAACAAAAAAAGATTTCTATGCTTCCAGAATTCACCAATATCAATTCAACTCAAGCACTCTTCCAATATGTCAAAAGCCTTGTTACTGCTCCAGCTTACAACAATCTAAACAACAACGATGATTCAAAACGTGAGGAACTAGCTACGTTCTTTTATAACAAAATACATTCTATTTTAACGCGATTTAAGTCATTTCCAGCTCCTTTACACAACAACCAAACTACATCAGCCGCTCAAGATAAATTTGAAACAAAGCTAACTAATCTTGAGATCACTACTGGTATTGAAGTTGAGTCAATTCTAAAGAAAATGAAACCAGCTTTCCACCCCACAGACATCTTACCCACTAAGACTCTTCTTTCAATACATTCTACAATAGCAAAACCTATTGCAAAGATTCTTAACAAATCCATCACCACAGGCATAGTTCCTTCTATACTTAAGCATGCTATCATAACTCCAATGATAAAAAAATCTAACCTAGATTCATCTGATCCAGCAAACTTTCGACCAGTATCAAACCTACCCTTCCTTTCAAAAATTATGGAAAGAGTCATCAACAAACTACTAACTGATTATTTAGATGATCATCAAATACTCTTCCCATCCCAGTATGGGTTCAGAAAGTACCACAGCACGGAAACACTTTTGATATCACTTTCTGAGGTGCTACTAAAAGCTTTAGATGCTGGCAAATCATACCTCATCGCCCTTCTGGATATATCAGCTGCTTTCGATACGGTAAACCACAACACCCTTATTATCCGCCTCTCTGAAATAGGTATCTCTGGATCGGCTTTACTATGGTTTCAGTCATTCCTGAGCAACAGAACATACAGCATTAGATGTGGACGAAGTGAATCCAAGCCAAGAAACCTCTCTCAAGGAGTCCCCCAAGGTTCATCTCTCTCCTCCACATTATTCAATGTTTACCTTACACCGCTATGCCGGTTACTTTCAAAATTGGGTCTTCAATACTTCATCTACGCAGATGATGTTCAAATACTCATACCTATCACCAGCACAATCACAAATGCCCTGAGTACCTGGAAGGCAGCTCTATTAGAAATTAAAACAATCCTCACAGACAACCAATTGGCTATCAATACCAATAAAACTGAGCTTATCATAATTTCACCTCCAAAAAATACAACAATGATCAACTCTGGTATTTCACAAGACAACGCCACTATTTCACAGCAAGTACGCAGCCTTGGTATCATTGACAGCAATCTCACGTTTAAAAAATTCATCGCGGATACGGTCAAAAATGGTTTCTTTAAGCTACACACGCTTAAATGTATTAAATCTCTTTTACACCAATATGATTTCCGCACAGTCTTACAGGCAACTATTTTGTCAAAGATTGATTACTGCAATGCTCTGCTACTGGGTCTACCTAAAGCCACCATTCAACCTTTGCAAATGCTGCAAAATGCAGCTGCCCGCATTATCACCGACACAAGCCACCATGATCACATCACTCCAGCTCTTCAGTCTTTGCACTGGCTACCCGTGGCTTACAGGATAATCTATAAATCTATGACGCTGATACTTAAAGCCATTCAAAATAGAGATATGCACTGGTTCACAGATCAACTACAATTCAAAATGTCTTCCCGCCCAACGAGATCCCAAAATTTAGCTAAACTAAAGATTCCAGCACCCAATCTGACTAAACTCTCTAGTACAAAAGAACGATCTTTCATCATTGCTGGATCAACAATTTAGAACACTATGCCCTCTGAATTACGCCAAGAACTTTGTCACAAAAAATTTAAACAAAACCTTAAAACCTGGTTGTTTAAAAAAGCCTACTATTAATGAATTGAACCTCAACTACTCTTCCTAATTTCCACAGTCTCTCATATATTGCTTATATTCTATTAATACAAAGTTATACATTGTATTGTATTTGTTCAGTTACTATGTTATATTGTAAAGCGCAATGCTGAATTACTGTTTGAATGTAAACCGAGGTGATGTTACTTACGTACCCCGGTATAGAAAAATCTATAAATAAATAAATAAATAAAATGTGGATAAAGGTGAACCGGTAGATGTAGTGTACTTAGATTTTCAGAAGGCGTTTGACAAAGTTGCCCATGAGAGGCTTCTAGGAAAAGTAAAAAGTCATGAGATAGGTGGCGATATCCTTTCGTAGATTACAAACTGGCTAAAAGACAGGAAACAGAGTAGGATTAAATGGACAATTTTCTCAGTGGAAGGGAGTGGACAGTGGAGTGCCTCAGGGATCTGTATTGGGGCCCTTACTTTTCAATATATTTATAAATGATCTGGAAAGAAATACGACGAGTGAGATAATCAAATTTGCAGATGACACAAAATTGTTCAGAGTAGTTAAATCACAAGCAGATTGTGATAAATTGCAGGAAGACCTTGTGAGATTGGAAAATTGGGCATCCAAATGGCAGATGAAATTTAATGTGGAAAGTGCAAGGTGATGCATATAGGGAAAATAACCCATGCTATAATTACACAATGTGGGGTTCCATATTAGGTGCTACAACCCAAGAAAGAGATCTAGGTGTCATAGTGGATAACACATTGAAATCGTCGGTTCAGTGTGCTGCGGCAGTCAAAAAAGCAAACAGAATGTTGGGAATTATTAGAAGGGAATGGTGAATAAAACAGAAAATGTCATAATGCCTCTGTATCGCTCCATGGTGAGACCGCACCTTGAATACTGTGTACAATTCTGGTCGCCGCATCGCAAAAAAGATATAATTGTGATGGAGAAGGTACAGAGAAGGGCGACCAAAATGATAAGGGGAATGGAACAGCTCCCCTATGAGGAAAGACTAAAGAGGTTAGGACTTTTCAGTTTGGAGAAGAGACGGCTGAGAGGGGATATGATAGAGGTGTTTAAAATCATGAGAGGTCTAGAACGGGTAGATGTGAATCGGTTATTTACTCTTTCGGATAGTAGAAAGACTAGGGGGCACTCCATGCAGTTAGCATGGGGCACATTTAAAACTAATCAGAGAAAGTTCTTTTTTATTCAACGCACAATTAAACTCTGGAATTTGTTGCCAGAGGATGTGGTTAGTGCAGTTAGTATAGCTGTGTTTAAAAAAGGACTGGATAAGTTCTTGGAGAAGTCCCTTACCTGCTATTAAGTTCACTTAGAGAATAGCCACTGCCATTAGCAATGGTAACATGGAATAGATTTAGTTTTTGGGTACTTGCCAGGTTCTTATGGCCTGGATTGGCCACTGTTGGAAACAGGATGCTGGGCTTGATGGACCCTTGGTCTGACCCAGTATGGCATTTTCTTATTTTCTTATGTTATGTTTAAAGCCCTCTTTCCCAGGCTGCCTCCTGGTCTCCTATGATGCTATACTGGATTTAGACTCAAGGGGGTGTCAGAAGTTATCACCCTTCCCTTTCTCACCCTCTGCTGGCTTCATTTCTCTGTTAAGAAAAAAAAAAAGGGAGTTGAAGCACCACTGGTAGATCATGGTGGCTCAGCATGTCAGCCAGGATGCTTTCTGCCTGGTTTGTGAGCCGGCAGATATCAGAATGATGCAATCCATGGAAGGTCTGCATCCTGCCAATAGGAAAACTGGGTGGGTTCCCTACATCAAGCCTTGGCCCCAATGATGGAAGGTAGTGCCACAGTGTACAACTGCATGGCCTAGTCAGCATGCCTGGCAGGATTATCATCCATGTTACTGCTACTTTTAGCCAAAAAAGAAAGTTAATTATATAAATATCAAGCACGCCAGACTCTTTACCTCTGTCTTCCCTCCAGTAGTTGAATGGAGAAGTTCCAGGGGGACTACAGATTAACCCATGGGCACAGTGTATGGTTTTTCCTCTTTAATCTCTCTCCACAGGCTTCTATTTGCATGGCTTTGTGTATCAAGTCCTCCTGTGTTCGGTACAGAGGGAGGCCTTGTGACCTTGTCCGCAGATAGTGATGTACAGATGATGAGGGGCTGGTGTTCAAGCTTTCCTAAAGGGAGGACCATCAGTTCCCTGTCAGATTCACAGCTGGCCCCCATCTTGAACTAACCTTGATCAGACCAGATGGGGAGTCTGACAAATGGAGTTTCCAACATCACTTACCTCTGGATACATGCGACTCACAGCTGTGGAGAGAAATTAAAGAGGAAAAAACAGAAATTGTTTAAGTACAGATTCAATCTTTCTATCATGGGAGTCTTAAAAGATGAAGACAACTGTGCCTCCCCCTTCCCATAATCCAATACCCTACCCTTCTCTTCTCTGGGAGGAGAATGTAGATCCCTCAGTCTTGGTCACTTTAAGGCTGGAATCAGGTCTTACAGTGAGATCATCCCATCTCCAATTATCAGATGTAGTAAAAAGCACTCAGTGGGAATGGAGGGGCCTAGGAGCACCCAAGAATATGGGATAGCTCTACATATTGTCTCCTAGAGCAGAGGAGATCATTCTCTGGAATTAAGGATCAAACAGTTCCAAGGAAGCCATGGTGATAAAGAGCTCTGTCTTATAGATTCAGAAATGTAACGACGAGTATGTTAGTGCCCACTATGAAGGCAGCTGGCCTAACTGTGAACTGTCTGTAGGGATTCTTATTTCTGGGTTAATAATCATGGAGTGAAGTTTTGTGACTGTCAGGTTTTGGTTGTGGTGGTGATTTGGAAACGAAAGCAATTGCCTTCAGTTGTATTAACTTTAACATAGGATACTGAAGAGCTGAAGGCAGCACCAGACTTTATAGGGAGAGTAAAGTCAGTTTTGAGCTTGCTTTTTTTTTTTTTTTTTTTGCCCCATCTGATGGCAGAAAGGCATAATCAATTTGTCTGGAGTGGTCTGGCAGGAATAAAGAAAAGGAAATTAACTGGTAAGTTCAAATTTCACCATTGAAGTGTATCTCATTACATGTTTTAGATGTCTTTATAGTTATGTTTCTTTTTTGTTTGTTCCCCCCCCAGGTGAAGAACAACAGAGTGAAAAGTCATTGGATATAAACAAATGCTTCCCAGAGTTGCAGACTCATGCAGATGAAGCAGAGGAACTTTTAGTAGAATTATGATGCACTTGAATTTAGTTCTGTAAAAATGTGGTGTTGCATTAATTGAAGAAAAACAATTAAAAAAAAACTTTTAGTATTTATGTAGCTTAAAAAAAAAAAATCCTCCCCCTCCTTTTAAATCTTAATATTTCTTTCCTTATTCCTGAACCTTAGTATTTCATGTAAAAATTACAGTTTGGATTAATGTGGGTTAGCCTGATCAGGCTTTGTCTCTGGTGCTGTGATATTCAATTGAACTACAGTAGTAATGCATAGAATCTGAGAGCCACCTTCATTGTCCTCTCTATTTTAACCTTCAAATTGAAGAATTAATGCTTTATTGCATGTTTGTTATAAAACACCCGGGGTGGGGTGTCATATTAAAGCCAAAATGATTTGGTTGTATACTATATATAAACAATCTGCAATATTAATGTCTCTTAAGACACCTGAGGCCTTCCTGGTCTCAGGTTGAATATCACAGCAAGAAATGTTTTATGAACAGCATGGATAGTCCAGTATAAATAGTTTCTCCAGTATGCTAGATAACTACAAGAAATGTTAAAAAGTTGAACATCGTACACTGTTGCCATGAAGAGGCGAGGTGACTTTCCAGTTAGAGAAATTGAGCTCTTTCTCCCACCTCCGATATTTTTTAAGGTGATGATGATTTTGTTTATATTCTGTTGGGCACAGCACAAGTTGAAACAAGGCTTTGCTGCACAATAGGATAGCTATCCATCAACACCTTGTGGGTACTGCTTTATAATGTAGCCAGACTTTGCTATGCATTGTCAAATTGGGGGTCAACTGCATTATGTAGAAATTAAATAGCAGAGGATACCTTTTTGTTGGACTAATATAATACATTGAAACTAGCTTCAAGTATAACTTTTTTGAAAGCTAGCTACAAATCTATTCAATTCATTATAAAGATATCACCTACAACGTTTGACCTTTATTTCTGTCTATCTAAAAGGGACTGGTAGCCACACTATTTTTGCTCTTGGGTTGAAAGATAGCTTCCATGCGTAAAAAGGTAAAATTAGCATTTTCAGAGTGATGGCATTCATAAATTGAGGTATATAGCAAAATGAATGGTGTAAACATATTAGTAGAAAACTAGTTCTGAAAAGAAAAAGTGAGGACTTTCTGGTACATTTTTGTCAGTTTTATATCAAGCAAAGGCCTAATCCAACAGTTCTCAACTCTGATCCTCAAGGGTCACAAATAGGCCTAGTTTTCTGAGGAACTGAAATATGCAAATCAGGTTCTTGAATCCATTGTACGCAAATGTAATCTGATGAATGTTTATTGTGGACAACCTAAAAGTCAGGCCTGTTTGTGATGCTTGAGAACCATAGTTGAGAACTGCTAATTTTTCAGAATTCAGTGTAATTTTCTGCATGTAGTGGGGATAAATTATAATCAAGGCCTCTATTTACAGCAACTTCTGCAGCAAGATTAATGGATTTCTATTGTAGTTTTGCAGCAAAAAAGTGTCCCATGTATTGCTATCTAGATAATGAAATAGTACTGCATGTGAAAGGAAAATATTAGATATTGAAACCTTATTAGCTGCTATATTTACAGATGATGTAATCCCTTTGTTGTCACTGTTTTAGAGGTGGGAAAGGTTATACAATGTACTGTTCAGAAGCAAAGTCTCATTCAGAGCTGGCTGACTTTGGTAATATTCATTTAGTGAAGCCTCGGTGTACATTTATATCATGTTTTTGCTCAGCTTCTTTCAGATTTGTGTGCTAATATTCTGACAGTTTTTATAGAAGCAATATCTTTTTTGCACAGTAGAGCTGCCATGACTGCTTTGTCTGCCCAGTGTGTCTGTGCTAAACCTGCTGAAGCACCCCTTTCTAAAGAGCTTGTTTTTGCTCTAGATAGCATAACATTTTGAGGCATATTTGTTGATTCTTTCAGTCAGTAATGTAAAACTGGTACTTTTTTTTTGTAAGGATGTTAAAAGGGAAACCAACAGCTGTTTGCATCTTAAGAACATTTATTATGATTTCTTGAAATATTAGCTACAACAAAAGTAAAATGTAGCTTTAAATTTTCATATGGTTTATTTGGTTTTGCTAACAGGGGTGGATATCTTCTTGCAGATAAAGGAATAGAACAGAGGCTTATTTGCTTTCCACTAGAGAAAATAAGGTTGCTTGGAAGTGAAACAACTTAGCATGAAAATAGAGAATGGCACAAAGCCATTAATGTTAGAGGTATAGTCCAAACAGTAACAATTAAAAGCATTCACCTAAAAAATTACTGTGCAGAAAATGCAATTGAAGTCTTAAACTTATTTTAGGTGGTTCTGATGCGTTTTGCAAGGTAAGCCAAAAGTTAGCAAGCTTAAATTGAAAGGTTGTGTAGAATTGCTGAAATAACTTATTCTGCTACTGAAAACATGTGGATCTGGTTTCCAGTGTTTTGCCTTCAGCAGAATGAATATATACTTTTTTTATAAGCCCAATCTTTTTTTGCATTAATATGAGCATGTGAGATAATGGTCTCAGCACATATTTTTTCATATTAGAACCACAAGGTATGGTAAATTGAACTGTTCCAACATGAAAAGATGGTAGATCTCTGATAAATGTAAAAGTATCTCATGGATTATATTACAGACACAGTGCAAATAAAAAGCAAAATCTTTTGGAAATGTGCATTTTGATTTTAGCAAGCTATGTTGAATTTCGTTTGTGATATAACAACTGACTCATCAAAATTAGAGGGTTTCAGATATGAGCTGATGGAAAATTTGATTATCTGATGGTTTTATTATGTGAGAAAGTGTAGGAAGAAGAAGCAGGTGCAAAGGAATATAATGAAATGTTAAGAGGGTGAAAATCTAAAAGCATAAAACAAGGTAAAGAAATTGACTAGTTCAGTAAAAATTGGATATATATATGGCGCTTTGTATCCAAACCGGATCCCAATATATTTTGTTGCTTAGTAATTCAGAGACTCACAAGAATCTGTGTTTAGAAAGTTTACTGAAAGTAAAGTGGAGAAAATTTAAAAATATAATTTTTATGAAATATTAACTTAAGGATGTGAATATCTATTTGTAAGGTTTACCTTAATTTATCTGTATATCATTACATAATTTTTCTTATGTCTTTGTCTGTTTAGATCAGTTTAACTTGGCTAAATTCATACAATGCTTTTCTACATAAATAAAAACATTTGTTAAGAATCGAGGTTTTTTTTTGGTTAGGAATTTGGCCACAGATTCTTCCTATATAATGCTGCTGAGTCATATGGTTAAATAAATGTTAGTTAAAGATCTGTCATACTTCCTTTTCAAAATGTTTATCTGTACTTGATATAATTTTAATTGTGGGAAAAATACAATTGCACCACCAAATTATTTCCTTTACTATAGGAAATCATTAAAGCCACTAAAGCTCAGATATCACATAATTCTTAGTGATGGCATTAACACTGGAGCCTTCCTCTCCCCCAACACTTCAAATAAATAAATAGTGACCCAAGCAGGACTGATCACTACCCCCTCCCAAGCGTTTCAAAAAAGTAGTGGCAGAGCGCCCTCCCTCCCTCCACCCTGATGTCAAAATAATGGTCCAAGCAGCCTGATTCCACCCTCTCCCCTAGCAAACAGAATATTTGAGGGGGGAAAATACCCTCACAACCTGAATTGTTCCCCAGTGTAGAACAGGAGGAGTAGTCTTTTTACCTCCTGCTTGCTTAATAAGTAAATGTCAGGAGCTTTGACAGTTGTGGGCACATATGTATTAATATATTCACATTATTCCTTCACATATTAGCCCTTCATTGACAAATGAAGGACTAATAATTCCTGTTCAGAACTCAGTTCTGAATGGAGAGTGGTCCTTCACTGTCAGCAGATAGGTAAACAAAAAAATGTTTCTGAGGAGAAGCATGATAGCAGTCCTCACACATGGATGACATCAGATGTAGCCCAGCACGGAAAACTTATCTCAAAGTTTCTAGAACTTTGAGCCTCTCTGAGCATGCTCAGCATGCCATTATACCACTCTTCCATGCAGGATCCCTTCAGTCTCTTCTTTTCCGCAGAGCCTCATGACTTGCTTGAGTTCTGCAATGAATGTAGCCTCTTTCTTTTTCAATATGATTTGCAAATTTTCACATTTCTACCTCATATTCAACAAGGGTCCCTTCGGTGTCTTTCCCTTATCTTAAGTTTTTTTATGTTTTGAGTAAATTTCTATTCATTTTTTTGCTCCCCTGGGTGGTTGTGCAGTTGGTGTCCACTGGCCATGGACAGTTGCTGCCATTGATTTTGATTTAGTGACCTCTTTATTTCATGGCACCATATCATCTACAGGATTTAAGTAATGCCCCAAGTGTATGAGGACCATGTCTATCATGGATCCCTATGATATATATGTTCTCTGCCTAAGGGCATCACATGATGTCCAAGGTTGCAAAAGATGCCCCCAGATGACCCCTAAAAGGACATCTGGCCCGACTCGAGATGATGAAGTGACTCCTCAGATCAGGCAAGACCGAGCCATCTGCATCGAAGGACCTCAGAGCCGTGCCGGAGACAGGCACTCTCCTAGCTCCTCCAGGTCGACGATGTCTGGTTCATCATCAGCCTCAGCACTGGGAAGGGACTGATCCAAGCATCGAGGAAAGCCAAAGAAGCATCACCAATGCTGTGATTCCCCTTAAGCGACCCTCATGGGGAGGACAGCCAATCCTTCATGATGCCCAAGGGTTCACCATAACCTCTATTGGTCCAGATTTCTGCCATTGATTCTCCTCTCAGGTCTAAAGATGATGTGACCATTTCTCCTGGCTCCCAGTCTATCTTGGCATCAACGATGTTCGTGGAGGAACCGTGTGTAGGTGGCTATGGAGCAGGCAGTTTGCAGTCTTGGCATCAGGGCCAGCACTGACATACCTTGAGGCCCTGCTCATCGGGGTTTTACCATCACAGCCTGTAGTGGTGCTCAGGGCAGCATTGATGCCTGGTGGCACATCGAAGGCACCACCAGCCAATCCAGTGGTCATCCCCAATTGCCCAGAGGGAGAAGCTCTCCCAGAGACATGACAGCTTTGAGGCCCAGGCCGAGATGGCTGGTTTCATCAGTTCCCCATACCACCGGCCAGGGGCCAAGTGCCACAGGGCCTGTCACCTGTCTATAACGGAGACTGCGATGCCACCCTTTGCCCCCCCCCCCCCCCCCCCTCTCCGGGAGTATGACAATTCCGATGCTTCTGAAACTGCATCAGATGGTCTCCCCTTGGACCCATCTCCTCCAGCTGTACATGTACCTGCGATCCAAAGATCTCCTGGCTCTCAGAGAACGAGTCCGATCTCTGGAGGCTAGAGTGGCAGACCTGGAGGAGCTGAGGTACACAGAGAGGTATATAGATCAGACCTTCAGGGACATAGTAGCCAAGTCCCAACTTCAGACTGGCAGCCCTGGTGCTGCCTTGGAGGAAGAAGGTCTAATGATTGGCAAGCATCAACCTGGTGCAGCAGGAAAGGATCCTGTAGCAAGGACCTGCTCTCCAGTTGGTGCATTGTCCTTTCGCGCCGAGGATATCTCCCCAAGGCCTACTGCCCAGGAGGGAAGGGTTAGGTCGGCCGTCATAGTTGGGGATTCGATTATTAGGAATGTAGACAGCTGGGTAGCTGGTGGACGTGAGGATCACCTGGTAACATGCCTACCTGGTGCGAAGGTGGCGGACCTCACGCGTCACCTAGATAGGATTTTAGACAGTTCTGGGGAGGAGCCGGCTCCTGCTTTCAACAAAATTGTCCTGATACAGACTGACAACCAAATTGCAATTTGGCATGTCAAGCAGGGAGCCCCACCGGCTTGTATCTCCTGTGTCAGGAAGTTGTTCTGATCTAGTCATGGACTCAATACCATGGGATGGTGCTCAGAACCTTGTATCTGACGAGCATGGAGAATGCATTAGTAGACAGGATGAGTCACACCTTCAGGCCCCACAAGTGGTCTCTGGATCAGTGTGTGGCGAATCGGCTCCCTCTCTGGGGGAGCCCAGACAGGGTTCTGTTCGCTGTGCCTTGGAACAGGAAGGTTTTCTCCCTGCACAGGACTCATGGCAGGCTAGCCTCAGATGCCTTCGCCCTGCATTGGGGCAAGGGACTTCTGTGTGCATATGCGCCTTCTCCACTGTGGCGGTCTTCGTTGAAGCATTGTGAGGACAGGGGGATTATGATTCTCATAACCTGTCATTGGCCGAGTCTGGTCTGGATTCCACTCCTACAGGAGATGTCCATCCGGAAATTGATCATACTGGGGACTTCCCCAGATCTCATTACAAATAATTGAGGCAGGTTGCATCATCCCAAACTTCAGGCCCTGTCGTTCACAGCCTGAATGTTGAGAGGATGATTCTCCAACCCCTCATTCTTTCAGAGGATGTCTCATGTCCTAGTGGCTTCCAGAAAGCCTTCCACCAGAAACTCGCATGGACTGAAGAGGAGGAGATTCTCTGTGTGGTGTGAGCGCAAAAGGCCTTAGATCCTTTTTCTTGCCCAACACACAACTGCTAGTCTTAAAACCAATTCCATAAGAGTTCTCCTGAGTGCAATTGGCGCATATCACAGTGTAGAGGGTAAGCCCATCTCTGTATAGCCTATAGGTGTTTGGTTTATGTGATGTCTGCTTCAGTTGAAGCCTCCTGCTGTGTCCTGGAACCTTAATGTAGTGCTGGCCCAACTGATGAAAGTTACTTTTGAGCCGCTGTGTTCCTATGACCTGAAGTATCTGACCTGGAACGTCATTTTTTGTAGCAGTCAGAAAGCTCCAGGCCTTAGTGACTTATTCACCTTTTATACTAAGTTTTTTCATGACAGGGTTGTCTTGGGTACGCACCCTAAGTTCCTGCCTAAGTTTATGTTGGACCCCCATCTTAACCAGTCCATCTTGCCAACATTTTTCCCAGGCCCTATTCGCACCAAAGTGAACAAGCCCTGAACAATTTGGACTGCAAAAGAGCCTTAGCCTTTTATCTGAAGCGGAAAGAAGCCCATAGACAGTCCACACAGCTTTTTGTTCCTTTTGACCAGAACAGGCTGGATATTGCTGTTGCCAAGCAGACATGCTCTCCAATTAACTAGCAGACTGCATCTCCTGTTATGCCCAGGCAGGATTGCATTTTGGGGGTCAGGTCAAGGCTCACTCTGTTCAAGACATGGCAGCATTGGTGGCCCACTTGCAAGCAGTTCCCATGAAGACCCCACATCACAGAGCTGTGATGTGGGGTTCTCTCCACACATTCACATAGCATTATTGTCTGAATAGGGATGGCTGACGTGACAGCAGGTTTGGCCAGTCTGCCCTTCAAAACTTGTTTGAGGCTTAGAACCCAATTCTGTTCCCACTTAGTGTCTGTTGTTGTTCTGGCTGCCCCCCTTGTTACCAAAAAAAAACAAAAAACAGTTGTGCTAGTTGGTACTGGTTTTAATGTTTCGTTGGTCCCGTTTTTGTTGGGGGCAACCTGTATCTAGGGATTCATCCATGTGTGAGTACTGCCATCCCGCTTATCCTCGGAGAAAGCAGAGTTGCTTACCTGTAATAGTGTTCTCCGAGGACAAGAGAATGCCATTCCTCATGAAACCCACCCACCTCCCCCTGGAGTTGAGCTTCTACTTCGTCTGTTATTCTTGAATTCTATATTATGAGACTGAAGGGACCCCCGCGGATGCACAGTATAATAGCATGCTGAGCGAGGCTCAGTCAGTTTTAGAAACTTTGACATGTTTTCCATGCCAGGCTCCATCGGATGGCGTCACCCATGCGAGAGGACTGGCATCCTGCTGTCCTCTGAGAACACTTGTTACAGGTAAGCAGTTCTACTTTATATAGGGTAGTGATCTTTGCTGGTTTTTGGATCCATGGGGCTGGATGGGGGAGGGGGGCCCCTTCCAATGTTGTGGTCGATAAATGGAAGGGTGTCCGTTGCTGTGTGCCACCAGTATCAGTCACTCATTCTCAACCCATCTTATCCACAAGTTCCTGTTTCCTTGCTCAGTTTCCCAGTCCCCCATGCTGTTCTTTCCACCTAGGGTTGTTTTTCACTCTTCCTTCCCCATCACTGAGTACATATGCAAACATCCTTCTCCTCCTCCTCCCCCCCCCCCCCTCACATATACATACTAATCTCAAAATTCCAACAGTACCAGTGAGGGTTTTTGCAGGCAAGTGCTTTTGTTGCATATTTAAAAAAAAAAAAGCTTTATTGCTGGTTTTGTGGCACTGCTCCCCCCGCCCCAAGACAGTGCTGCCTGCAGCTCAACTTTCCTGCCTTTAGCCATTTCTAACTGGTGCTCCATTGTCTTGTGGCTTTAGCCAGCCTCCCTCTCTCCCCCACTCCCCCACATACCCTGCCTTGGCAAGAATAAAAAAGCACTCTATTGCTGGTCCCACAGTGGCACTCTGTTTTTGATAGGAGCACTGCTTGCCTTGTAGCCTCAGAGGCCTAAGATAGTGGGACCTGAGCATAAGCAGATCCAGAGTAAGTAAACCAAAAGAAAAGTATGTGGGAGAGACAGGAAGGCCTTCTGGAGCCACAACACTACAGTTGTCCAACCAGAAGATGACAGAGCCCCAGGAAAGGCCAAAGGCAGGAAAGTGAGGCTGCCTGTCACTGACTGGAAATCAGAGTACTGCTGCAGAACCATCAGAGCCTTTTTTAAATTTAATCAAAACACAAATACATTTTAACAGGCTCAACAAGAAACTTTTATGGTAGCAAGGAATGAAAAAGAGGGAAAAGCGAAAAAAAAAAAAACGCACCAATTTCACATAGACCTCAACTGGAGGGAACCATAATCAATAAAAGAAAAAGTATGATTATTTCTAACAGCTCAAAATAGTCTGAATATCCTGTGCTGTTGGTTTAACCTTGGCTTGTAGAAAAAGAATTCAACTGATTGGGGGTCATAAAATATATATACTTTCTAATTTTATCTCAAACTTACAAGAAAACCTTAACACACAGGATACTCTCATGGTAGTCACATCCTGCTTTCTATTGAGGAACAAGTTATGCTCAGCCTGTGTGGCTTTGGATACAGCAGAAAATATTGTAATTCTGTAACAAAAAAAAAACTGTGTTTGGCCTTAAAAGAACATCTTCAAGGTCCAGTTCTTGCATGGTACCAGTGCAAAAACTACCAGCAAAGTGGTCTTAGTTGAAATTTCAAATGGAGAAACCTGCTAAAAAATAGACTAAGGCTATCTTCTGAAAGCTCACTACCTAGTAACACCTCAGTCAAATTTCCCACAGGGTTAGGATACTTGACTATTGGAAGAAAAGATTCCAAATGGACCTTTAATAATTTCAGATAAACTTTTTCAACATAGTGATAGATACCTCAAAAGGAGACGTAGGAAAATGTATTAGATGGAAGGAGTGCTGACTGCAGAACATTTATCTGCTGGTGGCAGGTTGGACATGTTGGGAAAGTGTCTAAAATCTTTAAAAAAAAACAAAAAAAAAAAAAAACCTTAAAGGGTTAAACTATTATTTCCTAGCGTGTAGCAGATGGACTCAGGACCAATGGGTATAGTGTGCTTCTGATAGCAGTTGGAGACTGAGTCAGATTTCAATCTGACGTCACCACCAGTACATATACCCCTGCAGGGAGCTCTGCTCTTCAGTATTGTGCGTCTCCGTAGCGGTTCAGGACTCTATACACGCATGCACAGTGTTAAGAGTATTCAAACCAAAGAAAATTCCAAACAAGAACCTTACCTCTACAGACGAGCCCTGCTCTCCCTCGGTGATACCTACGGGTCCCTCCCCCAGTCGAGAATTCCTGAGGTGATTTCCGAGATCCTCAGAGGTAGGCCTCGGTCCGGCAGCCAGTCCCCAGCGTGGACTTAGCCCCCGGCAATGGGAGAGGCTGAGAGGCAACGGGTGCAACACTAAGCTCGGCGGTGAAGGTACTTTCCCTCTCCCCCTGCAGCTGGAGACCGCCCAGAATGAAACTCGGGGAAACGCCGAGACAAGGTAAGGTAGAAAACTTTCTAAAAGTCTCCGAGGCTCGGAAAGCCGCACAGATAGTCAGTTGGCATCTGTGTTATTGGGTTGATCAGCCCCGTCCGGGCTAGACCCCGATCTGATACGAGGGTCCTCCCACGTGGAGACCCTCCGAGGTGGATGCCATATTGCTCGCGTGGTCACCGGCGCCATTTATCATCGATCGCCATCCTGTCCGCCTAACTGAGCCAGGTGCACAACTTGTGCGCACATTGGCGCGCACATAAGTGCCGTGCGCACGACGGTGCCAGGCGCACAGCCACACGCTCAGCGGTGCTGGGTACATAAGTTAAATCTGCGCATAGCGGCGCATGCATCTTGTGAGCGCACATCTCAGCCTACGCGCACATCTTCGGTGCACCCGGAGCGCATAACTAAGCCTCCCAGCGCACGCATTATACGGGGCTTTCTGCTACCCTACGCGCACAAACCATGGCACCACCAGCCAAAAAGGTCAAAGCACAAGCCCTCTGCCCAGCCTGCCACATAAGAGCTGTGCAGCACAAAGAAGCCACGACCATGTGCCGACAGTGCGAGGAGGGTCTGGGAGAATCAAGTCAAGGCCCTCCCCAGCCAGTACAGGAATGCGGATCCACCAATAGTACACCGGACCTCTCCACCACCAGTGCAAGCCTCCTTCAATCAAACTGGGCTCCCTGGGGACGCAGCGGCTTCCAATCTAGACCCAGGATCCTTTTCCTGGGTAGAATTCTTTAAAGGTCTTCACACCTTCGTCCACATGCAACCGGTGCCACCGATGACACAACCACAGCCTCTCCCAGAGGACCCTAACCTCCCAGGGCCCTTTAGGCCCCACTGAGGTATGCCTCTACCAGTCAAAAGCCTCTCCATAGGGGACGAGGATCAAGAATCCCTGGAGGAAGGGGAAATCCCTTCAGGAACGGAATTTTACCAAACCATGAGGCGTTTCTTCTCCAAAGACGAGCTATCAGACCTCGTGGCTCACAGCCTGAAGGAGCTCGCCATCCCGGGCACTGGTGCCACAGGGGAACCGAAGACGAACCCTCTCTTAGAAGGACTCAGTCAGGCCTCACACCATTTCCCTCTGCTGCAAGTCGTATAACAGCTGATCGACCTGGCTTGGCATGCCCCGGAGGCCTGTTTCAAAGGCGGACGGGCACTAGAATCCCTCTACCCACTAGAACCCTCAGCCAAAGATCTCCTGGCATTCCCCAAAGTGGACGCCATGTTCTGCGCAGTCACAAAGCGCACTACCATCCCAGTTGAGGGAGGAGCGACACTCCAGGATGTCCAGGACAGACGTCTGGAATCCATCCTTAAACATTCGACATATCAGCTATGTCACTACAGATTGCTGCCTGCTGTGCCGTGGTAAACCGCGCCTGCTTATCCATGACCAGGAACGCCGCCACGCCTGTCGAAGCACTAGAACCAGCGGTATCCTTCCTCACGGATGCGACCTCTGACCCTGGTACGCACCTCAGCCAGGGGCGTCTCATCCATAGTGGCAGCCAGAAGGCAACTCTGGCTCCAAAGTTGGTCAGCCGACGCGACTTCCAAGGCGAAACTCACAATAATGCCATTTAAAGGAGCCCTCCTGTTCGGAAGCGAACTGGAGAAGTTAGCCGACAAATGGGGCGAATCCCCAGTACCTCGGCTACCGGAGGACAAGAACAAAAGAAGCCAGTGCCCCTCTCCCTGATTGCCTAGGGGCAGAGGATCACAGCGTTTCAGACCCTACAAAAGTACAAATCAAGCCCCGCAGGCAGGGGCCGGTCCTTTCGGAACAAACACAACAAGAGGAGAGCCAGCTCTGGCACAGGCCCTAGCCGCACCCCACAATGAGAATCAGCCGACCCATCCACAGGAAGAAGCCATAGGGGGCAGGCTTGCCCTATTCTACCAAAGATGGGTCGCGATAACAGCGGACAAGTGGGTCCTAACCATCATTCGAGAGGGATACAATCTGGACTTCCACAACATCCCTCCAGACAAGTTCGTGAAATCTCCTTGCCACGCACCATCCAAGAGGTCGGCAGTGGAAATCACACTGGCCAAATTACTCGCCCTAAAGGCCGTAACGCCGGTGCCCATGCAACAACAAAATACTGGGCACTATTCCATCTATTTTATCGTCCCCAAGAAAGAGGGAACGTTCCGTCCCATCCTGGACCTCAAGTCGGTCAACCGCTACCTGAAGGCACCACACTTCCGCATGGAAACCCTGCGCTCAGTCATAAGGGCGATAGAGCCGGGAGAATTCCTTACATCCTTGGACCTGTCAGAAGCATACCTGCACATCCTAGTCCATCACGAGCATCAGTGCTTACTGCGCTTCGCGATCCTGGACCATCACTACCAGTTCCGAGCGCTACCCTTCAGGCTCGCCAAAGCCCCACGGACGTTCACCAAAATTATGGTGGTAGTAGCGGCGACACTGAGGAAAGAGGGAATCCTCGTACACCCATATCTGGATGATTGGCTGATCAGCGCAAAGTCTCCAGAGGAAAGTCATCAGGCGACCACCAGAGTCAAGGCTGTACTGGAGAACCTCGGGTGGGTTGTCAACGCAAACAAGAGCTGCCCTCAGCCCTCCCAATCACTAGAATACCTGAGATCCGGTTCGACACCAGCAAGACAAGGTCATTCTTCCCCCTATGAGGAGAAGAAAACTGACGAACCAATTGCAAAACCTGCTAACAAGTATTCACCCCAAGGTATGGGACTACCTCTAAGTCCTTGACCTTATGACATCAACCTTGGAATTGGTCCCATGGGCAAGAGCTCACGTGCGACCGCTACAGCACTCCCTACTGTCACGGTGGAACCCAGTGTCCTAGGACGACTCCGTTCGCCTGCAGCTCCCGGAGGAGGTGTGGAACCAGCTCCAATGGTGGCTACAAGAACATCATCTGAGCAAGGGAGTAAGACTATCCCAACCGACCTGCATCTTGCTCACCATAGACAAGAGCCTACGAGGGTGGGGAGCCCACTGCCAGGAACTGACGGCCCAGGGGCAATGGGACAAGGAAGAGTCGGGATGGACATCAACCGACTGGAAGCTCGGATGGTCAGACTAGCCTGCATACGGTTCTGTCACAGACTCCGGGGCAAATCTGTCAGTCATGTTAGACAACGCCATGACAGTTGCCTACATCAACCGCCAGGGAGGAACCAGAAGCCAACAGGTGTCCCTGGAAATAGATCCCCTAATGGCGTGGATGGAAGCAAACCTACAAGGGATCTCAGCAGCCCACATTGTGGGAAAAGACAATGTCACTGCGAACTACCTCAGCATAGAAAGTCTAGACCCAGGGGAATGGAAGCTGTCGACCACAGCCTTCTAGTTGATAGTAAACCGCTGGGGAACCCCAGCCATGGATCTCCAGGCAACCCGATCCAACACCCAAGTCCCCAACTTCTTCAGTCGCAGATGAGAACCACAATCCTAAGGGATCGATGCCCTTGTCCAGACCTGCCCACAGGAAGACCTGCTATATGCCTTCCCCCCCCCCGTGGCCTCTACTGGGCGGGATCATCCGCAAGATAGAGCACCACAGGGGGCTAGTACTTCTAGTGGCCCCGGACTGGCCAAGAAGGCCATGGTATGCAGACATGCGAAGACTTGTGACAGGGAGCCCTCTCCCTCTACCTCCACACAGGGACCTGCTCCAGCAAGGCCCAATCCTCCATGAAGACCCAACTCTATTCTCTCTTACGGTCTGGCCATTGAGAGGACCCGCCTGAAGAAGAGCGGATACTCGAGGGCGGTGATTGGCACCTTGCTCCAAGCACGCAAGTTCTCCATATCACTGACCTACATATGAATATGGAGAATATTCGAAGCTTGGTGCAAAGACCGCAACATCCTTCCGTGAACAGTCAAAATTCCCATGATCCTGGAATTTCTGCAGGATGGATTACAGAAGGGGTTGTCCCTCAACTCCAAGGTTCAGGTGTCGCCCTAGCCTGCTTCGGAGCCAAAGTGGAAGGCACCAGCTTCGTATCTCATCCGGACGTCTCCCGCTTCCTGAGAGGGGTCAAGTAGATTCGACCACCCCTAAAGTGGCCGGTACCCCTATGGAACCTCAATCTAGTACTAGACTTCCTAGAGGGAGCCTCCTTCAGACCTATCCGAGTTCTGCCTCTACGACTCCTAACATTGAAGATGGCATTCCTAGTGGCAATATGTTTGGCCCGTCGTATCTCCGAACTTCAAGCAATATCCTGCCGTTCTTCCTCAGGTTCACAACGGGATCCATACAGCTACGCACAGTCCCCTCCTTCCTCCCAAAAGTTGTTTTTCACTTACATCTAAACCAAGCCATCTTGCTGCCCTTTCCAGATGAGCATAAGGGCTCGGAAGAATCTCATCGTCTTCGCCATCTTAATGTCGGCAGACTCCTAGTCCGATACCTAGAAAGGTCGGAATTCGTATGAAAGACGGACCACCTGTTCATCCTTCACAGTGGGAAGAAACAAGGGGAAGCGGCCTCGCGGGCAACCATAGCCCGCTGGATCAAAGAAGTAATCAAGGCAGCCTACGTAGAGGCAGGCAAGCCTCCACCTCTACAAGTCAAGGCCCATTCCACTAGAGCCCAGGCAGTGTCCTGGGAGGAAACCAAGATGCTGTTACCCACCGAGATCTGTCGGGCAGTGACTTGGTCCTCCATTCACACCTTCTCTAGGTTCTACCGCCTGGATGTTCAGGCTCGGGAGGACAACAGCATTCACAAGGGCAGTACTAAGTGGGCCACGGGCAGCCTCCCACCCGGTTTAGCAGTAGCTTTTGTACATCCCATTGATCTTGAGTCCATCTGCTACACGCTAGGAAATGGAGAAATTACTTACCTGATAATTTTGTTTTCCTTGGAGTAGACAGATGGACTCAGTATCCCGCCCACGGCTGCCTCAGAATACGGAAACCTCGGGTGACAATCCCCGAGAGGAAGACAGCTATGCTTTCCTTGTACGTACCAGGATCAGTCCAGACGGTGGGTTATGTCCCTCGTCCAGCTGATGGAGTCAGAACAAAGGCTCGAGGGGGAGGTCCTATATGACCTCATCCCCTGTACCTCAATCCTCAGTATTTTCTGACTCCAGCAGATGTGAGCAGGGGACTAGCTAGTCCCCAGCACAGGATCTTAGGGTTTTCAGGCCTTTCCTGTTCTTTCGAGGGATCAAGAAAAAAAAAAAATTATTATTTTAGTTGGTTGAAGAGGAGCCCAGTTTCAAACACAGTGGTGTTCGAAACCTGGGGTGAGAGGGACTTGCTGGCTAGCTGTATCTTTGTCTCTTTCCCTCTTTCTTTATCCTATGGTGGGTAAGTGTTATTTTTACTTACAGGTTATCCTGCTTCTCCCTCTTGCCGTTTCTGTCGGCACTGGAGGGCTGCACTACATTTTGAGGGCTCTGTCAGGGTTCCTGACTTTGTCCCTCTGACCCTCCCCCTCCGACCGCGTTGTGCCGGCATCGACCCGCGGCCCCGCGAAGCGCCATTCCCCGGGGCCGCCGACCGCTGGGAGGTCCTCCGGTGTTCTCTCGGGTCGGTGGGAGGGGGGGAAGGCGATTCGAGCGTCGAGGACGCGAATCGCCGGGTTTTTCACTTTGCTGCCGCGCCGCCCGGTTCCTGCCTCCCCGGGGGGGGGGGGATTTTTCCCCTCATGCCGCGAGTGCCGACCTGCGCGGCTTGCGGCCGTCAAGGGAGCTGCCTCTCAGCTGAGGGGAGATGCTCAAGCTGCCTCCCCACGGGGGAGGCCAGCCCGACGCAGGGGGAAGGCACAGGAGACCACGGCGAGGAGGGTGCGATTAGTCAGCGGCAGGCCCCGTTCCCGCTGAGTGCGGGAACGGTGGCCATTTTGTTTTCTGAGGGGGAAGCTGGCGGCTCTGATTTGGAGGAGACGGGAGATATGATTCCGATGCAGCCGGCTGTTTTAGCGCCCCTGGCCCAGAAGGAGGGCAGGCTGCCGGCTGGAGAGATCCCAGGGGTCGTCCCCCCCCCCCCACCCGGGATTGCCCGCGTTTTCCCCGGAGTTCGTGGTCCTTATGCATCAGGCCTTCCTCCAAAGCTCCAGCCAGGCTATGGGTTCGTTCTTGGGCCCCTCTCCCGCCAAACTACTGCGTCTAGATGCCCCTCTGGGGGGCTCTCCAGCACAGGGGTGGGGACAGCCCCTCAAGGTAACTCAGACTCCACCCAGGGCTCCCGCGGGACCACCGCGGGGCCTCCCGGTGCACTGCAGGACCCAGCCGGGGATGACCCCACCCTTTCGGCCCAGATGGAAGGCGACGATCCTAGGGTTCTCCGCATTTTTCAGGCTGAGGAATTGGAGGGTCTCATCCCGCATATCCTTCAGGAGATGGACATTGATCCCCCTCCGGAACCAACGGCCTTAGATCCCAAGATGATAAAGGGAGACCCCCCTCCTAGCGGGACTTCGGCCCCTGGCCAAGGTGTTTCCTACGCATCCCAGCTTCTTGCAGTTGATTTCCAGGGAGTGGGACACACCGGAGGCCTCTCAAGTTTAGCAGGGCCATGGAGAAGCTGTATCCTCTCCCAGTGGAGTTCCTGGAGCTTCTCAAGGTCCTGACGGTGGACTCGGCGGTCTCGGCAGTCACTAAGAGTACTACCATCCTGGTCACGGGCGGAACGGCCCTGAAGGACTTACAGGACAGGAAGCTGGAGGTCTATCTTAAGCGGATCTTTGAGGTCTCAGCGCTTTGAGTCCGAGCGGCCATCTGTACCGCTCTGGCGCAGAGAGCGGGTCTCCGTTGGGTTCAGCAACTACTCACCTCGCAGGATCTCCCGACGACCGAGGCTCAACAAGCGGATAGGTTGGAGTCCGTGTTGGCTTATGGGGCGGACGCTCTGTATGACCTTCTCCGGGTTCTCTCTCTGTCCATGGTGGCGGCAGTGGTGGCTCGTCTTCTCCTGTGGCTCCGCAACTGGTCGGCGGACTCCTCGTCCAAGACACGCCTGGGCTCGTTGCCTTTTAAGGGCAAGTTCCTCTTCAGGGAGGATTTGGACCAGATCATTAAGTTGCTGAACGAGAACGCGGTCCATAAGCTCCCGGAGGACAGGCCTCGTTCCGCCAGATCGTTCAGCTTTTCCAGGAACTGGTCCCGGAATCAGCGTCGCGCTTGAACGAACAGACAGCAGCAAGCTCCACGGACCCCGTCGTATCGCTCTCAGAGCTGGAACCGGTCCTTTCGTGGGCGCCGGCCCGGCAAGGAGACTCCAGGACCCTGCTCTTCCGCGAAACCAGCGCAATGATGCCAGGCTGACCCACGAGCCGACCCCGCGGGTGGGGGGCCGGCTCGCTCTTTTTTTACAAAGAGTGGGCCTGGGTCACGTCGGATCAGTGGGTCCTGGACATCCTAAGGCATGGTTACGCATTGGATTTTGTCCACATCCCCAGGGACAGGTTCCTTTTCTCCCCTTGCGGTTCTCATCACAAGCAGAGGGCCGTCCGACAGACCCTGCAGCGACTGCTTGCCTTAGGGGCGATAAGACCGGTATCTGTCAACGATCTGGGTCGGGGACATTACTCCATCTATTTCGTGGTCCCCTAGAAAGAGGGCACGTTCCGTCCCATACTGGATCTCAAGTCCGTCAACAAGGCGCTTAGGGTCCCTCGCTTCCGTATGGAAACGCTCTGTTCAGTGTTGGCAGCGGTGCATCAAGGGGAGTTCCTCGCCTCACTGGATCTGACTGAGGCGTACCTCCACATCCCGATTCATCCGGATTACCAAAGATATCTTCGTTTCAAGATACTGGGACAACATTTTCAGTTCAGGGCGTTACCTTTTGGGCTAGCAACAGCTCCGCGAGTTTTTACAAAGGTGATGGTCGTGGTCGCGGCGGCTCTCCGCCGGGAAGGAATCCTGGTCCACCCGTACCTGGACGACTGGCTCATACGGGCGAAGTCTCGAGGCCAGGGAGTTCAAGCCGTGAACCGGGTAGTGTCCCTGCTACGGTCGCTCGGCTGGATCATCAACTACGACAAGAGTCACCTCACGCCCTCCCAGTTGTTGGACTACTTGGGCGCTCACTTCGATACGAGGGAAGGCAAGGTGTTCTTACGGCCGGAGCAGGCACAGGCGTTGAGAGCACAAGTGCGGCGGTTCACGTCTCTCCTGGATCCAACCGCCTGGGACTATCTACAAGTTCTGGGGACCATGGCCTCCACGATCGACCTGGTTCCGTGGGCTTTTGCTCATCTTCGTCCCCTGCAGGAGGCATTGCTGTCCCAGTGGAAGCCGGTCACACGGGATTACCGTGCGGTCCTCCCGATCCCGTCGGCGACTCGTCTCAGCCTTCAATGGTGATTGGATCCTCAGAGCCTGGCCCAGGGAGTCTCTTTGGAGACGCCGGACTGGATAGTAGTCACCATGGATGCCAGCCTCACCGGTTGGGGGGGGGCGGTCTGTCAAACGAGTTCCATCCAAGGCACGTGGACGTGGGAACAGAGGCAGTGGCCCATCAATCGCCTGGAGACCAGAGCGGTCCGTCTCGCCCTACAGGGCTTCCTGCCAATAGTCCGTCAGAAAGCAGTCAGAATACTGTTGGACAATGCAACCACAGTATCGTACATCAACCGCCAGGGAGGTACGAGGAGTCGACTGGTCACGTGGGAAGCGGAAAAGCTGATGCAGTGGGCGGAGCGCCACTTGCTTCGATTAGAGGCCTCTCACATAGCAGGCGTGGACAACGTTCAGGTGGACTTCCTCAACCACCAGCGTCTGGACCCCGGAGAGTGGGAACTATCCAGGGACACGATGGGGCTGATAGAACGTCGTTGGGGGAAGCCTCACGTGGATCTCATGGCCACAGCCGGAAACACAAAAGCTCCTCGCTTCTTCAGTCGCAGACGAGAACACGGCGCAGAAGGAGTCAATGCCCTGGTCCTTCCGTGGCCCAGGCAGGTCCTCCTGTATGTCTTCCCCCCCCGTGGCCCCTGGTTGGGAAGGTGCTCCGTCGAATAGAGACTCATCCAGGGCCGTTAATTCTGGTAGCACCGGAGTGGCCGCGGCGCCCATGGTTCGCGGATCTCCTTCACCTCGCACGCGAGGGGCCATTACACCTCGGTCACCTCCCTCGACGTCTCAGACAGGGCCCCATATACTTCAAGGAGGCAGATCGCTTTTGTCTTGCGGCCTGGCTTTTGAGAGGCGCAAGCTGAGACGTCTGGGCTATCCGGAGCCAGTGATTTCCACCTTACTGCGAGCTAGAAAGATGTCTACCTCGTGAGAGTCTGGAAGGTCTTTGAAGATTGGTGTATTGTCCGCTCCATTGTTCCAGGACGCGCCTCGGTGGTTCAGATCTTGAACTTCCTTCAGGCCGGTTGGAGATGGGACTGGCGTATAACTCCATTAGGGTCCAGGTGGCGGCGTTGGGAGCTCTGCTACACAATGGTAAGGACTCATTTCTCTCATCGCATCCGGATATTCTCCGCTTCCTCAAAGGGGTGAGGCAGCTGAAGCCTCCGTCTAGACTGCCCTGTCCGTCTTGGAGTCTCAACTTGGTGCTCCGGGCCCTCGGCGGTTCACCTTTCGAGCCTTTGCGCGCGGCCAACATCAAGGATCTCACCTTTAAGACCATTTTTCTGGTGGCCATTAGCTCAGCGCGCCATATCTCGGAACTCCAGGCTCTGTCCTGTCGAGAACCTTACCTTCGAATCTCTGACGGAGGGGTTTCCTTATGAACAGTACCCTCCTTTCTACCGAAGGTGGTCTCGTCTTTTCATCTAAATCAGTCTGTGGAACTTCCCTCCTTCTCGGTGACGGATCCCAGACACCTCCGGACCCTGGATGTCAGGAGATGCCTGATGCAATACTTGGCAGTCACCAATGAATTCCGTCTCTCGGACCATCTGTTTGTCCTCTGGTCGGGCCCAAGGAGGGGGCACATGGCTTCCAAGACCACCATCGCCCGATGGCTGAAGAGTGCGATTTCTTCAGCATATCTAGGGGTTGGTCGACAGCCACCGATGGGGGTCAAGGCACACTCCTTTCGGGCTCAGGCCGCGTCGTGGGCAGAAAGTTCTTCGGTTTTGGCCCAGGAGATTTGTCGAGCGGCCACCTGGAAGTCGCTTCATACTTTCTCTAGGCACTATCGGTTAGATGTCCGGGCCCCCGTTTTCGGGTCCTTCGGAGATAGTGTTCTACGAGCAGGGTTTTCATCGGCCCACCCGGTGTAGGGAAGCTTTGGTACATCCCACTGTCTGGACTGATCCTGGTACATACAGGGAAAAGAAAATTATTCCTCACCTGCTAATTTTCGTTCCTGTAGTACCAAGAATCAGTCCAGACACCCTCCCTGGTTTTTGGGGGTGGTTGTTGGGATACGCCTCTGCTCGTTACTCCTACTTTTCTGCTTCTTTTAGGCTCGCCCTGGGGCCTCAGGTTTCTCTGCGTTTACAGTTCGGTTTGCAAGTTCCGTTTAGTTTTGTCAAATCAGTTCAAATGTTTTTGATTACAGTTTATTGTGAATGCTCAGTTCTTGATCCCTCCGTCTCTTCTCTTCTTGGCTTTGTAAGTCTAGTTACTGAGGATTGAGGCACAGGGGATTAGGTCATATAGGACCTCCCCCTCAAGCTTTTGTTCTGACTCCATCTGCTGGACGGAGGACATAACCTACTGTCTGGACTGATCCTTGGTACTACAGGAACGAAAATTAGCAGGTGAGGAATAATTTTCTTTTACCTTTAGTTAGGACACCCATAGCCTACCGGGTGTCGGCGTTTCTCGGTTGAGTGCATTGGCACTGTCCAGCTAAAATTCACGTCAACCAGTTCAAGTTAAGCAAGTTAATCAAGTTATTCAAGCACACATATATCCACAATTGCTTTTCGAGGAGAATACTGAAGAGCAGAGCTTCCTGCAGGGGTATATGTAGTGCTGATGTTAGATTGACATCAGACTCTGTCTCCAACTGCTATCAGGAGTACACTATATCCATTGGCCCTGAGTCCATCTGTCTACACTAAGGAAAATGAAATTATCAGGTAAGTAATTTCTCCATTAATTCCACTGTGGAAAAGGTATCCCAGAGAGTATTTCTCTCCCCCCCCCCCCCCCCCCCCCCCCCAAAATATCTCTGGAGAGAGATCTTGAGAAAAAGACAGTCATCTTTTTGATCTTGTTGTTGAAAAAGAGACCAAACTCTTGGGCGCTTAGATTATTTTGACAATCAAAAAAGGAGGACTTCGATCTTAGTTTTGACAATATGAAAAAGTTATGACTGATTTGGGGCAGACTTTATTTGATTTGTAAAGAATTGATGTTTCAGCCGATTTGACTCATTCCTATAAATATTCAATTCATTCAAATAATCGGAACGAACAATTTCAGACTTAGTTGTTCTCTAACGGCATTAAATTGTTCTAAGCTGTCCTTTTTTTAAATTTCTTTTTCAAGACCTCCAGGAGACAGATTCTGTCAAAGGGGCAATCTGATCTAAGGCATCATTCAATGATTTGATCCATAAGGAAACTGCATCTTCAATGTTGTCAAATAATTTTTCCCTCAATTTAGGCATCCAGATTTATTTTAAGGAATCTTCTTCAAATCTTTCTTTTACGAATAACTTGGTTTGGCTTATTTTTAGCTATAGGCCGTTTAATCAATTGAACAAATTTTAATTTAAAAAAATGGTCTGACCAAGGGACAGGCTCACATTTTGCACTAAAAGAAAGAAATGAGCAGATAAAGTTCTAATAAAAACTAAGTATAAGGTATGGCCATGAGAATGGATGGATTGACTGAGTTGAGACCAACCCATAAGAACATGCCATACTGGGTCAGACCAAGGGTCCATCAAGCCCAGCATCCTGTTTCCAACAGTGGCCAATCCAGGCTATAAGTACCTGGCAAGTACCCCAAAACTAAGTCTAACCCATGCTATTGATGCTAGTAATAGCAGTGGCTATTTTCTAAGTCAATTTGATTGATAGCAGGCAATGGGCTCCTCCAAGAACATATTCAAACCTTTTTTAAACCCAGCTACACTTAACTGCACTAAACAAATCCCCTGGCAACAAACTCCAGAGTTTAATTGTGCTTTGAGTGAAAAAGAACTTTTATCTGATTAGTTTTAAATGTGCTACATGCTAATTTCATGGAGTGCCCCCTAGTCCTTCTATTATCCGAAAGAGTAAATAACTGATTCACATTTACCCAATCTAGAGCTCTCATAATTTTAAACACCTCTATCAATATCCCCCCTCAGCCATCTCTTCTCCAAGCTAAGCTGAACAGTCCTAACTTCTTTAGTCTTTCCTCATAGGGGATCTGTTCCATTCCCCTTATCATTTTGGTCGCCCTTCTCTGTACTTTCTCCATTGCAAATATATCTTTCTTGAGATTGTACATAATTTTCTGTACCTAGGGCCAGGCACACAAGAACATTTAGAATCAGTAAATGGTATAAAGTAAATTTTATTTGGCATTAAAAAGTGTTCTTGGGAGATGCTGTATACTGGGTGCCCTTTGTCTTTCAAAATGACCAGCATCTCATTGAATGCAGGAAGTGATCCTTCTTTTATAGTTAAACACATACATAGAACATGCTTGTGAGAAAATCCTTCACTCATTTGTCAAAATCATACTCTATACTTGTCTTTCCTGACAACACCCTCCCACCATAAAAGTTCTTTGATGCACTTTGTTTCTTCTGATCTTCTTTTGATCTTCTGTGTTGTATAAACAGGTAGTAGGTCTGGGTTCTGAATAGACAGTAGGCCTGAATTATGTTGCTGGTGCCAGGACTTTAATTAAAGCTGTAACCTCAGGGAATTTTCATTCACCTGGCTCCTGCAGTTGAGATAGGCATCTGTGAACCATAAGCTTGTATTTTAGTTTCGTGAGAACCCAGCTTTCTTGTATTATGCTGTAAATATTGCCGTTGAATCCCACCTGGCCTTTAATTATAGGCTTTGCAGAGCATACAAGTTTCCCAGATCTTCCACATTCTTGAGTCTGAGAGGGTCAGAAATTCACTATATTTCAACAGTGTCAGTGTGAATCAGCCCGCTGAGGATTCTGGGACTGGCTGAATGAGCCAAAGTTCTGAACCAGAGTTCTGAATTATATCAAGATGCAGCAACCAGAATTATACACAGTATTCAAGATGCTGTCTCACCATGGAGCGATACAGAGGCATTACGACATTTTCCGTTTTGTTCACCATTCCTTTTCTAATAATTCCTAACATTCTGTTTGCTATTTTGACTGCCGCAGCACACTGAGCTGACGATTTCAATGTGTTATCCACTATGATGCCAAGATCTCTTTCCTGGGTGGTAGCTCCTAATATGGAACCTAACATCGTGTAACTATAGCATGGATTATTTTTCCCTATATGCATCACCTTGCGCTTATCCACATTAAATTGCATCTGCCATTTGGATGCCCAATTTTCTAGTCTTACGAGGTCCTCCTGCAATTTATCACAATTTGCTTGTGATTTAACTACTCTGAATAATTTTGTATCATCTGCAAATTTGATTCCCTCACTCGTATTCCTTTCCAGATCATTTATAAATATATTGAAAAGCACGGGTCCCAGTACAGATCCCTGAGGCACTCCACTGTCCATTTAATCCTACTGTTTCCTGACTTTTAACCGGTTTGTAATCTATGAAAGGACATCGCCACCTATCCCATGATTTTTTACTTTTCCTAGAAGCCTCTTAGAGGAACTTTGTCAAATGCCTTCTGAAAATTCAAATATACAACATCTACCGGTTCACCTTTATCTACATGTTTATTAACCCCTTCAAAAATGTGAAGCAGATTTGTGAGGCAAGACTTGCCTTGGGTAAAGCCATGCTGACTTTGTTCCATTAAATCATGCCTTTCTATATGTTCTGTGATTTTGATCTTTAGAACACGTTCCACTATTTTTCCTGGCACTGAAGTCAGACTAACTGGTCTGTAGTTTCCCAGATTGCCCCTGGAGCCCTTTTTAAATATTGGGGTTATATTAGTCACCCTCCAGTCTTCAGGTACAATGGATGATTTTAATGATAGGTTATAAATTTTTACTAATAGATCTGAAATTTCATTTTTGAGCTCCTTCAGAACCCTGGGGTGTATACCATCCAGTCCAGGTGATTTACTACTCTTTAGTTTGTCAATAGTCCTACCACATCTTCTAAGTTTACTGTGATTTGGTTCAGTCCATCTAAATCATTACCCATAAAAACCTTCTCCAGAACGGGTATCTCCCCAACATCTTCAGTAAACACCGAAGCAAAGAAATCATTTAATCTTTCCACGATGGCCTTATCTTCTCTAAGTGCCCCTTTAAACCCTTGATCATCTAACGGTCCAACTGACTTCCTCACAGGCTTTCTGCTTCGGATATATTTTTAAAAGTTTTAACTGAGTTTTTGCCTCTACGGCCAGCTTCTTTTCAAATTAAGGGATGTCAATTAAGCACTGCAGGTTCTCTTCCTTTGTGCTTAATCGACTGAAGTCTGAGAGTGGTAGAACTTCCTTGGTTGTGGAACACTAATGGTGCTCCTATGACCAGTTCTGCCACAAAGTAAGCAACTCCCCACCCGAGTCCACCACAGCAGAAGTAGCTGCTCTCCCTGACCCACTGAAAGAGATGTATAGCTAAGCTGTGGCATACTTAGAATAGTACTGACTGTAAAGGAATCACTCTTGCTGATGTGCAAGAATAACAAATATTTCAATTTTTAATTAGTTTTACAAACAGGAATTCTTTATTAAAATGATTTTATTAGAAAAATATGCAAATACACAAACTACTTTCACGGTTGTCTCGTGTCATCTACAACCACATAAAACAGTTTACTAAATATTTAAACAATTATTTAATAAAATTTGAATCAGATTCATAAGTAAAGATTTCTTACCTGCTCTTATTTCAATGTGTGCCTCTCTGTACTACTGTGAGATTCGAAAGAACATTGCAGCTGTACATTACCATTATCTTTATCTTATGTATACCCACCAATCAAACAACCTCCCCATAGGGCCATGACAGTAATGTGAATGATTGCCATTCCTTTCGGTAGGCCTAAGTTATCTGTCTGAGTTCAGGATATCGGCACGTTATGCTGAGTGTTTAGCAGGTATGCGTTGAGAAGAGGTAAAATTTGTTTAAAAGTTCAATTCAGTGATATTTCAAAGTGCAAATTTATATTAAATCATGGCCATATCATTTGTAGGTATTGATCTAGATGACGGGAGTTGATAAAGGAAACACCAGCATGAAAATAATAGTTGGAGGACAGGGGATTGAAGCACCGGAATGGAATGGTATGAATAGCAACAAGATAGTGCTCCAATACATGATACTTTTTTTTTTTTTTTAGCAATTCCTTTACAGACCCCCTGAAGAAGCCTAGAGCAGGCAAAACAAAGAGGATCCTACTTTGTAGGTATATCTGGAATCTGTAAAAAGATATATTAAAATCTGATAACCTTTATGGAATTGAAATGTTTTAAATAAGATGTGCAAGTGATACAAAAAATTTAGAAAGCTATGACTACTGATGTAGAACGCAGTATATTATATATATGTATTGCTTTTCTATTTGGAGCAAATTGAGACAAGATAGTTTGTGTATGAGTGTGCTGAATAGTATGTGTAGTATACTGTGATACATGTTGGTGTAATTTGTCATTGTCTTGTTAGGAATTGCATTTCTCTATTGCACTTTTGCCGTTTACTGCACATAATAGTTTGTGCATTTTATTGTCCGTCTCATCTTTACCAGGTGGACGGTAATATATTCCTATCACTATACTCTTACCCAACACACACACCAAGTTGACTCTGTCATTTTTATATAATTTGTAGCCAGCTATAGCACTGTCCCATTAGTTATCCTCCTTCCACCAGGTCTCTGAGATGCCAATTATGTCTTGTCTCATCATTCACCGCTATACACACTTTCTACCATCTTACTACGTACTTCTGGCTTTGGCATATAGACATTTCAAAGAGTGTTTTTTTGTTTGTATTAACCTTTTCTGTTAGGGATAATTTGGAATCCTTTAGCTCAGGTGATTCTTTACCTATAGGCACCTAGACTACTTTTGATTTTATTAGAACCTTTCTGTTGGGATGCCCTAACTCTCCTGTTTCATTAGTATCCTTCGAGGATAACTCCTTCTGAACCATGCACTGCATAGCAAATGTCTATTTCCCCCTCTTTGTGGTTTAAAAGTTGCTCTCTCCTTTTTAAAAGTTAGAACCAGCAACCTGGTTCCACTCTGTAGCAAGAGCAAATTAAGAAACTATCTGAAGTCATTGGAAACAGGAACTAAGTTTGGCTCTGGCAGTATTTCCAATGAACAACAACAAACTCTGTCATGATGAGCTTCTGAGTTTGTATTTAAAGTGTGTTGGATTGTGTATCACAGACCACAAAAAGATAGGAAACCCTTGCTGCACCGCTGCTGTATCATGTTCTAGCAGTACAGCTTTGTCATTTTTGCTTCTGTCATGGTCCCAGTAAAATTGAGCAACTAACTTTTTTCCTGATTAGCTAAATCTTTTGATTTTGAGGGACCACAAAGTAAGTACTGCCAGCTGCAAGGCTAGAAGGCACCTCATTCATGCCCAAGTCCCCCAAGAGCTGTGCGAGGTATGCATTTCACAGTGCCGGTGCTCTTGCAGTGTGCTTTCATTTTTTGCCCACTATGATGTCAAAAGAATAGGTGGACTTGGAATGGTGACATCAGCAAGGCTTCCAATGGTTGCCTGGTTCTGTAGAGCATAGGATCCGAAGAAGGGCCGGAAAGTTTCTCTGGAAAGCACCTGGAGTTCAAGTAGGCGGTGGCCAGACCTAAAACGGTCCAGCAGCAGGTTTACCTTACACTAATTTCAAAGATATTTTGGAGCAAACAGCACTTTGGATAGAATCCTCACTGGTTCAGAACAAAGAGCGTGAGGAGAACCGGCACCCACCAGTGACAGGTGGAGCAGAGGCTGAATACGCTTCAGACTGCCAGTGTTTAGGAAATGCGGACTTGAATAAATCAACAAAGAAATCCACTTCTCTTGAGCGATTTCCCCCAAGCGATTCTGCAAAAATGCAGTGTATCTGTGCAATCTGCACTTGTGGGTATGTAATCTAACCATACTGTCTTAGCAAATGGTGTGACATGGGGGGGGGGGGGTGTACGGTGTGGGTGAAAGATGTAGGAACCACACAAGTGTTAGCATTTCTGTTCAAAAACCATGTGGACAGCAGATAGAATGGGCAGGTGCTCTAATAACTGCACATAATCATCCTATTAATACTAATCCAGACTCCTTTTCAAGAGATTTTTTTCTATAAAGGAAAGAAATGGGTTTGTATCTAATATTAAATAGAACTTATATTGTGGGGTTGGTGGTTCTCTGAATATCTTTTTTTTTTTTTTCTTTCCTGCACTCTGACTTTTGAGACAAATCAATTTAATAAGGCAATAGGACAAGTGACGTGAGCAGTGCTGTGGGAAGGCTTGGGTAAGAAAATAGCACAATTTGGTGTATTTTTTTAAATCTATTTTTAAAATAAGTGACAGGGAATTTTGAGAAAAACTAAAGCCAAGCACGTGAAGAGCAGTAGGGACTACATTAGTTTCCAGGCCAATCTGCCAGTTTTCCCTCCAGAAGAAAGATTCGTATATGGGCCAAAATGACTGGCATGTGGTATGGTGAGAACTTTAAAATCTTTTTTATTTTTTGAAATTTCTATTGAATACTTGATTTTTACCTTTGTAACATTTTCTTAGGACTGACAGCTCAGCCAGTAGCTTCTGTTTTGTAGTCCATTTTAATCCTTTTTTTTAATAATTTGTTAAATATAATACTTCTGATAACTACTGTTATGATTTTCCAGTAAAGAACAGGGTCTTCGGTAAAGCACTCTGTTGCAGTCACAGAGGCTTACAAATTGTCTTCTAAGATTCAGGAGTATCCAGTAAGGAAAGTTTCAGATGCAAGGCATCTTGAGGGCAATCACTTACTTATAGAATGTTTCCTCAACTCCTTTGGGCTTCCAGCTCAATTAGAACCAGACTCTTGTGGGCTATTGCATCATGGACCTTCATTGTAGCTACAGAGGTTGGGGGGGTTCCCCTATTTTCTGTACACCCTTCTTCTTCTTCCCCCCCCCCCCCCCCCAGCCAACAGTGTCTGACCCTCATTCCCAAAGACTGTGGACACTGCCTCTGCAGCATCCTCAGCCCCAGTCAGCTAGGGGGAGCAGACTACATGATCTGAAAATCAAACCCAAGTCTTCTAGATGGCAGCTCAAGGTAGCAAGCTGGTCTCAGAAAACAATGGAAGGTGGTTAGAAATCTGTTGCTTATCCATAGTACTTAATTGAAAAGCTCAAACCTATTAAGAGAGCCAAGCCTATATGAGTGGAATATATAAACCCACTTAAAGGTTTAAAATTTGCAAAATTATAGTAAGGTGGGCTGAGTAAATAGCATGAGTAAATGATACTGTTGATGATCTGATAGAACTCATTTGGTCATGCATTCAATCTTCCCACACCAATCAAGACCTCCAAACATTTTTAAATATATTTCAGATTCATAGCTTTTAAGGAGCCAAAATTATATCCTAAATAATATTGGAAGTATACCATAGTCTTGAGACTGTAATAGACAACTCAGTGTCAAATATATCTCTGAATCTGCTGTTTTGATATTCAAATCATTAATGATCTCTGAACTGGAATGCATAATGCATATACCTCTACTCCTAGATTTGAAGGAAGAGCAGGACACCTGATTAATCAAATCTCTTTTCAGTATTACAGGCTATGTAATATGAATTTCCCATAGTAGAGCAATTTGAGCACCCTGATGCTACAAAAAAACAGTAAAGAATTCTTATATTTAAGTAGGGCTATGAGAGGTTTTGTTTTGTTTTTTAAATATGGCAATTTCCTCCTTTCTACTTCCACCTCATTCAAAGCCAGGGCTGGGATCCAGTGCCAGCAGCATTCACAACTAGCTGGGGAAAGTGAATCTAAAAGCAGATATGAAAATATGTAACCAGATGCAAGGTTATTTGAAAAAATGTGAAGAAATGGTCAAGAGTGGCAATTATATTTAAGTCCAAAAACAAATGCTAAACCATGCATTTGGGGTGCAAAAATTTGAAGGCCAAATAGTTTGGCAGGGGAAGAACCAGAAGGCAAGATAGTCAATCTTCAGTTGCAAAGATTAATAGGGCACTTGGGTGCATTAGGGACCAGATATTGTGTATTTATGGGAAAATGCTTAGCAAGAAAGGTATGCATCACTAGATGGAAGAGGGGAAAAGAATTACTTCTGTATAGATATCTAGTGAGAAACTGAATATTGTGTTCAGTTTTGGGTAGAGGTAATTCAAAGAAGCATGCATGATATTTACTATAACCCTTACATGAAGAAATTTAAGGAGCTAAAGACGTGCACCTTAAAAGAGTAGTATTTATTTTTGCATTTATATAGCATCCTGAACCAGACTGCTCTATAACAAATTACATACAGGGATAATGAGTCCTTGTTCCAAAGAGCTTATGCCTAAGTGAGTACCTGAGACAACAGGAGCCATTATAACTTGCAAAAAGTTACGAGAAGTATCAATGTGAGGAACAAGATTTAAATCCTGAGCTGCTGCTTCCTAGCCCATTACTCATGACAGCACACACACCCTCCTAATATAAAGATATCTAGCAGGTTTCCATAGAACCACCAGACTGGTGCATTTTTCATCCAATGAGCAAATATTTGGTTCTAAGTCGTCCTCTCGTGAGGACGACTCAGAACCAATGTCAAATATTTCTTCACGGAGAGAGTGCTGAATGCCTGGAATGCCCTTCTGGAGGAGGTGGTGAAGATGAAAACAAAGAAGGAATTCAAAGGGGCATGGGAGAAACACTGGATCCTTAAAGGCTAGAAGATGAAAATGAAGAGTGAATGGGGGTAACTGGCTGGTGTGGCAGTTGCTACCCTTAACAAGGCTTGATACTGTTTAATGCAACTCCATCATTGCTCTCTGCTTCAAAGGCAGTGGGAAGAGGGCAACTGGATTCAGACAGCAACCAACAAGGGCCCCGACTTTTACGGTGTGGAGAACAAATAAACATGGGGGGAACTTGCTGATGCGACTACTACCCTTAATCACTAAGCCTGATACTTTTGATGCAGTTCCATCATTGCTCTCTGCTTCCACTGCAAGGGTTAAGGGACATTGGATTCAAACGGCATCTGAGGGCCCTGACCTTTACGGTCTGGGAAACTGATAAGCATGGGGGTAACCTGCATAGTGCAGCAGATACTGACACAAGCTTGCTGGGCAGACTGGGTGGATCAGTTGGTCCTTTTCTGCTGTCATGTCTATGATTAATACATTTGAATGTGTAGAAATAAGGGTTATCAAGTTAATTTAAAAAGCAACTATGGTTGGGGTGCAAAAAATCAAGGGCCCCATACCATTTTGGATTGGAAGAAATCAACTCAAATTTTGTTCCTTATTCAAGAATAAGGGATAATTGTGTGAAAATGGAAGGAGGGGAAGAGAAGGAATGTACTAAAAAAGACTGAGCTAGCTGATATCAGGAATAGTCTTTCAGTAGGCACCAAAATGGACAGAATTTTCAAGTATGCTTGGAAAAGGTCACAAGGGGATCTTAACAGCAGGGGAAGTATAGGTTGGTATAAGTGATTAGGATCTGTGGCAGCACAATAGAGATGGATACAGATTGACAGACTGGACCAATTGATATTTTTTTATCAGCTGTCATCCCCTCATTCCTTTGGGAACTAAACTGCATTATGTGTTTTTGCTCTGCATCTAATGGCATATTTGTGAGACACTACTCTAGTCCCATGATGCTGTTACAAAAATGGTTACCAAGCCTTTCCTATTTTGAACCTTGGGAATGAAACCATATAGCTTTGTGGCCTATCAAATTACTTCCATGTTATTTAACTTTCTCAACAAATATTTGAAAAAAAAAAAAGATTTTAGAGCCTTCATATCTGTCTGAAAGGATGAATGGGGACCTTCATTTTCAGTTTTAATTGTATTTTTCTCAGGAATTTCAGTGTTTATTAATGAAAAAAAAGTGAGAGAAAATCAGAGGAGGAAAGTCAATTTTTTTCACTAATTTTTCTCACATTTTTGTTCATTATAATAAACATTGTTAAATTCCCTGGAAAAATCAGAAAAAAAATGAAAATGAAGGTAACTAAGAATGAAGCATACACTGAATATGAAATATAGCCCCTGCTTTGGGATTTTAGCTAAGAAATGCAGAGGTCCTCACCCAGTCTTTAACAGTCCCATGTTCAAATCTCCAAGACCCAGAAAAACCTGTTCTCTGGGTGTGGGGGTGGGTTACTTAGGTGCAGGTGCAGAATGACCCACCTGGACATGCTGACTGTGTTTAAAAAATAACTTTACTATGTCTCAAATTTAAACATCTTGCACCATACACATTTGTTTCTTATGTCCATAACCATAAATTACTTACCTAAACTGTTCCTCTTCTCCATGTCTGTGTCCCTCAGACTGGGACTTGAGAGAGATTTATCCTCCAGGACTTGGACTGGTAAGTAATATAAGTGGGCAGGAGGTGGTTCCCGAACAGTATCTGAGATCCAAGAGTATAACGGTGGTCTTCCAACTTCCACACTCCTTTTCCCCAGGTGGAGACTCCTGTTGGGGGGGAGAGGGGGGTCCTTCAGGTATCCAAAATACTCTTACTCATACTCTCCTTTCAGCTGGCACACTTTCGGTCTGAATCCAGGCAGACGGGGGAGTCTCTGCTCTTTTCCTCTCCACTGGGCAGGGTGATGGGGCAAAAGCTTCTTCCTAAAACCAGTAAAAAAAAATTAACACACTCAAGAAATGGGAGGGGATGTGGTACAGGGAGTGTGGATAGGGTTGTTCTTGAGGTCAGTGCATATAAGTTTGAGGATGTTAATATGCATTTGGGTGTATAAATGTTTGCCTCTTCTAATTAAAAAAAAAAAAAAAAAGCAAATTGGAAAAAAAAAAAAAGTCTACAAAAATATCACCAAGGGATTCTCCTGAAGTGAGTCACTGCTGACCTGCTGTCCATGGGATATCAGATGGAGTCAGCAGATGTTCCAGGGAAAGGCAGAAACCAGAAACTTCAAAAATCTCAAAATCACTATGATAAAAACTCAAAGCTGAAGACAACCCAACCAGATTGTGTACTGGAAGAGATTAAGTGTAGAGGTCATTAGGTCACCACTATCCAGCTAGTCCCTAGCTAGATTCCCAGGCTAAGATTTTGGTAGTGTGTAGACCATCCTGCAGGCACCTCCACAGAGGTTTGTCTGGATTGGTCAGTAGTGAAATATAAAAGCAGGCTATGTACGAGGAGCAGTGTGGTTTTCTGTAGTTTGCTTTTGAGTTGCAGTTTTGGAGATCTCCCCATTTTGGAGTTTGGGAGAGCCGAGTTGGAGGGACAGTGTGGTGGCTGATCCCTATTTTGGGTTTCATAACCTGATCCAAGGGACAAGGCTCTGCTCTGTGCCAGAACCCCATAGTCTGGAAGGAATAATCTTGGATAAGTAAAGAAGATTTTGACTGAAGTGCGAGAAGAGCTATTTCATTTTATTGAGAGTTTGCTTTTAGGATCCTGTACCTTCCTAAGGAGAATTTTCTCCCCTGCCTCCAGTTAAGGGACCTGATAGGGTACACCAAAGAAGAAGTAAGATTTTTGCAGTGAGTTTTGTTCCTGTTTTGGGAGAAATGTTTGCCACTAGTTCCTACCCACAGAGGAGGAGAGAAAGCATTTTGGATTTTGAACTCTTTCATGACTTTCAACTCTCTGAAGTCCAGCTTTAACTGCCAAAGAAAGATAAGGAGATCTCAGTCTTACTATGAGCCCAGGGCTGGCGCAACGAACTGTGCGAACTATGCACTTGCACAGGTCGGTGGTTCAGAGGGGGTGGCAAACTGGGCCACCTGCAGCCAAAATGGAACAGAGCCTGTAGGGTTGCCCAGAGCACTCCACCCCACCAATGGCCAAAGTTTAAAAAAAAAAAAAAAGCCAGCAGACCTCCCACAGCATAGGAGCCACTAAAGGAAGCTTGCCAGCTCAGATTTAGTTATCGGATTGGGAAGAGGTAACCCAAACCTTGTCCGATTCAATGCATCAACACCTAGATCTCCCGTGCCAGCGGCCAGCAGCATTTGAATGCCATCATGTCCTGCTGTCGCAGGACCAGTTTTGCGAGAAAAGCTGCAAGATTGCTGCTTCTCTCATGAGACTGGCCCCACAGCAGTAGGAGGTCATTCAAATGCTGCTGCTCCTGTTGCTGGCTTGCGTGGGAGATCGAGGTGTTGATGCATCAGATCGTGCAGGGGTTTGGGTTACCTCTGCCCAATATGATAGCTAATTCTGAGTTGGCAAGCTTCCTTTAGCGGTTCCTATGCCACGGGTGGTCTGCCGGCCTTTTCTTTACTTCGGCCACTTTGCTGTTCCTGCTGCCTGCTCATGCGGAAAGGAATCCTGACTGTAATAAACTGGGAGGAGGAAGAGCTTGGGGATGGCTAAGAGGCTGGAAGTGACTTGGGGAAGGGCATAGGGAGCAGGCAGGAAGAAAGTAGGAAAAGCATAGAAAGGGGTGAGAAGGGAGGAGGAATGGAGCCTATAGAAAAAGGGAGAGGGAATGAAAGGGGAAAAAAAACTGATAATGTCTCACTAAAGGGGGCGAAGTATCTCTAAAAGAACAGGGATGGGAAAAACTGTGAGAAGGGAATATCTAGAGGGAGAGAAGGGGGATGAAAAGTGGGAGAACAAGCAAGGTAGTGAGGCTGCGGATTATCTGGTAGACCCCCTCCCATCCACTGGTAGCCTAGGCAGAGAAGAGGCTGTAGGCTGCCAGCGGACCTCATCTCACTAGCAGCCAAAATGGAGTGGAGGTCACCTTGTTATTCTAATCTGATGGAGGCCTTAGTGAAGAGGTGGGCCCAAGGCTGCCGGGGGAGCAAGTGGAAGAAAATAAGGTGAAGCCCCCTGTGTGTGAGAGTGGTGTGTGTGTGTATAAGAAAGAGAGTGCATGTGTGTGTGTGACGCAGAAGGAAAATATGAAAGTGTGGGAGTGTGTGAGTGAGAGAGCATCTGTGTGTGAACATGTATATGAGAGGGAGTATGTATGTGTGTGAGCACGTGGGAGAAAAGAACTGTATGCATCTGAGAGAGGAAGCATGAGTGCGTGAGCATGAGATGTATGAAAGAAAGTGTGCACATACATGAGAGATAGGAGAAAGTTTGTGTTCTCTCCCTTCCCCACTAATTCACAACAATCTCAGGGTGACTGGAAACCAAAAGTTCCCAGGTATGAAGAGCAGGATATTTTATTTTTATCCTTATTTTAATTATTGGGTAATGTTTGATGTCTGCCATTGTGAAATATTTTACTGATGCTTGGGAAATTAAAAAAACAAAACAATTTGTATGAATTTTTAATTAGATGTTCAGCTGTCTTGAAATATTTCTTTTCATTATTAATATGGTTTTACTATTTTATATTTCTTGATTTTATAGTTTTATGATTGTGATGATTCTGTTGCACTGTATACAATCTGTGCCTTTTTGCAGTTTCCAGTTCAGTTTTTATCTGCACATTTTTATTTATACTTTATGGTCTCTCTTTATTCTGTGATGGACTGTCTGTGTTCTGCATGTGTGACCAAGATGAGGTATTCTGCTAGCATGTAGCTTCTGTATAGGGATGTATAGCAGCCTGGTTTGTTCTGTTTTCTTAGTAGGAGGTGTATTGGTATTTTAGGAGCTGGTTTATTTGCAGTGCTACTTTTTATAGGTAAAATTGTTATTGTTTGAGTACTGGCAGTTCTCCTAGGACAAGCAGGATCGTAGTCCTCACAGATGGGGGTGACATCATCAGATGGAGCCTGGCACAGCAAATGTTTGTTAAAGTTTCTAGAAGCTTTGACTGACTCACTGGGCATGTCCAGCATGCTGTTATCTATGCGTCCACGCAAAGTTCCCTTTCAGTCTCTTCTTTTCCGCGGTGCATTTGCCTCGCGGTTTTGGAGCACAGCTCTTAAGAGTATTTTTTTTTCTCGTTTTTGTCCATCCCCAGCGGCCACCAATGCCCCCCCTCTGGTACGATTGCCATCATTGGGTCCTCCAAGGAGGAAAATGCCCACCGACTGCCAGGGCTGTCTGGTGCAGTGGTCCTGAAGCCTTCGTTCCCTGAGCCCTTACCTGGGCCATCTGGCCTCCCAAGATCCTCTGTGCCCCCGCTACCACCGGGGCCATGGCTCAATTGGTGCCCTCTGTTCCCTTGAGGTCCTCGATGCCTAGGTCTGGGGATTTGCACAAACCTCACCCACTTAGGCCCCAAGGGGACCTCAGCGAGGAAGAAAGTCCCTATGATCCATGGGGAGATGAGTCTTCCTCCGAGGTATCTGATCCTCTCTCAGAGCCCCCTGGAGGAAAGGCGTCTGTCTCCCCCAGAGGACCTCTCCTTCTTGGGCTTTGTACAGACCATGACTGAGGCCATCCCCTTTCAGCTTCTCATGGAGGAGGATGTGCGGCATAAGAAGTTGGAGGTCCTCCAATTTATCAATGCTCTGAAGGAGATGTGGGAACACCCGATAACCATCGCCCCAGTAAATAGGAAGGCGAATGCCACCTAATTGCTGCAATAGGCCTTGGGCTTTGAGAGGCGCCATCTCCCCCACCAGTCTGTGGTAGTGAAAGTGCATTCTCAAATGGGCCAAACGCTCCCGCACCCATGCCTCAGCCCCTCTGGGGCAAGAGCATAGGGAGCTCAATGCTTTGGGTAGGAAGGTTTTGCAGGGCACCATGCTCATCACTCGGATAGCCTCTTACCAATTGTACATGACCCAGTACAATCAGAACCTATGGAAGCAGGTCCAAGAACTTGCGGAGCGTCTACCACAACAGCAGCAGGATTCATTGTCCGCTATCACACAACAAGGTCTCGAAGCGGGGAAACAGGTGAAATCCACCTACAATGTCTTTGAGACCGCTGCCAGGGTGGCTGCCATGGGCTTCTGTGCCTGTAGGATGGCCTGGCTCTGTTTCTGACCTATGGCCAGAGATCCAGGAGAAGTTGGCTTACTTCCCCTGTACAGGAGAGAATCTTTTTGGGGACAAGGTCAGGGATGCGGTAGCCCAGTTGAACAATCACCATGAAACCCTTCAACAGCTATCTACCAGTGCTTCAGATTCACTGTCCTCTGTATGGAAACCTTACCGACCCAGTTCTAGGAGGTCTTTTTAAAGGCAGCGGAAATTAGGGATGTGAATCGTGTGCCCGATCGTTTTAACGATTGGGTTCGGCTGGAGGGAGAAAAAAATCTGATCGTAGAGATGTGAATCGGAATCTGTTCTGATTCCAATTCACATCGCTAATTTTTTTTAGTGAGGCCCAAGCCGATAAAAAAATAAAAACCCACCCCGAACCTTTAAAATTGACCCCTTAGCTTCCCCCACCCTCCCGAACCCCCCCCCCCCCCCAAACTTTTTACAAATACCTGATGATCTAGCGGAAGTCCCGGGAGCGACCTCCCGTTCTCGGGCAGTCGGCTGCGCTAATAAAAATGGCGCCAATGGCCCTTTGCCCTTACCATGTGACAGGGTATCCGTGCCATTGGCCGGCCCCTGGCACATGGTAGGAGCACTGGATGGCCAGCGCCATCTTTAAAAATGGTGCGGGCCATCCAGTGCTCCTACCATGTGACAGGGGCCGGCCAATGGCACGGATACCCTGTCGCATGGTAAGGGCTATCGGCGCCATTTTTATTAGTGGCAGCCGACGGCCCGAGAACGGGAGATCGCTCCTGGGACCACCACTGGACCACCAGGTAATTTTAAAACGTTTTGGGGGGATCGGGAGGGTGGGGGAAGCTAAGAGGGCGCTTTTAAAGAGGTCGGGTGGGTATTTTTTTTTTTATCAGGCCATCGGCGCCATTTTTATGAGTGGCAGCAGACGGCCCGAGAGTGGGTGATCGGTCCCGGGGCTTCCACTGGACCACCAGGTACATGTAAAAAGGTTTTTGGGGGGGGGGGTTGGGAGGGTGGAGGAAGGTAAGGGATTAGTTTTAAAGGGTCAGGGTGGGTTTAGGGGTTGTTTTGGTGTGCCATTTTCCCACCCTCCCCCCAAATAACTCCCTTTAGTGGACACTATCCCCATTAACGATTTTTTCACGATAAATTGGGAGAATTTCTATTGTCTCGCACTCTTTAACGATTTTTGATGATTTAAAAAATATAGGATGATATTTTAAATCGTCAAAATTATTCACATCCCTAGCGGAAATATCCCCCTTCCTCCTGGACTCGCACACCCCATACTGCTTCCAGGGGCTGCTTCTATCAACAGAGAACTCCTAGACCCCAGTCTGCCCCCCCCCCCCCCCCCCCCCCCCCCCCGCCCAAACAGGCCCTGACAAGGCAGTTTTGACTGGAGGCGAGGGAGCATGAGCCAGCATGTCGTACCCCTGCCACCTAATCCCCCAGTGAGGAGCAGCTTCTCTGCTTAGCCCATCGTTGGTCGATCATCACCTCGGACCGATGGGTCCTCACTATTGTTCATCAGGGGTATCGCCTGAACTTCAGAGACATCCCGGCGAACTCTCCCCCATGTCCATTGTGGGATTCATCCACCCAACAGGATTTACTTCTCGCAGAGCTCTCTGCCTTCCTAACAGCAGGAGCAGTAGAACCATCCCCCATTACCACCAGGGTTGAGGGTTCTATTCAAGGTATTTCCTGATACCCAAGAGAACTGGAGTCTTGCGCCCCATTCTCGATCTCAGGGCTTTGAACAAATTCCTCAGAAAGTTCAAAATGATTTCTCTGCGTACTTTGATCCCCTTGCTCAAAAAGGGGGGACTGGCTATGCTCCCTCGACCTCAAGGATCCCTATGCTCCCATCACAATCTTCCCCAGAGACAGGAAGTAGCTGCACTTTGTGGTGGGGAAGGCGCACTACCAATACAGAGTTCTGCCATTTGTATTGGCCTCAGCCCCTCGCGTGTTCACCAAATGCCTGGCAGTGGTGGCAGTGCACCTCAGACGCCATGCGGTGCACGTCTTTCCTTATCTAGACAACTGGCTGGTCAAAAGTGATTCCCAAGCAGGAGTGCTGGATGCTCTGTCCTTGACCATGCGGATGCTGCAGTTGCTGGGGTTGTTTATCAACAACCCGAAATCTCACCTCTGCCTGTCTCCCCAGCTTGACTTTATAGGAGCCAGGCTGGACATAGCTCAGGCAAAAGCGTTTTTGCCCCGCGATCGGGCCCTTGCCTTATCTTCACTGGTAGCCTTGGTGCGCACCAGTCAGTGCGTGAGTGCTCGCCTACTGCTTCACTTATTGGGCCACATGGCAGCTTCTGTTCATGTTATCCCATTAGCCCACTTCTGCATGTGCAGAGCACAATGGACATTGTGGTCCCAATGGCAGCAGGCATCCTAGAATCTCGAGCCCCGTGTCTCTATTATGCCACCTCTGAGGGTCTCTCTAACCTGGTGGGTGAATCTCTCCAACCTGGAGCAGGGAGTCCCCTTCCAGGCTGCCTCACATCAAATAGTGCTTACGGCCAATGCCTCCCCCCCCCCCCTCTCTAGGGCTGGGGGGCCCATGTGGACAACTTCCACATGCAGGTTCAATGGACTACTCAGGAAGCTCTGTGTCAGATAAACTTCTTGGAGCTTCGGGCAATTCATTTCACACTTTGGGCATTCTGAGACCATTTGTCCCACAAAACGGTTCTGATCTGAACGGACAATCAGGTTGCAATGAGGTACATCAACAAGCAGGGAGGCACGGGGTTATTACCCCTCTGCCAGGAGGCTGTGCAAATCTGGTCCTGGACTCTATCGCAAGGGATGTCTCTACGAACAATGTACCTGCCCGGGACACTGAAAATGCTGGCAGACTGTCTAAGCCGCACTTTTCAACCACATGAGCAGTCACTGGCCCAAAAGTGGCAGCCAGGATTTTCTGCCTGTGGGGGAACTCCGGATGTGGACCTGTTTGCCTCCCTGTTCAACTGCAAGGTGAGCAATTTTTGCTTCCCGTTCAGGTCAGACAACCATCCACCCTCCAATGCCTTGACCTTTCATTGGGACATGGGTCTCCTGTACACATACCCCCCTCTTCCGCTTCTCATGAAAACTCTCCTGAAGCTCCAGCGAGACCAGGGTACCATGATCCTAATAGCGCCGTACTGGCCCAGGCAGGTTTGGTTTCCCCTTCTTCATGACCTGTCGATCAGGGATCTCATCCGCCTGGGGACTGCACCCGATCTGATAACACAGAATCAGGGCACTCTGCGCCATCCAAACCTCCGGGCATTAGCCTTGATAGCTTGGATGTTGAGTGCCTAGTCCTTCAGCCCCTGGATCTCTCAGAAAATGTTGCCCAGGTGCTGGTAGCTTCCAGGAGGCCTTCCACTAGGAAGTTTTATATGTTGAAGTGGAAGAGGTTCTCGGTGTGATGTGAAGGGAATGGATTAGATCCATTTACATGCCCACTTCCCAGATTCTTGGACTACTTGTGGCACCTTTCTGAGGCCGGGCTTAAAACCGCCTCGGTCAGAGTCCATCTGAGCGTCATTAGTGCTTACCCTAGGGGTGTTGCAGGCACACCCACCTCTGACCAGTCTATCGTAGGCTGCTTTATGCGGGGCCTGCTGTAGCTAAAGCCACCTCTGTAGCCTCCCGTGGTTTCCTGGGATCTCTATGTTGTGCTGGCATGGCTCATGCATCCTCCTTTTCAGCCTATGCACACCTGTGAACTGAAATTCCTCACCTGGAAGGTCCTATTCCTGGTGGCAGTTACTTCGGGTCATAGGGTCAGCGAGCTTCAGGCCTTGGTGACATACCCACCTTACACGAAATTCTTTCATGATCGTGTGGTCTTGCGTACGCATCCCAAGTTCCTGCCTAAGGTCATGACTGATTTTCACCTTAATCAGTCCATTGTGTTACCCACCTTTTTTCCGAGGCCATATTCCCATCAGTGGGAACAGGCTTTGCATACTTTGGATTGCAAGCCAGCCCTGGCCTTCTACTTAGAATGCTCAGCAGGTCATAGACAGTCCATCCAGCTGTTTATATCTTTTGATAAGAACAGACTGGGGGTCACGGTGGGTAAACAGACTTTAGCTAACTGGCTAGCTGATTGCATCTCATTCTGCTATGCACAATCTGGTTTTCAGCTAGAAACTCTGGTTAAAGCTCACTCACTGAGGGCTATGGTGGCATCAATTGCCCACTTACAGGTGGGCCCCGTCACCAAAATCTGCAGAGCTGTGGATGTGGAGCTCCCTAAACACGTTCTCAGCCCATTACTGCTTGCACAAGGATAATCGACAAGATGGTAAAATTTGGCCAATCTGTCCTGTACAATCTCTTTCAGACGTAAACCCAACTCTTCCTACCTATGGCGTCCTGCTTGGAACCAGGCTGTCTCCCTACCATGCAACACTACCTCAGCTGTTGGTGTGCCCATTGGCACTTGTTCAGTACGTGTTGCTCTTGACTGTTGCCGGGAACAGCCTGGAGCTTGGTATTCACCCAACTGTGAGGACTACCATCCTGCTTGTGCTAGGAGAAAGCGCAGATGCTTACCTGTAACAGGTGTTTTCCTAGGACAGCAGAATTTTAGTCCTCAGGAAACCCGCCTGCCTCCCCGCAGAGTTGGGTTCTCTTGCATTTTATTTTACTTTTTTCGCTCATATTTTGCTATGTTACGAGACTGAAGGGGGACCTCGCATAGACGCGTGGATAGTGGCATGCTGGGCATGCTCAGTGTGCCAGTCAAAACTTCTAGAAACTTTGATAAAAGTTTTCCATGCCGGGCTTCATCTGACGATGTCACCCATCTGTGAGGAGTAACATCCTGCTGTCCTAGAAGAACACCTATTACAGGTAAGCAATTGCACTTTAGTGCTGATTTAATATGGGAGGTTTACTCAAGGCTTTCTAAGGGTCAAGCCCACATCCAAAACTAATTACAATAGTTCTAATACCATATGGGTATTTTTGCAGGGTTTTCTAGTTGGCACCACAGCAGTGCATGTAAATATAATATACAAGTTGTTGTAAGTGGTGTTTTTACCTCAGAAGACTACTCAGAATTTTATTTTTAATGTAAAATCTGTTTTATAAATGCATAATTTTTAATTGTGCGTGTGTGGATGGGCCTTTAAAGTTTGCCTATGACATCTAATACCCTTGCACTGACCATGGGTTCCAGAGGAGAGTGGGTAAAACTGGGTAGGGAGAAATGTCAGATTTTAAAGTTTAGATTACTGGAGGGAGATGAATAAATTGGGGGTTGGGGGTGGGGGCAACACAGTAATTGTTCGCACAGGGCATCAAAAAAAGCTAGCATCGGCCCTGTAGGAGCTCACACTCTTTTTTTTACCTAGGAGCATGGGGATTTTTTTTTTTAGTGCTTGCCATCCAAAGATACACTGACTTACCTAATAGAACTGAATGAGAAGCATTTTTGGATGGTTTGTTTTTGTGTGAAGATTACCTGGATAATGTTTGTTATAATTTTGAACTGATCTGATAAACCTAAGCATAATAATCTCACCTAGCAATCATATAGCTATTATGAAACTCTGTTCCGTACCTTACAGGCACCTGTCTAGATGTTAAAATAACACAGTTAAGCAACATTATTTTAAGTGCCTTATTAACCGTTGTGACTGCTTCTAGCTTAACGACGGTATAGAAAAGAGTTTAAATTAAAATAAAATAAAATAAACTTGGACTTTCAGTATTTTTGGTTGCAGTAAATTTTTTGTTGAATACCCCAGTGTTCTTCTTCAATGTTAAGAGTGCCCTCAAGCAAGGACATTCCAAGCATGAGTATTATGGGTCAAGAGAGTTTAAAGGAAGTGAGAGACACTGTGGGTCTCCACTCCCATGAGCTTAAAGCCCTGGAGGTTTATCCTCCTTCCTGGTGGAATGAACCCCGGCACTCCAGTGCCCTGCTGTGAACTGTTGGTGTGAACTGAGAGGAGACACCAAATTGGGAGCAGATGTGGCTCGGGGGACTACAGTGAGTCCCTGCATTCCGGGAGGTTGCCAATGGGGGGGGGGGGGGGTACATAGGTCTCCCACCTATTCTTGGGACCCAAAGTGTGAGGCCTGGTCAGAGCCAGCGCAAGGGTATTAGGCACCCTAAGTGATCCCTTTACCTAGGACCCTTACCATACAACAGATTTATATAAAGAAGGACATTCAATATATAATCTTCCAAGGTAAAAATATCACTATGTATATTATATTTACATGCACTGCTGTTGTGCTAACCAGAAAACTCTGCAAGAAAGACACTTGGAACTCATACGATAAGGCCTGTTTTAATGTGCGTTGGGTGTAGGCTTCGCTGTCAGAAAGCCATGAGTAAAGTGCATTACAATTACAATATAATGAACTTCCCATATTAAACAGCACTAAACTGACATTATTCAAACCACAGCAATTCTACCTTTGTAAAGGAAACACTGCAAATATTACACCAGGCCCTAAAACACCAATATACCTCCTATTAAAAAAGCCAAATAAGCCAAGCTGCTATAGATCCCTACACAGAAACTACATGCTAGCAGAATATTTCACCTCAGTCACACATGAAGAAAACACTCTCTCAAACTACAGAATAAAGAGATCATAAAGTATAAATAGAATTATTCAAATAATAAATGATCTGGAAACCGCAAGAAGTCAGACACTGTATGCAGTGAAACCATGAAAAAAAACAAATATTCGTTATAAAACAAACAAAATCAAGAAATAGAAAATAGTAGTAAAACCATACTAATTATAAAGATTTCAAATAGCTGACAGATGAGCATCCAATAACTCAAAATTCATGTAAACATTTTTTTTTAATTTTCCAAATACCATAAAAATATTTTAAGACAGCAGATACATCAAATAGTACCCAATAATTAAAACTAATAGATTTTTTTTAAAATCCCCTGCCCTCCATACCTGGGAGCTTTTGATTTCCAGATGCCCTGAGATTGTCATGGATTAGCAGGAGAGGGAGGGGTGTGTTGTATACAAACTTTCTCCTGTCTCTTTCATACACACACTATAACACGCGTGCTGTTTCACACACACATTTATGCTCTGTCTCTCAGCCAATGGAACTCTTGTTTTCTTCAGCCCCTTGGATCTGACACTGCTCTGATCCAGCCCTTTCTGTTTTCTTCAGCCCAGTAGGCCCAATTCTGCTCTCCTCCTGTCCTCTTGCTTTTTTCACTTCCTCAGGCCCGATGCTGCTCAGTTCCTGATTTCTTTGCTATGTGGGCCCCATGCTACAGCCTGCTCCTTCAGACCTTGTATCTCCTCCTTCCCGCCCGGTGCCATCACTTCAGGGCCTACACAGGTGGAAAGGAGGATGCAGTCATCCCTGCTGCCCTTATAACTGCGGTGCTCTAGGCAGCCGCCTGGTGCTGGGAATAGGGGAAAAGAAAAAAAAATAGCAATTCTCTTAAAAAAAAATGTAAGCTAAAACTGCCTTTCAGCTTTCCCGCTCTTCTGCTTTCATACAGGCTGGAATTGACCAATCCAGCAGGCTCACTGGATGGTACCATTCAGGACTGGTATCCTCCCTCCCCAAACCTCCTAACTTAAAGGCCAATGCAATACCGTGCAGGCGGGCTAACGCACTGCTTAATACGCGATTGGATGTGGGTTCTGGACACACTAAAATAATTCCCAGTGCAATACAGGGATTAGCACGTACAAAATGCCCTGCCCAAACCAGCACATAGTTAATAGCGCTCATCACATGCAAACTGCATGTAAATGAGGCTATTAGCTATTACCCTGCGATTCAAAAAATTGCTGTGCAGCCGACGTACCCATTGTGTAACGCGGCAAGTTTTATGCCAGCCCAGGAGCTGGCGTTAAAGCAAGCCGCGCTCAAGGCTCAACTATTAAAACAAAATTCCTGTTTTCTGTGGGTTCTCCTATTAGTATTGTTGCACAGCTACGTCTCCTGGTGCCGAATTCTTGAGTGCTAGGGACACACATGTTTTACCTAGTGCATCCCTTTTAGCATGGCAGCTCATTAACATATTGCATTGCATGCCCAGAAGAGGTGGATGTGTGTGCTTTTGAAAAAAAAATGTGCACAGCATTGCATTGGCCTATCATGGCTTAAACTAGGGCCATCAAGTGGAGATCCCTGGGTAAGGGGGTCTCTGCAGAAAGAAAATTAAAGTGATCTAGGATTTTCTTTGAAATAGTTTGGTGAAAAGACAGAGCCAGAATTCTGATGGCTGGTGGTGGGGTGAATAGCCAGCAATCCTAGAAAATACTGTCTGTTTCTTGGCTTTTATGCTAACATCAATGTGTGACTTAGGCTTGAAAAACTTAGCATACAGCAAAAGCAAATGGAGACTATCTGAAGTCACTGAAAGCAAGACCTAGGACTGGGCCTATCAGCATTTCCAACCAGCAGCATTAGATTCTGTGTCAGAACAAGATCCAAGTTTTTATTCAAAGTATGTTTGTTTTTCTTTTTATTAATAGGGAAGTTTAATGTATCACAGACTACAAAAGGATAGGAAACACCGTGGTACAAGGCATATCACTGCTTTATCACGCTGTAGTGTTAGAACAATGTCATTTTGGCTTCTTACCTGGTCCCAGTAAAGTTTGGATAACTAATCTTTCCCAGTGAGCTAAACATTTTGATTTTGAAGGATCACAAGACATGGGTTTTAGGCTGTGAGGGTGGATGGGCTGTGTATATTGTGCACGTCTCAGCGCCAGTGCCCTCGCAGTGCGCTTTCATTCTCTACCTACTGTGACGTAAAAAGAACAAGTGGGTCCGGAATGGTGATGTCATAAAGACTCCCCCTGGTTGCCCAGCTCTGCGGAGCGTGAGAGCTGAGAAAACGAAGTCTCTCTGGAAAGCGCCCGATCTCAGGCCATTAGCAGCCCAGACCTAAAACGATTCGGTGCCCGGTTAACTTTAGAATTGCAAAGCTAATCCGAAGCAGCGTATGCTTCAGGTAGGATCCTCACTGGCTCAGAGCAAAGGAGTGAGAGGAGGAACTGCAGCCGGCAGTGGCAGGTGGAGTGGAGGCCGAGCACTTCAGGCTGGCGCTGTGCAGGAAATGTGGACTTGATTAAAGCAAAAGAGAAACTCCCTGCGCCGAGCAATTTCCCCAAAGGATTCTGCAAAAATGCAGTGTATCTGTGAAATCTGCACGTGTGGGTATGTAATCTAACCATGCTGTCAGGGAGAGAAGCCCAGAGCAAGTCAAAGATTTAAGAGCCAGATAACTGTTATTTCTGCTCAAGAACCACATGTATTGAGCAGTTCAGGCACTAGGGGCTCTGCAGATAGAATGGTCTGGTGGTTTAATAACAGCATGCAACCATCCTATTAATAGTATTAATTCAGAGTCTCCTTCAAGAGTTATCTTCTCTGCAGAGGAGAAGTGGTATAGAATCTAATAATAAATGGAATTTATTTTGTGGGGTTGGTGGTTCTCTGTGAATGGATTTTTTTTTTTATCCTATGTGCCAACTTTTGAGACCTGAAATCATACCTACAATTTCGTGGTCAATAGGCTAAGTGAAGTGAGCAGTGCTGTGGACAAGTTTGGGTAAGAAAATAACACATAATTCTGTCCCTTCGTTTAAAACTTTGGGAGAAGTATCGCCCAACAAATGAAGAGCGGCAGGACCATTTCAGTCCCCCAGTCCATGTGTTCTGGTATGTGCTTTTCAGTCCATGGTAGAGATGCTTTATATAATTTGCGATTCAAATGGTGGGGCTCGTAGGTTGTTTTTTTTAGCATGTTTGATAGACTAATGCTGTATTTGTATGTAGAGTAACACTAATCAAAGGTACAAAACTAATCGTGGAATGCCTATGCCTCAGGTGCAGGGTGAAGAGCTGTATTCAGGTGCTTGAGTCCAGGAATCAATTCCTTATGTGGAAATTTATTTTCTTTCTCTGACCAGATTTTACAGACTAGAAGCAAGCAGGGAAAGTCAGCATTTGATAAATTGTTATGTTTCATATATTGGTTCTGTGACTGATTTCCCCCCCCCCCCCCCCCCCCCCTTTTTCAAGCACTGGAAACAAACCATTTAGCTGGAGCGGACTTTTAGTTTGGAGCCAGAGGCAATAAAAGATTGCCTGCTGCAGTTACTAGGAGTAGGAGTGACAGGTCTTGCTCCTGCATGTTAGAGAGAGGGGCAAAAATAGCTGATGCTATTACAGCGCTGCGTATATCTCGTGGTGCTGTATGGTTTGGAGTGGGGTCTTAGAAAGAGGAGGAAGGAGGTCACTTAGCGATTTAGAAGGCTAAGGAAAATTTGAGAGCCTGACAGTGGAAAGACTGGTATGGCTTTAGAGAGAGGAAATTTGGAGGGCCTGAAGAATGCATCCTATAGCTTATAGCTCTCACTGTTAAATCTAACTTTTGGTGTGCTGTATTATTTATTTATTTATTTAAGGTTTTTTTATACCGGCATTCATGAACTCGTTCACATCATGTCGGTTTACAGAAAACAGGGGTGCGAATAATACAACCAAACATAAATAACGTGATGAAGAGAAGCAGTTACAATTAACAAGGGCTAATGAACTGGGAATGTAAGAAATAGAAAGAGATAGAGGAGGTTAATTATATACAAAAGTACAATATAAATATGGCGTCTCATATATACAGTCTCTGAGTAGAGAATTTATTTGTGGTGCATATTAGGTAGAGTTCGGGAAGGCTTGCCTGAAGAGCCATGTCTTGAGTCTTTTCCTAAAGGTTAGGAGACATGGTTCGTTTCTGAGTTCTGGAGGGATGGAGTTCCATAACGGTGGGCCTGCAGTGGAAAGGGCTCGGTCTCTTAAAGTGCTGTGATTAGTGGTTTTCGTGGGTGGAACAATGAGGCATCTTCTGTAGGCTTCCCTGGTCGGTCTTGTGGATTTGTGTACGCGGGGAGGAATTTGTAGATCGATTGTGGTATGTTGGTGAATGATTTTGTATATCAAGGTGATGGATTTATAAATGACTCTGAAATGAATTGGTAACCAGTGGAGGTCTTGTAGCACTGGGAAGATATGGTCTCTTTTCTTAGTGTTTGTCAGTAGACGGGCTGCTGCGTTTTGGATCATTTGGAGCGGTTTTGTGTATGAGGAGGGGAGGCCAAGTAAATTAGAGGAAGAACCAAGATTCTGTAGCCACCAAACGACAGGAATGTTTGTACATGTCTGGATTCTAATGAATGATAGCCTAGAAGCCCAATAATAAAATTATAACCTAGGGAACACTCCCAATTCCTCATTCTCACAATGCCTTTAAAAGGATCATTGTCATCTTAATTTTCTTAAGTGCTACTTCTGCTGCTTCTGAAGGTGTTAAAATGTTGTAACATTTTCAGTTAGGCTAGGTAACATCCCAAAAAACTAATTTTACCTGAATTTATGGCGTTAGTTTTATAAATAGTGTAAAATGTGTACACATATTTATTTCTGTTGGGTTGTAACACAATAAGGTACAAACTCCCTTCCTATGGAAAATTTGTCATCTTTGTTTCCTGTATTTATACAGCAATGGCTAGAACCCCTAGCACTGTGTTCACAAGGACACTAGTTTGTGTTATCTCTGTTCTCTTGGCCACAGCAAATTTTGATTGCCCTAAATAGTTGAAGTGTGCTGATTTGTTTCCTCCCTCATGAAAAAGGTTTACATACGGCTCAAACCCTAGCATGTGGCATGGTGAGAAACTTTAAACCTATTTTATTGTCGAAATCTCTTTTGAGTACTTGATCTTTTCATTTGTAACTTTTTGCAGGATAGCCAGCTCAGCTAGTAGCTTCTGCTCTCTACTAGATTTTATTCCTTTTTTTAAAAAAATACTTCTGAGAACTGCTTTTAGAAATTCCCTGCAAAAAGCAGGATCTTAGACGGCAATGCACTTTTTTTTTTTTTTTTGGCAGGGTTTTATAGATCTAGGATTCAGGAACCTCCAGTAAGTGAGGTTTCAGATTAAGGCATCTGGAGGGGCAAATCATTCACTTACAGAACAAGCATTGGTGCTGGTTTTTTGAGCCGTGCAGTTTCCTACGTCGTCTCCTCCTGTATGGGTTTCCAGCTCAGTTGGAACCAGCCTCTCCTAGATTGTGGTTCCATGAGCCTTCATTTGCAGCTACATGCATTGGGGGAGCGGGTGCTCCCTATTTTAGGTACGTGCAGTTATGGCAGTAACAGTCACTGGCTGGAGACCACAAATGGCAGCTCCTGCTGGACATCAAGTTAGGCCACTAGATGTCACCATTGTATGGTGTCTAAAACTCTCACCCCTAAGGACTGTTGACACTGCCTTGGCAGCATCCCCAGCCCCAGTCGGTCAGAGGAGCAGAAGGCCCTGGCCTGAGCATCAAAGCCAAGTTTTCTACAGGGAAGTGCACAGCACTGCCACCAGGCCACAGAGCTGGTCTCATAAAACAAGTGTTAGATTTCTAACCACCCTTCCACTAACTTATTTGCTTATTCATAGAACTTAATTAAATAGCTCAAACCTATTATCGGAGCCATGCCTGTGTGAGTGAAACGTTTACATCCTATTTAAATGTTTAAGATCTGCTAAACAATAAAAACTTGCAAAATATAGTATGTAGTAAGGCGGGTTGATGAAATGGTATAAGTAATTGATACTGCTGATGATCTGACAGAGTCATGGGGTGAGTTTTGGGTTGTGTGAGGTGGAGAGGCTTGAATGCATGACCAAAGAGTTTTCCATATATTTCACCTTTCAAATCCTAAATAATATTGGGAGTATTCTATATTCTTGAGACTGTAGAAGCCCACTATCAAAGTTTTTTCACTCTGAATCTATTTAGATACCCAAATTGGTAATGATCAATGAACTAGAACATGTATGCCTCCCCTCATAGACTGATGGAAGCCCAGGACATCTGATCAATCCAGTCTGTTTTCAGTTTGACAGGCTCAGTTAAGTTTAAATCTCCTGTAGTAAGGCAATTTGAACATCCTTGGTGCTACAAAACAATTTCTGCCGCCTTCTCTTTTTTTTTTTTTTTTTACTTCCAGTTCATGTGTTAGCAGGGCTGGGGTGTCTAGCTTCACAGCTCCCTGGGGAAAGTGCATCTCTGTGCAGATATGAAAATCTGCACCAGAACAGACTTCAGGGTTATAAATAAGATGAAAGATGACTTGGAAAAATGTGGTGCTTAAGTCCAAAAATGCAAAATTAAGCACCAAGGAGCATTTTGTAGGGGAAGAAGTCATTGAACATGAAAGGAAGCAAAGCTTTCTCATTTTGATCTCAAGGTAGCCAATCAGTACGACAGAGCATTTGAGAAGACTAAAAGCATACGATCATAAGAAATTGCCATGCTGGGTCAGACCAAGGGTCCATCAAGCCCAGCATCCTATTTCCAACAGAGGCTAAACCAGGCCACAAGAACTTGGCAATTACTCAAACACCAAGAAGATCCCATGCTACTGATGCAAATAATAGCAGTGGCTATTCCCTAAGAAACTTGATTAATAGCAGTTAATGGACTTCTCCTCCAAGAACTTATCCAAACCTTTTTTGAACCCGGCTACACTAACTGGTTACATGCATAAAGAGGTATCACTAGTAGAAACAGGAAAGTAATATTACCTCTGTCTAGATGTTTGAGACTTGACTTTATGTACTCTGTTCCATTTTGGAGACCACATCTATAAAAAGACATTGACACATTAGAGGCAATTCATAAGAGGGCACAACAATTGTGTGTGGACTGCACTATGAACCATGGCGAGAAAGATAGAAGAAGTGAAGATGCACTCTCTAGATTAAAGAAGGGAAAGGAGAGAGATGATACAAGTATTCAAATATTTAGCAGGCTTCAATAAAGTGCAGAAGGTAGAATTTTCCATAAAATAAAAAGCTCAAGGACTAGAGATCATCATATGACACAAGGGAGGAAATTTCAGAAGGAATGTAAGAAAACACTTTCGCTGACAGTGCTAAAATAATCATGTAATAAATGCTTGAATAAAGTGTGGTAGATATCTGGAAAAGATTTCTGGCACAATTTATAGGAGCCAAAACAGTGGCAGTATTCTAGCATGCATGAGATAGACACAAAGGGACCGTAATAGAGACAGAGAACCCACATATCAAGTATGACCTTTGACAGCACGGTAGGCAGGTACAAATGGACAAGCTTAATGGACCAAGTAGTCCTTTTCTGCCAACATCTTCTGTGTTTCTATATGATGCAACTAATAGAGCCTGAAGAGAACCAGTCCTAGCTCTGGGTTAGCCCACTGGTCAATTTATCTTTACCAGAATGAACCCCATTGAACACCACTCTCTGTTCTGTTACACAACCAGTTCCTCACCCAATTTTACTTTCCCTCATCCATACTGTCTAGCTCGTTTACCAGTCTCTGCAAAACAGTGTCAACAGCCTTACTGAAGTCCAGCTAATATCTACTATATCTTTAGTCGACTATTTTTGTCACATCATTAAATAAATCAGTTAAGGTTATCTATCAGATAGGATTTTCCCTTTGTGAAACTGTTTTCTGGTGTCCTAAAACCTACATATTTCAAAATGCTGCACTACATTTTTTATTTAGTGTTTCCATGATTTTGTACACTATTGAGGTTAGACTAATGGTTGCCTGCCAACTCCTTGATCCCTCTTATGGGTAGTGTGATTATTTCCACTGTTCTCCAGTCCCTTGTATTATCTGTTGTCAAGGATAAGTTGATCAGTGTTATGAGGGATGCAAATAGCATATTCTTGAACTTTTTCAGCATCTTGGGTGTACATCGTCAGGATCCATGGCCTCATGCACTCATTTCTGTAGGTTCTTCCAATATCTCCTTTCTACATGTGTTTGAAATCATTTCCTAGCGTGTAGCAGATGGACTCAGAACCAATGGGTATAGTGTACTCCTGATAGCAGTTGGAGACGGATCAGGTTTCAATCTGACATCAGCCCTAGTACATATACCCCTGCAGGAAGTGCAGCTCTTCAGTATTTTCCGTCTCGATAGCAGTTAGGAACTCTATGCACGCTAGCACAGCGTTAGAGTAAATTTACTGAAGAAAACCAAATTAAGAAGAAATCTTACCTCTACAGATAAGCCCCGCTTTCCTGCAGTGACACCTGTTGGGACCCTCCCCCAGTTGAGATTCCCGAGGTGATTTCTGCGATCCCTCGGAGGTAAGCCTCGGTCTGGTGGCCGACCTTCTGTGGGGACCTAGCCCCCGACATTGGGTGAGGCTGAGAGGCAGCGGGTGCAACCTCAAGCGCGGCAGTGAAGGTATTTTCTCTCTCCCCCCACAGCCGGAGACCGCCCGGAACGAAACCGGGTAGCACCGAGATGAGGTTAAGTAGAAATCTAATTAAAAGTCTCCGGTCTCCGAAGCTCGAGGAGACGCACAGGTTGTCAGCCGGGACCAGTGCCACTGGGTTGATCTGCCCTAGCAGGGCTAGACCCCGGTCAGATCCAAGGGTCCTCCCATGTGGAGACCCTCCGAGGTGGTCACCATATTGTCCGCGTGGTCACCATCACCATTTTGGCTCTGTTCGCTGCCCTGTCCGCCACTTTGATCCGTGCGCACAGAGGTGAGCTGTGCACACAAATACCTTGTGCGCACAGCCACGTGCTTACTGTGCCGGGCACATAATTTTGACTTGTGCACACAACAGCGCGCACATCTCCCTGCGTGCAACTTTGATGCACACCGGAGCACACAACTGTATTGTACGCGCACAAGCCATGGCACCACCCGAAAATAAACTCATAGCTCAGGGCCTTTGCCCAACATGCCACATTAGAGCTGCGCAGCATGAGGAGGGCCACGGCTCTGTGTATACAGTGTGAAGAGGCCCTAGGGGACCCAACTCATGGCCCTCCCCAGCTGGTACCAGACCCCAGCCTCTCGAGCAGTACACCGGACCTAGCATTACACAGCGGGACCCCCCCCTCAAACGGGGCTCCCCAGGGACACAGCGCCCCCTAGTCTAGACCCAGCATCTATCTCCTGGGTGGAATTCTTCAAAGGTCTGCATACCTTCGTCCATATGTAACCGGGGCCTCCTATAATGGGGTCACAGGCTCCACTGGAGGATCTCAACAGGCCGGGACCCTCTATGCTCAGGGAAGTGATCCCACTGCCCAGAAGCCCCACCTTCGGGGAGACGGACATCTCAGATGAGGAGTCAGAACCCATGGAGGAAGGGGAACTCCGTCTGGGGACAGAACCCCATCGAAGCATGAGACGCTTCTTCACCAAGGACGAGCTTCCAGACCTGGTCTCACACAGCTTTAAAAGAGCTTGCCATCCTGGGCACAAGTGCCTCGAGGAACCTAAGACGAACCCACTATTAGAGGGACTCCGTCAGACCTCCCGCCATTTCCCACTATTACAAGCCGTCCAGCAACTAATTGACCTGGCATGGGACGCCCCAGAAACTACATTCAAAGGGGGCCGGGCTCTGGCAACCATGTACCATCTGAACCCAGCCGCCAAAGATCTCCTGGCATGTCCGAAAGTGGATGCCATGGTCTGAGCGGTCTCGAAACGCACTACTATCCTGGTGGAGGGAGGAGCAGTACTCAAGGATGCTCAAGACAGGCGTCTGGAATCTATCCTCAAACAGTTCTTTGACTTCTCCGCTATGTCTTTACAGATCGCAGCCTGCTGTGCCGTGGTGACACGCGCCTGCTTAGCACAGACCAGGAACAACACTCTTGGGGAGGCCCTGGAACCAGCGTATCATTCCTCACGGACGCCGCTTCGGATCTGGTACGCACAGCATCTAGAGGAGTCTCATCCACCGTGGCAGCCAGAAGACAAAGCTGGCTCCGAAACTGGTCAGCCGACGCATCCTCCAAAACGAGACTCGCAAGGATGCCCTTCAAGGGAACACTCCTGTTCAGAAGTGAACTAGAGAAACTAGCGAACAAATGGGTCGAGTCCCCACTGCCGTGGCTACCGGAGGACAGGAATAAGAGAAACCAGCGATCCTTCCCCCGGACCTCCAGGGGCAGAGGATCACAGCGCTTCAACCCATATAGAAGCTCATATCAAGCGGCCCGCCCCGCAGGCTGGAGCCAGTCCTTTCGGAGCAAGCACAAGAAAAGGGGGAGCCAGCTTGGGCCTAGGCCCCAGCCGCACTCCACAATGAAAATCAGCCGACCCATCCAAAGGAAGCAGCCATAGGGGGCAGACTTGCCCTCTTCTACCAAAGATGGGTCGAGAACTTCGGACAAGTGGGGTCCTATTCATCATTCGAGAGGGATATTACCTGGATTTCCACCACCTCCCTCCAGACAAGTTTGTGGAATCTCCCTGCCACAATCCTTCCAAGAGAATGGCAGTGGAAGCTACACTGACCAGATTACTAGCCCTAGAGGCTATAACACCGGTGCCTCCACAACAAATAAATACTGGCCATTATTCCATCTTATTTTATCGTCCCCAAGAAAGAAGGAACGTTCAGACCTATCCTGGACCTCAAGGCGGTCAACCGTCACCTGAAGATTCCTCACTTCCACATGGAAACCCTACGCTCGGTAATAAGTGCGATACAACCGGGAGAGTTTCTTACCTCCCTAGATCTGTCTGAAGCCTACCTTCACATTCCGATCCATCAAGAGCATCAGCGTTTTCTACGCTTCTCGATCCTGGACCCGTCACTACCAGTTCCGGGCACTACCTTTCGAGTTAGCCACTGCACCCCAGACGTTCGCCAAGATCATAGTGGTGGTGGCAGCAACACTGAGGAAGGAAGGAATCCGCGTGCACCCTTATCTAGACGATTGGCTGATCAGAGCGAAATCCCCAGAGGAAAGCCACCAGGCAACCAACAGAATCAAAACTCTACTGGAGAGCTTCGGGTGGGTGGTCAACACAAACAAGAGCTGCCTGCAGCCTTCCCAATCTCTAGAATACTTGGGAGTCCGGTTCGACACCAAACAAGACAAGGTCATCCTGACACCGACAAGGAGATCAAAACTGATGACCCAGTTATGAACCCTGTTGAGCGAACTTCGCCCCACAGCATGGGATTACCTACAAGTTCTCGGCCTCATGGCATCCATACTGGAAGTAGTCCCATGGGCAAGAGCTCACATGAGACCCCTACAACGCTCACTACTATCACGATGGAATCCACTGTCCCAGAACTACCCTGTACAGCTTCAGCTCCCAGACAGAGTTCGGGCACAACTACGAAAGTGGCTACAAGAAACCCATCTGAGCCAGGGAACGAGACTATCCTCACCAACCTGGATCCTACTCACCACGGATGCCAGCCTATGAGGATGGGGAGTGCACTGCCAGGTGATAACCGCCCAAGGGCAATGGAACGAAGAAGAGTCGGGCTGGAACATCAATCACCTAGAAGCCCGGGCAGTCAGACTAGCCTGCCTACGTTTCGATCACAGACACCGAGACAAATCTGTCAGAGTAATGTCTGACAACGCCACAACAGTGGCCTACATCAACCATCAGGGAGGAACTAAAAGCCAACAAGTGTCTCTGGAAATAGACCTCCTAATGTCATGGGCGGAAGTGAATCTTCAAGAGATCTTGGCCGTCCACATTGCCGGGAAAGACAACGTCGCAGCGGACTATCTCAGCAGAGAAAGTCTAGATCCAGGAGAATGGAAGCTGTCGACCACAGCATTCCAATTGATAGTAAACCGTTGGGGAACACCAACCATGGACCTCCTGGCAAACAGGTCCAACGCCCAAGTACCCAGTTACTTCAGCCGCAGACGGGAACCCCAGTCCCAGGGAATCGATATCCTGGTACAGACCTGGCCACAGGAGAGACTGTTATATGCCTTCCCGCTGTGGCCCCTATTGGGCGCGATCATCCACAAGATAGAACACTACAGGGGACCAGTACTTCTAGTGGCTCCGGACTGGCCAAGAAGACCGTGGTACGCAGACATGCGAAGACTACTGACAGGGAAACCCCTGCCGCTACCTCCACACAGAGATCTGCTCCAACAGGGTCCGATCCTGCACGAGGATCCAGCTCGATTCTCTCTTACGGTCTGGCTATTGAGAGGACTCGCCTAAGGAGGAGCGGATACTCGGGGGTAGTAATTGACACCCTATTCCGAGCACGCAAGTTCTCCACATCCCTAACATACATAAGGATTTGGAGAATATTCGTATACCACGCTCGGTCAAAATTCCTACGATTTTGGAATTCCTGCAGAACGGCCTACAGAAGGGATTGTCCCTCAACTCCATCAAGGTTCAGGTGGCCGCATTGTCATGCTACGGAACCAAGAGCGAGAGTGGCAGCATAGCCTCTCACCTGGATGTCTCCCGTTTCCAGAAAGGAGTCAAGCACATCCGACCACCCCTGAAGTGGCCGGTGCCTCTTTGGAACCTCAACCTGGTCCTAGATTTCCTAGCAGGAACCTCCTTCAGACCTCTCCGTGGCCTGTCTCTCCGACTATTAACATTGAAGACAGCCTTCCTGCTGGCAGTCTGTTCAGCCCGTCGTGTATCCGAGCTACAAGCACTGTCCTGCCGAGAGCCATTCCTCAGACTCACCTCGGGAACCATCCAGTTACGCACAGTTCTGTCGTTCCTCCCCAAAGTGGTGTCTCACTTCATCTCAACCAAACCATCTCGCTACCATCGCCAGATGAGCATAATAATTCAGAAGAGGCTCGAAGTCTACACCATCTCAACATTGGCAGACTCCTAGTCTGATACCTGGAAAAGTCGGAATCCGTACGAAAGACAGACCATCTGTTCGTCCTTCACAGCAGGAAGAAGCAAGGGGAAGCGGCCTCGCGAGCAACCATAGCCTGCTGGATCAAAGAAGTCATCAAGGCAGCCTATGTAGAAACAGGCAAGCCACCGCCTTTACAAGTCAAGACCATTCTACTAGAGCCCGGGCAGTGTCCTGGGTGGAAACCAAGATGCTGTCACCCGCCAAGATCTGCAGGGCTGCGACATGGTCCTCCATCCACAACTTCTCCAGGTTTTACCGCCTGGATGTTCAGGCTCGGGAAGACACAGCATTTGCAAGGGCAGTACTAAGTGGGTCACGGGCAGCCTCACACCCGGTTCGGGAGTAGCTTTTATACATCCCATTGGTTCTGAGTCCATCTGCTACACGCTAGGAAATGGAGAAATTACTTACCTGATAATTTTGTTTTCCTTAGTGTAGACAGATGGACTCAGCATCCCACCCACGGCTGCCGTTACTCATGGAATTCTCGGGGCACATCCCCAGGAGCGAGTGTTTCACGGGTAAGCCATGCTTTCCTTCATCTAGGACACCTACCCTACCGGGTGTCGACGTTTCTCGGTTGAGGGCATTGGCGGTCTCCAGCTATAGCCAATTCAACCAGTTCAAATTAATCAAGTTAACCAAGTTATAAAGTTTATAACTTGGATAACATGAATAAGTTAATCAAGTTATTCAAATTATTCAGTCATACATATATCCACAATGCTTTTTGAGGAGAATACTGAAGGAACTGCACTTCCTGCAGGGGTATATGTACTAGGGCTGACGTTGGATTGAAATCTGATCTGTCTCCAACTGCTATCAGGAGTACACTATACCCATTGGTTCTGAGTCCCATCTGTCTACACTAAGGAAAACGAAATTATCAGGTAAGTAATTTCTCCATTTCACATTTATTAATATCTAATATTTCCTATCTTAGTTCTATCACCTTCCCCTCCTATAAATGCTAAGAAAAAGAACTTAAGATTTCTGCCTTCTGCCAGTGATCCTCTTTGGAAATTCTCCCTTTGTGTTTAGTACCTACAGACTAACAGTTTTCACCTTTCTTTGTATGCAACAGTCCCAAAAGGTTTATGGTACTTTATGCTGAAAGAATGCTGAATTAGATTGCTGTAATATTTTTTTAAGTCCAGAATTACTGAGCAACTTCTGAACAGGCTGGCTGTTTGGATGGTACAATATGAGGAATAGAAGTGAGAACGTTTCCAGTGATTCTTATTTAATAAGACATGCCATAGAAAGTGGTAGAATGTGAACTCACTGTGATGCAAATGCTTCTACAAGTGTTATGTTCTGTAGAACTAGCTGCTATCGATGGTGGTCAAAATGCTCAGCCAGCCAAAGGCTTATGGAAGAAGAATCTTTCTCTGAACGTGAACCCCTTCAACAGTGCTCTTCACTGTAGCTCAAACTATGTAGTGCAGTTGCCTATTCTGCTTTTCCTTTTTTGTCAAGTCTTGGATGTATTTCCTAATACTACATTGATGAATACCACTTTATACCCTTTAAAATTAGATTTTAATTCTTATCGTTGTAACAGGATTGTGGGAACAAGCTGTGATTCCCATAGGCCTGGAGACATAAATTCAGTCTGATGCCAGCCTTTCTTAAAACACAATAGTGTTATCACAGCTTCACACATACACAACAGTAGACTGTCTTCCCTTCAGAACAGTGTAATCAATTACTCACAGTTTCAGTACTGCTTCCCTTAGTACTTGCAGTTCTGCTTTGGCACAGCTCTGTGTTTGGGCAGTGTTACTTTACAGGAGCTGCCTTCCTCCTGGAGACCTGGGCTTGCTGACTAACCCTCCTGGGTCCCAGCTCTTATTCCTCCCCTATTGGGCCCCCCCCCCCCCTACAGAGTCCTCTCTCATTAGGGGAATTAAAGGGGGACCAGACACCTAGGGGGGGAGTGAGAGGGAACACAGGGGCACTGCCTCACAAAGATATAGAATTACCAACTCCCTTTTCTGGATCTTGCAGCTGGGTGCCACGTGATTTGGTTAGAAGGTCTGTATACAGAAAGACACAAGGTAGCACAACTCATCCGCTGGAAACTGTGTAAAGGCTAAAACTTTGCAATACCAGAGAAGACACTTTCTCTTTTTTGGAATCTAAAAACAAAGTACCATTTTCATCTTTCCACTTTAAGCATCTTTTCACTAAGCAAAGTACCATTTCCACTTTCCTCCAAGTCATGTATTAAATAATGGATGTTTGATTTCTTCCCCTGCTTCATTTTTTTTTTAGATAAATGGGATATGTTTACGAGTTCAATATTACCCCTAATTCTCCATGCCAGTTCACTAGCAGCATTTCTAAGTGTTCATTCTCCTTTCTGCCTGGTAGATAAAAATGTTGGAATTTACTCTTTTGCATCAAAGAAATTGGTTTCAAGATGCATAGATGAGAGAGAGCAGATGTGCCATAATCCTCTATCATTTCTAATAATTGATACGCTGATGAAGACCAGATGGGGGCCACAATGCTAGTTTATTGTTTGACCCATAGCACACAAAACCACAAGATGTGAAGCACGAGTCTAACAATGTGATTTTGGAAAGCTTTATTTAAAAACCAAATAAAGTAAGATTGATCACACAAGATCATAAATGAGTCATGCCCTGAGAAGAGAATGTGCTTGGGTCTGTGTGCGTTTCAGCCAGCCTGTACCCAGCAATGTGAACAGAAGGGCAAAGGTGCCTGAACAGAAAGTGCAATGGGAATTGCAGGTCTTTGGTTCCCCAATGTGTGCATTCAGCATAATTAAGCATGAGCAATAGAATTAAAATATGCAATCCCTTTTAATACTAAAATCTCGTTAAGGTGTGTGCCATTAAAAAAAAAAAAAGATGGGGCATTCCCGGGAGAGAGGTTAGACATCCTATTTCTTCTAAAGAAGCTTTCCTTCCTTTCACCCCCTCCCCAGAATCGTCTTTCGTCTTTTCTTGCCAGGACTGCCTTTAGAAAAGATTTATCAGGAATGTATTCCTTCTCCTCAATCTAGCAGAGAGCCCAAGAATTGAAAGAAAGGTGTGGTAACACAGAGGAAAAATCTGAAAGTCCATTCAGTTCAAGGAATTTTGCGAGTGGGATCCCAAAATTTACATACAAAAGGTAAATGGCACCACAGGTGGGGAGGAGTTGCCCCCAATACTCTATACCATGACTTTAATGTGAAATCTTCATTGATAATCCAGATAAATCTACATTTTGTTAAGAGCCAGGAAGCTAGTTTAAGTCTTCCCAAAGCACAATAAATGCTGCATGATCTACAGTATGCTGGTGCTGAAAGACCTAATCAAATTTACCAGGCCACACCTTCAAGGATGTCTTGGTAAAATAGCATCATAATAAAAAGAAAGTCACCTGCCCTACACATTCAATTTGTGGATCAGGGATGACCTTGAATTCCAGTCCTGAGCTATTCTGTTCATGGAGGCCTTGATTCTGTAAAATATGAAGATATCCAGAAATCATGCACAGGAGTAAATCTCAATGGGGTAGGACAGGCTCAAATATCTTTTTTTCCAGCATCAGAAAATATGGCTAAAATTATATTCTGTAGTATTTTGCCTTGTATGACCAGAAGATGGCACTGTCCTACCAACAAAACCACCTGTGGCACTGTTTTATAATGTATCATAGGCTAATTTTCAAACGGCTTTTGCAGATAAAATTGTTTTAGACACTGTGGCTTTTTACAAAATTGCCTACCTATGTGGGTAAACTTATGCACATACGTCATGTTTGGAGGCAAGGGGTGAACTTGGGGAGAGGTTTGCATTTATGTGTGCACTTTCACATTTTCAAAAGTATGCATGGAAAATTTCCACAAAAAAAGTCTGTGCACAATTAGCAAATGGAATTGTGTGCAGGTAGTGTCATTGGAATAATTTTCAATAGGGAGAGTACGTGTGTATGCCTACCTCCACAGTGTACTCTGGCCTAGATGGACCCATCAGACAGGAGAGAGAATTATTTATTTATTTTTTTTAGAAAGATGAAATGCCACAGGCTATAGATTTGTTAATAAACAATTTTCAGATTCGGTTATGTTTACCTCCTCTTGTGGGAAGGCTGTCAGTATCTCACAAAGTAGGGTAGCAAGGTCTGTTAGCATAAGTAGACCCTACTTGAGCAGCGGTAGCAGAAAAATATTGTTTCCTTTAGAGATGAGCAAAGTAAGCTGTTTTTGCAAGAAAACCAGAAATTGCTTATTAGCAGAAAACACATTTGGCTGAGCAAACATGCACGTGGAGATAGTGTTAAAAATGACCATAAACCTTATTGGTTAGCAAGATTAAAGTGGATGTCTTGCAGGCTAACTAGAAGTATGTTTTTTCGTATATAATCTGGACTTTCCTATCAAGAAGACATACTGGGTGTCAGAGTCTACACCAAAAGCACTATGTAAAGAAACGTAAAGGTAGGATGTATTAAGCATTGTCCCCATAGATACAAAATGGTAAAAGCCCATTAGTATATGCGGCCCTAGGACCTAACTATGCATGCCCTAGAGAAAGGGAATATGATAGAACCATTGAAATCAAAGCTATAAATAGTATACAAGGAGCAAACATTTTCTCAGTGTAAAGCAAGTTCTAGAACATTTGACACTCAATGGGGTTAGATTCAGGAGTAACACTGAGAGCTATTTCTTCGTGGAACAGGTGATGGATGAATGCAATCTGCCTCCCAGGAAGAGCAATGGAGGCAAAAACAATAACAGAATTCAAGAAGGCACGAATGAGATGCGCAGGATCCTTAGTTGTACAGACGTGAAAGAAAACCTGGAAATCGAGTGGGGTTTTACAGTTTAGCAACAGGAAAGGAATTGGGCAGACCAGGCCCTTACGTTTCTTGTCGTCTTAGGAATTATGATTTGTTCCCCTTGTTTAGGAATGCTAAGAGTATAACTTTCAGCCATCACTCCCTTTCTCCCACCAGAATGACTTTAAGAACTTCATGCTGAGCTTTTTTTTTTTTGTTTTTTTTTTTGAGAAGGGGGTGGCAGTGCAGGACTTTCTTGTGCTATTAGATTCTAGTTACGTGTACTTTAGGAGATCCTATTGAAACAGAACTGAATATTTCAGAATATGCTAGGATGAAAAGTTTTGAAACCTGGCTTGGAATACAATGCGTTACTTAACATCTAGGTAACTGGTAAGTGAGAGCCAAATAAATATACTGATAGCCGGTACCATAAAAGGCTGAGCTTTCGCAGGCTTTCTTTAGAATTTTAAGCAAAACGAAAGAACATGGAGGCGGATGAACAAAACTCTGGTTGGCTGCCACTACGTACTGTATGTTAATTGTTGTCGCATTATTTCGTGGACTACTTTTTCCATGCTAAGAAAACTTTGTAAAGAGTATAAAAATAAAACACTCTGGTTAGCCTTGCAGTAATGGATCAGCATGCTGAGAAATTTTTCTTAAGATAACCAGCCCATTTACATAATATGCAAATGAATCTGTTGGGATTATTTTTTATGTGAAGTATGGGCAAATTCATGAGTTTTATTGCAAAACAAAAAACCTCAAAATACACCTCCCTGAGCTATAATTGTTTCATGTTAAATCTCTGCTTTGCGTGATTTCCCTCCCCCCCCCCCCCGGGCAAAAATTTATTTGCTCCATCTTTATCTCTAAGACCACAAGCAAAGTCAGTGGTAAAGAATCCCTTATACAAACTGCATGCTGCGACATTGGAAATCTGCCTTAAACCCTCAGTCTTTCAAAGCTAATGCATGCTTTGGTAACTTCTTCCTTAGATTACTGTAGCTCACTTTATATAGGACTTCCATTGACTATGATTAAGGCATTAATCTCAGTCCAGAATGCTGCCGCTCAGTGAGTGGTAGGTGCTCATGTTTTTGATCATATTACTCTGATACTGTTTAAATTACACTGGTTGCCCATCATGTTGGCTTTTAAGGCCATTAACAGCCTGGCACCCAGATGTTTAACTCAATTTTAAACAACATTAGAAGTTGCCATACTGGCTCAGACTGAGGGCCCATCAAGCCCAGCATCCTGTTTCCAACAGTGGCCAATCCAGGCTACAAGTACCTGGCAAGTACCCAAATATTAAATGGATCCCATGCTACTAATGCTGGTAATAAGCAGTGGCTGCTCCCTAAAAGGTGAATTTTAATAAGCCCAACGTGCTTCAATTAGGGGATGTGCAAATATGTTGGCCCAACGCGCGCCGAGAAGATTTTAAAAGCTGCCGGGATAATGCGTGTGCGTGCAGCTGCCTGCACAAATAAGTTTCCAAAAAGGGGAGGGGCGTGGGTGAGGAATGGGCATTCCTGGATTTAAACTTGTAATCTGCACATAAATATACACAATTGCACAGGGCGGGTTCCCCTGCCATGTAAATTTACTTCTGCTATGGATGGTATGTCTTTTTGCGGATGACACTAAGATCTGCAACAGAGTGGACACGTCGGAAGGAGTGGAGAGAATGAGACGGGATTTAAGGAAGATGGAAGAGTGGTCGAAGACATGGCAGCTGACATTCAATGCCAAGAAGTGCAAAGTCATGCATATGGGGAGTGGAAATCCGAATGAACTGTATTCGATGGGGGGAGAAAGGCTGATGTGCACGGAGCAGGAGAGAGACCTTGGGGTGATGGTGTCTAATGATCTGAAGTCGGCGAAACAATGTGACAAGGCGATAGCTAAAGCCAGAAGAATGCTGGGCTGCATAGAGAGAGGAATATCGAGTAAGAAAAGGGAAGTGATTATCCCCTTGTACAGGTCCTTGGTGAGACCTCACCTGGAGTATTGTGTTCAGTTCTGGAGACCGTATCTCCGAAGAGACAGAGACAAGATGGAGGCGGTCCAGAGAAGGGTGACCAAAAAGGTGGAAGGTCTTCATCAAATGACTTATGAGGAGAGATTGAAGAATCTAAATATGTACACCCTGGAGGAAAGGAGGAGCAGAGGTGATATGATACAGACTTTCAGATACTTGAAAGGTTTTAATGATCCAATGACAACGACAAACCTTTTCCATAGGAAAAAAATCAGCAGAACCAGGGGTCACGATTTGAAGCTCCAGGGAGGAAGATTCAGAACCAATGTCAGGAAGTATTTCTTCACGGAGAGGGTGGTGGATGCCTGGAATGCCCTTCCGAAGGAAGTGGTGAAGACCAGAACTGTGAAGGACTTCAAAGGGGCGTGGGATAAACACTGTGGATCCATAAAATCAAGAGGCCGTCAATAAAGAGTGGGTGGCTCGCCAGAATGACGGCTACTGCCTGGAGATAATACCCTTATTCAATAAACATACACATGGTTACTGTGACTCCAACATCACTCTAAGCTACAACAGCAAGAGGAAATGTGGAAAAAAGGATTCGCACTCACAAAGTGGGGAGTAGCTGGCTTGTTACGGCGGTTACTACCCCAAACCAAATAAGCCTGATACTTCACTTTCAATACATATCCAGCATAGCTCTCTGCTTCAACGGCAGGGGAGAAGAAAAACTGATACTTCACGCATAGCTCTCTGCTTCAACGGCAGGGGAGAAGAAAAACTGATACTTCACGCATATCCAGCATAGCTCTCTGCTTCAACGGCAGGGGAGAAGAAAAAAGGATTCGCACTCACAAAGCGGGGAGTAGCTGGCTTGTTACGGAGGTTACTACCCCAAACCAAATAAGCCTGATACTTCACTTTCAATACATATCCAGCATAGCTCTCTGCTTCAACGGCAGGGGAGAAGAAAAACTGATACTTCACGCATAGCTCTCTGCTTCAACGGCAGGGGAGAAGAAAAACTGATACTTCACGCATATCCAGCATAGCTCTCTGCTTCAACGGCAGGGGAGAAGAAAAAAGGATTCGCACTCACAAAGCGGGGAGTAGCTGGCTTGTTACGGAGGTTACTACCCCAAACCAAATAAGCCTGATACTTCACTTTCAATGCATATCCTGCTTCAACCGCAGGGGAGAAGAAAAACTAATACTTCACGCATATCCAGCATAGCTCTATACTTCAACGGCAGGGGAGAAGAAAAACTGATACTACACGCATATCCAGCATAGCTCCCTGCTTCAACGGCAGGGGAGAAGAAAAACAACCAATAAGGGCTGAATAACACAGTCTGGGTAAAACAAATAAACATGGGTGTAGCTTGCTTATTGCGGCGGTTACTACCCCTACTACCCCTAACTAATCAAGCTTGATATTTCACTTGGTTGCAGCTCCATCACTGCTCTCTACATTAATGGTGGGGGTGGAAGGGAAATAGAACCAAAGAGCTAAGAGAAACAGATAAGTATGAGAAAAAAATGTGAAGCTTGCTGGGCAGACTGGATGGGCCGTTTGGTCTTCTTCTGCCGTCATTTCTATGTTTCTATGTTTCTATGGTATGTAATAGCGGGGTTTTAAAAGTAGGAGTTATTAAACTAGGGGGATTTGAAGTCCTATCCCCTAACTGGGCAGACTGGGAACAAACTAGGAAAACAGCAAATGGTGTCGGCACATGTGGCTTTTAAAATTCCCCCAATTATGTTATAGAAGTGGCATTTGCACGCACAGGCGTGTGTCCACTTGAAATTGCGTGCATGCGTGCGCGGTCAAACTTTTTTATGATATGCGTGCATATATGCATGTATTCTATAAAATGGCTGCATCCCTAGGTGCAGGTCGACAAACGCACACACATGCGCCACTATAAATGTTACTATCTAAGGCCACTTGATTAATAGCAGTTTATGGACTTCTCCAGGAATTTAACATAAGAACATGCCATACTGGGTCAGACCAAGGGTCCATCAAGCCCAGCATCCTGTTTCCAACAGTGGCCAATCCAGGCCATAAGAACCTGGCAAGTACCCAAAAACTGTCTATTCCATGTTACCGTTGCTAGTAATAGCAGTGGCTATTTTCTAAGTCAACTCAATTAATAGCAGGTAATGGAGTTCTTCTCCAAGGACTTATCCAATCCTTTTTTAAACACAGCTATACTAACTGCACTAACCACATCCTCTGGCAACAAATTCAAGAGTTTAATTGTGCGTTGAGTGAAAAAGAACTTTCTCTGATTAGTTTTAAATGTGCCACATGCTAACTTCATGGAGTGCCCCCTAGTCTTTCTATTATCTGAAAGAGTAAATAATCGATTCACATCTACCTGATCTAGACCTCTCATGATTTTAAACATCTCTATCATATCCCCCCTCAGCCGTCTCTTCTCCAAGCTGAAAAGTCCTAACCTCTTTAGTCTTTCTTCATAGGGGAGTTGTTCCATTCCCCTTATCATTTTGATCGCCCTTCTCTGTACCTTCTCCATCGCAACTATATTTTTTTTAGATGCGGCAACCAGAATTGTACACATTATTCAAGGTGCGGTCTCACCATGGAGTGATACAGAGGCATTGTGACATTTTCTGTTTTATTCACCATTTCATTTCTAAAAATTCCCAACATTGTTTGCTTTTTTGACTGCTGCAGCATACTGAACCGACGATTTCAATGTGTTATCCAATATGACGCCTAGATCTCTTTCTTGGGTGGTAGCACCTAGGGATGTGAATCGTTTTAGGACGATTAAAATTATCGTCCGATAATTTTAATATCGTCTTAAACCGTTATGGAACACAATACAATACAGATTCTAACGATTTATCGTTATAAATCGTTAGAATCGTGAGCCGGCACACTAAAACCCCCTAAAACCCACCCCCGACCCTTTAAATTAAATCCCCCACCCTCCCGAACCCCCCCCCAAATAACTTAAATAACCTGCGGGTCCAGCGGCGGTCCGGAACGGCAGCGGTCCGGAACGGGCTCCTGCTCTGAATCTTGTCGTCTTCAGCCGGCGCCATTTTCCAAAATGGCGCCGAAAATGGCGGCGGCCATAGACGAAAAAGATTGGACGGCAGGAGGTCCTTCCGGACCCCCGCTGGACTTTTGGCAAGTCTCGTGGGGGTCAGGAGGCCCCCCACAAGCTGGCCAAAAGTTCCTGGAGGTCCAGCGGGGGTCAGGGAGCGATTTCCCGCCGCGAATCATTTTCGTACGGAAAATGGCGCCGGCAGGAGATCGACTGCAGGAGGTCGTTCAGCGAGGGTTCCGGCGCCTCGCTGAACGACCTCCTGCAGTCGATCTCCTGCCGGCGCCATTTTCCGTACGAAAACGATTCGCGGCGGGAAATCGCTCCCTGACCCCCGCTGGACCTCCAGGAACTTTTGGCCAGCTTGTGGGGGGCCTCCTGACCCCCAGGAGACTTGCCAAAAGTCCAGCGGGGGTCCGGAAGGACCTCCTGCCGTCCAATCTTTTTCGTCTATGGCCGCCGCCATTTTCGGCGCCATTTTGGAAAATGGCGCCGGCTGAAGACGACAAGATTCAGAGCAGGAGCCCGTTCCGGACCGCTGCCGTTCCGGACCGCCGCTGGACCCACAGGTTATTTAAGTTATTTGGTGGGGGATTTAATTTAAAGGGTCGGGGGTGGGTTTTAGGGGGTTTTAATGTGCCGGTTTTTCGATTTTTCGATATTTTTCGATTTTTAACGATTTTTCACGATATTTTACCCCCCCAAACGGCAACAATACGATTCCCTCCCCCTCCCAGCCGAAATCGATCGTTAAGACGATCGAGGACACGATTCACATCCCTAGTAGCACCTAATATGGAACCTAACATTGTGTAACTATAGCATGGGTTATTTTTCCCTATATGCATCACCTTGCACTTGTCCACATTAAATTTCATCTGCCATTTCAATGCCCAATTTTCCAGTCTCACAAGATCTTCCTGCAATTTATCACAATCTGTTTGTGATTTAACTACTCTGAACAATTTGTATCATCTGCAAATTTGATTACCTCACTCGTCGTATTTCTTTCCAGATCATTTATAAATATATTGAAAAGTAAGGGACCTAATACAGATCCCTGAGGCACTCCACTGCCCACTCCTTTCCACTGAGAAAACTGTCCATCTAATCCTACTCTGTTTCCTATCTTTTAGCCAGTTTGTAATCCACGAAAGGACATCGCCACATATCCCATGACTTTTTACTTTTCCTAGAAGCCTCTCATGAGGAACTTTGTCAAATGCCTTCTGAAAATCCAAGTGCACTACATCTATTGGTTCACCTTTATCCACATGTTTATTAACTCCTTCAAAAAAGTGAAGTAGATTTGTAGGCAAGACTTGCCTTGGGTAAAGCCATGCTGACTTTGTTCCATTAAACCATGTCTGTCTTTATGTTCTGTGAATTTCCACTATTTTTCCTGGCACTGAAGTCAGGCTAACCGGTCTGTAGTTTCCCGGATTGCCCCTGGAGCCCTTTTTAAATATTGGGGTTACATTAGCTAGCTATCCTCTAGCCTTCAGGTACAATGGATGATTTTAAAGATAGGTTACAAATTTTTACTAATAGGTCTGAAATTTCATTTTTTAGTTCCTTCAGAATTCTAGGATGTCTACCATCCAGTCCAGATGATTTTCTGTTCTTCAGTTTGTCAGTCAGGCCTACCACATCTTCTAGGTTCAGCGTGATTTGGTTCAGTCCATCTGATTCATTACCCATGAGTACGGGTACCTCCCCAACATCCTCTTCAGTAACCACCGAAGCAAAGAAATCATTTAATCTTTCCGCGATGGCCTTATCTCCTCTAAGTGCCCCTTTAACCCCTCGATCATCTAACTGTCCAACTGACTCCCTCACAGGCTTTGTGCTTCGGATATATTTTAAAAAGATTTTACTATTTTTGTCTCTATGGCCAACTTCTTTTCAAATTCTGTCTTAGCCTGTCTTATCAATGTCTTACATTTAACTTGCCAACACTTATGCATTATCCTATTTTCTTCTGTTGGATCCTTCTTCCAATTTTTGAATGAAGATAGTTTGGCTAAAATGGCTACTTTCACCTCCCCTTTTAACCATGCCGGTAATCGTTTTGCTTTCTTTCCACCGTTTTTAATGTGTGAAATACATCTGGACTGTGCTTCTAGGATGGTATTTTTTAACAATGACCACGCCTCTTGCACACTTTTTACCTTTGTAGCTGCGCATTTCAGTTTTTTTCTAACAATTTTTCTCATTTTATCAAAGTTTCCCTTTTGAAAGTTTAGCACGAGAGCCATGGATTTGCTTACTGTCCCCCTTCCAGTCATTAATTCAAATTTGATCATATTATGATCACTATTGCCAAGCAGCCCAACCACCGTTACCTCTCTCACCAAATCCTGTGCTCCACTGAGAATTAGATCTAAAATTGCTCCCTCTCGTCGGTTCCTGAACAAATTGCTCCATAAAAATGTCATCTATTCCATCCAGGAACTTTATATCTCTAGCATGTACCGATGATGCATTTACCCAGTCAATATTGGGGTAATTGAAATCTCCAATTATTACCGCACTACCAATTTGGTTAGCTTCCCTAATATCTCTTAGCATTTCACTGTCAGTCTCACCATCTTGACCAGGTGGATGGTAGTATACTCCTACCACTATAGTCTTCCCTGACACACAAGGGATTTCTTCCCATAAAGATTCAATTGTGCATTTAGTCTCATGCTGGATGTTTATCCTGTTGGACTCTATGCCATCCTGGACATAAAACACTACACCACCTCCAGGGTGCTCTTCTTTGTCATTGCGATATAATTTTTACCCCGATAATAGCATTGTCCCATTGGTTGTCCTCCTTCCACCATGTCTCTGAGATGCCAATTAAGTCTGTCGTCATTCACTGCCATACATTCTAATTCTCCCAACTTACTTCTTAGACTTCTCACATTAGCATACAAACATTTCAAAGTTTGTTTTTTGTTTGTAATTTCCTTCTGCTTTTTAATTGATAGGGATAAGTTAGAATTTTTTAGCTCAGGTGAGTTTTTAATTACAGGCACTTGGACTACTTTTCTTATTATTAGAACCTCACTGTTGGGATGCCCTAATTCTAATGCATGATTAGTATCCTTTGAAGATACCTCTCTCCGAACCATGTGCTGCTGAGCGATTGTCGGCTTTCCACTTTATTGTAGTTTAAAAGCTGCTCTATCTCCTTTTTAAAGGTTAGCGCCAGCAGTCTGATTCCATCCAAAGGGATGGGCTCCACCCATCCAAAGGGATGGGTGGAGCCCATCCCTTTGGAAGAGACTCCCCCCTTCCCCAAAAGGTTCCCCAGTTCCTAACAAAACTGAATCCCTCTTCCTTGCACCATCGTCTCATCCACGCATTGAGACTCCGGAGCTCTGCCTGCCTCTGGGGACTTGTACGTGGAACAGGGAGCATTTCAGAGAATGCTACCCTGGCGGCTCTGAACTTAAGCTTTCTACCTAAGAGCCTAAATTTGGTTTCCAGAACCTCCCTCCCACATTTTCCTATGCTGTTGGTGCCCACATGTACCACGACTGCCGGCTCCTCCCCAGCACTGACTAAAGTCCTATCTAGGTGACACGTGAGGTCTGCCACCTTCCAACCAGGTAGGCATGTTATCAGGTGAGCTTCATGCCCACTAGCCACCCTGCTATAACTACTTTTACTACATCCTCTGATAATGAATTCCAGAGCTTAACTGTGCATTGACTGAAAAATACTTTTTCCTGTTTTTTTTTTATGGGAAAAATGGAGTACCCTCTAGTCCTTGTATTATCTGAAAGAATAAATAACAGATTCACATTTACCTGATCTAGCCCTCTCATGATTTTATAAACTTCTATCATATCTTCAACCATCTCAAACTCTACGATCTTCTTATTGTATTCTTTTGAATATCCTCCTCTTTAAAACAAGTTAGATTAGCTGAGCCTTGGGATCGTCAGTTCACAGTTGTAGGTCCTTCCTTCTGGAATGCTCTGCTTGAAAGTTTGAAGATGGAGACCTCTATTACCAGTTTTAGGAAACATCCAAAGGCCTTATTTGCCCAGGCATTTGGGATATAGAGTGGTAGTTGCTGTGATTTTATTCATATTTTATGCTTGCAGGGGATTTTAAGTTGAGATCTTTTGTTATAAGTGCTTAATTGGCTTTAAGCGGAAACAATTATGTTGCTGAGTTTTACTTTAAGGGGTGCTTTTTTTTTATGTCTATTTTTCTATGATTCTGAATGTGATGTGAACTGCCAAGAACTTGTGATTGAGCAGGATATACATTTTGTAAATAAAAGTATGCCAACATTACTAATGAGCTGTTTTGCATTTCAGCTTATTAGTGATGTTGCATAATTTGTGCAAACAGGGAACGCAAACTTTCACATGGGAAAATAGTAAATAGCATGCATTAAAATGTGCAAACAATTATGCTTGCTGTTTGCCATTCTTCATGCATTGTCATATTTGTGAAACCAACCACAGTTTAGTACAATGGCCTCTTGGTGGGTAGTGGTCGAGGTATTCACCTTGCAATTTATTTCCACAAGGTGGCAATGTACACTTGAGAAAGCAAAAGGAAAGTTTGTAGTTAAAAGCAGATTCAATCTTGTTTACCTAAATCAAGGCAGTGCACACCCATTCCATCTAATGTGTAAAATGTAGAGTCCATTTTTGCATGTTTATTCAACTCTAACCAGTGTGGAACTTGCTAAATATATTTTGCAAATAGGAGATACCAGTCAGAAACTAAGAGACAGGAACATCATGATGTGCTGCTCTGAGTGAAAGTGAAAAAAACGCAATATAGGGAGCCCGTGCCCATCTGTTCATCCTCGCATGTTTGCCAGCTTGCCCGTCTACATACTAAAGGATGACGAGGCAGATGAAACAGAACACAAGACACAAAGAATACATTTGAATCTTCTGTGAACTCAAAAAGGAGTACATATTTCCAAACTTTTTAGTTTTCTCTATTGTTGACAGTGCCTGCAAATGGAAGCAGTAAATAGATACGGGATAGATCTGAGCTTTAAGATGATAGGTTTGTGCCAACATAAAAAAAAGAATTGCACAGCGTACCTTTCCCCTTGTAGACGCTAATGCATCATCTGAAAATTCCAGTATGTCCCATTTTGCATATTACTGATTTGGGCAAGCTCTCTTATCTTGCCCAATGAATAGCAAACATTCTAAGCAGTTAGGTTTGCAGTTTGGGGATGGGAAGCCAATAAAGGTGGGGGGTTTTTTGTGTGTGAATTTGTGAACTTGTTTTTGCAGCTAATTGAATTGCAGAATAGGTAAAACAGGAAAAAGAGTAGACAATTTCTTTGGATTTTCTGCACACTTTGCTGATCAATGTGTTTCATTATATTTTCATATTCATACCTTTCAGTCCTTTTGGAGATAAAATAAGATGTAACATTATTATAAAGCAATTATTTGAATGAGTATATTATTAAAAACAAAGTATGAAAATTGCTCTATAGAAGACCCGCATTGGCTTCCGAGTAGTTTCATTTTAAAATTTTAATTCTAGTCTTTAAAAATTTAGAGAGCTCTGGCCCAATTTACCTAAAGAATCATTTAGTGCCACATATTTTTGCATTCTCCCTACATTTGGCCAGTGAGGCTCTGTTAGCTGGGCCATCGTTGTCCAAGGTGAAATTAACCAAAATGCAGGAAAGGGCCTTCTCTTATATTGTGCCCAGGCTTTGGAATGATATTTATAGTTAGTTCATGCCTTTTCTCTGATAGCTCAAAGTGAGTTCTATTCAGGTACTGCAGGTATTTCCCTGTCCCCAGAAGGCTCCCAATCTAAGGGGCCGATGCAATAAAGGAACGCAGAAAATGGGCACTCAGTGTGAGCACCCGCTTTCCTAACGCGCACCCGGACACCTCTCCTGGGTTCACGATGCAATATTTAAATGAGGGGGTCACGCTGCCCAGGGGGTGCTAGGACAAGTGTGTGCTCCTAGTTCTCCTTAGTTGTGGGCACCCAGGAGAAGTGGCTGCCAGCGGGTTAGGAAAACGAACGCTTGTTAGTTAAGCGTCTGTTTCCCTAACTGACTGCCAGCACTTTAAAAAAAAAAAAAAAAAAAGTTTTTTTAATCTTTTGGTTTCTCCGACTTAATATCGCCACGATATTAAGTTGGAGGATGTACAGAAAAGCAGTATTTTGTGCTTTTCTGTACATATTTTTGGGCTGCTCAGAAATTAACGCCTGCTCTGGACAGGCGTTAATTTCTGAGTGTAAAAATGTGCAGGTCGAGCGCACATTTTTTTTTTTAGATCTGGGGAGAATAACTAATAGCCTCATCAACGTGCATTTGCATGTGATGAGCGCTATTAATTTCGCTGGGGGGTTGGATGCACATTTTGGAAGCGCTAATCTCCTTATAGTATAAGGGGTTGTGGATGTGTGTCCAAAATGTGCATCCAACCACAGGTTAAACAGTATGCACAGCCCCTTTGTGCCTTATTTACTAAGCGTTATTCCCATGGAGATAAAATGAGAGAAAACAGTAAACAGCCTCCTTAATTTGTATCTGAGGCAATAGAAGGTGAAGTAACCTGCCCAAGGTCACAAGGAGTGTTGATGGGATTTGAATCCTGGCTTCTCTGGTTCTCTGTGGACAAGTAAGATAGTCAGCTATATAAGTGGGTAAAATCATTTTACAGGGCTGAAATGGAAAAAGCACTTTCAGAGCTCAGCTTGAGAAGGTCTTTGAGTATGAGTGGACCTTCCCATACAGCTCCCCACTGTGCATATCTCCTCAGTCTTTTTTTCTTCCACTTCTGCAAACTGATGACATTTATGCTCTCTCATTACTTGTTAAATGTTTTCCTTATTTTCTCATGTTCTTGTTTTCTTGTTTTATTTCTTTTCTGTCACAAGTCTAAGAAAAAAAAAAGAGAATAGCTAAGTTAAAACTTGTAGGGCCCGATATTTAAAGCACATTCAGCGCTCAATAGCCAGATAAGTTGGGCTTATCCGGCTATCTCTTAGCCGGTGTGATAATGGGCGGTGCTACTTAGCCGGATAACTTATCTGGCTAAGTATCGATATTTAGCCTTAACTGGATAAGTTATGCAGGTAAGTTAAAGCTGCCAATGAGTGGTTTGTATGGGGAAATTCAGCGGCATAGCCATGCCGCTAAATATCCCTTGTAATTTAGCCAGACAAGTCATATCCAGCTAAGATACTTACACGGCCATCTTTCAATTTTGGACTTTTAGTTTTCAAAATTGAGTTTGACCTAACTTCTGTCCTCTTCAATATGTCAGAAAAAGCAGGCTTCAAGAGATGTCCTCACTGCACCTGAAAAATGTCAAAAGACCAACATGGCTGGTGTGCCAGGTGCCTGGGCCCTGCTCAAGATGTGCCAGATAGCACTGACTGTGCTCACATGTCCTCCAGGTCAGAAAGTTGAAAGTTTCCAGACTTTTTGAGCCTCCTCGGGCTTCTACCTCTGGGATGAAAGGAGACTACTTTTGGCTGAGGGACTTTTGCCAAAGTTAAAACAGGCAGAGTTCTCTCAAGCTCAGCACCATGACTCAGTGCACTCTCGTATAGGTGCCTTTTGGACCCAGTAGCTACTACAAAAGTTCTGAAAGAGGTATTATAGATGTCATAGGCCGATGTAATTATGCTTCTTGAAGTACTAGAATAAAGAGGTCCAACTTATCTATTGCAAGTGCTTTTGCCATAGACTGCAGTTTTTGCAGGGAGAAATGCATATATTGAACCTACAGAATTATTACCATATAAAATCAACAAAACCAAATTGTTCCCTCTAGCCTCAAATACATCCATCAAAAATTGTTAAATGGAACCCACTATATTAATTTCCTTCTTAAACCTTCTAAACATAAGGGTTCCACTTTTCTCCATTTAAAAAAAACAAAAAAAAACAGTACTTATTAAAAAGCCATGTCTTTCTTTCAGAACAGCCCATAATTGCATTCAAGGATTGCTTCTAATAGAATAACATTCCATAAGGTAGATGCTTGGTAGTAAAGAGAGTGCATTTGTTCTTTCCAACTTAATCTCTAACTGTGAATGAACTATAAGCAACTCGTGCTGTGAGGTTTGTAGGGGACTACAGTAGTTGCCAGATATTGTGAAAGCCCTCTCTCAGAGCTATAAAAGTCAGACCCAAAATTGTAAACCCGCCTGTTGTCCCTACTTGGAGCCAGTAAGATTCCTTTAGTAAGGGAGTGACATCATAAAAATCTTCCTGGTTATGGTGCTTTGGAAGAGTTGTAAATGTCTAAGTGTTGTCACAGTCATCCCTATAATAATCCAAGCATGACAAAACCAAAGATTGAACTAAGGTAATTAAATCTGACTTCTCCAAAAATGATTTTAAACAACAAATAAACTGAAAATATTGCTAAGTAGTTTTTGTCACATGTGTGATTTGCTTTACCATTATAAGATTACTATCTAATCTCATCCTTAAAACTGTAACAGTCAGCTTCAAGAGGATCTCATTCCATCCCATTATAGGGATTAGATTTAACACATGACTATCTTTTCCTAATCTAGATGGCCTCTGACTTTTGTGGGTTGGCTTTCAGTTTAAACTTGCTTAGCCATTTTGCTATTTGGGTCAAACAGTGGTTATATTTCTTTATCTCTTCACAAGGTTCAGAATTAAAATAGGCAAGAATTTATATATCCCAAAATCCAGCATGAAGCCATCTCATATTGTAGACTTCATAGAAGCTCGCCTGGATACAACACAGGGAAAAGCATTTCTGCCTCCTCAGAGAGCAGAGAACGTATCAAAATTAAATCTAAAGATCACAAACCAGAGACAAGTCTCAACCCACCTCTAATATGGGGATCAAGGACCTAGTCATCTCCCAGCACTCATCATCTCACAATCAATAACAAACAAGGCAATAACAAACAAAGACTTAGGCAATAAGTGGGGATCAAACAAGCCGTAGTTTTATTAAACCACAATCAGGTGCCTGAGCCAGTAATTTACATAGGCCTCAATTTGCACCCGCCACCCACCAGCAAGGTGTGTAGATCCTGGCCATTCCAACTTTGAACCATTAACATTCGAAATATACACACCCATGATCCCTGCCACCATCCAGCAAGGAGTCGTGACTACCAGCTCCCGCCACTCTCCAGCAAGGAACCTCCCACGGACAACTGCACCCAATTGTCCCGTCATAATTCCGACCTGACACCTGTCACGTCATTTCACTGTTAAGCACCACATTGCATCTCTTATCGGCTCAAGCAACCCGCCACAGACACAGGATGAACCCATCCTGTGACACCCCCCCCCCCCCCCCCCAAGATGCGGCCTAGATCCTTAATGCAGTAAATCTTCCAAAGCCTCCTGAAATGTATTTAGGAACAATTCCAGTCCTATAAAGGATAGATGTACCCTATCAGGGTGAAAGAGCCCTTTTTTGCAGTCCCATGACCACTCATAATGATTGTGACGTCCCCGAATAATGTTAGCCAAGAACCAATTTAACTGTTTGCCTTAGACCGGCAATGCTGCCAAATCTTTCTATCCATTTCAGCAGATCTTGGAATGATGTTGGGCCAACAAATTACAGCAGCAGGTAGCAGCACTGTGGCAGATATCAAGTCCTTCTGCACTATACTGATGAATTTGCGTCCAGATATTGAACCCCAATCATTACCACCCAGATGAATAGTCAGAATATGCGGTTGCCCAAAGCGCACTACACTCCTTTGAAGGCAAAGAATTAATTCGACCCACCGCATGCCCCTGCATCCCAACCACGAAATGGTCGCGTTATGTTGTGTGAAGTCCAAGTGAACCCCGTAGGGACACTCCTGGGTGTGTTTGAAAGTCCACGTGATGAAGAAGTGTCCCACGATCTAGACTCGCTTCCCACGACTTTCAGGACCTGAAAAGAGAGTAGTGTTAGTATGCTATATGAGTTATTGATGACCCGGGCGTATGTACCCCTTGAAAGCACCCGACTTTCATCACCCGATCCTCTGAATTACGCCTCCTGACAATCCGGCGTGAGCGGCAGAGGTGGCCGTGCCGATTCGGAAGGAATGTGTTTCGGTGGGACAGGTCCAACCCGAGGGCTGTTAAACACAAACATAGAACAGCTTCAAATTGAAATCTGGTGAGCGGACAGCTGTCAGAGTGTACCAAAAATCTGGATCCCTAAGAAGGGCGAAGCTCTACAAAGCTATGTAATTAGCCACAGGACAAGCCCTGCAGTCAGGGATGACTCGTAATACTAAGGATGCGCCTTTTCCCATCTGGTCTGTTTTGGAATGGGGTATAAACAAAATGATGGAATCTGCCACCTGAGTGACATGCTGGGTGAGCAACTCGGAAGACTCCCAGCCTTTGGCGGTCCTAGCCACTAGCTCGTACCATGCAGAGCTCGTGAGTGATGAATTCATTGACTGATCTGCCCTCCAGGAAGGACAAATTGTAAATGAGCCTAAACTTTCCTGTCTTTTTTTTGGGATCATTGCTTGGGGGGGGGATAAGACAAATCATGGAAAAGGTGGCTCATTGAATGGCCTTGCGATGCGACGTAACTCAATTTCGGATGCCAGTTTATCCTTGACAATCTTAGACATGCTACGCACAGAGGAACAATTTACTCCGCCCCCGACTCCCGAGGGGCCTATAAATGGAATAATAAAACCTTCTGAAAACCCTCTTAACAAGAACAACGACGTCTCCGTGTTTGGGTACCTTAGCAACCACAGCTTTAATGCCTCGACTTGCACCAGTGTAGGCGCTAAGCCAAGGTTCTCATTTCTGGGCATCTTTTGGTGCTCCTCCCAAGGTGGACCCAGCACCTGCACCCCCTTCTCCCAATCGCTTTCCGCATTTGGAAGCTGGATGACCTGCTCCACAGTTGGAACAGCTATGACAGAATTTACAGTCAGGAAAGTTGCACGCCGAACGGTTGAACCGCCATCAGACATCCGACAAACCTGCTCCAGCTCATCCGCTCCCTCCAGACCCGGCACTGGTGCAAAAGGAACGTCCACCCATCCCCGAGGATGAACCCGTTGAACCACTTGCCGCATGCGAAGGAATCTTCGCATTCATCTATGTAAGCCACAATCTGATGTCCCTCGTGCCCCAGGATATATATTTATTCTCCTCCATATGGTCTCGGAAATGCTCATCATAATTCAGCCAGGACCAGCCTTCGTATTGCTTGCTGGCTGCCAAGATCGCATCTGCGTACGCGAACATCGGGCCATACAGGGAACTATCGTGATGCCCTATCACACTTGCGAGTCTCAGGAAGGAATGGATCCAATTTAAGACGTTCCTAGCTACCTTCTTTTGTGTGCCGGGGAAGCACTCTAGTAGTTGGAATAGGTCAATATATTTCCTTTGCCGGAGTTTCTTGCACAGAGCCTTGGGCACATCCTCCCAAAGTTTGGAAAATGTGACTCGCGCTGGTGCACCTCTGTCTAGACCCTTGTCCTCTTTTTCTGTCTCTTCCATAGAAGAAGATCCGGAAGAGCTTGAACAAGCTTAGCCTTGTCCTGCCTCCTGGTTTTCCCTCCCTCCTTTGTCCTGGCTGCATTCGTGGCCTGCATTATCCTCTCTGTACTCCCCTCAGGCTGAGCGGTACCTATAAGTGGTAAATTCGTACTAACATTATCGACCCCAGACCCAGCTCCCATCTCACCTGAGTTTGCAGGCTCACCTTTTCAGATGCCAGCTGACAGAGCCAATGGTCTGGTGACACCTGCCGCTGCTGTACACGAGTCATTCCGCCCATCTTCAACACCTGAGGGATCTGGTCCTTCCGCCGTGGCTTGACAACCTGGCATCTGTGAAGAGAAAGAGACCGCAGACACAGAACCTGGCATGTGTGACGTATGAATAATGCACACATCTGATCGAGCAGCATCTGTATAGGGACCAAAACCTGGCAGTGATCCTGGGGGTGTCTCCCTGCTCCCGGGATCAGGTAACCATAAGGGAAGCCGCCCTTGGACCTAGAAGGCCCAAGAGCTGGTAGGACCACCTCAACCATTAATCTGGGAAGGCAATCCGCCCTGAAGGCTGGTGTTGGTCCATGGCCCTGCGCCAGGCCAAGGTCCAGTATAATTCTCCATCGAGAAATAAGGACCCTGCTCTCCCAGGTCCCTGCCCGCAAATGGACCCCACTCACCTGTGTGGCCTGTGGCCAAAACACTGGCCCTGCTCAGTCATTGTCTCTCCTGGCTGCCGGCTGGGAATCTGGATCAACCAGCATCCTCAGTCACTGTCACAGGCCTGCAGTCTTCACCCGATGCTCCGTCCTGCATGGCACCGGCTACTCCTGGAGAGGAAGCCTCGCTTGGGAAGATTCCTACTGTAACTGTTGCTGCTGTCTTAGGGCCAGCCTGCCCGGGAATGTGATCGAAGAATGCACCTACGGTCTCTGCGTCTTCCCTCCTTGACGTGTCTGTGGCGGCCGCTGTCGTGTGGAATCCTCTCCCCAGTGCTTCTGAACCACAAGGCGGGCCCGGCACAGGGCCCGTGTTGGAAGGTGTGGGTGACAGCCCGGGATTGGTCTGTCCGCAAGCATGACGGCGCCCTCTTTTAGAGCCTGGCGGTCCCGGGATGGTTGGTGCTGTGGATGGCACGGCTCTCCCCTCTGATGACAGGTGGACTGGCCTGTGGCGGCCTGATCTCGTCGAGCTCCCATTCCCTAACATCTCCCACGCAAATCTAGACTGACCGAGAACATCGCAGTTTGCTTCGCATGCCTTACCTAGTGCCATTGTAGCCTCCTCTGACTCCATGTCTCACTGGGGATGCCTCGCTGCCACGTGGGACGTGTTGTGGGGGTGCCTTGCTGCCATGTGGGAGGTAGCATACTAGATCACTGGGCTTCAGGCAGTATTTTTTTTTTAAATTGTTTATGCGAAAATTGCCCGTTCCTACTCACTCCGATCAGTACCACCCTCTTTCTCAGAGAGGTTACCATCCACTGACCCGGTGTGGTTGCCGGCTCCCAATCCTAGGGCCTGCGAGGCTAATTGCAATTTTTTTTTCTCAATATCCGCGGCTGGGAACCAGGATCGCTGCGGCAATTTTTTTTTTTTTTTTTTAATATTGCGGCCAGCCCGGATCGTGGCAGCAGGAGAACTTTAAAACCCACAACGTGTTCAGGGAGCGTCGGCAGGCAAAGAGGAAGCTGCCGAGGCTCCCGGGTAACCAAATCGGCTGGGATCCAGCCGATTGGCTACCCTGACACCAAGGGAACCAATGGGTTCCTGGCCCGCCCCCCCCCCCCCCCCCCCCCCCCGAGGATTGGATTCGTCCTCTAGGACGGTGGCCAATGGGCGAGCACGCCGGCGTGGGCATGCGTGCCCGGCGGTCAGCCCTACCCCCTCCCCACGGGTGCCGGCACGGGTTGAGCCTGGCACCCACATTACGCCTGGGCACCCCGATACCTTATCGGGGTGCCCTTCTCTTCATGAAGTTGTTAGATTGTATGGCAGCACTGATCCATGTCCATTCCCTTTGTATGTCTTCACATGAGACAGGTTCAGTGGCAACTAAACTTTCAATGGAACCAGCATCTTCAACCATTATCACTCAAAATGAAAATATCCAACTCTCATTGAATCTGACATGGCAGTAGACTGTTCATATCTTGTAAAAGGTCAGTTTTTTTCACCAACCACAGTTTCAAGACACTTATAGGAGCTGATCTGAGAAACCTCTGCGCTCAAGAAACCTGGTCGCAAGAAGTCGCTGCATAAAAAGAAGTTAGAACTGAGAGCAATCTTCAAAGTCCTCAACGTATTCATTCCATGGTTGAAGTACAAGGTGGTGTTGATCCAGACAATTGGTATGTTCAAAACATGCTCTTTCAATATTTGCCAAGAGGCCTCCAGGATTTGGAAATGGGCATTTTCCCAACTGGCTTTTCTTCAAGCTTTCATCCAGGAAGCCAGAATCAGATAGCAGTCAGCTTAAGTCAACTACAACCACATGATTGGTCGCTACCTAATTAGATTTTCTCGGAAGTTTTCCCTACTTTGGGGCACTCTACAAATAGACCTCTTCACAATGCCCCTGAGCAACAAACTTCCCACATACTGCTCCAGGAGACCGACAAGTGACAGAGTGGCCGTGGATGCTTTCTCAATTCCATAGAATAGAGAATTTCTGTATGAGTTTCACTCAATTAACTTTTATATACAAAACACTTCAAAAGCTAATGGGGTGGGGGGGGGGGGGAAATAATTTTTATAACTGCCTTTTGGCCTTGTCAAATTTGGATTCCATGGCTTCGATGCTTATTGGTTCAACAACCAATAACATTAGAGATTCCAATCTTTCATCACACAGTGCAATAGGAATCTTCTGCATGCCAAATTTTAGTCTTTAGATTTGAGGGTGTGGATGTTGAAAACCAGCCAGTATCATTTATGCCAGTAGTTCCCAACCTTTTTTGGGTTACAGCACACCTGGCATTGGGCTCACTTCATCATGGCACACCAGCACCTTCCCTATTCACCTCCCCCTGGCATCATTCTCTTTTCTTCTTCCCCACAACCCCTGGCATCATCACCTTCCCTTTACTCTCCCCCCAACCCCCTGCATCATCACCTTTTCTCTTCCCTCTCCCACCCACTCACATCATCACAATCTTTTCTCTTCCCTCTCCTTTCACTCCACTGCAATCCTCATCTTCTCTCCACCACCCTTGGCAACATCTTCTCTTCCTTTCCCTCCCCCACCACTGGTATCATCATCACCTCCTTCCGTCTCCCATCCCCCAGCATCATCCCTTTCTCTCTACCCCCTGACATCAACATCTTCTCTTCCCTTTTTTCTCTCCTCTACCCCCTGCATCATCACCTTCTCTTCCCTTTCTCTCTACCCCTTGGCATCAACGTCTTCTCTTCCCTTTCTTCTCCCCTCTACCCCCTGCACCATCACCTTCTCTTCCTTTTCTCTCTACCCCTTGGCATCAATGTCTTCTCTTCCCTTTTTTCTCCCCTCTACCCCCTGCATCATCACCTTCTCTTCCCTTTCTCTCTACCCCTTGGCATCAACGTCTTCTCTTCCCTTTTTTCTCCCCTCTACCCCCTGCATCATCACCTTCTCTTCCCTTTCTCTCTACCCCTTGGCATCAACGTCTTCTCTTCCCTTTTCTCTCCCCTCTACCCTTGCATCATCACCTTCTCTTCCCTTTCTCTCTACCCCTTGGCATCGTCTTCTCTTCCCTTTTTTCTCCCTTCTACCCCTGCAGCACTTTCTCTTACCTTTTCTCTCCCATCACCCCCTGGTATTTATCACCTTCCCCTCCCTTCTCTTTCCCTCCACTCTGCTGGATTCCTCACTATCACCTTCCCTTCCCTGCTTTCTCCCTCCTGTCGTTGTCGTCATCACCATCACCTTCCCCTTCCTACCCTCTCCCTCCATCCCACATGACATCTCCATCACGATTCCTTTCCTACCCTCTCCTTCCACCCCTCTCCCAATATAATCTCCATCAACCTCTCACTCCACTCCACCCCTCCCCCTGCCTATCACCTTCCATTTCCTACCCTCTCCCCTCCTTGCCATCAGTACTTTCTCTTTCCTTCCCTTCTCTCTCCCCCAACATCCCCAGCTTCCTAACAAATTCAGCTGCCTCTTCCGGCAGCACTTACGTGGTACTGATTCTTTTTTTTTCTATGCCTGTTTCCCTCTGTAATGGAACTGCATGCGGCCAGCAGGACGTATGAGACTACAGGGTCCCTCATGCCGGGTCAATTGCAGAGGACAGGAAAGCCTGCAGAGGGGAAAACAGAAGCTGCAGCAACAGATAAAGGGTGCTGTCTGACTCCCCCTGCTGGCGGGAGGATATCCTACAGGCCAGCTGTTGGAGAAAGAGAAACTAAAGACTGTCAGGGCATGCTACAGCTTTGGCATACTAGTGTGCCGCGGCACACTGGATGGGAAACGCTGCTCTAGGCCATCTGTTTCTTGCAGACATCTTTCTGTTCATCATCTGTCTCACTTTCATTGTCCTTTCTTTTGCAAAAAGTGTATCTAAAGACAGCTGCTTTTAATGCTTCTGGAAACTTTAAGGTTAAGTTTTGGAATCATTGTCCAAAAATCTGCAAACCTACCTCAAAGTGTGTAATGGCTTTGAACAGTTGATCTGTGTTCAACTGATGTGAGATGGGTGGAAATGTTGTTATGTTCTCCTTCTCTGCAGCTCGCTCTTGCTCCAGCTATATCAGATCCTTATTGGACAGGTCCTTTCTATGTAGCATTTGACTACAACTGATTCTACAATGTCAAATTGAGGATCACTGTTCAGTTGTATCTGTGGAATAATAATTGCTTCTTATTAATTCTGGATAGTGTGAACATGATCTGGCCATATCTTCTTCCACACTTCATTCAAAGTTAATGCTTTAAAGACTCAGCAATGTTGTCAGTGGTGTTCATTGTATTGTTGTTTTGCCAGAGCTGACTAATTGTTGGCTTATCTTCCCCATTAGATCCTTTTATGAGTTGTCAAAAGGTTCCCCACAGTTAATAAACTTTGAATGTGACTATTTCTTTTTGACCCATGACTTGGATCAATGCTTTTGCGTTTTTGGGGAGATGCTTGACATTCCTATTGTCAGACAGAATGTCTAGGTTGACTGAGTGGCATAGAGCATTATCTGAGGCGCAGTGCTTTGTTGGCAAGATGTGGCTTGCAATCAAACACTACTCTTCTAGGAATAAATAAGTTGTGAACCACTTCTGAAAAATACTCAATCACCCAAGCCTTCCTGTTTGATCTCCAAATCACTGGTTCTTTTGGCTTTGTGAAGGCCCTCCTGAATCTTGGATTTTCGGAATGGCACAGCAGCAGGGGCTTCAATTTAAAATCACCCTTAGCATTACCTCCCAGGAAAAGTGTTATGTGATCTTTGGTAGCTGAAAAACCTAATGCTATCTTTTTTTCTTCCTAAGCAATAAAGGTTCTGTCAGGCACTTGCTTCCAGAAAAGACCTGTTTTGTCAACACTGAAAGCTTGTTCTGGTTTGTACCCCTCTCCCTTCCCCTCCCCTTTGATTGTCTTCAGTTGCTCAGGGTTATCATGAACAGTGTCTGTCAGCACTGGCGTTTTTGCCACTTCTCTTGATGTTATGCAAATTGACATCTTTTACGTCCCTCAAACCACCCTTTACTGGTAGTAAAGGTTTCCATTTCAGATATCTCCCCCATGCTCACAATGCAAGTTTTTAAACAGACTGCATGCCATCTCCTGGATTATCACTGTTTATGGGTATATTACTGTACGTTGGCGCTGATCTTTGATCCACACTTTCAGTAATCTTTCTGTGTTTTCTATGACATTACTCCTATGATGAGACAGCCTAGCTTCTTGCAAAATTATATTGTCTATTGTCATGGATTGTTCCCACTGTGGATGTTGCAAACTGTAATTCCTTTAGGGGTAGATTTTCAGACGAGCGCGAACAGCCTACTTTTGTTTGCGCTCCAGGCGCAAACAAAAGTACGCTGGATTTTAGTAGATACGCGCGTAGTCGCGCGTATCGGCTAAAATCCTGGATCGCGCGCGCAAGGCTATCGATTTCGTATAGCCTGCGCGCGCCGAGCCGCGCAGCCTACCCCCGTTCCCTCCTAGGCCGCTCCGAAATCGGAGCGGCCTAGAAGGGAACTTTCCTTTGCCCTCCCCTCACCTTCCCCTCCCTTCCCCTACCTAACCCACCCGCCCGGCCCTGTCTAAACCCCCATCCTACCTTTGTCGGGGGATTTACGCCTCCCAGAGGGAGGCGTAAATCCCCGCGCGCCAGCGGGCCTCCTGCGCGCCGGGCCGCGACCTGGGGGCGGGTACGGAGGGCGCGGCCACGCCCCCGGGCCGTAGCCACGCCCCCGTACCCGCCCCCAAAACGCTGCCGACACGCCCCCGAAACGCCGCGACGACCGGGCCCGCCCCCCGACACGCCCCCGACACGCCCCCCTCGGAGAACCCCGGGACTTACGCGAGTCCCGGGGCTCTGCGCGCGCCGGGAGGCCTATGTAAAATAGGCTTCCCGGCGCGCAGGGCCCTGCTCGCGTAAATCCGCCCGGTTTTGGGCGGATTTACGCGAGCAGGGCTCTGAAAATCCGCCCCTTAATATTTGGATAAGTTTTCCACCTGTCATAAATCAGTTCCGTGATCCCATCTATCCTGATTCTATACATGTCCTGTCTTGCGTCCTACATGCCTTACTCTAGAACTGACTTTTCCATATGCTGAAAGTAATTTTGTTCTCTTATTCTTGCTGTTATCTCTTGGCTTATCTGACACCAGAATTCTTCCCTTTCTTACAACAAACTCCACTGGATGCCTTTCGTTTGGATTACTGTAGTGGTTTCTTGGTGGTTTTTCCTTCTGTTCCTCCTCAGCAATGTGTCCAGAATTTAGTAATTTATTTCATCCTCAAGTCCTCTCTTGCTCACATTGTTCCAGTTTCTTTGGTTAATTTCCCTGTCTTCTCCAATACAATATTATTTTGTCATTTATTATATGCCTGCTTATTAAAACTGCAGAAAGTGAGTTTCATAATGTGGTCTTGATCAGAGATAACAGTGCAGTCTGCTTTCTCTCAGCTGTAGGTCTCCACTTTGTTTCCAAGATACACAAATATAACCAATGCCTGTGGAGTCTGGTTGGCTTTCAAGCTCAGAAATCTTTTGTTTCGCTGTCGTATGTGGATCTTACTCAGCCTTTACCAAGACCTGGGGCATCTAGGCTAAAAAGGCCACACATTCTTCATAAAGCAACATTAGAAGGCACTGCTGGTGATCCCTACCAATGGTCTGCTCATTAACATATCCTAAAGCTCAATTGCCTTGATGCTGAAAAGTCAGAAATCTTATACCCAGTGCATGACCAATTATCTAATAATTTCATGCCAAAGTGAAAAAGAATGTTTTAGACCTGTGTCAGTGCCCCTGAGTAAATGGTTAATTTCCTCTGAATCTAGAGTCAGGTTTCTATTAGACAGTTGAGTAAATATGGTGTTTTCCTATGGCCTGACTCTGATCACTGATAGACAGGCAAGGGTTTATCTGACCTTTATAGTCAGAATTAGCTTTAGTGTTGCTGGATTGCAAAACCTTTTTGCCTTTGTTCCTTTTGAGCTAATCTGACATCAGCTAACAGTATCTGATTTCATCAGTTTCTTTCTTCTACTTTATGCTTTCAGCTCCGTCAGAACCAGCACTGGGATTTGGCTCCCTGAGTCATCAACTAAGTCCAGCCATTGCAGTAACAGTCCTTGGCCCAGGGGCTACAAACAATGGCTAACATGGATCCTAAATCCATCCATTAGGTGTCAGCATTGAGTAAAGGCTGAGTCCCTTCCCCCAGGGGCTGTGAATGCTGTGTCTGTAGCATCGTCGACCCTGACTGGCACAGAGACCAGAGGCTGGGCTTGGGGATCCAATCTGGATCTTTTGCATGGCAGTGCAGAGTAGAGCCACTAGGGCAACCCCTGTACCTAATTATCAAATGAAGCTTTTGGTGGGAATGGCATATTTTGCCATGAAATAATTTATAAATAACTTTTAATGAACTTCATAGGTTAAAAGGTGTCCTGTGAAGTTCATTAAAAGTTATTTATAAATTATTTCATGGCTGATGTGAGTTTCCTCCATTTTTTTTTAAAACTAAACTGGCTCAGTGGCCAGCTTCATGGGAAGGTGCCCTGGGGATTTCTCTGGTTTGCCTGTGTATATTAAATTATTTGTTTAATTGGATACTCCATTTTAAGGTAAAATGCAAACAAAAGATTGAATTAGGATATGGTAGAGTCAGTGGTCGAATCTGTCCAAAGAAGGTGGCTGGAACCCAAAGTCAGAGTTCCCAGGTCTTCAAGGAAAGAAATCTTGGGGATCAAGAGAATGACTTCCTGAAAATTTGTATGAAGATAAGTAGTAGTCTTAAGGAAGACTTTGGTATGTTAGGATCATCACTATAACTTGTCTAAATTGTTCTCAATCCTTCCTTGAGAAGAGAAAAATCGAGTACTGGTGGGGTCCACTTTATCCGCCCCTGTAAAAGTTTGGATAGGATTCAAGTCTCTGGTTCTTTTTAACATCTGTCTACTGTCTCTGGCAAAGAGTATTAGAGTGCTTGGGCAGAAGGCTTTTAGTTATGCCGATAACGTAAAAGATAGGGTAGGTGAAATCGAGGACTGGAGACTATTGTTATCTGGCTGTGGAGGAACAAACTTAAAATCAATCCCTCCAATTAGGATAAATTATTCCTCTCCGGCAGCACAACTTCTTATTAATGATGGTGTTGTCTGACCATTTATTTCTGCAGGGGGCACACATCAAGGGTGCCCCTTATCGCCATTATTATATTCTTACCATTGAACCCCTGGTCCATAAGGTAAGATTAGATAGCTCCATTCCAGGCTTCATTTTGGGAAAAAGCAAATATAAAGTATGTTTATTTGCAGATGATATGCTCCTCTTTCTGCTCGACCCTGTCTTTTCTTTGGGGAGAACTTTGTACCTGCTTAAGCAGTTTGGGGGTTTGCAGGTTTGAAGATTAATTTTTCTAAATCTGAGGCCTTACCAGTTCAGGATACGGTCCGACAGAACTGGAAAGAGGACATTCCATTGGCATGGTCTGCTGGCACCTTGAAATATCTTGGGGTTTGGATACCCCGGAATCTAAATCTTCTGTATTCTTTGAATATTAATAAACTGATAGAGTTCATGGATGAACAAATGTGTCTTTGGAAAGACTTGCCCATTTCATTTTTGGGGAGATGTGTTCTGTTTAAAATGTCTTTGCTTCCCAATACATATACATATTGCAGATGATTCCTATATGGTTGAAATCCAAGGATATTGGTCATTTACAGTCCTCAGTCATACAATTTATTTGGAGGGGGGAAAGTAGCAAAGATAAGCTATAAGACTCTTATGCTCTCTAAAGCTTATGGGGGTCTTCGGCTCCCTCACTTTCGTTTCTACAATGTTGCATGCCAACTGCAGTTTAGTTGGGAGTGGTATAAGCAATGTTTCAAGTTCGAAGACCCTAAATTAGTTAAAGAAATTCTTTATCCGATGAAACCGATTAATGTTCTCCATCTAGCAGACAGGGATATGGATGTTCAGATTTTTCGGCATGTGCTTCTAAGACCAGTGATACTAGCTTGGAGATTTATGTGTAAATGGGGGGGAGATAATCCCTATGCAACAGATTTAGGAGAGTTTGTGGGGAAACCCTGCGTTTATACCTGGTATACAAAATCAGTTATTTCAGGTATGGTATAGGAAGGGTGTTATAAACTTGGGGAATCTTTACTCATCTGAGCAACAGGGGGCTAGTGTCATTCACACAACTACAACATCGCTGCAGTATTCCACACTCACAGTTTTATATGTATTTACAAGCAAGGCATTACCTTCAACAGCTTCAGACCAGAATAGTCTGGCACCCCATAGCATTTTCCTTTTTCTCTTTATTAAAAAAAAGTGACCAGATCCTCCAACACACTGGCCTTTTGGCACAATTGTCGGTTTGGAGGGAGGGGGTGCTCTTTTCACTTGCACATAAATGGTCATTGGAGTTAGGTGAAGAGGTGTCTGTAGAGACCTTAGGTAAATATTTTGTATTAGCTATCACAACAACTATTGAGGCTAAACTGCAGGAACAGCAGTTTAAGGTCTTACATATGGCACAGATAGACAAGGCTTGGGGACTCTGACAAATGTGATAAGTGTAAAATTCACCGAAGTACTTTTATACATTATTTAGCACTGTGTCCTGCTTTTGTTTTCTTTTTGGGGAGTGGTATTGTCCTTTCTTGAGATTATTTTGTGCCAAAAACCTCCATTCCTGGGATCCTTTGTGGTGCTCGGTTCGATGTCATGTTTACATGATACATCTAAAGTTAGAGTTAAATATGTTCACATTATGGTTCTGCTGGCTAAAACTACTATCCTTGCCCACTGGATTCAAAGTAAAAGTCCTAGTGTGGTTGACTGGTATTACAAAGTAGCAGATTGGATGCAGGTAAAACGTTTGGATGCTCTCCTTACCAATAGACGTATCTCCAGTGAGTATGTTCAGTCAAGGCAACACACTTTTAGAGCACTGCCAGATAATATACATAAAACACTTATTTTAGGGAGCTATTCCCGCACTTAACTTAATGTGCTTATTTTTCTTTTTGGTTTCATCTTGCTCCATATCTTGTTTGCAGGGCATAGTGTTAAGTATCTCTTATTGAGTTTCCAAATGGGGCTGTCCATGTAGAGGAAACTGTCCTGTATGTTTGCTTGGGCATGAGTTTTTGGTGTGAGTGTGAATGAAGTGATTGAGTGATAGTGGGTCTGTCTCATTTGAGATTTTCATTTTGTGAATTTTTTTTTTCTTGAGGGTTTAAGATATAACCTATGGGAGGACACATGGGATGGTGTTAGGTCATGGATCTGGGAGTGGGTCTACCTGGGTTAATGTTGGAGAATTGAGATTCTTGTACTTTCTTTTCTATTGTATTGAGCATCGCATTATCCGCTTAGAATGTGCCATTGTGAACATGATCATTGTATGTTAATCCGCTGTTATTTTTCCTGTTTCTGTATACACCGCCTCATGTTTATGCTCCATATATATAAATAAATATTTGAAAAAAAAATCAATCAATCCCTCCAGGTCAGAACTGCTGTTGATGAGGAGGTTGTCTTTTGTGTTTTCGATGCCAGTAGTTAAACTATGTGCTGCTGTCATGCCAGTTTCAGATGTTCACCTGTTGAGCATTCATATTGATGTATCGCTGAATTTGGAAGCACATGTGGCTTCTATGATTTGAAGCAGCCATTATCAACTTTCAGAAACTGACACAATATCCAAAACAGTTTAGCAGTAGATGATTTCAGAACAATCATGCATGCATTAGAACTGTCCAAAATAGATTACTTTTAATGCCCTCTAGGTAGTGCTTCCTAAGAGAGTGTGCTGCATGCCTAATTGTGGGAACAAAACAAAAGTGAGCATATTACTCCAACTTTAATGGCCTTGCATTGGCTACCCATTCCTGCTCATGTGCATTTTAAACTTTTAGTTCTGGTTTTTAAGGCCTTGCATGGCCTTGCTCCAGTCCATTTGAGTAACAAGCTAATTGCATAAGAGTCTTTAAGAACTACTCGGTCCTTATAATCCGCTCAGCTGGAAATTCCATCAGCAAAATCGATTTAAGTTTCAGAGCACACAAAATTGTGCCTTTTTTCTGTCGGCCCCAGACTTTAGAACGACATGACTAAGGAGAAAAGGGTAATTAACGACTGATTTAATGACATTTCTTAAAGCTATTACATCAGTTTTATTTAAGACGATGTTTAGAGTGTAGGAAGTCAGGTGTGACAATATAGAAGTCAAGAGATTTAAGGTTATAGCTGGGCTAAATTGGAGAGTTTTGGGGGAGCATGTTTTTAAGAGGTGATGTCCCTGATGATAACAAAGTTCTAATATTCTGTGTGGTATGAGCTATTGGGGATCTGTAAGGTTGAGGGAGGTCTGTCTGGAGGGAAGCACAGTGGTGATTTTGTCTGTTTTTGTGTGTTGTATATTTTTGTGTATTTTATTGTAAACTGCTCTGAGTATACTTTATGAATGAAGTGGAATACAAATGTTAATAAATAAGTAGTCCATATTCCTTATCTGTCCAAGAAGTATTTGGAGGAATTTGGAGAAAAAGAGAGAATTAGCCTTTGGTGGGATTTCAGAAAGGAAACTGACTGCCTAGCTGAGGAAGGTCCTGCAGAGTTGCTGACTGACACAAGGAATCAGCTGTAGACTTATCTGAGGTTAAGAGATGATAGAAGTTACACAGAGAGAGAGGAGGAGAGCTGCATCCAAACACAGGTACCTGGGAAGGGCTAAGAGAGGAGGGTTCCTTCCCCAGAGAGCAGTGTGCAGCGCTGAGATTTTTGGATTTTATTTGCTGAACTGTTTGGTACACTAGACACAAAGGTGTGCTGTCTGGCTTTTCTTTGCCTGCCATCAGAGGCCAGTAAAGGATTTTATTTTTTGAGCAGCCTATCTATGCAGTCTGGTTTCTGACTGCCTGGTATCGGGACTAGAATGCAGAAGAAGTCCCATAAGACAGAGGGACTTGAAAAGAGGCCCCCCAGCCTCAACTCCCTCTGTAGGAAAGACCCAAGAGGCATGGATGCTCTCAAGGCCCATGTCCAACCCAGTGAGCCCTTGTGCATGTATCCAGATCAGGGCAGGACCTACGCTGCCGTCACAGGTCTACCCGATGGCTCAGACCGCAGTGCCGTGTGCTACGGGGCAGGAGACGCGAGTTTGATTCTCCTGTCTGATGGGGGGGCCAGCTGGGGTCAGGAGATTGGTGGAGCTGATGTGGTTGATCTCTGGGAAGAGAGGGAAGACGGGTTTACTGCTGCACTTCCCTGCTAGCTGAAGGATCAGCACTGTAAGTAAAGTCTCAGAGGAGGCTTTACTTTGTGTTGGCCTTCTGTGCCATCAATGGGGGAGGGGGGGGGGGAGTGAAACGGTTTACATACAGGGGGAAAAATGGCAATATAGAAAAAAGAAATCACACATGGCACTAATTAGTAGCTTTGTTGGAAGAGTAAGCTGAGAAATCAGTGATTGAATCTGGTTAGAATTATCCTTACTTTGCCTAGAGGTTATCTCTCCAGAACAGTTGAATTCGCGTTGAATAATATTGGAATGGCAGCTTTGGGAAGCGTTATCACTGTGCTGCTTGTTCTGTGGATAAATGGAGGACTCTGGTTTCCGTGGCAGTCACGGTAACTTACACAAGCACTAAATTCACAAGGAAAAAAACCATACAATTTGACTTTACAACCACGTTGGTAGGTGTGGGGGTCAGGCATGTTAGCAATCAGAAATATTTTGATGTGAGACTCTGAATTCACAAGGGACTGAACTATTAATGCATTTTACATTTATTCTTAGGCTGCTGGGTATTATGCATAAACAATTCTTCCAGCATTTGCTGCTGATTTTGCTGTGCTAAATGATACCATCTGGAAGGAAAATGTCCAAATAGCTCTGCACTTTTCTTAGGCATGGGGTGTCTGTCTCTTTAGAGATCTGTGCAAGTATGTAATTAAGTTTCTGGAGATGAGATATTTAAGAAAATCGGCGTGGTCAGACATACTTCTCAGTTTGGTTCAGTTTTCCTAAAGATTTTGCAGTTTCATTAGCAGGGTTTCATTTTACCAACCTCTCTAGAAAGAAATGTTGAGGACTGTAGAAGCATGCGAACAAAATCTGCTGTAAGTTTAGGACTAAACTTTAGTTATTGCATTAAGAATCTTGTCCTTGGATTTCATTCCTTTTAACTGTGCACTTAGAACTGATGGTCATTTGTCAAATTTGTTTGAGAGCAAACCTGTTTAATCTGTTTTATATACTTTATATAGGATATAGATTTCTTTTTGCTGGTAGACTTTCTTGTTTAATGATAGCACTTTTTTTTGTTCTTCTGCTTTTGCTGTTTCTAATGTAGTGTTTCCTAACCCTCTCCTGGAGGTCACCTACCCTGTTGAGTTTTATTTATTTATTTATTTATTTATTTATTTATTTATTTATGGTTTTTATATACCGATCTTCTTACATTATATGTAAATCAAATCGGTTTACAGAGAACAGTTGAATAAGCTTGCTTGTGGGCAATTACATATAACAAAGAACTTTTTTGAGTAACATATTGTATAACTTTTTGAGTAACATTTAAACATAAGAGCAAAAAATACATGGCTAAACATAAACATAAGAACAAAATAAACATGGCACAACAAAGTCTTATATGTCTATAAGTTTTCAGGATTGACACACTGAATGAATATGCATGAAAGAGATTTGCATACTTTAGAGACCTGGTGTATACAAATGTATCTCATGCATATTTGTTTGGGCATTTCTGAAAATCCATCTGGCTAGGTGTGCCTCCAATGAAGGAAACCACCACACTCCCTATTCATTGTTTTGGTAATAGAAAACCCTTTAAGATATTTAAGCTATTTAATGATCCTGTATCTCTGAGTCTCTGGCAACATATCCATATAAATCCATATGGGCAGGAACAAGCATCCTGCCGTGAGAATGGATATTAGGTAGGAAGGTACAGCAGAAATGAGTGAGTGTAGCATGTGGCACTAGCACAGATGCTGAACACTTTCTCCATGGATAAACTGCTGATTGAAGATTGAAAAAAATGGCTAAAAGGGAAGAGGTTTTATCACCATGTTAGTAGTGAAAGATGTGTATTATATCAATGTGTTGAGTAAACTTCAGTATCATACTTTTATGATTTAAGAAAGTTCAAGATTTATGCATTATTCTGTGTCTCGGCTATTCGGTTTGGCCTGTTGAGAAGCAAGGGGCACTCAACAGGAATGAAGAAGCATTCTTAGTGGAAGAGATTCACTCAGGGCGCAGGTCCCTTACTGAACATGCCTCTGCATATTAATAAACCTATCTAAATTTGTATCACTTTCTTCACCTTGGGCCTGATTGACTTAAGCGGTCAATTATTCAACAGTGGAAGAGCAGGCAAGGTTAACTGGTTAATTTTGTCTGGATATTCAACTGCATTTACGTAATTGGTTGTGTGCAGCTGACTATCTGGTTAAATGTAATTTATTTATTGATTGATTGATTTTTATATACCGCCGCTCATCAGAGATATCGCGTCGGTGTACAGAGAACAAAAACATACGCCGGAGCGTTATATATTGAACATGATAATAATAGATGAAGTCTTTTACATAAAGCAAATAAAATAAACATGGCGATTTAACTTAAATAAAGTTAAATGTACAATGTTGTGCAAAATGTACAAAAGTTGTGCGATTAGATTTAGGACAACCTTTTGTACATTAAAAGATTTAACTTTTAATGTACAAAAGTTGTGCGATTAGATTTAGGACAACCATTTGTGCAGATAGTTTTCTGCACACAAACTATATTTGCACAATTGAGGGGAATATTTAACTGGTTAGATGTCTGTAGTTAAAAGCCAGTATTAATTGCATAAATCTTTTAAATATCGACCCCCAAGCTTTTTTTGCAAACTGTTGTATTATGCTTGGATGCGAGTATAACTCCTGTCTAGATCCGTTCTAAGACACACTTGATACAGGGACTGAGTCCTGCATTATTTTTGCCAACCCTAGTACAGTTTCTCTGGAGAGGCAGGCAAGGCCCAAGCAGTTTATTGACTCCTTAATGTGTTTATTCCAGTAATAAGGCTGCCCACAGGTATGGTGATCCAGCGTAACAAACTTTAATGAGGTATTTCTTCAATTGTAAGAACTTCACATCTCATGCAGTTTGTTGGCATGGCATTCACGCTACATAACTGAAACATTTAATAGGTGAATCTATATTTCCCTGGATCAGTGAGGGGTCCCATTTGCTTCCTCATAGATTTTAAGACTCCCCCCGCCTCCCCCGCTGGGCAAATATTAAGGTTCCTCCTGTTTTTATTAAGGCTTCTCCTTGCTACCTGGAATCTCTTGCTTGATTTCTGTTGGTTTTCTTCTCTTCTCCTCAAAGTATTGTCTTGGTATCACCTCTGCTGGGTGAGTATTGGATGTGTAGCTTTATTTTCCTCTCCTTCCAAGTGGCATTAACTTGGGCACTCACTCATCGTAAAAATTTGACATCAAAATACTGTATCTCTGACTGTGTGACAGAGGGGTGCACGGCAAGGTCCCCGAAACCACAGAGCAACCTCCAGCCAGGAAAAAACGCCTTGCTTCCAAAAATACAACCAGGCTATTTCCCGCAAGGGACAGGAATTAACAGAAACTGAGGATTCCATCCAGGTCTCCTCTTTCCCTAGGGAGGAAACAGGCAAAACAAAATTCTTTCCAAAAAAAAAGTATCAAAAAGGGAAGCCACTCGTTTCTGTCTGTTTGAGCCTAGGAATACAGAGGGTTCTAGGTGAGTGAGACCCCCAGAAATTAAGACATCTAGTTGTAGGAGGAAGAAATGTAAATAATTGTTGCTTGTAATGTTTGGCCACTCAATGGCATTTCTTGATAAGTGAGCATTGGATGATCTGATGTAATGTGTTTGGGGGAAAAATGTGTGTCTTCCTTTAATGTTTCCTATTGGATCTCGAGTTTGAAGTGGAAGATATAAAAGTGGGAATTTGGTGGGTTTTTGCCCTTTCCTTCTCTGCCCCCTCTTGTAGAGGGTGGGAAGCAGTGACCTTCAGTTTGTGACCGCATTGGAGTACCCAGCCTATAGGCCGAGAGGCCCGAGGACCCTCCAGGTGGAGTGGGATCTTGCATAGGCTCCCCTCCTCAAGGGGAGAGGCCTGAGGCCAAAATGTCTTTTAACCTTCAGGGTTAGACCGGAAGCCAAGATGTAGCAGAGTGGCCAGGAATTGGGCTTCTTCCCTCCGAAAGGAGCTGCCATAAATCAAGAGTGTAGTCTTCCTTATGTGTGGGGGGTCCAGGGGACCCTAGCACAGATGGAAAGGAGAGGTGTCCTCTTTACCCTCAGCAGTTTGCCATGGTGGTGAAGCTGAGAGGCCAGTGTCCAGTGTGCAGAACGGTGCTGGCCGAGGATTTACCCGAAAAGATGCAGAGCAGGATGCTCCAAGAGGGAAGAAACTGTTCGAGAGAGGAGAAATTGTACTGAGCATTGTCTCAAGAAGTCCTTACTGTACTGTTTCCAGGTAAAGCCAGCCTGGAAGGACGGCAATGGGAGATTTGTATACATAAGAACATGCCATGCTGGGTCAGACCAAGGGTCCATCAAGCCCAGCATCCTGTTTCCAACAGTGGCCAATCCAGGCCATAAGAACCTGGCAATTACCCAAACACTAAAAAGATCTCATGCTACTGATGCAATTAATAGCAGTGGCTATTCCCTAAGTAAACTTGATTAATAGCCATTAATGGACTTCTCCTCCAAGAACTTATCCAAACCTAGGTCTAGGTCTAGGACTGCTGTGGGGTGTGAACAGTGCCCTGGTAACAGTGACGGTGCGTTGTATGGTCATGGAGTTTTGTGCTCATGTATTTGTGTGCCTGTTGGATGAGAGTTTTGGTATGGGTATGCCTGAAGGAAAAAAACCAACCAGCCCTCTCACAGGGCTGAAGGAGAGAAAAGGTAGTGAAGAGGATAACATGGTGACCCCCTGAGCTCAGCAGTAGTTGCAATACTTACACCATATGGAAGCCTATGATTTTCTGAAAGTGCTAGGTATTTTGCAAAAAAACCCCTTCTCATTCATGAAATAGTTCTAGTCTCGCTGGGTATGTCAGAAAATGAAGTTGCAAGTTGTTTTTGGAAGTCAGTGTCCATAACTGATCCAGCCTGATCTTCTGGATGTAATTAGAGATCATGGAGGAGAGAGTGAGGGGATGTCCTATCTGCACAGTGAAGACCAAAGGATAATGGTGTTTGAAGCATGCTGTCTCCATCAGACTGACTTCACCAGCTGCATGACCTGCTTTGAAGAACTCAAACAAAAGATGGAAAGGATGACGCTTCGACAATAGGGAATTCCATCCTCCCCCCCCCCCCCCCCCAACCCCGACCATCATTTTATGTACCCATCAGGAGGTTACAGGGAGAACTAGCACACCAGTCCCTAGCTGTGGATCAATAGCTATGCTTTAAAGCAGTATTGCTCAGTCATTCATCCATTTACCAGCAGTCCCTGATAACATTTTTGCCAGTCCGCAGAGTGGCAGTCATTGCTGGAGGAAGCAGTTGCCCTCTGCAGTCACACAGGTACCAGCTCCCACCCAGTCACCTACAGTCGTGAGTGGGACCTTCCTTATTATGTCCCTAGACCACCAGGTTCACAGCTCTGCACTGCTGATCCCAGGTTCAGGGACAGTCCTTCCTCCACTCTCCAGCTCTCCACTACTGCTGGCACTGAACTGCTGATTGGGTCGTCAGGCTAAATATGAATGCTGGGCTCAGCTGAACCCAGACTGTTTTAACTCCTGCTCTGTAAATAAAACTAAATCCAACGGTTTATTGGTTATGGAGGCACCAGGCTCCTTAAAGGGGCAGCTTCTACCCCCATTGCTACCAATGTAAGTATTTTTAGCCTCGGGCTACACAATCCTCTGAAATGAGGAGACCTGATTTTTTTCTCTCTCTCGCTCTGGGTGCAAGAAGCACAGTTCCTTTGTCATAATTCTTTAATTAAAAAATGATGGAGTGGTTGGGTTGATATTCCTGAAGGAGGGTGGTGGGAGTGTGTGTACTCCCTCTGCATTTTAGGCACAGAATGGATCCCCATGCTTTTCAGCCATAATAAGGAACTCCTTGCCCCCTCTTCAGGAGTCTTCCCCAACTCTACCAGGCAGCTGGTCCAGGTCAGTTTAGGTGGTCAGGCAGCCAGTTCCTGGCATCAAAAAGGTTGAGAAACATTGCTCTAAACTGGAACACCAAGGATCAAATACCAAGATAGTTGGCCTGCAAAATATAAAGCAGGGGAAGAGGAGATAAAAAGGAGTTAAAAAGCACCTGCACTTTAAAACTGCAACAAAAACAAAACCACTCCTACAAACATTAGGTGCCACTTGCTAAGAGAAGGATGGGACCATTACAGCAACCTCCAGTGGGGGTTCTGTGGACAGATGGCACACGCTCTGGCCTATGGGTGCAGGTCTGACCCTTTTACAGGGACACACTACTTAGTAAGATGCCCAGTGGGACCATTCACAGGGCATATGTACATAAGATGTTGGTTAATTAAGAATCCACAAAAAACAGCCAATCCAAGAATTAGAAAAAAAAGCCAAAGAAAACATCCCTTTGTCTGTCTTCTCGCACTCTCTACAAGCTTTCCAGACCCATAGAGCCATTCTCTGTATTAAAAGGAAAGATTTTTCAACTTTTTTGTTGAAAATTAATTTGTCGTATGAGAAAATATGGCATATGTTCTGGGATATTGGGATAACAGATCTGCTTGAGAGATTTTCTGTAAAGATGTGAGTGGGTTTAATCCTAATGTGCAGTTACTATATGTTTTGCATGGTATGGGGGACTGATTTGCAGTGAATATTTTATTTTTAAGGGCTGTGAAATCGGGAGGAAGATGATATGCTGTTTAATAGCGCTGATATTGTGTATATCGGAGTGACACCCGTGTGGCACCCTACTGGGTTTGGCCACCAGATGTCGCTGTCCCTGTCATTAGAACACATAAGCCATCCCTACCCCTCAGTTCCTCCCACCTGGAGGCTCTGGATTGTTAATGCACCGTGGTTTCAGTTTGAAGAAGCAGTCAGAGAGTAAGGATGCATTTTTTCCACACTCTGGTAGGGCCTCCCAGCCTTGCCCTGAGGACGTGTTTGGTTTTTTTATTTGTAAGAAGAGATACCTCATCTTTCTTTCCCTGCCAGAGGGTCCTTCTCACTTTGTTACAGAGAGGTAGATTGTTTACGCCTGATACCTTTTAGGGGCAAAAGGGCTCTCACCAGGGGACCAAAGACCTGTGAGCCTTCTCTAAACCCTAAGGGGTAGATTTTACAAAAGCACGCGGGATTTTATAAGATACGCGTGTAGCCACGCGTATCTTATAAAATCCGGGGTCGGTGCACGCAAGGCGGTGCACATTTGTGCACCTTGCGCGCGCCGAGCCTTGCGCACGCTGCCCGTTCCCTTCGAGGCCACTCTGAAATCAGAGAGGCCTTGGAGGGAACTTTCCATTCACCCCCCTGCACCTTTCCCTCCCTTCCCCTCCCTACCCCCCCCCCCCCGCCCTATCTAAACCCCCTCCCTACCTTTATCTTAAAAGTTACTACTGCCTCCCGGCAGTAGTAACTTACGCGCGCCGGCGCAGCAGGCCCCGATACAGGCCACTGTGTCGGGGCACTCGGCCACGCCCCCAAAATGCCCGCGAGCCGGAAACTCGCCCCGAAAACGCCGCGTCACTCCCGACGCCCCCCCAGGCAAGCCCTGGGACTTACGCGCATCCCGGGGCTTGCACGCGCCGCCGAGCCTATGCAAAATAGGCTCGGCGCGCGCAGGGGTTTTTTAAAAGGGTTACGCGCGTACCTTATGCGCGTAACCCTTTTAAAATCCGGCCCTAAGTGTGCAAGCAGCAGTGATGGATCCTGCTGAGGGAGGCAGTGAAGGCTAGAGGAGTCCTGTTTTAGAAAGGGACTGTGGTTCGCCCTGTTTCTTTGGGGATATTTTTTTCTCAGGGTCAAGGAGCAAGAGCAGGAAGGGAAATGAATAAAAGAAGAATGGACAAAGAAACCAACTGCTTTTTATTGATCATTGTATGTATGTGATTCTTATTTTTGTAATCTTGGCTTGGATCCTCTTAGGTTAAAGTAAAGACTGTCTTTTATTTGAACACCGACTACGGACTCCGGTATATTTTTCTTTTGAGTTTACACATGTGTGGAGTTACTAGGGGATGGATGGGAACCTATTGTGACTTCTGGTATCTCCCTGTTTTAATTTTGGCTTTGCTGCTCTTATTTTTCACCATCTGGCACCACCTGGAAATATTTGATTTGGGATTGACCAAGCCAGGGTCCCCGGAAGGGAAATCCTCCCTGTTCAGACTTGAACCCGGATCCGCTTCATCCTTAGTTTTGGATAAAGCACCAAAACGAGGCACCACACTATGTACATGTATATGTGTGTGACACTTCTGTATATATATATATATATATATATATATATATATATATATATATATTTTACAGAAAAGTTCTCAGGAGTTAAAGCATGTAAATTTAAAAATCTGCCACGTAAAATGTAAAAGAAGAAAAAACCCCTACAAAATGAAAATGTGGACTGTGTCCTTGCTTCTGATACCTGCCTTTACTCCTGGGTTACTGAAATGCAGAAGGCCAAATAAAGGAACAGACTAGCTGCCTGATATACAATAAATCAGTTTTTATTTGAAGATCCATTATCTAGAAAAAATTGTGCTCGCCAGGCCATGTTCCTTTAACTGGAAAAATTTCTATATAGGAAAAAACAGGGGCCAAATTCTAGCTTTCTCCTCTAGTCTCTCCAGGGCTTCCTGGCTGCAGTTGTCTTTCTCTTTCTCCACCTGTCCTCCATGCTGCTTCTCAAATCTGCTTCTTCAGCGCCTCTCCCTCCTTTGTAGTTCAGAATCACAGCTCAGCTGTTTTGACCTGCACAGTGCTCCATAGAGGCACTAAAGGAATGGGTTTGAGAAGCGAGGATAGGGGTGGTCTGGTTGGGCTGGAAGGAGAAGTCAGGTAGAGCTTCAGAGGTTACCCCTACCCCCCCCCCCCCCCCCCCCCCCCCCCCCCACTATCCAGAAAAAAAAAACATATCTGGAATGACCTTGATTCCAACCGTTCTGGATTAAAAAAAAAAAAAAGTGCGCTACTGTAATTCTAAACTGGATCATCCTCATTTAGGTCAGTGAAAACCCCCAAAGCAATACCCTTTACACAGAAAAGATAGTGCCTCAGATCTAATAAGAGCAATTCTACAAAATAGTAGATTAGTGGAGCCTTACCTTTCTGGGAAACTAGAGCAGAGATTGAACCCCTGTTCAATATGTGCCTGTGAGGTATGAATAGAAGGAAGAGGAAATGAAATGAAACAGCTCTAGCTGAAAAGGAAGAACCACACCTAGAGATGAGACTTCTATTGGATTTGATAAGGATAAAGTTCGTGAACCTAATATGTTCCAAGATCTTCATAGTTCATAAATGTAGTAGGTTATATAAATATGTACCAATATGTCACTGTGCGGCTGTCCTTGTGATATCTACAAAGTGTCGGTGGCTGACAACAAATGCATTATTATAATAATTTACCTTAGTAATATTTTTCAAAAAACTCTTGTTTTTTTAAATATGCATATAAAACTTTAACTAGTTCAAGCAAAAAATGATTCTCCTCTGTCAGTTGCTATATCCTTATACACTTATTGCTTAAAGTCAGAAATAAAAAAACCCAAAACAGCCAATTAGCTCTGGTGATGAAACTGCCATATTAGGCCGGTATGTGATGTCCAACATCGCCAGTGTTTTAGAACACCATGTGCCTGTCTTGGGGGCTTGCATGTGTCTTAGCTGCAACTAGAATGAAACATAAAATTCACATTAACAGACGATAGCGCTTCAGTGTTACTAACAATTAGGACATGAAACCTAATTTCCAACACATTTAACTGGAAGGGATGTGCATTTATTTGGAATGAATAGGTAATCTGAACTGGAAAAAAAAAAAAGCCATTTTTGGTTTGGTTTGTTTCAGATGAAATGAATGGAGTGGGAGCTCCATAAATTACAAAAATTTTCATTTGTATTTGTTTTCAGATCTTATTCAAGTTTATGGAGCAAGCATAACCGCACTTGTTTTGCAAGTACGATAAGGTCAGAACAGGGGCGGGAGGACACATCTTGTATTGTTTTGTTTCCTCCTGCTCCTTTGGGTTTCCAGCTCAATTGGACTCAGTATGGGGATTCTGGCACCATGAGCTTTATAAAAATGTATGGCCTGCTCTGTCTACAATTCTAGGTGGACTGCAAAATTACATACAAATTACAACTTATAACTATCAAAAGATTCACAAACAAGACAAAAATATTTATACATCATACATCAAATACTATTCACCTTATTTAAATTAGTTAGGTTTCTAATGTTGGAAAAATGAGCATGGAAAATAACTGTATCTGTATCTTATGGATAGATCAGAAGATTCAATATCATCAGACGTATCCAATGTACCTAATCTAAGAGGCTGGGAAACTGCCCAAGAAGTTTCTCTTTGAAAATCTGGGGGCTTAGACAGAACTATAGGTCCTTGCACACCCACAGACTTTGCACCTGCTATCATAAAGCATATGCAGGAATTTCAAAATTAAATCCCAGCATGTTGCTTGCCGGTTCCACCCTCCCCCTTAAAGCCTTGAGCTCTACACCAGTCACACCTTCCTTACAGAGAATTAATAATTATGCATTTAGAATACATGAAAAAGAACATTCAAAGTACAGTCTTCTGAGGCAAAAACATCACTTACAACATGTATATTATATTTACACTCTCTGCTGCAAAAAAGACTCTTGGAACCCAAGAAGATTCTTAAGCCTATCATAATGGGTGTTGGGTATGGGCTTGGCCCTGAGAACGCTGTGAGTAAACAGAACTACAATTAGAATACAGTAAACCTACTATACCAAAACAGCACTAACTGCTAGCACTCAAAAAGTATCAACCCTACCTGTGAAAAGACAAAATTGCAAAATATTACACCAAGTCCTGGAACACCAATGCACCTTCTATTAGAAAAATAGAACCAGCCAAGATTCTAGAGATCCTACACAGAAACAAAAAGCTAGAAGAATCCATCACATCTGGCATATATACAGAACACAGAGACTCTCAAATACAGAATAAAAGGACCATAAAATATAAATAGAAACATGCAGACAAAAAATAAACTGGAAACCACAACAAGTTAGACTCTGTATGTAGTATGTAATATATGTATGTATGTAATAGAAAAAAAGAAAAATCACTATTCATCATAAAGAAATTGCCATGCTGGGTCAGACCAAGGGTCCATCAAGCTCAGCATCCTGTTTCCAATAGAGGCCAAACTAGGTCACAAGAACCTGGCAATTACCCAAACACCAAGAAGATCCCAGGCTACTGATGCAATTAATAGCAGTGTCTATTCCCTAAGAGGTAGATCTTCAAAAGCTACGCGAGCGCGTACTTTTGTTCACGCAGCAGGTGCGAACAAAAGTACGCTGGATTTTATAAGATAAGGGCGTAGCTGCGCGTATCTTATAAAATCCGGGGTCGGCGCGCGCAAGGCTGCACAAAATCAGCAACCTGCACGCGCCGAGCCACGCAGCCTGCCTCGGAGGGAACTTTCCTTCGCCCTCCCTTCCCCTACCTAAGCCACTCCCCCGGCCCTATCTAAAACCCCCCCCCCCCCCTTAACGTTGCGCGCGTTGGCTGGCAGCCCCGCTCCGTCCTCCGGTCCCGGGGGCTGGTCCGGAGGCCTCGACCACACCCCCGGGCCGGCGCCACGCCCCCGGGCCCGCCCCCAAAACGCCGCAGCACACCCCCGAAACGCCGCGTTGTTTCGGGAATGCCCCCGGACACGCCCCCTCCCACCCCTATTCGAAAGCCCCGGGACTTACGCTCGCCAGCGCGCAGGCCTTTTAAAATCCGCCCCTAAGTAAACTTGATTAATAGAAGTTAATTGACTTCTCCAAGAACTTATCCAAACCTTTTTTGAACCCGGCTACACTAACTACACTAACCACATCCTCTGGCAACAAATTCCAGAGCTTAATTGTGCGTTGAGTGAAAAAGAATTTTCTCCGATTAGTCTTAAATGTGCTACTTGCTAACTTCATGGAATACCCTCTAGTCCTTCTATTATCTGAAAGTGTAAATAATCGATTCAAATCTACTCATTCAAGACATCTCATGATCTTAAAGACTTCTATCATATCCCCTTTCAGCCGTCTCTTCTCCAAGCTGAACAGCCCTAACCTCTTCAGCCTTTCCTCATAGGGGAGCTGTTCCATCCCCTTTATCATTTTGGTTGCCCTTCTCTATACCTTCTCCATCACAACTATATCTTTTTTGAGATGTGGTGAACAGAATTGTACACTATTCAATGTGTGGTCTCACTATGGATCGATACAGAGGCATTATGACATTTTCCATTTTATTAACCATTCCCTTGCTAATGATTCCTAACAATCTGTTTGCTTTTTTGACTGCTGCAGCACTCTGAGCTGACAATTTTAAAGTATTATCTACTATGATGCCTAGATCTTTTTTCTGGGTGGTAGTTCCTACTATAGAACACCTAACTACAGCAAGGGTTATTTTTCCCTATGTGCAACATCTTGCACTAATCCACATTAATTTTCATCTGCCATTTGGATGCCCAATCTTCCAATCTTGAAAGGTCCTCCTGTAATGTAGTATCACAATCCGCTTGTGATTTAACTATGAATAATTTTGTATCGTCCGCAAATTTGATAACTTCACTCGTCGTATTCCTTTCCAGATCATTTATATATATATATATATATATATATATATTGAAAAGCACTGGTCCAAGTACAGATCCCTGAGGCACTCTACCTTTTACCCTTTTCCAATGAGAAAATTGACCATTTAATCCTACTCTGTTTTCTGTCTTTTAACCAGTTTATAACCCATGAAAGGACATCACCTCGTATCCCATGAATTTTAGTTTTCTTAGAAGCCTCTCATGAGGGACTTTGTCAAAAGTCTTCTGAAAATCCAAATGCACTACATCTACCGGTTCACCTTTATCCATATGTTTATTAACCCTTTCCAAAAATAAAGCAGGTTCCGGGTAAATCCATGCTTACTGTGTTCCATTAAACCATGCCTTTCTATATGCTCTGTGATTTTGACCTTTAGAATAGTTTCCACTATTTTTCCCAGCATCAAAGTCAGGCTCACTAGTATATCGTTTCCCAGATCACCCCTGGCGTCCTTTTTAAATATTGGCGTTACATTGGCCACCCTCCAGTCTTCAGGTACAATGGATGATTTTAATGATAGGTTACAAATTTTAACTAATAGATCAGAAATTTCATTTTTTAGTTCCTTTAGAACCTTGGGGGCAAATCATCTGGTCCAGGAGGTTTGCTACTCTTTAGTTTGTCAATCTGGCCTACTACATCTTCCAGGTTCACAGTGATTTGGTTCATATCATCTGATTCATCATCCTTGAAACCCATCTCCAGAACCGGTATCACCCCCAAATCCTCATTAGTAAACACAGATGCAAAGAATTCATTTAGTCTTACTGCAAAGGCCTTACCTTCCCTAAGAGCCCCTTTAACCCCTCAGTCATTTAACAATCAGTCATCTAATGGTCCAACCAACTTCCTGACAGGTTTCTTGCTTCGGATATATTATTAAAAGTTTTATGAGTTTTTGCATCTACGACCAACTTTATTTCAAATTCTCTCTTAACCTGCCTTATCAATGTTTTACACTTAACTTGACAATGCTTATGCTTTTTCCTATTTTCTTCTTCAGAAGGATCCACCTTCCAGTTTTTGAAGTATGATTTTTTTGGCTTGAATAGCCTCTTTTACCTCACCTTTTAACCATGCCAGTAATCGTTTTGCCTTCCTTCCACCTTTCTGTCAAGAAGTGCAGAGCCATGCATATGGGATGTGGAAATCCAAAAGATCGGTATTTGATGGGGGGTGAAGGGCTGATGTGCACGGAGCAGGAGAGAGACCTTGGGGTGATAGTGTCTAATGATCTGAAGTCGGCGAAACAATGTGACAAGGCGATAGCTAAAGCCAGAAGAATCCTGGGCTGCATAGAGAGAGGAATATCTAGTAAGAGAAAGGAAGAGATGATTCCCTTGTACAGGGCCTTGGTGAGGCCTCACCTGGAGTACTGTGTTCATTTCTGGAGACCGTATCTCCAAAGGGACAGAGACAGGATGGAGGCGGTCCAGAGAAGGGCTACCAAAACGGTAGATGGTCTTCATAAAATGACTTAGGAGGAGAGATTGAAGAACCTAAATATGTACACCCTGGAGGAGAGAAGGAACAGGGATGATATGATACAGACTTTCAGATACTTGAAAGGTTTTAATGATCCATGGTCAACAACAAACCTTTTCCATTGCAAAAAAATTAGTAGAACCAAGGGGTCATGATTTGAAGCTCCAGGGAGGAAGACTCAGAACCAATGTCAGGAAGTATTTCTTCACGGAGAGGGTAGTGAATGCCTGGAATGCTCTTCCGGAGGAAGTGGTGAAGACTAAAACTGTGAAGGATTTCAAAGTGGCATGGTATAAACTCTGTGGATCCATAAAGGCTAGAGCAGGGGTGGGCAATTCCAGTCCTCGAGGGCCACAAACCCGTCGAGGTTTTAGGATATCCTAATGAATATGCATGACATAGATTTGCATACAACTGAGGCAGAGTGCATGCAAATATCTCTCATGCATATTCATTAGGGATATCCTGAAAACCAGACTGGTTTGTGGCCCTCGAGGACCGGAAGTGCCCACCCCTGGGCTAGAGGATGAGAATGAAGAGAAGAGCCATGGAGGTAGAGTACTGGAGTGTAGGCTACTACCTGATGATTACTACCCTTACTCAATAAGCCTTCGCAACTCCAACATTGCTCTCTGCTTCAACGGCAAGGGGAAATGTGGAAAAGCGGATTTGCATTCAGATAACAACCAACAAGGACTGAACTTCACAATCTGGGTAAAGGGTAGCTTGCTTATTATGTCAGTTACTACCCTAAACCAATTAAGCCTGACATCACTTTGAATGCATATACAGAGTCGCTCTTTGCTTTTAAGGCATGGGGAAATGTGGAAAACAGGATTTGCATTCAGACAACCACCAACAAGGACTGAACTTTACAATCTGGGTAAACAAATAAGCGTGGGGGTAGCTTGCTTATTATGGCAGTTACTACCCTAAACCAATTAAGCCTGATACATCACTTTGAATACATATACACCACTGCTCTTTGCTTCAATGGTAGAGTGAAATGTGGAAAACAGGCATTGATCTGTGCAATCTGGGTAACCAAGCATCAGGGTAACTTGCTTGATGCGGCGGTTACTACCCTTAACCATTAAGCCTTATGCTCACCTTTTGATGCAACTCCAACATTACTCTCTGCATCAATGAGGATGGCAGGAAATTTGAATCAGTTACCAACAAGGGCCCTGAACTTGGTGGTTGATGAAACAGATAAGTATGGGAAAATAAGTGTGGGAGCTTACTGGGCAGACCAAAAGCAATGATCTCCAACGAAGCACCTCCTAAGGTTCCTTCACCACTTGTCTGCGCTGGTGGTAGCTGGATGTTAGGGCTAAGGGAAGCCTCTTCTGCAGGCGCGCGGGCTGTCCTCCCAAACTGCCCGGCACATCAGAGTCCTCGGTGCCCATAATTCTTTGTATAGGTGAAAGCATAAAACGGCGTATCTCCTGTTGTATAGGTGAAGGTAATGGTAGGGAAGGATACACTCTCACCTTCCCCTTACGTTTTGCAGGCATATCAGATTATTACTATAATATAGGTTTTAGCCTAAACAATAGGGGTAGGTCCGTATTAGCCCCAAACTATGCAATTATTATTGCCATACCATATCTCTGTTGACTTTTGGAGAAGGAAGTTGAGAAAAGATGAATAAACCTCTAAAAAGTAATGTAAAGTTTCCAATTAAGTAGAGAAATCTTTACGAAAGTTGAAGAGAATCCAAAATCCGGACGAAATCCGGGCAAAGCTGCGCGCTCATTAGGCGTGCACGGCTTTTGCGGCACACCTGTGTCTGCTGCGTGCCACGTGCAGCCCGATGATAAGGGCTGACTTCCGGGTCCCACCTCCAGGTCCTGCCCCCGACGTCTGCAATCTCAGCTGCTATGAGTTACTGTCGGGACAAGCAGGATGACTCACCCCGACTCAAGCAGCTTGTATCAGGTAAAAAGGATTTCAAAGAATTCTCCGCAGGCCCATTTCTATGTTTCTATGTTTCTTAGTGCGTGGAATACATCTGGACTGAGCTTCTAAGATTGTATTTTTAAACAATGTCCAAGCCTGTTGTACACTTTTAACCTTTGCAGCTGACTGATTTTTTTGATTGGGTGACTAAAGAATTGGATCAAGGAAGAGCACTCAATGTAATCTACTTGGATTTCAGCAAAACATTTGATATGGTCCTGCACAGGAGGCTTATGAATAAAATGAGAAGCTTGGGAGTGTGCGCCAAGGTGTTGGAGTGGATTACAAACTGGTTGACAGATAGAAGGCAGCATGTGATGGTAAATGGAATCAATCTACTCTGAGAGAACGATGTTAAGCGGAGTGCCACCGGGATCAGTGTTGGGACTGGTTCTGTTCAATATCTTTGTGAGCAACATTGTGGAAGGGATAGAAGATAAAGTTTGTCTATTTGCGGATGATACTTAGATCTGCAATAGAGTGGACACACTGAAAGGAGTAGAGAGAATGAGATGTGATGTTTTAAATAATTTTATCTTTATTGAATTTTTACACAATAACACAAGTATTACTTGTACCAGTAATTTAAGACTAAATTTGCAATATGAAAACAATGAAAAAATTCCCCCTCAAACATTGTCTTATTAGGAAATAGGGGAGAACAAAATTTAACAAGAGCGATTATTTCAAGTAATATAGTCATATAATATAAATCCTGATCTACCCCCCACCCCCCCCCAAACAAAATTATACTGAGAATACTTGAGGAACATTAGGAATGGAAGTCCAGAAAAACCCTTAACTGGGAAGGTTAAAAAAATAAGTAATTTACAAGGAAATCTCAGGTCAGATTTTGCACCTTTACTTAAAACTTCAGGTTTCATAGTAAGAAAATGAGATGTGATTTAAGGAAGCTTGAACTTTGATCGAATATGTAGCAGTTGGGATTCAATGCCAAAAAGTGCAAAGTCATGCATCTGTGGTGTGGGAATCCAAAAGAGCTGTATGTGATGGAGGATGAAGGGCTGATGTGCACGGAGCAAGAGAGGGACTTTGGGGTGTAGTGTCTAGTGATCTGAAGATGGCAAAGCAATGTGACAAGGCGATAATTAAAGCCAGAAGAATGCTGGGCTGTCTAGAGCAGAGCTTTCCAAACTTTTCATGTTGGTGACACACTTTTTAGACAAACATAATTTCGTGACACAGTAATTCAGTCTACTAGCAAACCAGAGGTTAAAGGTTAAACGAACAAAATGTATTTCAACAATTTATGTATGTTTCCTTAAATATATACATAAATAAAATGTTTCACAACACAACCTATCTCATAATAAATATTTGCAGGCTTCCACTTCCTCCATGCTGATCTCGTACATTGTGAGATCTGCATAGAGAAAGTGCTACTCTTGCACATTCCCAAAGATTACATGTGCCAATCACTAAAAAGTAATTTTTTTTTTTTACCTTTGCTGTCTGATCTTAGTTTTCTAATCGGTTGGTCACAGGCTTTTTTTTGCACCTTTCCTTTCTTGTTTTTTTGCCAATTCCTTTTACAGGGTCTTTTTTTCTATTTCTTTTCTCTCCATCTGTCTTCCCTCAAACACACAATCAGGTTCTCATTCTCACATGCTATCTCACACATTCTCACACACACAGGCTCTCACTCACATGCAATCTCACACATCCACAGCTCTCACTCTCACATGCCTCTCTCTCATTCATACATACATACATACATACTGTCTCTCTCGTGCACATGCTGTCTCACTCTCACACACACAGGCTCTCTCACTCCTACATGCTCTCTTGCTCAAGCACAGGCTCTCACTGGCACATGCTGTCCCTTTGCACGGGTTGCCAAAGGATGGGCTCTTCAGAGGCCCTGATCTTCCCTGGCCGTGACATGGGATCTGCAGCGGCCCTGCTATCGGGTTTCCTCCTCTTCTCGGGCCGTCGCGACGTGGGATCCGCAACGGCCCATTAATGCTGCTCTTCTTCTGTACGCAGCAGATGCTCCTCCTCCTTCCTGCCCACGCGGCTCCGGCAACGTTTTTCTTCCAGGGCTGCACAGGCAGGAAGGAGGAGGAGTGAACGTGACCCTTTCCTTCGGCCCGTGGTGATGTAAGCTCCACCACTGCCCGCTGATCTTCCTGCTATAGTTCCCTGCTTCCGCCGGCCCTGTGGACCGGGCGACACACCTCCACACTACAGGCGACACACTAATGTGTCCCGACACACACTTTGGAAAGCTCTGGTCTAGAGAGAGGAATAACCAGTAAGAAAAAGCAGGTGATAATGCCCTTGTACAAGTCTTTGGTGAGGTCTCACCTAGAGTATTGTGTTCAGTTCTGGAGACTGTATCTCAAGAGGGGCAGAGACAGTATGGAGGGAGTCCGGGAAAGGGCAATAAAAATGGTGGGGAGTCTCCATCAAATGACTCATGAGGAGAGGTTGAAGTACCTAAATATGTACACCCTGGAGGTCAGGAGGTGCAGGGGGAGATATGATACAGACTTTAGGATACCTGAAAGGTTTTAATGATGCAAAATCAATAAACCTTCTCTGTTTGAAAGAAATTAGTAGAATTAGGGGTCACAAAATGAAACTCCAAGGAGGAAGACTCAGAAGCAACATCAGGAAATATTTCTTCACAGAGAGAGTGGTGGATGCCTGGAATGCCCTTCCAGAGGAGGTGGTGAAGACAAAAACGGTGAAAGATTTCAAAGGGGCATGGGATAAACACTGTGGATCCCTAAAGACTAGAGGATGGAAATGAAGAAAAGAATGCATGGGGATAACTTGCTGGTGTGGCAGTTATTACTCTTAACCAATAAGCCTTCATACTGTTGATGCAACTCCTGTACTGCTCTCTTCTCCAATATTGCTCTCTGCTTTAACGGTAGGGGGAAAAGAAAAAAAGGGGAATCAGATTCAGAGAGCAACCAACAAGGACACTACATTTTAAGGTCTGGGAAAACAAATAAGCATGGGGGTAACTTGCTGATGCAGCTGTTACTACCCTTAACCAATAAGCCTGATACCTTTGATGCTACCATAAGTTTGCTGGGCAGACTGGATGGACCATTTGGTCCTTTTCTGCCATCATTTCTCTGTTTCTCCTTTCAATTTATTTCTATTTTCCTCATTTTACCAAAGTTTCCCTTTTGAAAATTTAGTTTTAAAGCTGTAGATTTACATTATTGTCCTCCTTCCAGTTATTAGTTCAAATTTGATCATGTTATGATCACTGTTGCCAAGTGGCCCCACCACCGTTACCTCTCTTACCAAATCCTACATTCCACTAAGAATTAAATCTAAAATAGCTCCCTCTCTCCTTGGTTCCTGTTTGAATTGCTCCATGAAGCAGTTATTTATTCCATCCAGGAACTTTGTTTCTAGCATGTCCTGATGTTATAGTTACCCAGTCAATATTGGGGTAATTGAAATCTTCCATTATTATTGCACTGCTAAATTGGTTAGCTTCCCGGATTTCTCTTAGCATTTCATTATCTGTCTGATCATTTTGTCCAGGTGGACGGTAGTATACTCCTATCACTATACTCTTATCCAACGCACGTGGGATTTCTACCCATAGAGATTCTACTGAGCATTTAGTCTCTTGTATGATCTTTACCCTGTTGGACTCTATACCCTCCCGGACATAAAGTGCCTCACCCCCACCAAGTTGTTCCTCCCTATCATTGCGATATAATTTGTACCCTGATATAGCACTGTCCCATTGGTTATCCTCCTTCCACCAGGTCTCTGTGATGCCAATTCTGTCTATCTCATCATTCACTGCTATACACTCTAACTCTCCCATCTTACTTCTTAGGCTTTTGGCGTTGGCATACAGACATTTCAAAGTGTGTTTTTTGTTTGTATTAACAACCTGCTTTTCAGTTGATAGGGATAATTTGGAATTCTTTAGCTCAGGTGATTCTTTACTTATAGGCACATAGGCTAAGTTTGCATTTATTGGAACCTCTCTGTTGGGATGCCCTAACTGTCATGTTTCATTAGTATCCTTCAAAGATACATTTCTTCGAACCATGCACTGCTAAGTGACTGTTGGCTTTCCTCCTTGTTCTAGTTTAAAAGCTGCTCTATTTCCTTTTTAAAAGTTAGCACCAGCAGCCTGTTTCCACACTGGTTAAGGTGGAGCCCATTCTTTCAGAAAAGTCTCCCCCTTCCTCAAAAGGTTGTTCAGTTCCTTACAAAACTGAATCCCTGTTCCCTGCACCATCGTCTCATCCATGCATTGAGACTCCGGAGCTCTGCCTGCCTCTGGGGACCTGCACGTGGAACAGGAAGCATTTCAGAGAATGCCACCCTGGAGGTTCTGGATTTCAGCTTCCTACCTAAAATCCTAAATTTGGCTTCCAGAACCTATCTCCCACATTTTCCTATGACATTGGTGCCCACATGTACCATGACCGCCGGCTCCTTCCCAGCACTGTCTCTAATCCTATCTAGTACACGTGTGAGGTCCGCCACCTTCACACCAGGCAGGCAAGTTACCAGGTGGTTCTCACATTTCTGTCTTCTGGAGAAGGAAAATTGATGGCTCACATTCTAAGGAAATGGAGGGGCAGCCGTTCTTGCCTCAGGAGAGGATTTTTCTAGGATCCTTATTAATCTTTTGGTTCCTAAATTTTTATTGGGGGGAATTTTGTGTCACCATTCCTGCCCAGGAGGAGAGGTTGAGAAGAATCTTGTTTTTTCTGTTATGGGTCTCGGCACCTGAGAGGTGCCTGGGAAACACCAGGGGAAGACAGGAGAACCCAGTATCCATCACTAGGGGCTCATCTTCCACCCCTTAGAAGAAAGGGATTTCCCTGGTGTCTACCAACAAAAGGACACTTATTCAGGGGAGCAGGCCTAAGACAGAAAGAACACTTGTATTTTTTTGAAGATCAATTGAAAACTGTCTGCTGATTGTTTTTGAAGACTTTTGATTACAGTTCATTTTTATGTTGGAATACCCCCACCAGAGTGTCTAATGTGTTACTGAGTGGCGAATTTGATCCTAAATCCAGGTTATCCAACAGCGAGTATACCATTGGGAGAAGAAGAGTAAGAGACATGACTTCCTGTGTGCCTTGGGCCCTGAAGGTTAAAATCTACCTCACCCCCCCCCTTGCTGGAAAGAATCTGGCCACCCAGAGCTAGTGAATGGAAAGGGAGAGTTGTGTCTGTGCTACCCAGTGAACCCTTACATTCCGGGCTCTCACTTAAAAGGAGGTTGCATCGGCATATAAAAAACTTGTTTTCCAAAAAAGTACTAAGATAAAAGATTATAATAGTGCATTTGCTGTCTCAGCCATTGGCACTTAGCAGATATCACATGTATAACTAATTCCTTATCAGAAGGATTAAATCAAAATATCTGTGGAGGTACAGAGTATTTACTGATTAGGGGTTGGGATTTGGGCTCCCCATATGCTAGAAACAGATGGGTTGTTTGTAGTCTTTATAAACCCCAACCACCGTCTCTCAGCATGGATTTTAGACAGCACCATCTGTGCAACCCCCCTCTTTTGATTACTGTGTTGAGAAAATGATTCTGAGGATCTTGCTTATAGAGACTTCCCTCTACTCCCTCCACTTGATGTATGTAAACCATTTGTCCATATGACTGACTCTCTTGTAAATATATTGTACAATATTTCTCAATTATTATTAATTTGTTTACTTTTATCTGTTGTAATACCTGTTTAATTTTTAATTTTAGTTTCTGTTCCATGAAAAGGCACCGCCTGTTAGTTCTGAGTTAAATGTACACCGATACGATGTGCAAACGGCTGTCGGTATATAAAAAATGTTAAATAAATAAATTAAATAAATAAAGGAGAGTTGGAACAGAATGCCTTGACCCTATTCATTGGTCCAGAGTTTTGGAGACCTTTTTGTTACTGGAGAAGGAAGTTTTATCACCCTTCCATAAAATTTTTCAGTCTGTGTTTTTATGAAGACTCTAGAGCCCAAGGACTCAGATTTTTGTGAATCCAGAGGAGGGGGGGGGGGGGGTGCCTTTTGCCTAGAAAAGAGTCTGAGGAACAGCGGTGTCATAAGGAAGGAATGAATTCACATCCGTTATGTGAGAGATGGAATTATGAAAGCATGATGTAAGAGTATTTTTACTACTGACCCAGGCATGCTAGACTTGGGACGAGAGTGCCAACTTGGTACTGCCAGAAGGGAAATCAAGAGAAGTGGGAAGACTACAGGAGAGGTATGAGAACTGGGACTTTTCATTTTGCTAAATAATTAGGACTAAAATTCTAACCATTCCACAGTGAGAAGGATCTGCAAGTGAAATTGAGATAGAAAGTTTACATTTTCTTCAATCTGATTTAACTAAAAAGGGGAAGAATATCAATGATTAGGAAACTGCCTTTCATAAATTCTAAAGACTTTGGCGGGAAGATGGTCACAGATTTATTAAATTTCAATCAGTAAATCGACTGGAAATAACATCAAGAGTTGTAAAGAACTACAACTGCTGCATTTTACATTTTATCAATAAATTTAAGTTAGAAACCACACAACTTTCGGAGTGATTATTGTTGCTATAGACTCTTGGAGATTATCAGTTCAGTTTAGAGAGTGACTGGAAGGGGGCAGTGTAATAGCTGTGCAACATAAACGGGCCTTGAAGTTAAGCTTTGCCCCTTCAGGGACTTGTATTTGAATTGCCACCTTTGGAGAACTTTGCAAGTAAGATCAAAACTGACATGTGAGCCCTTGGGTCCATTATCCAGGTTTTTCCTCCCAGTATCTATCTATCTATCTATCTCTCTCTATATATGATTCTACAAAATGATTGAACTACACGGATATTGGAAATACAAGGTTCACTTTTTGTTTGTGAAATACATGTTGTGACTGGATTATAAAGCTTCTCTTGATATTCTTTAGCTAAAGTGAACAACAATATGAACTTTTGACTGAAAACAGAGTAAAAAAACCAAAAAAAGTTCCAAAATTTTGTGAGTACAACTAGACTAATAGTGACAATCCCTGGCACATGCCCCATGTAGTAACACGCAAATGCTATCTTCCAGGCATGCTGCTCTCTCAGAAGTGCTGGCACTTTGGACATTTTGAAAATTAGTGTTGGCTGAGCTAATCTTGCAACGCCCCACATTAGTGTCGCCAGGCCGCAAATTTTTAAAAAATGCTCTCAAGGCCAGAATTTCCAAGTAAGTGGGGGCGCTGGTTGAGCGGGGATGCTAGATGCTTAGGCAGGAAGCAGCAGCATTGCTAAGTCTGAACTTCAGCCTGATCTCATCGCCGGCTGTCCCCTCCCCCTCAGAAAGCTTTGTTCTGCAGGGACCTTCTCTCTCTCAGACACCTGAATATCACCGAGGGGAACCCCTGAGGCACCTGTATAGCTGTATTTTCGTGAGGAGGACTCTCTCTCCCGTTGTGAGGGCCGTCCTTCCCCTTCAGAGCTCAGCAACATTGTGAACAGTGATGTTGATGCTTTTTCCTTACTTGACCATAAAAGGTTGCAGATTCCTGGACTAGACTAATTTGATTATGAAGGAGATGCCAGATATGCATAGACTCCTGTTGAATGTTGCCCTTTGGGGCTTTATAAATGTGGAAATCTTTCACTAATGGAAGAGCCACAAAAATGGATATGTTCCCTGGGACCCTGCATTTATCCACCATCTAGAGCAGAGCTTTCCAAACTTTTCATGTTGGTGACACACTTTTTAGACAAACATAATTTCACGACACGGTAATTCAGTCTACTAGTAAACCAGAGGTTAAAGGTTAAACGAATGAAACATATTTCGACAATTTATGTATGTTTCCTTAAATATATACATAAATAAAATGTTTCACGACACAACCTATCTCATGAAAACCTTAAATTTATATTAAAAATATATATTCCAAGATTCATGTTATTGTTATAATTTATGAGAAACAATAATAAAACAAATTGTCTGTCCCCCACACCCTCATCTCTCTCCTCCCCCCAGCACATGTCTGGCCCCCACACACTCATATCTCTCCCCCTCAAGCACATGTCTGTCCCCCCCAGCACGTTTGCCCCCCACTCACTCATCTCTCTCTCCCCAGCACATGTCTGGCCCCCACACTCATGTACCTCGTCTTTTTGATTGTTGCCAGTTAAGTGCTTCACTCTCTTCCATGATCACCAGACACTGCTGCTTGCAGTCAGTACTCCTCATGGCCAGGCCTCATCGGCAGCAGCAGCCAATGCAAGGATGGCTGGGCTCGTTCCACCCACCAAGCCCCCCCCCCCCCCCCAAAAAACGCGATTGACAGCAAAAATCACCCAATAATAAGCAACCCATAAACTGAAAAAAAAAGTGAATCTCTAGAAAAAAAAAGCCCAAACTCGCATCAGAGTTGACCGGGCTTGCGCGACACACCTGCACACTGCAGGCGACACACTAACGTGTCCCGACACACAGTTTGGAAAGCTCTGATCTAGAGTAAGGTGGTTGTCAATTTAATTCACTGAGATACATAGAAATAAAGCTTAAGAAGCAAGCTGTTTGTGATATACCCTTTTATTGGATCAACTCAAAACTCCCTTGAACAAGTAAATGCAAAATGAATTCTTGATGCAGGGAGCATAGCTCTTGAAAGCTGCTCACAAATATATTTAGTCTTCTTAAAAATGTTCTCACTTAAACTTGTTTCTAGGCTTTTAATTCTATGCACTGTCTGAAGAAACACCGTATTTTCAAAGGACCACTTACAAATCTTTACCAGTGTATTTGCTCTTTCATTAGCCTGAAATTTTATTAATAGTGACATCACATTCCCAAGTAACTTACTTGCTAAGAAGAAAAAAGAAAAACCCTGCATTTTAATGAGCGGTGGAGGGCATCAAAGAAAAGGGTTACTAAAGAGAATAACCGTCTGCCCTGGGTTTGCTCGCTGGGAAAATACAGTGAGATTATTGTGGACTTTTTTCTGACCCTGCAAACACTTGGCAAAGTAGACGACCTTGTGTTAACTTCTGTTCCCCAGCTCTGCAATTGAGGAGGGCAAATTACAATGGACTCTAGCAGCATGCTGCAACTCTAGTACTTCATGAAAGATATCGACCTCATTCCCAATTAACAGAGCATTCCAAATTTACTGATAAATTGAAAGAGAGAGAGCCTGTTGTGGCATTTAGAGCACATCAAAGATGAAGGTCCAGCCTTTTGTGTCCCTTGCAATGAGAGCATAGAGAAAAGGCCACGTTTTATTTTTGGCAGACTCCTTTGTGCATGCTGGCTACTTGTGAAATAGAATAGCTTTACTGTAAGCCTCCCCCTTCATTGTTTTTGCGTATTTCTGACCCATAGGTTTTAATATTTTGAATGCGTGTGCTCCAAAAGCCAGGCTCGTCTTCCACAGTGTAACATTACAGCTGCGACATATGGAGAGTGGAGCTTTCTGAGCTTTGTAGGGCTTACAATCAACCTACTAAAGGTTTCAGATGAAAGTCTTTTGTACGACTACCGTCACAGATGCTTCAAACCTCAGCTTTCCCAAGGGAACTTTTTCCTGTTTTAGCGCATTCAAAGTTTTATTTCAAGTACATTGCTGCATCTAGAGCAAAACATGGGGGCAACTCGGTGTTAATGCATTTTCATTTTCCTTAAGAGGGTAAGTTTCAATAGTGAGCATAACTCGGTACATAGGTACAGCTAAAGTTAAGCCTCTGTCTTATAAACTGTGTAGCAGCATCTGCAAAGTTCATACAGTACCGCATGTCTCTGCCCTGAAAGTACACGTGTACATTTCAGTATGCACATATTTTTTATGCAGGGATCCACATAGTTTGTATATCTATTTCATAAATATGTGCACATGTAGGGGTAGATTTTAAAGGTGTGTGCGTCCATGTGCGAGCACTACCCGGCATGCACACATGGAAGCGCCAATTTTATAACATCAGCATGCATGTTATAAAACCGGGGTGCCACTCACACATGTGCACTGGATTTTATAATCCGCTCGGGCGGCATGCGCAAGGTGGGGGGGAGGACTTACGCAATTCCTGCGTGGTGACGCATCCCGGCCTTCCCCAGTTCCCTCCCAGTCCGCTCTCTCCTCTTCACCCCCTAAATCCAAGATATTTTTTTTTTACCTTTCTTCAGCAACTTACTTCAGCTCCCAAGCTGAAGTAAGTTGCGTGCTCCAGGACAGCGAACACTGGCATTGTCCCTGCCCCTTCTTCCCACCCAGAGCACGCCACCCGGCCCACCCCGTCCAAGTGGCCCGGCACTTGAGCACGTATTGGCCTTTATGTGTGTGGCCGGGCCTCTTGGAAAATTTGCCCAGCGCGTGTAAGGCAATGCACATAAAGGTCTGAACTTACGCACGCTGGGCATTTAAAATCTGCCCGTTATTTTACGTGCAACATAACTGTAACATGTCTACATAACTCAGGTATTTTATAGAGTTGGCTGATATATGCGCATATCTCGCTTATGAAAATACTTGTGTGCATAATTAGTTAATTGCTAGCACCAGTTTGCCAAGACCTCTACCATTTGGCCAAGGCCCTTTACCAGTTCCACCATACATTTCAACTCTTGCCCTAGACACCCCCCCAACTCAACAATTGCAGTCAAAAGAGAAGTCCGAATTAATGTCTACAACTTCATTAGCAGGTATAAAAGCATGTATGCATGTTTGATGATATATGTGCATACACCACTTATAAAATACACATGCGTGTACTTTCCCAGCCCACCCTGGAATGGCTTCAAAAATGCCCTCTTCCTTTGTGCATACTTTTCTGCATGGCAGCAGAAGTAAATGTGTATATGCGGCCTTCTGAAAATTTGCTTGGCCTGCACAATGGCTACTTACAATGTCTATGCCAATATTATATTTATTTATTTATTTTTGATTTTTTTTTTTTCTATACCGACATTCCTGTAAAATATACAAATCACATCGGTTTACAATGTAACTTCAACATTCGCTCAGGGGCGATACAAAGAACAGTGGTGACAATTAACAGTAAAACAGGTCAAAACTCATCTTAATATATCATAAAAATCCTATCAGATCATCTTGGAAACAGAAGAGATGATAACTGGTAAAAACAACGGAACTGAGGAGTTGGACTATAGTGTCCGACTGGAATGTGTCCTACTGGAATGTTCGCTTGGGAGGGTAAGGTTGCAAGCGAAGGGAGATTAAGTGTCTGGGAAGGCTTGGCTGAATAGCCATGTTTTAAGGTTTTTTTTGAATGCCGATGGGCAAGATTCTTAAGGTCCGGAGGTAACGCATTCCATTGATGAGGTCCAGCTGTTGATATGGCGCGTTTTCTTAGGGATGTTTTGGCTTGGATTGGTCTAGAAAAAGTATGTAGTTTTAGTTGAGTGGATGTGTGGAGGGATGTGAGGTTGTGTATAGCTTTATCAATGATCGTGAGGACTTTGAAGAGGATCCTGTATTTGGGTAGCCAATGGAGGTTCTGAAGAGTGGGGGTGATGTGTTCCCTTTTTTTTGGTATTGGTGAGAAGCCTGGCTGCGGAGTTCTGAACCATCTGAAGGGGTTTTATAGAGTTGGCTGGGAGACCGAGTAGAAGGGAATTGCAATAGTCCATTTTCGACATGATGATGGATTGCAGTACCAATCTGAAGTCCTGGAAGTAAAGGAGTGGTTTTAGGTTTCTGAGGACTTGGAGTTTGAAGAAGCACTCCTTAGTGGTGGTGTTCACAAACTTCTTTAGGTTAAGCTGGTTATCCAGAATGACGCCTAAGTGAGTACTTTGTAAATAATGCGGTAGGAGATTGGGAGCCAGTGGAGATCTTTGAAGATGGGGGTGATGTGATCTGGTTTTTTGGAGTTAGTAAGAATTCTAGCAGCAGAGTTTTGAAGCATTTGTAGGGGTTTAATATTGGTTTTGGGTAACCCAAGGAGAAGGGAATTACAGTAATCTATTTTGGATAGTATGGTGGGTTGTTGAACGGTGCGGATATCATTAAAGTGGAGGAGTTTTTTCAGGGTGTTAAGTTTAAAGTAGCATTCTTTCATCATTGAACCAATAAATATTTTAAAGTTGAGGTGATTATCTTTGATGACACCAAGATCTCGTGCCTGCTATGAGAAAGTGATAGATTGAGGGAGAGATTTCTTGGCTTATGAGTTGGGGTGAAAATGATCAGTTCCGTTTTGGATGTGTTGAGGGCAAGATTTAGGCTGTTGAGGAGTGAGTTAATCGAGGATAGGGCAGTTTCCCAGGTTTTGAGGGAGGTGGCCAAAGAATCTGTGATGGGGATGAGTATTTGAACGTCATCGGCATAAATAAAATGGTCTAGTTCAAGGTCAGAGATGAGTTGACGCAGCGGCAAAAGGTAGATGTTGAAGAGTGTAGAAGAGAAGAGATGAGCCTTGGGGAATGACCCTGGAGAGGTATACAGGGTTAGATTCAAAGTTGTCTATTTTAACCTTGTAAAGTCTATTGGTGAAATAGGATTTAAACCAGTGGAAGGGGGTACCAGCTATTCTGATTTCATTCAGACGGATTAGGAGCATGTGATGGTTTACCGTATCAAAGGCAGCAGATATGTCAAGTAGGGCGAGTAAGTAAGAGTGGCCTTTGTCAAAGCCTTTTTAGAATAGTGTCAGTGAGGGAGATTAGGAGCGTCTCGGTATTGAAAATCTATGGAAGCCGAATTGTGAAGGGAATAGGATGTTATGTTTTTCTAGGTGGTCTGAAAGCTGGGTGTTGACTATTTTTTCAAGTACTTTGGCTAGGAAAAGTAGGTTTGAAATGGGTCGGAAGTTAGAGAGGTCTTTGGGGTCAAGTTTGGGTTTTTTGAGAAGGGGTTTGACAGTGGCTTGCTTTAGGATATCTGGTACAAATCCCTGGGCGAGGGAGCAGTTGATGATCTCGGTGATAGGTTTTGCTATAATGCTGGGAATGGACAGTAGTGTTTTAGTGGGAATGGTGTCAGAGGGGTGTCATGTGGGTTTCATTTTCTTTAGTGCTGCTTTAGTTTCAGCGTATGAGGTTGGTTCAAAGGTGGTGAAAGGTGAATGGAGGGATGTTGTGAAAGGTGTGGTGGGTTGGGATATGGATGGGAAGCGTTGTGTGAGTCTGGAGATTTTGTCACAGAAGTGTAGTGCGAGGTTATCACATTTGGATTGGGTGTCATCATCAGGTGGGGGTGGGGGGTTGGAGCTTTGGTGATCTCGGTGACAAATGTGAAGAGGGCCATGGCATTGTATTGTAGATCATGTATTCTCATAGTGTAGAAGTCTTTTTTAGTTTTAAGAATGGTGGTGCAGTATGTGTGTAAGGCAGACTTGTAGATTGCTAAAAATGGTGGGGAGGGATTTTGGTGCCATTTCTTTTCCTGGGCTCTCAGGGCATGTTTAAGTTTTTTGAGTTCACTTGTATACCAGGGTTTTTTGTTTTTTTTTAGAGTTTCTAGAAATATCTAGTGTTTTGGTGGTTTGGGGGCATAAGGAGTTGGCAATGTTGGTGGTGATTTCATTCCAGGACGAGATTGCTGATTCAGTATCAGTGGTGTCAAGGTTTTTCAGGGCATTGGAGAGTGTGGTGATAAGTTTGTCTCTATTACATGTTTTTCTAAAATGAATAGTTTTTTTTGGCAGAGTGGGTGGGGGGGGTGTTTGTTGATTATAGAAAGGGAGATAGCTAGCAGTGCCTGGTCGGACTATGGAACAGGAGTGCAGCATGGGGCTTTGGTGGAGAGAATGTGTGAGTTTATGAATATTAAGTCAAGGGTGTGGCCAGATTTAGGGGTGGGGTTGGAAATAATTTGTTTGAAGCCCATAGCTTTAAGAGAAGTGAGGAAGGCTTGCATGAGGATGTGAGAGAGATGAAGTCTACGTGGAGGTTAAAATCCCCAAGAATAATGGTGGGGCTATCCAGGTCTAAATTTTCAGAAAGGAATTCAATGATAGGGGATGGGTTATTTTCAAGAAGTCCAGGGGGTGCATAGATTAAGCAGATTTGAAGGTGTGTAGATTTGAAAAGGCCAATTTCGAGTCTGGGTATAGTGTTAGCAGTGAGCATAGAGAATCTGAGCTCTTTCTTGGCCGCGAGGAGGAGACTAGGGATGTGAATCGTTTTAGGACGATTAAAATTATCGTCCGATAATTTTAATATCGTCTTAAACCGTTATGGAACACAATACAATAGAGATTCTAACGATTTATCGTTATAAATCGTTAGAATCGTGAGCCGGCACACTAAAACCCCCTAAAACCCACCCCCGACCCTTTAAATTAAATCCCCCACCCTCCCGAACCCCCCCCAAATGAGTTAAATAACCTGCGGGTCCAGCAGCGGTCCGGAACGGCAGCGGTCCGGAACGGGCTCCTGCTCCTGAATCTTGTTGTCTTCAGCCGGCGCCATTTTCCAAAATGGCGCCGAAAAATGGCGGCGGCCATAGACGAACACGATTGGACGGCAGGAGGTCCTTCCGGACCCCCGCTGGACTTTTGGCAAGTCTCGTGGGGGTCAGGAGGCCCCCCACAAGCTGGCCAAAAGTTCCTGGAGGTCCAGCGGGGGTCAGGGAGCGATTTCCCGCCGCGAATCGTTTTCGTACGGAAAATGGCGCCGGCAGGAGATCGACTGCAGGAGGTTGTTCAGCGAGGCGCCGGAACCCTCGCTGAACGACCTCCTGCAGTCGATCTCCTGCCGGCGCCATTTTCCGTACGAAAACGATTCGCGGCGGGAAATCGCTCCCTGACCCCCGCTGGACCTCCAGGAACTTTTGGCCAGCTTGTGGGGGGCCTCCTGACCCCCACGAGACTTGCCAAAAGTCCAGCGGGGGTCCGGAAGGACCTCCTGCCGTCCAATCGTGTTCGTCTATGGCCGCCGCCATTTTTCGGCGCCATTTTGGAAAATGGCGCCGGCTGAAGACAACAAGATTCAGGAGCAGGAGCCCGTTCCGGACCGCTGCCGTTCCGGACCGCCGCTGGACCCGCAGGTTATTTAACTCATTTGGGGGGGGTTCGGGAGGGTGGGGGATTTAATTTAAAGGGTCGGGGGTGGGTTTTAGGGGGTTTTAATGTGCCGGTTTTGCGATTTTTCACGATTTTTCACGATTTTTCACGATATTTTACCCCCCCAAACGGCAACAATACGATTCCCTCCCCCTCCCAGCCGAAATCGATCGTTAAGACGATCGAGGACACGATTCACATCCCTAGAGGAGACTTCCACCTCTTCTTTTTGGCTGAGGTAGGGAAAATATGTCTTAACTGGGTATGGGTAATTGATTCAGAAGGACAGTGTCCGTGTCTTTTAGCCAAGTTTCTTTTACAGCACATATGTCAGGGTCAGAGTCTAGCAAGATGTCGTTGAGTATGGGCATTTTTTTGACGATGGATTGTGTGTTGATGAGTAGTAGTCTAAAGGCAGTGAGACCAAGAAGCTGTGGAAATGGTGAGAGCATGATGGGTAGTAGTGTTTTGGGGCAGGGTGTGGGAGTGTTTGTATTGGGCTTCCTGAGGCTATACGAATGGTATTTGAGGATGGGAATAGGGTGTGTCAGCATGTTGGATGCTGTGAGGAGGTGTATGAGGTGTATTGGGGGAGGAGAGGGGGTTCTTGAGTAAAATGGGCGGTGGGATTGGCAGAGGGACAGAGTCTGGTGAGAAATGGCATTGTGGGTAGGTAAAGTGGGAAAATCGCAAGAGCGGCAAGGAGAGGAGTGGAGTGGAGGAGTAGCCTAGTGGTTAGAGCAGTGTGCTACAAACCAGGAGACCAGGGTTTGAGTCCTGTTGTTGCTCCTTGTGACCTTGGGCAAGTCACTTTACCCTCCATTGCCTCAGGTACAAACTTAGGCTTGGATTTATCAAAATACGATAAGTATCGCATGCTATAGCAAAAGAGCATGTTTTATGCTAATATACAGTTTATCACAATTTGCGCTAATTACCTATGTGAAGAGCTAAGTTAGCGCAAATTGTGATAATATTTTCAGACTTTGCATTAAGTGTCAGACCTGTTGAGAGAGAGAGAGAGAGACTAGCCATAATGACTTCTCCCTAGATAGGTATTTGTATCCCTATGGGAGGCCCACCTAGAAACTCAAGGTGAGGTTTAGGTATTAGTGTAGGGGGTTAGGGGCCACTTTGACATTCTACGTGACACGTACAAACAGAACAGCGGTCTCTTGTGAAGATTTGATGGCCTTCGGAGTGAGGAAACTAACCCAAAGATGAGATTTGGGAAATGTTCTCTCAACCTAGCTTGATGTTACTCAGGTAGAGATCCTCACTGTACCTAAACCTCACCTCGAGTTACTAGGTGGGCCTCCCATAGGGATACAAATACCTATCTAGGGAGAAGACATTATGGCTAGTCTCTCTCTCTCTCTCTCTCTCTCTCTCTCTCTCTCTCTCTCTCTCCCTCTCCCTCTCCCTCTCTCCCTCCCAGAGCTTCAAATCTATTAAAACAGGTCTTTTGGGAGGAATTGTAAAATGCGATAAAACCTTACTGCCCCGTAATGCAAGCTATCGCATGGCTTAACACTAATAAAAAAGGTGTAGTTAAAATCAACATTACATCTGTGTGATAGCACTTCGCAATCCCAGCCCAATGCATGCAGAGAACAGGCGTTCAGTGTTGAGTGCCCATTTTCCTAATTCACATCCAGCCACCTCTCCTCGGCACGCGATCCAACATTTAAATGAGGGGTCACGTTAAAAAGGAGGCGCTAGGTACGAATGTGAGTCCCTAGCGCCTCCTTGGCATCTGGGGCACAGGAGAGGTGGCTGTCAAACAGGTTGGGAAAACGGATGCTCAATCTGCAAGCATCTGTTTTCTCCCACTGCCGGCATATACACGCACAAGATACATGACCTGGACCGTGTATCTTATATGTTTATTGGATGTTCAGAATTTTTTTTAAATACTTAAAAAAAAATAAAAAATCCTGCTTTATTTGATTCCTCCTACTTAGTTTTGCTTTAATACTATTAAGAGGAATCACAGAAAGCAGGATTTTTCTTTTTTTTTCAGTAAGCCCTTGAGTGTGGCATCTCCTTTTTATAGAGATGTTTTTATATGCTTTCTGTTAATTACCTAATAAAATACAATATATATTGTTGTCACTTTTGATTTTAAAATGTATCTCTGTTATGGACCTGACAACCCAAGCAGTGCCAGGCACATTTTGCCAGTTATTCATAAAGGAACAGAGGACAAAACTGGAGATAGAATAATGTCTGAATTGATCCATGGTGTGGCCAAGCCTTGATCATTGAATGCAGTTCTTTAGGCTAGTGATATACCCCAGAGATGGGTAGGCCTCAATGTTGTGAGCTATTCAAAAATATGCAAAGGGGAAAGTTTTGAATTCCTTCTATGAATGTTATATACTCTATATGACTTTAATGAAAAATCAGATCCAACCAATTAGATACTGTAAAAAATATTTTTTTCAAATCCCTTCTATGCAATATTACAACAAAACTCAGTTCATTGATGGAGAATTTTCATTATTTTATTTTTTTTAACTAAAAGAAAGTAGAAGAAGCATTGGTGGCCAGAAGAAAGTTCCAAAGGACCTCCCACTTGGATACATATGAGAGAAAATATGTAACATGGGAAAGCGTAGCCAGCACTAGATAATTCCATCTTAGACTAATCAGAATTTGGATACTAGCAGCTGAGTCTGACAAAAAAAAAAAAAAAAAAAGTACAATCATGAGGTAATCCCACACCATCTGTTCAGCTGTATTGGCTACTCAGGTTTGACAATGACATGCTAACTTAGTATTTTGATAACTGTGACTTCAATATCTAAGAATCACTTAATTGTTTTATAAATATTTATAGTGCCTGAATGGATAGTAAAGTGAGGTAAGGCTATAATACTTGATTAGTCCCACTCATTTGGTTTCTAAAGACTTTACATTGTGACTTACATGACAGATCTATTCAGAGGTCTCTTAGGAGGGAGTAGAAGAGCTCTTATTTTATTATGTGTTAGACTTTCACTGATTATTACTAGGCCATTTTGGCTTTTCAGCCTGTGAGACTTGAGATGTTAGTGTGTTATGTCAACATTAGTAAGAGTTAAAAAGGTGAAAAGCAGAACATCAAGATGGCTGTCATCTTTCATGCGAAATATCTTCAGGAATGAATTCATCCTCTTTATGATAATAATTGGATCATTTGAGTGTGTTAAACTGAGATTGATTCTACCTCAATATGTATCCCTTGTCAAATGTCTTCCTATGCCTTCATGAATACTTAAATGTTCTTCTCTGTATGCCTTTTCCCTGCAATCACTACAAACCCATTTATATCTCTGTCATACTATTTCTTTAAGCACTTTGTAAATTCTAGGGACATGTAGCCCCAAACTTCTTGGTTTGGTTCATTTTTTCATTTTGGGGTTGGTTTGTTTGTTTGGTTTTTTTTGGATTCAATTCATTTGCCAAACTGAAAAAAAAAATTAAATTAGATAAAATACCTCTGAAACAAACAAACAAAAAAAAGAACCACTAAAAAAAAAAAAAAAAAAAAAGGGCCTCTGGCATCCTGACTGAACTGTCCCAGGAAAAAAATGTCCCAGGCTGGATGCTGAGGCCTTGGCCCAGGTCATGCCTGACATTGAGGTTTGGTCCTAGGGATGAAGACTAGGCCTGGGCTGGGCCTGGCACCGGGACCTAGTCCTGAGGCCTGCTCATGCATTTCAGGCCTAGGCCCAACACTGAAGCCTGGTCATGGTGCCAAGTCCTGGTGCCGGGGCCAAGTCCCATTGCTGAGGCTTAGGTCTGGACTTCCAAACATTATCTTCATGTCCTGGTGCTTCAAAAATAATGTCATATGCTTGAAGGCAGCGCCTGAGTCACATCACTTTGGTAACTTTCACCTGTGCGACCAGTGCCATTTTGATGTATGGCAGTACATTTATACAGTTATATATCAAAATGGTGCTGTCCACTCTGGAGGAAAGTGTCACAGTGAAGTCACTCTGATGCCATCCTCCAGATATGTGGCATCATTTTTCAAGCGCCGGGACACAAAGAAGACTTTTGGAGGCCCAGCCCCAGGTCTAGGTCTCAATGTTAAAACCGGTCTTAGTACTGGGCCTAGACCTTAGGGTTAGGCTTATCGCTGGACCAGGCATCAGTGCCAGGACTAGGACTCAAGTTTAGGTGCTAGGCACAGGCCTAGGCCTCAGCACTAGCACCAGGCTTTCAGGACAGACCCAAGCTCCAGACTTAGGCACTGAGGGCATGACTGGGCCTAAACCTCAGTGCCAGACTTGGGCCTTGGGGCCAGGACCCTTCTTCAGATCTATCACAGTACCGGGCCTAGGTTTTGGTGTCAGGCTCAGGCTGGGCCTAAGCCTCGGCACAAGGCTCGGGCCAGGCCTGGTATTGAAGCCTGGTCCTGGTGGAGGCCTGTTTTTTTTTTGTTTGGTTTTTTTTAAAGCAACACATACAAAAATACTTAAAAATATTTGGCTATTTTCATTCTATTTGGCACAAATGCATTACATTTTTTGAATTTGTCAAAAATAAATGCACATCCCTAGTAAACTCTTTGGAATAAGAGTACTTATAACCTTTTCATCCAATTTGTTGATTTCTAGTCATTCTATACCCCCGCATTTGGTATTCTAAGTTTTCTGTTGTATGGGTGATCTTTTTCATTTACTACTAGAAACTAGAAACTAAAAACTTAGCTAATGATGTCAGAAATGCTGAATTTGTAAGATGGAATATGATGATTTCTTTTGATGCACAGCTAAGTTTGTTTGAAATGGGTGGAGAAGAACATGTTTTTGTCTTGTTTGTTTTTATTGCATTCTATTTGTTGTAAAATTCTGCCCATCACTTTGGGTGATTATTTGGAATCTGGAAGGGTATTCATACATTTTATCGAATACATAAATAAATCCGTGTGTTTCCTGCTCATTTGGGCTTCATAGTCCCTGTCACACTCTGCCATGCACAGCTGTTTTGTTAGATCCATGAGTCTCAATATCCTGGAATACTGCTTCATGTCTTTCAGTGTTCCTCTGTGTCAGGTATGGTCAGGAACGTGAGAAACCGCCAAACAAAAATAAGCTTAAGAACGTTATATAAATAAATAAAAGATCGATAGCCTGCTCTCATACACGTCATGTTTGAGGGGTATTACAAATTTGTTACATACATGAAAATGTTATACACATAAAATAACACAATCAAAATAAACGTTAGTTAAACAAATTGCAAAACCTGCAGCAGATGGTACAGTTTAATTTCAATGTGAGGCACTGTCTCTGAAGACTTGAGAACAGAGAGGATTTTAGTGCCTTCTTAAAAGACTTGAAGCATGTAAGTGTATGGAGATGATCTGGCAACGTGTTCCGAAGAATAGGTCTGACTACTGAGAAGGCTTTTTCTCTGGTTATATCAAGGTTTACAAATCTTGATGAGGGGATTTCCAACAAATTCTTTGTGCCTGATCTTAACATTCAAGCAGGTTGATAAACCCACCAAATTGCATTGAACTAAGGTAGAGACTTGTGCTGATGCTGAAGTAATCCAGGAATCAGCACTAGTACTTTTGTATTGAATCCGCCACTTGACTGGTAACCAGTGCAAGGAACATAGGACATGTGTAATGAGGTCACGCATCCTTGCACCGGTTAGCAGTAGCGGTGGCATTCTGTACAATTTGTATTGCTCTGATAGTATTGTTGGGAAACCTAATATACAGAGCATTGTAATAATAGAGGCCTGTCAAAAGAAGTGTCTGCAAAACAGTCTGGAGATCTTGAGAATTTAAAAGCAGTTGAAGCCACCTTAGCATGAGCAGCTTAAAGAAGCAAATTCTAACAATGTTCTGAATGTGCAACTTCATCAATAAATTGGTATCAATGATAACTCCTATGTTCCTGGCACACTGCCGGATGGGGATACTATGTTTGCCATAATCAAACACCTCAGGGGCATCAGATGGAGAATCTTTTAAGGTAGTAAGTATGATCATTTTGGTTTTATCAATATTTAGCATTAGTTTGTTATAAGAAAGCCATCTCTTCTCAGCATCTAAACAAAGGGTTATGAGTCCACATGTGTTAGGACCATGATGAGCGAAATGGGACAGAGAACTGATGGATGTCATTCACATAAATCCTAAAATGTACACTGAGACATGCCATCACTTTACATAAAGGAGTGAGGTAAATATTGAATAGTGTTGCTGATAAAGCAGACCCTTGCGGGTCCCCATCATGTCAGTAGTCCAGACAATGCGCTCCCACTACAGACTTGTTGAAAATATCCCATTAGACAAAAAGAGAACGAATCAAGCACAATACCAGCTATTTCTGGGGACAGTAGCCATGAGAAACGAGTGTACTGAACTTCACTGATATGTCCAAAAGAACTGTAATATAGCTGACTCCCTTATCAAATCCTCTTAGAATAGTGTCAGTACTAGAAATAGTTTTGTTGTTAAAACCATTTCTGAATCCAAATAGGAATTGATCGATGAGGACATTATCCTCCAGAAAGTAATGTAGTTGGTCTAATATTGCAGATTCAATTAGCTTCGATAAAAATAATAAGGAAGATATCAGACAATAGTTGGTGAATAAGGAAGCATCAGTGTTGGCCTTTTTAATGACGGATCTTATGGATGATAGCTTAATTGATGGAGATAACACACCAGATGACAATGAGAGATTAATACGATCAGTTAAAGGTTTAGAAATATCATCCCTTATCACCTTCAGTGAGGCTGTCGGGTAAAGGGTTTAAAGAGCACTAGGTAATATTCATTTTTGCAATTATCTAGAGGTTGTATTTTCTGTAACAGAAAGAGCTCCATATTGGCAAATCAACCAGCTGATCATTTACAGTGGGCATAAGAGCAGATGTGAAGCTAACCCAAATTTTGGCAACTTTAATTGAAAAATAAGTTGCAAACTGATTGCATTGTGACTCTGTAGCATCTCTGGAGACATCATTGGTAGCCTCTGAGATTAAGGTTTTCACAGTATAACAAAAGGTCAGTTGGGTTGTTTGTAGAGGAGTGAATTTTGCCTGAAAAATAATCCTTTTTTTTGTCTTATAAACCTGAGTTGTATAAGATGTCAATCTGGCCAAATCTGTTTATTAATCCTAGCTGGATGCTTACAACATTTATGTTTGCATCGATGTAATTCTTGCTTACTCAATCTTAGAGAAGGAGTGTATCAAATGAAGTCTGTTCAAGGCTGGGAGTGGGCAGACTCCATGCTAGAGTCTAGGTAAAGTCCAGGTAAGTCCCTAGGCAAGTACAATCTGGGCATGATTTTTTATTGAGCCAGCAAAGAATCTGGGAAACCCTTGGGTTTATATTCCATGATCAATCAGGGCACTGCCTTCCACGAGGCAATAAGTAGGCTGCTACTTTTCATTCTTAGAGATGAGGTTCTTAAATAGTTCTTCTTCTCACTTTTCAGGTACTCCTATTGCTCTACTTGGAAGTCACCTTGTTTCTTGTCCGCAGGGCTACTGGTTTATACATTCTGAGCCTCTCCCTTCCATCTGCATTTCCAGTACTTTCTTGCTACTTAACTGATTTTTAATAAATAAATAAAGTTATTTATCCCCTAATAGATTACATCTTCCTAAGCGATTTACAACATAAATTCAAACAATTAAAATATACAATTTCTTGATGGATGGAAGAGAAACCACAACAGATCCATCAAACTTATTAAATAACCCCTTTCATCAAGCAAGTTTTTAAAGCTTTTCAAAATTTGAATACATCCACCTCTTCTCTCAAACTAGATTGTAAACTATTTCAGATTTGAGGGATCATTCTTGAAAAAGATCTTCCCTTCAGACAGGAATATTGGTACATTTTAACTTCCTGAACTCTCAGAAGATGCCCTTTCATTGATCTCAAACTTCTGCTTAGATGATTTTTTATTTACTGCGAACCTACTCCTTTTAGTGATTTAAAAGCCAGGGACAAATTTTTAAATTTGCATCTGGCATTCGCTGGGAGCCAATGCAGATCTAATAATGGCTCAGATGGAGTTCTCCTAGTACTTCAGGTCACAATGGGCTAGATTTTAAATCTTATGCTTGGGCGTAGATTTGTTCGCGCAACCCGGCGTGAACAAATCTACGCCCGATTTTATAACATGCACGCACACTGCCGCGCCCACATTATAAAATCCAGGGTCGGCGTGCAAGGAGGTGCACACATGTGCACCTTGCGCGCGCTGAGCCTGAGGGGAGCCCCAATGGCTTTCCCCGTTCCCTCCAAGGCCGCTCCGAAATTGGAGCGGCCTTGGAGGGAACTTTTTTTCCAGCCCCCCCACCTTCCCCTCCCTTCTATCTAACCCACACCCCATCCCTAACTAAATCCCCCCCTACCTTTGCAGCAAAAGTTACACCTAACCGAGGTAGGCGTAACTTGCGCACACTGGCCGGTTGCCGGTGTGCCATGCCCCGGCACAGGTCCCTGTGCTGGAGCACTTGATCCCACCCCCGGACTGCCCCCAGACTGCCGCCATGCCCCCAGCCACACCCCCGGCCCGGCCCTTTTTGCAAGTCCCGGGACATATGCGCGTCCTGGGGCTTGCGCGCACCACCGAACCTATGCAAAATAGGCTCAGCGCATGCAGGGGCAAATTTTCTCAGGTTACGCGCATAGCTTTTGAAAATCTGCCCCAATATGAGCTGCCATGTTCTGTTTTCTCTGTAATTTCCGAGTCGTTTTAACAGTCATTCTCAGAAACAGAGCATTACAATTGTCAATATATGTCAAAACCAGAGCATAGACCCCGGATCTTAATACAGTAGGATCCAAAAAGTCTAATTTGTCTAAGCAATTTAATCCTTCTCACCAAAAGTGAAACATGCGTTTCTAAACTCAAAGTGAAATCCAGTTGGATCCCTAGGGATCTAACCTCCTCCTTGGGAAAGATCTCTTCCCCCATCAGCTTCAAAGGAAGTTTTAATTGACTGTATCCCAAATTCAAAATCTCCATTTTCTTGCCATTCAAAATCAACTTACTTCTATTCAGCCAACGCTTCAGTTAATCCAAACAAATTCCCAGCTGCCTATAATGTTACTCCTTCTTTAGTTCCAAAGGAGCTAAAATCTGGACATCATCTGTATATATGTATGATTAAAAAAAAACCCTGCCTCCTGAATAATCTCACTGTAAAAATACTGAACAAAATCAGTGAGATGGATGATCCCTGTGGCACCCTACAACCTACCTCAACAGCAAGAGAGTAGTTACCTTGAAAATTCACCATCTGCTTTCTCCCAGACAGAAAACTCTGTAACCATTTCAAAACTGCACCACTTATACCCAAAGCTTTACAGTGTCTCAATAATAATGGGTGATTAACCAAGTCAAAAGCACAGGAAAGGTCCAAGATAACCAACAAAGCTCCTTCCCCTTTATCCACTAACGGCAGAGCATCATCCATTAATGAAACTAGTAAAGTTTCCATACTACAACCACATCTGAAACCAGCCTGAGCTGGGCCCAGAAGTTCAACCGATTCCAAATATTTTGAAATGTGCTTGGTGACAACTTTTTCTAACACTTTAGCTACAACCGGGAGATTCGAAGTAGGTCTATAGCTATTATATAAATTGGGATCAGGATTTTCATTTTCAACAGCGGTAATACTACTGTGGATTTACATAATATAGGCACAGAACCCAAATTCAAAGATTTATTAACCAATTTCTGCAAACATACTAATACTTTGTCTGAGCAGCCATTAAGTAGTCAAGATGGTCAAGCATCAAAGCAAAGATTAGTTGAATTAGACTGAGCTACCTGTTGTTTCACCTCTAAGAGGGAAAGTGACTCAAATCTATCCAAGTTAATATCTATCTTCTCTCTATAAACCATCTCCTTACCATCTTCTACATAGTCTATATTAACTCCTTCCAGTCCTCCCACTAATAGATCTACTTTTTCCCTAAAAACGTATGGGTAGATTTTGTAAGGTGCGCACGTCATCCATGTGTGCACGCTTCCTGGTGCACACATATGGACGCGCCGATTTTATAACATATGGGTGCTGGCGCATGCATGTTATAAAATTGGCCGGCCATGGACACTGGATTTTATAATCTGCACACGCACAAGGGGGGTAAAATTGTACAAATTCGCGCGGCGACGCATCGCGGGCTTCTCCAGTTTCCTCCCAGTCCGCTCCAATTAAGGAGCGAACTGTGAGGGAATTTCCCTACCCCCTATCCTAACCTCCCTCCCCCTTCCCCTCTCCTCCCCAACCCCTAAATCTAAATTATTTTTGTTTTTACCTTTTTTGCTCAACTTCAGCTCCCAAACTGAAGTAAGTTGCGCGCGCCAGCAGAACGAACAATGGTGCTGTCCCGGCCCTCCGGCCCAGCACTTGAGTGTGTCCTGGCCTTTATGCGCTTGGCCAGGCCTCTTGGAAGATTCGCATGGCACGCGTAAGGCCTGGCCACGAATGTAAAGGCCGGAATTTACACGTGCCAGGCATATAAAATCTGCCCTTTAGCAAAAATATCACAATCTGAAATTTCTTCAAAAAATCACTTTGCTTTTCCTTTGCTTTCCAGCTAACTATTTAACTATACTATAAAGAACATAAGGATTGTAATCTAATTTCACCTTATTCATGTAGTTTTTTTTTTTTTTTTTTTTTGCTAAAAGTTTCTTTAAATATTTAGAGTTTGCTTTCTGCCAGATCTTTTATCTTCTAGACTAATTTTACTCTGCCACCTCCTCTCTAAATGGTGACAATTTCTTTTAAGCTCCGCTAACTCAGCAGAAAACCATGGGGAACTCACAGCTCTACGATTCGATTTTCCTCTCTTAATTGCCACTCCAAACTTTTTCATAACCTGTTGTAGCATATTAAACCACCCATTACTTAAATTCTCAATATCCTCTTCATCAACTTTTCCCCAACAAACCACACACACTTATCTATGTTGGAATCTGTGGGAGGGAGCGCTCCCTATTCCGGGGGGATGTGTGCCCATGGACCTCGATGCGACTGCAGAGAGGAGCTCCGTGGAAGCACCACGTCAGGCAAGATGTGTCCCAGCATGGGAGGAGCAGGCTGACCACCGCCCTAACCTCTGCCTAACCTGCATGCACTGGTAGAGACCCAACAACGCAATGCTGGTCTTTGGGGTAGCCTTCCGGCCACTCAATAGCTCTTTCGGTTCTGCCACGGGGTAGCGGCAGATGCATCAGGACAGACAGAGGTTGAGGACAGTCTATGGTACTGGAGCTTGGAAAAAGATGAAACCTCAGCCTTAGACTAGGCTGACAGCTTGAAAAAAGCGAGGAAGCTCAGAGGCTCAGATGAAATGAAGACACGTGGAGCTTGGAACTCAGAAGAGATGAGGACCTTGAAGACTCAGATGAGACGAAGACGTGAGGTGACTTGGAACTCAGACACAAGACACTCAGACATAGGTGGAGATCAGAAGTGGATTCTAGAGAGTCCGGCGAGGATTCCAGATATTCCGATGAGGATTTGGAACTTGGAAAGACTCAGGAGAGGATAAGGACTCTGGATACTCAGACGAAGACAAAGGCTTAGGAACCAGGAGGAATCCGGGCAGTGCTCAAAGACAGATCCTGCCGGAAGAGGGCTCCAGCCACCAAACTCAGACACCGGATAGAAATGGATTTACTCTCAGGAAGGTCAGCTGAAGATGAGGTCTGTGGCGAGCGAGCTGAACCCGTAACTTAAGGACTGACAATACTTCAGGATCGGAACCTGACAAAGGACATCAGAAGCGAGACTTTGAATATCAGGATTGGAATGTAGGACAGCGGAAATGAATGGAAACCAGTACCTTGGGAGATCAAGACATCTTTGGCATCTGGACATCAGGGGACTTCTAGAAAGGAGGACCACAGGGATGACTGGAACATGACGGATGAAGACGTCAGGAGGCTGGGACGTCTGGACATCCTAAGACAAGAGGATGTCAGGACATCCAGAGATAGGGAGATGTCAGGACACCTGAAGATGAGAGTACATCTGGAGACACGGTGACATCGGGACATCTGGAGACAAGAGGACGGGATCAGATGAGAGACCAGAACATGGAATGAAGATGACAATGAAAGTTCAAGAACCATGGACAAAGACGAAGAGGACCAATGAAGAACAGAGTGCCTTGAAGTGAAGAAGGATCATGGAGGACTCCTGGGATGAAGAACGAGTACTGAAGATCCAGGAGAGGTCTGACTCCATGACAAACTCCTTGCAAATGCAAAGAGGAACTGAAGCTGAGCCCTTTTGTAGGGCTGAAGAGGAACGCCCAGGATGACATCACAAGGAGGAGCCAGGAGGATTGACCCTTTAAATCCTGTGGAGAGGCACGGCCCTGCACCTAAGGAGGCTGGACCAGGGACAGCAGCCATACTGAGAAGAAGCTGAAGCAGAAGTAGGCCTGAGGGATCGGAGGCGGCTCCTGCCACGAAGAGAGAAGACTGAAGACGGCTCCAGGCTGCATGGAGGGAGAACCAAAGACTGAGGGATCCCCACGCAGGGGAGGAGATGGCGTCTGCAGCCTCCGGGCCATGAAAAGGAGATCCAGGGTGGCCTCCTGGCCACGGAAGAGGAAGCTGGTCGGCAGCTCCTGCCGCAGGAGGGTCCTGATAAGAGCGGCTCCATGTCACAGCGTCAGCGGCCTCCAGGCCGCGAGGAGAAGCACGGCGGTGGCGGTTCCAGGCTGCAAGGGAGGCCTGGTCGGCAGTGGCTTGTGCCGCGTGAAGATGGAGGTGTCAGCGGCAGCCTCCGGGCCGTAAGAAAAGTTAGCGGCGGATCCTTGGCTGCATAAGAGGCCTGGTCGGCAGCAGTAGCAGAGGACATGGCGGCCTCCAGGCCGTGAGGAATGGCATCGGAAGGCTGGCAGTAAAGGTGAGGGACTGCTCACAGCCTGGCCGCGGGCAAGATCATAACAGCCTACACATTCAGAAAATTTCGCAGGATCAGTCTTCCCCCACTTGCGAGAAACTTGTGCCTCACCCTTTGTTTTTTTTATAAATTCCTTGAAAATTTAAGACTAAAATTTAGGAAAAAAATTATCCATCCACTGTAACTCCCTATTACCATTAAACATCAATTCTCCTTTAGACAAAGCGTCATCAGAGCCAAAAATCAAATCTAACACATGTCCTTTAACATGGGTAGCACCTGTTAGAATTTGAGGCAAACCCCCTGCTCTCAGAACATCTAAACATTCTGTAATCTTAAAAGTATAACTTTTCATTTGATAAATACATTAAAATTTTTGCTGTCCATTCATTGAACGGTTAGCAATTCTGTCATATTCCACTTATTGCTGAATGCTTTACATTCTGTCTCTGTGAGAGGAAGAGAGGGACATACAAGAGAAACGAGGATGAGGAAGCAGTGGGGGTGCAGGGGAATGGTGAATTTCACAAGGAAGAAATACATCTTTAGTGAAGACTGGTAGGTAGAAAGAGAAATCGGCACAGGGGGAGGTTCCAGACGTAGAGGATATCAAGAAAAAAGGCTGGGAGGCGAGAGTCAGCTGAGGACATACTGGGAGAGAGAGAAGAGCCTGTGCCAAGTGATGGAACTGAGCACTAAAATGTCGATATGGACAGAGTCGTGTAGCGTCTTGATAGAGATGAACTTAATGTGAAAAGGAATGTAGAACATGCCAGAAGAAAGGTAGGAAAAGCAGGCAGAGGGATGATGTGTGAGAGTGGTGAACAGCTGTTGGAACTGGAGGAGGTTGTTTTATTCTTACTAGTGCTTCTGTAAGACAACATTGTCCCATGTAGCTGGAGGATATAAATAATCATCATGCAAGTAGCCTTGTCAGTACTTTTATGTGTATAAGTCTTTCTTTGTGCTGACCTGTATCATGACAGATTTCAGAAAGAAAAAGGTGTGTATGTATGTGGGGGGGATAGGCGTTTGTATGCAGACCTGGGTTCAGAGCGGAGGACATTACTGGGGGGGGGGTCACCTTCAGAGACTGATGAACGTTAGCTTACTCATTTCAGCGTCTGGAAAAACCAGGCATGATTTTGTGCTTTGGGAATCAGGATTACCTGCAAAAGCCCAAAGACTTTTCAGAAAAAAAAGTAAAGTCCACACAAAACTTGGTGTTTCAAAGAAGAAAAAATGAATTTATTAAATAATACAATTTTTAAGGTTAGCAAAAAGCAGAAAAATCAGCACAACCATTCACGAAAAATAAAACACAGCTTCTCCAATCGGCAAGCAATTCAGAACATACTCACTAGCTTTTTCATGTCACTTGAGCACAGTTGCACAGAAATATTTCCTCTCAGATCCTCACTAAGGCCTTTTTCTTTCTTCTGGGCCCCACCGAAGTATAGAAAACTATTTCTCCTCTAGCACATACTACTGACTGCAGACTACCCTACAATGGACTTTGTATTCCTGGATCAGGAGTTCCACTTCTCCCAGTTGGTCATTAGCCCTTGCCAAAAGAGTCACTTCCACAGTCCCCAGTGGATTGGATATCTCCAGCACCCGGGCCCTGGACTTCCCGGGACAAGCTTCAGTTCCATCACTTCAGAAATCCTCTCAATAACTCCTCCCCATGACTCCTCCAAAACCCATTCCTTTCCTTAATGCGCACCTCTCTGGACCTCCCATTGCTAGAAAGCTACCAGTATTCAATTATAGCACTATAGAGTGAAACCCTTAAGGTTTTGCACACAATTCCTCCTACTACTACTCTTTTTTGTTTTGTTTGGTTTTTTTGTGCCTTACAGATATATTTTTGGTCATTCTTTCTATATTCTTTTCAGTTGAATAGCTCCTCTAAGTATTTTTGTTTTTATAACAGTTCACCTTCCTCTAACATATTTTCCCTTCATAGTAACATAAAGGTCAATATTTCAGGAAGCCGCTGAGTGGTGCTATAGCTGGTTAAATCAGAATGAGCAAAAAAACAGGCTGCTGACTTGAAATGTGCTTGAACTTGACTAAGTCTAAATATCTGTACAAGTGCAGATAGAAGTTAATCTGGTTAAAGTATCTTAGCCATGTAACTGAATATCTATCTGACCGGATAACTTTCAATATGCTAGTTATTTATTTAAGAAATTTTACATTCCGCTTTTCCAATAGATCATAACAGTTTACAATGTTACATACATAATTAAAAACAAGTAATGTGATACTCAAAAATACAACACAGGAATACATACAACTACCTATAATTACACAATTCAGCTTTTCAATTCATATTATCCGCTAACTAGTAGCCAATCTAGATCGCACTTGCATCCTAATAAATGCCAGAATCGTGAAGCATATAAATTTGACATTATAAAGAAGTTTTCTGGTTATTCACGTGCTATTATAGTATTTAAGGTCCTACTTCAATATCATATATGGGGTACTTGCTTGAATAAAAATGTCTTTACGTTGTGCTTAAATGTTTTTAACTCTGTGCAAGTTCTCAGGGAATCAGGTAGAGCTTTCCAAAGTATGGGACCTGCAACAGAGAGAGCTCTTTTCTTCAACATACCTGAGAACGCTCAGGATTTCACCCTGAGCGTCAAGGAGTTTGCATCAATTGCAGAGTCTCAGGGGAAACACTAGAAATCTCAGGGCCTCTCTGTGTACAGCTCAGCCACTCCCCTTCCTCAGTAAGCCTGCAGAGAATAGGAGAAGTGGGGTGAGTCTGGAGCAGACACTGCAAGCAGCATGTGGGGAGAAACTGGAGAGGGGCTGCAATATACACAAAAAAGTCAGTTTGCAGCTGTGACTCCAGGACTTGGGAATCACTCAGTTAAGGATAGAGTGAGGATGCATAAGTCATGGAGCCGAGCCTTATAGGGGGAGGAAGCAAAGAGAGTGCTGGGGTCGGGGAGAGAGGAAAGGGAAGTAAGCTAGGTCATCTCGAGAGGGGGGGGGATAGGTGATGGTGATGGGTGGGAGAAAAAGAAAGTGTGCGTTAGTTAGGTGGGTGCTGCAGGGGAAGAGAGAGACACAATATTTCATTCCTTCCCTCTCTCCCCCACCCTCTGCTAATCTACAGCCATCTCAGGGTGACCACAACTCAAAGGTTCCCAGCTATGAATATCAAACCTTGCTATTTTCATTGCTGGTACATCGAGTAGATTTTTATGTATTGAATGTAAATGTCTCAGGATACCCGGCTACTTTTTGAAACTTTGCAGTCAAGTGGATAACAATGTAAACTTGATTATAACCAGCGACGTTTGAATATATCAATGTGTATTTATCCACCCAACTAGGATTTAATGGGTTATATTGTTAATCATGCGTCACCACCGCCCTGCAGATTAGAGCGCACTCTATCTATGGGCACCACATTCAGAAAAATGGTGCCTCGGAGCTTCAGGACACGCTCCTTTGCTGAAGAGAAGGCCTTCCTCGTCAGGATGTGCCTGTCCCAGAAGGACCTCCTGACTCACCCCCTCCTGGAAAGAGCAGGGGGAGGGATAGCAAGATGAAGTACCTGGGGGCCCACATTTTCCAGGCCTTTAACCGGTAAGCTCCACTCACTGTGATGTACCTACTGTCTTCTTTGGGAGGAGGTGGGTTGACAGTTGTATGCAGGCAGAAGTCCAGGGCTTCACCAAACTCTGGGTCCTTACCTCCATAGGGGGCAAGGAAGAGAAAACCTTCAATGTGGTTTTACTCTGGTAACTAAACAGCTACCCATGTTGAATAGGGGGGCCTGAAAATAACCTTCCATCTCTGCAGGTAAAACTGCTCGTGCAGAGGTACTTTCATCTGTCCCCCCAACAAGGGAGCAGGCTGACAAAGTACAGGCATTTCATCCTGAAATTCCAGCATGGTTTACAGCTATGGACTGACTGTGTTGTCAAACAGGTGCAAAATACACAGCCTGAGCCTAGCCTCTTTATTTCAAAGGCGAACTCCATAGGGATTTCCTCTTTGAAGGTGTGTTTGCAAACCTGCAAGGACATTATCTCTAGGGGTTTGCAAGCCTGGGTGAGGTATTCAAAAGTATCCCCTTGAACCTTCAGTTGGCGTTTGCATTAGCGCAGAGAACAATGGCAGGCCTGCGGCTTACCCAGGTGGGCGGAGGGGGGCAGAGTTCTACCACCACCTGTGACTGATAAAGCGAATTGTGGAGTTGTGGCTACTGGGACTCTGTACTATGTTGAATTATGCTTCAGTCTTTAATGGCACAATCAACATTTAGCTTTGTCTTTTTTTTTGTTTTTTTACAGGAAATTGGGACACACCAGGTCCTGGAGGACCTAAAAGCCAGATATTGTTTCTTGTGCTAAATGGAGCCAGACTTGATCCTGCAGGCCCGCAGGGAAGTCCTGGCTCTGGAGAATAAGTGCTAATGTGTTATACTTGTCCTTTTAAAATTTAGGATGCTATTGCAAAATCCCAGAGGTGCTTGCAGGGTAGTAGGAATTTTGTCCCCCTTGGGGCAGAAAACACATTTTCAAAGGCAAATTGCCTGTGAAGTTTCCCTTTCAAAATGCAGGGGCTGGCCACACTGCGGATATGTTAGAACCTGCAAACTCTGTAGCAGGGACAAAGAGTGAGGTGTGATCCTTCTGTGAGGATGTGTTCAAAATGAACTTGGCACATTTGGTGGGTCAGCTCAGCCCTTCCCCATGCCTCTGCCTCTTTTCGCTGTGGGTACAAGTACCTGTGCTATCAGACAGCATTTGTATTTCTTGATGCAGTGGACTAAGGCACTAAGGGGCCGATTTGGACAAGTCCGGCGTACGCAAATCCCGGGAGATACGCGTGTGGCTGGGCCGCACGCAAGCCGAGCACATTTCCAGAGTGCCCCAGCCACGTGCAGAAGTGCCGGGTTGTTTAAAAGGGGCGGGCAGGGCAGGGTCGGACGAGACAGTGCCATTTTGTGCTGTCCCGGCGCATCACGCGCCGGCAGCCGGCCAGCACGTGCAATTTACTTCCCCTCCAAAGAGGAAGTAGGTTTAAAAAAAAAAAAATTAGAATAGGTGGGGATTGGGGGTCAGGGTGGAGAGGGATAAAGGGAGGAAGAGTAGTTAGGGGATTAGGGAAGTACCCTCCCAGTCCAATCCTTTATTGGAGTGGACTGGGAGGGAACTGGGCAAAGGCCCGAAAGCGTCATCACGCATTTTTATTAAAATGACACCCCCCCCCCATGCACGTGAGTCAGAACCCATGAGCACATGCGTGCGCCAATATAAAAGGCGCACTTGCGCACAGGTATCGGATTTTATAACATGTGGGTGTCACCTCGCCCATGTTATAAAACTGGCGTGTCTTTGAAAATTTACCCGTAAATTTTTAGTGCTCCTTTTCCTGCATATAAGCGGCTGCTTCCCCATGGAAAAAGCTTTGAAAATGACCCTGTTATCTCACAATAGTAACAGTATCCTGTGGGGGTTAATGGCAAGTGCCTGGGTAAATTGCTTTCTGTGCTTAAGTCTTCTAGACCCTTATAGATTAAGAGCTGCTCGTGTTAAAAGGCCCATGTACATGAGCATATGGGCCGAGTGTGAGCAGCTCTTATTTTAAAACCAGCAAATTATGTGTATGTGTGCGAGCAAAAGAACGTCGAAGAAAAGGAGCGGATTTTGGGGGTGGGAAAGGGGCATTCCAGGGTGGGGGCCCAACATTTACGCATGTAAATCCCAATTTTAAATCCGGTGAATGCAGCGCAGGTTGGGCTTTTATCTGCACGTATTTACTTCTGCTTTTTTTTTTTCAGATGGAAGTCAGAATAAAACTAGCTGTAGCCAAAAATTGATTGGTGAGGGGTCTGGGTAGTGCAGGCTGAAGAATTAGAGGGGTCTTGATGACCTAGAGCCAGACAGACTGGGCAAACTGGTAAACTAAGTAGTTAAAGTGGTTATTTCCTTCACACACACGTTTTAAAATGTGCTCACTTGCACGTGCAAAAGCCAACAAATCCTAAGGAAAGATACACTGATAACGTTTCCTTATGTAACTGCTTGAAATTAGGGGCATGCATACGTGTGCTGGGCTTATTTTAAATAGTACGTGCACGCTTGTGCGGATGATTTAAAATTGCAGTGTATGTGGCTCTCGCTTATGTGGGTGCACACGTGCTCGTTTTAAAGTTACCATCCCTGAGTCTATTTTGAAAGGAAAACAAGGCATGTTGTCAATGACGGATTTAAGATTTAGGAATCTCTAGGCACTGTTGGTCCCGTCACCCCTCTTCTCTTCTCCCAGCCCCTGAAACTGGTCAACAGGGAGCAGAAGGTCTAAGGCACAGCCCCTACTTTTCTGTGGCATCTGAGAGGCCGATCCTGTGGCAAAAACTAAAAAATTCTGAAGCAAATTGGCAAGCATTTCCATCTTTTACATTAGATTATAACAGGCTTACACTATAATTATTAGTATAATTTATTTTATTTTTATTGGCTGAAGAAAAGTGATCTCAGTTATCAGAACTGTGAGGAGACCCCAAGGTTGTGGAGAGGAAGGGAGGAGGGTCAGGAATGGAGTGAGGAGATAGGGGGAGGAGAGGATGGGAGATGGGAAAGATTAGAAAACTGGGAATGTGGAAGAGGAGAAGGAAGTAGGAGGGACTGGGGAGTGTATTCCATGATCTGAGGAGAAGAGAGGTAGCAAGGAAGGACCAGAAGTTCCAGGATCTGATGGAGAGAATCCTCCTCTCCCCACCCAAAGCAATTCAAATCCTCCCTCCCTTGATCTTAGATTCATAAGAACAGAGGAAGTTGCCATAATGGGTCAGACCGAGGGTCCATCAAGCCCAGACAATAAGACCCAGCTGGACAAGTTGCTGGAGGAGAAGTCCATAAAATACTATTAGTCAAGTTGACTTAGGGAATAGCCACTGCTATTAATGGCATCAGTAGCTTGGGATCTATTTAATGTTTGGGTAATTGCCAGGTTCTTATATCCTGGATTGGCCACTGTTGGAAACAGGATGCTGGGCTTGATGGACCCTCAGTCTGACCCAGTATGGCAACTTCCTCTGTTCTTATGAATCCAAGATCAAAGGAGGGAGGATTTGAATGTCATTGGGTGGGGAGAGGAGGAAGGTGTCCCTACCATGCTTTGGACCTGCTCCTCCTTGCATCCCCTCTCTAACATCCTACCTAATACGAGATACACATACATACATGGCACCAATCCATTCTGTCTCACAAAACGAAAAATGCCCCCTACCCTTATTCCCAGCGCTCTCACACAGACGTATGCCTCCCCTAGCCGATCCTCCTCTCATCCTCCAGTCTTTTTTCCCACTCTCAAATGATCTCTACTCAGCCCCTCCTAATCTCCCCAAAATTATCCCCCTTTTTCTCCACTGCATGCTACCTAGAGCGGAGAGGCTGGATCAGGAAACAGAGGGCTGTTCTCTGCGGAGTGAGATTATGCACAGCAGAAAGGTAGCAAAATCTTCAGCCAGCCCTGCTGCCCCAGGCACAGGCCTAATGTGCCTACTGACAAATCCAGGCCTGCATGTTATTTCCCTTTGTCAGTTAGTACACATATACAGTATATGATTGCTAAATGTGAATCTGTATTTTAGCAGCAGTTATTTGTATGTGTGTGGTGGTGGGGAAAAAGTTACCTATCTGTACATACTTTCCACGCAATCACACTAGCTACTGTATATATAGTGCAGGTGCTAGGACCTATTCTAAAGCAGTATTTTTGGGGTCACTCATCACAATGATGTAATTATTATTGGACATAACTTTGCTAACACACATACAGTTGTCATGGCAATAAACTAACCAGATTCTAAGATAACTGTACAATTTCTCCTAAAAGACCGATGTAAATAAGGTGCACTCAACCTTGTGCATTTTATTTTTTTAAAATATGATTTATAGTCTGCCTTTCAGGCACTTCAAAGCAGATTACATTCAGGTACTGCAGGTATTTCCCTGTCCCCAGAGGGCTCACCATCTAAGGGCCTCGTTTACTAAGCATTTTTCCCCATAAACACAGAATGACAGAAAAGCCTTAGTAAATCAGGCCCTGTACATGAAGGAATGAAGGGTGAAATGACTTGCCCAAGATCGCAAGGAACGGCAGCAGGATTTAAACCCTCCACTTGTGGCTGTGTGCAAGGGATGTGAATCGTTTTTTGACGATTTAAAATATCGTCCGATATATTTTAAATCGTCAAAAATTGTTAGAGGCGCGATACAATAGGAATTCCCCCGATTTATCATCAAAAATCGTAAATCGGGGGGAGGGGAAGGGGGAGGGCGGGAAAACTGGCACACTAAAACAACCCTAAAACCCACCCCGACCCCTTTAAAATAAATCCCCCACCCTCCCGAACCCCCCAAAATGCCTTAAATTACCTGGGGTCCAGAGGGAGGGTCCCGGTGTGATCTTTTACTCTCGGACCTCCGGTGCGTTGTAGAAATGGCGCCGGCGCTACCTTTGCCCTGTCATATGACAGCAGGGCAAAAGTAGCGCCGGCGCCATTTTGTTTTTTTGTCCCCTGACGTCAGGAGCATAGGAGATCGCTCCCGGACCCCCGCTGGACCCCCAGGGACTTTTGGCCAGCTTGGGGGGGCCTCCTGACCCCCACAAGACTTGCCAAAAGTCCAGCGGGGGTCCAGGAGCGACCTCCTGCACTCGAATCGTATTGCCGTATTGCAAAATGGCGCCGGCCATATGGCCATACGGCCGGCGCCATTTTGCAATACGGCCATACGGCCGGCGCCATTTTGCAATATGGCAATACGGCTCGAGTGCAGGAGGTCGCTCCCGGACCCCCGCTGGACTTTTGGCAAGCCTTGTGGGGGTCAGGAGGCCCCCCCAAGCTGGCCAAAAGTCCCTGGGGGTCCAGCGGGGGTCCGGGAGCGATCTCCTGCGCTCGTGACGTCGGGGGACAGGAACCAAAATGGTGCCGGCGCCATTTCTATTAACGCACCCGTGGCCCGAGAGTGGAAGATCACACCGGGACCCCCCCACTGGACCCCAGGTAATTTAAGACATTTGGGGGGGGGGGGTTCGGGAGGGTGGGGGATTTATTTTAAAGGGTCGGGGTGGGTTTTAGGGTTGTTTTAGTGTGCCAGTTTACGATTTACACGATTTTAAAAAAAACAAAACCGCGACGATCCGATTCCCTCCCCCCCCCAGCCAAAATCGATCGTTAAGACGATCAATCACACGAGTCACATCTCTGTGCACATTTGCTCTGTGATTAAAACTGTGCACACCAATTAGTGCTCTGTGCAGATCCCATGTTAATCAAGGCATCAGCCAATGCACAGATGTACCAGGTTTAACTTGTGTTTTCTTAACGCTGGAAATGTAGTTCCTGGTCAGAGGTGGAATAAAATGTCTGGGGATAGTGTTAGTCTATGGATCTAACCCAGAGTGGCACGGGGGTCCTGTCTATGCAAAAAAAAAAAAAAGATTTGTGCATCAATTAGGAGCATAAAAGTTGTGATCCTAACTCATGTTGGTGCCCTAATCTTTTTAGTTTTCCAACTTTAATTCTCCTAACTCATGTTTTGTATGAACAAATCATACTTTCCTGACAGTGCACATAAAATATATTGTGTGAATATTGATCATGTTTTATGTGCACAAAATATACAATTTGGGGGAAATTTTAAAAGAGTGGAGGAGTAGCTTAGTGGTTAGAGAGGTGGGCTACAAACCAGGGAAACCAGCATTCAAATCCCACTGTCATTCCTTGTGTCCTTGGGCAAGTCACGTCACCCTCCATTGCCTCAGGTACAAACCTAGGGCCTCATAGACACAGAATGGGAGGAAAGACTTTAGTGAATCAGGCCCTTAGATTGTGAGCTCACAGTTGTACTTTTCTTTCTTCTCTTCAGCCGCATCTTCCCAAGTCGTGGCACTTTCCTTTCAAGAGAATGTATCTCCACCTGTCAGGCCATCAGCCACCCCATCTGCCTCAGCAGTTACGTTGCCACAGCAAACCCTCATGGCTAAGGAGCAGATCCGGGAGCAAAATGGCATCTTGCTCCAGGAAATCCTGGGCCGAAAACCTGAGCTTTGGGCCATTACTGGCCTCCTGCAGCAATTGGTGGCACCTGGTTTACGACCTTCTGCCTCGGCAGTATAGTTATTTTGTTCTTATCAGTTTGTTTAATTGTAAATATTTCAGTTACCAGTGGACATGTTCTTTTCTTCACTGTAAATGTTTTTCATTTTTCTTCTGTTTACAAAACTAAAATTTTTAATTTGGAGTTATATTATGTGTCCTGTGTTTATTTTTCATAGTAAACAGACAGGATTTATATGCACATTATCACATTTATACTAACTCATTTCCCAATGAAGATGGTAATCAAAAGCCAGGGGGTATTGTCATCATGAAGGAATCAAAGAAACCTGATGAAGAAGATGCTGCTGACGATCTGCACAGTTTTGTGGGGTTTTGAAGATCCAGAGCAGTTATTTATCCTAGGAATAGAAACAATGGAAGTTTAAAGGACATGTATGTAAGAACAAGATGGTAATGCACTAAAAACTGTGTTTTGCCTTCCAGAAACGTATTATTTTTTTGTATGTACAACTTGGGTGTTGACCAGATGAAAAACAAATAAAAACTCCCTTGGAAAATCAATATTCGCTCTTTGAACATCTACCCTGGAAGAGTCACACTTTAATGGGAATGATTTAAAAAATATGCACAATAATTGCACGATAATCACATCATATTTGTCTTGTACACCCAAATGCGTATAATTGTGGGAAAAGGACATTAATGGTCATGTGATGGAAAATTATTAATGAGAAAGTAGCTAAGTCTTTGATATTGGTATTAATGTTAGAAAATCTGTATAAAGTTCTTCATAGGTGGTATTTGATCTCTTACTGGTTGAATAAAATACTTCTGGGAACTGAGTGAGAATGACTGTTGGAGGTTCTGTGGAGACTGTGGGACAAGCTATCATCTTGGAGTGACGTATTGCAAACACATTCAGAAAGAAATGCACAACATTGCAAAAATATTATTAAAATGGGACTCTAAAGCATTCCTATTAAGATGAATAGATGGACCCCAAAATCCAACAACAAGTAAATGAATATGCCATGTATTAGTGGCTGTATACTGTGTGGTAACAGCTTATTGGGAAAGGGAAATTATACCAAGTATAGATGAATAGATTAGAAAGCTGGAACATGTTTACTTAATGTGCACTGCAATGGAGGTCCCAAGATTAGATGGATCTGAAAATCATACTTGCTGTATATAATGGTGGTGAATACAAGTGGTAACACTTAAGAGGTCCATATTCAAAAGCCATTTAGACAGATAATGTAATAGTTATCCATCTAAATGGCTTACCTGGCTATAGCCCTTATCCAGCTAAATTCTAAAAAAAGGAGCATGTCATGAGCGTTTCAGGGAGGAGTGGAGTTTTATGGCTAACTAACCAAATATTGGGTATATTCATTCTTGTGTGGCTGCATAAGATGCTACTTAACCAGATATTTTTAAAAGATATCCAGCTAAGCATTGTGTTATATAGCCACACAAAGCCAATAAAATAACTTAACCAGCTATATTCAAACATAGCCGGTTATGTTTTTGTTATCCAGCTATATATAACCATACAACTTTAGGATGGTTATATTCAGTGGGATGTTTATCCCACTGAATATATGGGCCAAGTTATCTGGCTAACTAACTGGATAACTTGTCCACTAACTGGCTTACTGAATATAGACCCCTAAGTAATTAGTTGTTAGGGATGTGCATTCATTTGAAACAAAAGAGTAAAACTTGATGAATGAGTCCATATTTGTTTAATTTATTGTCCCTTGAAACAAAAGGAGCAATTCCATGAATGAAAAGACAAATATTTGTCTCATTCATTTGTTTCTATTCAAGTCTATGGCTCATTGAAGACTATAGCTCTTCTCTAAGTAAATAAACAGGTGCAGGTAATTTACCAATCAACCTTTTAAATGGGTAATTTAACAGCCTTGTCAGAGCTGAGGCAGGACAAGCTGGCAAGAAAACCACAGAGAGAACAAATCACAATACAGCATCTTTTTAAATAGCCTATAGCTGTTATCTGGATCAAGTGGTTCTGACCCACGCTTACTGTAAAGTATGAGCATGTGCCAGAAAGAGACTGTATTTCCTCTTTAGCTCTTGGCAGAGAAGGACATGTTAGTAGAAGCTCTTACAGAGTTTTGAAAAGTTTAGAAACTTTTGGTTTTAGCACTGGTAAAGGGTTGCTTTTGATCTTCTCTGTGCTGCAGTGGTCTCTCTTATCATATAAGGAAATGGGAGAAGATGGTATGTTGGCAGGACTTGTGGAGGTAGATGAATTGGTGCCAAAGCAGCCCAGCATAATATTAATAATTAAAAAAAAAAAGAAAATCCTGCCCCCAAATTAAAGAGAGACATTTTTAGTCACAGAGTGGCAGGAGTGAAAGGTAGTTCAAGGCAGAAGAAATTGAAATTTGGAGAACATGTGCTATTGCTGCCTGTTCTTCTCCCTCCTATTTTAGAGAAGAGGGAAAAGGTGGGAGAGTCATTCAAGGCAGACAGTAGCAGGGCAGGGACATAGATTGGGGCAGCAAAAGTACATCAGCTGCACATTTCTCTACATTAGTTATTGCTTCTGAGGCAATAGAGACAGTATTTTCAACAACTGATTCTGAGGAAGAATCTTGTCTGGGATGCCCTGAATCAGATCTTGAAGAGTTAGCTGAAAAAAAATTGGGAGGATTAATCAGTAGCATCTTAGCCATCAATTCATTGATAGGGGCGATAGCTGATACTGACAGTGATGAGAGCAACTCCCAGCAAGAGCAGGCAGAAAGGGAGAGAATGCGAGCGATGCCCCTAGCATTTTTCCCCAGGGTCCACAACTCCAAGTAAAATCTAGAAGAAAGGGGTTAGAAAGGGGAAGACATTTCCTCAAGCTGATCCCATGGTCTCTTCTACCAGTCATGTGGCAGGCCAGCAGTCTCCAGCCATGATTTGAAATGGCAACTTACCATAAAGGAAATGGGGTGGTGTACTATAACACTGTCTTGGGGCAAGAGGCAGGCCTCATCTAAAGTAGTAAGAAGTATCAGGGAAATTATTGTTCTTGATGACCAGCCCCTACAGGTAGTAGAGAACATAGGATTTAAGCATCTGCTGCATTTCTTAACCCTCCAATTACAAAGTCCCCTCCAAGTCGCCTCACGTCTTGTAGCAGTGTTGGCACGAACCTTGGGGGTGTCCCCCTCGAGTGACGTCGCTGCTTCCTTCTTCAAAAGGTTGCCCATTTGCTGACTCTTGCCGAGTTAGCAACAGATTGGATTCGCTCCGGTCTGAAGCTGCTCTGCCGCTTCTACACTGCTGGAAGCTACCTTCACCCTCCGGGGTTCTACTAACCTGGGTACCTGATACTCGGGGACCCTTTGCTTATTTCCAGGTGCCTATCCTAATTACAGGTACTCGCTCCTCGAGGGCCTGTGTGCCTATCCTGGTGCCTGCTACCTATTCTTCAACCTGCTGGAACACTACCTATCAGCTACAGAGAGTGAGTACTATTTCTCCCATTCTGTCCATCTACAGCTCCTCGCTGCCCATCTGCATCGGGCCCTACACCACCATTGTGGAATGGGTCTCCTCTGCCGAGGATCACAGACTGTTAATATCTCTATCCTCTCTCTACTGCTCACTGGGAACTCTATCTACTCAGCTACCAGGGAGTGTGTTATAACATCTGCCAGTCTGTCTCTCCTACGGTGCCTTTCTGGACATCTGCATCGGGACCTTACACCACCATTGTGGGACGGGTCTCCCACACCGAGGATCACAGACTGTTGCTATCTAATCCACTCTCTACTGCCACCTCTTGTGAACCAGACAAGCTATATAATAAAAGATATATTCTCTGTGTTTGTACATCTGAGTCTAGCCCGGTGCTACAGTTCCCTACGAGGCTCCTCCCCATAGGAAATACCATCACTATTGCTCCTGAGAATCCACCAAACACCTCGATATCATAACATCAATATTTAGCTTAAGGAACAGTATATCCTAGTGCTTACAGAAAAAAAGACATCACTATATATACTATTATATAAAATTATTTTTTAAAACTAAAACAGACACATTTTGAGCTGTAAGAATGTGCTTCCTTTTTATTTTTTCCTACAGTAAACTTGGCTTGTAGTACCAGCTCTTGATCACCTGCTCTTCTGAAATTTACTTTTGCATGTTTTTTCCTTTTAATCCACAGACGCCATCACTGCCCACTTTTACCCACCAGAATTTTTGAGAAGGTTGACAAGCCACGCAACTTTTCTGAATACTCAGAAAATTATGCTCAGTACCAAAATATTCAACCAGCGGTGTCATGCAGGCCCACAGACGATTATCACAAACACACAGGAAGAATGGAGGGCAAATCAATATTCGGGTAAGAGAGTCTTAAAATATACAAACTTTGTGTGTGAATATGTGAAATGAGACAGAATTAATTGGTTCTCTAGTCCAGTGGTTTCTACCCAGTCTCCAGTGTGCACCCAGCCAGTCTGATTTTCATGAGATAGATCTACATGCAATAATTCTATTGTATGCAAACCTATCTTATGCATATTCATCGTGGATGGCCTAAAAACCTGCTGACTGGGTGTGTCCTGAGGACTGGGTTGAGAACCAGTGCTCTAGTACAGAGGTTCCTAAACCTGTCCTGGGGAACCCCAACTAGTCAGGTTATCAGGATATCCACAATGAATATGCATGAGATAGATTTTCATACAATGCCTCCATTGCATGCAAATTTATCTCATGCATATTCATTGTGACTATCTTGAAAACCTGCCTGGCTGGGGGTCCCTCAGGAAAGTTTTGGAAACCACTGCTCTTAGTAGACTGGTTACCAAACTGTTTCCATGAATATAAGTTAAGGGTGGGGAAGGAGTGGGTGTAGGCATTGAATTATCCCTGATAGTTTTCAGAAAATGAAAAATAATATTTGCTTAGAGAAGTGAAAGAGACTTTATACTGAAAACTGGATTGCAACCACCTGAGGCATAGCAAAAAAAAAAAAAAAATCCTGTTTAAATAAGAAGTTCCTTGCAGAACTAATGAAGCCTACTTTCTGGGAGGTATGCATGGACATGTCCACATATATACATGGACCCCCAAAATAATGCCCCTGTGGGATCCTCTTGTTCCTCCAGACATATCTTGAAAATCTCCTGCAGACAAGACACCAAACCAAAAAATGGTATAGTTTTGGGTGGAGTGGGGAGGGTAGAAAGACATTCAGACAGACACATGAAATTGATGATCTCATAAGCACTCTTCTCTTTGAAAAGCAGGATAAAAAAGGGCATATTGAGCTGTAGACATAATTTCTAGAAAGTTTGATAGTCATTGTAAAGCCCATCTAGTGATTTCTGACAACATATAACAACATGAAGTATGTTGTATGTAAGACAAAAATCACTGGGTAAAAATATAAAACTTGTATTTGACTATTCTGTAATTTCTATCTCATCTCCGTTTATTTTACTAGTTACTCCGTCCCTGTACATTAAGAAAAAAAAAAGGTTCAAGATATGTACTTTATTTGACCAATATTAATTGATATTTTGTTGATCTTGGTCAATTGATGCCAGATAATTTTCCAATGGCATCAGTTGTGTAAGGAAGACCTTGTGAATTTTGTATTTATTTATTTATTTAAAATGTATATACTGCAAATCATAATTTCTAAGCAGTTAACAATAAAACAATCATAAAATCCATTATATGAAATTAACACTAAAACATACAAAAACAAATCAATAAAACCAAGACAAAACATCTATACATCTAGTGAGACACCTTCCTTCTCAGAGAAGTTAGCCCATCAACCCCAATACTCTCATTTATCAATCTATTTTCATTTTCCTTCTATATTCTGCTTCTATTTAGATTAAATTTCTTCACTACTCAAAGCTTGCCCTTAAGCTTACAACATATCAAGCCTTATTTAATTTCCAATAAATTTCGTATCGAACATAGCTTCTTCTGGCTCAAGCACATATCATTCAGGAAAGGCTAGTGAAAACCAAAAACTACCATTTTCCTGAATTTTATAAGCAAAATCTCCTCTTTTAACCAACTGGGCAGGGCATTTGATAGCTCAGGACCTTGAACATATAAAAATTTTTTGCAGGATTCATCCAATCTAACCAATTTTAAAGATGGCAGATCTAATAAATTCAGACTTGCAGACTTCAAAGGCCTAACTGGACGTTAAACTTCAACCAGCATTAAAACTTGTAGGAACAAAGTCATTCAAGCCCTTAAATACCAGCATTATAATTTTAAATGGGACCCTCCATTTAATTGGAAGCCAATGAAATTCCATCAGAATAGGCATGATATGTTCATGAATAGGGATCCCAGCTATTATATTTTCAGTTTGTATTACTTGAGTCTCAGGAGAAAAATGCTAAATTTTAAATAGAAACTTTGTATTTGTGCCCATTTTATTTCAAATAACATCAATCTTTAAGGAATTTTGCTACAATCACAGTTAAATTTTCAAAAGGTTACTCGCACAAAAATGCCCACATATGTGCTTTTGTGGGCTGGGTGTGAATAACCCAAATTTTAAAAAGCCACAAAGTATGCACGAATAAACCCTTGTGCGCATAAAAAGTAAGAGGGTGGAAAGGGGACGGGGCCTGGGCGTTCCACGGCAGGGTCTACACTTTTGCACGTAACTCCGTATTTTAAGATGGCTGACCATGGCGCACATCGGCTTGTTATTCTTGTGAGTTTACTGCTGCTCCTGATGAGGAGCATGTCTATAGATCTTGATTTTTAGGGCTTTTAGGACAGGGTGAGGGGTCCAGATCATCTAGGAGGCTTGCAGGATGAAGAACCAGAAAAGTCTGGAAAACCTTGATTGTGACTGGGCAAACTGGTGGACGATTTTGAAAAACTGGGAATGTCCCTCACACAAGCATGTTTTAAAATCTGCTTACATACACACGTGAAAGTAACAAAGTCCTATGGAAGAATCGCGAAGTAGGTTTGCTTGAGTAAACGCTTAAAATTAGGAGCATACTTATGTGTGTTAGATGTATTTTAAATAGTATGTGCACAAGGGTGAGCATGATATCAAATTCCAGCGTATATTGCTCGTGTACACATATATGCTTATTCATATGCAAGCACACTTCTTTTAAAGTTAACCTCATAGGGTGAGGGAAATGGACTTAAAACAGTTTTCAGGCATGAGCTAACTAGGTCTTGGGGACTGGGGGCAACTGCCATTCTGACACGTGGACCCTGCCACTCAGCTTGATACATCAACCAATCTGTTCCACCTTTTACAGCATCCAAAGTCTATTTCCAAAGAAATAATGGAATACTTAACTCCTGATCCCTGCAAAACTTTAAAAACCAAACATAGCAAATTCAAAGATAAATTTCACATGAACATGGCACCCAGCTACATGACATAACTTTGGCTGAGTTCTGGTGATAAATGTCTGCTCTGGGGAGGGAGTCCAAATTTATCAAAAAAATGAATGGCATATTCTTATTCTTGTTTCAAAAAAGCCAAGACCCCAACTTATTCTGAAGAGATCATGCAGGCTTCTGCAAAGCATTCAAGAAAAAATTCTCAGGAACTGGAATGTTCTTATGCTTCCACAGCACTAACCAAATTGACTCATTGTGAATTTTGAGCTCACTGTTCAGCCAATCAGATTGCCGATTTATCAAACAGAGATTATGCATTTGGTTGAAGCAAATGCATAAAACTTCAACAAATGAGATCATTTTCATTTCATTTCACTTATGGACCCCTGAAATGAATGGAGGGTGCCCATGAATTAAACAAAAATTTAGTGTGATACCATGTTTGGGTGGCTGCTAATCATTGATGGTTAGTCTCTGGGGCTGATTCGCTCAGGCAACCTCTTTTACACAGTCTTTTTCCTTCCTGGGGTTTCTATTATTTGTTGGTGAGGGAAAGACTTATCTTTCAGAGCCCAGAGAGACAAGGGTGACTCTTTATGCGTTCTTTTCCCTGGGAGAGGTGTACTGGCCCTCACTTGTGTGCTGTACGTGCCAAAGCAAAATACTGGAGCCACTGATTTAGTGTCCAAAAATAAGTCTTTACTGATGGGTAAGCTGGTGAAATATGGCACAAAAGCTCAGTCCTCAGCACCACAGAATTTCTGTTCACTTACAGTCCTTTCCTTCTATCTGTGCATGGGTCTCAGTTACCAGGGCCAGGGAAACATCCACCCTCTAGGGCTGGGTAAACTGGAGTTCCCAGATGGGCAGGGTAACCTTGGTTGGGAAGGATAACCCCTTCCAAAAACTGGTAAAAGGTAGAAATATGGTCTCTGCACAGAGAGTCAAAATCCTCCCCCCCCCCCCCTCCAGTGGTGAAGACTCCAGATGGGGGTCCTCACTGGCCTCACAGTGGTTCTTACTCACAGCTAGTTGTTCTTCCTTACTCTCTTTCTCTATCAGATGAATCCCTGATGGGAAGGATCCCCTCTGTAACAAGAGGCTCCAGATTCCTTAGTAGGGTAAGAAGAGGGGCAGCCAAAACTTCCTCCCTGACAAAATTCTTCTTCCCAAAAAACAGAGGTAAAACACCAGAAGATCCTGACTTTGGGTCACCCTCACTGAGGGTGCAGAAGGGCAGATATTCCCTAGCCTGGGACTCCCAGGGAGAGAGAGAGGATCCCCGTGCCCTCTCTCTGCAGGCAGTGTCCAGAGGTCCCACCAGGCTTCTTTCCAATCAATGCCTCTGAAAAATCCCCAGACAACCTGGGATACAGTCTGTACCCATCAGGGAGTAGATGGATAGAGCAGGTCCCTGACTTGTCTAACAAACTACAGGCAGGACTTGCCTGAGTCCTTAGAGAAGGCCCCAAAATCCAACTCAGGAAAAGCTCCACACACCTCCTGTAACTCCAAAAATCAACTAACATTGCACCCAGAGCTCTGGGGAGAGAGCTGCTTATAAACCCTCTCAACGGGGACGGTCATTCCAGCTCCTTCAAAGACAGAGGCTGTGCAGAATGTTGCTTACCTCTACTTCCCATCCTACAGTGCACTGGCTGAACCAGGAGTTACCCAAGGCTTATTGGTAATTTGCCCAGAGGGCCCATTATACCAGTGTTGCGACCGTCACTTCCCGATGGCTTCACTCCGCCTACCTTTCCTTGTTTGTGGCTCCTCCTGCTCTTCACAGACGCCTGGCTGCCGCAGCGTCTACCTGCCATCCTCTCCGGCGTCCCCGGACCAGCTTGGGCGCTGCCTCCCGCCATGTTCTACAAGTACCTTAGGGCGTGCGTGCCACGTGGCCCTCATTCTTATTTCCTCATTGGCACGTTCCTCAGGGACGTCCCCCTGTGATGACGTCATGCTGCCCGGTTATTTAAGCCTATAGTTTATTGCTAGCCGTTGAGTTAGCAAGGGGATTCTTACGAATAGGATTTGCTCTCCGTACCCAGCTACTTTGCCTCTTCAACTTCCAGTGGACTCTTTCTGCTAACGGGGTACCTGCTCCTCGGGGGCCTCTTTTGCTTCTTTCAGGTCACTATCAGGTAACTGGTACTCGCTCCTCGAGGGCCCATGTTCCCTGAACTGCTGCCTGCATCTATCTCCTCTTCTACTTGGAAGAATTCGTTACAGACACCATTAGTGAGTACTACTATCATCTACTCCTCAGAGCTGTCTCCCTGGAACCAGGTACTCACTACTCGAGGGCCTGCCTCCGTTCCAGCACCAGTGCCATCTCCTACGTGGAACCGCTGTGTGAGTATTTTGCCAACGAGTCTTTCTGCTCCCAGGGATCTGGTACTCGCTCTTCGAGGGCCAGCTCTCCCTATCTCGGGGCTTCTCCATACTGGGGACTCTGTGAATGTCTTATTGTACTCATTCTCTCAGTTCTCTCCACTACAGCACTGCTACTGGAGGAACCGCTGTTCCAGTGCCCTGGGGAATACTAGCCCAGCCGGGCTACATCTTCTACTCACTACTGCCATCTCTGGTGGCTTCTCAAACTGTCTAAATAAAGAAATATCTCTGTTTGTGTGTCCAGAGCTGAGCCTGACCTGTGGCCCCTCACAGAACTTCCCCCCGTGGACATGGTCAGCTGCCACAGTGTCCAAGGGTCCACCCAAACCTCACTAATTATAACAACCAGTTTCATTTATTTGTTTCCTATTCAAGCCTATGGCTCATTGAAAAGTGCTGCAGTGAGAATTAGAAACTAGAAAGTATAAAAACCAAGAAATTCCTGAGTGAGGTAGTAGCCATGACAGAGCTGAGGTGAGGAAAGAGGGCAGGTAGACATGACAAAGGACCAATCAAGGTAAAACTGCCCTGCTTCTGAGGATACAGCTTGGAGGTCGTGCTGAAACTCATCCTTGCTGCCATACCTCAGATTCTACACATTAGGGATCTTGATGCCACTCTACCTTGCTGCTATATCACTTATGCTACACTTTGGGGGTCTTTCTGATACTCAGACTTACTGCCATACCCCATACTCTATACCGGTGGTTCACAACATTTTTTCTGCCGGGACACACCTGACAGATGGTTCTCACATGCGTAACACACTGAACATGTGACCATCATGAGGCAAAATGTAAATATACATTCTGCATCCTCAGGAACCCTCTCGACCCCCAACAATGAGTGCAGAGCAGAACTAGGGCATTCCCCGTACAACTCACCATACAAAAAAAAGATATTCTGGTTCTGATGACATCTCACTAATGTTGCGTCCGTCAATCCAAGACGGCTTCGCCCCATTTGCCTCACATTGTTGACGGCTCCTCCCACTTACCTTGGGAAAATGGCTACCACCACGTCTGCAAGCCGCCCTCTCCAGCGTCCCCGGAACGGCTATGGTGCTGCCTCCCGCCATGCTCCTCCCAAGGGCCTAATAGCAGGTGACCAGGAATCAGAGTGATAGCTCTGTGCTTTCCTTACTAGGCTCTTCTAGATGCTCCTTTCAAGTATTAGGGAAGGATGACCATCATATCAAATAGCATGGTAAGAGCTGCTGAAGATGAGGAGGAGTAGGCGAGCTGTGCATGAAAGTCCAGACAGAAACAATTTCATAAACTCACACACAGGTGGTTTCTTTCCTCACTCCCATGCTGCTTGAAGCACAAATAGTTTTAGATAAACACAATATCAGGTAGTTGGATGAACATCCAACACAAGCTTGACGTTGAAGTGGCAGACCTGTGACACAAAATGACGCTGTTGTTTAAAATGATGCCCTTGCCTATTGTGTCTTTTGTGGTGTTGTTATTTCCAGGACGGATTACGTACCTCATAATGTGAAAGCACGAACGCCAAAAAAACGTGTGAAGTATGAACCAAAGACAGACAAGATGGATTTGCATTCCACCTATAACCATGACTACCATCCTTATGAAATCCATCCAGCTTCGTCATTCAAACCTTCTGCAACTAAATATGGCTGTACTGCCAAGATGGATGCATTAAGTATATACAGAGGTACCTTTGTTTTTCAGATGCCTTTACATACTATAGAATTAAAATGCAGAAAGGGTATGTGCATCTGTATCATATGAATTTATAGATGTTCCGGGGAAGGAAATGCCGGCGCGCAATAAAACAAAAAATGTAAAGGTAGGAGAAAGGGTTTAGGGGGTGGGGAGGAGAGGAGAGGGGAAGGGAAAGGGAGGTTAGGGTAGGGACTGGGAGGGAACTGGGGAAGTCCGGGGTGCATCACTGCACGAAAATTGCATAATTCCACCCCCCTTGTGCACGCGCTGCATGCACAAGCGCATGCAGATTATAAAATCCGGTGCATTTCCCGGCGCATCCACGTGTGCATGCCAGGAAATGAGTGCACATGGATGCACGTGTATTAAAATCTACCCTTTAGTGAATCAGGCCCTAAATGAATTAATGAAGGTAAAGGGGTGGGGTAAAGTTGCCCCCAAAAAGGCACATAAGTCCACTTTGAAAATTATCCCACCAAATCTACCTACACACAATTACTCCTGCTAAAATGTATGCAAAATGTTTTAGAAAAATGTACACACTAAGGGCCTGATTTTCAAAAGCATTTACACACTTAAAACTGGGTTTTACATGTTTAAATGCACTTTATTCATGTAAGTGGGCTTTTAGAAATTGCTACAATATATGCCATTGAATTGTCAATATGTTTTACCTGCATTAAGTTCACTTAACACGGGTAAATAGCTTTTGAAAATTGTTATGATAGTATGTTACATTTACATGTGTAACTCCTTTGAAAATTCACCTGTAAGGGGGTAATTTTCAAAAAGATTTACACACTTAAAACTGGGATTTACACCTGTAAATGCACTTTAACGGGCGGATTTTCAAAGCCCTGTTGGTGTAAATCCGCCTGGATTTACGCAAGCAGGGCCCTCGCGCGTCGGTGCGCCTATTTTGCATAGGCCGCCGGCGCGCGCAGAGCCCCGGGACGTGCGTAAGTCCCGGGGTTTTTGGAAGGGGGCGTGTCGGGGGCATGTCGGGGGCGGGATGCGGCGTTTTGGGGGCGGGACCGGGGGCGTGGTCCAGGCCTCCGGACCAGCCCCCGGGTCGGAGGATGGCGCGCCAGCGGACTGCTTCTCGCAGGTGTAAATCTAGGAACAAAGGTAAGGGGGGGGTTTAGATAGGGCCGGGGGGTGGGTTAGGTAGGGGAAGGGAGGGGAAGGTGAGGGGAGGGCGAAAGAAAGTTCCCTCCGAGGCCGCTCCGATTTCGGAGCGGCCTCGGAGGAAACGGAGACAGGCTGCGCGGCTCGGCGCGCGCAGGCTGCCCAAAATCGGCAGCCTTGCACGCGCCGATCCAGGATGTTATAAGATACGCGCGGCTATGCGTGTATCTTATAAAATCCAGCGTACTTTTGTTTGCGCCTGCTGCGCAAACAAAAGTACGCAATCGCGCTTTTTAAAAAAATCTACCCCTATGAGTATAAGTGGGCTTTTGAAAATGTCTACGATATATGCCATTGAATTGTCCATAGGATTTACCTGTGTAAGCGCATTTTACGTGCGTAAATGGCTATTGAAAATTGCTATAATACTATGTTACATTTGCACGTGTAACTCCTTTTAAAATTGCCTACATACACTTTAAAATTGAAAAGTACACATGTAAGTACAAATCGCTAACCAACTCTCCTGCCAGGAAAACTTCCACTCAGTCCAGGTAAGCTTGCACACGAACAGGACATACATATGTAAGTTTGTCCGCATACCGGATGGGCAGTTTTTAAAAAAAAAACCATTTCTGTGGGGTAGAACAGTTTGAACTGCACGCAGTACTCAAGGTGCAGTCACACCATGGATCTATTCAAGGGCAATAGGATAATTCTTACTTTGGTTCTCTATTCCTTTCCATATAATTCCAAACATTTTATTTGCCTTTGCGACTACCACCACACACCTACTCCGCTGTGCACGATTCCATTTGCTGCGAGATATGAAGTACCAGTGCTTACTCTCAGAGGATTAGAGACTCAGGACCGGCCCTGAACGCCTCACAGCAGGCATAGTCAGGTGGTGAGGTGCTGGAGGCAGCGTGAATGTTATAGTGATGCGGGTGAGTTCCAGTGACAATCCAGGGAGCAGAGCGAGGTGGAGGTCAGTGGGGAGCGGCAACTTCCTGGCGGGTAGGGGTGGGAAGGAGGAGGCTGACAGCTGGATAGGAGGTGGGCAGCATGGGGGAAGCTCATAACTGGGAGTTGAGAAGCTGAAGGAAGAGTTTAGGGTGGCAGCAATGGTTCATTGGGACGAGGGGGTCAGCAGAAGAAATGGGGAGGGAAGAGGTGGAGGAAGCAAAGGAGCGGCAATAGAATGAAGGGAAGGTAAAGGAGGTGAAAATGAGGCAGGGAAGGAAAAACTGAAGAGGAGGTAGAAATGGAGACACCCAAGGAAGGAGGGTGGGCAGCAGAATATATAGAAAGTGAGAAGAAGGTTTATAGTGAGGGGGAGTGGGGTAAAGAAGAGACAAAAAAGGAAGTGGCGGTATAGAAATGAAATGACGGCAGAAGAAGACCAAACGGTCCATCCAGTCTGCCCAGCAAGTTTTGCACTTTTTTTTTTCTCATACTTATGTTACTCTTGGCTCTTAGTAACCTTTTGGTTCTATTTCCCTTCCACCCCCACCATTAATGAGAGAGCAGTGTTGGAACTGCATCTAAGTGAAATATCTAGCCCAATTAGTTAGGGTAGCAACCGCCGCAATAAGCAAGCCACACCCACACCCACACCCACCTGCCCACCTAGACTAAATAATTCAGTCCTTGTTGGTTGTTGTCTGTATATAGATCCACCTTTCTTCATTCCCCCTGCCGTTGAAGCAGAGAGTTATGCTGGATATCCATTGAAAGTGAAAAATAAAGCAAGTGAAAAATAAAGCAAGAGAGAAAACTGAATTAGAGAAAGGAAAGAATACAGTCATTCTGACTTGTGCAACAAATGTTAAACAGCTTTGTTTAACAAAATATTTAGGGCCTGATCTTCAAAGCGACTTCTGCCTGTTTTGTGCGTGTAAATGGTGCTTTGAAAATCAATCTGAGGCCAGTTCATGTAAAAGCATGCATGTAAACCCCGTGTTGTTCGTGCAGAGTTGGCGTGCGGATATTTATTTTATATTTTTTGAAAGCATGCGCGTTAAGTTCCCACGCAAAAGTTATGCCCTGCTTGGAGCAGGTGAAACTGTGTGTGGACAATTCTGCGTGTGCCCGGCCAATTAAGGAAAGCTTCTCAAAGCGAACCTGTGCACACAAGTTCTCTTTGATGCAGACTTTACCACTATGCGGGGAATTAGAAAACTACCCTCCCTAAGCCAAGATTTCAATAACATTTACTTGTTGCATACCTGGAGGACAATTCTGAGTGGCTGCAGAAGCTGGCAGGCCCATGGCTAGTTTTTACCCATTGACCTGCAAGCAGATTTTCAAATGGAAACTCCCCAGAGAGTTTCCCTTTTGAAAGTTCAGTAGCCATCAGTGCTGTGGGGATATATTTACCCTACATAATTTGCAGGTATAAAGCATGTGATGTAAAGAAACCACTGGGATTTCAGCTAGGCCTCTGCCCCCATTGTAGCCCTCAGATGGGGAGGGCAATTTTCAAAGAATATTTGCTGTAGGTAAACACCTATTTACCCACGGTAATCCCTTTGAAAATTACCCTTATTAATGGCCTGATTTATTCTGTGTCTATGGGGGAAAAAGCTAGTAAACCAAGCCCAAAAGAATATAAGTTCATGTAAATGTGCCACAGAATTGCAGAACGTTTTTAAAAAGTGCCACAGAAGTTTCTGACGTTTGCTGCAGGAAACATGGGGGGGAGGGGGGAGGGCCTTGCTTATACTGAATGACTAAAAAATGTTTGGATAACAAAGATGATAGTACTTCAGGCCTCCACCGTTTACTGACAAAAATGAGATTGGAAGCAACTCGCCAGTCTGGTAAGGTTTATATATAATGCAGGCCAACTTGGCCCTAATTAATTGTGTGTTGTTTAGTTATCCATAAGGCTCTATGAGTTGGCTAATTGTATAGAAAATACAAAATATTTTCAACTATAAAAGATCAGGACATAATTAGCTTTAGCGGGTTTTGATGTTTTGATGCCATTCTAAACTGGTTTACTGGTTGTTTGTTTTTCCATATATTTTGGCATCATAGTTACAGCTTCATATCGTTTCTACCTTCGGCATTACTTTCAATGTGCAGTATTCACATTGATCGTGTTACAACAAACAGTAAATTTCTACTATTACAGATAGTAACTTAAAAAATGTAATTAGTACCTGTTACGTGCCCCGCCCGCGACCTTCCCGCGCACGGGTCCGCTCACCTTCAGGGTTCCACAGCGGGTCCCAGTTCAGTCTCCCTTGCAGCCCTCGCTAGTCCAGCTAGGCCCCGTCGCTGGGCCTGCGGCTGTGCACCAGGCCTCACGCCGAGCCTCGGCGTCCTCAGCATCCTGGGCCATGCCCCTAGGCGCGCGCACTAACCACTCTGATGTAGGCTCCAGGGTGGGGCCTAGTTCCACGGCGCACCCTGATTGAGTTCCTGTTAAAAGGAAGTTCCTGGCCTCTCTTCCTTGCCTTGGCATGTGGCGCAGTGTCTAAGGTGAAGAGACCTTGATCCAAAGGTCATGGGTTCAAGTCCCACTCTCAGTGCTTCCAAGAACTGATTCCAAATTCGTGGACCCTAGCCCACACATTCCTGAATCCAAGAACACTTGTTTCCAAGCTTATGGGTTCAAGCTCCCATTCCAAGAACATCTACAATAACTGGAATATCTCTGCCTTGTTCAGCTTCTTTCCCTGGACCTTGCTCCAGGGCGAGGTAGGCCCAGTAGGATGAAGATTGAGCACTGCTTTGGGTTGGTTTATTCTAAGATTGCCTCTGCGTTTGTTCCTGCTCTTGCCTGCTCCTAGTCTTGTTTCAGGAGCCTTCTGTTCCTGTGTTTGTCTTACTGGTACTGTCCTCAGCTTGCTCATGCCTCAAAAACCTCAGCTTGTTCCTGACCTCTCAGCCTGCCTCTGACCTCTGCTTCATTGACCATTCCTTGGACTGACTCCTGGACTCTGACCTCTGCCTGTTTGACCTTGCCTCCAGATTCTGGCTCTGTTACTAGCCTTGTCATCACTTATGCTATCCTGGTCCTCCAGTCTTGAACTTGACCGCGCTCCCCTTCTGCCTGTGGGCACGCCGGACTTCCACTCTCCCAGGAGACCCTGCAAGGCCCACCTAAGTCCAAGCGGCCCAGGGTCCCTATGGGCTCCTCCTGGTGGGACCTCAGGCTTCCAGTGGTGAAGCTCTTCCTAGCCTCTGTCTCCTCCAGTGCTCCGCCCCCTGGGGGCAGTTCCCTCCTGGTCCCTACCAGGAGGTGGTTCTCCACTGCCTATAACCTCCTTCTCCTAAAGGGAAGGATGAGTGCAAAGCACACAAGCCCCGCAGGTTGCATGAGGTTCTGCAATACCTCACAATGACCTCTAAGAAAGCAGGAACCCTCTACACACATTCCTTACTGGTCTGGGGAGCTGGAACCCTCCATAAATCTTTTGGTGATCCTAGTCAGGGTTACAATAAAACCCAAACAAAGAAGTATAATGAAGAGCAAGATGAGAAATCCAGAATGCCCTACAAGGGCACTCTGCCAAATACTATCAGCCTTGGATGTTCAGTTTAGAATTTATGCTGACGACATACAACTGTACATTCCTTATAAAACATCTTGGACAGAGACCATCTCATTATGTAATTTGTATGTAAAGACAATTGAGCAATGGTTAAGTCACAGTAGGCTTAAACTTAATTTAAAAAAAACGGAATTCCTTTTGCTAAGTGTGATTGAGAACCCTATTAATTGTCCACCTTCCTCAATCACGCTAGGTACAGAGGTGATTGAGATAAAAAGAGTAGTTCGTAATTTGGGATTACAATTAGACACCAATTTATCTCTAACACATCACATCTCACATCTGACCAAGACCTCATTTTTCAAACTACAGACAATAAAAAGACTAAAGCCACTTCTACTTAAATCAGACTTTCAAACGGTTATTCAATCTATCATCTTCTCAGGTTTAGATTATTGTAACAGCCTCTTCTTGGGCCTGTCGGATTCTACCTTAAGACCTTTGCAGCAGATTCAGAACTCTGCTGCCCGTTTATTGACAGGAGCATCCATGAGACATCATATCACCCCCATCCTGTATGGGTTACATTGGTTGCCCATCAAGTTTAGGGTGAAATACAAAATCTTGTCATTAATTCATACGTTAATATACGATCCGGATTCAACTTGGCTTTGCACCTCACTGCGGTTATATAAGCCTACTAGAAATCTCAGATCTACTTCTAAGTATCTGCTTGAGGTGCCCACAGTCAGATTGGCTAGACTAAATATAACAAGAGAGAGAGCCTTTTCAGTGGCGGGACCCATTCTTTGGAACTCGATTCCAAACTCCCTGAGATCAATTATGGATCACAAGGAATTCAAGAAGGCTCTAAAAACCTATCTATTTAAAATAGCTTATGCAGGAATTGAGGAAGTGAATACCTCTCCTCAAAGCTCCCTATAATATCAGTATCGGTTTATGATACATATCTGGAGCCTAATAGACTGTTTGTTTCTTAATTCTTCTTAAATTTCTGACTTTTCTTGTTTTGTTAAAAAATTTTCTTTTTAGTTAAGTCATGCAAAGTGTTAGGGATTATAATTATACAATGTATTTTTTTTCAATCTTTACTATTTTTTATTTATTTATTATGTTTTTATTTTCTTTAGTATTATTATTATTTTTATCTCTTTATAATTTGAAGTTGTGAACCGTTTTGGTCGGATACCCTCCGTGAAAATCGGTATATAAAATGTTTTAAATAAAATAAAATAAATAAATAAAAAAGGGGAGGGGGAGGTGGTGGAGACCAGCGATCTGTCATAGGGGTGGCCAACTACTGTCCTCGAGAGCCACAAAGAGGCCCGGTTTCCAGGATATCCACAATAAATATGCAAGAGATAGATTTCCAAATATATCCTGAAAACCGGGCCTGTTTGTGGCTCTTGAGAATCAGAGTTGGCTACCTCTGCTCTAACGGAATGGGAACAGATATAAAAGGCAGTGATAGGAACAGGATTGAAAGGTTGGGTAAAAGACATCAGAGGGTGGGGAATGGGGTGAGGGAGGAAGTTAGTGTTGGTTTAAGTAGGGGAATTTACCCAAAGGTTATTACCTATGTCTGTGGTATTCACTTCCGGACCTCAAGGACTGCAAATTGGTTGGATTTTCAGGATATCCCTAATAAACATGCATAAAATAGATTTGCATGCACCCTATCTCAACTGTCTGCAAATCTATCTCATGCATATTCATTAGGGATATCCTGAAAACCCGACCTTGTGACCCTTGGAACAAAAAAGTAAAACTTGAACAAGACACCATTTTCATGTTAGTTGTGAGACTGATTTCAGAGAGACGTGAAAGTCCTCGTTTCAGATTTGAGAGTTCCAGGAAAAGTTGTAGAAAAGACGTGAGACACAGGATGTGTGCTGTCCCTCACTGGTTCAGTAAACTGCTCTGCCGCTGCACGTACTTAGGATGCACTGCACACTGCAGTGCGACTAGTGCAAGGAAGCTGCAAGCTCTTACTCTTACTGTGAAGTAGTTTCTGTGTGTTTTCACTCTCTGTATAGATTGTAACACTATAAAACACCCTGCACACTGGTAATTTGTTTCTTTAAAAAGGTCCATCATGTCAATGGCATTAAAAGGCAGACGTGAGGCTGGGAGAGAAGAGAAGCCCTGCTCAAAGGAGGTCTGGGCCAGTGAGCACTGTGGCCAGTGCTAGCAGCAGTATTGATGATAGCCATCAGATCAGCAGCATAAGTCCGACGGCCAAGATCAATGGCGCCGGCCATACACGTATGGCCGGCGCCATTTTCCGTACGGAAAACGATTCGCGGCAGGAGATCGTTTTCCGGACCCCCGCTGGACCCCCAGGGACTTTTGGCCAGCTTGGGGGGGCCTCCTGACCCCCACAAGACTTGCCAAAAGTCCAGCGGGGGTCCGGAACGACCTCCTGCAGTCGAATCGTGTTGGTCTATGGCCGCCGCCATTTTGCGCCGCCATTTTGAAAAATGGCACCGGCTGAAGACAACACGATTCAATTGCAGGAGGCCGTTCCGGACCACTGCCTTCTGGACCGCCGCTGGACCCCCAGGTAATTTAAGGCATTTGGGGGGGGGGTTCGGGAGGGTGGGGGATTTAATTTAAAGGGTTGGGGGTGGGTTTTAGGGGGTTTTAGTGTGCCGGTTTTCCTGCCCTCCGCCTTCCCCCGATTTACGATTTTTTGACGATAAATCAGGGGAATTGGTATTGTATCGTGGCCCTAACGATTTTTGACGATTTAAAATATATCGGACGATATTTTAAATTGTCAAAAAACGATTCACATCCCTAATCTCGCATATATGGAGAGCCCATAAAGGGAATTTCAATACACACTACATATAGCTTATAATATTGAATCATGTATCTGAACAACTTCGGCACCCTCTGTTTAAAGTAAAATCTATTTCAAATAGTTGTCCTTCACGCTTACCCGTTATGGTGATTATACTCACGAATGGACTCTGACTCTCCCAGGTTAAAGCACCATTAAGCTTTAACCCGTACGCCCTATGGTATCACTTGATATTTATTTCCTGCCTTATCTTCTTTCCAGCTTGTTGCAAGCTTCCAAGTTCTCTTCCCTGTTGATTGTAACTTTGACTCATTCCTACCTACTGTTTATCTTTCGTTTACTTGAATAGTTACCCCAGTTTTTATTCTTGTTAATTGTAAACCGATCCGATATGGTTATTTACTATGAAGGTCGGTATATAAAACTGTTAAATAAATAAATAAATAAATTTATTCATGTGCCTATTTGTAAACCGTTGTGATGGTACATCACTAAACGACGGTATAGAAAAGTTTTTAAATAAATAAATCAGTGAAAGAAGGGAGGTCAGAAGTGGTATAGTGAAATTGAAAGGTGACTAGGATCAATGTGTGGAGAGTAATGAAGAAATGGCAGAAATATTAAACAATAAGGATGTGCAATCGTTTTTGCTGAATTGGAAAATTTCAAAAAAATAGTCCAATTCAGTATGGGTCAGAGGACCCGAATCCTGAGTCGGATTTTCCCTGAACTTCGGGGAAAATTCGTTGTTCAGGTTAGCGCGGGGGGGTGTGCACATTTATTAAAAAAAAAAAATCCCAACCCTTCAAATTTAGTTAATTACAACCCCCTCCAAACTTGCCTAAAGTCCCTGGTGGTCCAGCGGGGGTCCCGGGAGTAATCTCCCACTCTCGAGCCATCCATTGCTCTTCCATATGACAGGGGCCGACCAATGCACCGGTAGCCCCTGTCACATGGTAAGGGCAAAGGGCCACCGGCGCCATTTTGTTTACTGGCAGCTAATGGCCCGAGAGCGGGAGATCACTCCCAGGACCCCCGCTGGATCACCAGGGACTTTAGGCAAGTTTTGGGGGGGTTGTAGTTAACTAAATTTGAAGGGTTCGGGTGGGTTGTGTTTTTTTTTTTTTGGCAAAAATTGCCAAGAAAAAATAAAAATAACCCATTGGAAAATGAAGTTTTCCATGGGTCGCCCGATCCTAAGCCCGACCTGGCAAATACAAATGAAGCCCATCCCTATTAAACAAATACTTCAGTTTGGTATTCACTAAAGAAGACCCTGGAGAAGGCCCGTTGCCAATTAACAAGATTGTAGATGGGAATGGAGTAGACAAAACTCTGTTTACAGAAGAGAATGTATGGGAGGAGCTAGGCAAATTGAAAGTGTACAAGGCCATGGGGCTGGATGAGATACACCCCAGGATACTGAGAGAGTTCAGAGATGTGCTGACAGGTTCGCTGAAGGATCTGTTGAAAAGATCCCTGGAAACGGGAATGGTGCAGCGGGATTGGAAAAGAGCAGTAGTGGTCCTGCTTCACAAGAGTGGTAGTAGAGAGGAGGCCAGAAACTATAGGCCGGTTAGCCTCACCCTCGGTGGTGGAAAAATTAATTGAGACTCTGCTGAAGGAAAGGATAGTGAACTCTCTACAATCCGGTGGGTTGCTGGACTTGAGGCAGCATGGATTCACCAGAGGAAGGTCTTGTCAGATAAATATGATTGATTTTTTTGATTGGGTGACTAGAGAGTTTGATCAAGGAAGAGCGCTAGATGTGATCTACTTGGCTTTCAATAAAGCTTTTGATATGATCCCACATAGGAGGCTTGTGAATAAAATAAGAAGTTTGGGATTGAGCACCAAGGTGGTGGCATGGATTACAAACTGGTTGACTGATAGGAGACAGTGTATAATGGTAAATGAAACCTACTCTGAAGAGAGACCCGTGTTAAGTGAAGTGCCACATGGATCGGTGTTGGGATGGGTTTGTTCAATATCTTTGTGAGTGACATTGCAGAAGGGATAGAAGTTAAAATTTGCCTATTTACAGATGATACTAAGATCTGCAATAGAGTGGACATACCTGAAGGAGTAGAGAGAATGATAAATGATTTAAGAAAGTTGGAAGAGAGGTTGAAGATTTGGCAGCTGGGATTCAATGCCAAGAAGTGCAGAGTCATGCATGTGGGATGCGGCAATCCAAAAGAACTGTATGTGATGGAGGTTGTAAAACTGATGTGCATGGACCAATAGAGAGATCTTGGGGTAATAGTGTCTGGAGATCTAAAGATGGCGAAACAATGTGACAAGGCAATAGCTAAAGCCAGAAGAATGTTGGGCTGCATAGAGAGAAGAATAACTAGTAAGAAAAAGGAGGTGATAATGCCCTTTATACAGGTCCTTGGCAAGGCCTCATTTGGAGTACTATGTTCAATTCTGGAGTCCGTATCTGAAGGGGGATAAAGACAGGATGGAAGTGATCAAGAGACGAGTGACCAAAATGGTGGGGGGGTCTGTATCAGAAGACCTATGAGGAAAGGCTGAAGGATCTGAATATGTATAACCCTGTAAGAGAGGAGGTGCAGGGGAGATAAGAGAGGAGGTGCAGGGGAGATAATGATGCACAATCGTCAAACCTTTTCCATTGGAAAGAAATCAGTAGAACTAGGGGTCATGAAATAAAACTTCAGGGAGGATGACTCAGAACGAACATCAGGAAATATTTCTTCATGGAGAAGGGTGGTGGATGCCTGGAATGCTCTTCCAGAGGAGGTGGAGAAGACAAAAACAGTAAAAGAATTCAAAGGGGCATGGGACAAACACTGTGGATCCCTAAAAACTAGAGGATGGAAATGAAGAAAAGAGTGCATGGAGGTAACTTGCTATTGCAGCAGTTACTACCCTTAACCAATAAGCCTACATACTGTTAATGCAACTCCATCTTTCTCTGCTTCAACAGCAAGGAGTAACAGGGAATTGGATTCAGACAGTAACCAACGTGGGCCCTGACTTTTATGGTTTGGGAAACCGAAAAGCATGGGGCTAATCTGCATTGCGTGGCAAATACTACCATAAGCTTGCCGAGCAGACTGGATGGACCATTTGGTTCTTTTCTGACGTTGTTTCTATGTTATGTTGAATAAATTATTTTTGCATGTTTTCCTCTATGTATTCATGGAAAGCCTTCAGATCTGGCTCTGACAAGGGATAGATTCTCACAAAGGGGATTTCTGCCCCTGGCCGCAAATCTATAGGACAGTCATATTGTCTATATGGAAGAAGAGTATCAGTTCCTTTTTTGTCCGACATCCCTACATGCCACATACATACTTTTTCAGCAGTTGTATAATCCCACCTTCAAGTGCCAGACAGCATGGATTACCCTGATTCTTATTTTTAGAACCTATGTCCTGGGCCTCTTCATTAAGCATGCAAGTCTGCTGGCAATATGATGATTGGAATGTCATTCAGCCATTGAAGGCTTAGGATAACTGGGAAATGTGGTGCTTTGATAAGATCAAAACAAAAAATCTCATGATGATTATGTATCATGGTTAAAACTGGAGATTCAGTCTCGGTGGTTACAGGTCCTGATGATAAGGGCGAGCCATCAATGGTCCCTATTATGATGCTTAATTCTTTTTGTCATATGTTTATATATATAATTATCTGATCTTCATTTTCCTTCTTACTCCAAGTTATTGATTTCCTTGTTACATGTAACTGCTTTTCTGCACTATTGTTCAAATTGTAAAGTTTATTATAATTGCACCCCTGTTTCTTGTGAACCAGCATGATGGGACTACCGTCTTGAATGTTGGTATATAAAAAACTTAAATAAATAAATAAATAAAAAAATAAAAAAATAAATATGGGGAGCTGGTGTTGCTGAGCAAAGTGAAGTCCCGTGTCCCCCCCCCCAAAAAAAAAAAAAAAAAAAAAGATGCTCCAGAGTCAATCATGGCTAGAGTAGAGGTTCTATTATTTTCCTAGGAAAATTTGACTGGAATTATAACGTGAGACAGACGTATCCTCAGGGCATGTGAGACAGACGTGTACTCAAAAGGATAACTACCTCCCGAGCTGTTCCTTCTACTGGGGCTGGGAATGTGTTTCCCTGCTGGAGATGACCCTGACTCAGAGGTCTGTAGTAGCAGGAATTTTGAAAATGCTGAGAGGTTGCAATAGAGAAACAAACCCTCTTGATGACAACGCTTCTTCTCTTCCTCAAAGAGGCGGTGTTTCATGCCATCAACCAGCATGGGTTCCTCAGAGCTTAGTGGTCTGTTGATGGGGACTACCTGCCTTCTCATGATTTGTAACTTTTTCTTTTTTTTGTCTTCGCTCTTGCAAGTGTCTCTCGATTCTTGTACCTAAAGTGAGCAAGGCTTCCCGTGATGGGGTTCTAGCCAGGCCAATTCATCCTTGATGTGGGCTGCTAAACCCCACTGGAAGAGAGCACACAGGGTTGGTTCATTCCAGTCCAGATAATTCGTTAACAGGTTAAACACTATGGCATGGGGGGGGGGGGGGGGGAGGCTGGTGATGTCACCAGACAGGATGGCCGCTTAACCTCAAGCTCCCTCCTATACCAAGCTAACAACTGATCGCATCACCGTCCATCCATCCTAAAAGAGGCTGTTTCTCGTTCGGGACTGTCTCCCTACCTATTAATGATGACTTCCAAAAAGAAGGGGCCCAATTTCAAACAGTATTCGTATATAAAAGCAGAGCCAGAAGGGGAAGAGCATGGCAGGCCAGCTGAGGTAGAGATGTCAGATGCGGCCGACAAAGAGATTGAATAGGCTGCAGGTCATACATCATCCTTACAGACGGACATACCATAACGGGAAGAATTTCGCCAGTGGTTTGGAGAAATAAGGAAGGAAATGAAAGAAAATAAATGTGAGTTAATTGAAATGATATTGGACCTGCGAGAGAAAATGGCCGATATAGGCCAGAGAGTCAATGAGTGCATCACCCTGCTAGATGCTCAAGCAGACAATAAGTAGGCTGCAAAATGCATGCGATAAGCTACAACTTTCCGATACCAATTTACAAACAAAACTGGAGGACCTAGAAAATAGAGATGTGAATCGGAACCTGAATCGGTTCGGATTCCGGTTCCGATTCACATGTGTTTTTTTTTCCATCGGGCCCGATCGCGGTTTTGTTTATCGGCTGCGCCCGAGCCGATAAACAAAAAACCCACCCTGACCCTTTAAAACTAATCCCTTTGCTTCCCCCACCCTCCCGACCCCCCAAAAAACATTTTACAAGTACCTGGTGGTCCAGTGGGGGTCCCGGGAGCGATCTCCCGCTCTCAGGCCGTCGGCTGCCACTAATAAAAATGGCGCCGATGGCCTTTGCTCTTACCATGTGACAGGGTATCTGTGCCATTGGCCGGCCCCTGTCACATGGTAGGAGCACTGGATGGCCCGCACCATTTTTGCTGCTGCTTCTGTGATGTTGTGCCAGGATAGCAGGGCTGAGTTGGGGTTGGATACATCTAGGTTTGTAAGTTCCTTGGAAAGATGATCACTGAGCAAATTGGAAGCACATGGTTTCCTAAAGTGTATGGTAGAATGGTGCCGTGGGGTGTTTGGGCGTTCTTTGGCGGTGAGGGTAGTGGATATCAGAGAGTAGTCAGACCAGGGGACTGGTGTGCAGTCCGGTGCAGTAGAGAGAGATAGGTTGGAGTTAATGAAAATAAGGTCTAGAGTATGTCCTGCTTTGTGGGTGGGTTTGTCGATGATTTGGTTAAGTCCCATGGCCCTGAGAGAAGTGAGGAGGGCTTCACAGTTGGAGGAGCTAGGAGTGGCATCGATGTGAAGGTTGAAGTCCCCCAGGATCACGGCTGGATGATCCATGTTGATGTGTTTCGCTATAGCTTCTATGAGGGGGGAGGCGTCTGCATCTAGTGCTCCTGGTGGAGCATATAGTAGCAGTATTTGAAGCTTTCAATTTAAATAGACCCAATTCAATTTTGGAGGCGGACTTGATTGAGTGTGAGGTGAGTCTGAGCTCTTTCTTGGTGACTAACAGAAGGCCGCCTCCTCGTTTTTTGTGTCTGGGGATTGAAAAGAAGTCATATAGGTGTGTGGGTAATTGATTGATTAGAGCTATGTCTGAGTTTTTTAGCCAGGTTTCTGTGATGGTACAGATATATGGCTTAGAGTCCAGGAGATAGTCGTTGAGGATATGTGTTTTCTTTGTCAATGACTGTGCGTTAAAGAGGGTTAAAGAGAATAAGGTGAGACCCAGGAGCTGGGTCAGAGGGGAGGTCATGATGGGAATGAGAGATCTGGATGTCGTGTTGGGAATTCTTGAGAAGAATTTATGTGAGAAAGGTGGCGATGACTTATGACGGGGATCAGATGAGTTAGCATCTTACTCCTCGAAGTGCGCAATTGTAGAGGTTTGAAAGTGGGAAGCTGTGAAGTAAGAGCTGGAGGATATTGTAGGTCCGGATTGCTTTTTTTTTTTTTTTTTCCTTATAACTGTGCTCCGTTTAAGTTTGAAAAACTGTGTGCTTGGGGAGGATATGGAACGTTAATATGAAGTTGAAGGGAGGTCTGTGGAGATAAGCACAGAGAAGATTCTGTGAAGGCTCTGGCAGATGGTTCTGGCACCGGTTCGCACTAAGGGGCGCACAAAGGGGCTGGCCCCTTTGTCGCGCTCCTTAGGTACTCGACGCCTTGCAGCCGTCGGGCCCTTTAAAGGGCTCTGTCAACGCAGTCGCGAACGTCACTGGGGGTGGGCGGGCTTACCGCGGTGGGGGATTTCTTTTTATTTTCTTCCCCTTGCCTCGCCTCTCTGTTTTGCTCGGGGTCCGGGGCTGGGCCGAGATGTGGGCCGGTTGCCTCCTGTGCGACCGCTGCTTCCCGGGCCTCCCCTGACCCCGATGAGTCAGGGGAGGCCCGGGAGGCAGCTGTTGAATATTGCCACCTCTGCTGATGTTCTCTCTCAGTTGAAGCAAGCTTTTCCTTTCATGTAGGCAACTTGGAAGGTCAAATACCTATGGGTTTATATTAGTAATACTTTAGATGATCTATTTAAACTTAATTATAATTCCCTTCTCAACAAAATCTTCCATGATTTGGACTCCTGGTCTAGGCTTTCCCTCTCCTGGTTTGGCAGAATTTCTTCTATAAAAATGAATGCTTTATCAAGAATTTGTTACCTATTTCAGTCCCTGCATATTTAGCTACCCTCAGCTATGTTAAAGCAGTGGCAACAGTGATTTTTTTGCATTTATCTGGAAGCGCAGACCTCCTAGAATTGCTAGGAATATCATGTACAGTCCCAAATTGAAGGAGGGTTTAGGGGTACCTTGCCTTGACTGGTACTATGCAGCAGCACAACTCAGAGCAATATTTGATTAGAATAAAAAGGGGGAACCTAAGCCTTGGGTGATATTGGAACAAGCCCTAGTTGGTAAAATGCCTTTATGAGTGATGCCATGGCAGCCATGGGAGAATTGACTACCCAATCGATGTTTGCCCCCTGCTACGGCTACTTCTTTGAGATTGTGGCAGCATTAGTGAACAAGATTTTTGGGTTCTCAGAGATATTTTTTAGTTCTGCCATTCAGCACAATCTCTCCTTTCCAGCGGGGCAGGATACTAGCTCATTCTTCTCATGGGCAAGGAAAGGGCTCACTCGAATAGGTCAACTCTGGGAATCAGGCACCTTTTTCGCCTTTTCCACCCTTAAGGACAGGTTCCAACTATCCCCATTTGATGTGTTTCCTTATCTCCAACTTCACCACTTCATGACAATGGAGGGAATGGAAAAAGACTTATCCCTAGGCAGAACACATTTTGAGCACTGGTGCGATCAAGCCGATAGAATGAAGGGCCTGATCTCTTGTCTATATAAGTCTCTTAATGCAGCCCTGGTGGACTAGTCAGCATTTGTCAATGCATGGGAGCAGGACCTGAAGCATTCTCTGTCAGAGGACCAATGGGACAGTATTTTTTATAATACTAAGAAGGGTTCCTTTGCGGCTGCACTATCAGAGAATAGTTACAAGGTTTTACTACGATGGCATCTCACACCTGTAAGAATTCATAAGGCCTATCCTCAGAGGGATGATTTATGTTGGAAAGGGTGTGGTAAGAGGGGTACCTTTTTCTACATGTGGTGGGAGTGCCCTAAAATCTCTCAATTTTGGGGGATGATATCTACAGTCATTTATGAAATACTGTCAGTGTCGGTGATATGTACACCTGAATGTGTATTACTCAGTTTACCTATTGAGCTCTATGCTGATAAAAGTAGATTAGTCCACCTCATATTTGTAACAGCGTGCTGTGAATTAGCGGCACACTGGAAATCAAATGCTATCCCTTCAAAAGAGTCAGTCCTTTTGCGAATGGAGAAGAATTGCTCCCTTTATCGGCTATGTGTGCTAAAGAATCACAACATGTTTAGATTCCAGAGGATATGGGGCCCATTTATATCTTGGTCGAAATGTCAGAAGGAGCCTGGTTGATTCCCACGCTATGTTTGAGTATTTGTAGTCCGGGACATTTTTCTGGAAACACCCAATTTGCTCACAGCAGTATGAGCTTTGGAGGAAACTCATTGTGTGTGGCCTGATGGCATTTGGTATTGCTATGTAATATGTTAATTAGATCACCTTACCTTTCGGGAGGGGGGGGGGGGGTAGGATGTAGTATGATCACATGTTTTGATGAATAAGCTTCAGGATTGTACTATACTGAGTTCAAAAGAGATACTGAAGCCATGTGGGGTTAAGTAATGTTTATTATATTATTCTTACTTTATTGTATTGTGCTTTGTTTTCATTTTGCAATAAAAATATAATTTACAAAAAAAAAAAAACCACCATGGCATACTCAGTTACATTACGTCAGTCCTGACAGAGCCCCAAGATCTTACTTTCCACCAACTGAACATAATCTGGATCACCAAAAACCTGGAAGAGGGCAGCCACGATTTAGTCTGTTTGGTTCATGATTGGGTTATTTTGCTGCAGAAATGGTATTACCCACATCAAGACCTATTTTGTGAAGAGGCTAATCATAAAACCCACCATAAGGGATTCCAACAGGTATGAGTGTGGATGTAGGCAAAACCAAAACTTGCATTGATGCCCCTATTACCACCAAACTTTTCCAAAATTGGCAATCGGGGTTCTGGAGGTGGTGGGTCTGGTCTAATGGGAGAGCCCTGGAGGGACTCCACCTTCAACTGAAGTGCATGAAGCTGAGCCTTCAACATATACACTGCCTCCATAAGGTCCTTCAATTATGTAGGAGGCTTCTCCATTTAGCCCAACCTCTGTTTTGGATGGTTTGGAGCTGCTGTATTCTGCCTAAGACAGCTGCCATTCCCCGTGAATTGAGCCCTTGGGTGCTACTGGCTTCCAGGAGTAGCAGGAACCAGGAAGGACCCAAAGACCAGGACCGGAGCAAGGACCAGGATTGTAGCCGAGGACAATGACTGGAACAAGAACCAGAAAACACGGGAAAAACAGCCTCCTGAAGCAGGTTTCCCTAACTATTGTTCGCTTAGTATTTTCTGCAGGGTTCTTTGTGATTCAGAGTCCCTGTGGCTCCACTGCAGGTTCCCTTGGCCTTGAACACATGGCTGCAGATTTGACCTCCACTGCCCCTGACATGGAGGAAATCAATCTGCAGCCATGTGTATTCTAACTCAGCATTGTTTGGGCTGGTAATATTGGTGCCTGCCCCAAATAGAGCAAATAGGAAAAGACTGAGCAAAGGCTATTTTAAATTTGCCTACTGAATCCAAAGAAAGTTAATTCACTCAAAAACAACCCCTCAGAATACTTCTGGCTCTAAAACCCCATACTTTCACAACAAATATTAACATTCATTAAAAACTAATAGACTATAAACTATTTTATTGCAAGCCCAAGAGACATCCTGGACAGTATTCCCTGTAAGCTGTGTGTGTATATGCCTGTACACACAAGAAAACAGTATGTACAAACAAAGGAATGCAAAATGGTGTTTCAAAGAACAAAGATTTTGTACACTATGTTGCGCAAGAGAACTTTTTTGCACACATAGCCCACAAAAAACTATAGGGAACATTGATCCTGTGCTCACAAAGAAGCACTACCAGACTCTCTCTTAAACAAAAGTTTGAATTAAAAAAAGAAGCAATTACCCAACTTCATGTCATTCAGTCAATAGTCCAAGGGGCCGCAGAAAGAGGCACGTTAAGTGGTGAACCCCTTTAGCTTCACCCAATTCAGTGGCAAACCCACCAGTGACAAACTCTTGACCCTGGGTTGGCCAGCATTCTAGCAGAAGTGGCCCGGAAGGCAGAAATAATTCCTCACTGTGGTGGGCCCGGGAAGGAGAACCCAGCTTGGCGGAGAAGAAGCAGGGCACAGAAACATAGAGCACGTGAGCAGAGAGAGCTACCCACACAGCAGGCAGTGTGTGTGGAAACTGTTCAGCCTCTTCTCCTGATGTGAGTGCAGTGTCCAGGTCTCACTGCCATGAAGGCAAATACTGACACCACGGGCTTTATAGATGCTGATTTTGATGCATTCTGTAAGTTTGCTGTTCTTGTAGTCTCTTTTTGTCTAGAAAGAGTGGTGACAGATTTTCCAATGTGTAGATTTAACTCTGCCTCTAGTGAGAAGTTGTCTGTGATGGTGGATCCCAAACATGTGATCTTATTGAGGATCTTTAGTGTGTGTAGTTATGGATACTTGTTAACAGCTTGTCCCATCACGTTTGTCTTCTTCAAAGTAACGGTAAGCCTGGCGTCCTGACATGCGTGAGAACAATTGTCCATGAGGCATTGGAGATGTTCTTCAGTGTGAGTTGTGACAGCAGCATAATGAAAAAATAACAGCTCTTTAATAAGAACGTCACACACCTTGGTTGAACAGTTTCCTGTCATATCTTGTATGTAGGTATGTTGTTTCCTCAGTTTCTGATCCAAATCATAAAGAGAGCAGCCAGTGGACATCCCATCAAAATATTCTTCAACCTATATTTTAAAAAATTAAATCTAGTTACTCATTCAGTCCATTCCATTCATTTAGTTATATAATTATTTTTATTTGTATATATAACCCCCAATGGCTGGGGGTCACCTTCCCAGCTCCGCAGAGCACTGGATTCAATCATGGTGGGGGAATACTATCCCTGGGTCCCTTGATTTGGGAACAGGCACCCCAGAAAGGCCAAACAACACAGTTCACACAAGGTTGGTGCTTCAAACAGAAAAAAAAAACCTTCACTTGAAAATAACCCAAGTTTGAGCCAGAATAAAGTACAGTCCATGAAAACCACAGTAATGTTCAGCAGTTGCAGAACAGGTGTTATGTCAGGCGGCTCACAGGATGGTCCCACGAGCTGCCTTACTCACCGATGATGCCACAAGCAAGAAATGCCACCGACTGTGGCCTGAGACACCACCAATGCTTCCTGCCTATCTTGCTCGGCTGGGTCCTTAGGCGTGCACATGTGTGCTGTGCCGGCATTTAAAGGCTCCTTGGCGGGAACTTGGAAAAGGCCCCTGAAGATGACATCAGCAGGCTGGGTAATTAAGCCGCAGCCACATGCTCTATCTTTGCCTCAGCAACGGGTCTCTTACTTGCAGTTCTTGTTGCTGCTTCCTGTGTTCCTAGTTCCTGCATTTCCCAGTTTTGCCTCATCCAGCCTTGCCTCGTCCTTGAACATCTGGCATAAGCTCAAGAGGCTAAATCCCAGGCAAGCTTGCTGGTCATTGTTCTTTACTGATTTGAATTTGAGTTGTGGTACCAGACCACTGAAAAAAAAACAGCTGAGCTGATGCTCTCTCCTGTTCTTTCCACTCTGAGGGAACCCTGGAAACTCCACAACATATAATTGATCCAGTAAAATTGTGGTTGCGACCACATTCACAGTTTCTCCTGGGAAGACTGTGGTACCTCGGTGCCTACAACAGAACGTTCTTCAATGGGCTTATGACTCCTGCTTGTCTAGTCATGCTGGCATCACTCAGACATTGGAAATAAATCATGCGACACTCCTGATGACCTCAGATGAAAACTGAAGTTAAACATTACTTAAGAGTCCTGCCCAATGTGTGCCAGGAATAAAACTGTGTGGGCATGACCTTGGGGGTTATTGCAGCCACTGCCAACCCCCAAGGAACTCTGGATCTATGTGGCCACTGACTGTCACTGACCTTCCCCTCTCTGGTGGCAATACCACCATTTGGGTAGTAGTAAATACGTTCTCTAAAATGGCACATTTCATACCCCTTCTGGGCCGCCCATCCACGCATGAATTGGCTAATCTCTTTCTGCAACACATTTTTCAGCTACATGGCCTGTCACTCCACATCCTCTCAGATCGAGGGTTTCAGTTTACAGCCTGATATTGGAAGGGTCTATGCAGGAAGTTCAGAATTACGTTGGATTTCACTTCCACTTATCACCCCCAGAACAAAAGACAAACCAAAAGGATAAATCAAAGCCTCAAGGCCTTTCTGTTTGCCTATGTGAACCAATGATAGGATAATTAGGTCTCCCTCATTCTGTGGATGAATTTGCCCAAAGCAATCATGTGAATACTTCCACAGGGTCATTACCCGTTTATATTGTCTTTGGACAACATCCCCATGTGCCTAGACCAGTTCCAATGTCTGACAGTTTTCCAGCAGCTAACCTGATGGAGCAGGAACTCCAGGAACTGTGGCAAAAATCCCTCACCTTCTTTTGGACCAAGCAGCAAGATGTTTTAAATATATAGAAAACATTGTCCAGCACCTCAACTTCACCAAGGAAGTCTAGTCTGGTTTAACACCAAGAATTTAAGACTTAAAATACCTTCCATGAAATTCACTCTGCTTTCCCATTGAGCATTGGCATATAAACTCAGATTACCACCATTTTTCAAGATTCATGATGTATTTCACATCTCCCTATTAAAACCAGCGATTCTGTCTTGGCTGGGCAGACCGTCCCTCCAGACCACTGAAGTGGCCATGGAAGAAGATTTCCAGTTCGAGGTACAGAAGATAGTAGACTCTAGAGAGTTCTGAAATCAATTACAGTACCTCATTTCTTGGAAGAACTACGGACCCAAGGAAAACTCATGGAAGCCAGCATCCAACCTACAAGCCACCCGACTTGTATCAGGATTCCACAAAAGATTCCCCAGTAAGCCAAGAAGACTGGGGAATGGGCTTTGGAGGGGGATATTTTATGTTCAGAGACTCATAGGATGGTCCCACAAACCATCTTACTCATCCCTGACATCACCAGAAAATGGTGCCGCTGACCACAGCCTGAGATGCCACCTCTTCCTGCCTGTCTTGCTCTGTTACGTTCTTTGGCACATGTATAGGACCTTTGATGGGAACTCAGAGAATTCACCTGAAGATGACATCAGCATGGCTGGATACTTAAGCCTCAGCTGCATGTCGTACCTTTTCCTCAGTACCGGGTCTCCTGCTTGCAGTTCGTGTTGCTACTTCCTGTGTTTCCCAGGTTTGCCTTCTCCAGCCTTGTCTTCCAACCTTGCCTCATCCAGCCTTGCCTCCCAACCTTGCCTCGTAGACCTTGCCTTTCAGCCTTGTCTCCCTTACTTGTCTCCTCCGGTGTCTTCATCCATTCTTGGGTTGCCTCTTTAGATCTTGACCTCTTGCCTGGACCCGACCATGTTTGCCTGTCACCTGGATCTGACCCCTTGCCTAGCCCTGACTATTCTTGCTAGCAACCTGCCCCAACCTTGGTCCATCTCTGACTCTGTTAGCCTGCTGCCTGCCCTGATCCTGGTGTGTCTCTGGACTCTAACTATCACCATCGTCCTAGGGACCTGCCTAAATCCTGCTGGCTGTCAGAGCACAAGGGCTCAACCTGCGGAGGAGGTGGCTGGTAAAGGTGAAGCTCCGGACTGTCCCGCTACAGGGTGTATTTGCCAGCTGCCAGTGTAGGTTTCAGGGTTTTGCCCTTGAGGCTGTGTTAACTATGCCGCAGCGCTAAAGGCTCACACACCCACTACTAAATTCAAAAACAAAGTCCCAAAAACTCTACAGTTTGGAAAATACCACTTCAAAATCTTCCAGTTACTTCCACAATGTACAGTTCTTATGCAAAGTAAGTCCTTAGTTCAGCAATTTATTCAAGGACTCATATTTCCAGGAGCTTCTCCAGATCAACCTCCCACTTTCTGTTGGTGGATTGAAGATACTGGATCCCATTTTCTTCTCAGTAGAAGATTTCCCCAGTGCTCCACTGAATAAAAAAAAACCTAAACTGGAAACCCAGGCCAGGCCACAGCAACTTACTGTTCCTTCCAATACATCTACTCAGATTTTTTCAGAATCTACAGCAAAACTTTTCCCTTTCCCTTCAAAATTACTCCCAGTGCCTTGTGGGAGGTGATTTTTATACTCTCCTGATTATACATCCCCTTTGGGGGAAGAACCACCATCATTCAGCTAAAACAGACACAAGCTCGCCTTTGGAACTCCTTCTGAACCTCCTTTGCTTGAAGATTCCCCATATTAAAAGATAGCCCATTCTTGAGGACACCACTGACCTTCCAGTGACCCCTCTACTGCTGGAAGATATTCAGCCACAGATTAGAGTGTAGTACACTCTAGTGGCTAACTACGGGCTACATATATTTATTGATCATATTTAACAATAGCAGGTTGCCCAAGGCAATGTACAGCTTGTGAATTCAAATGATAGATCCAATACTGTTTGAACTATAGGAGCTTTTCTTTCTTTCTTTCACTTTTTAGTGACATTGATGCTGATGAAAGGCGCCACAGTGATAGCACTGGAATCCCAAGTCCTCCATTTACTCATACAACAGTTACAGCATGCTTATACCCTGCTATGCAGAGATACCTCTAGGGATGAAGGGGTAATTCAATCTTCATGCTAGTGCATAGGAATTTTTAATTTTTAGATGTGGTTTATATTATAATAAAGACATTTTCAGTAGTCTGTGTAAGTTAGTGTGTCTGAAGTTACAGCAGTATTTTATAAAAGAGCCACACAGTTTATAAAATACTGCATGTTTCTGCCTCAAAAGAACACATGTACATTTCAGCATGTGTGTCTAGTGCCGAAAAATTCTAACTTTCTCTACCTTTTATTAGGAATGTGCATTCGTTTTAACTGAATTTGCAAAACACAACAAATAAGGGTCAATTCATTTCATTCAGGGGGGGCCCTCAATTTGTTTAATTTGGTTAAAACTTCTGGTCAAGCCTAGGCTTAGGCCCAAAGCTGGGGCCTCGCCTAGGGCATAGGCCGAGGCCCAAAGCAGGGGCCATGGCCTAGGCCCGAGCGCAACACTGGGGTCTCATCCTAGGCTCAGGCTGATGCCAGAGTCTCGGCCTAGGCTAGAGCTGATGCCGGGGCCTCAGCTGAGACCCGAGCAAGAGCAGGCCCCTCAAAAAATTATTTCTCCACTTAACTGAAAAGCTGGGGATCCATAGCTGTGGTCAGGCCAGGTCCCAATGCCTGGGCCTTGGCCTAGGCTGGAGCCCAGGTCCAGGCCCAACACCATAGCCCAGACCAGAGGCTAGGTCCTGACGCCAGGTCCTCGGCCCAAACCTAGGCCTGATACCGGGGGCCCAGCCAGAGCCCAGGCCTTGGAGCTCCATCAGACGTGTCTTCTTTCTTCACCTGTGTTCTTGAACTTACGCTGACCGCTAGGGCTTGACAGAGTTAACTAACTCCTTTGCATCCTCCGTATTGGAGGGCTCATTTTGATGTATGGCAGTTCAATTAGCTGTCGTACATCAAAATGGCGCCATCCAGTTGAAGAACACTGAAGAAGAAAGAAGATACGTCCGACGGAGCTCCAAGGCCTGGGCTCTTATTCACAGCTAATCGCTGAAGCGTTAAGTCCATTTTCATGGAAAATGGCGGTGGTCATCATCTGAATCCTAAAATTCCCAGGAAACATGAGACACATTGGACAACTCAGTGTTTCTGATGTCAGAACCAAGGGAGGATACACTAAGTTGTCATTTTCTCTTGGGATGCTTGTCTGCTTTGCCAGTATAAAAAGCCTTGAGACAATTAGGATCCCGCACTGAATCAATTCACGCATAAAAGCTACATTTCACACCTACTCTGGCTTTCAAAGATCCCCTTATTGAATGCTACTGTATGAAAATGCTTTTTTCATGATCAGCTTTGTGCTTTAAAGAGTCACCTTGTGTAATGGCTTGATATTCTTTTCCTCTGCCATAAGTTCAATCAAGAAATGTTGGACATGGCTAACATCAGAATGAATGTTTTCAGGGCTCTGACATCTTATGTATAAACTTTAATCAGGATTAGGTACTTGCATTCATCTATATAATCTAATTGTATATCTTTTGTTTTGGAGATATAAGTACTCTACTTAGATTGCTTGAAGCAACATAACATGTTGTTTATATCCTAGGTTCCCAGACACTATAATCTTTTCAAGATGGGGACATATGGAAGTCTCAAATAACCAGCATCCAAGTAAAAGAATTGCGTAAAATGCGCCTTATTCTCTGGGATGATGGGATTCTTGGATTATCCTAACTAAACTCAATTCAGAATGCCCATGGGAAATCTAAATGAATGTAGTGTTTAAAAACCATGTGAAATTGAAGGCCCTTACTGATGATTTTAAAAAGTGTCACCTCAGTGAGCTTCCCACAGTGAATACCCTTATAAAATATAATTTGGCTCTAATATCTAAGCAATATGTCTAAGGTTATCGCCCCATATCATGCTGGTGCCAGTGAAATTACAACCGCGGAGCATTCTGGGATGTAACATACAAAGCCAGAGGGACAAATTTGCTGTTAAGTCTGTTTGCCGAGTGTTCCCTTTAAAAAAAAAGACAAGTATTTATTGATAAATGTTTATAGTTTCCAACAGAGACAAGTAGTGGCTCCAGTTCTATTGGAATTGTAAAGTAATCCTGTTCATCTGATCACTTAATGCCCCCTGGATCTGACTTAATGCAAACCAGGTCATAAAGAAATAGGTTGTAACATGACTGCCTTTTTTTTTTTTTTGTTTGTTTGCTTCTAACATTGATAACTCAGCTAGCCCTAGCCAGGGAGAAATTTTGGACATTTTTTGGACAGTGTGTGGGAGCGTCCTGAGAAGCCAATAGCTTCCATGAGTACTCTGCCATACCCTTCTCCGGGGTTGTTGTTGCCACTGTATATACAATAGGTACTCCTGGGGGAATTCTGAGCAAAAAAATTAAAAATTCTGCACACCAAAACTTAAAATTCTGCAAACTATATATTGGTCAAAATAACAGAATTTACATGACAGTCTTTAAGTAATTACATTTTAAATGAATACAGAAAAAAGTTATTACTTAAAGATGCAGAATTTTAAATATTTTGAGCAGAATTTCCCTAGAAATTCACTGTAAGAGGGTCCCTTCCACTCGTTGCCCCTACTCCCCTGGCCACTTTGCCCTCTCAAGCCCCAACACCTCCACCTGCCAGTATCTCTCCCTTCCACCTCTAGGCTCAACCCCTTCCACTCTATCGCCAGTCCCAGAGTTTGACCCTGTTCTCAATACTGCCCCTCACACAGGCTCCCTCTGTCCCTGCCTCTGTCACACACATGCTCCTTCTCTCTAGTACACATTCCACACCCTTATACAGGTTCCCTCACTCTCTCACACACTCACATACATCCCCTCATATAGGGCCCTTTCTCTTGCATACACACCCACACAAGCTCCCTTTCTCTTTCACACATACATCCTAACACAGGCTACCTATATCTCTCTCTCACGTACCCCTTTCACACAGGCTCTGTCTCACACATACACAATCCCTTCACACAGGCTAGCACCCTCACATACACACGATCCCTTTTTCATACACATGAGCTCCCAATCTCTCACACACATACATACTCCTTCACAATTTCCTCATATAAACTGCCTCTCTCTGAAACCCACACTCAAGCATCCCCCCTTACCTCCCATGTTCTCTCTCTCACACCCTCCTGCTCTCTCACCCCCTTGCTCTCTCTCACCCTCCCCTCTCTCACACCCCTCCCCTCCCCCACACCCCATTCCCTCTCTCACATCCCTCTCCCTCTCCTCTCACAGACACACACACAGACACACACACACACACACACACACACACATTCTCTCTCACTGGGGCCTTTATCTTCGCCGCGAGCAGAGGACACTCCGTTCGCGGCATACGGCGGCCTTCCATCTTCGCCACGAGTAGAGCACACTCTGTTCACGGCAATTGGGGGCCTTCCATCTTCACCGCGAATGGCGCGCCAGGGCCTTCATCTTCGCTGCGAGTGGAGTTCGTCCCGCAGCACACGCGGGCCTTTATCTTCAAGCACTCCTTTCATGGCATGCTGGGGTCTCGTTTGCTATTTTCTGCGTAGAATTTGGAAATTCTATACAGAAAATGGCAATTCTGTGCAGGAGGGAAATTCTGTGCAAATTCTGCGCTCCGCAGTAGTGCAGAATTCCCCCAGGACTAAATAGGTGTCACTATCACAGAGATCACCTTTCATAACAAGCTCACTTTCCATGTAATAAGCAATAATGTGTAAATTCCACAAATGATTCAGGCATATGCGGTGCCATAGGAAATTTAGTCGTCTTACAATGCACTTGTGAATGTCAAACCGCAAATAAGTGCAAGCATTTCCAGTCACCACCCCTGGGGAAATGGTATCATAAAACAATGGTCAGTCAGGGGGCGTGTCAAAATGGCGCCCTGATCAGCTATACGAACTGGACTTTCCCGCATCCTTCCCTTTTGAATCTCCTTTTTCTGTGATATTTTTCCTTTTACTTTCACATTATGGGGAAAGTAAAAGGAAAGGCATTATCAGAACTGGAGCCACCCGACAAACCACCATGCCTGAGTTCTCGATTAACCTGCCTCCATCGCTGTTGGACACCGACTTAGCCGGCTCTGGGGCTTCCGGTTTGTCGGCTGCAGAGTTTTCACTCAGCCCTGTAGAGTGGTCCGCACTGGGGCCCCAAGGAGTACACGCTTAAGCAGGGATTTATAGGCCAGGGCTCGAACAGGACGCTGGTGATGTTCCCGCTGTGTTGAGCGGAGTCGGAGTTCCTGCCATAGATGGAGAGTGAAGACGGAAATCCGTGGAAGTATCTCTCTCCCTCCAGTAGCTGGGTCATTAGATGGTGTCGTTTTTGGAGAGCGGTCTGTCGATGTGATCCCTTCAGCGTTGGAGGTTCCGGGTACCGAGTTGCAGGAAATACAGATGGCTATTCATTCACTTCAGGTTAGACCATCCATTACCAAGCCTGCATTGGTGACCCTTGATAGCCTAAGGGGTGTAATGACTGCTATTGAAAAATCAGTTTCATCTTGGTCTCAGTAACTCTTGATATCCATTCCAAAATTTTGCATCAAGACACATGTTTACAGCGATGTGAAACTAACATATCTAATTTGGAGGACTCTGTTTCTAAGGTCCAAGAATTGCAATCCAAGCAGATCGTAGAATCTGCACTGGTATCTCATAGACCTGAAAATTTAGAGAATTTGCCTAAAAATTTGAATCTGCGGATCATAAATTTTCCTCAGGTACCTTTGATCTCTCTTTTGGAAATGTGTAATACTTTTTTAAAAGAAATTTTACAAATACAAGAGACAGCTTTTCCTCCAATTCAAAACATTTTTTATTTAGCATCCAGCAAGAAGATCTCAGCTTGTGATCACCGGGACAGAGTTACTCAGGATACCTCGTTTAAATTTAACTGATTTTCTTGAGAACTCTGGCACTCAACCTCAGTTTTTTTCTCGTGCTACTTTGTTAATATCATTTGTTTTCTTACAAGATAGAAATAATTACCTGCATTTGTTTTTTTCTCAACATGTTTTATTTAAAGGCGAGAAAGTTTGGATTTACCCAGACCTAGTTAAGTCCACTCTGGATAGAAGAAGGAAGTTTCTTTCAATGAGACCTGAAGTCATTTTCCTAGGTGCCTCCTGCATCATTAAACACCCATGTAAATGTTGTATTGCACTGAATTCTGTACGATATATTTTCTTTGATCCCCAACAGCTGAGGAATTTTATCGATTCCAGACTCCAAGCACCCTCTTCCTCCCCTTAATGGTCTGGTCTATATAGAGTTGGCAGGTTCAATCAGAGTGCCTTCATATCATTATTATTATTATTATTTTTAAGTTTATATTCCAATGTTTTCCATAGTCTTGACCTTAGACTGTTTTCTAAATCCCCCCTGTATCAAGTGATAAATAACGAAGATACTGTATGATTATTTTTCTTTTTCTTATTATTATTACTATATTTTCTTTTTTCTTAGTATTCTGTTTTTTTCTCCCAAATATGTTTAATTTTGAATTAATGTAAATTTCAATAAAAATAAAGTAAAAAAAAAACCAAAAACAATGGTCAGGAGCTTTCATGGGAACTGTCGTTTCTTCATTTTCACCGCATTGATTATTTTCCCTGAAATTTTATATTTATTTACTTAAGGACTAAACTAACCTGCGCAACTGGAAGAGGTTTGGCCTAGAATCCTAGGTGTTGTAATAACTAGATCACACCTCTTCCAGTTGCACACATTCCCATGAAAGCTTCTGACCATTATTTTATGATGCCACGTTTCCAAAAGTGGTGACTGGAAATGCTTGCACTTATTTGCAGTTTAACATTCACAGGTGCATTGTAAGTGTTGCATAGGAGTGGACCCTTGGGCTGAGGTGGGGTTGATGCAACCCATAGGCGAGGGCCTACAGGTCCCCACCGTCAACAGGCAGAGTGGGCTGAAGCTGGAGGCCACTGGAGCTTCACCTATACCAGCCCACATTCCCCTCTGGTTGAGCCTTTGGGTGCTGGGACCAGCAGGACTTAGGCGGGCCTCAAGATTGCAGGTAGATGGTTCAGCCCAGAGCTGGCAGACAGCAGATGGCGTGGTCCTATCCTGGACGGGATATGGAACAAGAAGGTGCCTGAGCAGAGGAAGACTGAAGCCTTAATAGTTCGTGTCCAGTTTGAATGGAGGCTGGCAGCACTTGGAAGGTGTGGCAAGCAACGTGGAACTATGGACTCAAGAAAGTCTGAGGCGAAGTCGTTTCTAGCAATGGTCAAGGCACGGAGAAGGCAGGTGTAGTCAGAGGTAGCAATGGTCAAGGCACGCAGAAGGCAGGCGTGGTCAGACGTAGCAATGATCAAGGCACGGAGAAGGCAGGCATGGTCAGACATAGCAATGGTCAAAGCTCAGAGAAGACAGGCATGGTCAAGGCACGGACAAGACAGGCATGGTCAGACGTAGCAATGGTCAGAACCAGGAAGTCAGTCAGCACACAGACGAGACGAACACAGAACAGAAACCAGGAACTTGGAGAAACAGGAACACGAAGCAAGGCTCACGGAGAAGCAACGAGTATGAGGAAATCTGGAACAGGAGACCAAGGAGACCTGTTGTAAAGGCAATGCTTCAGTGCGAGGCCTGAGCATTTGAGCACTGAGGGAACTGACGTCAGCATCCGGGTCCTTGGCCAGGTTCCCTCCACAAGGCCTTTAAAGGTTTCACTGGTGCGTGCGCCTAGGGAGGGGTGCGTGCCGCCTGCGGAGAGGCCCGATGGATGGAGGCATCCTGGCTGGAGATCCCGGGAAGCGGAGCAGGGCCGGAGGTGCTGGCGGAGGTCCGAGGTTGGGACTGGCGGTCCACCGCCACCAGCAACGAGGAGCTGAAGCCTGAAGCTTGTGTAGAGCTTGTGTAGAGAGGTGAGAATGCCGCACTGTGGGGCTGCTGCACTGTGGGGCTGCCGCGGGCGGTGAGCTTAACAGTAAGATGACTAATTTTCCTATGGCACCGTATATGCCTGGATCATAGTGTGGAATTTACACATGATTGCTTATTGAATAATAATCTTGTGCTGTTAGGCATTGCAATTACTGTTTTTATTTTCCTAGAAGCCCCAGATGCTTAATATAGGGGGTAACTTTCAAACTGTGCGCAGAAGTGTGAAGTCTGTGGCTACTTTTTACCCCAGACTTTGCATCAGTTTTCTCTTGGAAAACTGAGTCAGCAAATGAATGCGGGCAGATCTACACTTGCTATTGGTATGGGTATGGGTAATTTTTCCCAGCAAATATATGCATGTTAAACTTGTTTTCTTGTGCTTTGAGGGTCAGCAATCTCTCTTCCTGACATACAGAAATGTTTTTATACTGTTTTCAAGGGCTTTTGTTTAGATCTAAAGAGATGGAAACATTGGGCTGGATTTTAAAAAAGTTACGCGCGCTGGGTCTATTTTCAAAAGGCCCGGCGATGCGTGTAAAGCCCCGGGCCGCATGTAAGTCCAGGGGCTTTACTAAAGGGGTGGGGGAAGGAGGCAGGGTGGGGGCGGTCTGGGGTGGGGAGGGGTCAGAGGCTCAAAGCACAGCGGCCATTTGCTGCTGTGCTTGGGATCGTGTGCCGGCAGTCAGCCGGCAGGCGCAAAAGGTAAATTAAAAAGTTTTGCAGGGTTAGAGTAGGGCTAGTGGGAGGAAAGGTTAGGGGAAGGGGTGGGAAGGTCAGGGTAGGGGGGAGGGAAAGGAGGAAGGCAGCGCGGCTCAGCGCACACAAGGTGCATAACTGTGTACCCCCTTGCGCGCGCTGACTCCTGATTTTATAACATGTGCGCGCATGTTATCAAATCAGGCGTACATGTGCGAGTGCTGGGTAGCGCGTGTGCTTCTTTTAAAATCTCCCCCATTATGTTTTATGGGATATGCATTCTGGTCAAGTAGTCAGCTAAAGAGGAATTTTTAAATGGTTTGCATTGGGACAAAGTCTGTAGGTGCTTTATCCCCATGGACTTTGCAACAAGTTTCAAGGAGAAAGTGCACTGTACATCCTCCTTCTCCTTCTCCTTCTCCTCCTCTTCCTCATTTATTAATTTATTACACATTTTCCCAGCAAAGAGAGTTCAAAGTGAGGTACAAAGGACTAAAGGCCAAATTTTCAAATGGCCGTGCAAGTAAAAATCGGGACTTATTCGCGTGGCTGAGCCCTGCGCGCATTTTCAAAAGGGCCCAGCCGTGCGCATAAGTCCTGATACGTGCACAACTGCGAGGCCCTAAAAAAGGGGTGGGCCCAGCGAGACGGAGGTCGACAGTGACAGTGGCCATTAGCTGCTGTCCCAGGGAAGCGTGCGCTGGCAGCCGGCCGGCGCACGCAAACTACTTCTGCTCCAGGAGAGAAGTAAGTAATAAAACAAAAAAAGCCTAAGTCAATAGGAAGGGTTTAGTGGGTGGGGAGGAGAAGGGAAGAGGGAGGGAGTTCAGGTAGGGGAGTAGGGAAGTAAGTTCCTTCTCAGTCCACTTCTTAATTGGAGCTCCTTAATTGGAGTGGACTGGGAGGGAACTGGGGGAGGCTCGATTGTGTCGCTGTGTGTAGTTAGCAAAAATTTGCCCTCCCCCCTGTGCGCACCACCCGCACATGCACGAGCAGCCATCCAATTTTATAACATGCACACGCCGGTGCATGCATGTTATAAAATTGGCGCATCCATGTGTGCACGCCAGGAACCGCTCACACATGGATGCATGCACGCTCCTTTTAAAATCTACCCCATATGTTGCACTACAATTCATGAGTATTCAGTAGCTTGGTAAGGGAACATGGAGAAAGCATGGATTCAACCTAGGCCCAGAGCTGGGCCAAGGTTGAAGCATAGGTCTCAATGATGAGACTAGACCTCCAGGCCAGACTCCCAGTGATGGGACCAGGCTGTGGACCAGGTCAGGCCCTGGAGCCGAGCCTAAACCTAGCACTACGCGATGGGACATGGCTTTGGGAGCTCTGGCAAGAGGCATAGGCCTCAGAGATGGGATCAGAACTGCAGGCCAGGCCCCGATGCCAGTCTTTGGCCTTCACCATGGAACTAAGCCTCTGAACTGACCCTGGCGATAGGACCAGTCCTCCAGACACCAGTAGCTATCAGGGGAAGGGGGCTGGGACGGGATGGAGGAAATCACAGGGCAGGTACTGGGGCAGGCTCCAGGGCGTGTTCCAGAGCAGGCCATGGGGTAGGCCATAGTCCACACAGGGTTTTTTTCCCCAAACAAAACAAAGAAAACCAATGAAATTTTCACTGGTTTGTCTTTCATTCCTTCTTGAAAACATAATGAACTGAAATAGGAAATAACATTGACATTTTCTATTTTGTTTCAAATGAATGCACATCCTTCCTTTCTATATTTCTGTGCTTTTTGTATGAGGTAGGTTTTGTGGGGATTAGCTGGGGAGTTTTTTGGGAGATCTAGGAGCAATTTGAAAGGATACTGTGGGGCAGATTTTTAAAGGCTACGTGCGTAACCCGAGAAAATCTGCCCCTGCACGCGCCGAGCACAAGCCCTGGGTCTCGCAAAAAGGGGCGGGGGCGGGGCAGGGGTGTAGCCGGAGCCTCCAGGTACAGCGGCCAGGCCGGGAGGCAGGCACAACTTACCTGACAAAGGTAAGGGGGGAGGGTTCTAGGTAGGGCTGGGGGGCGGGTTAGGTAGGGGAAGGGAGGGGAAGGTGGGGGGAGGCAGAAGGAAAGTTCCCTCTGAGGCCACTCCGATTTCGTAGCGGCCTCGGAGGGAATGGAGGAAGGCTGTGCAGCTCGGTGCGTGCAAGTTGCACAATTGTGCACCCCTTGCATGCGCCGACCCTGGATTTTATAACATGCGTGCGGCAGTGCGCGCATGTTATAAAATCGGGCGTAGATTTTTTCGCGCCGGGTTGCGCGAACAAATCTACACCCACGCGCACCTTTTAAAATTTGGCCGTGTGTGTGTATGTGTGACTTCTGTTGGGGAGGGGATGGCTGTATCTTTGTCATTAAGTTCGCCATTTCACAAGTAGAGAGAGAGCAAAATTAAATGTGTCTTATGGCATCAAGTCAACCCCCTTGTCCAGTCACAAGCAGTAAGTTGGAAAAGGAAAAGGTGGGAAAATAAATTCAAGCGTTACCTTTTTTTTACATAACTGTTCACTAGTACAACACACACAAGAACCGTCCCATCCTTTTATACTCTTAGGCTTTGATGTTCCCAACATTCTCCTTTTCAGAAACTTCACATAGTTGATGTCCATTATTATTCTAGAACCAATTTGTCATGTAGGGCCATGAAGTGATCCCTGGATAAAGGTTTAGTTAATATATCTGCCACCATGTCCTCTGTGGGGGCAATATTTCAGTTTGATCAGTTCCTTTTCACACACAGCCCTCACGTAGTGCATTCGTATGTCCACTTGTTTCATGTTTGGCCTCAGTTGTTCTTTTTCCATCGTTTTGATACATCCTTGGTTGTCTTCAAAATTTTGTACTGGCTACGGTTGATCAAGTCCAAAGTCTGAAAATAACTTATACAGCCAAGCAAGTTCTCTGACAGCTTGTTCTGCAACACAGTACTCTGCCTCTGTGGAAGACAAAGGTACAGCTGTCTGCATCGTGCTCAACCTCATGATGATAACTTCACCTTTGTGAGACAAAACATAGTCTTTTGTTTGTTTTCTATCCATCCTGTCCCTTCCCCAATCTGCATCCACATAGCCAGTCATGTCTGAACTCTCAGTGGGGCCGTTGCAATATGGTGAACTGAGCTGAGAGCACTGTTAACGTGCAGTCCGACGTGGGTAGAAAGGCGCTAATTAATTCCCTAATGCACTAAAGGGATTAGCGCATATTCAATCCGTGTCCAACGCAGAGTGAATGTAATAGCACTCTTCACATGCAAATGCATGTGAATGAGGCTATTAGGCATTCAATCCAAATGCAAAAAAAAAAAAAAAGTGTCTCGGACGCACATTTTTCTGTCATCTATTAACACCTGCCAGGAGCAGGCGGACAGCTACGAAAACCAATGCTGATAAACCCGGCGTTGGTTTTCGTGACGTTCGCTAAAAACCAATGCCGAGTTTATCGGCATCTGTTTTCCTTATTGGCGGACAGCCACAGAAAATCGATGCTGATAAACTCGGCGTTGGTTTTCAGCGGTGAACAGTAGTCACGAAACCAACGCTGGGTTTATTGGCGTCTGTTTTCGTGGCTGTCCGCCAGTAAGGAAACCTATGCCGATAAACTCACCGTCGGTTTCCCTTACTGCCGTACGCTGGTCACAAAAATCGACGCAGGTTTATCGGCATCGGTTTCCATGACCGGCTTAGGCCAGTCACAAAAACTATTTGACTGTTCAGCGCCAGCTTTCTACGTGACTTTATTGCATCGGCCCCAATGGCTGGTAAACTTTGTTTTAAGCTGATTGTCCTTTTCAGATACCTTCTCAACTTTTTTACTGTTGTCCAGTCATTCTGAGTTGGATTAGGTACTCTTCTGCTCAGCAGACTCACGGCACTGGCTACGTCAGGTCTGGATACTGAGGCAATATAGTGAAGTTTCCCAACTGCTGTCCTGTAATGATTATTAGTGCTGAGTCCTTTTTAATTTCCACCTCACGTTTCCTAGTCTGTTTCCATGGGAGTTCTAGTTTCCTTGGATTCAAATAGATCCAGAAATTCTACAAGATGTTTGATCTTTTGTTTTTGATTTAACATATAGGGGCGGATTTTCAGAGCCCTGCTCGCGTAAATCCGCCCAAAACCGGGCGGATTTACGCGAGCAGGGCCCTGCGTGCCGGTAAGCCTATTTTACATAGGCCTACCGGCGCGCGCAGACCCCGGGACTCGCGTACGTCCAGGGGTTTTCGGAGGGGGGCGTGTCGGGGGCGTGTCGGGGGCGGGCCCGGTCGTCGTGGCGTTTTGGGGGCGGGTACGGGGGCGTGGCTACGGCCCGGGGCGGTCCGGGGGCGTGGCCGCGCCCTCCGTACCCGCCCCCAGGTCGCGGCCCGGCGCGCAGGAGGCCCGCTGGCGCGCGGGGATTTACGTCTCCCTCCGGGAGGCGTAAATCCCCCGACAAAGGTAAGGGGGGGGTGTAGACAGGGCCGGGGGGGTGGGTTAGGTAGGGGAAGGGAGGGTAAGGTGAGGGGAGGGCAAAGGAAAGTTCCCTCCGAGGCTGCTCCGATTTCGGAGCGGCCTTGGAGGGAACGGGGGGAGGCAGCGCGGCTCGGCGCGCGCAGGCTATACAAAATCGATAGCCTTGCGCGCGCCGATCCAGGATTTTAGTGGATACGCGCGGCTCCGCGCGTATCTACTAAAATCCAGCGTACTTTTGCTTGAGTCTGATGCGCAAGCAAAAGTAGGCTGATCGCGCTTCTTTTAAAATCTACCCCATAATGTCCATTTTTATCCTTTTGCACCTCAATCTCTAGATAGTAACTTATATTGCCCTCCGGACATAAAGTGCCACACCCCCACCAAGTTGATCCTCCCTATCATTGCGATATAACTTGTACCCTGATATAGCACTGTCCCATTGGTTATCCTCCTTCCACCAAGTCTCTGTGATGCCAATTACGTTAATCTCATCATTTGCTGCTATATACTCTAACTCTCCCATCTTACTTCTTAGACTTCTGGCATTGGCATACAGACATTTCAAAGTGTGTTTTTTGTTTGTATTAACAACCTGCTTTTTAGTTGATAGGGATAATTTGGAAATCTTTAGCTCAGATGATTTTTTACATATAGGCGCATGGACTACGTTTGCTTTTATTGGAACCTCTCTGATGGGATGCCCTAACTCTCCTATTTCATTAGTATCCATTAGAGATGTGAATTGGAACCGGAATTGGTTCGGATTCTGGTTCCGATTCACATGTGGGTTTTTTTTCATCGGGCCCGATCGCGGTTTTCTTTATCGGCTGCGCCCGAGCCGATAAACAAAAAACCCACCCTGACCCTTTAAAACTAATCCCTTAGCTTCCCCCACCCTCCCGACCCCCCCCCCCCCAAAACATTTTACAGGTACCTGGTGGTCCAGTGGGGGTCCCGGGAGCGATCTCCCGCTGCCACTAATAAAAATGGCACCGATGGCCTTTGCCCTTACCATGTGACAGGGTATCCGTGCCATTGGCCGGCCCCTGTCACTTGGAGGGAGCACTGGCTGGCCGGCCAACCTAACCCTTCCCCCCTGGCCAGTAGCTAATAAAGCTAATAAAGAAGATACAGAGTTCAATGAACCTTTCAAGGGATCTGTCCTCCTTAGGAGCAATAAACAAATCCAAGGGACATCCTTTCATGCCAATGGGGAATACATTTGGTTACCTTCAGTAATTCGGTAGCAAATTATTTAGTTAATGGGTGGTAAATTATGGGGATATTTTGTTGGTGTAAACTGGCTGGGGTGGGGGGAAATCTGATTCTGACTCTTGAAATGCTGACCGTATCTGGATTTGGAAGGATTATGGTTGACCGTGCTGCAGAATTGGCTACAAATGCAGCATCAGTTTTGTTTTGTTTTTTTTTGCTTTCCTCTGGATATCGCATAGAGATAGCTACTAGGCAAGTAGAAGTCTGGACTTCATGAACCTCTGATCCTTTTTCAACCCAACCAAGTAAAGTATGTAAACTATTATATCCTATGGGGGCGGGGGGAGGGGAGATGGAATTTACAACATTTGCTGAAGACTAAAGCCAAAGGTGAGAGATTAGGAAGGAAAGAAGGACTGCGCTCAGGGACGGAAACGTTTAAACGGGCATGGGGAGGGGGGGGGGGTTGCGCATATGTGCGTGTTTCCCAGCTTGCGCCCATGGGCGCGACTATTTTATAACATTCGCGCATATATGCCCGAGTTTTATAAATCAGCCTGACTGCGCGCACATGTGCGCATCGTTTTAAGTGGATGCGCGCCTACATGCGCTCACGCCACTTCTACCGTGTAAGAGGGGGGATTTTAAAAGAGGCAGATCGACACCGTTAGCAGTTTTCCCAGTTCACTCCCAGTTGTCCCAGGTAAGGGATAGGACTTCCTAACCCTCCTGGTTAAACAGCCTCCCTTCTCTCCTGTTAGCCCTGAGCCTTGAAACCCCACTGACATGCCTAGATTTTTAAAAATTTCATTAGTTACATACCATCCACAGCAGAAGCAAATTTACCTGGCAGGGGGACCCCGGCACGCGCTTGTGCGAGTTAGGTATTTGCCCGCTGGTTTCGTTGAGAAATCCAGGAACGCTCATCATGCCCTGCCCAGGCCACCTCCATGCCCCACAACCTTTTTGGAAATTTTTATTTGTGCATGTAGCGGGAGTTAGGCGCGCACTCGGGCGGCTTTTGAAATCCGCTTGGCACGCACTGGCCCAACTTGTGCACGTAGCTCCTGGCGCGCGCCGGGCTTTTGAAATCCGCTCGGCGCGCGCTGGCCCCCACTTGTGCACGTATCTCCCGGTTTTGGCGCGCACCGGGCTTTTGAAATTCACTTCTTAAGTACATTAAGTGAGGCTTCCACTTGATTTCCTACATGTATTTGTAATTTCATTTCTTTCTGTATTGGTTTCCCTTTGTTTTGAAGTGGCAGATAGATAGACATATATATATATATATATATATATATATATATATACATGTATATAGAGGAAGAAATAGGGATTATTCTTCGTCACTTTAAAAACTACAGCATGAAAAATAAGGCATTTCTGCAGTACTACACAAACATACTTCGTGCCTCCACCAGCAAAACAAAGTTCTTCAGCCTTACAGCTGTCCTGCACGCCCTATGGTGTATCCTCACAAAATCTATATAGTGACATCCTGTACTCCCTGTGACTTGCCCCTGTTTATGCTACAGATTTCTCATAATTTTCCACATATCAGATATTGCGATGCTTTTAGATTTCATTTTCCCTAGTCAGCTCCGTTTAATCGAGGGCTTCCCAAACCTGTCCTGGAGACCTCCCAGTCAATTGGGTTTTTCAGGATAGCCACAATGAATATGCACGATATAAATTTAAATGTATTGGAGATGCAGCATAGGCAAATACAGCTCATGCATATTCATTGTGGCTATCCTGAAAACTCATCTGGCTGTGGTATCCCCGGGACAGGTTTGAGGATGCCTTACCTCCCTGTCTGAGCTGGCATAGTAAGGAGAAGCAGAAACTTTATAGCCACGTTTCAAGAACACAGCAAGTTTATCAATGGCTTGGGCCTTCACATATATGTCTAAATATATATATATGCACATGGATATCTGCAGAGGACAATTTTCAAAGCCATTAAGGGGTAGATTTTAAAAAACTACGCCCGCGCATACTTTTGTTCATGTGACCGGCGCAAACAAAAGTACGCCGGATTTTAATAGATACGCGCGTAGCTGCACGTATCTTTTAAAATCCGGGGTCGGCGCCCGCAAGGCTGCGCAAAATCGGCAGCCTGCCTCCGTTCCCTCCGAGGCCGCTCCGATTTCGAAATCGGAGCAGCCTCAGAGGGAACTTTCCTTCCATCCCCCCCCACACCTTCCCCTCCCTAACCAACCCCCCAGCCCTATCTAAACCCCCCCTACCTTTGTTTGAAAAGTTATGCCTGCGCAGGCCCAGCCGCCGGCGCACGATTCCCCGGCCCGGGAGCAGTTTCGGAGGTCTTGGCCATGCCCCCGAAACGCTCCCGGGCCGGAACCACGCCCGTGGCCCCGCCCCCGGATGACACGCCGCTGCGACATGCCCCCCCAGGAAAGCCCCGGGGACTTACGCGCATCCCGGGGCTTGCGTGCGCCGCCGAGCCTATTCAACCTAGGCTCGGCGCGCACAGGGGGAGCTTGGGGCAGGTTTTCGGGGGGTACGTGCGTACCCCTTTGAAAATCTGCCCCTAAATGCATACATTGGTTCTCTGAAAATTGCCTTCCGTCCTTGTTGCTGAAGGTGTGCGCACTGTTCCACAACGAGCACGTTGGCCACATTCGTAGAAGGCGTTCTTTGGGGCGTACTTAGGCAAGAGTTGGAAAATAACAGGTGCAGGCACAGATGCTCCATGGCTTACTCTGTGCCTCTTTGAAAACCGGTGCAGATTGGGCGCGTGAAAAGCGTCTGCGGACTTTGTCCCAATTTGAGAACTGCCCTCGCAGAAGGCAGTTTTCAAAACTAATTACCTGGGTTAAAAAGCGATTTAATACTAATAATGAACCACCCTCCAAAGTGGGGAAAAAATGCTGAACCAACCACAAAATGATCCCTTGGCTAGCTGAATCTCTATACTATCAAATACTGACGATGTAAAGAGAGAACATTGTTCGTGGTGCCTCCATCATTGTCTTTAGTCCTGGCACAATTATAATCCTTTGTCTCCTCTTTCCTGCAAACAATTAATGAATACACTTTTTTTGTACATTATTATCTATTATGCAAATAAAATCTACAAAAAAAACATTCAGCTAGTTTTTTTTTTTTAATCAGTTAAACAACTTCTAAAGTTCTAATACTTCTTTCATTTATTCAAAAAGCAGTAGTGCAGCAATGTTGCTAAGCTGGGTTAACTAGTTGTCTTATCCACATTTATAACCGCATCATACTAACAGTTGTCTTAGAGCTGCACACTTCAGAGCTGATGCAAAAGCTCCCTGATGCACGCCGCATTTTGATGTATTTCTTCATGGGTGGGGGGATGGACATGCCTCAGTGCTACTTCCCTTTCTCAAGCTGCCGCAGCTGTCAGTCGTGCAAATCGGTCAGCCTGGAAATTCCTCTCCTCTGCCTGCCTTAAAAGCGCACGCAGGCTTCCCTAGCAATTGGGCTTTTAGCAGGCTTAAAGAGGGGGCATTCCTGGGGGAGGGGGGGTGTTTAAATGAGGGGAGTAAAAAGGTGCACATGCATGAGATTTTCAGAAGTATGTATGCTGTTCTCCCCCACACCACCACCACCACCACCACCACCATCACATCACCTGCACAAATAGGCAGAACGTGCACAGATGCTTTTAGCTCAGGGGTTCCCAAACTTTTAGGGTCTGTGGATGCCTTTTCAACCTCCAAACACTTTGTGGAGCCCTGCATGTGTCTCCTTCATTTTTGCATGCGGGAAAATGCCATTCAGAAAACTGAGTAGTGTAATAATATCATCATGTATAAGACTTAATATTAAATAAGGAATGGTTTCTGATGTGAAATGTGTTTTCCCTCCTGCCCTCCCCTTATTGCCTCTTCATCCCACCTCCACCATGGTCCCTTCCCAACTGCCTTCTCTGCTTCCCTCCACCTACAAGACCCTTCCTGAGTGCTCACCCTCCTCCCTCTCCCCTCCACAAGTGCCTTCCGTGCTGCCCTGCTTTTCCCCACCCCTGGCATCTTCCCTAAAGCCTTCCCTTCTCTCCTCCCTTCCTGTGTGCTCTTCCCTGGTTCTCACCCTCAAGGCCCTTTTCTGAATATTTTCCCTTCTGTGAACCTTCCTCCTTGGCCTCTCTCTGAGTGTCATGCCTCCTTCCCCTTGGTCCCCCTTCCCATGGCCCCATCACACATTTTTACTTATTTATTTATTTGGATTTATTACTAACTTTTTTGAATAAGAAATTCACTCAAAGTGGGGAGCAATATATTTGAAAGGTAATGTACAGTCTGCAGGAGGCTTAAGCAGTTCTAGACTTCAGTAAGGGCTAAACTATTTATTTATTTATTTATTTATTTATTTAACGGCTTTTATATACCAGTATTAGTAGGGACATCATACCGGTTTACATATGAACAGCAGGTCTGAAATTACATAATAACAGGGAGAAGGAACGGGGGGGGGGGGGATAACTTAAGAGCAGCGTAGAATGAGAGGTAAACAACAACAAGAATTAAACTTTGAGAAATCTTAACATGAGGGGGGAAGTATCATACAGTAGCAGTGCATGGGAGGGCATTGTGAGAGGAAGTACTATTCTGGGAAAGCACGTTTAAATAACCAGGTTTTAATTTCTTCTTGAATTTGATAGTGCATGGTTCGAGGCACAGGGTGGGGGGAAGAGCGTTCCAAAGGGACGGGCCAGCAATTGAGAGGGCGCAGTCACGTGTGAAAGATAGGCGGGCTGTTTTAAGTAAGGGTACGATTAGGGTACCTTTGTTGGCAGTTCTGGTGGGTCTGGTAGACTGGTAAGGGTTAAATGGGAGGTCGAGCCAGTTAGAGTTGTGAACGTGGAGGGATTTATGTACTATGGTCAGAGTTTTGAAGTGGATACGGGAGAGAATTGGGAGCCAGTGTAGCTCTTTGAGGATGGGGGTGATATGTTCACATTTGCGGGTATTTGAGAGGATTCGTGCAGTTGCATTTTGCAGCATCTGTAGCGGTTTTATCGTAGAGTAGGGGAGCCCCAGGAACAGGGCATTACAGTAGTCCAATTTGTGGTGATGGTGGCTTGGATCACTGTGCGGAAGTCTTGGGTGTATAGAAAGGGTTTCAATTTTTTTAAGACATTAAGCTTGAAAAAACCTTCCTTAAGAATGGAGTTAACATATTTCTTCATGCTTAATTGTTGATCAAGGAGGACTCCAAGATCTCTTACAGATAGTTGAGCGGTGGTAATGTTGAGCTTGGGATCATTAGATAAGGGGGGGGGGGGGGGGAAGGGGGAGAGTGGGAGGAGATAAATAGGAGTTCGGTTTTTTTGGTGTTGAGAGCAAGGTGGAGGTTGGTAAGCAGTGAGTTGATGGCTGATAGGCAGTTCTCCCAATGGTTTAATGCTTCAGATATAGAGTTGTGGATAGGTATAATTATCTGAACATCATCAGCATATAGATAGAACTTGAGGTTAAGGTCAGTGAGGAGCTGGCATAGAGGGGTCAGGTAGATGTTGAAAAGGGTTGATGAGAGTGATGAGCCTTGTGGGACACCTTGTTGCAAAGGGTGAGAGGTAGATATGGAGTCTCCAATTTTAACTGAGAACTTTCTGTTTGAGAGATAGGATTTGAACCAGGCAAGGGCAAGGCCTGTGATACCAATTGTTTCTAGGCGGACAAGGAGGTGGTTATGGCTGATGGTGTCAAAGGCCGAAGAGATATTGAGGAGGGCGAGAAGGTAGCTGTGACCTTGGCCCATGCCTCTGAGGAGGTGGTCGGATAGGGTGAGGAGTAACGATTCCGTGTTAAAATGTTTCCGGAATCCGAACTGAGAGACATGGAGGATCTCATGATTTTCAAGATACTCCATGAGTTGTGAATTGACAACTCTTTCCATTAGCTTAGCAATAAATGGGAGGTTAGAAATAGGGCGGAAATTGGAGAGATCTTTCGGGTCTAAGGAGGGCTTCTTTAGGAGGGGTTTGACAACCACATGCTTGAGTGCGTCTGGGACAGAGCCATGTGAGAGTGAACAGTTGATGATGTCGGCTATAGCACTGGCTATAGTATTGGGGACAGCCAGCAGGGCTTTAGAGGGGATGGTGTTGTTGGGGTGGGAGGCAGGTTTAAGTTTCTTGAGGATGTTTTCGACTTCTTTGGAGGAAGTGAGGTCAAGGGTAGCCATTGTGGGGAGGGGGGAGAGGGGGAGGGTTGGGAGAGGAGGGGAATCTTAAAAAGAGGTTTGAGATTTTACTCTGGAAGTATGAAGCAAGTTCTTCACATTTGGAAGCTGCTTCTGAGTTGGGTAAACTGGGAGGGATAGGTTTGGTGAGACTAGAGACATAGGAGAATAGCACTTTGGGGTAGAATCTGTAATCATGTATTTTTTTGGCATAGAAGTCTCGTTTGTGTTTTAGGGTAGCAAGTCTGTAGCTGTGCAGCACCTCTTTGTAGATGGCAGCACATTGTGGGGTAGGGTCTCTACGCCAGTTTTGCTCTTTTTGGCTGAGGTTATTTTTTAGGAACTTAAGTTCCAATGAGTACCATAGCTTTGTAGATTTGGTAGTGGTGTTTGACTCGCTTGGAGATTGGGCAGAGCTTGTTGGCGATATCACCTGTGATATTGTTCCAGGAAGCTAGCGCAGAGTCAGGATCAGGGCAAACTAGTTTGGGTAGAGAGGTCGTAAGCGCAGCAGCTAGGTCGTCGCTGGGGCAGGATTTTCTGGATGTTATGGTGGTGTGGTGGGCAATGTTGAGTGGTGGGGGGATGTTGGTGGAAAGAATGCTTTCTATAAGATAGTGGTCTGACCAGGGAACTGGGGTGCAAGTCCGGGTGGAGGTGGCAAGGACATCAGAGTTGATGAACATCAGGTCTAGTGTGTGACCTGCTTTGTGTGTGGGAGAGTTTATGATCTGCTGGAAGCCTATGGCTTGGAGGGAATTGATGAAGGTTTCACATGATGATGAGGGGGATGGGGAGTCTGTGTGGAGGTTAAAATCTCCAAGGATAATGGAGGGGATATCAGAGTTGATCCATTCAACAATGAATTCCATAAGGGGTGAGGGGTTGGATTCGAGGAAAGTAGGAGGGGCGTATATCAGGCAGATTTGTAGTTCTGCTGATCTGAACAGACCTATTTCAAGCTTGGGAGGGGTGACTATGTGAATGGGTTCGAGGTTAAGGTGTTTCTTAGCAGCAAGGAGAAGGCCTCCTCCTCTTTTTTTGGGTCTGGGAATGGAAAATATCTCGTAGGAGGAAGTAGGGAGTTGGTTGATGAGTGCGATGTCTGTGTCTTTGAGCCACATCTCAGTGACAGCACAGATGTCTGGTTTGCAGTCAGTTAGTAGGTCGTTGAGGAGTGGAGTCTTTTTAGAAAGAGATTGTGCATTAAAGAGTATTATGGAGAGAGTGGTGAAGCCTAAGAATTGTGTCAGGGGGGAAGTGAGAATGGGGATTAGAGATTTGCGGAGGATAGAGGGATAGAGGGGGGAGCTTGTCTGGTAAGAGGGTGGTGGATGTGGGGGATGGGGTAGGTTGCCATTTGAGGAAGCAGGTAGTAACAGTAGGCGGACGAGGGAGATATCCCGGGGGGAGTAGTTGTGAGGGATGTGGTGAGTACTGACAGCGAGCTGGGGATAGAATACAGTAGAGGTGCAAGGACAAACAGTAAATACTCATACAGTATACCAAATGGTACAAGATGGTACAGCAAAGACAGGATGGTACAAAAACTGGTGCAGCAGAAAAAAAAAACACTAAGAGAGCTGAAGGCCTTAATTAATGAGGGAGGAGAGTCAGTGTAGTCGGCCCAGAAACTTGGTTAAAAATAGTTACAGTTAGTGGTGAATGTGTCCAATGGGATAGCGTCTCGTCGATGCAGGGCTTATTTCCTTTCTAAGGTGCGAAAGGGCGACACAAAGGGGCGCAACAAGGGGCTGGCCCCTTTGTCATGCTCCTTCGGTGTGCGACGCTCAGCACGCAATGCCGATGGCAGCGTCTGGATTTAAAGGGGCCGCGTCTCACCGTGATGATGTGGCAACGGTGGGCGGTCCTCTGAAGAGCAGCAGCGTGCATTGGGGTCGGCTAGAAGGGTAGGTCGCGGCAGGCACCCTAGCCCGATAGGCCTGTGCCGATCGCACGGGTACGGACGGCTGGTCAGCTTGGGGCTGCGGCGGTAAAGAGGACGCACTGGTCGGCAGTGTCTGGATTTAAAGGGGCCGCGTCTCACCGTGATGATGTGGCAACAGTGGACGGTCTTCTGAAGAGCGGCAGTGTGCGTCGGGGCTGGCGAGAAGGGTAGGTCGCGGCAGGCACCCTGGCCCCGATAGGCCTCTGCCGATCGCACGGGTACGGATGGCTGGTCAGCTCGGGGCTGCGGCGGTAAAGAGGACGCACTGGTCGGCAGCGTCTGGATTTAAAGGGGCCACGTCTCACCGTGATGATGTGGCAATGGTGGGCGGTCCTCTGAAGAGCGGCGGTCCTCTGAAGAACTTGATATTAATCAATGGCAGGAGTAAAATGCAGAATAGGACTTAAGTCCCACTGTCGCTCCTTGTGACCTTGGGCAATTCACTTTACCCTCCATTGCCTCGGGTACAAACTTAGGGGGTTATTTTCCAAGCCGCGATAGGCCCTTATCACGGCGGTAAGATTTAAATTAGGGGGAGGGGAGGAGTCGGGGCGAATTTAGGGAGTGAATTATGGAAATCGGTGGCAGTATTGCTGACGGTGATAATGTTCGAAACATTAGCGCGGGGACTAGCACCACCTTTCACGGTGGTGCCATCCTTGCGATAACCTGCGGCCAGCGAAATCGCACCACCATGGTGTGGCCAGCTGCAGGCTATCGCCCGACCGCCTCCCCCTATAATGCAGGGTTCATCATTCCGCACAGAATGATGAATCCTGGCTTTAGATGGTGAGCCCTCTGGGGATAGGGAAATACCTACAGTACCCGAATGTAATCCACTTTGAAATGCTGAAAAAAAAGTGCGAAAAGCGGAATATAAAAAATCTAAAAAAAAAAAAAAAATTGAAATAAATCAACAGGACTAAAAATACAACATATCCAGTAAAATCAACACAAGACTAATTAGATAAGAATACTAACAACTCAGCACAACAATAGGTTTTAGCATCATTTCCAAGGCACGCATATAAATACAAATGGCTCAGTAAAACATTAGGCTGTAGCAGCACATTTAAGCACTCCTATAAGGTGCCAAACAGTTTATAGCACTCCCTCCTGCTGTCTTAAGGCCTTTTCCAAGTGCTTTCATTCCTACACTCTCCCTCTTGCCCTCTCCTCCCTGTGACCCCCTTCTCCACGTCTTTTCTGTGCACTGATCCCACTGTGGCCCTTTCCCTCCTTGCTCTATGACCCCTACCAAAGCCATACTACTCCCTCAGTGCAGCTTTTTTCCCTCACTGACAGGCCAGGGGGAACAGCCAGAGCACACGTAGCAGTGGCTAGAAATGCTCCTCAGGGTCATCAACCTGCTTGCTGCTGCCTCTGTTCCTCTGGAGCAGCAGTGGGTGAAGGTGCCAGAAGCAGCTCACTTCCCCCTCCTCCTATCAGCACTGCTTCAGACTCCTCGTGGTGACAATCAGCTGCACTCTTCCCTGCCTCCTGTCCACACCAATTTGGGTTTCTTAAGGCCATGATCTTCCTCTCCTCAGCATGGGATCAGGCAGTGGGATTAGGCAGTAGGAGCCTTAGAGCGGAGCTCCTCAAAGGTGAGGTCAGCCTGCTCTGTTATTCAGTACTTGCATGTTGGTTGTCTCCTTTCTGGCAAACTCCTTGTGCTGGTTTTGTGGACCCCAGGTTCGGAACCCCTGTTTTAGTGCATGTACGTTATGTTAACTAATTTTCAAAGAGAAAATACTCAGGTAGTTGCTTTTTGAAAATTAATTGCAAGTACATGCAGGAAAGGCAGCTGTACACTTTGTAATTACATGGGCATTTGAAAATTGCTCCCATATGTGTGTCATATCTTTGTGTTTGTTTGTGTATATCTATCCATTTGTCTATCTATAAAAACACATATAATTAGATCAAGGGCCAACCCCTGTCCTCAAACAGACCTGCATTTTAGTTTATCTGTAATGAATATGCATAAGAGAGATTTGAATGCACTGTCTCCGTTGTATGCAAATTTATCTCAAGCATATTCATTGTGGATAACCTGAATACGAGACCTGTTTATGGCTCTTGAGGACTGGAGTTGGCTACTCCTGAGATAATCTACCTATATATATATATATATATATATGTAGATTATCTGCCCCATACAGTGTATATATATATATATACACACACTGTATGGGGCAGATTTTCAAAGGAGTACTGCGTAAGATACGCGCGTACCCCCCGAAAACCTGCCCCAAGCTCCCCCTGCGTGCACTGAGCCTATGTTGCATAGGCTGCCGGTGTGTGCAAAGCCCCGGGACGCGCGTAAGTCCCGGGGCTTTCCTGGAGGGGGCGTGTTGCGGCCGGCGTGTCATCGGGGGCATTCCGGGGGCGAGGCTGTGGGCGTGGTTTCAGCCCGGGAGCGTGGCCACGGCCTCCAGACCAGCCCCCGGACCGGAACATGGCGTGCTGGCAGCCGGCCAGGTGCACGCAAGTTACGCCTGCCTCGGACAGGCATAACTTTGCCAACAAAGGTAGAGAGGGGGTTTAGATAAGGCTGGGGGGGGTGAGTTAGGTAGGGGAAGGGAGGGGAAGGTGCGTGGGGGGTGGAAGGAAAGTTCCCTCCGAGGCCGCTCCGATTTTGGAGTGGCCTCGGAGGGAACGGAAGCAGGCTGCGCGGCTCAGTGCGCGCAGGCTGCCGATTTTGCGCAGCCTTGCGCGCGCCGACCCTGGATTTTAAAAGATACACACGGCTACGTGCATATCTATTAAAATCCGGTGTACTTTTGTTTGCGCCGGTCGCGCGAACAAAAGTACACACGGGCATAGTTTTTTTATATCTGCCCCTATATGTGCATGAGTGTGTATATATATATATATATATATATATGTATATATAAAGAGAGAGAAGCAAAAAAGAAGAGAAAAAATTTGCCTGAGCTGCTAGAAAAAAATGAAAGACCTCTCACAAAAGAATGAGCAGGAAAAGAGCCATATAACCCTTGAAGAAATGACAGCTACAGCAGCAAAATATTTTGTCTGCCACCACATGGCCATAATTCTAATATGACTATAAACAATCCTGCATGTCACCAGAACTCAGGAATTGGCCTTTGTTAATGTCTCTTCTGTTCTTTGTAATTCTTTCCTGTTATCACTTTATGTAATACTTTGGCCATACTTGTACAAATTTGTCATGCCAATAAGTATTTCGAATCTTAGAGAGAGATCGATAAAGAAATATATTTATATATATATACATACAGAGAGAGAGAGAAAGAGAGAGAGAGAATACATAAAAGGGTTTCCATTAGATAAGGGTAATATTTTCACTGATTCTGAGTTAGGATAAATACTGTGGCGATTCACTAGAACAATGATGTGCATGCTGCTATAAATGCATGCACTATTTTATCTATATGACAACCATTCATTCTAGCATGCCTTTTGCTCATTTTATATTTGAATTCTTTTTTAAAGATGATGCATTAACTCCTAATTTATCTGCAGAGGGCGTTTTTGCACAAGTGCCAAGTATATTGTTCGCTTTGAAAGCAGCAGATCTCCCATCCATCACGTTTGCTTAATTCCATTCCAGTTGTATGCAGCTGGGATTAAGTTCTGAAAAATGTAAAAAAAAAAAAAAAAATTATATATATATGAATGCTTCCTGCGAATTTAATTCTTTCTGGAAATTTCTATAAAGGATGCACTAAATAAAAGCTTGCATTAATATGTTTTCTTTGTCTTCCAGATGACTACCGGCAATGGCAGCAGGCGAAACGTGTTTCCATGAAACGTGACCCTATGCATCAACCGCCGGGAATATTTGACAACACCACCACTTTTCGCGATGATTTTCAGTTCAAGGGACCATCTCATACACAGAGCTTCAAGCCTCCTAACGTAGCTCGAGTCGCCTCTTGTCCCATGGAGCATCTGTCAGATTATAAACGGGAATATATATCGTTCTGTTTAGGAAAGCGTGAAGCCCGGGTGAAAGAGAAATACAAGCCCAGTGAGGTACCATTTGATGGCCTGACCATCAACAGGAAAGATTTCAGGGGGGTTCCTGGTGAAGCAGCAAAGTCTTTACGGCCAGGCTTTACGGTACTGACCCGCGAAGGGCCGTTTTCGAATGCTACAGAATTCCAGGACCAATACAGGGTGTGGCCACAGCCCCCACCAAACCCCAAGAAATCTGTCACATACATCCCTCCAGAGGATAAAATGGAACTTCTCTCAACTCATAAGTGTGACTATACAGTACACAAGGTAAAACCGCGTAGCGCATTTGTCCCTACGACACGGGCTAGGACAACTATGCCTTTCAATACCAATTCTACCATGAGGGAAGACTACAGACCGTGGAAGTATGGCAAACCAGAAGCCTTCAAACCTAAAGAGGAATGGCAAATACCAAAAGATCCATTTGAGGGTCTGACCACTTTCCGAAGTGATTACACTGAGAAGCCATGCCCTGTCACCACTAGCTGTAAGCCATCCAGGCCACCAATTAGGGTTTTCCTACCCCTGGATGCTCAAAGTATTTATGCTACCAGCTATACATCAAAGCCAATTAATAAATGCCCTGCTGCTTTCAAAGATCCTCCAGGCTATATTTATGAAATAACTGATGCTTCTGGTCACAAGCTGTATAGATATGTTTCAAAGCAGGACTTCACTAGTTTAGAAAGCATGATAGAAGGAACAACAGCACCAGTCAAAGATACCATTCTACCAGAGAAGGCTGGATGATGTTGAAAAAAAACATTTGTACCTGGTTATGCTGATCATGACCCCACCCTTTATATAGTAGCTAAATATGTATAGTCTTTAAAATTACTTTTTATTTCTAGGGCTCTGCCCTTTAGAAATGTTTTAATAAATTTCTAAAAATAACATTTCTATGGTGGTGATAGATTTCCACAGTGGCCAATAGTAAAAGCCTCAAAGGTCACCTGAATCCCATCAGTGGACCGTGCTGGGATAGTCAGGCAGGTGAGTTGGGTTTTGTGAGCAAACTGCTCACTTTCAGAAAAAAAAATCCTTTGGAAGAAGAGAGGCCTGTATACGAGGCTACAGAGAGCTCAAGCTGTCATTCTACAGTGAGGTTAAAAAGGCACAGAGCAAGAGAGTTATAAAAAAACAAGATGGAAACGGAGAGCAAGGTATCAATAAGAGGTGATGTGTGTCTGTTAAAGCAACTGTGCCTTCTGAAAGTTTTGAAAATGCAGTAAAATGATTGATTACACTGAAAATGCCATCAGTACTTTTTTTTTCTGTAGCACAATTCATTTATTTCTTTTTTTTTTCCTGTATATTTTGATAGTTCCTTGGTAAACCTGCTTGCAAGGCATCTGTTGTCACATGACTTAGAGTCTCCTTTCTACCCGGTCAGTGTCATAGCCTTGCTTCTGTCCTTGCTGGCAGCTTGTTTCTCTGCTACATTTCCATTCACTGCTACGCCTGTATGTAGGCAACCTTAGACCAACTGGCAGGGAAAGGAGATTGCTGCAATACTTGCTAGAGTGTGTATATCTGTGTGTGTTTGTGGGGGGAGGGGGCTGGAGAGAGATAACCCGATGACCAAACAGCTTGGGGACTAAGAATTGACCAGGTGGTTTTTTGATCCTGCTCCCATGAGGAGCCAAGATAACAGATTTAAAATCTACTGTGAAATCACTATTCGGTGGTAGACCAACATTATACCTGAGAAGAAGGAAGAGGGAGAGAGAAGAGAGCCAGCCAGACTGAAGGGGGAAGTTTCAGCTGAAAAGTGAGGAGAAAAAAAACTTAGAAGTCCCAGAGAGGGTTGGTACCCTGGTCGAAGTGAGGGAGGGCCATGCGAATAAGACCCAAGCAGCCCGGCTCCAGTTTCCCGTGCTCCCGTTCCCTATGATATCAGATCTAAAGTTGGGAGTTGATCAGCCACTTGTTTCCTGGCCTAATGTTACAGGGGGTGGGGGGGTTGCCATCTTGTTTTCTTTCTCTCCTTTGTCATTGAAGCTGGCTCTGGTTTCCTGTGCCCCCCCCCCACCCCACCCCCCTGATGTCAGATCCGGCAGCAAAGGTGGTCTGATGTTTGTCTATAATGAAGTTCCTGCGAGGGTGCAGGTTGCCATCTAGAGACCTTCCCTTCCATTTCCAGGCAGCTCAGCTCCAGTTTCATGCGTCCCCGTCCCCTCATGACATCAGCTCTGGCTTTGGGTTGCCCCTGAAAAGGCAAACTAAAGGTGTCTTCCTTTTGGGATCAGGAGCTTTTAGGAATGCTATTATTTTGTGTTGGGTGGAAATGATATTTAGGTTGCTAATTTTGTCTCCACATCTTGTGAAGGGGTGGGGAGGGAGGAAGTTGGGGATAGCAATTATTTGATTGTATTTAGATGTATTACATGAATGTACTATTGCATTTTTTTACTGATCCCGTTATCCGATGCTACTTATCCATGTTGACATGAATGATACTGTTAGGTAGTGGTACCAAACAGAACATATCAAAAGTGACTTCATGGCTCCAGGAGAGAGGGTAAAGCAGATAGGTGCACAGGTGCTATTCACCTCAGTCCTTCCATTCAAGGCTGGGAATCTTGCATTCTAGAGATGAATGAAGGCTGCATAGATGGTGCCAACGAGAGCATTTCGGCTTTCAGGACCATGGGATAAAGTTTCACGGATTGCTGAGCAGAGATGGAGTCTAGCTATTGAAGAAGGGGCACAGCAGCTTCGAGGAAAGACTGCAAGCCTACTGAAGAGGGTTTTAAATTAGGACCATTGGGGATGTTTGAGCAGAGTCTTCAGGTAAGTAAAGCATTTAACACTTGTATAGAAATGGGAAAAAAAGGATAACATCTGGAAAGCTATATACATTATTTTATTTAAAAGATTCATATCCTACAATGCTCTAAAATTAATGGCAGAGTACAATAAAATGTGCATAATCAGCTAAAAGAAATAATATAAATAACATGATTTCAAATAAGCAAAAACATTAAGGCAATCAAATCAAAGAAAACACATTTTGGAGCAGGTGCAAAATGTGAATCTGCTTTTGATGATCCATGGTGAATAAATATTCTGTCTGTATCAGAATCCGTTTCAATGATTTAAATTTATTTTATTATTTATTTATTTGGAGTTTCTTATATACCAATAGCCGTTTGCACATCGTATCGGTTTACATACAACTAATAACTTGTGGGCATAGCCCTTACAACAAACAGTAAAAAGAATGTGGAAAACAAATATACAAGAGATATATGTGTAATTAATCACTCTATGCAACAATATACAAGGGATATATATGTATATACTAACAGGGAGTAAGAAAGAGGGATTCTTAGACAACAATAGTAATAAATAAATATATCTTAAAGAGAATAATTCTGATGAAGGTGTCATGTTACTAGCAGAACAATAATCTTAAACTATACAAGGTTATCATAATAAAGTTTAAAACAGCAGTGTTGAGCAGAGTAAATCAGAGATTCAAATGGTGTGTCGTGGAGAAAACAGCATAACGGAGGTAAGAGGGTGTGGGAGAGAAAAGGAGGGAGAGGGAAAATACAAAGGAGGGCATACAGGGGTAGGAGCGAGGGGTGGGTGATGAGTTACAGGGAGGTGGCCAATGGGTTTAGGGAGTAGCAGAAACGCAAGGGGGGGTGAGAGTCAGAAGCATGGGTTATCCTATCGATATCCTGTAATAGATTGTGGGAGCTAATTGTCACATTCAAATGCCTGTCTAAAGATCCAAGTTTTAAGGGCCTTTTTGAATGTATCAATGTCTAATGCAATTTGTAGTTTATAGAATGGGAAATAAAGTCTTGGATCTAGAGGCAGTCATGGAAGAGGCTGACTTCGAAGTAGTGGCTCTCATAGAGACTTGGTACATGGAAAACTATGACAGGGATATAGCTATATTGGGATACAATCTATTCAGGAGGAAAGAGAGGAGGAGTGGTGCTATATATAAAAAATATTAAAACAACAGAACTGAAGGGTTTATGAGTTGAGAAGGAGGCATTATACATTAATGTGGAAAGAAGAAATAGAACATCTATTGATATTGGTTTAGTATATATATATAGAGAGAGAGAGAGAGAGAGAGAGAAAGAGAGAGTGCAAGTGTTTATAGTTCATTTTAAGGCAAGGTTCCTAGGAATTGTTATTCATTTAAAATGAATGTGTAAAATGCAATGAATGAGGCCATTTTCAGTTTGTTCTGAATGGAATGAGCCAATAACCTTCTATGAAAATCCAGAAAAATGTTCAGGTATTTTCATATTTGTGCATTTTAAAAAAAAAAAGGACATCCAGCAAACCCAGGCTTTGGTCTAGTCCCATTGGCAAGATCTAGCCTAGGTGCTGGGACCAGGTGCTTAGCACTGATTTTCAATACTAGGTACCTAACTATATAGCCTAAATATAGGAAAATGAATAGCAGGCATAAAGTTTGGATTCTAAATTCAATTGAATTTTTAGCTCAAAACCTAGGATCCTAAGTTAGCAGAGAATGGGTGCCTAACTTAGGGACCTAACTTAAGTGTCTAAATTTAGGCTTCAGTTTTTAAGAACATAAGAAAATGCCATACTGGGTCAGACCAAGGGTCCATCAAGCCCAGCAGCCTGTGTCCAACAGTGGCCAATCCAGGCCATAAGAACCAGGCAAGTAGCCAAAAACTAAGTCTATTCTATGTTACCATTGCTAATGGCAGTGGCTATCCTCTAAGTAAACTTAATAGCAGGTAATGGACTTCTCCTCCAAGAACTTATCCAATCCTTTTTTAAACACAGCTATACTAACTGCACTAACCACATCCTCTGGCAACAAATTCCAGCGTTTAATTGTGCGTTGAGTAAAAAAGAACTTTCTCCGATTAGTTTTAAATGTGCCCCATGCTAACTACATGGAGTGCCCCCTAGTCTTTCTACTATCCGAAAGAGTAAATAACCGATTCACATCTACCCGCTCTAGACCTCTCATGATTTTAAACATCTCTATCATATCCCCCTTCTTCTCCAAGCTGAAAAGTCCTAACCTCTTTAGTCTTTCCTCATAGGGGAGCTGTTTTATTCCCCTTATCATTTTGGTAGCCCTTCTCTATACCTTCTCCATCGCAATTATATCTTTTTTGAGATGCGGCGACCAGAATTGTACACAGTATTCAAGGTGTGGTCTCACCATGGAGCGATACAGAGGCATTATGCCATTTTCCGTTTTATTCACCATTCCCTTTCTAATAATTCCTAACATTCTATTTGCTTTTTTGACTGCAGCAGCACACTGAACCGACGATTTCAATGTGTTATCCACTATGACGCCTAGATCTCTTTCTTGGGTAGTAGCACCTAATATGGAACCTAACATTGTGTAGCTATGGCATGGGTTATTTTTCCCTAAATGATTCAACTTGCACTTATCCACATTAAATTTCATCTGCCATTTTGATGCCCAATTTTCCAGTCTCACAAGGTCTTCCTGCAATTTATCACAATCTGCTTGTGATTTAACTACTCTGAACAATTTTGTATCATCTGCAAATTTGATTACCTTACTCATCGTATTTCTTTCCAGATCATTCATTTATAAATATATTGAAAAGTAAGGGTCCGAATACAGATCCCTGAGGCACTCCACTGTCTACTCCCTTCCACTGAGAAAATTGTCCATTTAATTCTATTCTCTGTTTCCTGTCTTTTAGCCAGTTTGTAATCCACGAAAGGACATCGCCACCTATCCCATGACTTTTTACTTTTCCTGGAAGCCTCTCATGAGGATCTTTGTCAAACGCCTTCTGAAAATCCAAGTACACTACATCTACTGGTTCACCTTTATCCACATGCTTATTAACTCCTTCAAAAAAGTGAAGCAGATTTGTGAGGCAAGACTTGTCTTGGGTAAAGCCATGCTGGCTTTGTTCCATTAAACCATGTCTTTATATAAGTTCTGTGATTTTGATGTTTAGAACACTTTCCACTATTTTTCCTGGCACTGAAGTCAGGCTAACCATTCTGTAGTTTCCCGGATCGCCCCTGGAGCCCTTTTTAAATATTGGGGTTACATTAGCTATCCTCCAGTGTTCAGGTACAATGGATGATTTTAATTATAGGTTACACATTTTTACTAATAGGTCTGAAATTTCATTTTTTAGTTCCTTCAGAACTCTAGGGTGTATACCATCTGGTCCAGGTGATTTACTACTCTTCAGTTTGTCAATCAAGCCTACCACATCTTCTAGGTTCACCGTGATTTGGTTCAGTCCATCTGAATCATTACCCATGAAAACCTTCTCCTATACGGGTACCTCCCCAACATCCTCTTCAGTAAACACTGAAGCAAAGAAATCATTTAATCCTTCTGCGATGGCCTTATCTTCTCTAATTGCCCCTTTAACCCATCGATCATCTAGCGGTCCAACTGACTCCCTCACAGGCTTTCTGCTTCGGATATTTTTTTTAAAGTTTTTACTGTGAGTTTTTGCCTCTACGGACAACTTCTTTTCAAATTCTCTCTTAGCCTGTCTTATCAAGGTCTTACATTTAACTTGCCAACGTTTATGTATTATCCTATTTTCTTCTGTTGGATCCTTCTTCCAATTCTTGAATGAAGATCTTTTGGCTAAAATAGCTCCTTTCACTTCCCCTTTTAACCATGCCGGTAATCGTTTTGCCTTCTTTCCACCTTTCTTAATGTGTGGAATACATCTGGACTGTGCTTCTAGGATGGTATTTTTTTAACAATGACCACGCCTCTTGCACACTTTTTACTTTTGTAGCTGCTCCTTTCAGTTTTTTTCTAACTATTTTTCTCATTTTATCAAAGTTTCCCTTTTGAAAGTTTAGCATGAGAGCCGTGGATTTGCTTACTGTCCCCCTTCCAGTCATTAATTCAAATTTGATCACAATTGCCAAGTGGCCCCACCACCGTTACCTCTCTCACCAAATCCTGTGCTCCACTGAGAATTAGATCTAAAATTGCTCCCTCTCTCGTCAGTTCCTGAACCAATTGCTCCATAAAGCTATCATTTATAGAGGTGTGAATCGTGTGCCCTATTGTCTTAACGATCGAAATAGTCTGGCAGGAGAAGAAAATCGTGTTTGTCACGATTTTTTAGGTAAAAAATCGTTTTTTCCGATTAGTGCGCACTAACGGGAGTTAGTGCGCACTAACCATTGTTAGTGCGCACTAACAGAAAATGATACAATTTGACACTTTTCAGGTCAGTTAAGGTCAGTTTAGGAATGAATATGTATTCCTATTGGCTGCCCTCTTATTTATTCATGTAACCAAGGTTCCCACTGACAATATATGGGGGATGGGAAATGGAAACAGTTGGTAGCTTGACAAAAAAAGTAATGTGATCAGTCAATGTGACTAGAACTTGTGCCCTAACCCTGATACCAGGGGTGTTGTGATCTTCCTGCACACTGTGCCCTAACCCTGATACCAGGGGCGTTGTGATCTTCCTGCACACAGTGCCCTAACCCTGATACCAGGGGCATTGTGATCTTCCTGCACACAGTGCCCTAACCCTGATACCAGGGGTGTTGTGATCTTCCTGCATGCAGTGCCCTATCCCTAATACCAGGAGTGTTGTGATCTTCCTGCACTCAGTGCCCTAACCCTGATACCAGGGGTGTTGTGATCTTCCTGCACACAGTGCCCTAACCCTGACACCAGGGGTGTTGTGATCTTCCTGCACACAGTGCCCTATCCCTATTAATACCAGGAGTGTTGTGATCTTCCTGCACACAGTGCCCTAACCCTGATACCAGGGGTGTTGTGATCTTCCTGCATGCAGTGCCCTATCCCTATTAATACCAGGAGTGTTGTGATCTTCCTGCACACAGCGCCCTAACCCTGATACCAGGGGTGTTGTGATCTTCCTGCACACAGTGCCCTAACCCTGATACCAGGGGTGTTGTGCAGGAAGATCACAACACTCCTGGTATTAATAGGGATAGGGCACTGCATGCAGGAAGATCACAACACCCCTGGTATCAGGGATAGGGCACTGTGTGCAGGAAGATCACAACACCCCTGGTGTCAGGGTTAGGGCACTGTGTGCAGGAAGATCACAACACCCCTGGTATCAGGGTTAGGGCACTGAGTGCAGGAAGATCACAACACTCCTGGTATTAGGGATAGGGCACTGCATGCAGGAAGATCACAACACCCCTGGTATCAGGGTTAGAGCACTGTGTGCAGGAAGATCACAACACCCCTGGTATCAGGGTTAGGGCACTGTATGCAGGAAGATCACAACACCCCTGGTATCAGGATTAGGGCACAAGTTCTAGTCATATTGACTGATCACATTACTTTTTTTGTCAACTACCAACAGTTTCCATTTCCTATCCCCCCAACCATCACCTCAGTTGGAACCTTGGTAACATCAATAGATAAGAGGGCAGCCAGCCAATAGGAATACATATTCATTCCTAACTGACCTTTACTGACCTGGAAAGTGTCAATTTGTATCATTTTCTGTTAGTGCGCACTAACACGATTTAACGATTTTTAACGATAAATCGTTAGAATTTCTATTGAATTCTGTTTCTTAACGATTTAAGACGATATTATAAGTATCGGATGATAATTTTAATCGTTGAAAAACGATTCACATCCCTAATCATTTATTCCATCCAGGAACTGTATCTCTCTAGCGTGTCCCAATGATACATTTACCCAGTCAATAATGGGGTAATTGAAATCTCCCATTATTATCGCACTACCAATTTGGTTAGCTTCCCTAATTTCTCTTAGCATTTCACTGTCAGTCTCACCATCTTGACCAGGTGAACGGTAGTATACTCCTATCACTATAGCTTTCCCCGACACACAAGGGATTTCTACCCATAAAGATTCAATTGTGCATTTAGTCTCATGCAGAATGTTTATCCTGTTGGACTCTATGCCATCCCGGACATAAAGCACCACACCGCCTCCCGGGTACTCCTCTCTGTCATTGCGATATAATTTGTACCCCGGTATAGCACTGTCCCATTGGTTGTCCTTCCACCATGTCTCTGAGATGCCAATTAAGTCTATGTCATTAATCACTGCTATACATTCTAATTCTCCCATCTTACTTCTTAGACTTCTGGCATTAGCATACAAACATTTCAAAGTTTGTTTTTTGTTTGTATTTGCATTCTGCTTTTTAATTGATAGGGATAAGTTAGAATTTTTTAGCTCAGGTAAGTTTTTAGTTACAGGCACTTGGACTACTTTTCTTATTATTGGAACCTCACTGTCGAGATGCCCTAATTCTAATGCATCATTAGTATCCTTTGAAGATACCTCTCTCCAAACCATGTGCTGCTGAGCGACTGTCGGCTTTCCCCTTTGTTCTAGTTTAAAAGCTGCTCTATCTCCTTTTTGAAGGTTAGTGCCAGCAGTCTGGTTCCACCCTGGTTAAGGTGGAGTCCATCCCTTTGGAAGAGACTCCCCCGTCTCCAAAAGGTTCCCCAGTTCCTAACAAAACTGAATCCCTCTTCCTTGCACCATCGTCTCATCCATCCAGTGAGACTCCGGAATTCTGCCTGCCTCTGGTGACCTGCGCGTGGAACAGGGAGCATTTCAGAGAATGCTACCCTGGAGGTTCTGGATTTAAGCTTTCTACCTAAGAGCCTAAATTTGGCTTCCAGAACCTCCCTCCCACATTTTCCTATGTCGTTGGTGCCCACATATATATACCATGACAGCTGACTCCTCCCCAGCACTGTCTAAAATCCTATCTAGGCGATGCGTGAGGTCCGCCATCTTCGCACCAGGTAGGCATGTTACCAGGCGATCCTCATGCCCACCAGCCACACAGCTATCTACATTCATAATAATCGAATCACCAACTATGACGGCCGACCTAACCCTTCCCTCCTGGGCTATGGGCCTTGGGGAGATATCCTCGGTGCGAAAGGACCTGGAGAGCAGGTCCTTGCTACAGGATCCTTTCCTGCTGCACCAGGTTGATGCTCTCCAATCATGAGACCTTCTTCCTCCAAGGCAGCACCAGGGCTGCCAGTCTGAAGTTGGGAGTTGACTACTATGTCCCTGAAGGTCTCATCTATATACCTCTCTGTCTTCCTCAGCTCCTCCAGGTCTGCCACTCTAGCCTCCATAGATCGGATTCGTTCTCTGAGAGCCAGGAGCTCTTTGCATCGCGTGCACATGTACCGGTTGGTAAAAATTCATACATGTGACACTCGATGCAAAAGACTGGGAAGTCCCCATCTTGCTGCTGGACTGCTGCCTTCATCTCAATTTTGTTCAGCCTCATAATTTTTCTACTCACCATTTTTCTGAATATTGAATTCTGAAAATCAACTGTATAAAGGATGAGTTGGCAAGGTTGGAACCTCTAGTGGGCCTGTGTTAGGATTAGCACAGAACTGGGGTAGACATAAGCATTTAGCATGAGGTTTAGTTAGGTTAGGTTAAGGATTGTTGGCTTATTCCCTGCTTTGAGCCAGTATGCAGAAAAGCCTTTTGGATGACCTCATGAACAGAGTTATACCTTTCTACAAAAGAAAGACATTATGAACAGCAGCTTCAAGAACATTTGGCATGGAACATGGAGATTTAATAACCACCTGCAAAAAGATTCTTCCTCCAACATGCTAATGAGCTACATGACTAACTCAAGAACAGTGTATTCTTGAGCAGGAGAGATGGTCTCCCACATATGCCTGCGAAGACCTGTCTCCCCTGTTTCCTGAAGGCAAGAACTAGCTGCTGAACGAGCTCAGCCAGGCACGGATCAAAGAATTTCTACTACTAATTGGACAGATAGGAGGAAAAACTCCAGCCTCAGACACAGCACATCCTGTGCAACAAAGGACTATAATAATGTGTGAAAGCAACACACAGGATAGCAGCATCAGAGAGTGCAGCAGTAGCAGCACCGACAGCAACTAACTACTGACTGGACACTGGCATCCTACTTCCTTTGTTTCTGGCCAAAGTGGGAACAGACTCAGATGAGAGATAACACGTGTGTATTTAGGTAGCTAAGCATGGAAATATATTTCTGTACGGAGCTGGCTTGCCGTAGATTCTAATTTAGTGCTTTTTTATATACCAGGATTGTAATAAATATTATACACCTCCGGTTGGTCTCTCCTGTGTCTATTTCTCACACACACTTCCTGCTAGTCACATTAGTGGCTGTAACTCCTGGAAGCACTAATCACTCTCTGCACCAGAACTGATAGATGCCTAATGGAATAGGACCAGGAGAAGAAGTGAGAACTTTTCAGTCCTGAGAGAAGTGAATCACCCTCCCTTAGGCCACAACTGCTGGACAAGCCCATGGTCATCAACAAAATGAGGCAATGTTTATCAGTAGAGAAGAAAGAGAGGCACTGTCAGTAGGACCTCTGTGTCTATTGTGAACATGTTGGGCACAGTCAGGCCAACTGCCTCAATAGGCTGGAAACCCATCCAACTATCTGAGAGGGAAATGGACATTTGTAACCCCAGTAGAAGGGAGGACATAGTACAAGCTCAGCAAGTCCTTTCAGACCAATTAAGCCTAAACTTTCCACATTGTCTTCCCAATTCAACTATCTTGGAAGGAATAAGAACTACAAGCATTTGCCCTTATTAATTCAGAAGCCTTGGTGTCTTTCATGTATATCATGCTTGCTAAGTAATTCAAGATTTCAGCACAAGAGAAGAGGAGAAACATAGCAGTAGGAACCATTGATCGCTCCCCCTTATCCTCAGGTCCAATTAATCAGGTTGCTGGCACCCAATACAGTTTGCACATTTTCTTGGCCTCTGGTTGCATCTTGAAGTACTTCAGGATCCTCCGTTTTGCCATACATTGCACAGAATATCTACTTGGTACCACACTTCTATTGCTGTTCTTGTGTTTTTCTCCTCTACTACAATGTTCAGTTCTCTTGCATCAAGTTTTTATCAGCTGAAATGGGAATGACCCAGATGATTACAACTTCTTCATGCTCTGTAATTCTGTCAGGGCAATGATCCCTGTGTTTATCCGGTACAGCGATGTTATAGTGTTTACACAGTTTGCAGTAGATGAGCCATGATACCTTATTGTGCCTTTCCATTCAGCTATAAGGATTCTTAAATGCCCCCCCCCCCCCCCCCCAAGAGTTGAGAAAGGACTCCATGCCCTCGTGTACCTCCAACTCTCCCTTCCACAAGTTAAGAAGAGTCCTGGAGCCTCAGTGGTTCCCATTCCTACTCCCTATCCATGTCCCCTTACCCTCACCTAACCCATGTAATGATGATAAAAGGGAACAGCGAGGACGTAGCTTCACTTTTTGTTCTACGTGCTGCATCGCATGCAAGAGGGATACGGGTAAATGTCATGACATCTAGCACCATTTTTATTGTGGCATTAAGTACCTCTCAGATCTTGGTGGGCAGAGGTTCCCTGCCAAGGAGGTTTGGTGTACATGTGTGCATGTGAGGATAGTTGCTGGGCCACACTTGGGGAGAAGCTGCGCTGCATATGTCGTGTCACGCTACAGAAATGTTAAGTAGTAGTAGTAGAGATCTCTTCAGGCTAGCATTGCCAATATCAGAAACTCAAACATGTTACTGGTCCCAGTGAAATAGTAAATTCAGTATTCATTGAGTGTTTTATGCCGTTTAGTGATTAGCCCATTAAATTTGCAGTAATAACATAGGCCCCTCAGTCATGCGCTAAGGTAAAATAGTGCTTCATGCAATGCTTCATTTTGTTTGTAGGGTGGTTTCTTCTTATCATATTAATCAGGCCTTAGCTTTATCATCTCTATGTTAATACCTTACTTCTGAGAAGGAAATGCCCTGTATTCTCAAGATCTGATATTTACTTTTCTAGGACAAGATCATTCAGAATTTCTCATTTGTCCTCTTTGGAGATCCAAAAAAAGGAATAAATGTCACCTAGATGGTGGAGAGGTGTGTGTTGTAAGTTAAAAATGCAATGTCAATGTAAATGAGTAGAGTTGTGAATTGGTTACAAAAACAGGCACATGGCATGCTTGCTTAAATATGACTAGTTTACTGCACACCATGGTCATTTTTGTTCTTTACATGCAACAAAGCATATTAGAATCTCTGCACTAACATTTGCACTAAAATTTTCAGGGAGTATGTCAGTAAAAATTTAATAGGCATGCTAAAATGTCACTAAATATTAAAATGCATGTGCAAACAAAAATAGCCTCCAATTTGGATGAGCAGTGTTAGCTTCCATACTATCCCTTGAAACTGTAGCTTCTATGCACTAATATTATCTGCGTACTAAATAATGTCTACATGCTAAAATGAGCATATGCAGTCCCTTTGTCCTCATTTTTATTTATTTATTTAAAGAATTTTTATATACCGGGGCACGTAAAATAACATCACCTCGGTTCACAGTGTAACATAACATAGCAACAAGCTTTACAATGATTATAAATAATGGTTCACAGTATAACATGACATAGTAACAAGCTTTACAATAGGTTAAAGGCTGGAAGATATTAAATTATAAGGGAAGGTAGGGTTGGTATGTGGGATAACATCATGTTTTTGATACATCGACTACTCAAAGAAGTCTGTTTATTAACTATATACATGTGAGGATGGAGTCAAAGATTAACTAATAACATGGGAAAAAGAATATAAACAGTAAAAGGTTGGGGGAAGGAAGGGGGTGGGGGAGAGGTGGGGTGGGCTATAGGGAATGGGGGAGTAGGAAGAGGGGGGATGAGAAGGAGGGTAGATGTGGTAAGAGTATTAGTACGTTTCAATCAGGCAGGGGGTATGAGTTCTAGTATACACTTTTTGGGGTTAGTCAGTCAGTCAGGGTATGCTCGTTTGAAGAGCCATGTTTTAAGATTCTGTTTGAATTTTTTATGGCATGGTTCCAGGCGTAGGTGGGGGGGGCATTTTATTCCAGTGGGAGGTTCCTGCTATGATGAATGATCGTTCTCTAATAGTGGCGTGTTTCATGAGTTTGGGGGATGGTGTTGGGAGTTTGGCCTGGTGTTGCTGTCTAGTTGGTCTGGTAGGGTTGCAGGGATAGAGATGTTCAGGGAACCATTGCATGTTTTGGTTGTGAATGGCTTTGTGTATGAGTGTGAGGGATTTATATATTATCCTCGAGGTTACAGGGAGCCAATGTAGGGATTGAAGAACTGGTGTGATGTGGTCGTGGCGGTGCGTGTTGGTAAGAATGCGGGCAGCAGCGTTTTGTAGGAGCTGTAATGGTTGAAGGGTATTTTTTGGTAAGCCTAGGAGGATAGCGTTACAGTAGTCAATCTTGGACAAGATCATGGCCTGTAGCACTGTTCGGAAATCGGAAGCGTGTAGTAGAGGTTTGATTCTCTTCAGGGTGTGTAGTTTGAAGAATCCGCTCTTTATCGTAGCAGAGATGAATTTTTTGAGGTTAAAATGGTTGTCTATCCATATGCCCAGGCTGCGGACCAGTTGTGTGGAAGGGCAGGCGGATAGCGAGGGGGGAGAGAGGTTGAGTGGGGGATTGTTAGGAGGAGAAAGGATGAGTAGCTCTGTTTTGTTAGTATTGAGTGCTAGAGAGTTATCTGTAAGTAGTTTGTTTATTTCAGATAGGGCAGAATTCCAGATCTTCATTGCGTTTGTGATAGAGTCAGTAATTGGTATGAGTATCTGCATATCATCAGCATAGAAGTGCTGGAAACCCAGTTTGGAAAGAAGTCGGCAGAGGGGGAGGAGGTAGATGTTAAAAAGGGTTGACGAGAGGGACGAGCCTTGTGGTACTCCTTGTGATAGCCTAACAGGTTTGGATTCGTTACGACCAATTTTTACACTATAGCTCCTGTCGTGTAGGTAAGAGTGAAACCAGAGTAGGGCAGTGCCAGAGATGCCAATTTCCTTGAGGCGTTTGATAAGTGTATTGTGATTGACTGTGTCAAATGCCGCCGATATATCTAGCAGTGCGAGTATGTGGGATTGTCCTTTGTCAAGAGCTCTAAGTATGTTTTCTGAGGGGGAGATAAGTAGGGTTTCTGTGCTATGGTGTTTACGGAAACCAAACTGGGATGAGGAGAGGATATTGTGATCTTCAATAAAGTCTGTGAGTTGCCTGTTAATAATTTTTTCAAGTATTTTGGAGAGGAATGGGAGGTTTGACACTGGGCGATAGTTGGCTGGATCTGTGGGATCTAAGTCTGGTTTTTTAAGTATAGGTTTTATAATGGCTTGCTTAAGTTCAGTTGGGACCTGGCCAAATGTGATGGATTTATTCAGGATGTTAGCGATGTGTTTGGCTATTGAAGAGGGGTTTGCGAGTAGTGTTTTGGTGGGCAGATTATCTGAGGGATGAAAGGCGGGTTTGATTTTTTTGAGGGTGGTTTCAATTTCCAGTGCAGAGGTGTATTCGAATTTTGAGAGGGGGGAGTATGAAGTTTGTGTAGACGGATGTGATTGAGTGACTTGGTTAGGGTGATCAATTGAAGTGTTTTTGTGTGTTGCTGAGTTAGCATGGCCGGGTTGGGATGAAAAGCGTGCCATAATGGTCTCCACTTTGGTGAGGAAGTATGATGCTAATTTCTCACATTTTGTCTCATCATCATTGTCAGGGTTATTTCTGACTGGTGATGTGATCAGGCTGGCTACGTATTGGAAAAGGGCTTGTGGGTTAAACTGGTACTGATGAATTCGTGCGGCATAGAAATCTTTCTTTGCTTTCTCAGTGGCTTTTCGGTAGGTGTTTAGATGCGTGCGAAATTGTAATAGGGTGGCCGGGAGTTGATTCCTCCGCCAAGTTTTCTCAATTTTACGAAGATCTGTTTTCATGGTTTTAAGTTCGTTTGTATACCATGGTTTTTTATTATTTCTTTCTATATTGATTTCTTTGGTTTGGGAGGGGCATAGTCTATCTGCTATGTTGGTGGTGATTTGGAACCATGAAGAGGTAGCTGTGTTAGCGTCGGTGAGGTCTAGGTTAGGGAGTTCTTTTGAAAGGGCCTCTATGATGTCATCGGTCTTACCTTGTTTGCGAAATGTTATTGTTTTTTTGGGTAGCGAAGGCGGGGGGTGCCTATGATTGTGCATCAGGTATCGATACGGAAATGGTCTGACCAAGGGATGGGTGTGCAAATGGGAAGGTCAGCTTGGATTAAGGTGTTGGTAAAGATGAGGTCGAGTGTGTGCCCAGCCTTGTGTGTAGGGTCGGATACGATTTGTTTGAAACCAAGTGCAGTCATAGCAGTCAGAATAGATTCACAAGAAGGGGAAAGAGGGTTGCTGTCTACATGGAGATTCAGGTCTCCCAGAATGATAGCAGGCTTGGTATTGTTTATGTGTTGAGATATATGTTCTATGAGAGCGGAAGGATTCTTTTCCAGAAGGCCAGGTGGGGCATAAATTAAGCAGAGTTGGAGGGAATTGGATCTAAAGATGCTGATCTCCAGCTTGGGAGGGGGTGATGTAGTTTGAAGCGTGAAGTTGAATTTCTTTTTGGCGGCCAGGAGTAGTCCACCTCCTTTCTTTTTGAGTTGAGGGATGGTGAATACGCCCCATGTTGCAAACCTATATAAAAGTAAACCTGGCACATGGAGCTGATCGTCGATGTGAAGGACAGAAAAAGGAGAGCATCAGGAGAGGAAGTGAAAGAAGATTATTTCCAGGGGAGGAAAAACTAGACCAAAAAGCATGCAACTCAGAGGTCTACCACAAAGGAGAATAACTGGCATCAGAAGGTGCCACAGCCAGCCCTGTCACACATCTATTCCATTGACAAAAAAAGGGAAACCTGCCAGCCCTGAGCAAGAATAATACTATCATCCAATCCTCCTCCTCTTATGAGCATCCTATAGTGTTAGCGCAGCAGTGCCACATCGACAGTTGTTCATGCTGATTCAGTGCCATACTATGGGGGAGGGGTGGCCAAAGGGAGTAGTCTGCTCCAGGTGACAGCTGGGATGGGGGGTGGGGGGGTGATTTTGGGAGGCTCCCAACCCATCCAGAGCTTCCAACAGCCAAAAAGTAGCCAAAAAGTGAAGAATGCCCGTGGGGGCTGACATGCCCGAGATGAGATGGAGTCTGCGTAGCTGTGTTGCCCGACTACTGCTGAAACTCTTTTCTTAAGTGCCAGCCCGCTCCTCCGTACCTTCCAAATGTGTGTGTCAATAATGTCATCATTGGGAACGTGGCTGGAAATCGAGAGTGCCAAACAGACTCAGCAGAGAAGCTCAAGCTATCTGCTACGCCTGCACTCGAGCAGGAGCAGGAGCAGCACCATGGGTACATGGGAAGGATGAGGACAAGACCCACCCTGACCGACTAGATCTGGGCAGTGTGAATGGAGCACATGTATGCAGCTTCTGACAGAAACAGTGCACCTTTAGGCTGTAGAAGAAGTTTACTTCCTCTTTTTATGCTGGTTTTCACTGGGGCCATTGGAGGCAGCAGGACTGCAAACCTGGTCTATCGAGCGTGGGCGCTGCCTATGCTGAGGACATTTAAAAGCTGAGCTGCAGGTAAGCCAGCCAGTGCCGCCTCCTTTGCCTGAGGGAAAAAAAAGTCAGGGGGCTGCAAGACAAAAGGACAGGAAAGGCTGGGCTAGAGTTGAGAGCAGAGGTGGGGAGGGGGAGAGACAGCAGCCTTGAGGGAGAACAGGGATTCCAACAGCAGGGCCTGGGAAGATGGCATTGAGAGAGAAAGTGATGGATGGAAAGGAGATGGTGGGGAGGGACTGAGGGATTAAGTAGGAAGTGGGGCGGGAAGAATGTGGATTGGTGGGAGAGAAGCCTGGGGATGGGAGAACATGGGTTGGATTTGGAGATGGAAACATGAGGGGTGATTTGGGAATTGAATGGGAGAGCAAGAACGAGGAGAATGAAGGGAGGGGGAGAACGAAGATTAGACTGGCATAGGGTAAGAAGGATGACTATGGAGAACAGAGCAGAGACTCTAGGACCGAGTTGGGGGGAGAATAAGGAATCAGATTGTGTTGGGGGGAGTAAGAATTCAGGGATTGGGTGGAGACTTGGGAGAGCAGGGATTCGGGTACTGATGGAGGGGACAAGACTGATGAGAAAAGTGGTAAAAAGAGTACAGGACCAACATGTTTGGAAAAATAAATTGTCCACACAACCAGGTAGAGAAAAGCATTTTATTTTCATTTTAGTGGAATGTGTCAGCTTTGGGAATGTGCATCTTTTATTTTTGTATTATGTACAATTTAAAAGGAAAAGTTACTCTTGGGAGAACATAAAATTCTGCACACATTACCAAGCCAGGTTCTCTGCTCCCCCCATCTTTGACATCCCCCTTCCCCCACTCTCCCAGGCCTTATCCCTCTACTCTTTCTCTCCCTGATTCCCTTTTCTCTTTCCTCACTCCAGCTGACTCCCTGCTCTCTCTCTCTCTTCCTTCTCCAATTCTGACCCCCTCCACTCTTTCTCTCCCTCCCTTCTTCATCTTTCAAGCTGACTCTCTATTTTCTCTTCTTCCTCCTCCATGTGTAATATTTGCAGTGTTGCCTTTTCATGGGTAGGGTTGTTGTTTGAATGCTGGCAGTTAGTACTGTTTTGGTATGGGAAGTTTATATAATAGCTTTATGGCTTCTCTACTCCCCTCTCAGCATCCCACTGATACGAAGTGAAATCAACCCAGTGGATTCCAACAAAGAAAAATGAAGCAGGCAAGAGAACAGGTGGCTCAAGCAATGTCTGGATCAATTTTGATGTTACGCCTTCAACGTCTACAACAATGGGAGAAAATCCTGAGGATATTCAGCCCTGTGAATCTGAAGGGCAAATATAAGAAGCATCTTCACAAGAGGATTCAAATGAGAGAGAGCAAGGACAGGAAGATGGCAATTCATCTTCTAAAAGTAGTGAAAATGATGAAGAGGAAGGAGATACCAACAGAAGTCAACACGAACAGGAGGAAGACTCTTTTGAAGGAGACGGATAGAGTTTCAGTTTTTCCTCTGTCGCTGTTGGCTAATACTGATTCCAAATGATTTGAAAATTGATCTTATTAAGAAAGGAAGTGAATTCTTCCAAAATAGAGGTGGACCTTTCAGAGCAGTTCAAAGACCAAGGAGAGAAATTCAAAAGGCAGAGTTGGCAGCTGAATACTGCATGAGCGTTATGGTTGGTGTGTATGTGGACCCTTGGCCTGAGGTGCGAGTTGACACTGCCTGTAGGGAGGAGCCCCACAGGTCCGCACCGTCAGGAGGTGGGGTGATGGAGTAGCAGGAAGTTCTGAGCACAGCAGGGGAAGGACCCCCCAGGGACCAGGAGGTGACCCCGTAGGGTAGCAGACTGTAGGCGGCATCTGAAGAGTCAGGATAGAGAGGGTGCCAGGCAGCCCACAGTACAGGGGGCACAGAGATTGATTGTACAGGAGATTCTCTGGTAGGACAGCCCCGCAGGGCGGAGCTTGTGGTGTGGTGGGCATAGACAGGAGTGTGTAGGCCAACCCACACGGCGAGAAGCCCAAGCCTGGTTCCAGTAGCTCTAGTAGGCAGGTACCCGGAGATCCAGGGCGAGCCAGCTGGGTAGTGGAGAAGCAGGCCTGCAGAGCAGGGCAGCTGGCAGTGATAGTATTTCCTGGAGCAGACCCCGAGGAGCGGGGAGGCCCAAGGTAGTCTCTGAAATAGTAAGTGCAGCCCGTGGAGTGGGAGAGCGCAGACGATCTTGAATGACACAGGCACAATCCCGAGGAGCGGGAAGGCCAGCCAAGGATTCACTAGTCGCTGCAGTAGCTCCAAGGGAGACCCGGGTGGTAGAACCGGAAGCCAGGTAGAACCCAAGAGGCGCAGAGTCAGCCCGAGGAGTGGGGTAAGCCAGGGGAGTGAGTCCCCGATGGAGCGCACACTGACCCCCGAGGAGCGGGAGTCAGACAGGGTCCAAGGTCCAGGCAAGAGCGTCGTCTCAGGAACCAGAAGCAGGTATAGGACTCGTACAGAACTTGTTGCCAAGTCAGCTGGCTGAGAGCGCCGATGTAGCTTAAATAGAGGAGTCCGATGACATCATCAACTGGAGACGCCCCCGAGGTTCCCGCCGAAGCAGCTTCAAAGGTGGGACTTGTGACACGCGCATGCACCTAGGAGGGCCCAACATTGGAGCAGGAAGTGATGGCGTCCATGCCTCTGCGCGGAGGCCAGAGGAATGCGGCGATGCAGGCAGGCTTGTGCGGCGAGCAGACCCGAGGAGGGCAGAAGTGTAGAGCAAGCAGTGAGTACTCACGGTCACAGCCGTCTGCGACCGACAGGCATAACAATGAGTCTATAAAGTTCTGCCAAATGGAGAGAAATTTTTGAGAACATGAATGGTTTACTCTCAATCAAAAGAGTGTTTTGTTTTTGCTGCAAACTGTTTGCACTTGATGATGAAGGAATTGGAACATCCAGCTTTGTCACTGGCTTTCAAGCATGGTGGAAGCTAAACCCAAAAGTGTCTGAACATAAGGTTTCTGAGCAGCATCTCTCATGCCTGGAGAAATGGAAGACCTTGGGAGCAGGGCTGAAGCTTCCAAAATCTCATCAAACAGCAATGAACAGGGAGAGAAAGAAATGGAAGAATATCTTACATTGTCTCTTGAATGTAATATTGTTTCTGGCTCACCAGAATCTTCCTTTTCGTGGTCACAAAGAGGACATGTCATCAGCAAACAAAGGAACCCTCATTCAATTGGTGGAGTTGCTGTCAAATTATAATCCAGTTTTGAAAGGACAATTGTAAAGATTTAGCATCCTATTCCATCTGGGAGGAGAGTGGCTTCGTATTTATCTCCAAAGATTAAAAATGAGTTTATTTGCCTTTTGGGGAATTATGTCAAAGAGAAAATAGTGGCTGATATCAAGAAAACAAAGTATTTTGGAATTCTTTTTGATAGCACTTCTGATGTATCCCACATTGATCAGATATGTGACATCATCAGATATGTCAATACTGAAGCGCCGTAGTGACTTCAAAACGGTGCCCAGTCTCAGGGCTGACTGACGCCATTTTAAAGGGATAACCTAGGGGCAGGAAGCAAGAGGGCATCCCCTCTTCCCCTTTTACTGCCCAGGACTCCCATGAATGGGGTAAGTGGGACCTGGGGGTAATTCCTGACTGCGGCATTTTTTTGGGGTGGGAGGGCTTGGGGGGTGGGTCTCCTGGTTTTTTTTTAAATGTTAATTTCGATTCAGTCAGTCTTGACATGTCACACAGTCTGTGGAAAAATGAGTTTTCACAATGCCCTTGATATGTCTCAAACATTCTCCAGCTGTGATATGTGAAATAAAAACAGTAATGTTGGGAGTTTATCAAATAAATGGAACATGTAATTCTCATACTCGTGAGAAAAATGATTTCCATAATATTGCTCTGCCATATCTGAGTTACGGCCCTGCCCTTCACTCAAGGAACAGTGAGACGATAACTTTTATCTAATGGATACATACTGCTTGTGACATCATTGTTCATGGGAGTGAACTATAATGTCAGGCATTAGATGTAACATCACATAGATAAGGTTCAGTTTTGATGCAGTGGCAATTTTTTCCACTAACTGGTGATACTCAAGGAGATGCACAAAGAAATGCATGACATAGAAGTGAAACTTTAATAGAAGGCTTTATTAATTAGTTTTATTTTGCTGTAGTATGGTAAGTAATGGGAATATAAATCACACAGATCAGCTTTTTTCATCGTAAGGCCTGTGAGCTATTGGTGGTTAACATCAACCTTAAGTCTGGCTCTTTGAGTCTATTTCACCTACTACATATTCTCCTCCCAACTTTCTCAGAAGCTTGGTGCTGGTGTTGCCTCCCAAATAGCTGTTCTGTTTTTTTACTGGCATGGTGCAGTTCTCGGTGAGTGAGCCCATGTGATGCCCAGACTTCCATGATGTTCTCGCAATACCATGAGAACAGTGCTGGACCTCACAACAATGCACGACTCAAATTCACTGAGAGCTGTGCAATCCCAGAAAAAAACACAGAATACTGTTCCAGAGGCAGCACCAGCAGCAAGCCTCTGAATAAGGTGAAGAAGGCGGGGGGGAGGGGGAAGGAGGTGAGGACAGGATGGTGAAAGCTGACTGGAAGGAGAGGAAGGTAGGATTTGAGACTGGATGGTATTGGGTTGAGAGAGAGCAGGACAGCAGGATGTAGTCCTCACATGTGGGTGATGTCACTGGATGGAGCCCTATCTCGGAAAACTTTTCTGTCAAAATTTCTAGAACTTTTGACTGCCACACTGAGTGCCATAATCCATGTAGCCACAGTGGTCTCCCTTCAGTCTCATTTGTAGCAAAAGGTGCAAGCGAAAAAATAACATAATAAAACGATTTCGGACCCAACTCCGTGGGGTGGTGGGTGGGTTTCATGAGGACTACATCCTGCTGTCCTGGGAGAACACCTGTTACATTACCGAGTGCGTCTTCACTTGTCCCTGGAGGGGAAGGCCTGCTTTTTCATAGCAGAATTCGATACAGTCTGCTGGCCAGTTGGAGAGAGTTTGTTTGCCCACTGCAACTCCCAGTTTGTTTTTATCAAAAGAAACGACGAGTTGGGTGGATTTCCTATGGACTGCCGTACAGTCTAGGTAAAATGTAAGTGCACATTTACAGTCCAAGGTGTGTAAAACTCTCTCTGCCTGTGAGAGTGAGGCCTTGGGATAAAGGTGGGTAAGACTATAGACTGATTCAGGTAAAAGTCGGTTACCACCTTGGGAAGGAATTTAGGGTGAGTACGCAGGACCACTCGGTCATGTAGGAACCTTGTATAGGGTAAGTATGTGACAAGTGCTTGCAACTAACCCTTCGAGCAGATGTAATGGCTACTAGGAAGAGAACTTTCCATGTAACTGGTTGACTGACAGACGACAATGTGTGAGGATAAATGGAACTTACTCTGAAGAGAGAGTGGTGTTAAGTGGAGTGTCACAAGGATCAGTGTTGGGACCGGTCCTGTTCAATATTTATGTGAGCGACATAGCGGACGAGATAGAAGGTAAGGTTTGTCTGTTTGTGGATGACACTAAGATCTGCAACAGAGTGGACATGCTGGAAGGAGTGGAGAGAATGAAATGGGATTTAAGGAAGCTGGAAGAGTGGTCGAAGATATGGCAGCTGAGATTCAATGCCAAGAAGTGCAGAGTCATGCATATGGGGTGTGGAAATCCGAAAGAACTGATTTCGATGGGGGGGTGAAGAGCTGATGTGCACAGAGCAGGAGAGAGACCTTGGGGTGATAGGTTCTAACGATCTGAAGTCGGCAAAACTGTGTGACAAGGCGACAGCTAAAGCCAGAAGAATGCTGAGCTGCATAGAGAGAGGAATATCGAGTAAGAAAAGGGAAGTGATTATCCCCTTGTACAGGTCCTTGGTGAGGCCTCACCTGGAGTACTGTGCTCAGTTCTGGAGACTGTATCTCCGAAGGGATAGAGACAGGATGGAGGTGGTCCAGAGAAGGGTGACCAAAAAGGTGGATGCTCTTCATTGAATGACTTATGAGGAAAGATTGAAGAATCAAATATGTACACCCTGGAGAAAAGGAGGAGCAGAGGTGATATGATACAGACTTTCAGATACTTGAAAGGTTTTAATGATCCAAAGATAACGACAAACCTTTTCCGTTGGAAAAAAATCAACAGAACCAGGGGTCACAATTTGAAGCTCCAGATGGGAAGACTCAGAACCAATGTCAGGAAGTATTTCTTCATGGAGAGGGTGGTTAATGCCTAGAATGCCCTTCTGGAGGAAGTGATGAAGACTAGAACTGTGAAGGACTTCAAAGGGGCGTGGGATTAACACTGTGGATCCATAAAGTCTAGAGGATGTGAATGAAGAGAGGGTGGCTCGCGGGAATGATGGCTACTACCTGGAGATAATACCCTTATTCAATAAACATACACACGATTAAAGCGACTTCAACATTGCTCTATGCTTCAACGGCAAGAGGAAATGTGGAAAAAAGGATTTGCATTCACAAAAAAGCGGGGAGTAGCTTGCTTGTTACGGCGGTTACTACCCCAAACCAAATAAGCCTGATACTTCACTTTCATTGCATATCCAGCGTAGCTCTCTGCTTTAAAGGCAGGGGGAATGAAGAAAAGTGGATTTATATACAGACAACAACCAACAAGGAATGAATTGCACAGGCTGGGTATTTCACTTAGATGCAGTTCCAACACTGCTCTCTACATTAATGGCGGGATTGGAAAGGAAATAGAACCAAAAGGTTACTAAGGGCCAAAAGTAACAGATAAGTATGAGAAAATAGGGCCAAGAGTAACAGATAAGTATGAGAAAAAAAACAAGTGTGAAAGCTTGCTGGGCAGACTGGATAGGCCGTTTGGTCTTCTTCTGCCGACATGTCTATGTTTCTATGTAAGAAACTTAACATGCAAAGGCTCAAACGGGGAGCGCATGAGCCGTGTAAGTACTACATTTAGGTCTCATTCAGTGACTGGTGGCCGTAGAAGGGGCTTAAGTTGTAGTAAGCTCCTCATAAACCGACTCACAAGGGGTTGTGCTGTTACTGGGGCATCCCCTACTCCCTTGTGGTATGTAGATGGCACTCAGGTGTACCCTCACCGAGGAAGTCTGGAGACCAGAGTCTGAAAGGTGCCAGAGATAGTCTAAAAGAGATGGAGTGGAGCATGAAAAAGGGTTGATACCTTTTTGTGTGCACCGTATGGTAAATCTATTCCATTTAGAACGATAGGATTTTCGTGTGGAAGGTTTTTGTGAAACTACAAGCACTTGAGAGACATCAGTTGAAAGGTTGAGCGGTTGCAGGATCAAGCTTTCAACATCCAGGCTGTGAGGGATAGAGTCTGAAGGTTCAGGTGGCGTAACATGTCTTGGTTCTGAGTTATGAGAGTGGGCACGGCGCCCAGGCGAATGGATTCTCTGATCGAGAGGTTGAGAAGCATTGGAAACCATACTTGTCGAGACTAATTCGGGGCTATGAGTATCATTGACCCTTTGTCCTGTTGTAGTTTCACGAGAGTTTGGGCTATCAGCGGTATCGGGGGATATGCGTATAGGAGGCCTGTGTTCCAGTAATTTCTGGTCTTTTCCAGAGGGAGATGAAGAGTGAGGGCGCAGTCTCCTGGCCTTTTTCTGTGCGGATTCAACTATCACTGATTGGTGGGTAGTTGTGGCTATTGGAATCCTGGACTATGCTGGACCAGATATGTTGCATCTGTCTTCCTATTTACTGGTGAGACAGTGCAAGGATGCTCCCATAGACGATGTTGGAGATCCAAGAGAATCTCGTGGACGGGAATAGCCATAATTTCTTTGGGAGCATCAACAAATTGGAGGACTTCCAATGTTTTATGATGTGTTTATTCCTCTGTGACCAGGTCAAAAGGGATTGTCTCTGACATTTCCTTTATAAAATTAGCAAAGGAGAGGTCTTCTGGGGGAGACCATCTCCTTTCTTCTGGAGGACATGGTTCTGACAGTATGTCCTCCATAGAAGTGTCGGTGTCAACATCCTCCCATGGGTCATATGGGCTCTCTGGCTGAGATCTCAAGGGAGAGAAAAGAGCTGGTACTGCAGGATGTGTTGTCATCGATGGATCCCTCGATGGAGGATGTGGTGGCACCGATGAAGGTTTCAGCGGCATCGATGGCATCGAGGGGAATCATTGGCATCTCGGTCCCGAGATCCCCGACGGACCAGGAACCGGTTCTGGCATTGGTGGAGGAGGTGCTGGAAAAGGACTGGAGTCTGTTTCTTCATCTTCCGAGGAACCCGTAATGGGTATCGGGGGTTTCGGTGACTCAATAGATTGTTTTGGCATCAACGGCCCAGGCTGTGTTGGAAGGGCACCGATGAGTGTGTCCAGGCGGTTGAGTAGTGGTGTAAATATCGATGGCTCCAGTGTCGGTGCCGGTATGGGGGCCAGCAGCGATGGCGGCTGTAGATTCCGGAGGGCATTGAGGACTGCCTGTCGGACAAGCATGTCCATCTCCTCCCTGGAGGCTGGTATGGGTAACACAGCTGCAGGGGGAGGCAGGCTAGGCACTACTGGCACCTCCACAGGTGTTTGTGGGGGCTCAGTACCCGGCACCAATATCGGTGGGGATCACCTCGGTATCTCAGGTGGAGAGGAGGTTGGAGGCTCCTCTACCCGTGTCCTCTTTGCAGTCGGCTCGATAGCCATCGATGCCGATGCGGTGTGGGTGCCGGCACCGGGAGTGGAATCGCATCAGTGCCGGTGCTTCCCTCGATGCTCAGTCCAATCCTTCTCTGGCACCGAGGAAGACGATGCCGATGCCTTAGATGTTGTCAGTGATGGATGGTGACCGCTGCTTTGGTGCTCCCGGCGAGGTTTGTCAATGGATTTTTTCAATGTTTCTGCCAGTGATGACTGGGCAGATGTCGATGGAGTTATCTTGATTTTGAAAAGAGACTCCATCTTGTCTAGATGAGCCCGCCTGCCCTTCAGGGCCATTTGAGCACAGCTTGGGCATCGACGAACGTCGTGGGATGAGCCGAAGCACAGCACACAGACATCATGTGGGTCGGTAATCGACATGGTTCGGGGACACTCCAGACATTTTCGAAAACCCATCGCCATGATGGAAAAAAGGGGCCGCAAAAAGGTCGATGGCCTGCGAATACCGAGGAAGGGGGAGCAGGAACCAACCAAAGACGGTGGAATTTACTCACCGAGTGACGAAAAAACGATGTCACGATGGGAGACCCCTATGAGGGAACTTTTTTGTGAAGTAAACTTCAAGTTTTTCCATGAGGAAAAATAGTGAGAGAATTCTCACAGAGCCCCTAACTGCGAGGCAAACTGCAGTGCGGAAAAAAAGAGACTGAAGGGAGATCCCTGTGGCTACAGGGATTATGGCATTCCGGGCATGCTCAGTGTGCCAGTCAAAAGTTCTAGAAACTTTGACAGAAAAGTTTTCCGTGATAGGGCTCCGTCCAGTGACGTCACCCACATGTGAGAACTACCATCCTGCTTGTCCTGGGAGAATGTGCATATTGGGGTATGTCTGTCAGGGGGAGAAAGCTGAGGGAAGAATGTGTGTGGGAAATTGGATGAAGAAGAGAAAATATGGAGGGGGAGCAGATCTAATTTTAGTTACATGAGTTGTTCTGAGTACCCTTGAACAACCAGACTGGTTGTATTATCTAAGGGGCCTTCCTCTGCTGACTTCCCTGGTCAGCTGCATCATTGCATGAGGACTCTTCCTTGCCCTGGGTGCTGGCTGCTTTTTTCTGATGATGTTCCTGGCTCGGACAATGATATGTTTATATCAAAGTGGCTGATGATCAGTTTCCTCCCATATCTTTTCTCTGAAAAATAAAGGCTAGCATTGTTCAGCCCTGGAAACCTTCCTTTTAGAAATGGTGTCCAAAGCTTGAACTGAGCCATGCACCATCCTTTGAAATATATTCCAGCTATGTAAGATAGCCAAGATTCCTCTTGGGTTTATTTCAAAAAATGACATTTCACCAACAATAACAACACATTTGTGGGCAATTCAACTTTATTTTTCATTATGCACTAGGACAACAGTTTCCATAGATTGAGCCCAGATAACAGAGCTTATTGTGAATAAATAAGCTACATTAATTGTATTACCTGTACAACACAGTCGGGTGCATAACTGTAAGCACCACTGGTCAAATTGTACATTTCTACATGGTACTAAATGGTGCACATTCTCTACATGGTATAAAGTTAAACATACTAAGCAAAAAGAGAACCAAAACCAATAGGGAAAAACCAAACTGAAATAAATCAAAAAAGATTCCCTGTTTGAACACTCAGAGTGTCATCTAAGGTGATCCTCATATATGCGACATAATGATGCATATATGTTATGAATCATTACATCTCATATATGAGGATCACCTTAGCTGACATTCTATGAGCGTTGAAACTTAGGGAAACTTTGTTGATATTGTATAAAGTTAAACATGATAGCTTTCTGCAATTTTTAATGAATAATTACTATTGCTGATTTTAACAGATTGAAAATTATGAAATGATATGGCATGTTGCAAAAGTTTAGACATCCTTCTAGTTGATTCATTACTCCTTTTTTTAAAGTTATTAATATTGACCAAAAGGTTGATTGACTCATTAGGCCTTCGAATAGTCAGCTGAAATTAGTTCCACAGTTGAACAAATACTCAGAGACTTCTAACCTCTCGGGTTGTTATTGTTGTTCTGGACTACTTTGAGCAACCATAGGGTCCTCAAAGCAGCTGTCTGAACATTTGAAAATGAAGATAACTCGCTCTTACAAAGCAGGGGGCGGCTATTAAAAAATCTCCAAATGCTTGCAGCTATCAATCTCAACAAGCAGAAACATTGTTAAGAAATGGAAGTTACGTGGAACTATTGAAGTCAAGGCAAGATCTGGAAGACCAAGAAAAATCTCTGATAAAACTAGTTACATCCCATAGTTAACTTTTCAGCAGGTCTTTGGAAGTAAACTTACACTGGAGTAGTTGTCCACAGGTCCACAATATAGCATTACTTATACAACAATGTTCTGCATGGGAGAATTGTCTGAAGGAAACCTTTTTTTAAACCTCATCTCAAAAGTAAACATCTAAAGTATGCAAACAAATAATCCTGAAATTTTTTTATTAAACATATCCTAGAAGCTAATGTGCCACAGTCACTGAAGAAACTGAAGCTGAAAAGAGGTTGGATATTTCAGCAAAACAAGGATCCAAAACATGCCTCAGAATCAACCATGAAGTATTAACAGGAAAGAAAGATTAAGGTTTTGAAATGACTTTCACAGTTACCAGACTTGAACACTACTGAAAAATCTATGGGGAGATTACTGAAAAGCTTTGAGGAGTGCATGCAAGGAGACCTAAGAATATATTTCATCTAGAAGAGTTCTGCAAGGAAGAATGGGAAAAAATTCCAAAGGCAAGAATAGAAAGACTGTTAGCTGGCTACAGGAAACATTGGGAAGCTATTTCTGCCAAAGGAGGTGCTACAAAGTATTGACTGACAGGATGTCCAAACGTTTGCACATGCCATATTCACATTTTTATTATTTTCAATCTATTAAAATTAGCAAATAAATAGTCATTTTGCATTTCAAATTGCAGAAAAATGTCATATTAACTTTGCACCATATAGATATTGTCTCAGCTTCTGTTTAGAGATTCATTGAAACATACCATTTGACCAGGGGCACCTAAACGTTTGCATACACTCAGGCTGATCCAATGCAGTGCGTTCAGCCGATCGCACTGTTTAACTCTCGGTTGTACGCGGGTTTTGGATGCACGTCCACACCCCCATATTCCATAAGGAGAATAGCGCATCCAAAACGCATGTCCAACCCCCCCTGCAAAACTAATCGCACTCATCACATGCAAATGCATGTTGATGAGGCTATTAGCTATTCTCCCCAGATCCTCCCCCCCCCAAAAAAGGTGCGCCCAACCTGCGCATTTCTACGCTCAGATATTAACGCCCGCCCTAGAGCAGGTGTTAATTTCTGAGCAGCCCCAAAAAAAGTGTACAGAAAAGCAGAAAATGCTGCTTTTTCTGTACATCCTCCAACTTAATATCATGGCGATATTAAGTCGGAGGAACCAAAAGGTTTAAATAAGGAAAAAAAACAAAACCAAAACGTGCCGGCAGTCAGGTTAGGAAAAGGGATGCTCAAGTAACAAGCGGATGTTTTCCTTACCCGCTGACAGCCATCTCTCCTGGGCGCCTGCTGCCAAACAGGCGCAAGGGACGCACATTTGTCTCTATCGCCTCCTTGGCAGCACGACCCCCTCATTTAAATATTCTACTGCGCGCCCAGGAGAGGTGGCTGGGTGCGTGTTAGGAAGCGGGCGCTCAACACCAAGCGCTTGTTTTCCGCGCGGCTTTATTGGATCGGCCTGACTGTGTATGAATATATGTGTGTGTATATATATATATATATATATATATATATATATATATATACACACGTACATATATACGTATTTGTGTGGGTATGTGTACAAACTCACAGATATCTTTTTTCAGGGTGTTTATTTGGAAGTGAAGGCCTCCTCTCTTAATATAATAGTAACCCCAATTCTGCTATTCTGGCGCCTCCAGATAAATCACAGAAGAAAAACTGAGAGTACATTCAAACTGTGCAGAAGGGACCAGGGTCATCCGTCCCACCACCTCTTCCAAATGCAGCTGAGCCAAAGCTAAAATGACAGCGCTAGTAGACAGTAAGTGATCAATGGGATTTGCTCAGTCCACCTAAATATACTCTGTTTTCTCTTTAAATGCTCTTCTAGAAATAAACAAACAATCACATCATTGTTATTATGGCCTCTATTCTGCAAAATTTGGAGATGTGCAAAAAAAAAAGCCCATCCTGCACATAAGAGTGAAACCAGAATCGAGTATCTCCCCCTCTCTCCCCACCCTCCCCAAGCTCGCCTGAATATATTCTTTGCAGCACGGGAAAAATGCCACAGGTCCAATATCTCTAGGTATTTAGGTTATTTACATGGCTCAGGAATTTTGGAGAATTGAGGCCTTCGTTCCATGCTTAGCTACTATTTCACAAAGCATCAAATTTTAAACTACTGTAATATAGTTTAAAAGTATTCCGTACACACAAGTGCTAGAAGACACAAAAAAAAACAACCACAGATCTCATAATCACAAAAGCTGAAGTAAGACAATAGAAAATCCCCAAAATAATTTCTTCTGGACAACATATACTGTACAATTATTAATATTGCACTTTTTACACAATAAATCCTAATAAATATACACAAAAGTTTAACATACAAATACGTTATTTTTAAATAATAAACCAATTCTTAATTATGTCATAAAAAACACTCCTAGGTCAATCTGCAACAAACAGGAGACACCCGGAGGCTCATTCAGAGGCTGAGAGCAGTCAGGACCATCTACTTTAAGCAACAACTGTAACGTCACCAAATAGAGCTTGCAAATGCCAAGAATATTCCATCCCCAAATGCATGAAATAAAAACAAATAACTAATTCGCAAGCATATGCTGGTTGGAATTTGTGTGCTAACTCTCAGGAATTTAGGTTTAAGCTTGATTCTAATTTTATTTTAGAATCATGTATCTGTGGCGGTTCAGAAGGCAAACTTTAAATTACAGTTAAACAACTGAAACCCTATTTAGACAAACATGCTTACAAGCTGGTGTTGCATACTCTAGTATTCAGCTCTATTGATTATTGTATTGCCCTCTATGTGGGCTCTACCATCTATGTTTTCCCATAGGTTGCAGGTATTGCAAAATGAGGCAAAATAAGAATGGCAACCTGCAGTGCACGTAGAGCTAGCTATGCTCCTTTCCTTCATCAGCTATACTGGTTGCCAGTGGCCATGAAAGTTAAATTTAAACTCCTGAAGAAATAAGAGGCCTCTGCAACTAGTAAACAGATTGGAATGGTATATGCACCCTAGGGAATGTTAATCTTCATAGGCTTGCTTATTGAGAGTACATCCTCTACGATTTATGAGACTGTCTTGTAACAGGACAAAGGCATTCTCAGTTTCCACCTCAGTTCTATGGAATTTTCTGCCTATTGCAGCCCATCAGGAGCTGAATTTCCTCTCTTTTTGCATGAGGGTCTAGGCCTATCTTTTCCTCAATGTAGGCAACCTTAGGGCTTTTATATTGGTGGATTGCTGGTTTGTCTACCATACATGGGCATAAATATCGATTGTCTACCATAATAGTGACTTGTCTACCATAAATGGGCATAAATATTGACTGTCTTTTTTTTTAAGTTTTGTCAGATTTATATGTTTATTTATTATGTATTGCTTGTTTGTTATTTTATTATGTAATGTTTGATTTGATTGTGTTTTATTGTTTGTACACTACTTTGGGTGTTCCTCCTTGGATCGGGTTGGCGGGTATGCAAATTTGTAAAAATAAATAAATGAATGTTTGTTCAAGTTGCTGGAGGAACATCATCATTGCTTGTGCCTAACAATCAAGTCATGTGACATGATAGTTGCACACACTCCCCAATTTAAAATTTTGCTGTATCTTTATCAATTGGAATCAACAATAATGGAGTTTCTCCAGCAGCTGTAACAGATTCCAGTATGCAAGAGCGAAGACTGAATTCACTTGTGCTGGATGCATTTTATGATGGACTGTCCTTGGCTTACAATGCTTCATGTTCTCTGCTCTCTAGTATCTAATCATCTGGAAAGAGCGTGTTCCCTGACATGCACATGTCATATTTTCAGAAGGAACAAATCCTGGCTCAGTTCACTGCTCTTGATTTAGTGTGTGCATTGCAGGGAATCTGTCAGACTTAAGGAAATTATGCCTACATGTAAGTGGGTACCAACGGCAGTGTTTGTTGTACACCCTCCTGCTGGGTGACATGGCCAAAAATTTTAAAAATTCACTCAGTGTGGAATGCTCCACTTTTGACAAAGGAAGAAAACAAATGGGTAGCTGTACTCTTTGAAATGGACGAACACCTCTGCAAAATTGTATTTGTTGATCAATAGTTGAAAATTCCTTTATTGCTCTGTTGCACGACGATGTGAAGCACTCTGAATTACAGGCGCACACAATTCCTTAGTGACCACTGCTCTGTGAGGCCTTACCTAATCTAAACTGGACAGAGTCAAATTTAATACTCAGGGAAAAGAATACTTATAGTTTACAAGTACTGACTACATTTGATCATTTTTTTGCAGTAGCTCTTGTCATCATAGCTGTAGAGCCCTCCATAGAAATGCTGGGGATGCCAGCCAGAGTTCCTATATACAGTATGTAATGCACAGTCAGCGAATGACAAATATATATATATTTTTTTTGCTTTTCGCCCTTTTCTTGATAATGTTGTGCTTCGTCTTTCTTGACTTTTTATTATTGTCCTGAACATTTTTGGCATGGGTGGATGCTTCCGGAACTCGTTCACCCTCTGGCAAAGTGTACCAAGCAGTCCATACTCCTCTATATGTTCTATGTCCAGAGGTTCACTGCTGACCGCAGAATGCCCAGATGAGCATGTGCACAATCAAAACAGCAAGACAAGACCTATGTCAGCAAGTAGCACAATTGAAAGAAAAAAAAAAAAAAAAGGTTGCCAATAACATATTTGTTTCTGTTCCTTTTTTTCAGCATGGTCCTAAATCCATTTTTAAGTTGTATGAGTCCAAAGTTTTCAATACACAAGCGCAATACATGTTAACGGTACTAAATTCACACTGGTGCCTTGGACAGGCCTTTAGGGAAGCCCTAGAGGTTCCACTGCTCTGGACCCATCTTGCTCATGGCACATTATCTTTTCTTCATTTCCTGTTTCCCATCACGAATGTACATTTATCGCATTCTGTCTTCCAGAGAGGATACTTACGGGCCCCCTTTTAGAACAATGCAAAAAAGTAAAAGAAAGAAAGAAAACAAACAAAAAAAAAATGTAACGGAGAATGCTGTGTGTATGTGTGTGTTTGTAGGTGTATGTGTGACTCGAGTTAGCTGGCAATGTTCTTCCTCCCAGGGCAGCGCGGAGCTATTGTCCCTTGGATTTACGCTTTCCCGCAAGACCCACAGCAGCGGGATTTGAACTGGGCGAGCTGGCAGAGCTTTAGCTGTTTCACTTTCTCGCAGTATCGGGTTGTGTCTCTGCACTCCACTAGCAAGGCAAAAAGAACACTATAAGGAAATTGTGAAAACCAAGAGAAATATTAAGCAAAGCAGACAAGAAAGACAATCACAAACTATTTTTAAAAAGTTTTCTGGGTCCCTTGTTGATTTAGGAGGCCCTACTGGGCAATAAATATCTATTGCAACAGCAACTGCACTCCCTGTGGATAAGTTGCAAACAACTCCACGTGGCCTCATATATGTGCGTGTAGAGGCGCATGGAGATCTATGATAGTATTTCATAACCTGTGCAGATCTGGTGCACACAGATTATAAAATATGGGTGTGTACACCCCCTCCAACATATGCATGTTTCAGCAAGCGTGAAAATTTGCAATGCACGAAAACGTGCACTTTCACTATCTATTTTATAAACATATGTGCGTATATTTTATGCATGAAAAAAAATATATAACTTGTTTGTGTAAAACCCTGATTTATACGTGGAAGCAGGTACATTTTAAAATATGCGCACGTACTTAAAATCAACATTTCACCAATACCTCCACGAGTTTATGGAGACCCTCCTAGTACTTCACCCTGAACTCCCCCCAATTCACCCAGACCTCCAACCCAGTAAGAGCAGACAACAGATGAGTCTGATATCAATTGCGCTAGATATTTAGCAGGTGTAGAATTGCGAGAATAAGATGCCCAACTACTCTCTGATTATCAGCATTGCTAAGCATGCCATAGAAGAGATGCATTGGAGGGCAGGGTAAGTTTGCTATTTAAAAACATTTTGATTTTAGAACATTCAAAATAATTCCTATGGAATTTCTATAGCTAGCTAGCTTACACTCCAGTAGAATAAATTTCAGTATTCTTGTAAAACAGAGTCAAGTAAATATAAGAGTGTAAGATCATAAGTTTTGCCATGCTAGGTCAGACCAAAGGTTCATCAGGCCCAGTATCCTGTTTTCAACAGTGGCCTATCTAGGTCATAAGTACCTGGCAGGATCCATAAAGGTCGACAGATTCCATGCTACTTATCCCAGGGATAAGCAGTGGATTTCCCCAAGTCCATCTTAATAATGGTTTAAATATAGCAAAGGCAAAGCTAAAACATTGTGAATAACAATTTTTTTTTTTTTGCTGACCCAACAGTTTCTTCCTGCTCCTCTGAGCCTCCAGGCTCAATCAGAACTAGAGCTGGGTCTGGTGCCATAAGCTTTCATTTGCACCTATCTGAGGATTTTCCCCCCTTTTCTATATCCCTGCTTAACTTCTAGTCTCGTCATTATAGTAACAGTCATCAGTCAGGAGCCATTCAATAGGCTTCTTCCTGGAACCTTGCAAATATGGGCACTAAATCCGACCACTAGGTGTCGCCATTGCGGGATGACTAGGACTCTCCCCCCAGGGATTGTGAGGGTTGCCTCTGGAGCATCCCCAGCCTTGGCTGACCCCAGGGAGCAGAAGAATTGAGTTAGTCCAGTGGCCACCGAGCTACTGGATTGGCCTTATAACAGCTCATCCTATTGCACTCCCCACCAGTAAGTACCATTGGTCACTCACTGCTGAAGGAGGTTATAGAAAGCAAATTAGTGGTAAGGAAATTCCTATTCTGTAGACATTCTAGATTTAATGAAGCTTTGCTCCCGTGCAAAAACTACTCCAGTTTTGGACGAGTGTCTTGTTTTATTGAAGACAACTGGGATATTTTCATTGCTAAATCTGGAACAATCTTTTCCACAGGAACAAAATTTTGCTAAATGTGGTCCCGAGGGCGGTCAGGTTAAGAATTTGGCTCTTGCATTGGAGCATACCGTTGTCGCATGGGGAGATGTTACAGCGTTGCCAGTTGGTGGGCCGTTGTCTCCAAGAGCACAGATGCTCCTGCACAGGCTTGTTCGTACGGAGGTGCACGCATTCCACTCGCCTGGACTGGAAGCCGTAGTTTCCACATGTTGCCGTGCACAGAGTCCAGGGCGCGACCCTCCACTGTACGCTGCAAGCTTCGGCCCAACAATTCTGGGTACTTACAGGTCTAATAAAAGAAGGAACAGATATGTCACGAAAACACCCTACATGAAAAAAACTACAGGAAGGTTTCAAACTGACACGTCTGAACTGAATGAATGCTACCCTATGAAGCATGCTACTCTCCAATTGCTCCTTTGATGTAGGTTTACAAATGAACCAAATAAAAACTAATGTGTCATAAATAAGCCTAGCAGAGCAGACAGGAGAGGTGTTTTCACACAGGCCTTTGCAATGAGTTAGCAGTAGCTCCAGCTAGAATACTATAGCAACCTTTTTTTGTCCCTTCATGCTCATCACATAAGGAAAAGGCCAAACTATTTTCACATTGAAAGGAAGTTGCCCTACAGAAAATTCTATAACAAAGTAGTCATACTGGTAGTCTTTATTATTTATTTATTTATTTTGTACTAGCATTGCAAATAGAAGATCCTTTATTCAGTCAGTAATTTTATTCACTAGAAGTCCATCTTAGGCTTTTTCCCAGTTGCTTTGTAAAGTTTATCCATGAATAGGGGTGTACTTTGGAACTGTTTTTCTTCCCATGACAACATAGACTGGAGAATCTTAGGTCTCTTGGAGTGGCCATTTTGTTATAAAATGTGCTCACTCATTGCATGCTCATTGAAACCGTGAACGAAACCAACTTACAAAAGCATATGGAAAGATATATCAGATTTCTTCAGATTTCTTTCTTTTTTTTTTTTAATCAGATTTTGAGCAGTTTTAGAACCAGAACTGTCACTGTTACTATCAGTGGATGCCCTGCTGTCCTCCTGGAATAAGGAGGTTGAGAAGGTTTATCAGCCTACTGCCTCCTGAGAGGACAGTGCTGATGAAAAAAAACAATATGATCTCTTTGGTTCCCCTAATGAACTTTGGATGTTAGTGATGGGGATCTGATAGATCATGGAAGCAGCACTGTTCTGATTCCAACAGACACATTTGGAAAAGGCATAAGCTGCTGGATAAGGGGGAAATTGTGTAGGCCAAAACAACCTTTTTCTCTCTGCAGATTTCTAAAGCAGGTAATGTTAGTAGAGAACTGTTGAAAATCGCTAACTCTGTTGTTCCTGGTGGGTTACCCTCATCTTCTCTAGAGAACAATAAGTGTGCTTTATTTCTCTACAAAGAAATGTCTATAACCCTTACCCGGGCTGTTTAGTCCCAAGGGCATACAATCACATTTCTAACCTCAGGGGCTGCTCCGGCTAGCTGACTCCTTCCCAGCTCGACTCTTGATCCCTGGGGGGGGGGGGGGGGGGGGGATTCTTTCTATCGAGGGAGACGCTCGTCTATGGCTCAGACAATGAAAGAAACTTTAGTATGTATTTGTAGCTGGGGCATCCTCTGGAGGGAGATGCTGTGAATAACCAAACAGGACCAGGTGCTGGGTGTTAAATAATAATTTACTGATTGGTTTAAGGCAAATACAAATCCATCTTTAAATACTGGGGCAGTTACAGATGATGTCTTTAGAGACAGAGTGCTTCACTCTGGGTAGGTGTCCTTTTCTTTCAGCACCATGGTTGATCTTCCCATGGTGGTGTAAATTGTGCACTCAAATCTCTCCTAGAGGCTTATGTGGGACTCCTAGGTCAGGGGTCCCCTTCTAAGCAGAGCAAAATCCTACCTTACAGTCCAGCATCTTCCCGAACAACCAGCCCTGTGTCCTGGTTCCAAATCAGTGGAGATCCGGATGGGGGTCTCCTCGCTCTTCCTGGACTCTTATTAAGTGGATCTGAAAGGGCGACTCCTCTGGTTGAAAAGTCTTTGCGTGGGAACCTACTGATCCAGCCAGGCTCCTAGTGAAGAGGGGTAGCTTAAAATCTCTTCCCAGCAAAAAAAGTGTATTTTCCTTCTTGAAAGAAACAGGATACATTTCAACCATCAGAAATCTCACTCAGAAAGATCTGTTTACGGGTCTTGCCTACCTAGGGAGTGCAGTGGTGCACACGGGTCTTCAGGCCTCTGGACTGAGAGCCCTTTTATCCCAAAGGGAAATCCGGCAAAAATCTATCTTATTGAAGTACATGCCTAGGGATCCTCTGGCAGGTTGTGCACGGAGGCCAATTCCCTACAAAAAGAGGGAAACCTGATGAGGCAGGAGGCCTCAGCAGGGAGGAAATAATTCCTCATCTTATTTCTCTGGGGTCTGTTCTAAAATGAAACTAGCCACAAAATGGCTGGTTATAAAGGGCATGAGTAACCAATCCCTGCTCTCCTAGGTGGGAGAATGGCAAGAGGGGATGGATAGCTCAAGATGTTTTAGAAGAGGGAAATGGAACTAAGGCAAATGGTACTGAACGGGGGGGGGGGGGGGGGGGGGGGGTGTCCGGTCACATGTCTCTGATTGTTTCAGAAGTAATTGCATTAGAAACGCTCCCGTTAGAAAAACACAAGTTGGCTGAAGTGGGTGCTGAGGATCATGCAGATAGCAAGCTTTTAGAGCTGTTGCAAGCTGTAAGTTGCTTACATGGGCCCAATTCCTGGCCAGTTACCAGCTTTGCGGTTTCTAAAATTATGTCAAAAATCAATCCTTTGTCTTCTATTTTTGATCCTGGCCCTTTATCTTTAATTAAGACAGCTGAAGATGGTCCCTCCCCTCCCCCCCCCCCCCCCCCCCGGCTTGTCCAGATCATTAATACTTTGCTTTCTGAGGGCTTACTGTCTGAGTCTTTGAAAGAAACAGCAATTTGCCCATCACTGGCTTCAGAGGTACTGGGCAATTTTTTGCCCTATTATAAATGTGCCTTTTCTGTCTAATGTTACAGAAGCAGCAGTATTGACGCAACTCCAGAAACATCTGTTGGACCCTTGCCAATCTGAGACTGAAACCCTTTTGTCAGCGCTTATAGATAAGCTGATCTGTGCCAGGGACCCAAGGAGTCCTTCTGTGCTGTTTCTGCTGGATTTCTCCTCAGCTTTCGATCTAATTGATCATTGGATCCTTCTGGACAGGCTGGCTGATTTTGGCATGATGGGCAGGAACTAGAAATGATTCACATAATTTTTGACTGATCGGGTTCAAACGATGGTATTGAGTTCATCAATTTGTGTTCCTTTTTCTTTGGATCTCTTCTATGCTCTGAGTTATTTAACATTTTTCTCAGGTCACTTGGCCAGTTTGGATATTTAATTTTTATGCTGACACCATCCAGCTTTACTTTTTGCCGGCTGAGGCCCCCAAGGCTTCCTTTGAGAAGATTAGTGTTTGTTTGGGAGCTATTGATCCCTTCTGGTCCTGCTTGTCACGTCTCTTCTCTCTTTCAAGCTCCTTGCAATCCATCTATCGTCCGATCACCCCTTCTGCAACCTGCCCATAATGTTCTTAGGTAATCGTTCGCTTATTTTAACTTCATTGCTATGTAACTCAAATTGTCTACTTTATTATTTAACTCTCATACCATGTTACTCAAAGTTTTTTGATGTTTTTTGTTTATTTGTTCTATGTAATTGCTCACAGGCAAGTTTTGTTTGTTTCACTGTAAACCGGTTTGATTTGTATCCAATGCAAAAAGATCGGTATATAAAAGTCCAAAAATAAATAAATAAATAAATAAATATTTGGCATTGAGCAGTAGACAGCTCCCTCAGTTGAATCCAGTCAAGTCATAAGCCTCGTTTATCAGTGATGCTGCCATACTTTCACCTGCAGGGCAAATACTGATGAATGGAGTTTCCTTCTCTCAGAAGAATAAAGATAGGAATAAAGATAGGCTTCATTATTTAAATTTTGCTGGTGCAGGCACTAGTGTTTATCAGAATAAGAACATAAGAAATTGCCATACTGGGTCAGACCAAGGGTCCATCAGGCCCAGCATCCTGTTTCCAACAGTGGCCAATCCAGGCCATAAGAACCTGGCAAGTACCCAAAAGCTAAGTCTATTCCATGTAACCATTGCTAATGACAGTGGCTATTTTCTAAGTGAACTTAATTAATAGCAGGTAATGGACTTCTCCTCCATGAACTTATCCAATCCTTTTTTAAACACCGCTATACTAACTGCACTAACCACATCCTCTGGCAACAAATTCCAGAGTTTAATTGTGTGTTGAGTGAAAAAGAACTTTCTCCAATTAGTTTTAAATGTGCCCCATGCTAACTTCATGGGAAGGAGGCCCGAGACCAAGTCTAATGCTGGTGGCTGCTGCATTATTGAAAACAAAATAAAGCAAATAATAATTTGTTCTTTTTTTTTTTTCACATTTTTTTTCAATTGCTTTGTAATTTCCTCTTTTGTTTTAAACAAAAACAGAGTTCTATTGAATAGTTGCTATTTTTATGGTAGTGTATGTATATATACACAGAGAGAGAGAGAGAGAGAGACACACACACAAATATTTATCAACCATTCTTTTGATTATATCTACATGCAATCTGTCAGTGTATTCCTAAAGTACCTTGGAAGAGTGCTACATTGTTCAGAAGACACAGGGGTCCCATCTCTTGATTGGCAGAAGACTTGTCTGTGTTGCAGTGCCAACCTCGTTCCAATGCATGGTCCAGAGCACTGTAGATAGAGAAGAAGCCACTTTTCAGCTGAATATATATATCTATATACACCATACTTCAGAACCTGTTCATGGGAGTCAATATATGAATATTTGTAGGGCTGAAGAATCTGTTCTTCAACTAACTTCTTAAATAACAAGACAACATTTTATTTTAAGAAATGGATTTCCAAGTATCTTTGGGTGATTATCGGTAAACATTTTGTGGATCTTTATTATATGGATGCCATGCAGACGGAATTTTGTTGAAACAAATTACATTAACTGATAATGTTATTGTTTTGAGCTTGTTTGCTTTGAACATAGCTGCCAATTTTTTCTGGGACCCTTCCATTTTTCCTTACTGCTTATATTAATAAAATGACTATTTTGTATAATTTAATGGATCACTTATCAGGATTACTACTACATGATATCTATATTCCACATTTCTACTTGTCCCCACATTATATGCCCCCAAGTTTCCTAAATACAGTGGGATTCCCGGCACGCGCACACGGACGCGCCGATTTTAAAACACGAGCACGCCGGCATGCACATGTTATAAAATCCGATGGTGCATGTGCGGGCAGCCTGCGACATGCACGGGGGGGGGGGAGGGGGGGGGATTTTAAAACTTACTCACGGCGACATGATCGGCCGGTCTCCAATTTCCTAACCCTAACCCTACCCTTCCTCCCTCTCCTGCCCGCCTCTAAACCTACTCTAACTATCCCCCAATTTTTTCATACTTATTGCTCCTCTGGAGCAGAAGTAATCTTCCCCGGGACAGCATGGAATGGCGTTCTCCCGGCTCGTCCCCGCCCCACTCTTCCCCGCCTAGACCACTCCCCCGGGCCCGCCCCTTTCTTTGGGCCAGGCACTTCTGCACGTAACCCCCCTAATCTACGTGAATGGCCCTTTTTGAGCTAGGAGTAAGAGATTAGTAGAGGGGAATGGTGCATTATATCAGAACAGCCCCTCCGCAGAGGTTGCTGGAATACCTAGCCCCTGCCAGTATAAAAAGCAGCTTGCAGCACTGCAAGGTGAGACATTTTGCGTTAGAAGTCTGAGGAGAAGGAGCTGTTTTTTTTCCTGAGTTCATTTTCTTCCTGTTCTTGGTGTACTAGGCCTCATGACTTGGAACCTGCACCGAACAGGAAAGGAGCAATTGCCTTGCTGGTACACAACCTGTTAGGGTGCCACAGGGTTGTTTAAGGGAATTTTGGCTTTGTTTTGAGAGTTTTTCTGTGAGATCCCTGTTACTTGGCCTAGGTTAAGGGACTTTTGGGCAGTCTTTCTTCTTGGGAAAGGCCAGGAGTAGAGGAGATTTCGCTGCCCTCCATCACACAAACCGTGGATGGATCGGGGTGGCTCGTTGCAGGAGAATTCCAGTTTTTGCCTTTTTGTGAAGATTTTGGCTCCGGAGGTTTTGCTGCCACTCTTCCTTGCCCTGAGTGGGGAAATTAGAAGAGCTGCTTCGTTCCCTGCTGCTTGTACCTTTCATCCAAGGGATCCTGTGTCATCTGGAGAAAAAGAACCTGGAGGCCCCCATTCCGAGTCTTCACCCTGGCTAGAAGAGGTACACGGGGGGAGTTGTGCAGTGACTGAGACCCTGGTTTTTCCTCTGCCAGTATTTTGCAAGAGGACTTCTTTTTTTTGTCCATAAATAGGATCCTCCTCTCCACTTGGGAACTCTTGTTTTTCCATGTCCTGGAGGGTGAGTTTTTTCCCCCTATTTTTTGAAGTTTTACACTCAATATAAGCCCTGCTGTAGCCTTACGCCAGGGCAAAACTCGGCCTGAGTCGGGCATTTCTTACCATTTCTGTGATTTTATTTATATAATTAATAAAGGAATCCCTCCAACTAAGACAACTGGTCTTCTTTTGCCACATTTGCTTTCTGACTATTGTGAAAGCAGTTTGCAACCTCAGTCACTACCACTGGGGCAGAGAAGGACATTCCCATCACTGTACTCCAAATGCAATGCAGTGCAGTGCTGAACAGACTGTGATGATTTCCGCCTAAAGAAGAGCCTTATGTGGTTCTGATAGATCACAGACAATGAAAGCTGTAAAGCCAAAGAACTTCATATATTTTTTCCTGAAGTATTTGTGAAGATTACGCTTGCATATAAAGGATCAGGCCACATCCGTGGTATAAATGTTTTACTCACAAAAATGTAAGAGGGAGGGAGGCACTGGATTAACACATTTAGTGCTGGTGATTTTCAGTATCAGTGGGTTATTATTTAAGGAATTTTTGGGGTATCATACATTTAAAATATCACTGACTCAATGACTTTGGAGGTCAAGCCAGGTCATAGCCTTCTCTTGAAAAGCAGAGCACAAGATAATGGGAAAAAAAGAGGAGGGTGCATTACAGTAGGAGGTGTCATCTGTTTATATTCATTATAATTTGGAATGGCTAACTGTTAGATTTGTCCAATGGGAACCTGATGTTTCACGTGCTAACTGTAATGACGCAATGATAAAGGCAAGACATTGATCTATAGCCAGTGATCTGTTCTTAATCTTATCATGATTAAAACGATTGGCTGACAATATCACTGATGCCTGCAGATTCTATGTGGAGTTCAGCTGGATGATTTATACACAGAGCCATAAAAATAAGCTTTTCAGGTAGGAGGGATTTTATGCAGCTTTCATACTACCAGCTTAGGCAAACAGATGAGTTCATATTTTTAACGATATTCAATAACAAGCTTCATACTATGGAAAGTGACAACTACCAAAGGATGCGCTATGCCTGCCCATGCAATGCAATCAGCCAGGGACACATATCAAACCAGAGCACTCAGACAGCAAATAAAATTTAAAAAAACCATGTCATTTCATCACTCTTTTTAGAAGTACACTCTGTTACGATTTTGCTATTTACAGACTCAATTTAAATTCCACCCAAGCATTTTTCCAAATAAATATCCAATGATAAAAAGCAAATGATTTTAACTGACAAAGTACAAAAAGGACAATTCCTCAGCAAAGGCAAAAAAACTCCATGTTACGATGTTTCACTAAAGTCTATCTGTGATGCAATCAGAATGCAGAGTCCTCTCAGCAGCTTCACCTTGCCTGGTTTTTTCCCCCTCTCATTCGGTTTTCTTCCTTTCCCATTGTACTGGGGCTAACCTTTTCCCCTTTTTCATAAAAAAAAGTAAAAAAAAAAAAAAAATATCTATATAAATAAAAATGTAAAATGTTCGTTTGTTCAAAATCTTAAATCTTCAAAAGTTCTTCACCGATTGCTTTGAAATTTTGACACAACGTTGCATTCGAATACGCGCATGTTTTTATATACCTATATTATATAGATGTCACACCTGTGACAGGTAAAAACATGTTTTGGAAAAACAGCGCCTTCTGTTGGACGTACAAGCAACACATGCTATCTACAATATAAATGGGCTCTGACCGACGGCCCACAAATGCGCAGTAGAGAGCAGCTCTACCGTGCATGTGCAGATAATTGAGCTCTGCGCTACGTGCTGGGTGTCACAGAGGGGAGGAGGAAAGGGCAGACGAGTCGCCACTCCGAGAAATGGCTCAGCCCGTTCCTCCCCCGCTGGGGAAGGGGGGAGGGAGTAGGCACTGCTGGACAGTTACACACAGGAGGAGGAAAGGGTAGAAGAGTCGCCGAGCCAGTCCGTCCACCGCCGGGGAAGGGGGAGAGGGAGTTGGGACGGCCGGAGCAGAGCAAATGCAGTAGAAAGTGGCTGTGAAGAGATCACAAGCAGCTGCAACCTGCAGCAGCCAAAGTGCAAAGAGCTGAACAGAGAACAGCTCGCCCTCCTTCCCCGCCCCCTGAGTCCCGCAGATAAGGAGAAGCCAAGTAAATATCCCGCAACTGCGGGGGGGGGGAGGGGGAGGGGGAAGGCAGTGCTGTTAACCCGCCCGTGGGTCTCAGCCACCAAGGGAAGAGTTTACATGGGCATTTCTCCACCCTCACTCCCAGCAAAGCACCGTGACGAAAGTGAAAGCCAGAGCTCTTTCAAGCTCCTTTCAAGCTCCCGATCGGATTTCTTAAAGGCACAGGTCTCCCAGAAAGAGCAAAGTAAGCTAGGCAACATGTCCCAAATCTGTTGCAGTGCCTGCCGCCTGCCTTTTGCGAGGAGGGGGAAGGAGTGTTTTCCTCACTCTCCCAGACACAACTGGCATGGGAACTTTGCAAGCTCTTGCGAGTGCAGAGCAAAGACTTAGGTGGGGAGGGGACAAAAATCCCACCCATTTTAACTGTGTGAAAGAGAAGTGTGGTAATGTGCGCTGAAGGCAAGTGAGAGTGCCAGAGAGAGAGGGAGACTACGTGAGGGATTGTGTATGTGTGTGAGAGGGATTGGGCGTGTGTGTGTGAGGGACAGAGGGAGAGTGTATGTGCAAGAGAGAGAGAGAGAGGAAGCCTATGTAGAGGGCTGTATGAGAGAGAGATTCTCTACCCCCCCCCAGCTCTCCACTTATAGGTGACAGTGGAAGGGGTTCAGTGTAGAGGGGAATGGGAGAGCAAAGGAGTTGGGGCCTGTAAGGATAGAGTGAAAGGGGTCTGAGCCTGTCCCTCAGTGGCAGAGGGACAGGCTCAGGGGGGAGGGAGTTGGGATGGAAGGACCATTACGCCTTGCGAGATCCCCCTCGGCCACTGCTGCAGCTCCTACCACCGCCGCCGCCTCTGGCTCTTCGTGGTGCTGGGGGGAGGGGGGAGGAGCGGAACAGAGCAAAGATGTAGGAGGAGAGGGGACAAAAATCTCGCCCGTTTTAACGGGCTTAACGGCTTGGACTACATATTTTACGATTCCATTTCAATGTTTCCGATTGCATTGTTAAATTGAATTTTCATAGATTTCAATTTATTTTCATTTTGTTTTAATTATTTCGTGTGACATTGCGTTGGAATTGAGCTGTGTCATTTACCATACCGTTCATTTAGTGAGTATAGTTTGTTTTTTCTTTTTTCATTCTTTTTCATTTCTAGAATTATGCGCTTTACATCTAGACACGGATTGCTTCTCACATGGACAATTATATGTTGCGTGTTCTAGAGTCGGCAAACCAGACAATCTCTATATCTGCACAGACAATGGAACAACAAAAAATATTGTATACCCACAAGCATTGTGAAATTAAACATATTAGAAACGTGCGCTTTCTCTTTTCTTTCTTTTCCATTTAACCAGACTGAGCCTCAGCAACGCGTGGCCGGGTACATCTAGTATATATATATATATATATATATATATATATATATATATATATATATATATATATATATTTTATTTTTTTTTTAAATTAGGGGGTAATTTTAGTTATTATAAAATTCATTCTCATTGGGATGGAGGAGTGGCAGAGTGGTTAAACCAGCAGGCTGAAAGCCAGGGAAGCCAAGGTTCAAATCCTGCTTCTCTTACTGATATTCCTTGTGACCTTGGGCACATCACTTCTATTGCCTTGAATACCACATAGGCCAGGAAAGTATCTAGTGTGCTTGAATATAACTTGCCAGAATCTTTGAAGACAGCAACTATTCAACTAGCACCAGCAAATCCTACCCTGCCTATGACAGATATGACAAATTTTCATCCCATCTCAAATAACAGAGAAGTGGGTTCTTATTTAACTGAAAGAATATTTAGAAGAACATAAAATACTTGATAAATATCAGTTTGGGTTTAGAAAAACTTGTGGCACGGAAATGTTATTAGTCTCTGATAGATTCATTGCCCTGCGACATAGATGGAGCATCTGCAGTTGTATTGATTCAATAGGATATCTCAGTTGCATTTGATATGCTGAGTCATGAAACTCTACTGGCTTGCTTAAGTCTATTGGAGTTACTTCTGTCATGCTAGTTTGATTTACATTTTTTTGTCAGGTGGATGCAACAACCAAGAATAAGAAATAGCTGTTCATGGTGGAAGGGACTGAACGTCGGGGTTCTGCAGGGGTAGCGCTATCAGTAAGGCTGTTTAATATTTCTTTGTAGCCCTTGGGGAGATTTTATCACTACTAAGCTTAATTTATTGTATCTATGCCGATCATTTTCAATTGTATTTACCTTGTAACCAGGATGGGCATATCCCATTTTAATTTTTTGACTGCTGTTTAGAAGCTGTAAATAATTGGATGAATCTGTAAAAACCTGAAAGGTGAATTTTAAGACCTGTGCACGGAAGTACATGTATTTGCCGACTTGCGGACATGGACGCGGCGCTTTTATAACATATGCGGGTATATGCACACCTGTTATAAAATTGGCTATACGCATGTATATATGCACACAATTTTACACTGATGCACACATGTGCGCACAAATGCCACCTCAATCGAGTAAGTTGGGGGGGGTTATTTTAATAAGTACACGCATCAACGCAATTATCTTTTTCCCCAGTTCACCCCAGTAAAGGAGAGGACACCCTAAACCCTCTAGTTAACTTGCCTCTCTTATCTTATTAGCCCCGACTCTTAAAACCGCACTGACTAGCCTCGTTTTTTCGGTTTAATAACTTACATGCCATCTATAACAAATAAAGTTACATGGATAGGGACCCTGGTGCGTGTAAATACTTTTCTGCTGGTTTCATTCATATTTCCTGGAATGCCCATGCCCTGCCCAGACCACTCACATGCCCCGCCCCTTCCATGAAAAAAAATTTGTTCTCGCGTACCAGGAGATACGCGCGTTCCCAGGCGCCCCTTAAAATCCATAGGGTGTGTGCAGGCTCCATCCCAACTGAAGAGGGAGAGGCCCAGAATGACTGCGCGTGAGCCTATATGATTAAAAGATGGTGTGTGTGTGTGTGTGTAACAGATTGGGAGCCTGTATGTATGGGAGTGAGAGTATGTGTATGTGAGTAAGAGATTGGAAGCCTGTTTGTGAGTAACAGATTGTGAGCCTATGTGTGTGTGTGTGTGTGTGTGTGTGTGTGTGAGTAAGAGATTGGGAGCCTGCATGTGTGTATGGGAGTGCATTGTGTGTTTGGCCCGCCCATGCTCTGCTGTAATTGGCAGTACTCCATCATGTGACCTTTGGTGCCTTCCTTCAAATATCCTCCCCAGCCTTACAGTTTTTGTAGCCTGTTTTTCAGCGTCTCACTGGACTTACATTTTTAAAGGTTTATACAAGTTACTGTAACCACTCCCGTTCGTATTGCTATTACTGTGACTTCCTTCACCTTTATGTTTACTTTTTACGTCTATTCGGTTGGATGATGTGATATTAATACCTACTTTTTTTTTCTATAGTGGTACTTAAAACGCCGAGACAGCCGCTACCGGCTACTTACTTTATACTTTAGACTATGGAAGGCTTGGTATGTAACCCCTCACTCCTATTTAATTTTGTAGCCATTGTGCTTCCTTGGGATCCTTATTTACAGATTGCTTCCCTGTGTCTGTTAACAGTTGTTGTGAAATTGGTCCCTCCTGCTGCAGCCGATGTGGCGAAACACGGTCCATGTCAGGGGACTAGAAACCTGTTCTCTCTCGACACACTCTTTGGATATGAAGTAGTAAAAAGATTATTACAGATGGATGTACATTGAAGCTGCACCTTACTGTATCTAAAACGATTGAGTTGGTTTCTCTTTTTACAAGAAGGGAATCTTTACCGCTCAGCGCTTCACCTTTATGTCTCGGGATTACCTCTGTGTGTACCGCTTATCTTCTCCACCTTGTGTATACAACAGGCCTAATATCATGTGGGTCCCAAATGTCTTTTTTTTTTTTTTGCAGAGTTTTCTGGTTGGCACCACAGCAGTGCATGGAAATATAATATGACATGTTGTGAGTGATAGTTTTACCTCAGAACACTGAACTTTGAACATCCGTTTCCATGTAAAATCTCTTACAATAACTGCATCATTTTTTAATTGTGTGTGTGTGGTGAGGACAGGGGGGAAAGGGGGGGGGGGCCACATAAGGCTATAAGTTTAGCCTAGGGCAAGGCTTCCCAAACTGTGGGTTGGGACCCCAAATGGGGTCACAAAATGTTTGCGCTGGGTCGCAAGTGCCTCAAAGAGGCAGCACACTTCTTTCAGGCACCAGCAGCAACAGCAGGATTAGTAGTGGAAGACAGGAACGGGCTAGAGGGGGTGAGAGAGGGGATGGTCTGGGAATGTGAGAGGAGCTGTAGGATATAAGAGGGGATCAGCTGGAGGGGCAGAGGTTGAGAGAGGGGATCAGCTGGAGTGTGGGGAGGGGGAGAGTGGAGGGGGGGACTGCATCCCTGATGATTGGCTTTGGTCGTCCTCTGGGGACGATATAAATTTTCAAGTGGTAAAATGGGGTCACATTGGCTAAATGTTTGGGAAGCCTTGGCCTAGGGCGTTTAATATCCTGGCACCAATCCTGTGATGTCAGTGGTGGGTAAAGGGGTGTGATATATGATAAAAAAAAAAAAAAAATCAAAAATAAAACATCCTTATGGTGAGGGTGGCAGTTATTAAGTAATTGTAATTTTCCTGACTCTTCTAATAGGATGGAATTTTGCCTTACAACACATAGGCCTAGCAGGCTTGTGCATAAATCCAGGCCTGTTGCTAAGTTTTGCAGCAATGCTACTGCTATTAATAGTAACGTGAACCAATGAAATAAGTGAGGCGGTTTTATTGATCTGTTTACTGATACTCAGTCTGCACAAAGACAAGTTAAGAGGTTACTGTTGTACCTAGAAAACATCTGTTGAAAATACTTAAAAGAAAATGCCAAAGAAAAGAGAGAGCATCTTTCTGTGGTTAAGTTAGCATTAGCCATATAAGGCTCCTTCCTATCCTCATCTACCTCTTGAAATCCCACACTGTTAATTTGCCTATGAAAACAAATGAACACTTTGATCTCTGTTCCTAATTTAACAACCCTCTACATTAGGTTTCCCGTTGTTCTACAATATTTGTTGGGTACCTTTACCTGTCCCCAGGAGGAGGTGGTCCACTCCACACACAGCTCTCTATTACAGGTCTGGGTCTCCACTGGGTGCTTGGCGACCTGGGCACACACGTCGTTTGACATGGGGACGGACAAGCCTGCTGCTGTGATCCTTTGGCAATTTACACGTCGAGTCTGGACCCCTCCTCCACAGCTCTGGGTACACAGTGACCAAGAGGTTACCATCCACCTAATAGGGGAAAGAGGAAGTAGAATGACATTTAACAATCTTTATCTCCAACTGATCTTCACTTTTTTTTTTTTTTGGCCCTTGAAGGGTAAATAGGTACTGCATCGTGTCCAAATGAGGTGAGACCTCATTTGGAATAGTGTGTATAGTTCCGGAGACTGCACCTTCAAAAGGATATAAACCAGATGGAATTGGTCCAGAGGGGTGGTTACTAAAATGATTAGCGAGCTTCATCATAAAGCATATATACTCTAGAGGAAAGGTGAGATGGGGATATATGATAGAGACATTGCAATACCTCACAACAGAAAAGAGATTCTGGAACGAGGAGTCATGGGACGAGGTAGATGCAGGAAAGGGATAGATTCAGGAGTAATCTAAGGAAATCTTTTTTTTACAGAGAGGGTGGTGGATGCAAGGGATAGCCACCCAGTGGAGGTGGTGGAGATAAAGACATATTTGAATTCAAGAAAGCATGGGATAAACACAGAAGATCTCTATGATAAGGATTGTAGAGCTCAGCAGTTGTGTTGATGGGTAGACTAGATAGTCCATATGGTCTTTTTCTGCAATCACATTTCTAGGTAAATAGGCAACAATGTTCTTATTTCTCTTTTCTTTCTGCTCTGTTCCTACAATCAGTAACACAGAAGGATGGCAGAATATGCAGACTCCAGTCTGTGTGGGTTCTCTGAGCCATTCATCGTAAAATTATTTTGGTAGCAAGGATCATGAGGAGGGTGCATTTCACTGTGAGCATCAGAATAGGAGTGTGAGGCAGTGCCCCTACCGGTCCCCTATTTACCTGTGCGGGAACCAGGCTTGCTGCCTGGTCCACATTAAATCCACTAAGGAGAGTACATTTTATGGGTGGGATCCTGCAGGGCAGGTAGGGCTCAGAGGGCATAGCCAGAGACTGGGGGAATAAGAGCTGGGATCCACATGGGGATAACCAGATCAGGCCAGGTCTCCGGGAAGAAGGAAGCTCCTGTATACAACACTGTCCAAACACTGAGCTGAGACGAAGCAGCACTCTGTAAGTAAAAAGAGTGTACACTGTCTGAGGAGGAAACAGTCTATGGTTGTGCATGTGTGAAGTTATAATAAAGAGTTACTGTTTTAAGAAGGCTGGAGTCAGTCTAGTTTATCTCCAGGCCTGTGGGAATCACTGCTCGTTCCCACATATGGTGTCATGCAAGGGATTTTATCTAAGCAGTGCACAGGAACCCTCAAACATTACCCCCCCCCCCCCCCCAGCTTCCAAGAAAGTTCTGTGTGGAGTGCAGAGAGTTCTGAAGAGGACCTGTGGTTCTAAAACTTAAGTACAGAGCACAGGGAGTACAGGAGTACACTGTGATTTGTGAAAGGGTGTGGCAGAAACTGCACTGAAGAAAAAAAGTTTTGCAGGGACAGCCAGAAAGTTTTAGGGTTGAACCGGCTAAAGGGAGGAGCCCTGCTGGGAGATAGACAGGGATTTAACAGTGAGCAAGTTATTGCTGGTCAAGCAGACTTTTTTTTTTTTATTAACTTTATTGCCTTGAAAAGAAAAGTGAAAGAAATACAGGTGCAGCAGGGCTGTGCTGAGCAGGGTATAGCCCTGGGAGAAGCTGCCAGAGTGGGCTGTGAGTGTGGTGAATGGAAGCTGGGCGAGGCTCTCTTCCAGAAAGCCAGCCACTCTGCAGAGAAGTGTGCAGCCCAGAATGCAGCAGTCTGACAAGCAAGCTGAAACTGGGAAGCCAGGAAACTTGCTCCCAGGTTCCCTGGCCAGGCAAGAAGATGGATGGATGCAGATGGTTGCAGAGATAAAGGTGATTACAGCAGAGATTGACCATATGCTCAGTGAGCTCTGGAAATGCACCCTAGGAGGAGAGGCTGCACTGAGCCCAGAAGGGGGAAGCATTGAGAAGCCAGAGGATGGTGCTACAGAAGGTCCTGGTGAAGACATTCTTAAACACTACCAGAGTCCAGAAATAGCTCCTGTGAGAAGCTCAGAGAAAGGGGCTGTGAAGAACCCTGAGAGAGGGGTCACACAGAGCCCTGAGAGCAATACAGACTGCCCAGAAAGAGGTGGTAGCGAGAAGTTGGGAGTTGGCACTAAAGGCGGTACAGATGAAGACCCTGTAGGGTGCCCAAACACTACTGCGAGCCCCAGACCAATTCCCCTGAGAAGTCCAGAGAGAGTAGGTATGGACAGGAAAGTGAGAAATGCCATAGAGAGCCCAGAGGGTAGTGCTGCAGAAACCCCAGCAAGTAAAGTTGCGGAGGAGCCAGCAACTGGTGTGGGCAAGTAGCAGAGTATACAGACAAGAAAACTGTGGAGAACCTGGAGGAAGAGTCTACGGAGAGCCCAGAGGGAGGCACTGTGGAGACTTCAGCAATTGAGATACAGAGGAATCAGCAGTGGTAGTTCCCCAGTCAGTCCATATAGCTCCATTGAGGTGGAATTTGAACCCAGAGCCAGCAAAGGGCTTAATTAAAGGACTGAGGATGTGCACTGCGTGAATGGCACATGGGGTGGTGGTCATGATGTGGTCAAGGGTAACCCTAAGAGAAGGGGACCGGGAGGGCTTAGACTCTCCTGGAAGGGAGCCAGGAGACAGTAGGGACGTTTGGCCCGATGGGTCCAAGCTGAGGGGAGGGGTATGTGAAGCAGTACCCCTAGAGGTCCCCTATTTACTTGTGTGGGACCATGCTAGATGCCTGGTCCACCTTAAATCCACTAAGGAGATTATGCTCTATGGGTGGGATCCTGTGGGGCAGGTGGGGCTCAGAGGGTGTAACCAGAGACTGGGGAATAAGAGCTGGGATCTAGGTGGGGATAACCAGACCAGGCCAAGTCTCCAGGAGGAAGGCATCTCCTGTATACAACACTGTCCAAACACTGAGCTGAGATGAAGCAAAACACTGTAAGTAAAGAGAATACGCTGGCTGAGGAGAAGAGAGTCTATTGCATGCATATGTGAAAGTATAATAAAGAGATACTGTTATAAGAAGGCTAGAATCAGACTTGTTTGTCCCAGGCCTGTGCAAATCAACACTCGTTCCCGCAAGGAGCTTACTTTGGAAATTAATGGGTTTACAAAACCTTAGAAAATAAGGGTGATTTTGAATGTTCCTTGTCATTCTGACTAGGACAGACTTTCTCCACTCCAGTCATCAAGGCCTCCTTCCCCCCCCCCCCCCGCCACCCCAAATAAAAGTCTGGTTTTCGGGTTAATGAAATTATGCAAACTAATCTGTTTCTCAAACCAAATGTACATAAATGCATCTCGTTAATATTTAGTGTGAATATCCTACAAACCAAACCATTTGGGGGCCAGGGTGTCTGAACAACAGGAGTTGAGAACAACTCAGCTAGAATAAGGTTCTTGATGTCATTTGATTGGGGTCTCTATAGAGATCCATAAAATCAAGATGTTAAGTCTCACTTAGATGCTTTTTGCAAAATGGGAACAGTCATGGGGGATTAGGTGAAGAAAAGATTGTTTTCCTTTCTCTCCCCATAGCACTATTTGTGTGCAGGTATAGTGTGTGGGGGCATCTGCAATGGAGAAGGTACAGAGAAGGGCAACCAAAATGATAAAGGGGATGGAACAGCTCCCCTATGAGGAAAGGCTGAAGAGGTTAGGGCTGTTCAGCTTGGAGAAGAGACGGCTGAGGGGGGATATCATAGAGGTCTTTAAGATCATGAGAGGTCTTGAATGAGTAGATGTGACTCGGTTATTTACACTTTCGAATAATAGAAGGACTAGGGGGCATTCCATGAAGTTAGCAAGTAGCACATTTAAGACTAATCGGAGAAAATTCTTTTTCACTCAACGCACAATAAATCTCTGGAATTTGTTGCCAGAGGATGTGGTTAGTGCAGTTAGTGTAGCTGGGTTCAAAAAAGGTTTGGATAAGTTCTTGGAAGAGAAGTCCATTAACTGCTATTAATCAAGTTTACTTAGGGAATAGTCACTGCTATTAATTGCATCAGTAGCATGGGATCTTCTAGGTGTTTGGGTAATTGCCAGGTTCTTGTGGCCTGGTTTGGCCTCTGTTGGAAACAGGATGCTGGGCTTGATGGACCCTTGGTCTGACCCAGCATGGCAATTTCTTATGTTCTTATGTTCTTATGTTCCAACCTGACCAGTGTACCAAACAGTGGAGCGTAGGTCTAACTGTGTTATGTGCAACATAATTTGGCATATAGCTTACTGTCTAATAGATAGCTTCTCCTGAAGATTTGAGCTTACTGTCTAATAGATAGCTTCTTCTGAAAATTTGAGCGTAATTGTATGTTCCAAACAGAAATTATTGTACAAGTTACCGTTATTGTGATTATAGTAATTTAGTAATCTAATAGCTGTGTGGCAATTTTGTAGCATGCAAAGCCTTTTCTGGTTCTTGTAAGCAGTGACCACTATAAACAGTACTGTTATTATTCTCAGTACAATAAAATTGGCTATCTGAAAAACCTGAGTTGCTACTTCTTCTTTTTATAAGCACTATCAACTTCTTGGTACAGTTCTCTTGCAAGTAATAAAATACCTTTCCTCAACTCATTCCCCAAGATTTGGTTCCCCTTTTCCTAACATTTGGCGAAAAGCTTGTAACCTTTTAAAAATCTGGCCCTTGAGTTGTAAGCAGGACTGTTCAGAAAAGCTCCTGCACCCTAGCCTATTGTAGCACAGGCCCTGAACACAGTTCCAGGAGTTTGGCCTTATCTGGAACCAACAGCTCCTTCACATTAAAGCCATCTGGCTGTGCCTGCCTCCGCGGTATAGCCTACGCCAGAAAAGGATTTTAAACTCAGGTGCTAAAGCCTGGCTCTGTCCTAGCCCAACGGTTCCTCCAAACCAGAGTTCAGTTCCAGCTGTGCCTGTCCCAGTGTCACTGCTCAGAATAGCCAAATCCTTAAAGGCAGTTCCCTGAAGCTTGGCCCACTTTCAGGGGCCTAATTCAAGCACAATCCCCACAATGTCCTTCCCTTTCCCCACTCTAGCATCTACCCAGAGCTGAGGCAGATTGCCTCCTTCCCTTCAGTAGGAAAATTCCAAAAGCTGAAGAAACACTTTTTAAACAAAACACATGTACCTCTGCGTTTTCCTACTCCGTCGCAACCATCCACCCGGGTTTATGGCTGCCATTGGCTATTAGTTGCTTCCACCTTCACTGTCCTCTTCCTCCTGCCACTCCCACCAGTCTCATGTTTCTGTCTCCTCTCTTTTAATCCGCTACACACCTGGTTCTCAGCCATGCTCAATTTCCTCTCCCTCAGCCATCTGGGAGTTGTAGTCCTCCCCTCCCCCGACTGAGCTTTTGGTCTATTCAGTCCTAGCTTGCATTCCCCTCCTGTTCAGCTGTGGTAATGGGATGTATCTACCATTACAAGGGCTAAGGCAGGAATGCAAACAGCAGGGCGCCATGTGGCCAACCTTGAATGAGAGTGTCTATGCCCATCGCTTTTGGGTCCCGCCTGTGACTGATGAAGCGTATAACTTTCACCAGCTACCCTTCTCCTGGGTCCAAGCTTCTCCTGCTGTGGAGATTGGCTCTATTGTCCTTTCTGGCAATGTGAGAGGTAGATGTGCTTAGGAGATGCTGCTCTGCCCATACCAAGAGCACATCTATCTCCTCTGACACCTATCGTCTCTTGGTTCCACCCTGATGATTGATGTAAGCCACCACTGTCGCATTGCCGGACATTATCGGGACTGCCCGAGTCTCTAGCCACTCAGCGAACTGCAGGTATGCTAACTGAATCGCTCATGCCTCCAGTCTGCTGATGTTCCACTGACACTCCACTGTATTCCAGCGCCCTTGCACCACCAACTTCTGACAGTGAGCCCCCCCCCCCCCCACCAGCCTCGGAGGCTCACATCTGTCGTGAGTAGCAACCAATCTGGCACCATCAGGAAAATTCCCTTCCTGAGATACCAGTCCAACTGGGATTTCACCTCTAATGGAAAGAACAGCCTCACCGCATAGTTCTGTTACTGTGGACTCTTCCCCACGAATACTACGAATAGTGCAATATATGTTGCGGATCACCAATCTGGCGAAAATGAATGCACACCCCTAGGTTCTGTTATAGGGGTGAGCAACTTTGTGCCTTGAGGGTCACCAACTAGTTGAGTTTTCAGGATATCCCTAAAAAATGGGTATGTGATAGATTTACATATTGTTGAGGCAGTGTGCATGCAAATATATCTATTGCAGATTCATCAGGAATATCTTGAAAGCCTGACTAGTTGGTTGCCGTTGAGGACTGAATTTAACCACCACATCCACTGTTAAGGTCTAATGAGTGCATTTGCAATCTTTTTTTCAATTTAGGTCAGTTGTGTACATCTTAGTGTTACTGTGTGGAAACACTAACACACATACAGGGGAATTAAGTCATATCTGTGCAAAACGCATTAATACTAATGCCCTTTAATTCTAGACCCCTGAGTGTGTAATGTTGTGCTATTGCATTAGAAGAAAGATTTTCTCATTTCATCTTGATAGTGAGATTCCTATTTTTAAAACATTTTTCCCTATAAGCACAGAAAAGAAGAAATTCTTTATGAAAATAATGATGCCAAGCCTTACAGAGAGCCTATAAAGACTATTCTTTTCGCTGCATATTTCAATTTTATTTGCCAGAAAAGGTCAAATTGGCCAGTCTATTTGACCTTTCTGCCTGAGATGCACATCTGCATACTAGCTGCCCAATTGCTTGGGCCCAAAACCCTTACTTTGTTTTGATTTACAAGTGGCTACTGTGCGGTTATGGAATAATTCTTGCTACAATACTAGACGCTAGGATCCAGCTTTAGAACAAACCTTGGAGGACAGTCTTTTCTGTTGCATGCTATGGGCTGGATGGCTGGCTTGGGCTTCTCGATGCAGTGGGACTGATTCACCTCCATCTTGTCTAGCAGACACTTCAGATGTGGAAGCTGCAGTCCCCTGTTACCGCACGATGCAGAACATGGCATCAAACCATCCACTGACCACTGGTAGTCTGACACAGCTATGGTACCTTAAAAAAAAAAAAATGGAAACAAAAATCGTAGGGTCAATATTGAGCAGTGCGCGGTCCGGGTAAATTATCCAGATAAACTTAATATGGATTTAAAATAGATGACTTTGTCTGATAACATTAGGACTAAGGTGCGGCATGTCCAGACTTTCCCAGATAACTTTACCTGGATATCTCAACTAAATATGACCCACCCTGAAATACTCCTGATTTATTTGGATACGTTTGTACCCAGCTAAAAATCTAACCAGGTACATTGAAGCCATTCACCTTGGCAGCAAATGTAAAACTGTGGTTTGTCTGGTTTAAGCTCCTCACTTAGCCAGCCAAACCATCTGACCATGGACCTCCATATGTGTCATTAACATTAGGGATAAAAACACTCTGAGGGACCATAAATTCGTATAGTTTTGGTTTGCTTTTTTATTCCATAGGATCTGCTAAAACATTTTGACTTCAACATTGTTCTTCAGTGAAGTAAACTGAAAATAAGGCTGTACATGACAGTTTAGCAGGAATCCCCAAATGCCAATGCGTTGTCAGTTAATGCAGAGTTACTTCTCAAAGTGGTGACACCTAGAGCTCACATACAGCAATGTGTTTGGCTAATTTTCATCTTGGACCTCTGAAAGGCATCACAACCGTTAAGAAACCGATTGGCAGTTTATGAAAATTTATCGGAAAAGTTAAAGATCCGAGGCAAAGCCAAGGGCCTTTAATCCACTAACTGATGGTAAGTGCTTTTTACAGGGATAATTATTGCTATTGCAAATTAAAATTTGCTTGAAAGTGTTAAATGTGTGTTTGTTGCTTTTTTTCACATGATGTGATATTTGAGAATGAAGCAGAAGGTACAAATATCCCAGACAAGCCACTGACACACGGCAGTTCTACCATTTATTCATGAACATGGATATCCTGCCTTTTCCCAAAGTTGGCCTCAAGGCATATCAGATTGTGAGCCCTCTGGAGACAGGGACATACCTGCCATGTAATCCACTTTGAAGTGCCTGAAAAGTGGAATATAAATCAAATAAAAATACACAGGCAATAAGACAGCTTACAGTGAAATCAGAATTTGCAATTGATGGAACACTGGGATCCAGTATAGGAAATCCCATTTGTGAATAGTTTCAAGACCCAACTGTGTCTCTGTTGTGTATGACACTGTCCTTCTTAGAGGGCTCAGGAAGCTGAGTCGATGCAGCTGTTAGGGGAAGTAAGATGAAAAAGATAAAAGCTTGATAAAAAGGGGAACAGATAAAGAAAGAAGGAAAGACATATATAAGGACAGTGTGGGTAAGAGTATAGTGATCACCTGGTCAAAATGGTCAGACAGATGATGAAATGCTAAGAGAAATCAGGGAAGCTAATCAATTTGGCAGTGCAGTAATAATGGGGGATTTCAATTACCCCAATATTGAATGGGTAAATGTAACAAGAGGACATGCTAGAGACATAAAGTTCCTGGATGGAATAAATGACTGCTTCATGGAGCAATTGGTTCAGGAACCAACGAGAGAGGGAACTATTTTAGATTTAATTCTTAGTGGAATGCAGGATTTGGGAAGAGATGTAACAGTGGTGGGGACCACTTGGCAATAGTGATCATAACATGATCAAATTTGAACTAAAAACTGGAAGGGGGACAATAAGTAAATCTACAGCTCTAACACTAAATTTCCAAAAGGGAAACTTTGATAAAATGAGGAAAATAGTTAGAAAAAAGTGAAAGGTGCTGCTGCAAAGGTTAAAAGTGTTCAACAGACATGGACATTGTTTAAAAATACAATCTTAGATGCGCAGTCCAGATGTTTTCCATGCATTAAGAAAGGGGGAAGGAAGGCAAAACGGTTATTGCATGGTTAATAGGTGAGGTGAAAGAGGCTATTTTATCCAAAAAAATTCCTTCAAAAATTGGAAGAAGGATCCATCTGAAAAAAATAGGAAAAAGCATAAGGATTGTCAAGTTAAGTGTAAAACACTGATAAGACAGGTGAAGAAAGAATTTGAAATAAAATTGGCTGTAGAAGCAAAATCTCATAATAAAAACTTTTAAAAATACTTCAGAAGCAAGAAACCTGTGAGGGAGTCAGTTGACCAAAGGGTTAAAGGGGCTCTTAGGGAAGATAAGACCATTGCAGAAAGACTAAATGAATTCTTTGCTTCTGTGTTTACTGATGAGGATGTTGAGGAGATACCAGTTTTGTAGATGGTTTTCAAGGGTGATGAGTCAGATGAACGGAAGCAAATTACTGTAAACCTGGAATATGTAGTAGGCCAGACTGACAAACTAAAGAGTAGCAAATCACCTGGACCGGGTGGTATGCATCCCAGAGTTCTGAAGGAACGCAAAAATTAAATTTCATATCTATTAGTTAAAATTTGTAACCTATCATTAAAATCATCCATTGTACCTGAAGACTGGCAGGTGGCCAATGTAACCCCAACATTTAAAAGGGCTCCAGGGTAATCTGGGAAACTATAGACCAGTGAGCCTGACTTCAGTGTCGGGAAAAATAGTGGAAACTATTCTAAAGATAAAAATCACAGAGCATATAGAAAGACATGGTTTAAGGGAACACAGTCAACATGGATTTACCCAAGAGAAGTCTTGCCTCACAAATCTTCATTTTTTTGAAGGGGTTAATAAACATAAGAATAAAGGTGAACCGATAGGTGTAGTGTATTTGGAGTTTCGAAAGGCGTTTGACAAAGTCCCTCATGAGAGGCGTCTAAGAAAATTAAAAAGTCATGGAATAGGAGGTGATGTCCTTTCGTGCATTACAAACTGGTTAAAAGACAGGAAACAGAAGTAGGATTAAATGGTCAATTTTCTCAGTGGAAAAGGGTAAACAGTGGAGTGCCTCAAGGTTCTGGACTTAGACCGGTGCTTTTCAAAATATTTATAAATGATCTGGAAAGGAGACGGCTGAGGGGGGATATGATAGAGGTTTTTAAGATCATGTGAGGTCTTAAACGAAAAGATGTGAATTGTTTATTTACACTTTTGGATAATAGAAGGACCAGGGGGCATTCCATAAAGTTAGCAAGTAGCACATTTAAGACTAATCGGAGAAAATTCTTTTTCACTCTTCGCACAATTAAGCTCTGGAATTTGTTGCCAGAGGATGTGGTTAGTGCAGTTAGTGTAGTTGGGTTCAAAAAAGGTTTGGATAAGTTTTTGGAGAAGTCCATTAAATGCAAGATCTGATCAATTCTCCTAAGGCCATGGTTTCTTGTTCAGATACATGCAAGCCATTAATGTTATAATGTTTTGGGTTTTTTTTAATTTTTCCAGGAGAAGCCTCAGTCCCAAAGAAAACACAAAACCTCTTCTTGATATATCTTTAGCCATGTCTGAACTTGTGTTGCTTTAATTCAACGTTTTACAGATTCTCTACATAAAAGCATCCATGTCAAACAATACCTTAGCTCTAAGACCTGATTACAATGGGACAAAACTGGGTCATGGCACAACAGAGCTTAGAGTAGGGGGAAGAAAAGATGGTTGGGCACAGGGATATCACTTTTCAGTTCCATGATGTAGATTCATATCTGGCAGAAGCTGGTAAAGTTTTGCAGAAAACTTTTCAAATCCACAGGAAAAAATGCAAAAGCTGTAATATTCACGTTGGGTGAACTGTTTACTAAAGTCAAAAAGTGGTATTTTTCACAAAATAGAAGATTACTTGCTGAAAGTTTTCACATAGAGGTGAACAATGCTATATTCTTCTGAAATTATTCAAAGTGAAAAGTTGCACTATTCATTTTTACCTTGTATTGATAAAGAGGTCTTTTGTAGGAGTGAGCCTGCTGGGTTCTGGGCTAGGCAGCTGATTTCACCCTGTTGCTCTTCATTCAGGTTCAGTAAGTGCAGAATCTGTCCCGCTGCCAAGATGTGATGGCTCAACCCTATGGCCATAGCAATAGGCTGATTCTCATAAAACCAAGTGATGGTGGGAGTTGGGTCACCTTTCACAGGGCAACCTAAAGCAAAAAGTGATAAAGAGGATTAAAATAAAATCTCTTAACACGAAAAATTTTTTGGGAGAGCCACATCAGAGACTGGAATTTTCTGTTGAGCAAAAACTTCTCTCAGTCCATCTCTCTATTACGATTAAGGAAACCATAGATAACACAAATTATCAAGTCATGCAGTCATATATATTACAGACAGTAAGAGGTACTGTTTCACTTTTCAAAGAGGTTGGAAAGATGACAATTATTGGAATGTATACAATAAAAGAAATATATTATAAACAATCCCCTTTTATGTATTATTTTCACTGTGATTATGCGGCTTAATAAAATATTCCATCTGTTAAATATAACAATATTTCCCTAAATGCTGATTTGAGCTTAGATCCAATAACCACCAATAGTTGACTGTAAATATATTTCCACAGCAAAATAAAAATCAATGCCTTAATGCTATTTCATGCTAACCGTACAAGACATTTACATCAATTATGCAAGTAGGTTTTGAGGCTAATATACTAAGCTGCATTAAAACTGTCTGTAAATGTAAGTTAGTGGCTAATTATTACATGAGTGTCATATGAAAACAATATCTTGCTGTTTACTCCTAAACAAGATTGATGGCTAACCACACTGCAGTGGATTTCTGGTTGTTTGTTTGATATTAATGCTGTGTAATAGATTAGCCTTGAATATTAATAAGACAGAAGCCATTATTTTGAGCAGATTTCCTAAAAATAATTTCCCCACAGAAATTGTGCATCAAGGAAACAAAATTCTTATAGCTCAACAGTTAGGAAACGTTGGTGGTGCGGGGCAGGGGCCAAGATAGTGGCATGAAGAGAGAGTTAGGCGTCTAGGCTCTCTACGTATTTAAACTATTTTCCCCTTGGAAATCGAGATGCCGCATACCAAAAGAAAGGTTTGGCTCCCCCTGCCCGGCTCCGCTCCCCCCCCCGCTGCTGGGCCCGTACAACAGTGCATTGAGAAATTTATTGCCCAGCCAGAACCGATAACTTCAGGAGCGTCTGCTGCAGGTGTTGGTGAGTTACGCACCCCCCCCTGCTGGATATGCATGTTACTCTGAGCCCCGGAGCACCTTCAACTCCCTTTCCCCCGTTGCATTACCAGACCACAGACCTGCGTACACCAGCGAGACATGACTTGTCAGGAGAGCCGGTGGCTGCGGAGGCAGGATCCCAGGCTGGCATAGCAAGTTCCGGAGGTGGAGGTCTGAATGAAGATCTGACACCTCCATTTTCTCTATAGGAGCGGTGAGGCCTAAGTAACATCTTGGCGTTACTCGGTCATCTACCCTGGTCGGGGATGAGGAACCTGTATAACTCCATGAATTTGGGTAAGTCCTACAGTGACAATCTGGCTAGTACTATTTCGATACAAAAACTAGTTAAGCCTGAAGTTATTACTTTAGACTCAGTATGGGAAGCTCTTATTTCTATTCAAAGTTCCATTTCTTTGTTAACCTATGGTTATGGCTGAAAACAAACACTCAGTCCAAGTTATGGAAGCTGTTACTTCTGCTCAAAATGTCAAGATTACTGCTTTTGGCCAGTGGACGGAGGCAATACAATTAGTCCAGAATGGCCTTGTACAGTTGGACTTACGGTAATTAATACTAAAAGGTTGGAAAATATGGAAAATGCTCTCAGAGCTCTAAATCTGAGAGTTTTAAATGTTCCTAGTGTTAAGTCTGTGACACTTCGTGATCTGTTTAAGAAGTATTTACAGGAAGTTTTGCAATTTTCAGCGGATTCTTTTCCTCCTATATTTCGGATTTTCTTTACCTCCCGAGAGAAGAAATCTGGTCCTCTTAACACACCACAAGAGAACTCTAGTCCAATGGTTCCTACAGAAAATCTTTCTGTATTTTTGGAATCCTCAGGGACAGATCAAGTGGAGTATCGTGGAACTTTGTTCATTGCATTTATTTTTCCATCTGATCGTGATTCAGTATTGAAGTTGTTCTCTGTAATTGTGATCAGCTGTTTTTTGGACAGAAAATATGGATATATCCCGATCTCACTAGGGTTACCCAACAGCGCAGAAAGAGATTTCTTGAGATGGGCCAAGAAGCATGTCAATTAGGGGCCAACATAGTGATATGTTATCCTTTTAAATGTATCTTAAGATTTCAAAATAATAGATATGTCTTTTTTGAGCCCTCTCAGCTCCGTTTTTTTCTTGATTCCCATTTGCCATTTAATAATGCTAATCAAATTGTAAGTTGAATATGTACTGACTTCCCTCTATTTTTCTTTAATATTTACTTTTTAAGGGTGTGCAGTTAGCCCCTTACCTCTCCCCTAATTTCCTGGTATAGGAGTCATAGGGTTAAGATTTTTTTTTCTAATTTTCTATGTATATATATATATATATTTCTTTTTTCATTTTTTATGTGGAACTCCATCACTCTGTATTGCATTGATATGCTGTATTGCTGTCTAATTTGTTAAATTAAATAAAAACAAAATTAAGGAAATGCCTCAGCATTATCATTCTGAAATCAAGCAAAAAAATGTAGTTAAGACCTCATTTTTTAAGCTGTGTAGAATAAAACCGTTGTTATCACCTCCTGATTTTAGAACTGTATTGTAACGGTTTTGTCACCACTGGACAACTGTAACATGATTTACACTGGCCTTCCTGAGGCAACAACTCAAGCATTGCAGCCTATGCAGAACATGGCTGGTGAATACTTGCTGGAGCACGCTTGCATGCTCATAGGACACCTGTGCTCAAATCATTCACTGGCTGCCTATATTATGGTGAATTACATTTAGAGATTATCATCATTTATAAAGCTCTAAATACTCAGGCTCCATTGTGCATCTTGTCAGCTTTGAAGATCTATCGTCCTTCCCACATGTTGAGATCTAGTGGTTTGGGACTTTTAGATATGCCATTGGTAAAGCTTGCTCATCTGGCTGAGTCACAGGAAAGAACTTTTACAATGGCTGGTCCTAGCCTGCAGAATGCGTGGCCCGCTCAGCTACAAACAATATCACGCTTATATTCTTTCAAGAAGCAGATAAAAGCATTTTACTTTACACAGGAATTTGGCTTTTGATATGTTAAGAGATGATTTAGATAGTGCTATTAGGTCCGATCATTGATATTTGTTGCATATGTTTTGATTTTAAAATTTGTTTTCAACATTATGTATGTTATTTTGTTACTCACCTCAAACCATAGAAAGTACGAGGAGTTACATTTTTATTATTATACACAGCATGAAGGCCAAATGTATTAAAAAGCATTAAACCCATGGTTTTATTGGATATAATGATGCATTAATTCTAATGGTATTGTATTCACATTACTGTCACCAGTAAGGCATCAACATTACCACTGACAGCTAAAGGCTCCTGGGGGTTGATCTTCCTACTATGAACTGGCAGAAGAGGGCCCCCCCCCCAACCAACCTCCACAATGGCAGAAAAGCTTCCCGCAGACATCGCTTCCATACCCCAGCAAAGGTTCACATTTGCACGGTGGCGCCAATGGGATAGGAGTCCAGAGTGCTCTCTCCTGCCCCTTTTGCTTTTTCAACAGCACCTGGCAGAGTAGGTGGGAAGGTTCTGGCCTGGGAGCAGTTGGGTAAATGAGTTCAGGGCAGCCTGGAGATAACATTGATAGAGGCCTTGATGCTTCAGTGTGTGCAGGAATGTAGTGGTGAGGGACGGTGGTGATGGCATTACCAGCGAGTTAACACAAATAGTCTTGCTTAAGCAATTTGTGTTTATCCCTTTGAACATTAATGAGCTGCTTGCATGAATTTAAATACAAAGCAACTCATTAATATTTATATCACATTTATCTGTGTTAACATCAATATGGACTAATGCACAAGTACATTAAGGCTAATGCACTCTGAATACTTTACCACACAGTAACACTGCATTAGGCTTAGTAAATTGATTTTATTTTTCAAGGGTGGGGGGGGACGGGGGACAGTAATTCCTCCATTCTCCTTTTTCTTCCAACTCAGCTGGGGCTAGTGTTGAGATCCTGGAATCCTGAACCTTCATTCACAACTACTTGGGGATTTTTCCTCTACTTTAATAGACCCTCCCTCTGTTCCTAGTCTGGTCAGTGCAACAGCAGTCCCGAGGCTGGAAGCCATGCACCAGGGCTTCTTCCAGGAGCCTGCATCATGGGCTCTAAATCTGGTCACCAGGTGTCACCATTTATTGATGACCAAGACTCCCTCCCCAGCAGGGGAAACTGAATGTAACAAATCTGGCTACTAGGCAGTCCCCCCACCAGCAGGGGTTATCACTGAGTTATGCTCAGACCTGCTCTAGCTGCCATCTTGAAGACTGCATGTGCCCTATAAGAACCTCCCTCACAGTTACCTCGGTACCTCTTCATGGAGTCACCTCAGGTCCTTGCTTTGGCCAACCTTGTACTTATTCTTTCTAGTGTGGCCTTCTTGCCTAGTCTTAGTTCCTTTTGACCTTCCTGCCTTGCCTAGTTCCCTTCTATCCTTGGGCCTTTCTTGCCAAGCCTTGTTCCAGCATGGCCTGTTTAAGCCTTCTTGTATTGTCCTGCCTTGCTCCTGCATATTTGTTGCCCTTACTCTTTGTTCTTGGACCCTTACCTATATACCTTGCCCTTCTTCCTTGTTGCTGGACCTTTACCTTGCTCTGTATAAATTGCTCCCGCCCTGTTTAGGCTTCTTATCTGCCGGCTTGCCTTTTCTGCTCTGTGTTTCTTGACTTATCCATGTTTTGTTTGGGCCCTTCCAGTTTGAATGTATTCTGTATCCTGTCCTGTCCAGTTTAAGCCCTCTGGTTGCCTTCCCTTGTCTTTGTGTTCCCTTGCTGTACTCCAGTCCTATTCCCTGTGGGCATCTCAGTGGCCCTACTGTTTCCTTGTAGGTCTGCCAGTGACCCTTCTGTTCCCGGTGGGCTCAAGCGCCCTTCTATTTCCTGTGAGTTTTCTCTGTGCCCTTGCACTGTGACTTGTCCAAACATCCCAGAGGCCTTAGCTCTCCTGTGTGCTCTTTACCCTGCACCCTGTTCTGGACTTGCCTTGACTTGAGTCCTACTTATCTCTTTTTCCTGTCAGTGCACTCTCCGTTCCAGGGAGAACCCTGTTCCTTACTCAGTGCACTGCCTCCAGAAGTCCTGCTGACCCCCAGAACCCACAGGCCCAACTCAAGGGGGAGGTGGCTGGTCAGGTGAAGACTGCTGCTTGCAGAACTATATCGTGCCATGTATTGGTCCGGGAAAATCCTGCCAGCCACTAGAACCTGTGTGCCCAATCCAAGGGGGGAGGGGCTGGTGAGGTGGAAGACCCTGCCCTGCAGTGGCAGAGAGACCTGTACAGCTCCTGTTGGGGGAATTCCCTTATCCAGCCCAACCGCACCATGACACTGAACCAGGGACCTTCTGAATGGAAGTGCACAGCACTTACCACTGAGCCAGTCCCTTAACAGATTTTAAACAAAAAAAACCGCTGATGATTTCACAAGTCTTGCGTTGCAATGGGGGCTGTTCCTTCTCCTATCACACAACAGGCCATAGCAGAGACAGACAACAATGAATACTAGCAACTGTTTCTGGAACCTTAACTATTGTATCACTGCATCAAAATTTTGATCAGCTTTTCTCAAAAAGAGCGCTCTAGACAATAAAAAAACAAAAATGCCTTCTCCGTGTTCATACCTTCCAAACAAGTATTTATACATGTTATATTACACAAATATTATGACGTGCCACTTATCAATATAGTCACAAAAATAATTATGTTCATATAGATTGGATTACTAATAATTCCTTCTCATTTTATTGTTTTTCAATCTAGGTTGCTGCTTGGAAAAGAACAGGGGAGGGTGTTTCATGACTTTCCCTGGCTAGGGCGCCACACTTACATATCTAGGTTGCATACTTTCAGCAGAATACTTCCCTTATTATGATCTAAAAATAATGCAACCCTCATTTTCTAACCTTTCTAACCTCGTCACCTTTCAGAGGGGAAGGACGGTGTATATGACATAAAGAAATATGGTTGCCTTGTTACTCCAGAGGGATATAAAATAAACTAAATAAAATATATGTAGAAATAAAAGTCAACATTTAGGTTGTGGGTAATAATCTTTTTTCTGGTCTAACTTAGCATATTTGTGGCTAGCTTCAGGCTCAACTTAAAATAGCATCGTAAATTTATGTGGGTACTCTAATAGAAATGTATCAAGTACAACCTATTTGTTGATCTTGCTCTATGCAGGAGTTAAAGAAGAAAATGGATTTCTAGGATTACTATGAATTTATTAGAGCATCAGGGCTGCTAGGGAAAACAGACTTTTTTGGAGAATGTTGCCTGGCAGATGAAAGCTCTGGCAGTAGAAAACTGCTCTTTCAACCTTCCTTAAACCAGTGAAAGAAAATATCGCCGTCGGGCCTCTGTTCCCAGGTCTACTGATGCTCAGAATTGATCTGAAGCCAAGGTGTAACTTGCAGATGTCTGTGAGTTGCTTTCTCAAAAGGGTTTTATATCACATATACAAGATAAAATCAGACTGAAATTACAACCTTATGGACAAAAAGAAAAAAAAAAACATGCTGTTATGTATTAATGATTTGTTGGCCATTCTTTTAAAGTTAGTGAGACATTAAGGTTTTTCAGCACCGAAAACATAAACAGCAGAATGAAACTCAACCTTATTAACAAAGCAAAACCAAATCATATAATCAGAAAATAACCCACATGTAAATCACTTTGGTGCTGGCAATGCTTCACAACAAAGATGCATAAGCAGTTCCCTCCATGCCCTATAAACATTCAAGCCTCTTGTACATATACTGAAGCTTTTCCCATTTTGCATCTGAATGAACAACTTCAGTTCAGCGATAATATATGACAGCATTATTTATACAGTGCTGTATAAGAGAATTTGCATGCCTACAGCGTACTGCCCAACGAGCACAGTCAGGGACTTGTGAAAGGTGACTGCCAGTGGAGGACTTGAACTAGGGTCTCTAGCTATACCCTGATGTGCCAACTACCATGCTGCACCACCAGCTCTAGACAGAGGTGCATAACATATGATATGGTGGAAGGCACTTTTCTGTCCCATCTTGCTGAGCAATCTGGTCATTAACACTCCTTCATTCTACCGATGATAGAAAATTGATGGTGAAGCCAGTGGTTATTCCAACAGGGTTTGTAAGTGCCTGGCATTATGTACACCTGGAAATAGACTGGCACAACTGAAGACCAGCAGATGATGGCCATCTTCAAGAAAACGTCAACTAGAATGTATGTCCCTCTGTATTCTAGGTATCTGGCCAACCAACTGGAAGTTGGGAAAAGGAAGAGTAGTTTTATAACAGCTCGCATCAGGTCTAAGTCTATGAGATGAATTTTCAAAGAAGTTATGCACATAAAATTAGCATATATGCAACCTGTACTCATGTACATGCTATTTTATAAACATAAAAAATATGTGCATCTTTTCTAATTCACGTGCACATGTACCTGTGCAAAAAAGGAGCAGTTTAGGGTAGTTGTGGGGTGAGGTCCAAGAAATACACGCATAAGTTGTAATTTTATAAGAGATTTAAATGAATACAACTGGAAATGTATTTGTGCAATTGATATCAGACTCATCTGTTGCCTACTATTATTGGGTGGGAGGCAAGCAAGTCATATTTTTATGCATATTTTTATAAAATAGGATGTGCTTTCAATGCATTGCAGATATTCAAGCATAATCAAACATACGTGTGCATGTTAGGGGGTAGACATATGTGATTTTGTAAACTGCATGTACTTGATATGGGCAGGTTATAAAATACTGTAGTAGATCTCCGCGCAGCCATATGCGCGAGTCTATGGAGCTGTGCAGAGTCATGTGAAACTTATCCTCCCTGTGTAGAAAGTACATGCAGACGTTATCCAGCAATTTCAGAAGTGCATGGAACTCAGCATGACCTAGATACGTGCACACTTACACCTGCCCTTTAACAGGTGAAAATGTGTGCATGAAAATGTACGGGCATAATTTTGAAAATGGAATGCACGGTCTGTAAACTCTAGTCTCTACCCCCTGCATGTCTCATACAGTCTATATGAAAGTGTGTGCGAAATCCTGGGGCAATCTCACCCCAGGCAAAGCTCAAAAGCCCATTTACACACAATTATGCTCATAAATCTTAGTTTTATGCAAGTGCAGCCTTTCAAAAATTCACCCCTAAGAATGATAAAATGAGTGTTACAAAAATGAATCTGTTTTGTTTTCTGTTCTCGGTTCCTTCAGACTTCATCAGCTCAAGGAGCAGCAGTTGCAGAACAAAAGCTAACATAATTTATACAAAGTGCAATATAAACTAAATCATTGAAACAATCTGTTGTTAAATGAATTCTGTGCTTGCAAAACATTACCAGTACCAGTTTGAATCTTGAAACGTTCTGCGGTGAGTGAGTGTATAGCAGTGCTTTAGTCTATACAGTGTGCACGCTATTACCTTTATCCCACTTAGGAACTGATATACTAACCTGCAGTATTTTCAGGGAGTTGGCCTGTTTTCACGAAAGTTTGCTATGCGTGCTAATGAGCTCAAAGCTCGTTAGCATCGGTAGCAAACTTTTGTAAGGAACTTTATGCTTTCCTGACCGTGGCAATGTGCGGATGCTGGCCCAGGGCATGCACGCATGCACTTGCATGTGATATTAATGGAGCCACGCAGGCCATCTGAAGCCCCTCCCCATGTGTCTTTCAAATATCCCTGATGGTTCTTGGGGACTCCCTCATCCTCAACCCCCTCGTCTCGCTCGTGGGCTGTAAATGAATAAGAAAGGATGTGATTTATGAACCTTAGCCCTTGGTCTTAAAAATAACTGTGAGCACAATTGTAGGGCCCCTCCCCTGTTCCCCTCCCCCTGAAGCTCACTCCTGCCTTTCTCGCTTCATCCAACCCAATGTGCTTCTTTGTCCCAGCGCATGCAAAAGAGTGGAAGGGATCAGCCAATGCCACTTTCCAAGGTGGCACCCGTGAGACAGGAGCTAGTGAAGATCTCTTCTATCACCAGAAATGGTAACCTTTGAGGGAGGCAGGGTGGGCTTGGGACCCCAAATCTGAGATGGCACTTTTTGGGGAAACAAAGTGTAGGGCTTGAAGGGGCAAGGGTTAATAAGGCGCACCTTTTCTTTTACATTTACAGGGTAAGAATGGATCGGGGATTGGGATTTAGTGTGAGGCGTACACATGGACCACCAAGGATTTTTGGGAAACATATTGAGAGGGGGCTTCAGACTGGCTGTGCTGCCATGGGGGCCCCGAAATGAATTGGGGGAACCCCCGAATGAAATGAATTGTATTTGCTGCATTTGTTTTAAATGAATGCATTGGGCCTAGGCCTATGATGGAGGCTGAAAACTTGGTCAAGCTGCCCCCCCCCCTCCTCCCCCCCCCAGAACAAACCTACCTGATTTCTTGTGTATCAACGGAAACAGACTGGGTTCCGACACCCAGACCCTGGCCTGAAGCTGGGGCTGGCCTGGGGGCCAGGTCCCAATGCTGGGGCTTCGGCCCAGACCTATGCAACTCCAGCAAGCCCAGTTGAAGAAGAAAAGAAGAGGACATCAGACCTGCTCTGAGGCCTGCATTCTGGGCCTGGGGCTGACCCTAGGTTGAGGCCCAGGTGTCGGGATCCGGCCTCCAGGTCTGGGCCCGGCGTCAGACCTACGTCCGGGCCGAGGCCCCGGCGTGGTCGAAGGCCTCACCGGTGGATCCCCACCGGACTGTGTAAGTGGAGGTCTGGGGGATATTGGCCCCAGTATTTTTCTGAGTAGGTGGGAGGCTTTGGGACCATACCTATGAAAATGGTAGCTCTGCAAATATTACACCAGACCCATGAACACCAAACCTCGTATAGGAAAAACACAACAAGCTGTACTGCAACAGATCCTTTAACAGAAATTACACGCCAGCAGAATCCCTCACCATGATCACAGAACAGACACAAATCATAAATGTTCAGATAAAAACAGAAATGGGAACCCCCAAGAAGCATAAAGATAAATTTGAAAAGCCCAGCGCATGCATCAATTAGGGGATGCATGAAGAAGTCTGGCTTGCGCGCACCCAGTGCATTTTAAAAAGCACCCAGATACGCATGTAAAACCAGCTGCTTGCACATCTGAAAAGTTTCCAAAAAGGGGTGGGGAATGGGCTATTTTGGGGGCCTGGCTAATAGACGAGTGCATAAATACGTGTGCACTGAGGTCCCCTGCCGTGTAACTTCACTTCTGCCATGGATGACGTGTAAGTTATAAAATCAAAGGATCGAGCCATTTCTGAGGGGTTTAAAGGGTCTGGGGTAACCGGGGGGAGTGCGGGCTATCAAGCCAGAGGGCAAATTGGTGGACAAACTGGCAATGGTGTGGGCACGCGCGCCCCCTTTAAAATCCCCCAACTTATGTGGCAGAAGCAGGATTTGTGCACTCATGTGCGCGCCCACTTAAAATTTGGCGCACCTGTACACGTGGCCAGGCCATCTTAAAACATGCGTGTATGTACGTGCGCAATTATAAAATGGCCACGTCCCTGGGCACGGGCTGCGCCACTGTGTTCCCGCACGCCAGTTTGAAAGCCCCCGTCATACAGTGCAATGCTGGAGAAATAGAAAAAGAATGCAAAGTACAAAAAAATTAAGAAAAGCTCATTCCCAAAGCTGATTTACTCCAATCACTAAAGTGAAAAAGAAATCCTTTATTCTGTCTTTGTTGTCGGGTCATTTTATTTGTCTAATCGTGTTGGTCCCGGTCTCCTTTTTTCTGCTTTCCTCTTTTATTCCTCCTCCAATTCCTTTTCTAGGGTTCATTTTCTGTTTCTTCTCTCTCCCTTCTTCACCTCCATTTGTCTCTGCTCTGCATCCTTATCTCTTCCTCTCTATCCCCTCATAGATTTCACCCTTTCTTTCACCCTTCAGTTCTCCCCTCCATTTCCCCCTCTCATCTCTCCACCTCCCCCTTATTTGCCAGCCCCTGCCCAGAATCTCCTTTCTCTCTTTCCCTTCCAGCATTCTTCCCTCTTCTCTCTCCCTCTTCTTCCAACATCTTTCCTTTTCCCCTGCATCACTTTCCCCTCTCAAAATCTCTTTTCTTCTCCCATCTTCTCCCCCACTGCATAATCTTCCTCCTCTTCCCAGCAATTCTGTCCTCATCCCCCAACCCATTTTGCATCTCTCTCTCCTCTGTCCCTCTCCCCCACACTTCCCAGCACCTCTCTTCTCTCTCTCCCTACATCCTATATCGTTCCTCCACCCCTTCATAGCATCTCCCCTCCCCCCACTTCATTTACCTCCACCACTCTCCTCCACACCTTCCTGCAGTATTTACTGCCACCCCTCCCCCTTCCTAGCATTTTCCTCCTCTGCACTCCTTCACATCCCTCTAGTCAGCATCCCTCCATCATTTGACTGATCCAGCAGTCCTCTGTGGGACGGGGGTTACCCAGCCCGGATTGGCCCTTCTGATCTACTTTCCTGTGGTCCAGGATGCCCCTGCTCCCTCTCCCCTGTTGGCATATCTTTAATTTAAAGACGTGCAAGCCATTCCAAGTCTTATTTCGGCAGTAACTGCACCCGAATCAAGCGGTGAAGGGGGGGGGGGGGCAGAAGGATGGGGAAGAGCTGGCACACGTTCTGCTTCCAGGCCCTGTGGTAGTGTCGCCTTCTCCAGGTGGGAAGCGGGGCCTGAAAGGAGGGTATGCACAGATGTTCTCCTGTCCTTCATCACTTGATTCTGGTGCAACTACTGAAGCGATAAGATTCGGAGCAGCTTGCAAATATTTGTGTAATGGATCCTCCGGTTTCGTTACTAATAATAGTGCCCTTAGTTTAAACTATCTTTGGCCTAGGGATAGTGCAGTATGGGTTAGTAATTATGGGAGGTTCCATGCATTTACAGCTCTCTCCTGAGAGCTCTGGGGGCAGGGCAGTTTGGTTTTTGAAGTTAGAGGAGATCTTGGAGTTTTGGGCTTCGTTGTTTTTGGGGCCTACCCTTGGACACAGGTACCACCTGCCTGCAATTCCTGGGCAAGGTCAGGAATCTGCCCTTCCGGCCTACGAACTGGCTGGCTGACTGGGTTTGTATCTTGGCTCGTTTTGGGCTTTTTGAAGATTTTTCTTGGTACAAGCTTGCAAGACTCCTGGGTATTGCTTGGGGTGAGGGAACAGGGAACCTTCTCCCTGAGGGCCCCGGCTAGGGAAGACCTGCTCCGCTGTGACCTTCCGAGGAAGCAGAGGAATGGCAGTGAGCCGTTGCAGAGTCTTCTGGTGTTCTGACATAAGTTTTGGGACAGAGACATTTTGGCTAGAAGATCTGGGAGAAAGAGTTTTGCTACCCCTGCTTCCTGCCCTGAGAAGGGACATCGAGAGCTGCGTGTTACAGGGGATCCCTTTCCAACGTGGGATTCAAAAAGAGTGAGTGAGATGGAGAAGGACAGAGAAGAACTGTGAGTAAATAACAAATTGAGTTACATCTGAGGAGTCTTCATCCCTGAGAGAGAGAGAGAGAGGATTTGGACTCGGTGCAGAGATGGTATATATTTTTTGTTTTATCTTTTACCAGTTATGGAAGGGGCTTTACATCCAACCAAAGGATTCTCTACCCATCTGGGAATTCCATTTGGCCAAGCCCTGGAGGGTGGATGTTTCACCGACTCTGGCAGCCGAGACATTTGCAAAGACAGAGGGAAAAGAACTGCAACAACAGAGGAATTTTGAAGTGCTGAGGATTAAGTTTTGTTGTGCTACAATCATCTGATTTTCCATCAGTAAATACTTTATTTTAGAACACTAAAGGGCCGATGCAAGACAGTGCGCTCAGCCGAGTGCACTGTTTAACCCGCTGTCGGACGCGGGTTACATAGGCGCTAATCCACCCCATAATTCAATAGGGGGGGGGATTAGCGCCTATTTAACGTGCGTCCGACATGGAGTGAATGAGTTAGCGGTCATCAGATGCAAATGCAAAAAAATAAATGTGCATCTCAGATGCACATTTATCGCTCAGCTATTAACGCCCGCCTGGAGCAGGCAGTAATGGCTGAGCTCACTGAAAAAAAGTACAGAAAAGCAGAAAAAACTGCTCTTCTGTACTTTTTTAAAAGGAAAAAAAAAATCTCTGCTGGCCGCTTTGAAGACCGACGCCGATATGCTCGGCGTCGGCTTTCATAACCAGCCGGCTGCAGTAATGAAAACCGACGCCGATAATTTGCGTGTTGCATGGTGCCGACCCTTGCAGGCACCATGCGTACGTTAAGTCAGCGCCCGCTTTCCGCGAATAATATTGCATCGGCCCCCTAAAGCAGTAGCTCCATTGTATTCTTCGGGCACATACAGCACACCCCGTGGATGCAAGGCTACCTCTCCCAGGGAAAAGAAAGAGTCAACTCTATCACATTTGGGCCTTGAAAGGGTTTTTTGTTTATTTTTTCCTTTCGCCCCCCATCTACAGACCCTGGGGGGAGGGGACAGTAACAGAGCTAGCTTGGAGTGGGTCCAGCCCCAAAGAGACTTTAAATCTTTTATGGCCCCATTGGAGTGCAGCAAGCTCCCCGGGATGGGGGTTTCGTTTAAATTAAAGGACTGCTGGCAGGGGAGAAGGAAAGGGGGGGGGGGGGGGGTTATAATATCGCCAGCTCCTGCACCGCCGCCCTCCAGCAGTGGCACCTAAGGCCATGGCCATATTAGCCATAGGATAGCCACGGCACTGCAGCAGCTCATTAACTAGATCAGGAAGTTTACTATTGTGAAGACAATTTTTGCAATGCTTTTTTTCGCTAAAGCGGCTCTCTGTGAAAAATTGCGCAAACCAATGAGAGGTCAATTTTGAAAAAATAAACATTACAAAGTGAATTTTCAAACAGCTATGTGAACACAAATTAGCCCATATGCGCAAACAGGGGCGGATTTTTAAAAGGGTTACGTGCGTAATATATGCACGTAACCCTTTTAAACCCCTCCTGCGTGTCGCCGAGCCTATTTTGCATAGGCTCGGCGACACGCGCAAGCCCCGGGACGTGCGTATGTCCAGGGGCTTGAAAAAAAACGGGGGGGGGGGGGGGGACGGACATGGGCAGTCTGGGGCAGGGTGGGGGTGTGGCTAGAGGCAGGCGCAACTTAAATAATAAAGGTAGGGGGGATTTAAGTAGGGCTGGGGGGGCGGGTTAGATAGGGGAAGGGAGGGGAAGGTGGGGGGGGGGGGCGAAAGGAAAGTTCCCGAAATTGGAGCGGCCTCGGAGGGAACAGGGAAAGCCATTGGGGCTCCCCTAGGGCTCGGCGCGTGCAAGGTGCACAAGTGGCACCCTCTTGTGTGCGCCGACCCCTGATTTTATAACATGTGCGCGGCTGGAGAACCAGATGAATCTTCATGACTTAGAGATAGACTGGGCAAACTGGTGGACTAATTAGTAAAACTGGTAATTTACTTCAAATGCACATATTACAAAATTTGACAATTTACATGCACAAAAGTCAACAAGTACTAAAGAAAATATACGAGTTACATTTTCTTGTCTAAATGATGAAAATTATGAGCACAAATATGCGTGCATAGCAGATTTGGGCTATTTATCCGGATAAATTTTGACTTCTCCAGGCAAGTGGTGGCTTTGCTGTCACTTAGCTGGATAAGTCTCAAGAACCATCACTTGTCTGGCCAATTAAGATAGCCGGATGAGTATTAAAATTTTACTTATCTCTTGGATAGGGGCGAATTTCCGTGGTGAAAATGAATCTGTTCCCTCGCTTAAGTTACCTGTTTCAAGTTTTACCATGTTTAATTTCCGATATATGGTTTCAAATGATGGAACGGAGGTTCTTCTCCTATATATGGAAAAGACGGCCGCCCAGAATACAAAGATCGGTGTTATACCGTCCTCGGACTAAAGGGGGATTGGGAGTCCCAAATCTTAAAAAATATTATATTGCTGCCCAATTTCAGGCCGTCATTGATTGCCATATTCCCAGTAGTAAGAAACAATGGATGTTCATTGAGCAAGGTTCCATGGCGGGAAAGGCTCTTGACACCCTGTTCTGGGAACGAAAAAGGCCGGATACCTCTGGACCCACTGTGCTCCCCTCTCTCGAGTGCACACTTACGCTTTGGTATAAATGGAGGGAAAGTTTGACTGGAAAATTGGGCTATTTCTTCCCAGCGCGGCTTTGTGCCTTATCAGACTTCCAGATTGGCGCTGAATCCGTGGTTTTTAGGAGATGGGCTACCACAGGAATCCAACAGATTTCCCATGTATGGGCACAGGGTGCTCCGAAGTCCTTTTCTGTGCTGGAGAAGGAATATGCTATTCCCAAAACAGATTTCTTGGCATACGCTCAGATCCGACATTTCCTTATGAGTTCGGACGTCAATAGGGATATTTCTAAGGGAGTATCTCTGGTAGAAAATTTCTGTTTACTGCCCAAACGACCTCCCAAGTTAATGTCTAAATTATATAAAATGTTGGTGGAGGTGGGTAAAGTATCAGCATCTCATTTATTGGCCTGGGAGAAAGATTTGCAGGGACTTTGGGACTCCGATAAATGGGAAGAATGTTTTATGGGGTTGGGCAGATACTCGATGTCTGCGGGCATGATTGAAAACGAATATAAAATGTTATATCGTTGGTACCTTAGCCCAGAGAAGTTGGCTCGGTGGTACCCGAATATGGTTAACGAATGTTGGAGATGTGCCTCCACAGGGGGTGCGTTTTTTCACATGTGGTGGACCTGTCCACGAGTCAGTGTGTTTTGGGAACAAATTTTTGGCCTCGCAGGGGAATGGTTGGGAGGTGATCCCCCCAAATCCCCAGAGTTTTGGTTGTTGGGTCTGGGTCCGGTTGACTCTAATAATTCTTTGAGAAAGCTATTACGCTATCTGGCTATTGCAGCACGTCTGGCAGTGGCACAGTGGTGGAAGAAATCAGCTATTCCCCCTAGGAGTCTTGTGCTGACTAAATTGCTGCATATCAAATCCATGGAAAAGATTTCGGCCATCCGTAGGGACAGGCTTCTTTCGTATGGAAAGGTGTGGTCACCTCTGGACTGTTGGCTTCGTGACCATCCACTAAGGTCTTAAAGTCCTTGGGGTGATACAGTAATCTTGGGGTTATTCAGGACATACGCCTAATATTGCTAAATGGGCAGTCAGGTAACCTGGGGTACCTATTATGGTGAATAAGGGGCTTCCTTATCCATCTGTCCGGGAGGGGCGGGAGGAAGCATTTCGTTAGTATCTATACGATCCCCGTTCACTACTATCGTTTGTACTGCCTTTGAGTTGTTTTCTGATGTAATGACTGTGTGGGGGGAGGGGGGTGGGGGGATGGGGAGTTAAGTGTAAAAAATGATATTGTGATAGTCTCCTGGAGACGCAGCTGTATGTTCTTTAAATGGCTTGTATGTTGACACAATGTCCAATAAACGGTTTAAAAAAAAAATAAATTTTACTTATCTGGCTATGTTGAAAATAGATGCCACGTATCTTTTAGACATGCAAGCATGTTGTTGGGTAGTTTTAAGCGTATTTTAGATAGTGTGCATGCATCTGCACACACGATATAAACTACATTTGCTTGTGTGTGCGCATCCAGGTAGCTGCATATATGGGCGCATACGTGCTTGTTTTAAAGTTATCCTATAAATTAATCACTTATCTGGCTAACGTTAAGCAGATAAGCTATTCAAGGATATCCTTGAATAAAATTATCTGAGGATACATAAGCCGAATAACTTTGAAATCTAACTGGCTAAGTTTGAATATCAGCAGTTAGGTTTCAAAGTTAAGCAGTGATTCGTCTTTAAAAAAAAAATGCTGGAAGAGGGGTCCTGGTGGCCTGATCCCCCTCCTTCTATGAGTACAAGTGTTGGCTCAGATGTACCATACACCCTCCTGTCCAAAACATATTTACAAATCATTGTGAGCCTATAGGCCCCCAAAGCCTCCCTCCACCCCCTTGAACCTGCAAAACAAAATTAAAATTAAAGATCCCTTGCAGCAGCCCCCTACCCTCTTCTGCCCCATCCAAAACTCCCAAATCCCTTGCCACAACTGGGAGCTCAAGAAGCACTGCGTGGCACTCTAATAAGGTAGTTATGTATCCTAGGCAGAGACCCTCTTGGTAGTGGGGGGATGGAAGAGGGAAGTCTAGGCAGGCCAGTTCAACCTTGATATAGGCCGCTAGACCCTGCCAGAAGTGCGCACAGGACCGATTAATTCCACTGCAGCTCATTCGCTAACTGGTCAAACTACATGATATATTCGGTTATGCTCTACCGGCCCTGGTGGAACCCCAGAATTGTGCTTTCACCAAGTGAATGCGATCTGAATCACTAAAAGTCTGAGAGAGGGCAGCCACAGATGGGTCTATTTGGTTCAGGATTGTATCATCTCGCTCCAGGAATGGCATTACTCACACCAGGGCCTTCTTAATGAGTAGACTAATCTGATGATACGAATCCGGGTGTAGGGAAAACCATAGCTTGCACAGATGCAAGAAACCCCCACAACTCACTCCTGTTCCTGCCAAGCTTTTCAGGAAGTGGCAATTGAGGTTCTGGAGGTGGTAGCTCACTCTGGCTGGCGGCAGAACACTCGAGGGAGCCCGCTTTCAGCTGTAAGGCAAGAAGCTGAGCTTGCATTCCTTCTACTGGAAACATGGAGCAAACTCTATAAGGACTATTAGACCAGGAAAGGTGTATCAGGCTTGGGCTCCTTAGATAAGAACATAAGAACATGCCATACTGGGTCAGACCAAGGGTTCATCAAGCCCAGCATCCTGTTTCCAACAGTGGCCAATCCAGGCCATAAGAACCTGGCAAGTACCCAAAAACTAAGTCTATTCCATGTTACCATTGCTAGTAATTGCAGTGGCTATTTTCTAAGTCAATTTAATTAATAGCAGGTAATGGACTTCCCCTCCAATGCTGGTTCAATAGGGAGCCTCTGGTGGCAGTTCTCCCTACTTCTATTTAGCTCAACAATTCCTGCAGGATTGTTGCTGAGCCAGAGTCACTGTGGCTGTGCTGCAAGGTCCCCTGGCCCTGAACACCCACGGCTTCATCTTTGATCCCTACTGCCCCTGACTTATCAATCTTGTTGCAGTACAACCATTTCCTTTGTCTAGGTTTGTCCATCCCCAAAGTTTATCTTGACCGAAGCAGGCATCTATCATCATGACCCAAGTTAACCCTCTGGCTAACATCTTGGGCCCCAGCTGAAAACAATCTGATTGTTGGGCCTGTTTTGTTACAAATGTGATATTATGTGTTTGACTGAATGTTTGCTGTGGATATGATTCAAGCACAATAGGTTTACTGTGTTTTTATTGTGGCTTGCTAGGAATCCTGACCCGGTTACAGTTCAGAATTTTTTTGGGTAAGGGTTTCAGTGTCTGGGAAACCTATATTACTAGCGGGTGAGCTGCTGCTCTTGTTGATTGCTCTTGGGGGGGGAAGGGGGGGAGATTTTGAGAGGATGTTTGTTTTTCCTTTCCTCACTTTTTGAGGAAGGTGAATGCAGGAGGTGAAGTTGTTGGGAAAGGGAAGCCATGACAGAGTAAGATCCTGATAGGGTATATGAGAATATGAATTTGTGTTTCTCATATGCACTGAGCAAGTGCATTTTTTTTCTTTGATATATGCTACTACTGCTTTTCTTTGACGAGACTAGTTAAAATTGTTTCGCTTCATGTTAAGGAGTTCCACAGTCCAATGAAGAGGCAAAGATTACTGATATATGTGTGAGATTTGTATATTCAGATAGAAATTTTACAGGAGATCCACTTAGCATACTGTACATATTCACAGACTAGTGCTGGGAGATGAAGCATATCTTCTTTTTCTGTTTCTAGTGCTGAAAGCAGAGGAAAACTTCATAAATAAGAATTTGCCATTTGTCACTGAACAAACTTCAGATCCTGAGGGCAGATTTATTGTTGTGAAAAGGTCACTAGTCAGGCAAGGGGCTATCTAACTCTATATCTAAGCTCTAAAAAGTGAGGGGGTCCATATTCAAAACCTATTTAGATGGATAACTCAAAAGTTATCTGTGTAAATAGGAAATGCGGCATATTCAGCCACTTATCTGTTTTTAATTTAGACGGTTAAAAAAAGACATTTCAGGGGCATTCCGGGGAGGGGCTAATGTATCCGAATATCGGGTATATCCGGCTAGCTTAGGCCTGGATTTATCAAAATGCACTAAATATCGCATGCGATAGGAAAATGGGTGTGTTTTATGGTAATAGGCAGTTTATCGCAATTTGCACTAATATCTATGCAAAGCGCCAAGTTACTGCAACTTGCAATAACTTTTTCGCACTTTGTGATAAGTGCCAGAATTGTTGTATTTCCTACATACAACCACTGGGAGAACCAGGTTTAGTAGGTCTAAGCTCCTGGAGAGCCAGCCTGTCAGGGCCCTTCTACAACAGGGGGGGGGGGGGGGGGGAGGGAGGGAGAGAGAGAGAGAGAGAGAGAGAGAGAGAGAGAGAGAGAGAGAGGGAGAGACTAGCCATAATGCCCTCATCCTAGGGTAGGTATTTATATCTGTATAGGAGGCCTACCTAGTAACTTTAGGTATTAGTAAGGGGTTAGGGGCCACTTTGACATTCAAAATGAGACATACGAACAAAACAGTGCTCTCTTGTGAAGATTTGATGACCGTCGGAGTGAGGAAACTCACCCAAAGATGAGATTTGTGCAATGTTCTCTCAACTGGCGCGCGCAACTTGCGTCTGCCCAAGGCAGTTGTAACTGGGTAAGACAATTTTTTTAGTGGGGTTTAGCTTAGGGCTGGGGGGCCGGGAGAGTTAGGGGAAGGGAAGGTGGGGTGGGAGCATAGGGAAGTTCCCTCCGAGGCCGCTCTGATTTTGGAGCAGCCTGGGAGGGAACGGAGGAAGGCAGCGAGGCTTTGCGCACGCAAGGTGCACAATTGTGCACCCCCTTGCGCGCGCCGATCCCTAATTTTATAACATGTTATAAAATCGGGTGTACATTTGTGCGCACCGGGTTGCAAGCACAAATGTACGTCACACGCATATGTTTTAAAATCTGCCCCTTTGCGCATTAGCAGAGATTTTAGCACGCACCTGTTAGGGTTTTGTATGTTTGTGGGCCCCTGGGCTGACGGGAGTGATGATACCACCCTCAGGGAGGAGCCCTGTGAGTATCACCGTCAGGAGGTGAGGTCTTGGCAGGCTTCAGGCACAGCTGTGGAATACAGTCTTTATTAGAGAGAGAGAGAGAGAAGGCCTGCCCGAGAAGCTTGCAGTGCAGAGGCCAGCACAATGTCCGTGAGATGGAGTCCCAGAGGGAATACCTCCTAATAGTAATCCAGTAATGGTCCGCAGAGCGAGGTACACTGATAAGTTCCTCTTGTAGAGATGGCTTGGTAGTGGCCTGCAGTGCAGGGTACACCAGCCGGGTTCCTCAAGTAGATCAGGAATGGTAGTGGCCCACAGCGCGGGGTACGCCAGAGGATTCCCACAGAAGATGGTATGAAGAAGGTCCACAAGATGAGGTGCTCATAGGAAGTCCTATGAAGATGAATGCGGTAGTGGCCCGCAGCGCGGGGTACACTGGAGGTAGGAAGTAATCCAAGGATTCAGAGTATTCACAGCAAGGCGCATTCCAGCAGTAGTCCTGGGATGCAGGGTAGAGCGATAGCCCAAGGCAGAAGGCCCTCCAAGGAGCAGATAGCCAGAGACAAGGAAGGGCCCTCGAGGAGCGGGTACCTACAGGGTGTCCGCCAAAGTAGAAGCTGGAATGAAGTCTGTAGCGTGAGGTGCGGAGTCAGCAATGAGGGAACTCGTTGCCAAGTCTACAGTGGTCAGGTTCGGTCGGCTTAAGTATCCGGGAGTGGAGACGTCATCAGCTGGGGACGCCCCTGAGGTTCCCGCCAAGCAGTGCTTAACCTGACCTGTTAGCGCACATGCCTATGTGATCCCAGAGTCAAGATGGCGGTCGGCAGCGCCCACGCCATCCTGGGAACGCCAGGGAGTTTGGCGGTAGCTGGCGGAGACTGCCACTATTTCTCAATGGAGCCACTGAAGAGAGAAGAGAGGTGAGCAGAAGTGGTCGCAGCCGTCTGCGACCAATGGACGTAACAGCACCAAATTGTATTTGTGATTTCAGCCGTGCTTTAGTATTGTACATCAGTCTCCATATGGTATTCTTGATGCTCTGATGACATTATTATGATTTGGACTGAGGGAGAGGAGAAATGTAAACAATTGGAAATCTTTAAATTAATTCCCTCTCTCAGATTCCAAATAGACTACCCAACAGAAAGAATTACTTTTATTGAACACTACAGTTGCTATTAATGCATATTTTTATACAGTAAACCACTGACAGATGTAGCTACCTTAACAGTTCCAGTTCCATCCTTCAAGTAGCCAAGCCAGGTAATAACACCATACTCCTAAAAGACAGGGATATATACCTCAAATAAAAATAATATCCCAGCAGGGCCGGCACAACCTATTAGGAAAACCAGGTGGTCGCCTATGGCGCTGACCATTAGGGGCCCCCCATAGGCCGTGTGGGGGCCGTGAGAAGCGCCTGTCCCGCTCGCGGCAAAGAGGAGTAGAGATTTGCGGGCTGCAAATGAGGTAGGAGTCGGGCCGAGACCGGGGTGCAGCGCAACTGGAGGGGGGGACGGCGCATCCGGGGGAGGGTGGGTGCAAGGCAGAAAGTTCGCCTAGGGCCTGTATCTAAGCCCTTCAACCAAACAAGAAGGCTTTAGCTCTAAAATCAATTTCAAGAAAAGTGCATCTTCATTTAGAACACCCAGGGAAGACCTACTGAAATACAAGAGAAGAAAAAGGTGGCGCGGGCACCTCTTGTAGTAACATAAACATTTATAATTATGTTCTTATTTGCAAGACTTGTTGTACTGTATTATTCTGTTGAGTGTTTTGTTATCCGCCCACAGACCTTGCTGGAAGGGCGGTCTACAAACAGAAGAAAACCAATAAATGAATAAAACCCAGAAATAGAAGAACTAAGGAAAAATCATAAAATACCTCCACTGGGAGGATGAATCGCTTCAAAAAAACATTTCCCTGCTCCTCCCGGATCAGCTTTCCCACAGCCACCTAATCTGAAGCAAAACCTGCTGAGAAACAACCTTCAAACAGAAAGCAGAAAGAAGAAAGTGGGCACGAAACCCTGAAAAATACCAAACTATGCCAGCATACTCTGTAGGACAGGACCGCACCGCCGGCATCCAGCTAGGAGAGACACTCTACAGAAGAGGATCAGGTTTCAAAGAGTGTTTTCCGCGTGGAAATGGGAGCCTTTTAAAACTGCCTGCCCCCATCTGCTTGTACAAGTTGGAGTGCAATCCCAGCACACGCATAACTTTTACGCACAGCGAGCAGAGGCCATCCTGGGGTTGGAGTCTAAGCGGGTTTAATACTTCATTTTGTAGGAAACAGCACCCGATGGATGCAGGTCCGTGCGAATACTTTTTTTCCAGCTCAGTTTTCAAAGGGAACCTTTTCCCTTTGCTGCAAGGTCTGCGGGTAAAAAGTGGCCGCAGGTTTCACACTTCCACGCACGGTTGGAAAGTTGCTCTCCTAACTCCTAACTCTGTGATCCAGTGTAGAAAATGTGAAGGAGGATGCCGTATCAGTGAAATGGATTAGAAGTTAAACACAAGAATCGATCTCTGCCAACACAAGGTAACATCACAGAGGAATAACAAGGAGATAGTCTTATTAGATTAACATTTTTTTTTCCAGGCCAGACCATGGCATCGGTACCCTTATGACAGGGATACTAAAAAGGGAACTTCAGAACTGACCAAGAAAGTAAGGCATTTGAAATTAAAATGTTCAAACACTTTGAAACAAAAACAAAGCAACTTAATAGGGACATCGTTTTTTCTCACTCATTACCAGACTGAGTCCTCCTATAGTTGTACAAGTAAACGCACACACATTTTTCTGAGTATTTTTCTACATCTCTATAGTCTACTGTTTGTCTCCCTTAACTTTCTCACCACCTCTAAAAATATCATCTCTGCCTTCCAACCCTTTTACTATAAACAATACCACTTTAAATCAAGCTACAAAGGCTGTTGCCTAAATAGGCAACAGCCTTTGTTGCTCATTTTGATCTGAACAAATGCAATACCTCTCCAATGCGATTCACAAACATGTTGACTTAGTGAAAAAAAAAAGTATAACTTACAGATTATTTCCGATCTTTATACCTACATACTTAATTAAGCCAACATGGAAATCACACGACTTTATCCTAGCCCTTATTCATTGTTATCACTGTCTATGTGTTTAGTGTATTAGACATCATCAAAAGATGGTTGTGTAGAGGTCCCCTTGGGATCTCCACTGGAAGACCCTAGTTTAGTTTATAACAAGGTATATAGGAATTAGGAGAGGAGCTTTAGGACAGCACCCCTGAGAGGTTGGCTGGTATGGCAAACTCCCTTCTGCACAAAGGCAGCCAGAATGGGAGCTCAGGATGGCATTTTGAGTTAGCAGTCGCTGAGGTAGATTTTAAAAACATACGCGCGTGCGAACAAATGTACGCTGGATTTTATAAGATACGCGTGTAGCCGTGCGTATCTTATAAAATCCGGGGTCAGCATGCGCAAGGGGGTGCACATTTGTGCAACTTGCGCGCGCCGAGCCCTGTGTGCGCTGCCCGTTCCCTCCGAGGCCGCTCCGAAATCGGAGCGGCCTCGGAGGGAACTTTTTTTCTACCCCCCCACACCTTTCCTTCCCTTCCCCTACCTAACCAACCCCCCCCCCCCCCCGGCCCTATCTAGACCCCCCCCCTACCTTTATCGAAGAAGTTACTACTGCCTCTGGGCAGTAGTAACTTATGCGCGCCAGTCCCCGACACAGGCCGCTGTGTTGGGGCACTCGGCCATGCCCCGGTCCACCTACACGCCCCGGACATGCCCCCTATCCTTAACCACACCCCCTGGCCACGCCCCCGACTGCCCCTTTTTGCAAGCCCCGAGACTTATGCGCGCCGCCGAGCCTATGCAAAATAGGCTCGGCGCACGCAGGGGGAGTTTGGGGTAGGTTTTCGGGGGGTACGCGTGTATCTTACGCACGTACCCCTTTGAAAATATACCCCTAAGTGTAAGAAGTGATTTTTTTTTTTTTTTACCTGTGGTTCACTGTTTTCTGGTGGCCTAGGCCTCATTGCCTTAGGTACCCCTAGGGTTAGGAAGGAGGCAGTTTTTTTTCTGGTCAGCAAACCTGGCAGGAGAGGTTGTTTCAATTTTGCAGTTTGCTGAGGATTTTTGGACTTTTAGGGGGTAACATCCCAAAAAAATGTAATTTTAGCTCAATTTATGGCATGAGTTTTATAAATGGGGTAAAATCTGTACAAATTTAGATTTCCTTCTGTTGGGTTGTAACTTTGCTGGATTGCAGCCACATCATTGAATATAACCGGCTATCTTAAAGACAGCTGGCTAAGTTTATATGGCTAACTTTAGGACTCGTCTACGGTACAACTAAAGGGCTAGATTTATCATTCTTGCGGAATGATGAGCTGTCACGGTAAAGGGGGCGGGGTGAAAAAGGGGCAGGGGCGCTAGTGTGCAGCCGGCCGCATCACAGCGGTGCGGTTTCGCCTGCCTTGGTGCAGTCTTGCTGCACACTATTGCCCCGATAGTGCCACGCTAAAAGATGGTGCTATTTCCTGTCCAAAACATTATCGCCGGCAGCAGTGCCACCACCCCATTTCCCTAAACCCCTCCCAAACCCCTCCCTAACTCCACCCCTTCCCCTAATTTTAATTTTACCGCCGCACCTTGGAAAAGGACCCTAAAAGTTAGCTAAATATGTTATCCGACTAACTCTGAATATCATTTCGTTTAGGTGGATAAGTGACCTTGCTAATCTAACTCCTCCCAGAAATGCCCCTGGAATGTCCCTACATTATCTGGCTACAATTAGCCAGATAAGTGCCCAAAATATTAAAAACTTGGTATTTAGCCAGATAATATGGGCCTTTTTGGTGCTTTTATTCCCCTTGGATCCTCTGCTCCTTGCTCAAGGAGGGAAAATCCCCCTGCCTTGCTTTTTTTTGTTCCATTTCACTTCGTCTACACCATGGGTGACTCTATTCTGAGTGACTGATTATTTTTGTGAAGATTTTTCCTTGGTGTTTCAGGAGGAAGTCTGCTGCCGCCCTTCTTGCCCCAAGAGTTAAGGAAAAAAGCTTATTTTTCCTGGTGTTGGACCTTTCACCCTGAAAGATCCCAAGATATCATCTTGAGAGGAACACTCTGAATGAGAAGTTTCATCTAGAGATCCCCATGTCTCTGCCCTGGGAAAAGAGAAGATTGATTGGGAGTCTGGAGAACCCGATGTACACTTGAACCTTAGGTATCGTCGGCAAGGGAATTCTGCTTCATCTAGGACCCCCTGGGCCTACCTGGAATACTTACCTTTTCAAATCTTGGAGGATACCACCATTTTAGGACCCCAATATCAAGGTACACTTTTACAGATAGAGAAGCATTTTGGAGAATAACTTTGGGACATGGATGCAACCAGAATTAGATGGGTATGGTGCCAAATGATTTATGCTGAAGTTCTACAGCAGTACAATTTTTAAGTTGGGACACCTATCTAGAGTGTCCAGACTGGATATTTGTGACAACCAAATCTACCTATATTATACAGATAGAGGTCAATATTCAAAGCTGGCTGTTTAAGTAACTTAGCAGGATATATATTCAGCAGCACAGTTAAGTTGCTCCACCCCAATCCACCCACTACATGCCCACAACTTATGCGGCTAACTTTTTAGCCATATAAATGACTCATGTGGGTAAGTGGTGGCTGCTGAATGTAGGCACATATTCAGCAGCTGCTACTTAGCCACATAAGTTAGTCTTATGCGACTAAATAGCACTGAACATGTTTGAATATTGACCTCCTTGAGTCTAGCACCCGCAGAAAATGTTCCTCCTCTATACCTTGGGTCCTGGTGGTCTAGCCTCCCTCCCTTTCAGAGATCTATACACCAGGGCTGTTTGGACTTACAGGGACTTAGCCTTGGGGCTGAGTGTGAGCCCTGCCTTCCCATATAATACCAGAAGAGGGGTTACATTTGTAAGAGGAAGAAATTTAAGGATAGAAATCTTACTGTAGGTTTTCATGCAGATGTTTGCAATTTACATAGTCATCTCACAAAAAATATGCAAAGGTTTTTTGGGGTATTTTCCTTCTTAATCTCCATTTGGTGGATGGTAAGTAATACCTATTCTATCTTTCAAACCCATTCATGGTGCTGGATTTTTGCTTGGAAAGGAACAGGCAGAGATTCATGCTAGTATTTTATAAACTGTACAGTGGGAGCTGCACAGTTTATAAAATACCGCATAGTTCTGCTCTGAAAGGACATGAGTGAGTTTCAGTACACATGACCATTTGCAATGTGATGATAGTGCTTACTTTCCTTATCTATTTTATAAACACATGCAGGTATACTTTAGATGTGAAAAAACCCCCCATATATTTGTAATAAACCCGATTTATATGCAGAAGCAGGTATTATATAAACTATGAAGTGAATTTTAAAAGCATTTCTTGTAGAAGTATCTGGGCTGTGCGCGAGCAAAGCACATTATAAAAGCTGAAAATTATGTGCATGTATGCGTGTATAAAAGAAAAAGGGGTGGAGCTAGGGCATATCAGGGGCATTCCAGGGCAAGCCCAAAATGTATATGCGTAAATCCATATTTTAAATCTGGCAGCCGCAGCACACGACGGTTTGTTAGTAGCATATATTTACTTCTGCTCTTGAGAGATGTAAGTTTGCAGAAAACTCTTTTTAGGCCTAAAACGAAAGAGTGACTGGTCTGGTTAAACTGGGGGGAGTGCAGGCTGAAGAACCAGAGGGGTCTGGATGACCCAGAGACAGACTTGGAAAACTGGTGGACTGAATGGTAAAACTGGCAATGTCCTTCACACGCGCATGTTTTAATATCTGCTTACCTGCACGAGTTAAGTCCAACAAAGTCCTAAGGAAGATATGTGAATTATGTTCGCTCAACTAACCATTTAAAATTAGGAACACACATATGCGCAGCAGGCATATTTTAAATTGTTCACGTGCAACTGCGCACATGATTCAAAATTTCTGCATATGGGCACCCGTGCGCTCATTTTAAAGTTACTGTCCCTGCCTGTATAAGGTTTTGAAAACACTTGTGCGTGTAGTTGAAATGACGAATTCGCTGATACCTCTGCCAGTTCACCCAGTTCGTCTCCAGTTCATCTAAATCTTCTCGCACTTCGCCCTGAATACCCACCAGTTCATTAAGACTTCTCATCAAAAAACTGCAGACAACAAAAAGTTCCAGTTCACTTGTGCTAATCAATTAGCAGGTGTAAAATTGTACAAATAAGTTCAAGAATTTCTATGTATCTATCTCTTATAAAATAGCAACTTCAGTGCACACTCCTTGACCCTGCCTCAGTATACACCTAGACTGCTCCTTTCTTGTACCGGTAAAATGTACATGCGAAATAAAAAATACATTTGCAACTATATGCTACTTACGTGCATATATGTTATTTTTCTGCACAGAACCCTTTGAAAATTTACTCATTAGTGAAGCAGTACTTGAAGAGCTGAATTGACATTACTTGTTAATTTGGCTCCCCAGGTAAATCAGGGAATCAGGGGGACTGAATAAGACAGAGAATTTGCATAGGTTTGTAGAGATGTTCATCTCAAGAATACTGGTTTCCAGTTCCCAGTGAATAAAACCACCAACATAATTTGTCACTAAGTGGCATCAAAGTGGGCAGTTTCAATAGAGATGCTTTATAGTGCATAGATTTGGCGGACAAATGTCCCTCTGAAGGAAGGTTGAAATACATTGGCAGAAGTGTATAGGAAAGCTTGTAATGCAATGGACTATGGTGTAACTTTTCTGTGGATATATAGTAGATTTGTCTTCTAGCGGTGCCACTTTTCATAAGCACTATAGGGTCTATGGACTAGGGTGTTTTAATGCCCGATATACAATGTAATGAGATGCACAATGCGGAAACATAATCATGGCTGCATAAAAAGACAGTGCGGCCATGGTGGCACGCATAATGCGGCTCCGTTATCCCCATGTTAACTGGCCCAAAGTGGAAGAGTTGGTGTATTAGCATATAATTTTCTGTCTTTTTTGAGAGAAAAGTACTGTCATATAGTTATTATTTGTTGCATATAGTTTTGTGCAAAATAAAAATGGAGAAGACAAGTGGTACACTCAGTTGGAAATGTCCAAATGTAAATTGTATAGTGCAAAGAACATCAGGATCCACAAGAAAAAAAAAAAGGATTCAGTCAATTCCATTTTTATTATAGCCAGTATCAAGAAGAGCTGATTTTGGTCCCACGACATATAGTTTTGTGTCACTGCGAGGCAGTTCTTGCTTTGTGCTTTGCAGTTACCGTGGCCTTCATTAGACTCCATTGTTGTGCACCAGGCAGCCACATAGCTAGTAGGGAGTACTGTGTAGCAAAAAATAACACACAAGCCCCCCTGCTCTTTTTTTTCTTCCTCCCTATCTCCCTTTGCTAGAAGTAGTCTGAACTCACAGATTATCTTAGTAGCCATCCCTTTCTCTGGCTTGGTCAAGGTCACATCTGGCAACTGTCCAGAGCAGAATGTATTAGGTAGTAGTTGCAATATGGTGATCAGGAGAAGTGCAAAAGAGAACAAGACTGCCATCTTAAAGAATGCATGCGGCAAATCTCTTATCAGTAGTTTTGGCAATATTTCAGAAAAATGAGACAAAGAAATCCTTTCTGCACATGTCCTATCCCAAAGAGGTATAAAACCCCATCCCATCATATCCCAGGCAGATTCCCTGCCGAGAACCAAGGTTAGGGGTCTCCAGTGCTGACTGCCTCCAACCGAAAACTTGCTTGCTGATTCACTGTCGGGGGGGGGGGGCAGGGGGCTCGGAGACACCCCCCCTTTTTTTTTTTTTTACCAGGAAATCCCCCTTTAGTTGGGGGATTAAGATAATTACTTTTGCTTATTGTGCTGATATATTGTATATATTTTGTTTTGTAATTTGTCTCAGGTGTTCTCGTAAGCACCTGTTTTGTACATATATTGTATAGAAAATATAGTCTGTCATTATTTCACAAAAGATATAGTGAGTCTTGTCGTTTTTCTTATTCAGTTCAGTATTAGTAAGACCACAGGGCAAATACAAATACTAGCAGAGCCCGAAAGAACCCAAAACAGTTGGTTAGCATGAATAACTTTTTTCCATCCATCCTTCTCCAGAACCCGAAATACTACGAGCCTTCTAGGACCTCATATAAAGAAACATGAGCATTAATTTCAACTAATGTAGTACAATGTTTCCTAGCCCTCTCCTGGAGGCACACCTAACTGGTCTAGTTTTCAAGATATCCATAATGAATATATATGAGGTAGATTTGTATACATTGGAGACCCAGTGTATACAAATCTATCTCATGCATATTCATTGTGGTTATCCTGAAAACCCGACTGGCAGGGTTTAGTTTAGTTTAGCTTATAAAATTAAATGTATTGCCTTTCCATTCATAAATCAAAGTAGTTTACATAAAAGCTGTAAATCAACAGGCATGCCTCTAGGAGAGGGTTGGGAAGCACTGAACTAGCAAATGTTGTAAAGGAATTAAGGGAAATTCAGAAGAACAAAAAGAGTTAATTTGAATTAAAAGGGATTCTCCTTGATTTGAATTCTGCAAGTTAGATGGTTTAATCACAGCCCTGCCAGATTACTGTCATTTGGAGATGCTTTATTGAGAATGCCTGCTCTGAGAGCTCAAAAGGTTAGTGTTGCAAAGGAATTCATTTCTTTCAAATCCAGACCACAAGTTAGAAATGAGTCTCTGAGCAGAAATGCCTCGTTCAGCTATTAAAGTTTAATAAATCCTGGTTTATCTTGAAGCACTGGATTATGTTCACTAGGATCAGGAGAACGATCTTTTGGACAATATTAAATTATTTAAACAATCCTGCCTCCCCCAGCAACGTGGGCTCCAACTCCCCCTTCAATAAAACACATCAGATGCGCAGTTTTCACAAGAGGCATTCATCTTCTGAAACTGAAGACTTGTAATAAAATTATCCAACTAGGGGCAATGGGAGTGAGGTTCAGATATGAGACCAATTCCTCTTTCTCCATGTAAGGGGCCAATGTTCTAAAGTGCGCTAAGATTAGCCATTAATGTGCATTAATCTAATGTTTATCCTATATATATTATTGCCTTATATTAATGACATGCAAATAAGGCAGATGATAAAGCATGTGCGTAATTTACTTATGGACACTATAGCAAAAACTTAATCATACGTCCCAGAGGTATAGTTAAGCTTTCTGCATTAATGCATCTGTGAAGTAATTAGCACACACACTTTTTAGCTGCACTAAGGGCCGGATTTTCTAAGTTCTGCGAACTTAGAAAATCCGGTGGTCACAGGGGGCGTGGGGGCGAAACAGGGGGGCGGTCCTGCGCTAGCCGGCGGCGATCGCACCACCGGGGTGCAATCGCTGCCGGCATCACGCCGAATAACTACACCATAAAAGGTGTAGTTATTGGGCGCGAAATAGGCAGCGAAAAGGCTCCTTACTTTTTCGCTGTCAGCTCCGTCCTCGCAGAGTCGGCCCCAGGGATGCCCCGACTCCTCCTCTTCCGGGGCCGACTCCGCCCCGATGTAGGTAGCGCAAGCCTGCGATAGCCCCGATGTAGGTAGCGCAAGCCTGCGATAGCCTTAGAAAATAAGGCCCTAAATGAGCTGTTTTGCATCTGATTATCTCATTACCACAGTTTTCTATTAAAAATTGCAAAAGCAAATTCATGCATTGAAAGCACTGTTAATGCATGTAAACTAGATTGAAAGCATTGGTGCTTGCAAAATTGTTAGCGCAATTTAGCATATTGTCCATAAAATGCTTAGTTTATTTTTCTCTTTAGCTACTGCTACCATGGTACCTTGAACATCTCACTCACTGTTGTTAGTCAAAAAGACTGTAACTGGTGTGCGGGTGCACATTTGTGCATGTGTCGGCTTGCACCCAGAGCCGTGGTCATTTTATAACATATGTGCGCATATGTTTGCATGTTATTAAATAGTCTGGCCGCACACACATGTTCACATTTTAAGTAGGCACATGCATGTACATGCAAATCCTGCTTCTACCATGTAAGTCAGGGATTTACAAAGTAGCATGCACTGATGCCATTGCAAGGAACTGCCTATGCGTGAGCCCCTCTTGCCGTGACTCAGCCTCATAGGTAGAGTCCTGAGACCCATACCAGTGGCAGGTGAGCGAGTCTTGGCCAAACTATGACTGAGTCCAAAAGTCTATACAAAGACCATGCTGTGGCTGAAGCCAGGCAAGGACAAGACTGATGGCTTGAGGCAAAGCTGATAGCTTGAAACAAGGCTAAGGCTAAGGCTGAGGCTGAAGCAGAGCTGAAGACTGCAGCAGAACCACAGGCAAAGAGTGAAGCAACACTGACATCTGAGAAGATGGAACTAGGCTGGATGGCTTGAGCAAGACAGAAGACTGGAACAAGGACAAACAAGAGCCAGACCTTTTTGCTGAGGTAATGAATCCAAGTCCAAGCAGGCTAAGCAGTCTTGAGCGTTTGACATCTTTATCGGAGCGGGTATCCAACTCTTCCACCAATGTGCGCCAAATCATGCACACCAATGCGCATGCGTAACCTAAGCGTCTCTTTGTTGGGTCCTAGTATCACACAATCAGAGCATCCAATGGCGGCTCCCTGCTGCACAGTGAATGTCAGCCGCCGAGGAGTCTGGGAAGGCGGCTGGATTCTAACAGCCAGTTAAACCAGTGTGTCCCTAGTTTGCCCAGTTAAGGGATAGGTCCTCCAAACCCCCCTAAATTTAATAGTCTTCATTTCCCCCCAGTTATCCCCGCCCTTAAAACACCACAGATTCACCTTTTTATATTTTATAACTTATTCTTCCTCTATAGCAGAAGTAAACTTATGCAGCAGGAGATCTGGGGGCTCCTAGACATAGAAGTACTTGTGCACACATCTCTGGTTCCCGGCCCGAAATGCCTATGTCTCACCCAGGCCATGCCCACGCACCGCCTATTTTCAAAAACTTTGGAGATGTGCGCACTGTGGGAGATACACGAATATCTGGGTGGCAATTAAAATCCGCTCGGCGCACGCAAGACCAACTTATTCACACATCCCCCTAATTAGTGTGTGCACTGAGCTCTTAAAATTCACCTTTAAGAGTTCAAAACATGAAAACATAAGCGTAATAACAGAAATCTGGGACAGAGCGTACCGGGGTCAATAGTAATATAGTTGCGGACTGCCATAAAAAAAAGGTTTAATCTTTATAAGGAATACTCAAGGATGAAACTATCTGAGAAACAGTATGCCTGCCATGAAGGCACGATACAAGCATTAGCCCGATATCAAAAATACATTTAGGGAGTGATTTTGTTACAGCTCTCCCCCCATTCCTCAAAGTTGAAATCAAATGCATACAATAGTTACACCAGTTTTCAAATTACCGGTAGGCCTAGCCAAGGCTCCAAGTGATGTACATATATTCATTTTACAATAATATATTTATAAAGCCACTGAGAACATAACAATCATAGTAAAAACAAGATACATTAGTACCACAATCAGTACGTTTAATCATAGTACAGCAAAAAACAATAAACTTGTAAAACAATCCTAAAATACAGAAAACCTTACTAATTTGGGAAGGCCTAAAAGACCTGAATTATACTCAGATTATAGCCCGGAAAAACCTGAACATAAAGATGTGATTTCAGATCTCTTCTATACTTCGGCTAATCTCCCAACAAGCAAAGCTCTTTCAGGAAAGAGTTCTGCATAAAAGTCACAGCACGGGTAAAAGGCCAGCGCTCTGGTTCGAGCCAGCATGTAGTGCCCAGATGAGGGAGTACAGAGACTGAAATTGCTTCTTGATCTAAGGGAACGGGCAGATACATATACATTCGGTTTACCAAACAAATGCTCTAGCTCCATGCCATGTATAGCCTTAAAGGCCAAAAGAATATCCTTAAGCTATGGAAACTTTGCATCAGCAGACCCAATAGGAGGGAACTGCAGCAATCAGTTTTAGAAATTACAGAATCAATATTGTCCCACCTGCCTAAAATGAGAGATTTAAGCAGCCAATGCCTACATAGCACGAGCAGGGCAATCTTTTGGGCTTCTCCAGGCAAACTGGTAAGCGGAGTCCCAGCCAATACAACTCATTTTAGTTTTTGATTCTGAATATGTGAAACATAACTTGTTTCTGCTTTCTTTTTTTTTTCTAGGCACCCCCAAATAAATCTTAGATTTGTATTTAGATGTATATATTTGTTTTGCCTCTTGATGGATATTTCATGTCTGTTTCTAAACTCTGCACTGGACACAACCTATGGAAGCTGTGGAATAAAAGCCTGTAAATAAATAAATATTTACTTTAGGTATGAGAAGGTGGGGTTTTTTTTGTTTATTTTTTTTACCTGGCAGTTTTTTCCTGCTCAGTTGAAACCACAGCAGGGATGTGACACCACGAGCCTTTGTTCAGAATTAAGGAAGGATTTTGCCCCCGTTTTACATCCCTGCCCAACATACCCAGTCTTATCATCGTAGCGATAGTCCTGGGCCAGGGGCCAAGCACCAGAGCCCCTTTTCTAAGGGTGCAATCATGGGCCCTAAGTCCAAGCACTAGGTGGCAGCCTTGAGTAATAACTATGCCTCCCCTCCCCCACTCTGGAACTACCGTATGAATGTTGTCTCTGCTGCATCTCCTATCCCAGGTGACCCAGGAAGTAGAAAAACAGGCTTGGGTATCAAACTAGGGACCTTCCACATGGCAGTACACAAAACCTTCCATCTGAGCCACTGGACCAGTCCTGGGTATTAGTTTAGTGGCCCTCCCCCCCCCAGGCTAAATAACTACTTATTATTGCATGGTGGTCACCGGGATTTGTATTCTCTGAGATTTCTACTTGTGCAGCACCCTCAGAAGTCTTGCAGATATGAAGTATGGGGCCTTGGAGGCATCGTTGTGAAGAATAACCCAAGGACAGATGTCATTAACAGCCAGGGGGATCTACAGCAAACCCCAGGACATCTGGCACTTTCTGAGAAGAAGCAGTGAGAAGGACTTTTTTTTTTTAGGGGGGGCAGCATTGCTACAGTGCTTAGTGGTAAGTATAAATGCGTCGTACGGCAAGAATCCCTCCAAACTGAGAACGTTCTAAGACCTGAAGACAGAACACGTTGACCCCCAGTGCTCGCAGGCCATGGTGGGAGGAATGCATAAGTTCTAGCTTCTGAACACACAGCAGTGCAGTCTGGAACTTGTACTGCTACTTTTCTCGGTAGGAAAATCAGGACTAGAAACAAGGTACAGTAAGCATATTATACTGGAATATAAATGTACACACCCTTACCCCATTCCAAAAATGACTAATCTTTGCTTTTATACCTGAAAAACTGAGTTTGCATTCGAGCACATATTTTTCGTTCTAAATTATCTGGAGTGGATGATGAAAGTTTGGGTTATCACTGATGCACAGGGTTATCACTGATGCACAACATGCAGCCTAGTTAATTTAGAATGATAAATCTCCTCTCTGAGATCAGGCACACATCTCAAGACCTATGCCATATAACTGACAGATTGCTGCATGTGGTTGTGTGGCTAGTAAATATGGTCAGTAGTAGCGCATGGTTGTCAGTAATACTTTTACAGCTACCTTCAGCTTCATTTATTGAAAATAAAACAGTTCCCTGCTTATGTGGAAAATTCCATAAACATGATCCACTTCATAGCATTCAGAACTGCCCTTCTATAATTACATATTTACAGTTTTCCATTTTTTTTAATCATATTATCATATTTGAAACTTTTTTTTGATGTTTTTCCATAATCCAAATAACAAAATTTGCCAAGTTTATGTCTTTTCAAAACACATAAAACAAAACCCAACAGTTAAACAGAACCTGTCTGTGACTGAACGATCTCATTTTGCACAGCACACAGTTAAGTAGAAAAGCTCATTAGGAGTCTTGGGAGTCTGTGGTTTCACCCGGGTTTCAGCTGAAGCAGAAACTGGAAAGCATTCTGCCTCTGAAACGACCTGAGCTTGAAAATGTGGAATCTGCTCATAAGGACTGTTGAGAACAAACACATAACTTTTACCCACCCACCAGAAATCCCAATGTCTCTTCCCGACACTGTCAGGAAGAGAAATAATAACAGATCACATGCTGCTTAATTTTATCATTTAATACAATATTTTAGCAATGCTGTGCCTGTTTAGTAAGCTGAGACCTGAAGGGACATTTGGCACAATAACATTTCAGATTTACCGCAGAAGAAAGGTCAGTAAACAAGTTGTAGGTGATACCTTGTTGTTATTGGACTAACTGACATAGAGCTGGTTAGTTTTCGAGAGCTGCCCTCCCTTCATCAGGTCAAGGCAAAGATTTATTGAGGGATATCAAGCACTTAAAACTTCAGAGCCTTCTCCTAACAGTTCCCACCCCACCAGATTCAGAGCCTGAGAGGTGCAGGTTAGAAACGCATTCCTCCACTGCATGCTGAGAAACCGATGCAGATGTCAACATGCTGGCAGCGCCTAACAAGAAAACCAGAAACAAAAGGCAGAAGAGAACCAGGAAAGGTCTTCATTGCCAGTAGAAAGCTGTTAGCGGGCTCCCAGGAGGAGGCAGCTTTCTTGTCCGGCCTGTAACAAGGCACAGTCCCCCCCCCCTGAAGTCGTGAGCCCTCTGCCAGGGATGTGGGAACTGTTAAGTGAGGCACGGCTCTTTTCAGAAGGCGCCCATTGCCAAAAGCGACTTTCTGAGGTTGGTGCAAGCTCAAAGAGATGGCTATCAGGAAAATGGGAGAAACCGAGCAGCCCTCTCACAGCTGCAGCGCACAGGGGAGCGATTTATTGAATTACAGTGTGCAGCCATTCGGCTACATATGCAGATGGCAGCAGAACCTGGCCGAGCGGGATAATAAATAATAATTAATCATAGTAAGCTATAAAACAGCTCTTGATAAAATGGAGGGGGAAACATTTTTTCAAAGCCCTTTACTGGGGGGGGGAGGTACAAGGGCCTGGCTGGAACTTGTCCCTCTCGGCCTGGCTTAACGGCCTGCGTGGGATTCCATACCACACCTTCTTCAAGAGGCTTTCCTGGTGGCGCGTCTGGGTTAGGGGAGATGAATTAGCACAGGCGCATGACCATTTGAAAAGTCCACGCACTGTTTTGCCCCACCCAGCTGCCCACGCAAAACAGCAGGTGCAACCTCTACGAGCGGTTTTAACGCAATGCTAGGGGGGTCAAACGCCAAACAATGCGGGTAATTTGACTTTCACAATAAATGTGGAGTATGAGAGCTGTAATCGCCCAACATGGTTGGCATTTGAAAAATGATTCCCGTAATTTCTGATGCCAGCAGTACTTGCTGTATGTGCTGCTGTTTTCCACCATGCCCGCATAATAGCTTGAGTACACGCATTAACACCGTAACAGTGCAAAACGATGAGTGTAGCTCAAACACAGTCATAGGGTTATAGTATGATTATGACCAACTACTACGCCGAATCTTACTGCTCCAGATGGCTCACCATTTAAAGGAAAGCTAGCGCTAAATGTAAACACGCAGAAGAATATTTCAAGAACTGGGCCGGGATCAGAGCGTAAGGCCACAAACGCTGTGCTGCGCTGCAGATCCATTTTCTGAGAGCGTTTCGGCCCCAGGAAGACGGATGGTGACTATGTGCAAACTGGATGACCCTTTAGGTAGAGCAGAAAAAACTGAGAGAACGCTACGGTTAGTGGTTAAACAGAGGTCATTTAATTTCACAGAGCCAGATTTAAGTCACTAAATTCCTCAGCCAAGTCATTAAATTAGTCACACGGAGGATAATTTTAAAACTCTTACTAAAACCACTAACAGCAGAAACAATACTATTATCAAACTGATAGCCACCCAATGATATAAATCAAAATTGAAAAGGGGGACATCATCAGCCCTGGATTTGTTAATAGGCACCCATTATAATCTATATCTGTGCCCAGGGTAGCAAACATTTAGAGGCAGCAGGCTGGCTAAGATTTGTCGCCTTCCAGCTCTGCTGAAGCTCATTCAGCAGGGAACGGCCTTCTGCTACCCTGTAACAAACCCCTACAGGAGGTGGGGGAGTGAAAACAGCAGAAGTGCCTAGAAGTGGCAAAATCCTAAATCTGTCCCTGGACATCATACATCGAATTACTGACTTATGAAATGCTGTTGAACTTCATAAGTCAACGACTCCATGCATGGCCACCTCTTTTTCAGTTTTGACATATTTATTAGATGGTCATGCACATTAGGTGGATATCAGCTTGGGAGTAATTTTAAAAGATATTTCCATGGGTAAAACCGCTTAATTTAGCTCACACCTTTTCACTGATAGCTTAAGGCAAGTTCTATTCAGGTACTGGGGGTATGTCCCTGGCCCCAGAGGGTTTATGATCTAAGGACCTCATTTGCTAAACATAGACCCAGAAAGGGAGAAAAGCCTTGGTGAATCAGGCCCTGTAAGTTTGTACTTGATGCAATGGGGAGTGAAGTTACATTCCCAAGGAGCAGGAGTGGGATTTGAACCCTGGCTTCCTTGGCTCTCAGCACTGCTGTTCTAATCCCTAGGCTACTCCTCTACTCCTCCATGTTATAATGAGCTTTAAAAAAAAAATGCCTGCACGTGGTTTCTATACACATGCTGCCACCCACAATGTGATGAGGCATTCTTGTGGGTGGGATTGGGTTGGGGTTTGGAATTCCGTGCAAGTACGTGCATAATTTTCCTTGGGGGGAAAAAAACAAACTACAGCACAAATTTGCAGGTATAAATGTGTGTGTGACCCCCCTCCCCATTTCACCGGGAGTCACCTTCCCAGTCTTGGGGGTGCTTGGTATTCACAACCTGAGGTTGGGAAACAGCTCTCCAGGGCTGAGAGCTGGGGGCAGGGCCAGTGCCTGGCCGAGAACAGTCCATCCAATAACTGTGCTCCAAAGGAAAGACAGTTTAATTCAGAGCCTTCAGCGTTAGGGATGTGAATCGTGTCCTCGATCGTCTTAACGATCGATTTCGGCTGGGAGGGGGAGGGAATCGTATTGTTGCCGTTTGGGGGGGTAAAATATCGTGAAAAATCGTGAAAAATCTAAAAATCGCAAAACCGGCACATTAAAACCCCCTAAAACCCACCCCCGACCCTTTAAATTAAATCCCCCACCCTCCCGAACCCCCCCCAAATGACTTAAATAACCTGCGGGTCCAGCGGCGGTCCGGAACGGCAGCGGTCCGGAACGGGCTCCTGCTCCTGAATCTTGTTGTCTTCAGCCGGCGCCATTTTCCAAAATGGCGCCGAAAAATGGCGGCGGCCATAGACGAACACGATTGGACGGCAGGAGGTCCTTCCGGACCCCCGCTGGACTTTTGGCAAGTCTCGTGGGGGTCAGGAGGCCCCCCACAAGCTGGCCAAAAGTTCCTGGAGGTCCAGCGGGGGTCAGGGAGCGATTTCCCGCCGCGAATCGTTTTTGTACGGAAAATGGCGCCGGCCATACGCGTATGGCCGGCGCCATTTTCCGTACGGAAAATGGCGCCGGCAGGAGATCGACTGCAGGAGGTTGTTCAGCGAGGCGCCGGAACCCTCGCTGAACGACCTCCTGCAGTCGATCTCCTGCCGGCGCCATTTTCCGTACGAAAACGATTCGCGGCGGGAAATCGCTCCCTGACCCCCGCTGGACCTCCGGGAACTTTTGGCCAGCTTGTGGGGGGCCTCCTGACCCCCACGAGACTTGCCAAAAGTCCAGCGGGGGTCCGGAAGGACCTCCTGCCGTCCAATCGTGTTCGTCTATGGCCGCCGCCATTTTTCGGCGCCATTTTGGAAAATGGCGCCGGCTGAAGACAACAAGATTCAGGAGCAGGAGCCCGTTCCGGACCGCTGCCGTTCCGGACTGCCGCTGGACCCGCAGGTTATTTAAGTCATTTGGGGGGGGTTCGGGAGGGTGGGGGATTTAATTTAAAGGGTCGGGGGTGGGTTTTAGGGGGTTTTAGTGTGCCGGCTCACGATTCTAACGATTTATAACGATAAATCGTTAGAATCTCTATTGTATTGTGTTCCATAACGGTTTAAGACGATATTAAAATTATCGGACGATAATTTTAATCGTCCTAAAACGATTCACATCCCTATTCAGCGTTAAACACAGTGACAGTCAAATAGATGCAGGAGTAGAAGTACAACTTAAATGAAATCACAGTTCAAAGAAAGCTTTAGTCCTCCCTTATGAAGATGTTTCTTGGTGCAGCGACACAAGGTCTCCAGTAACTTTGTTAACTTCTCACCTCCTTTGTCCCCTGTTGCAAAACAAGGCTAATATTTTCCTCCACTCCTCACCGGATAAATGGTTCCTCACTGGAACTTCTGTTCAGCTACAGGAAAAACCCATCAGGATTGTCTTCAAGGTTCCCCAAGCCCCAGGCAGGTACTCTCTGGCTCGGTGTAGGCTCCGAATCCAGGAGAGTCCTTACCCTTGTAAGTTCAAGGGTAACCTGCACGTTCTGAGCAGTCTCTCACCCCCTTTTTCCTTAGGCATCTAGGGATTTAAGTGGAAAATCCCCAGCCTTACTCCTGGCTGCTCCCTTCTGTGATCCCTCGAGAGCATCTCAGCTCCAACCAATCTCTTTCAGTGAAATCTCAAAACTACCCCTGGCTCAGGAGATCCAGGGCTTTTTATTGTCTCCCCTCATTACCAGGCCCTTGAGGGGATGTACCTCTCTTGTCTGTCAGCAGACAGCTTTTTTGCTCCCTGTGCGAACAATTACTGTGCTGCCCTCCCCCCCCTTTTCATTAATTCTCTGTCCCGGGCCCACCCATAAAAAGCCCAGCTCCCTTCAGTGATACAAACCTTAGAAACTGACAACCACACCCCCCCCCCCCCCCCCCCGTACCAATGGCTGGTGCAAGGGTATTAAGTGCCCCAGGCGAATCTTATAGCCTTGCACAAAGCCCTCCCCTCCACCTCACTATAAAATATTGCCACTTTTAAAAATCTTTACTTTTCATGGAATTGCCACTCTCAGCCTACCTGGTGACGAGGCAGAGGTGTTAGCCATTTGTATTTAATTTTCCTTATTTTTTAAAATAGCTACACTGTCCCAAACAATGTTCTTGGGTGCTAGTCACATTTTATTTTAGTGCTCCTACACAAAGCAAATTACTGACAAAAGCCACAAATCTACTCCCCTTGTTTTGGGGATGTACAATACACATATACAAGGTGTCTGCAGGAAAACATGGATTGGATTCCTGCTTAGATTGGAGTCCTAGCACAGGGACTTTCTAAACCAGCTTTGCACAAATAATGGGGGCTAGCACTTAGGTAACCGTACAAGGTACACTCACGGGGTAATCTGAACTATTTTCTCTATATACTATATCATCACAACCAATAAGAGAAAAGTGCAAAACTTTATTATCACAATTTTCAAGAAATTTTTAGAAATGTGTCCATACAAATTAAAATCACACATACACTCATTCACACCTTAAAACATCACAGAATACACACAAGTGTCAGTATATAGGGCTCTGCTGAGCCTATATAAATATACAATACCCTTTTAAATGTAACTCAAAGTCCCTGTGGGGTTTTCCACTTACAATCTGTATATTTCCAACTTACTCCTCCGTTATCCAGTTTTAATAAACGTAACCTATCAATTCAGCACATTAAAGAATGTATATTAATGATAGCACTGGCCACTGGTATGAAATTCTGATTCCTGGTCCGTTTTCAACTTCAGATATAAATTCACGTGGTCTGACCCCAACAAGCGGCCCCTGTTTCGCATGCATATGCTTCCTCAGGGGGACTGCAACCACTGAGAAAACCAAATTTAGATTTTTAGAACAGGATCATAGGACACATTTGTTACTCAACTTGTTGATCCAATTTTTTACCTCAAAGTCGTTTAAATTCAAAGATTTTTCTCTCCAAGCTGCATAAATGTACTTCTCTTCAACCATTCTCCTGACTTGAGTACTCGACACTCCCAGAAAACTGTTCTCTTCATTTCACAGCAGATATCTCTCAAAGAACTATTCTTTTCAGCACACAGGATCTACAAACGCCCCAAACACGTATACATTAAATTCAAAACCACCCAAAAAAATTTTTCAAAGGTATACACTCACTGAAATGGCACACACTTACCCATTCCATAAAGATACTTCATTGAACACCACGCTTTAAACTTTATCAATATGCCTCTCCTTTCGCTAGGACCTCCAACTGCGCCATGTTTTTACCAAGATTTGACTGGATAATTCCTCACCTTGTCCCACAAACATTTTAAAGTGTTTCTCAAGGGCCTCCGCCCTGCCGTGCTGAATAGCACGCCCCAGCGTCTCAATCAGACGCAACTGCGTAACGTATCTCAAAGAGCACGTCCTAGCGTTCTGCAACAAACGCAACGACATGATGTCATAATATCCTCGAAACTACATATTCCTTCAACCTTATAATCGCCTGTACCCCATTCACATAAATGTACCAATACGAGAAAGCACCACATTCATTCACCTAATTCATTATATGCCAAATTAATGATAAAATCGCTCATGCTTGCTGATCTTAAAATCCTATCAACCAATAGCGTCTATTTCAACCAACTTTATTTAAACAAAGGCAATCCATTCTATTTCAGCGTTCAAACCCTGAGGACTCAAAGTTTGCCATTCAGAAATACACTGTTGTTCCCATTGTGTCAATAAACGCTGAGTATCCCCTTCAGGGTTCAAGCATTGTCTGACCACAAAACATTTTATGTCATTAATAGTATGGGCATACTGTATCCAATGGCTCTCCAAAGGAGCTGATTCTTTTTTCGTTCTCACACAACTTTTATGTTCTACAATTCTCTGTCTTATGGATCTATTTTACAAGGGTGGAGCTACAAAATTTTTTTAGGAGAGTCAGAATAAGGGATTATTTTGGTAGTCCCATGGAAGATTCGTCTTATGAGGTGATGTGTATTACATTCCGCGGTATATAAAAAACTATAAATAAATAAAATAAATAAATGATAAAAAACTCTATCGACCTTCTAAATGGATGCCACCTACTCCCCCTCATCCATTAGTTTTAGCTTTTGAAACCTTGGTTGTGAAAGATCTGAATGTTATAGAAACAGACACAGAAAAACTCAAGTATAATTTAAGCATAGCCGAGCATCGAGCTATTGAAGAGTTGAGAACAGATCCTTCTATAGTTATATCAGCAGCTGATAAGGGAGGTGCAATAGTGGTGTTAGATGCAGCATGGTATGATCAAGAAGCAGCCCAACAATTGGCAGATACATCAACGTATGTTGAGTTAAGAGATGATCCTACAGAAGAAATGGTGATAAGAGTTAAGGATTTGTTGGAAGGGGCGTTGAAGAGTTATATTATTTCTCGTCAGGAGTTTAAGTGGTTATTTCAAACTTATCCATCTGTTCCGTATTTTTATACGGTTCCAAAAATCCACAAATCAGTGGAAAGGCCGCCAGGCAGGCCCATAGTATCTGGCATTGGGTCCATATTTGAGCCCATTGCTAAATACGTGGACCGGTTACTTCAACCTATGGTGACACAAGTTTATTCCTATGTTAGAGACTCTATGGATTTTTTGAACAGTTTGGCTCAGGTACAGGTGCACTTGGTTCAGTGGTTAGTTACAGCTGACATATCATCGCTATATACCAACATTCCTCAATCGCAGGCCTTTTTAATAGTACAAACTTTATTGAAAGAGGCTGATATATCTAGTGGTAAATATCAGTTGTTGATGCGATTGGTAAAATTAGTATTAACAGAGAGTTACTTTCGATTTAACAAGGTGGTTTATAAACAAGTGAGGGGCATTCCTATGGGTTCTCCATTGGCACCCACGGTTGCAGGATTGTATGTAGCCCAGTATGAAGATCAGTTCATATACTCTTCTAAGTTTTTTGATCATATTACTATTTAGAAGCGTTATATAGACGACTTGTTTTTCCTGTGGACAGGGGATGAGGAGCTGTTAGTTGATTTTCAAACATATATGAATCAATGCGATGTTCATTTACAGTTCACATTTGTTTGAGACACTATTTCAGTTCCTTTTCTTGATATTAAGGTTATTAGAGGTGCAACTCAGTTTGATACTACGGTGTACAGGAAGCCTACAGATAGAAATACGCTACTTCATGCCACCAGTTTCCATCCCAGGAAGCTTAAGGAAAATATCCCATGTGGTCAGTTCTTGAGATACAGGAGATTGTGCTCCACTGATAAAGAATATCGATCTAAAGCTCAGGAACTTTCGGATAGATTTGTGGAACGCGGGTATGATAAACATCTGGTTAAAAAGGCGCATAAGAGAGGTCTTTATGCAAATCGTGATAATTTGTTAAGAGTTCAGCAGAAGGCGAGTATTTCAAGAATCGTCTGCACATTACCTTATTCTTCTAAGACTTCGGCCATTAAGCAAAGTATAATGAGACACTGGACAGTCATATCAGCATTGCCTAGTTTTTCAGAGTCACCTATTTTTGCTACTAAGAAAGGTAAAAATTTAAGAGATAGATTGAAAAGGAAAAAGCATCCGATGATTGTAGAATCACCTTTGGGCCAATTTCAATGTGGCCATTGCTCTGTATGTAATAACGTTCTACAAATACATCAGTACCAATTTAAAAAGACTATGCGTCCATATACTCTGTTAGGACATTTTACTTGTTCGTCAAAACGTGTCGTGTATGCAATAGTGTGCCCGTGTGCACTAGTATACATTGGCCATACTAATAGATCCATAAGACAGAGAATTGTAGAACATAAAAGTTGTGTGAGAACGAAAAAAGAATCAGCTCCTTTGGTGAGCCATTGGACACAGTATGCCCATACTATTAATGACATAAAATGTTTTGTGGTCAGACAATGCTTGAACCCTGAAGGGGATACTCAGCGTTTATTGACACAATGGGAACAACAGTGTATTTTTGAATGGCAAACTTTGAGTCCTCAGGGTTTGAACGCTGAAATAGAATGGATTGCCTTTGTTTAAATAAAGTTGGTTGAAATAGACGCTATTGGTTGATAGGATTTTAAGATCAGCAAGCATGAGCGATTTTATCATTAATTTGGCATATAATGAATTAGGTGAATGAATGTGGTGCTTTCTCGTATTGGTACATTTATGTGAATGGGGTACAGGCGATTATAAGGTTGAAGGAATATGTAGTTTCGATGATATTATGACATCATGTCGTTGCGTTTGTTGCAGAACGCTAGGACGTGCTCTTTGAGATACGTTACGCAGTTGCGTCTGATTGAGACGCTGGGGCGTGCTATTCAGCACGGCAGGGTGGAGGCCCTTGAGAAACGCTTTAAAATGTTTGTGGGACAAGGTGAGGAATTATCCGGTCAAATCTTGGTAAAAACATGGCGCAGTTGGAGGTCCTAGCGAAAGGAGAGGCATATTGATAAAGTTTAAATCGTGGTGTTCAATGAAGTATCTTTATGGAATGGGTAAGTGTGTGACATTTCAGTGAGTGTATACCTTTGAAAAATTTTTTTGGGTGGTTTTGAGTTTAATATATATGTGTTTGGGGCGTTTGTAGATCCTGTGAGCTGAAAAGAATAGTTCTTTGAGAGATATCTGCTGTGAAACGAAGAGAACAGTTTTCTGGGAGTGTCGAGTACTCAAGTCAGGAGAATAGTTGAAGAGAAGTACATTTATGCAGCTTGGAGAGAAAAATCTTTGAATTTAAATGACTTTGAGGTAAAAAATTGGATCAACAAGTTGAGTAACAAATGTGTCCTATGATCCTGTTCTAAAAATCTAAATTTGGTTTTCTCAGTGGTTGCAGTCCCCCTGAGGAAGAATATGCATGCGAAACAGGGGCCGCTTGTTGGGGTCAGACCACGTGAATTTATATCTGAAGTTGAAAACGGACTAGGAATCAGAATTTCACACCAGTGGCCAGTGCTATCATTAATATACATTCTTTAATGTGCTGAATTGATAGGTTACGTTTATTAAAACTGGATAACGGAGGAGTAAGTTAGAAATATACAGATTGTAATTGGAAAACCCCACAGGGACTTTGAGTTACATTTAAAAGGGTATTGTATATTTATATAGGCTCAGCAGAGCCCTATATACTGACACTTGTGTATATTCTGTGATGTTTTAAGGTGTGAATGAGTGTATGTGTGATTTTAATTTGTATGGACACATTTCTAAAAATTTCTTGAAAATTGTGATAATAAAGTTTTGCACTTTTCTCTTATTGGTTGTGATGGGGGCTAGCACTTGCCATCCCAACACTCAATCTGGTCCAAACATTTATTTTTAAACTATTTTTCCCTGGGGCTACATGGTCTTGCTTATCAGGATTCACTTTTCTCTCCAGGACCCTTTCTCATGCAGCCGAGCATCAGAGTTTATCCCAGCATCCTTTGCTGCTGTCCCTGCTGAGCTCTGTGCTTCAATGTGCCTCTATCACTCCGGGGGGGAGGGAGCTATTCATCCTGTCACTGAGGGGCTGTGGGAGCTTGTCATGCTTCAGAATCTTGGTAAGTGGCTTCTGCTGCTTGTCTTTTCCCCCTTGCTTTCATTTTAATCTATATTAGTTTTGTTTTACTTTGATTTCTTTTGTTTTACTTTTTGCCTGTCCCTGAGGTGCTGATATAAACTGGAACCTTTAAGAGGACAGCTGATGATGTCTTCACTGCTGGGCTGCTAAAGTTAAACTAAACCGGCAGCTCCTTTTCATCTCCTGTAATCGTGGGTATCAAACAACTAATACACCGGGGGAGACAGCATCCAAACAAAAGAACAGTATGCTGTCTCTGCTAACTATATTCCTGCAGCTCAGGTAACTTTTATTTAATTTGTTTAACCTGTTCACATATGTAGTCTCAAATTAAAACAGTACTTCGAACATCATTTGCAACGATGAAGCTCTCACGTCACCTAAAGCCACTCCTAGACAATCGGATTTTAGCAGTTTTCCCAGGCCCTGATTCATTCAGGCATCAACTGTTGCAATTCACTTTACATAGGATTACCACTGACCATTACATTTAGCACAAAACGTGGCTGCTTAACTACTCACTATGGCTCCCTGCTCAAGAATGGATGGAATACAAGCTGGCTGTATCACCCTGGATAAACTTGATGTTGAAGTTCTACCCCCCATCAAAGATCTTATGATCCTCCACTCAACACTTATTTGACACAACATCCCCTCAAATTGTCTGGCTTTCGGTCACCATAAGAGGACTTTCTCTTTAGCAGGTCCAAGCATTTGGAATTCACTTCCTTTGCATAATCAATCATTAACTCACCTATTTAAAGTCGCCTTTTCAGCAACCACCTAGCACCCTAATACATAGCAAAAAAATAATCTGGTTGTTACATAGAAACATTTTCAGCAGTGATATTATCATTATATGGTATTAATATCTATCTTTGGCCTGGATAAAGAGAGAGTGAGAGAGAGAGCCTAGCCTAGCCATAATGGCCTCATGCTAGATTGGTATTTATATCTCTATTGAAGGCCCACCTAGTCACTCGAGGTGAGGTTTAGGTATTAGTGTAGGGATTAGGGGCCACTTTGACATTCAAAGTGAGACGTACGAACAGAACAGTGCTCTCCTGTGAAGATTTGATGACCTTCGGAGTGAGGAAACTCACTCAAAGATGAGATTTGTGCAATGTTCTCTCAACCTAGCTTGATGTTACCCAGGTAGAGAGTCCTTCAAGCTCTCTCTCTCTCTCCACCCCCAGGAGGGCCCTGTTAGCTTGGCTGGCTCACCAGGAGTTTAAAATGACATGTGCGAAAAACATCGCAATCTCGATAAAGCCCTATCACACGGCTTACGCAAATGAAAAAGGTGTAGTTAAAATTCACATTAATGCCATGCGATATGGCTTCACAAACTGTGAGCCCAGCCCACTTGGCCAAAATTCCCGCACCAATATCCTTCCCTTTTTCTCATTTGCATCGCACCAAACGTTATGGTGCTTTCGCATGCGTTAAGGCATTTCCACATGTGTTAAAGGTGTTTTTTGCATGCAAAAATGCCTTAACGTATGCAAAAACGCCATATAGCATTTTGATAAATGACCCCCTTTGTTAGGTAGCATTGATGATCTATATATTATTGTCTTTTGATTATGTTCCTATGATTTTGTTACGTATGTAATGTTGTACCACACCCTGAATGTTAGAGGGTGCGGGAAACAAATACTTTTTAAATAAATAAAAATTAAAAATACATCAGTATATAGCCAGTTAAGACCTGGATTTTCTAAGGTTGCAGACCTTAGAAAATCTGGCGGTAATGGGGGTGGGGTGGCGAAGAGGAGGGAGGGCCTGCCAATAGTGCCATTGTAAAAGGTAGTGCTATTGGGCGCAAAACTGTCGGCGAAAAGGGTCCTTACCTTTTCACCGTCAGTGGTGTCTTTGCGGCGTCCACCCCGGTGCCGCCCCGACACCTCCTCTTCTGGTGCGGACGCTGCCCAGAACCCACCCCGATTTAGCTTTCTCGAGCGAAAAGTCCTTTTTCGCATGCAATCCTCATAGAAAATGACCCCCTAAGTTTGAAGTTATTTGAGTGAATGCCTCCCTGGATTATCTTTAGCTGTGATATATTCAGCAGGATGGCCAAAATTATCCAGGTAACTGTGTCCCTGAATATCCAAGACAAGTTATTCGGTTAACTTTAGTTAGGAACAGTAACTTGTCCACTCGCCGGCTTACTAAATAAGAATCTTAAACCTACCATGAACACCTGCGGAAGACTGGCAAGTGGCTCTACTGCAACCTCGGTTGTAATGTTACGGCTAATAAAAAATCTGCAGGGCTTCGCTGAACCGCTTTCTAATTCTCATTCTTGTAACAGGATAAGTCAAATTGCCCAGTTCGTGTAGTTTATTATGTTAAGTTGTCACGCCACAGACTCATTGCTTACCTATCACTACTGAACTTCCAGGGCTTAGCACCAGCCTGCTACCTAGAGGTGAAGTCATCACCGTAGGAGCACCCAGAGCCGTTCCTGACAAGACTGCTGTCATGTCTTCCAATCCATGCGAAGTCTGCGGGGGACCTGGAAGAGGGAGAGAAGCTTCAGTCAAATAATGCCTGGGACCACTGAACGGCGTAGAAAAGAGGCATTTGGGGGCGGGTTATTAGTTGTGCATCTAACTGCGGAGTTATATGTGTAATTTCAAACATATACCAAACAATCCGACTTTTCTTTTCCAAACACAAGATCTGTGCACTGTCAGGCCAATTTTAAAATGAACGTGCAGGTGCCCACATATGTGCGTATAGGCGCGCAAGCTGAGATATGCTGGCATTTAAAATCATGCCCGCAGTTGCGCATGAACGATTTAAAATACATCTACTATACTAAATATGCTCCTATTTTAATCCGTTATTTGAGCAAACATACTTCGCATATCTTCCTTAGGACTTTGCCGGCTTTAATGCACGTACGTAAGCAGATTTTAAAACACGCTCATGTGAGGGTCATTCCCAGTTTTTCCAATTAGTCCACCAGTTGGCCCAGTCACTCTTGAGATCATCCTCTGGTTCTTCATCCTGCATGTCCGCCATTTGACCCAAACACCTCACCCTGTCCTGTATGCTCTAAAACGTGATTTCTGCAGACTTGTTCCTCCTCAGGGGCAGCGGTAAAGAATTGCAGCTAATAAGCTTCCGCGCACTGCAGCCTCTGGTTTTAAAATCCGGAGTTATTATGCATGTAACTGCTGGCCGCATCCTGGAACACCCATGCTCTGCCCCCAACTCTGCCCCTTTTCTGCCCTTTTTTAAACCTCACACACTCGTATATATGCGCATAATTTCCGGCTTTTAAAATACACTTTGCTTGGGTATATGGGCTTTTTATTGCAACACTTTTAAAATTTGGTCCAAATTACGTTTTAATATTGAGTCTTTATGCAGTTAAATAATATGTAACTTCCCTTTCTGCAAAATAGGGCATAAAGTTATGCATATAAATGGCATAATTTTTTGAAAATATAAGTTAATGTGCATAAATCTATAAAGCCCCTGGAATATCTGGTTTTCATGAAGCCAAACATATGTGTGAAATGAATATACGCATGGATTTTTTAGGTAGCTAAACATCTGATGCGCATATAGTCAGCTTCCATATGTAACGCCTTATTTTATAGGTGTAAGTTCTGACTCAGCTTTTGAAAATTTCTCCCTTAAAGCAGCAACTGGACCAGCTATGCCCTAGCTCCCAAAATATCAACTTAACTCTTTTGTGCCTCTGTTGTTTTTTTCTTTTGGCTCTGTTAAAATACCTTGACCAAAGAATGCATAGGCGTGTCCCAGAGTATAGTACAGAGTGCATGCAACTTTCTCAGAGTTTATTTAAAAACACTTTCACACCAGATTTCTATGCGTCCCATGATGGTCAATGATGATGCAGTTTCAAAAAAATGGTTTGTAAGGAAGTTGAATGAGTGCTGTGCTTCATCTCCACAGAAATAAATTGGGATGTTTGTGATTTTTCCACATTTGGGCAAGAAATGACATATTTTATTTAACAGGACAATTTTCAAAGTGGCTTATGCAAGTAAAAAGTGTTTCACTCCCAGTAATCAGCTTTCTTATTTATTTATTTCAAGAATTTGTATTCAGCGTGTCCACGTTTGTGTTGGATTACGTGCAAATCATACATAATAAAACAATTTAAACAAACAGGATAAAACTAAAATATAAAATAAAGACCTATAAAAACAAGACAAATTATAAATTAAGATAACAATTTAAAAAAAACCATTAACAGAACAAAAAACAATATCTGGTTCTTTAAATAAATTAATACAAAAAAAGTTAAATTACAACCAAAACTAGCACCAAAACCAGGCTAAAAGACTGAACTTAAAATGGAATCAAAAGGGACCTGAACATTTTCCTCTCAAATGTGATTAAAAGTCTGCATGTTTTCCTACAATGCACATATTTTCAGCTGCATCGAGAAGAGACGTCCCCAGGGTTTTGTTTAGGTCATGGGAACAAATGTATGTGAAGGTTCAACTTTGCTTGAATACTTTTCCAGAAAAAATCTACACAAAGGAAAAGCGGGAGAAAGTGACCGCTTGAATCTTTAACCCACAGAACTTTAACATGTGTGTACTTTCACTTTGAAAACTGATGCAATGCCCACGAGGAAAAAGTACCGGCAGACTTTGTTCCAAAGCAGCCAGTTTGAAAATTGTCCCCCTAGGTCAGCTAAAGTTGGCAAAACAGCACAGTAATAGATCAGGAAAGTGAACTCTCATGCCATCATTTTCTTCTGAAAGGGTCTCCTCGCTGAGCTCCCATTCTCCTGGATCCAGATGGTTCTTGCTGAGAAAGTTCCCTTGGTCATTTTCACTTCCTGCAATGTTGGCTGCTGAGAGGCAGAGTATGTTTTGCTCTGCCCATTTGAAGAGAGAGCTTGTCTCCTCTGCTAGCGTGTGGCTGAGGTTCCCCTTCTTTGTTCACATAAGCTAATGCTGTAGCATTGTTGGAGAGGATCCTGACTGATTTCCCTTTTACCAGTGGGAGGAAGTGCCTTAAGGCCAATCTTTTGGCCTTTGTCTCCAATCGGTTTATGGACCAGGTAGCTTCCTCCACTGTCCACAGGCCTTGGGCTATATGTCCCTGACGGTGTGCTCCCCATCCTACTGTGCTGACATCTGAGGTAATGATAGTCCAATTTGGGGTTTTCAGATTTTTCCCTTCAAGAATTTCCCTTCAAGAATTTCCCGGGTTCTCTCCACCAGTTTAAGTAGTTCCTTACCTAAGGAAGTAAGATGAGATGGGATTCATAATTTCAAGAAATAGGAGACTACTGAGATAGGAGGGATTGCTATAATCACAATGTATTTAATTTAATACCCTCTTAAGGCTTCTCTTTTTCCAGCTGAATCAGCTTCCAAGTTCAAGGTCCTTGTTATTATGTAACTTTTTGCTTTTCTGCTTTTGTCTCCTCTAATCATAAAAAGTTGTTCCTTATGTTATGTTATGTTATACTGATCTACCCCTGTTCGATGTAAACCGACCTGATATGGTATTCAACCTTGAAGGTCGGTATAGAAAAATGTTAAATAAATAAATAAAATAATGGAGACATGTGTGCTCTGGTTCATGAGACTAGATCTAAGGTGGCTGTCATGAGACCCAAAGCTGAAGATAATCCCAATGTTTGGGAGCTCTCTGTTCTTGAAGGTTAGTATATGGCCAGTCGATTTGATGACTCACTTGCCAGTTAAGAACACCTTTTCTTCCTTGGTATTGAAGAAAGCGCCTAGGTGCTTGAGGAATTGAACTACTGCGGCTGTTGTCTGCAAACTTTCTTGGAAGGACTTGGCCCTGATGAGCCAGTTGTGCAGGTAGGGGAGTATGATTATCCCCCTTTTGCGTAAGGCCACTGCAACAAGTGGTCCAGGTACCTTGGTAAAGGTTCTTGGGGTTTTTGCTAGACCAAAAGGTAGTGCCTGAAACTGGAAATGCTCACCAAGGACAGAGAAACAGAGGTGCTTATAGTGGGCATTCTGAATGGGGATGTGAAAATAGGCTTCTGCCATATCCAGGGAGATGAGAAATGCCCCTTTTCTTACATCCATTATGACTGACCTGAGAGTTTCTGTTATGGTTAAGCGGTGTTTGGGTGGATCCTTGGGTACTGTGGCAGATGACCATGCCCACGGGGAGGAGCCCTGTGAGAAGCCACAGTACGAGGCTAGACTCAGAACGCACAAACACAGTTAGTTCTTTATTATACAGCTTGAAGAGTACCACCAGAGGTGGCAGTAGTGAGGCAGTCTGGTAGTTGCAGTCTCAGGGACCTCGGCAGAGGGAGTCCTTCTCACCCCGTTGGTATAGGGAGGTTCCGAAGCAGGTTTCCCAGCAAGGTAGTACTGTGGATGAGATAGACTGAGAGTTAGAGTACTCACTAGGTGTTTGCTGTAGGTATGCGATTCCACCAGGTTGAAGAAGAAAGTGCTGGCACCGAGGCAGGGAGAGCAGGCCCTCAAGAAGCGAGTACCTGTTCCCTGTAAGGCACCTGAAATAAAGCAGAGGGCCCTCAAGGAGCAGGTACCCAGGTTAGCAGTTACCCCAAAGGGCAGAGGGAGAGCTTCCAGCGGCAGAACGGAAGCGGCAGAGTAGCGTAGACAGGAACGGATTTGAGTCCTTGCTAACTCAACGAGCTAACAAATTAGAATAGGTTATATACCCGGATGGCATGATGCCCCCGAGGTTCGCGCCAAAGTTGGAATAAAGACATGGGTGACGTGCGCGTGTGCACATCCTACTAGGTACCTGGGAGGAGCATGGCGGGAGGCTGCACCATAGCCGTTCCGGGGACGCTGGAGAGGTCGGCTTGTAGACGCGGCAGAGGCTATCTTTCCTAGGTAAGCAGGAGAAGCCGAACAAGCTGAGGCAAACGGGGTGAAGCCATCTAGCACTGACGGACGCAACAGTTTCCATCTGAAACTGAGGCACTCAAAGACACTTGTTGACCCCTTTTAGGTCCAGGACAGGTTGAAAGGAGTCATCCTTTTTCAGAACCACAAAATAGATTAAATTCTGTCTCTTGGCCTTGTTCTGACAATGGCATTGGGACTATAGACTGAAAATCTTGCAGTATTAACAGGGTAGCCTTTTGGCTGATGAGAAGCATGGAGAAATCTTAAAGACTTCCTGGACAGAGGTGAATAGCTCTAAAGAATATCCTCTCTGCACATTCTCTAGCACCTACTGGTCTGTAGTGATTTGGGATTGTAGGATGTGACCACCCACAGGAATTAACATTGGGGAAGGTCACTCAGTATCATTGAGAGGGGCAACTGACAGCTGATGCTAAACGTCAACTAAGATTTTCATGTTGGTTGCATTGAAATCAACTCTGGGCTGCTGAACTGCAGGCAATGAGGGGCTCTAAGGGCATGATTCGCTGATGAGGGTTCTGATGGAAGATCCCTTGGGCTTAGGCCAGACTGCATCTGAAACGATATAGCATCCCCAATATCGGTGATGAGATCCATAAGCCCTCCTGCCCTCCCTCTGCTCTGCATCCTCTGAATGAGGGATGGCACCGTTATTTTGCGGTAGCAGCAGCCTGGGATCACGATTGCAAAATGATCCCACAATGTGCAGCAAATGTTTCGCACCTGCAGCCCTCCATGATTGGATTTTATTTGTGCCACTAATGTTGCATGCAGGCATCTCCTTCTCCCCCCATGGCTTATCTTGCCTCTACTCCTGGACCCAACAATATGCACCACCTCTGGGGGAGCTACCTCAGGAACGCTTCTTGCTGCTGGGCTGCCAGTACAGCGACCCCACCTGTGTTCTGATCCCTATTGAGTTCTTTTTTTTTCAAACTTTATAGAGCAAGGATGGGGGGGGGGGGGGAGAGAAAAACAGGGAAGCAGCAAAAAAAACACACTCAAGACCTTTTTGACCCAGTACCTGGGCTACCCAGACTGGCTCCCCTGGGTTTAAACAACCAGGAACCGTTTTCCGAAGTGATCTACCTGGCTCTGAGAGGCACAGGGATTAAGCCCTGAGGGAATGCTCAACCAAGCTGCTTTTTTTTGGAATCTGGGAGACAGGCTCTACTGGAGAAAGCATCTCTGTAGAGCTGTTGCTCCAAGATCACAAGTAGCTCAACCAGGCCAAGGCCTAACCTTGGCTCTGGGAGGAATAAAATACCTCCCAGAGCCAGGCAACATCTCCCTTATAGACAAGATGATGTCATAAAGAAAATGTGTCCTCCATATCCAGCAGCTGTGGAGCAGGGAATACCATTAATAGAGATGGGTCTAGCAGGAAGAAAAGGAAAATTATACAGACTACACATTCTCCGAATCCGTCCCTCGCGTGCAGCACCATTCTTAGGTGCATGCATGCATCAGTCCTGGGAGCTTAAAGGGGCCATGGTTGGAAAGTCTCCACAGCCCTACTGATGATGTCATCAAGGCTGCCTTATTTAAGGGTAGCTGCCCTGCAGCAAGATACCTCAGCAACAGGTCCACTACCTTGAGTTGCCTCAGCGTTTGTTCCAGTATTCCTGGTCTTCGTTCTTGTGTTCCTGGTTTTCGTTCATGAGCTCCTAGTCTTCGTCTTTGTCCTATCATCAGTCTTCAGTTCTTCGTCAGGTCTTTGTCTCGTGGTCAGTCTTCAGTTCTTCACTGTCTTCTTGCCCACCTATGCCATTTCTCACCTCCCAGCCTGCCTATCCATCCCACCTTCCCTTGGATGGCTCTCTGGTTCTGACTTTCACTAGCTTTACACTTGACTATGCTTGAATTCCACCTACCACTAACCACCGCCTGACTCTCAATGACGCTTGAATTCTGCCTGCCACTATCCACCATCTGACTCTCGGCGACGCTTGAACTCTGCTTGCCACTGACCACTGTCTGACTCTCAATGATGCTTGAACTCCTCCTGCCTCCAACCATTGCCTGACTCCTGACCACATCTGAACACTGCCTGCCTTGACCACCGTCTGCTTCTGACTATGCCTGAATCCAGCCTGGTATACACAGCTATCTATTTGGTATCCCCCTACAACAAACCTTGGTCATAACAAACTGAAATCCATATAGCTTGGCTCCTCCATAAAGTAACTCTTGTAGAGTAAGGTATTGTTATAGAGGTTGAATCCTGCTACAAAAAAATCATCCTTATAAGAAATGTATTGCTTTCCAGCTTTCTATATAAAAAACAGCACACTATAGTATACTTGGAACCAGTAAACTATTAATGGAAATACCAACATAGTATTTGCTATATACATGCTAGTGAAAATACTATGAAAACAAAGTAACAAAATGTACTCAATGCTTTGCAGAAGCATTTCCATCGTACTGTCCCATCTTTCATCTCTCAGTCAGTGGAAGTTGTCACAGGTCTGAGCAATAAATTAGCTCAGGCTCACAATTTTTAACTTTGGCTCTGTGTCTGACCTGTCAGTTTGCTTGACTGATCTTCTACTCTGATTTTGTATCATGAGACAAAAGTCAAGGTAAGCTTGGCCTCCCACTGACTGAATCACTGTTTTGTAAAATTATGTTGTGCCATAGAACAGTGAGCTATGTGGTACTGTCAGAACTAATGTGCAAGTCACATAGATGTAGCCCCTGTTCCGGTAACTGGGCCCAGAAGGCAGGGTAACACAAGGTCCTGGGACCCAGTTCTTGTTCCCTCTCTCATAATCCCATGGCCCTGGGGTGCCAGGTTCTTACTAATGGGGGATGGGGGGTCAGGAAGGGGAGGAATCTGAAAGCCCAAGGTGGTACTCATAGCAGGTCCTACTAGATAGTTGGTCTGGGGGCTGCTACGGAGGCAGTGTCCATAGTCCTTTGTGGGAGGGAATCAGTGATTGTGCAAGAGCGACACCTACTGGCCAGATTTAGGGCTCATGATTGCAGGGCTCTGGAAAGAGTTCTGATGTAAGGCCCCATGGCCAAGGAGTGCTGCTGTGATGACTGGCCTGAAGTAATGTAACCCCACACAGGGTGCATAAAATATGATGGGTGGCTGGGAATCCAAGCCTTTTACTGGTTACCAGGGATCACTGAAAGGGGTGTAGTGGATTGGATTCAGGGAAGTCCAAGATAAATTTCCTTATTGGACAGGAAAATGTTGTCCCTCTGAGGCTAATCACACTCTTCCCTCAGCAAATGGATTATTTAACCCAGTAACACTCCATTAGCAACTTCTACCTTAGGCGAACCCTAACTCTAACACTTCGGATTGGGGGTTCCAATACTGCCAAATTTATTAAAACAAGAACTTAGGGTGTTTTTTTGAACAAGTTCAATTTCCATAGGCTTGCACAGCAAGACTGCATACAGGCATGCAGTAAAAATGCTCAGCAAATTCCTCGACACGAGGAATTAATATCTGACAATATCCTAGTACAGCTTATCAATAGCAGATCAGTCATGCAATTCAGAGAATGAGATAAATGTTGAGCTATCCATAAGGCAGGCCATTCTCGCTGGTGTTATCCCCGTGATTGCTCCCAAGGGCTCTTCCAGAAAGAAGCTAGGCCTTAGGCCTTGAAGCAGTGGGGTGGAATGGGTTAGTAGGGAACAATTATTTACCCTTTCAAATAATACTAAAACAAGGTGACACTCTATAAAACTAGAAACCAGCAGATTTAAAACAAATCATAGATAGTATTTTTTCACTCAGCGCAAAATCAAGCTGTGGAATCTGGTGACGAGCATAGCAGGGTTTAAAAAAGATTTGGACAAGTTCCTGGAGGAAATGTCCATAAAACATTATTAATCTGATAGACCAGAGAAAGCCATCGCTATCCCTGGGAGTGAGTAACAAGAAATAAATCTACTTTTTTGGGATCTGCTGGGCAGTTGTGAGCTGGACTTGCCACTGTCGGAGCCAGGATGCTGGGCTGAATGGATCTTAGTCTGAACCAGCATGGCATGTCCAAATTTCTTAGGCACTCCTTCCATAGGAAAATGGAGCAAGGCAACAGCCAACAAGTTAATTAGGAGCTAGAAAAAGACAGAACAAAAGTAGGCTGGAAAAAGGCACACACTCACTGCAAGTTTTATCCTTTTATCCTTACATCATTGGGGTGTAAAGACACAAACTGGTCCTACTTTACTACATGAACAAACATAGATCACTGTTATCTATGAGTAAAGGTTAAATACTTTTCAGGTAGAGGTTAAGCACAGACCATTTGGGACCAGCGTCATGATAAATTGAGAAGAGGTATAAAATAGAGGAAAACAAATCCTGTGATTGAAGGCTCATAGTACTAGATCTCAGTTTTTATTCCCACTGAGCCCACAGGAACAGGAGGAAACTACTGGGTCAAAAATAAAAATTGCAGACAATTAAAGGTCCTTATTTTTGCTTAGAAAGTCATCCTATCCTTGAGGCAACTAGCCACGACCAGCAAAAGTAGCACCCCGCCTCTGTGAGTGATGTCAGAATAGAGTGGACGTATTTAGGGAGGTCTGACACTCCCCAGTGGGAGGTGTCCTATGCTGAACAAAATTTCCTGTGCCCGCACAAGTGCAGAGGGAGTCCTGAGAAGTCACTATAGCTCACAGTCTGAATGTAACCCCTCTTCACAGAGGAAAGGAACAGTACCCGGGGCATCTGCCATCAGAGGAGTGCTTGAAGAAGTATTCCTGTCCCAGGAGTCCAAGATCAGGCACCCCAGATCTTTAAGGAAGGAAGAAGTCTTGCAGGGTTTCAGAGACTGACTTCCTGAGAGGTTGTGAGAAGATAAGACGTAGTCTTAAGGAAGACAGGTTTAAGTCCATATTCCTCATCTCTCGAAAAAGAGTATGGAGAAGTCTGGAGAAATAGAAAAGAGGATTACCCTTGGTGGGAGTTCAGAGAGAAAACTGTCCAGCTGAAGAAGGTGCTGAAGAGCTGCTGACTGAGAAAAGAGTCAACCAGAGACTCGTCTGCTGTGAGATGGAAAGAGAGGTTACAGAGAGAGGAAGGAGAGTTGCATCCAGATCAAATACTGGATGAGATCCCAGAGAGGAGGGGTCCTTCCCCTAAGGGTGTGCAGCATTGTGAAAGATTGAGTTTATTTTTTTTTTGCTCTTTGGGCTTTATATGCTGCACTGTTTTGGTGCACCGGATGTCAGTGTGTTGCTTGGATTTTGTTCCTGCCAGAGACCGGTAAGAACTTTTATTCTGAACAGCCTTTCAGGCCAATTCAGTATGGTGCACTCAGGCCGTGCGCACCGTTAGCCCCCGTTTGGACGCGCGTTTTCGACGCGCTATTATTACCCCTTTTATAGTAAGTGGTAATAGTGTGTAGAACCCCCCTGAAACTAATAGCGTGCTCAACATGCAAATACATGTTGATGAGCCTATTAGTTAGTTCCGCTCGATACAGAAAGTAAAATGTGCAGCCATATCATAGCGATATTAAGTCGGAGGCCCCAAAAATTAAAAAAGAGAAAAAATCTGCCTGCGGCCCACGGGTTGGAAGACGGACGCTCAATTTTGCCGGCGTCCGTTTTCTGAACCCGTGGCAGTCAGCGGGTTTGACAACCGACGCCGGTAAAATTAAGCGTCGGCTGTCAAACCTGCTGACAGCCCGCTGCTTCTGCCAATAAGGAGGCGCTAGGGACGCGTTAGTGTCCCTAGCGCCTCCTTATTAGCGTGGGCCCTCATTTGCATACTGAATCGCGTGCCCAGGAGAGTGGCCTGGGCGCGCATTGGGAGAACAGGCGCTCGCCTCTGAGCGTGAGCTCTCCCGTGCATTTTACTGAATCGGCCTGTTTGTGAGCAGTGTGGTGTTTTTGGCTGGCTGTGACCAGACTGGTGTGCAGAAGAGCCCCTGAAGAAAGAAAATCCACAAGGGCCTAGAAAATGATTTTTCCACCCTGCACAGGAAGGACCCCGAATGCATGCGTCCAGATCGAGGCAAGGGCTCACAGCATTTTTGGCCACCAGTTCTGTTACCTATGTAGACCTCAATGTCTTGCAAGGTGGCCTTGGTAAAGAACGCTTGCTAAAGGTGGAAAAGGAAATAAATCAATAAATTAAAAACATGCTTCACAGCAAATCAGGGTTAATTTGTATCCCAATTGTTAATACGGATATGTCACTGGCAGAAGGACAATGAAGTACTTCACTGCTTTTCCAGGGCACAAGACAATGGCCATGGGGAAAGAGATTGCACCGAAAGATTCACCGAGGGGGAATTCTCAAAGGCTTTCATCGGCTAACGTTGGCTAATTAACAAATTCTTCTCCCCTCTCCCCTCCCCTCTTCAGCCCTTTTACAGTCATTACATTTAACCAGCCAGAGTTATTCCTGGGATGGGCTTATGACTTATGACTGGTTAGCAACGTTAGTCGGCTGCGTATAGATAGCCAACTTTGGTCGCACATCCAGCAGGCCTAAATCTAACTGGCCAAACTTTGACCTGCCAGATTTAGAATTTTCAGCCACAAATGGGTGCAGCTGAAAATGTTCTTAAGATTGCCAGCCTAGTTTCAGCCAACAATCTCAGATGCTCCTGGCCCATCTGGTAATCTACCTTTGAGTGATTGGCTTGGCTGTTTAAAATGGGAGCAGCAGAGGCTAGGGGAGCTCCATCCCAGTGAGAGTAGGGAATGGAAGAGGTCGGTATTAGGGATTTTTAATTCTCTTCTATTTATTATCTTATGCTGTTTTGATGTATTTTATAGTTGTTATGATGAAAACTACTTTGGATTCCCTTTTGGGGAAAAGGAGGTATATAAGTATGAAACAGAAATAGAAATGTTTGGTATATTATGTGTACAAGGTTTAAAAATGGCAATTTTGTGAAAATAAGTTCCAGCAGGAAATCCTTTAGCCTCTTAATTCTGCTTTCCAATATTTTGACCAAATTTCCCATTAATTAGCTGGATCACACACTAATGCTGAACAGGATGGACTTCTACAGAAGAGGCTCCTGAATACTGCAAAGCATCCCAAGATTTCGCTATTAGTCAGCTGTCAAGGAAATTACTTTGCATTCTCCTACAGGTGGACTGTTATCATTCTTACCTCAAATTTGTGGTGTCCATGCCAAATGAAAGATGACAGGACACCAATTTCAAGCAAACAGTATGTCTTTTTCAAAGCAATAGAGGAAAAGTGCAGTCATGCTTTAATGCCATTAATTTAACGGATAACTCCTTGATAAGTGGCTAATGCGGCAGTTTACCTAGGATCCACAGCTGCGTGGTTTCTGTCACCTCCCCGTGGTGATTTGTGGCTCTGCAGGAGTACAGGCCCTGGTCCGACAGAGTGACATTGGCAAGCAACAAAGAACCATCGTGCTGATGAGGGGCTGGTGCCAATTTGGTTTTATTCCGATACCATGTAACCTCTGCTTCTGGCAGACCTGAAAAGAATTAAAAAATAATAAATCTCCCCTTATGGTCAAAAAGGGGATGAATGCTTTTTACATGCTTTAGACTTGATCTTAAAAAGGCAAATTCTTTATCACTACTTTAGACACCACAAAGTGAAAGGAAATGATTTGATGAGCTTGCTTTTTTTGTATAACACTGGTATATATTTTTGTCATTTATCATAGGGTAATTTTGTGTCCAAACTCCTCCTCCAATCTGAATATGAGACTAGTGACACCACAGAGAATACTTGGTCATAACTCCATGACACCGTTCCTGGCATGAAAATGCCGTTCTCTCTCAACACATCAGACTTTATGTAGAAGGTTACAAGCAGTCAGTGATCCAAACTTCAGGTACAGGACTAGAAAATTAGTATATAAGAAATAAAAGGATTGGTCTTGAATCCAGAAATACTCAAAGTAATCTCTTTTGTAGAGGGACAAACAGTAGAATTGTCCTGAGCTTAGATTTAATAATGTTTGCTTGCACATAAAGGAGAATGAACTATGAACTAACTGGATAGGCCATGCTGTTCCTTGCTGCATCTTGCCAGTTGACCAATCACACCTATATTTTTTCCAGAGGATAAAGACAGGCCTAACCTGCCATTATCACGAGCGAAAGATAACAGTAACACTAACGATAAAGTCAGATGACTCAGAGGCATACTGTGAAATCTTCCAAAAGTATAAATCACCATCTGATCTGACATACTGTCCAACTTCTTCTGTAATATGGGTAAAGAATATTAATTTAAACTGTCCCATTATGGTGGCCAGATATCCTGCTTTAAGCAGGACTGTCCTGTTTGTTTTTTTTTTAATTGTCCCATGCCCTGTTTTTCAATTTGATCATAGATGAGAAAAGAAATTCAGTGGAATTTCATACATGATACGCAGCCCTGTATTTTTCAATAGGCACTCATTATGTTTGTGCCTAGGGCAGCAAATATTTAGGGGCTGCAGGCTGGCTAAGATTTGCTGCTTCCTAGCTCTGATGAATCTCATTTAGTAGAGATCAGCCCTATGTACCCTGCTGGCTATCTTCCTAGTCAGGTTCTCTTCCATCTCACCCTCCTTCTCTCTCAGGTACCTCTCCTTATCTGCCATCTCCATCTGACCCCTTATGTTTCTTTCCATCTTCTCCCTCCCACCCAGCTGCCTCTCTCTGCCAGCAGGGCCCTCTTTTTCTCCCTCATGGTCTTGGTTTCCTTATTGAGAAAACTGACCATTTAGTCTTACTCTTTATTTCCTATTCTTCAACCAGTTATCAATTCATTACAGGACAGTGTCTCCTAACCAATATTTTTTTTAATTTCCAGAGGCATCTCTCATGAAGGACTTTATCCAATGTCTTCTGAAAATCCAGACACACTTAACCCTTATCCACGTGCTTATTTACGTGTAGTCCGTCACAAAAAAAAAGACAACCTAGGATTACTAATTGCACTGTCACCTTAAAGCCCTGATGAGGTCAATGCTGAAATCCTAAAAATAAATGAAGTGAGAGTCCTAGAATAAAGGAATTTCATTGAGAAGTCTCTGTTGTTCATGACAGGAATGGTACGCAGAATCCATGATGGGAGTGGTATACAGAGATACCAAGACAAAACCCCTAGAAGGAAAACAAAGAATCTTGCCTAAAAATTCACTCCTTACGGGAGTCTCAAATCTCAGCCAAGGGACTAAATAAGTTAAATGTTTATTGGAAAGTAAGGAGTGTTGGATTTCCAGATGTGGGACATACAAAAGAAGGCGAGATTATGCTGAGCTGTGTTTTGCTGTGCTGATTGCATTGTATCTTGTTTCTACTGTGAAGCCAGTGACAATAGACTTTGTTTAAGTAATATCTTTTTGTTTTCCTCGTCTTGTAAATAAATACGGCATGTTGGAACCATCACCAGTTTGGCCACTGATTTTAATTCATCCAGGGTTTGGGTTTGTCAGCGGTAATATGAGGAGAAAATTTTCGTCAGTAAAGGGTTTTGGTTTTCCCAAGGGGCCTGTGAAGCAGAGACATTTCCAGCCACAGAAGGGAAAAGTATTTCTTGTCCTTAGACCTGGTCCACTCCAACTGCTTGACCACTTGTGATTTGAGCCCTGTACATAGAGAGGGGTTTGGAAGCCACCCACCAACCATTGGTTACATACACCTTCAAAGAATTCTAATCTACTAGATAAATGAAACTTGACCGACGTGCCGCAAATGCGCAGTAGAGAGCAACTCTACCGCGCATGCGCGGACAGCACGTCGGTCAGAGCTTGCCAGTAACCAAATGGCGTGGCGAGGAGCAGGAGCAGTAACGGCGGCGAGCAGTAACGGCGGCGCGCGCGAGGGAGGGAGGGACCTCCCCTGGAGATCGTCTGTCTGCGCCATCCGAAGGGGTTGTGAATGAGGGGAGGGAGGAGGAAGTGACTGACGGCAGGGGAGGAGGGAGGAGAGAGTGACTGAGGGGAGGGGGGAGGGGGGAGGGAGGAGGGAGGATAGAGTGACTGAGGGGGGGAAGGGAGGAGAGAGTGACTGAGGGGAGGGGGGAGGGAAGAGAGAATGGGGGAGGGGAGAGAGTGACTGAGGGGAGGAGGGGAGAGAGTGACTAAGGGGAGGGAGGAGAGAGTGACTGAGGGGGGGAGGAGAGTGAGGGGGGGAGGGGGAGGGGAGAGGGGAGGAGAGGGAGAGGGAGAGGGGAGGGGGAGGAGAGAGGATGCCACCATGACCAGAATCTCCGGCCATCCCCTATAGGCACATGCGCACCTGAAGACGTCTCCTTTAAAGGTCTTGCGACGCCTCATGGATGACATCAGTGACCTTAGCCCTATATAAGGGCTCTCCAGACTCCCTCACCTCGCCTCAGCAGCGGGTCTCCTGCATTCCTGGTACATTACGTGTTCCTTCTCCTACATTCCTGGTTTCTATATCCTGCTTCCTGTCTTGCCTCGTCATTCCAGCCTGCCTTGCCTTGTCTCTCAGTCTGCCTTGTCTTGTCTCTCCATGCCGAGCCTTGCCCCATTTCTCCAGTTTGTTCTGTCTCGTCTTATCCAGCTCCACTTGTCTTCCTGCTCACCCTGCGTGTCAGTCCTTCCTTATCTTCCCTGCGGGCTGACACTTGGATCTGTCCTTTGCCTGGACACTGACTACTCTTGATTGCTGCCTGCCTCTGACCTTTTGCCTGGTCTCTGACCCTCCTTGCTATCCGCCTGCCCCTGCCCCTTGCCTGGCTCTGGACTCTCTATCTCTTGATGTCCTGAGAGACTATCACATAAGTCCTGCCGGCCCAAGGGCTCAACCTGTGGGGAAAGAGACTGGAAGAGACTGGTCTCTTTCCAATGTAGCTCCACCAGCTGTCGGTGAGGGCCTATGGTTCACCTCATAGGCTGCATCAACCTTACCACAGCAGCAAGTATCCACACACATTATAATTTGATGTATTCTGATTGCTATTGTTATGTTGTAAGCTGCCCAGGGTCCTTGTTGCAGGAAGGCAGCATATAAATTCTCCATTTTTTACATGATACCTCTTTGGCTTTAATGATCTCTTGCACAGCACCATTTAACCATGCAGGCAGTCGTTTGGTCTTCTTTTGACCTTTCTTAAAGTTTGGAATACATTTTATCTTGGCAGCCAAGATGGTTTTTTGTTTTTTTTTTTGTTTGTTTTTTTAAACAATCGTCATGACTCAGTCAAACTTTTAACCTGTGCAACTTTTAATTTCCTTCTAATTTTCTCATTTTAAAGTTAAATGTTACTACAGTAGCTTTACTTATTATTTTCCCTTCAGTGATTATTTCAGATGTGAATGTGGTGGGATCACGATTGCCAAGTGGCTTTATCATATTACCCCTTGTCACCAAGTCTGGTGTTTCACTGAGAACTAGATCTAAACTAGCCCCCCTTCTTATCAATTCCAGCAGTCATCTATCTATAGCATCTACAAAATATTTCCTTCCTAGCCTGCCCTAATGACACATTCATCCAATCAATATTAGGATAATTGAAATCTCCTGGTATTATTTGTGTTCCTACGTTTATTAACCTGTATAAGCTCTGTTGGCATTTTACAGTCTGTTTCTAGTCAGGGAGGAGTGCTAGTATATGGAGTTTCTAGCCATAGAGATTCCAAAGTGCATTTTGTTTCCTGCAGTGCATTTATTGTGCTTGGCTCTATGCCATCCCTGATAGTGCCACCCCACCACCAATTTTGTACCCTGGTATCACAGTGTCCCATTGATTCTCCTCTTTTCCTCCAGGTCTCTGAGATGCTTATTATGTCTCTATCTTCATTTAGAGCCAAGCATTCTACATCTTTCCCTTCTCTTCTGTAGGTTGCTAGAGCAGAATAGAGGCAGACTAGCATGGTTAGTGTATTATCTATTTATTTATTTATTTTCTGCTTTTTCAGGCACTTTCAAAACAGAATACATTCAGGTACTGTAGGCATTTCCCTGGCTCCAGAAAGCTCACAATCTAAGACCTATATTTATCAATTGCTTTAAATATCGTGGAAATAGCGCCCGCGATAAGAAAGGGGCGTGGTTAGGGTAATTTGCAACTTGACGCATCGCATATGTTCATACCGCATGCGGCATTTTGTCGGTGCATCGCACGTTGCACCACTGCGCTGTGTGTTGTGTCACCGCGTACCGCATACGTTTACACACCTAGTGTAAAATAGTGTGATGCGTTATTTTTTCTAGTTTATATATACAGACTTCCTGCAGCTGCCTCTTTGAGGGTGTGTCAGGAGTTTGGAGAGAGGAGGTAGGTAGGTGTTGTTGGTGGCTAGTTGGAAGTTCTTTAATGTGATTACTGAATGAGTTGTCTTGCTTTCTGTTGCAATCTGTTTCCCTTTGCCTTGGTCTTTTGTCTTCTTTGTTGGCGTGAAAGTTTTGTTTGTTGTTTGTCCAGTTTGTCTGTGTGTCTTTCGGATGGAGGAGTGGTAGTGGAGGTGTGAGTAGGAGGAATGGCGGCATGGTGGTGGAGGAGTAGTGGTGCAGGATTGTGGAGTAGTGAGGAGGAATGCTGTGTGCTGAGTAGTGGTGTTGGTGGAGGAGTGATGTTCATGGTGAGGAGGAGCGAGGATAATGGAGCGTGAGAGGCATAGGGAGAGAGGAGAGAAAAGGTATCAGGAGAGGAGGGGAAGGAGGAAGGACAGGATGTGGGAAGACAAGGGCAGGAGTGCTAGGGGAAGGAGGAGTAGGAGTAGGGACAGGGACAGGAGTAGAGAGAGGCAGGATGGAAGGGATAGGAGGAGGCGGGTGGGGGAAGGAGCTAGCCAGTCGAGGATGGAGGGAGGAGGACACCAGGCTAGGGATAGAGAGAGAGGGCAGAGGGTAAGGGAGTTGGCAGGGCAGGAAGGGAAGAAGAAGGGAGGGGAGAGGGGAGTGGGGCGGAGAGTGAGGAAAGGGAGGACACTTCTCCAGTAGAGGAAGTGGCACCCTCTTCTGGCAGCCAGGCAGCACCACGCTCTCGTCTCAGGGCTATAAAGTTCAGCGTCATGGAGAATGACATGGTGATTGTGGGGTCCTGCAAAATTATGCCATGCTGTTTGGCAACCGGGCGGCCAAGACATCTAAGGAAGCCAAGGGCCAGATCTGATGAAACCTAGCCCAGGCCATCACCAGGTACAGCAGAGTGCAAAGAAGCATGGAGCAGGTCACCCACAGGTACAGGGATATCAAGGCGCAGGTGAAAGGCAAGGTGGTGGCCAGAAAAAAGTACGAACGGTGGACCGGAGGAGGAACCCCCTTGTCCCATCGTCCTCACCCCCATGGAGGAGCGACTCTTGAAAAGGCTGGGACAGGATGTCTTTGAGGGCATGCCTGACTGGCTGGACACCACGCGAGCCGCAGCAAGTAAGTTCACCTCACCTATAATGTGTACACAACATTTGGCATAAGATGCTCACAATGCTAACAAGCAAAGTGAACCTCTGATGCCAAATGAAAAAAGGACAGCTGCTGCCATTGGTAATTATGTCTTATGTTTTGTTTCCACAGCTCTCACCCATGAAGCTGCCTGTCCCAGCCAGGAAGCCCCAGGGACCAGCAGCACACCACCAACTTTCCACATGCCCTTCCTCATGGATGGTCAGACCAAGTAAGTGAGGAGGAAGAGGAGGAGGAGCAGCAGCAACTGGCTCATCATCCATTGGCAATGATGCAACCCCTGGGTTCAACAAGCCCAGTCAATGTGACCCTCACCCTCTCTGGGTTAATGGAGGCATAGAGCCTTGACTGGGAGCTTCTACCTTCTGCACAACCTCATTCCAGCGCACCACAGCAGCAGCCCGAAGAACCATGCCCTTGGCAAGAGCAGCCTACAAGTCCAGTGATGCCAGATTTGGAGGCCCAACTTCCAGCACTGGCACCAGCACTGGCACCCTGCCCGAGGGGCCTACAACCTGATCCGCATCAAAGAAGATGATGAATGGAAGACGGCTTTCAACACCCGAGACGGCCACTAAGAAGTTATGCGCGTAACCCTCTTAGAAGGTCCCTGCGCATGCCGAGCCTATTTTGCATAGGCTCGGCGGTGCACGCAAGCCCCGGGACGCGCGCAAGTCCCAGGGCTTTGCAAAGGGGGCGTGTCGGGAGCGGGGTGGGTGGGCGGCGTGAATTTCGGGGCGGGGTGGGAGGCGTGTTGGGGGCGTGACGCTAGCCTGGGGGCATGGTCGAGGCCTCCGGACCAGCCCACGGGTCGAGTGATGGCGCGCCAGCAGCCTGCTGGCAGGCGTAAATCTGCCAATGGTGGTGGGGGGGTTTAGATAGGGCCGGGGGGGGGGATAGGTAGGGGAAGGTGAGGGGAGGCAGAGGGAACAGGCAGCGTGCGCCTGGCTCGGCGCGCGCAGGTTGCAGAAATGTGCACCCCCTTGCGCGCGCCGACCCCAGATTTTATAAGATACATGTGGCTACGTGTGTATCTTATATAATCCAGCATACTTTTGTTCGCGCCTGATGCGCGAACAAAAGTACGCGCGCGCGCTCTCTTTTAAAATGTACCCCTATGGTTTTAGGAAGGTTGACCAGGTAAGAACAGGTGTTTTTATTGAGCCTGGAAGGCCTGGTAGGTCTGTCCGTTATCCTTCCTCTTATTATCGCGCACGGTAAGCGCTCCGATAATTACGCAATCCATGATATCGGCTGCGATAAAACCTTTTTCCACCGTAACGCAAATAAAAAAGATGAGGTTATTTCCGATGCTAAATCCCGCGATAGTGTGCGCTACTCTAGCGCATGCAGCGCTAGCAGACCCTCACTTCCATTTACTCCACCCACTCGAATACAAATTTTGAATTTGCAATGCGGTATTTATCGCGCACGTTAAGGCGTTATCACGTGCGTTAGGGCCCTAACACATGCGATAACGGCCTAACGCAAATTGATAAATGACCCAGTAAGTTTGTACCTGAGTCAATGGAGGGGGTGAAGTGACTTGCCCGATGTCACAAAGAGCAGCAGTGGGATATGAACGCTGGTTTCCCCTGGCTTGTAGCCCGCTGCTCTAACCTCTAGGCTACTCCTCCACTCAATCTCCCTGCTGTCTCAGCTGCTCTTTCCCCATAGTGAAAACTTCCTCTGTAGTCGGTAAGCATAAGAGGGGGAGGAGAAGGAACAAATGCAGAGGCCGGGGCGTGTGTGCCTATTGTGTCTCCATGCTGCTGGCCTGCTATTACCATCGATGCTCTGACTGCCAGGAAGTGGAGCAAGACTGGCCTTTTAAAACGTAGCAATGTTTGGTGTGGTTTTTAATCGGGGCCGGGGGGGCTATCCTGGATTCTGGGGATTCGTCAATGGCCACCCTGTTCCTCACTATCTCTCTGCACGCTCACAAAATAAAATACAGAGTTTATCAGATGACTGTTTCAATCTCCCTAGGAGCGCCTTGTCCCTGCAACCTCTCTCCTAAAACATTTGGATTCACTGCCACGCAATGTACTGGTATAACGCTTCACAGGCCTCACATAGACTCACAGGGCTTGTTTGCCTCAACTAAAAGCCCCAAGGCCTCTCTTGTCCATTGATGTTTTTTTTCATATCAGTATCTGCTACTTCTCTCACAAAGCCTGCCTTGCATCTCTGCAAGACTTCAAAGGTCTCTCTGAACTGATACTTAAGAAATTCCATTGCTCAGTTTACAGTAAGTGAATACAAACTATTCTGGCAAACCATCCCATGGTACCGCTTGCTTACACTGCCAGGGCTGCATGGTGCCTCTGATATCAAAACAATTCTTCCTGCTCAAGCCCCCAAATGGTCTGTCACATTGGTCCAGTTCAGCATCCATGTTAGTATAAATCATACGGGATTCAAGTCATTGATTTTGAGGCCAAAAAAAGAGGGCAAGGCAAATAAATATACTGCTATTCAAGCTGAAGCAGGGGTGACGTATGAGTTTGATAGTAGTGAATAGGCAATAATAGATAAATAATGGTGGCATTTTGGGCTCATCCTACTCTGAGCCTCAGAAATCAGTAGCTGCCTCTTTTCCCAAGCTCTAGTTTGCCCCTTTCAGACATGTAAAGTTGCTTTGATGATGTCACTCCCCAATGGAAAAGGTGAAGAAATCACACTGTGCATGTTTGAGCAGTGATATCAGTGCAATCTTAGGGCAAGAAACCCAAAAATCCATACACCGCCTCGTTTGTATACTCTCTGGAAAACTCATTACCCTCAGCTCCATAACAAACCCCCAGCATTCACAGACTGGAAACCCCCCCTCCCCACTTGTTACAGTCAAACAACATACTGTCAATGCCTTTGCAAACTGCAGTATATGAGAAACATCTGCCATGTAGATGCAAGGCCACAATGTGTTCAAATTGAAAAAAAGGTGTCCATTTATACAAACTTTAATCTATATATACCTACGCAGCGTTGTCATCTTCATAAAGAGACAGTATTTGGTTACTATCCACTTTCCCTTAGGCACATAATGCAATCCTCAACTCCGACATTGCTGTTAGAGCCTTGCAACCCCTTCAATAAAGGTCAGAGAGGCTAGTGACAGAGGACTTTGGAGGCTCATCTGTCACACAGAATGACTCCATCACTGCCATAACTATCCTGCATCCCCAGCACCGATGCGATATTGCAACAATTCAACCTTTATCCATCCGTCTCCTGTAACCACCCTGTTAACTTCCACAACACATCCATCATACAAAGCTGGCACAGGCTCTTCTTGGCTGGGATGCCCTATATTCCTCCCATTGTTACTTCTCTGATCAAGGAATAGAAATAGTGAATAGGAAGAAAGAAATATATTTAGGAGTCTATATGCAAATTCTAGAAGTCTAAAAAATAAAATTAGAGAGAGAATGTATGGTATAAAATGAAGATTATAGATATAGTGGCTTATGCACTATAAACATAGAAAAAGAGAAACATGACAGCAGGAAAAGACCATATGGCCCATCCAGTTTGCCCATCTGTCCTATTAATTTAACATTATAATTCTCAACACTTCCTTAGAGATCCCCTGTATTTATCCCATGCTTTCCTGAATTCAGATATTGTTTTTGTCTCCACCACTTTTACTGGGAGGCTGGTCCACACATCCAAACATCCTCTCTGTACAGAAATATTTCCTAAGATTAGTCCTGAGTCTATCCCTTTTCAACCTCATCTCATGACCCCTCGTTCTGGAGCCTCCTTTCCATTGAAAAAGGCTCAACTCCTGTGCATGGAAACATTTGATATATTTGAATGTCTCTATCATATCTCCCCTATCTCACCTTTCCTGTAGGGTACACATGTTTAAAACATAAGAACAAAAGAACATAAAAAATTGCCATGCTGGGTCAGACCAAGGGTCCATCAAGCCCAGCATCCTGTTTCCAACAGAGGCCAAAACCAGGCCACAAGAACCTGGCAAGTACCCAAACACCAAGAAGAACCCATGCTACTGATGTCAATAATAGCAGAGGCCATTCTCTAAGTCAACTTGATTAATAGCACGTAATGGACTTCTCCTCAAGAACTTATCCAAACCTTTTTTAAACCCAGCTACACTAACTGCACTAACTACATCCTCTGGCAACAAATTCCAGAGCTTAATTGTGTGTTGAGTGAAAAAGAATTTTCTCCGATTAGTCTTAAATGTGCTACTTGCTAACTTCATGGAATGCCCCCTAGTCCTTCTATTATCCGAAAGTGTAAATAACCGATTCACATCTACTCATTCAAGACCTCTCATGATTTTAAAGACCTCTATCATATCCCCACTCAGCCGTCTCTTTTCCAAGCCCGAACCTCTTCAGCCTTTCCTCATAGGGGAGCTTTAAATGTATCCGCATATGCTTTAGAACGAAGACCACTGACCATTTTAGTAGTCACTATCTGTACCGACTCCATCCTGTTTATATCCTTTTGAAGGTGCGGTCTCCAGAATTGTGCACAGTATTCCACGTGAGGTCTCACTAGGGACCTAAACAGGGGCAATATCACCTTTTTTCTGCTGATCATTCCTCTCCCTGTGCAGCTAAGCATCTTTCTGGCTTTTACCAATGCTTTATCCACCTGTTTGGCCACTTTAAGATCATCAAATACTATTACCTCCAAATTCCGCTCTTCCTTTGGGCTTAGAAATTCACCTCCAATACTGTATCTTTCCTTTGGGTTTTTGCATCCTAAATGCATTACTCAGCATTTATTTTAGCAATAAATCTTAGCTGCCAGCCCTACGCCATTCTTTGAGCTTCACTAGATCCCTCTCCCATGAATTTCTGATGCATTCAGCAAGTAACACTGTAACTTGCTTCACATCCATGTAAACAGTTGCTGGCTGGCTCATCCAGAAAATAAAGTTAATGATTTGGAAGTTTGAAACTTGGTGTCTATTACACTTATTTAGCCAGCACTGAGGTGAGGCATGGAGGGGAGTTGAGTTCATGGAGGGGAGTTGAGGGGTAGCCTCCCTGTCCAGTCAGTCAGAGAAGAGAATGGAGTCGCACATTAATCCTTGCTGTTACCAGTAAGGTCCACTTCACCATCTGCATGACTAAACTTAGGAGCCACCAAACACATTTGGAAGAGATGACCCTTACACATTAGTGAAACCCCTTCCATTATATTATATTCCCTGGCAGAGGGGTTACATCTGTTTTTCCATTTTTTTTCTATGCTTGCTGTAAATCATCTTGTATCTAGTCCACTATTTTTTGATGCTATTACCAATCTCTCATCTTAGGTTTTCATTCCCCGCTGCTAATTGTGTGTCATGTTTCGAGCTGGATATGGTTATTAAAGTATGCTCTTTGTATTTTCCAATTATTTTTTTTCTTGTTTGTTGGTCTAACTCTCTAAAGATGTTTTTTCTTTTGTTTTTCAAATTCTACTGATTCTTTTCCCATGTGTGCTGTTCCTTTGATGCAAATTATGCCGTCACTGATTTTACTGATCATACTTTTCACAGTGGATGTCAGGTTTCTCTTAGGCAGTCATTCTCTATGCCATATTACAACGACCTAGCTCCTGCTCCTTCCCTCACCTTCTTTTCCTCGCTCCTGCCTTGTATCGCTCTCCATCCCCTGTGTTTTACTATTTACCACTCACTGGTGTCCCACTGTTATTAGCACAGTCTTAGGTAACTCCACTAGGTGCTATGGCTGCCCTGGTTGCTCTGGATTCTCCCTGCTGGTGCACTTCTCTGGGTCTTCTTTGTCCCTGTCTGTTTATCTTTGTGCAGTATCTCGTTGTTTTAATTTACCCAACTAAGAATCTAAAATCTGTGTAAGTTTTGCAATTTTTCCCCAGATAGTATTGCCCCCTCTTTTAATGTTGGCCAACCTCTCTTTGTAAACCCTCTGGTTATAAATATCAGGGTTGTTTCACAGAAGTAATAATGAAATCTCCTTTCTAATCTTCAGAAGGCCAGACGACTGTATCCAACCCTCTTAGCTTTTTCATTAACTTCCGTGGTCTGCTTCCTGGCTGCAGTGGGTCCATAACTGTGGCAGGAGCGCTATCTTCACTTGAAAATTTTGTTCTATCACCACCACCACCACCTTCATTAGCCCTAGTGCTCAGGCTACGAGAAATATTTTATCCTGGATGACCCTCATGCAGTATGAATTTATCTTTTTGCTTCTTTTTATACTTAAATAATGTGATGCTAGTCTCAAATGGTTCATGCTTAAATTCTGTTGAAAATAGAAAATAAATATGGAAAAAATAGGCTGTATTATTTTTAGCTGTAGAATTTGTATATAGGCTTTGTGCCTTTAAGCTGTGATGTCAGCAGTGATCTCTAATATCTAAAAGGTGAGACTTGCAGTGAGAGTGGGGTTAGTTGTTTTTTTTTTTTTTTTCTTCAGTTCTGAGTTGAGCTGTTGCCCGTTTGTGTTGGTCTGGTGTAGAAACCAATGGAGGGAGCAATAACAAAACCCTGTTCCTAGGCTTAAGGCCTAACTTCTTTTTGGAAGAGCCCCTGGGAGGAATCATGGGGACACCAACAAAGAGAACAGCCAGTCTATGGAAGTCTCATCATTTATCTCAGCCTCAGAATTGAGGCGGTTTTGACCTCATCTGCTGTTGATGGATAGCACAAGGAGTGAATTGTTTGTGATAAGGAATTTGTTGTGCTGCTAAAGCAATTTTGCTGCTATATGCATTCTTACTTTGGAAGTCTGTGGAAGCTGAACTTTTTGAAAACACCCTAGTTTTGTGTTTAAACTAATTTGCCATTATTGGAACTACCCTTATTACAGGGTTTGGGTTCACCTAAGGTGGAAGTGTCTATGCATTGTCATTGGTATGAGGATACCCTTCACTTGGGGGTGGGGGTCCTATTTATCCACAGAGGGGAAACATTTCCCTGTCCAGTAAAGATCACTCTCTGAGCCTGGTCCACTACACCATTTGCTTGACCATTTTCAAAGAAATCCAGTAGCCAGCAGAAAGGTTTGGAAATCTAGCAGCCGGGTACATTTTATATACCTTAAGTTTGGGTTACAATAGTAGTAGTCACCATTCTGATATTTTGCATAAATGTTGCACAAGGTGGTCGCCATGTGAAAGTACTCAGCAAGACCTAGCTACAGAATTGTATTCAATTATTCTCTGCCCCTGTGACCTCTCCCTCATGTTAGAAATTATTCATGCTCTCGCCTCAGATCTCAGTTACTGTGGTATATACTGCTTCTTTGCCATCACATAAATTCTTTGAGCCTTTAGTATGGATGAGGAATTCTTCCCTGGGGCTGAATTGCAGACAAAGACAAAATTATTTGGATTTAAACATATTAATGAAAAGTGAAAGGCCAGTTCTGCTGAAACCAGCTCTGAAGAGTGATGATCATCCTGTATTCTGCCTTCCTTAGTTATTCTTGTAAAATAGAGATGAGCAGCATGGAATACAATTTAGACTTTAAAGAATTTGTACCAATCTGGTGGGCACATGTGAAGGTATAGTTTAATATAAGAGCAGAAATGGATACGAGTCACATAAACACTCGGGCCCTGGATTTCAAGAATAACAACCTTAGTAATGTAGCCCTTCTTTTAGATAGTGCTGAATAGGCAGGGGTCACATTCAGCCGCCCTAGAGCTAAATCCTCACAAAATCTCAGCAGCCCTGGGGGTAGATTGTCCAATAGGTGGTGAAGGCAAACCTCCAGGGCCAAAGGCACAGGGTGAAAATGTTTTTTTCTGTGAGTGTGATCTTAGTAGGTGTAGGTGATGGACTTGGTTGCCAAAAAATCAGCTTGGACACTCAAGACGGGTGTTTCAGTCAAAGAGTTTACCGTATGATATCCTCAGGGTCAAAATCAGCCGGCACCAAACATGTCCGTATGGTTAGATAGATACATGCTTCAATATGAAATCCAAGTGTGACTAAGTTCATGTAAATGTTCCAGGCTTTCATGGGCCCTCCCTGCCAGGATATGGAAACAAAGCTCCTGATGTCACAGATGTTTTCCAAAACTCTCCAATTCTTCCTGTCCTTTCTTTCCAAGGTTAGAGAATCCTGAGGGTGCTCCCTAGATGCATCTTTTACTTCAGATTCACTTCTCTAATGTTACAGTGGCTCTTTCAGACTGAAACTCCCCAAAAATCCGTACAGCAGGGGCAAACTCCTCTCTTTCCCCACTCCTGCTGGGCAGGAAAGGGAGGAAGCAGAATACTTCCTCCAAAAACAATAAAAAATACTCAAAAATTCAAAAAAACATTCACAAAAAAGCAGTCCAATCACTGGATTAGGGGAACCAGAAAAAAATCTCTCAAATAAAAGTGCAAAAATCCTTAAAAAATCAAAATACTGAGACACACTTACTCAGGGGCACACACAATGTGAGAAGTTCTGGTACCTGTTTGAAAGCACAATGCCAGTAGGGATCAATAATAAGTGGGTCAGACGGATGATGCAGTGAAGCCAGCCTAGAGACAAGGGCAGAATTGCTGAGCTCAACACTGAGCCCAACCACATCACCTCCCCTCTGACTACTCTCCCCTTTCCTCTCCCCAGTACATGTCCTGGAAGAATCCACACCTTAAGATGAAGTAGGAACTCACCCAGAGGATTATATATACCAACAAATCAACTTTTATTTTCTGGAATTACTAGCAGTCAGAGTTTACAAAAGAGTTTTAAAAGGCAATGATTAAATCAGGGTTCACAGGCTCCCACAGCAAGGCTGCAGCAGCATCAACTTCCTCCATGCCAAACTTGTTGCTAGAAGTCATTCTTCCAAACTATTACTTCCAAAACATTACCAAAAATCTTTCACCGGACTTCTCCACACCTCCATGCGCACTCTTTCCATACAAGTTCTCTTCAACTGAGTTAAGCTTAGCACCCAATCCAATATCTAACCCATAACTCCTTTTACCACCTGGAGTCACACCATGTCCTCCCTGGATAGCAGAAAATTTCTCCTTGAGCTCTTAACAAAGGGTTTCCCTAGATTCCCAAGCTCAAGCCTCTCTAGACCAGTTCACTCCCAGGCCTTCAATGAACATTGGGACCTCAATCATTCCAGAATCTTCTGAACCAATTCCTAGACCAATTGTTTCCTTGGTGGGGAGAAAGATTTCCCAGGCCTTGGGCCTTTCCCCAGAGCAGAGCTTGCTTCTTAGCGTGGGAGTAGCTTGCTTATTACGGCGGTTACTACCCCTAAACAATTAGCAAGATACTTCACTTAGATGCAGCACCCGCACTGCTATCTATATTGATGGCGGGGGTGGAAGGGAAATAGAACCAAAAAGTTACTTATAAGGCCAAGAGTAACAGCTAAGTATGAAAAAAATAAGTGTGAAGCTTGCTGGGCAGACTGGATGGGCCATTTGGTCTTCTTCTGCCATCATTTCTATGTTTCTATGTTTCTTAAAGAGAGACATCCAGGCACTCTACATTCCAGATGCATCCCTGCAATTTCTACTCGCCAAACTCTGAACTCAGAATTATATACTCTCAGGAATAACCCCCCTAGAGGATTGCTTTCTTAAACCCTTTTAAAGAAGACACACACACACACAGTAGAATTCAGTGTCTGCTCTTTCCAATACTTTTTTTCTCTTTTCCTAAGCGGACATGCATAGTGCAATTTTACCATTGATGATGCCATCTAGTGGTTGTTCAATGGAAATATCCCATCAGGTCAATGGAATTGTCCCATCAGTAATTTTTACGAAACTCAACACTCAAACCATTTACCAAATCCCAGGCAGAGATCAAGTGGAATTCCCTCACCCAGAATCCTTTCCAAGGAATTATTCTGTGATGTAGGGCCCATTTTAAAGCCCCGTCACACAATACTTAAAATAACACTAAATAATAAAACATCCAGGCATAAAAAAAAATGCCAAGCAGACACCACAGATAAATGAATGATCAGTATAGTTTTTCAAAAGAGGCGACTGAAAAGGTAAGGCCTAAAAGATTACCATTCATACAATTCAAAAGATCTCAAAAAGGAATGGTCAATGGTCATACAAGAATACCTGGAAAAGCTGATGGAAGCAGGGAAGGTAGTCAGGGCAGCAAAGGTGCACGTGGATGAAAAATATAGCTGAGACAGTAAAGCATGCTGGTGGGACTTTTTTCTGCTTTTTCTCTGAAATACCAGATTGTAAGACTGGAAGGTGCAAAGGAGGAATGTGTGAAGGATGACAAGGAGAAAGTAGAAATATAAAGGTGAATTTACAGCATATAAGTGAGACTATGCCACTTTAGAAACCTGAACCCACATGCATATATCAGGATCCGTGAGTAAATTTGCATGTGTAAGAAAGGCAGGCAGAGAATTTCTAGGGAAGGGCCAACATTTATGCATGTAAATTGATTTTTTATAAGCTATTTACGCATATAAATGTGGCACCTTACTCACATATATTATTCCTGCTCAATATCAGGAGTAAGTGATCATAAACCTCTTAAAATTGAAAAAATGCCTGAGTGAGGGGCCTGGGTGAAATGGGGGGACTTCAGGCTGAAGAGGCAGGAGGATCTTCATGAGCTGCAGATGAACTGGGCGAATTGGTAGACTAATTGGTAAAACTGGTTAGTTCATTGCCGCGCGCATGTTAGAAAATCCCCCTAATTGCACATGTATAAGTTGACTTACAGGGGGTAAATGTGTCTACATAACCTGTGTTAATTCTACTCGCATATCCCTTTAAAATTTGAAGTAAAATACATGGGTATATCATTTGCACATACTTATCCAGCTAAGTTGCACCTTTGCCACTGCAAAGACAGAAAATCCAAACTTATCTGGATAAGCAGTTGCATTTATTCTGATAAATTCTGATTTATCTGGTTAAGTAGTAGCAGGCTCTACTTAGCCAGATTAGTCTGAAAAGCATTACTTGTCTGTCTAAGCAGTGATTTTTGGACTTAACCTGTTATGTAAGATAGCCGGATAAGTCTTAAAAAAAAGGTTCTACTTAGCTGGATAAGTCATAAAACACTACTTATCCAGCTGTTAGATAGCTGGATAAGTCCAAGAGTGCTACTTGTCTGGCTAGGTGATTTAGGGTCGCAAATCCTTCCAATTTATTGGCTCTTCCCCCACCTGCACCCCCCTTCCCCCATGTCCCGTTTTTTAAATACTAGCATCTGGTATCCAGGCCTCCCTCTACCCTGGACACCCCAATCCTTTCCTCACTATCCCTCACTCCCCCGCACTTCATAGAAGGACAGGTGTCAGCTCTTTAGGACAGAGAGCTTGTTTAGCATTTATTTCTTCACAAAAAAGGTACCCATAGAGATATAGATACCTATCTATTGTGAGGGCATTATGGCTAGTCTTTCTCTCTCTCTCTCTCTCGATAGCTAGGCTGGTGCTCCGGGAGCTTCAAAACTACTAAAACTGGCATTTCAGATTACATCACAACATGCGATAAAGCCTTAACGCAACCTATTGCACAGCTTAATGCTACTGAAAAAGGTGCAGCTAAAATCGGCATTAAAGCCTTGCAATAGGGCTTTGCAAAACGGTGAACCCACTCCCGCCCCTAACACCTCCTCTTTTTCTGATTTGCATCGCACCATACGTTATGGTGCTATCGCATGCGTTAAAGGCGCTTTCGCATGCATTAAGGGGTTTTCGCATGTGTTAAAGGTGCTTAATGCATGCGAAAACACCATAACGCTATTTGATAAATGACCCTGTGAGTTGGAGTGGTGTGATTACTCACGGGATGCTAATTTGCCACATATTACGTTCACATATAAAGCAAGGAAGGATCCTACCTCATCTGTGTCTTGTCGCCCCTTTTGATCAATGACTCCTGGCCAAAATAATGGCACATAGATTAGCTCTCATATTGCCCAAAATTATTGAACCTGGTCAAGTGGGGTTCATCCAGGGGAGAAATGTGCAGAAGAACGTATGCCTTCTGCTTTGCATCTCTGATTATGGGTCAACAGAAATGTATTACAATTTTGGTGGTCAGTTATGACGACGAATATCAATAGTTATTTTGCCTTTCAGATCATATGGGCTTAGAGGGGCTATTTAGACAAGCAGTATAGTTGATATACTGCAATCCTGGAGCGTTAGTGGTGGCAAACGGCATACAATCAGATCTGTTTAACATAGAAAGAGGGACACATCAGGCTTGTCCTCCTTTTCCTTTAACATTGGAGCCTTTTTTGCATTCTATACAGTTGACTGAACAGATAGTGGGAATGAAGATGGGCCCTCAAGAATTCAAATATGCAGCATTTGCTGATGATATTTTAGGCCTGGATTCTCTAAGGTCGCAGTTACTAAAACTGTTACAGAAGTCACCATTTCACACTTTTTTTCTACCAATACAAGGGAATCCTGATTTTATGTCTAGAAACACTACTACTAATTTCCAAAGATGGAAGGAGTATGGTATAAGTCACATACAGCATGTAATGGGTATAGAGGATTAGATGTCATCTTTTCTGGAACTGAAACAATAGTTTGGTTTGAATGAGAATAGTATTTCTCTTATTTGCAACTAAAACACTATGGGCCGGATTTTAAAAGCTCTACGCACCATTTGCCACTGTGCCGCAGTTTGTGCGCCGGCAATTGGCCGGCGCGCACAACTTATTTCAGCCCCAGGGCTGAAGTAAGTTTAAAAACAGAAGTTGAAAAAAGAAAAAGGTAGGGGGGAAAGGGCGGGGGATGTAGGGGGAAGTAGGGGAAGGGAAGGGAAGGTGGGGTAGGGAAGTTCCCTCTGAGGCTGCTCCGATTTCAGAGTGGCCTGGGAGGGAACGGGGGAAGGCAGTGCGGCTCAGCGCACGCAAGGTGCACAATTGTGCACCCCTTTGCGCCCGCCAACCCTCGATTTTATAACATGCGTGCGCCTGCGCACGCATGTTATAAAACTGGGCGTTTATGTGTGCGCGCCAGGTAGCGCGCGCACGTTTTTAAAATCTACCCCTATATCTCCACACTACTTGCAACTGACTTGAGTTACTCTTTTGTGGAGTCCATGAAGAACTTATTTAACCTAGATATAATCAAAAAGATATCCATGTCAAGGTGACGTGAGGGTTTGGAGAAATTTACTCAACAGATGGAAGAATGAGGGCAATTTCGCAATTACAGACATAATGTTGAGATCCTGTTTTAAATGTCTGAAAGAACTTTCCCCAACTATGTACATTAGAGAATTGCAATACAAGTTTTTGAGAAGGGCATGTGTTTCACAGGCCCAACCATACAGGGCTGGATTTTCTCAATTGGATCTCTGTGGACATTGTGGAGTTGAGGTGGGGACTCTTTTACATGTTTTTTGGTCATGCTTGCATATACAACAGTAGTCTGACTATGGGGCAAGATAGCTAGTTATATATCAAGCATTATCGGCTATGATATCCCACACTCCCCAGAAGCCAAGCTATTTGAACAATTTCCCCCTATGTTTTTTAAGACAAGGGGTGATTATATTGTTAGTCCGAAAAGTTTGTGTTGTAGGTAAAAGGACTATTCTTGCTGTTGGAGATGAAAGTGCACCATCCTTTAGGCAATGGGGAAATTTGTTCCATGATATGATGCAAATGGAATGAATGGTTTCCAATTATAATTTTCATCACTAGACTCTGATTATGACGGTTTGGGAAAAATACATTCAAGCATTATCTCCCAGAGTATGAAGTCTGATATTAAATAATGGACCATGATAACATAGAAGCTATCCCTACATACATCTATAACTAAGACAATTTCAGAGTGACCGTGGACTTATGGGATTTATAGATTTAGGAATAGGTAATTAAAAGATGAAGGGAAGGGGATTCAGTAATCTCCAGTAGGGATGTGAATCGTTTTTCAACGATTAAAATTATCATCCGATAATTTTAATATCGTCTTAAATCGTTATAGAACACAATACAATAGAAATTCTAACGATTTATCATTAAAAATCGTTAAATCGTGTTAGTGCGCACTAACGGGAGTTAGTGCGCACTAACTCCCGTTAGTGCGCACTAACAGAAAACGATACAAATTGACACTTTCCAGGTCAGTGAAGGTCAGTTAGGAATGAATATGTATTCCTATTGGCTGGCTGCCCTCTTATCTATTGATGTTACCAAGGTTCCCACTGAGGTGATGGTTGGGGGGATGGGAAATGGAACTGGAAACTCACGAACACCAACAGAAAATGATACAAATTGTTGACACTTCCCAGGTCAGTAAAGGTCACTTAGGAATGAATATGTATTCCTATTGGCTGGCTGTGCTCTTATCTATTGATGTTACCAAGGTTCCCACTGAGGTAATGGTTGGGGGGATGTGAAATGGAAACAGTTGGAAGCTTGACAAAAAAAGTAATGTGATGATCATCACTCATGTGACTAGAACTTGTTTATTTATTATTTTTTTTAGCAGGCATGTGAAATGCTAGTGCATGTTGAATTTGCCAATCACTGTGCATTTTAGAAAGGTGGTCCTGGCTGGAACTACACAGTTCAAATATATGTGGTAATTGATTGTTGGTAAGTGTATTTTTTAAGTAGCCACACTGGCCACCAGTATGTTTACTTTTCCTCCTACTTAACTCACTAGCTCAGCTTTATAAGAAGGGCTTCTCTGCTTGTGTGTTGCTTTTGTTTGGTGTGAGGAGAGCAGAAACATCAGATCTTTATTCAATCTACTACAGTCATCTATTATATTAACCTACTCAATTTTTTTAAATGATTTATTATATCATTGAATTAATAATTAATTATTATTAGGTGGTGGTGAATGTCTGACTAGGCTACTAGCCTAGTGTCACTGGTGAGGCTAGTGGCATTTTAGCAGAATTATAATTTATTTTTATTAGTACTGCAGCATTAATATATTCAAGCCTAGGTAGGCAGGCAGTGCACCACTCCAGCAGTCACATCATTGCTTCCTGTACATTGCATTATGTGCACACATTGACTCCAGCTTGGGGACAAGGCAGGTCTCCTTTACTGCACACATTGACTCCAGCTTGGGGAAAATGGCAGGTCTCCTTTACTGCACACATTGATTCCAGCTTGGGGATAATGGCAGGTCTCCTTTACTGCACACATTGATTCCAGCTTGGGGATAAGGCAGGTCTCCTTTACTGCACACATTGAGTCCAGCTTGTAGAAAAGGCAGGTCTCCTTTACAGCACACTGACTCCAGCTTGGGGACAAAGCAGGTCTCCTTTACTGCACCCATTGACTCCAGCTTGGGTACAAGGCAGGTCTCCTTTCCTGCACACATTGACTCCAGCTTGGGGAAAAGGCAGGTCTCCTTTACAGCACATTGACTCCAGCTTGGGGAAAAGGTAGGTCTCCTTTACTGCACACATTGACTCCAGCTTGTGGAAAAGGCAGGTCTCCTTTACAGCACACTGATTCCAGCTTGGGGACAAGGCAGGTCTCCTTTACTGCACCCATTGACTCCAGCTTGGGTACAAGGCAGGTCTCCTTTCCTGCACACATTGACTCCAGCTTGGGGAAAAGGCAGGTCTCCTTTACAGCACATTGACTCCAGCTTGGGGAAAAGGCAGGTCTCCTTTACTGCACACATTGATTCCAGCTTGGGGATAAGGCAGGTCTCCTTTACTGCACACATTGACTCCAGCTTGTGGACAAGGCAGATCTCCTTTACTGCACACACTGACTCCAGCTGGGGAAAAGGCAGGTCTCCTTTCCTGCACACATTGACTCCAGCTTGTGGAAAAGGCAGGTCTACTTTACTGCACACACTTACTCCAGCTTGGGGACAAGGCAGATCTCCTTTACTGCACACACTGACTCCAGCTGGGGAAAAGGCAGGTCTCCTTTACTGCACACATTGACTCCAGCTTGTGGAAAAGGCAGGTCTACTTTACTGCACACACTTACTCCAGCTTGGGGACAAGGTAGATCTACTTTACTGCACACACTGACTCCAGCTTGGGGACAAGGCAGGTCTCCTTTACTACACACACTGACTCCAGCTGTGGAAAAGGCAAATCTCCTTTACTGCACACATTGACTCCAGCAGGTGGAAAAGGCAGGTCTCCTTTATTCCACACATTGACTCCAGCTTGTGGAAAAGGCAGGTCTCCTTTACTGCACACATTGGGGTAGATTTTCAAAAAACGCGAATAAGCGTACTGTTGCTGGCGCATCAGGCGCCAGCAAAAGTACGCTGGATTTTAGTAGATACGCGCGGAGCCGCGCGTATCCACTAAAATCCTGGATCGGCGCGCGCAAGGCTATGAATTCTGTATAGCCGGCGCGCGCCGAGCCGCGCAGCCTACCCCCGTTCCCTCCAAGGCCGCTCCGAAATCGGAGCGGCCTTGGAGGGAATCCTCTAACGCCCTCCCCTCACCTTCCCCTCCCTTCCTCTACCTAACCCACCCACCCGGCCCTGTCTACACCCCCCCCTTACCTTTCTCCGGGGATTTATGCCTCCCGGAGGGAGAAGTAAATCCCCGCGCGCCAGCGGGCCTGTTGCGCGCCGGGACGCGACCTGGGGACGGGTACGGAGGGCGCGGCCATGCCCCCGGACCGCCCCGGGCCGTAGCCACGCCCCCTAAACGCCGCGACGACCGGGCCCGCCCCCCGAGACGCCCCCGACACGCCCCCCTCGGAGAACCCCGGGACTTACGCGAGTCCCGGGGCTCTGCGCGTGCCGGTAGGCCTATGTAAAATAGGCTCACCGGCGCGCAGGGCCCTGCTCGCCTAAATCCGCCCGGTTTTGGGCGGATTTAGGCGAGCAGGGCTCTGAAAATCCGCCCCATTGACTCCAGCTTGGGGAAAAGGCAGGTATCCTTTACTGCACACATTGATTCCAGCTTGGGGAAAAGGCAGGTATCCTTTACTGCACACATTGATTCCAGCTTGGGGAAAAGGCAGGTCACCTTTTCTGCACACACTGACTCCAGCCTGGTGTTGTGATCTTCCTGCACACAGTGCCCTAACCCTGACACCAGGGGTGTTGTGATCTTCCTGCACACAGTGCCCTATCCCTATTAATACCAGGAGTGTTGTGATCTTCCTGCACACAGTGCCCTAACCCTGATACTGGGAGTGTTGTGATCTTCCTGCACGCAGTGCCGTATCCCTACTCAGTGCAGGAAGATCACAACACCCCCGGTATCAGGGATAGGGCACTGCGTGCAGGAAGATCACAACACTCCCAGTATCAGGGTTAGGGCACTGTGTGCAGGAAGATCACAACACCCCTGGTATCAGGGTTAGGGCACTGTGTGCAAGAAGATCACAACACCCCTGGTATCAGGGTTAGGGCACTGTGTGCAGGAAGATCACAACACTCCTGGTATTAATAGGGATAGGGCACTGTATGCAGGAAGATCACAACACCCCTGGTGTCAGGGTTAGGGCACTGTGTGCAGGAAGATCACAACACTCCTGGTATTAATAGGGATAGGGAACTGTGTGCAGGAAGATCACAACACTCCTGGTATTAATAGGGATAGGGCACTGTGTGCAAGAAGATCACAACACCCCTGGTATCAGGGTTAGGGCACTGTGTGCAGGAAGATCACAACACTCCTGGTATTAATAGGGATAGGGCACTGTGTACATGAAGATCACAACACCCCTGGTGCCAGGGTTAGGGCACTGTGTGCAGGAAGATCACAACACCCCTGGTATCAGGGTTAGGGCACAAGTTCTAGTCACATTGACTGATCACATTACTTTTTTTGTCAAGCTACCAACTGTTTCCATTTCCCATCCCCCATATACTGTCAGTGGGAACCTTGGTAACATGAATAAATAAGAGGGCAGTCAATAGGAATACATATTCATTCCTAAACTGACCTTAACTGACCTGAAAAGTGTCAAATTGTATCATTTTCTGTTAGTGCGCACTAACCGGGAGTTAGTGCGCACTAACTCCCGTTAGTGCGCACTAATCGGGAAAAAAAGATTTTTAACGATTTTTTAACTAAAAAATCGTGCCAAACACGATTTTCTTCTCCTGCCAGACGATTTAGATCGTTAAGACGATAGGGCACACGATTCACATCCCTAATCTCCAGGGTTATATGATCATATAGAGGAGGAGTGAGGGCGGAAGAGGGAGGGAAGGGAAGATGTGAATATATTGGCAAGTTACTGTTTATTTGCAAATACCTTCTGGGTGCCTAAGAACCATGGTACCAGAAAGTTGTCTTTGTAGTTATTTTTTTTCCATCTAATAAAAAAAAATTGAAACATAAAGAAAGCAGTGCCTTTCAAGGACTATATCAAATTTCAAAAGTGCACATGGCAAGTAACAATATGTATTCCACTTGATTAAATAAATAGTAATTTTTGGGGTAATTGTTTTTGTTCTTTAAAGAAGCTTCACTGCAAATCCCCTGGAGCACCAGGAAGTACTTTGTGATATCATTCTAAGCATGTAGATAATGATGTCACAAAGTACTTCAGACATAGCAGATCTGATTGGTTTATACCAGCTATGGCAGTACACACACAGTATGAACTAATTAGATATCATTCTATATGGCACTATTCTAAACATGGCTGCTCCCAGAGGTTCTGGGTAATTGTAGTGGAGCTGCGTAAAGAATATCAAAAACAGTAACCTAAACGTAGCATTTTCATTCAAGGTGGCTATTCTTGCTTGCTGTAAGGCATTTTGGAACTTTTCCATGGTACATGATCTTTAAAATATTTGTTGCAATTTACTTATATGGCATAGGAAGTGGGATATCTTTATAAGCTCGGCACCAGGAAGCTGGCAAGAAGAATTTACGCTGATGATGTGGCCAATTCTGCTCTACTGAGCATTGCAGTATCAGGCCGATACAGTAAAGTGTGCTCCAGCGGAGCACACTGTTAGTCCACGTTTGGCTGTGTGTTTTCGACGCGCTATTTTTATCCCTTATACAGTAAGGGGTAATAGCGCGTCGAAAAAGCGTGGCCAACCCTCCCCAAAACTAATAGCGCTCGCCACACGCAAATGCATGCTGATGGGCCTATCAGTCATTCCTGCGCAATACAGAAAGCAAAATGTGCAGTGAAGTCGCACATTTTACTTTGGCAGGTGGTAATTTCGGCCAGCACCGGGAAAGTGTACAAAAAAGCAGAAAAAACAGCTTTTCTGTACACTCTCCGACTTAATATCATAGCAATATTAAGTCAGAGGCCCCAAAAATTAAAAAAATTAAAAATTAAAAAAATTAAAAATCTGCCTGCGGCCCGCAGGTTGGAAGACAGATGCTCAATTTTGCCGGCGTCCATTTTTCGAACCCGTGGCTGTCAGCGGGTTCGAGAACCGATGCCAATAAAATTGAGCGTTGGCTAAAAAACCGCTGAAAGCCGCTGCTTCTGTCAATAAGGAGGCGCTAGGGATGCGCTAGTGTCCCTAGCGCCTCCTTTTACCACGGGCCCTCATTTGCATGCAGGCCGATACTGAATCGCGCACCCAGGACACTGGCCTATGCGTGCTTCGGGAGAGCGGGCACTCGCCGGCTCTCCCGCACTTCTTTCTGTATCGGCCCGTGATGATGATTCTATTGTACATAAATTCAACAACGAAAATGAGGAATCTCCAACCACTTACAAATCTTTTGTTGGTATTTTATCCTTTCAGAAGGGAATTAGTATCAGATTTTACTGTGCTCAGTCGTTTGGCTTTATTTAATCCTGCCGGATGCACCTTTTGTAATTTAAAGATCCACTTTTGTTCTTTTTGTAGCAACCTGAAATTCAGATTGCCACCTCGCTCATCTCTGTTAAGGGCCTCTAACACCGTACATTTCAAGTTAGCAAACACATGGCCCTTCTCTATACAGTGTTGTACCAGCGGAGCTATGGAAGCTCCGAGGTGGCAATCTAAATTTGAGGTTGCTTCAAAAAGAACAAACGTGGATCTTTAAATTACAAACGGTGCATCCGGCAGGATTAAATAAAGAAGTTGATTGGTCGGTGCACATGCAATGAGAAATCTGATTGGTGTAAAGTCAAAGCAAGCGGGCTGTTTAAATAGAGGCACTGCCATTAGAGAAAGTTAGAGCGAGGAGCGCCATTTGTTTGTGTGCTGCAGGGCTGAGCCAGGAGCGGCCGAGAAAATAAGTAAGTCCCATAGTTCATGATGCCTGAAAAGTAAAATTTAATAACAAATTGTATTGACAGAAGTGTATTATGAAAGGAATTGTGCTTTTTGTTGATAGGTTGAATCCCCTGAAGCAGGCGATACTAGCCGCCGAAACATTGCAATGTTGGGAGGTTGGAGAGTTTTTTAATGTTGCAACAAAAAAAGAAAAAGAGCATGAAAATGTCTCTTGATTGAGTGTGAGAACATCGAGGTGCAAGTTGGAGTCACGGCAAGATAGATACTGTGGTGTTGGTGGTTTCACAAAACAAATATTAAGATAAGCTGAAACATATGCATTTTTCAAAAAACCTTTAAATAATAAGCAGAAAAACTGGGAAATAGTAAATGAGGTAAAAATAAGTGCTATTCCACACGAAGTTGGTTGTAGCCCTTTGTGGGCAAGAGCCAAACGACTGAGCACAGTAAAATCTGATACTAATTCCCTTGTGAAAGGATAAAATACCAACAAAAGATTTGTAAGTGGTTGGAGATTCCTCATTTTCATTGTTGAATTTATGTGCAAGCATATAGTGGGGCAGATTTTCAAAGGCTACGCACGTAACATCCGTGCGTAACCCGAGAAAATTTGCCCCTGTGCGCGCCGCCGAGCCTATTTTGCATAGGCTATTTTGCATAGGCTCGGCAGCGCGCGCAAGCCCTGGGACGCGTGTATGTCCTGGGGCTTTCGAAAATGGGCAGATCGGGGGTGGGGCTGGGGGCGTGGAAGCGGGGCCAGGACATTCCCGAGTCCTCCAGCACAGCGGCCGTGCCGGAGGTCCACACACCGGGAGCCGGCCGGCGCATGCAAGTTACGCCTGCCTAACTCCATCAAATAAGGTGTGGGGGGGGGGATTTAGGTAAGGCCCGGGGGGTGGGTTAGATAGGGGAAGGGAGGGAAAGGTGGGGGGATCCAAAAAAAAGTTCCCTCCAAGGCCGCTCCGATTTCGGAGCGGCTTTGGAGGGAACGGGGAAAGCCATTGGGGCTCCCCTCGGGCTCGGCGCGCGCAAGGTGCACGTGTGCATCCCCTTGCGTGCGCCGAGGCTGGATTTTATAACATGCGCGCACGCATGTTATAAAATCGTGTGTAGATTTGTTCGCGCCAGGTTGCGCGAACAAATCTACGCCCACACGTAGATTTTAAGATCTGGCCCATAGTGAGGATATAGAGAGATTATTGGTTTTCCAGTACGAAACATGATTCTATTGTATGCATGGCCTGGACAGTCCTCCCTTACAGATAAGTGAGAAGGAAGGATGCTAGTAGGGAAAGCAGCCAAGAAGAAAGTAGACAAATTTATGTATCATATTTTGATTCATTAACAACAGTTTTATATTTGTTTTAATCAAAAAAATCCTGGTACCTAAAATCATTGATTACATTTTTCTTTTTTTTGTTTACTGTTTATCAGTGATAGATTGCTAATTGTACAGCAAACACTGACTGATAATACTGCTGGTAGCTAAGGATGAAACACTTGTAACATTTCCTGATGTAGCTGTACCCTGTTTTTTTTTTTTTTAATTAAAATAAATACATTCTAACTTCTCTTGTACTCCCAGGCAGCAATCTTGATTTTGACAATCCATATCACATGTTCCGAAACTGGTGCCTCTTGCCCTCTTACCTGCCACTAGGCAGCTGATTGTAACATTGGCTCCCTTGATCGTTGTCAGCGTGCTCCCAATGTCCAGAGTGATGGAGGGTGAGTCCATATTGAACAATGCAGTTCTTGATGTCTTTATCAGTGGCTTTCCTGCATACAAGGAGCAAACAGTTCATGAAGTGAACCTGACAGCCATGATAATCACTGCTAACAGATTTATAGTATGAAGGAGAAATGCTGCACACATCTGGTAATGCTATAGGAATTATAATCAGCAGCAGTAGTGGTGAGGTTATTCTGTGACTGCCAAACAAGCTTTTTATTTAAGTTAAGAGGTAATTTAGGGACGTTCATTTTTCTTTGTTTCCCTTCTCAGATGTTTTGTGGGTTTTTTTTTTAATTTTGCATGCACAAAACTTTATTTTGGCTTCTGAGCCTGCAGTATGACAGAAGTGTTGCTGCCTCTCATAGCCAAAGAGTCACAATTCGAATCCTGAAATTCCACTTTGATGGAATTGTTTGGCTAACTAAATAAGACGGGGGGAAAAGTATTGTTGTGCTAATACTAGTTGCTTTACAGCAATAACTAGAAGTCTCAGTGGAAATGCAGGCGCTCACGTAGCTGGCTTGGCAGGTTGCACAGGGGACCTAGGAAGCTGGATGGTAACGGCAACACTGGTATAAAATAGTACAAAGCTTTGTGGATAGACAGGGGGAGGGAGGGGTGCAGGGTTTGAGCTAGGATGGGATAGATGCTTGCAATGTGGGCACAGGAATAATTGCACAGACTGGATGCCTCACATGGGTTTTTTTCTTTTTTTTTTTTGTCTTCATCTACTATGTCACTACGCGAATTATCAAATTTATGCTGGAGGCCACCTGTTTCTTGTGCCTTCACAGGTCATTTGCCTCAACTAAGTAATAGTTGATTTTTCCATTTTTCCTGGCCCATGTTCATGTTTCACTGTAATAATTTATCCGATTTTGTTTCAATGTTAGTCGATATATCCTGGATGTTTTATGGCATAGTATTGCAAAAATTAAGTCAAGCAGAAAAGCGAATTGTTTAGAGAATTTGCACAGTGTATAGCCCCTTTCCCCAGTGAACACTTTAGAAATATAGTAACAGAAATATTGAAATCTACATGACATGGCTGAAAGAAATTGAACGTTGACATCAAAGGAGAAACTCACACAGATTTCGGTTTAGGGGGACAAATGGGTGGAAGTTCTGGTGAGATTCCCACTAGCTTATGACATCTGCAATTGATCTTCCTTCACTATCAAGTCATGTGAGAGTTTAATTACATTTGGCTTACACTGAGCCTTAATGGAGAATCCTTAAGAATGATCGCCATTTGGAATTAATCTGGTGCATTCTTACAATGGGGGCCTGAATTATTAACTGTTTTCCCATGGGTACAAAAATGGGAGCAAATCCTTAATAAATCAGATCCTACGTGAACGCAAACACAGAAAGAACGAATTCTCTACATATCAATGCTAATTAGATTAGTTTCAGCTGCTTACGAAGGAAGAATATCTGCTGCAGCAGTTTCATGGTAAGGGTCAAATGCTTGAAACAAATCAGATACAGCAAAACAAGTCAAAGGGAGAAGGAGAAATGCATCAAGAGTATTTCAGTGCCGGCAAACATGCTAACAGGAAGTGTGCAAACATGCTAACAGGAAGTGTGCCTTGTGTAGATGGCAGGTGCCCCCCTAGTTCCACGTCATAAGCAGCCTGTATGTTAGTTCTGATTTTTCTGCTCCCGTTACTAAACATTCTGGGAGTTTTTCAATGTGAAAACCACTGTCACAGGAACAGAAAAACCAGGATGGATTCACTTGCTCCTTCTGAACTGGAGCCCTGTGGTCACCATCTGAAAAAGAGAAACCCTTCCACATGACTTAAATCTTACAAAAGGAATGAAACAGAGATTAAGTTGTTGAAATTGCTGGAGGTGAGGCCCAGGAAATTGGCTGAACTTCCAGTTCTAGCAAATGTACAGGGCTACCTAATGGCTCCAGGTCATCGCAGACAGGCTGACCCAATCTACGTTTTGTCCCATTTTACTTCTTTTCCCCTTTTAGCTGCAGCTTCTCTAAGAGGCCACAGGACTACAAGTCCGTAGATGTGAAGGGTCAAAATCAGGATCGGCCAAGCCTATTCCTTGATGACACAGCGGCGTCTGGTCTCCTTGCTTGCGGCTTTTCTGCGAGGGGGTGCCCTCCCGTCGAGCTAAAAGTAATACTGGAAAGCAACACATGCCTCACTTTGTAGTGAAGCTGCTCTGCTTCCCCACTCCTGAAGTAAATAGTGGATTTACTGCAAACCTTGTAGAATGGATTTCCTTTGGGTGGCCCTTTCTGGGCACTATCACAGGTTTACAGGCAGGTTTTGGGGCCACTCGTGTAGTATCTTCCACTTCAGGTTATTAGCCAGCAACTCACGTTACGTTCGGCATGCTTTTTTAATAGTTTCTAAGAATGTTTTTAAATGTGGGGAATATTTGGATGTTACTTAGACCACAGCACCACACTTGTCCTAAGGCAGTGTTCCTGTTTGACATTAACGTAATTCCCTTGAAATTGGATTTCAGTGTCTGTACTGAATTATTTGCAGTAATATCAGAGAATATAATAAGTACTTAGCTGTTCTCTTTTTGACACTTGCTACTTACTTTTATTATAGCATATTTCTTGTTTGTTCTGATTTACTTAATTTAGAATCCAAGTCAGAGCACTGTTTTGCATCACATCACCATAATTGCTGAGTGAGGATTTGTTAGCAGTTCTTTTTCCTGTGCCTTTTTGGTACCAGTGAAGAATTAATACAATGCATGGAAAAGATTTTTTTAAAAAAGAGTAACTTTTCCAATTTAGCTCATCTTCCTGTTAACAGGGCATGGCATGGCAAATTAGTTGTGTAATTTGCCCTATCATGATTTGAGTTGTATGCTGTGCATGGGTGAGAATATATGCAAGGGAAATGTAGGATGACCATCGTTAAGAAGTCAGCCTCATAGCATAACCAGAGCCTGAGGTTGTCATCTATATTCTCAGCAATGTGCAGAAGTCACAGAGTACTGGAGAACTCAGGAATCATCTCTGTCTGTAGTTTTTGCTGTGCATTTTGGAGAGAAGGCATTGCCTAGTTTGCTAGAGCATTAGATTGTGATTCAAGAGTAGGGTTGCCACCTCACCCATATCACACTGATTCAGTTCTGGTTTTTCTTTATTAACTTCATAGAGAATCACTGGAATTCATTTAGTCAACTTAGATCCTCTTAAACTATCCTTCCTGCTGTGCCTCCTTTGAGATCTGCCTGCTTACCCGTGTTCTTGAAGTTATATGCTTTCTCATGTTATCTGCTGGTTTTATGGAAAGCCTACCATAGAAATTAGGAAGTTACAGAATTTTTCCCAATTCAAAATAGCCATTAAAACTTGGTTTTTTAAACAAGCATTTGGGATTTGATTGACTTAATGTTTCAAATATATTTTGGTTTTATTTCATTTTGGGCAACTTTTGGTTTTATATTATTTTACTTTGGGCATTGTGCGTTTCGTTTTAAGGATGATTAGTTTTGTAATGAATTGTTCTAATATATATGTGTCACAATATTTTTGTATGTATTTTATTAGTTATTTTGTTGTTCTGATTGTATTTATTTATATTGTACCATGTTTTTTGTTAATGTATGTTACAATGCATTTATATAAACTCAAAACAAAATTCAAATGAGAAAATAACCAAAAATGTATACAAGACTGTTTTAATGAGACTGGGATTAAAAAGTGCAGTGGTTTTCACTTAATAAGGTGACAAGTAAGGCTCTGTTGTATGATGATCTCAAGGTCCTAGGATGTGTGATTATGGCTTTGATTTAATATTGCATTTATATACGGCCTTCCTTGAACAAAGTTGAACCCACAGCGGTTTACAACAACGTAAACAAATCATAATAAGATATCAATAAAATACATAAAATAATAAAAATATAAGTACATTAACAGTCAAGAAACATAGCTTGAACCCAGCCCACTTTTACTAGGAAGGTAGGGCTGGTAACCTGACAGCTCAGATCATTCATGTAAGACAGCAATTAATAAGCAAGTCACCCACAGCTACATATTATCTACAAGCCCAACCACTACCCCTAAAGATTTAGCATGTAATAACAAATTCTGTTAATTTTATGTAGTCCTGCTTTTCCTAGGGCAAAAGGAACTACACCTCCATGAATGGATCAGCCTCTATGGGTTGATTTGGGTGAGGTGGCAATCCTAGGAATTGGTTGCTGGTGTCATGGAAGGGGGAGGGAGAGGGGAGGGGTGGAATGTGGAGGACAAATAAAGAATAATAGGGACACTTCATGTTGAATACCCCTTCTATAAAAACAGTGGTTCACAGACAACTTCTAGAGCCTACTGCTGTGCTGCATCAGTATCAAAACTAAAATTAATTGAAAATGGTTATTTTAAAAACAAAGCTGTGTGACAGCTGCACAGAATGTTGGACTCACATAGCTTTCGATCAGTCACAGTTGTCCTGGGCTTCCATTTTCCTGTGCCCACTTCCTGTTTTTCTCAGACATTGTGCTGTCAGCACTCCCAAGCATTCACCATCTCCTCTCAGCTCCCCAGTATTCATCCCATCCCTCTGACCTCCCTCGCCCTCCAGCATTCACCCTCTTTCTCACCCCTTCTTAAGCATTTAGAGCCTGCCTTCTTGCCGACTAGCAGGCTTGCTCCTCCTCTCTGCCAGCAGCATCCAGTCCTTCTTCCAAAAAGTACACCAGGACTTCCCAAGCCCCCACAGCCATTGGAGAGTTTCAGGATATCCACAGTGAATATGCAGGAGATAAATTAGCATATACTGAGTATCACTGTAGATATCCTGAAAACCCAACTGGCTGTGCCATCCCCAGAACTATCAATGCTTCAGACTCTCCCCCTCCTCCTCCTGCTCTGATGGCAGCAGACGGCATGTGCCCAGGGACAGCAGAAGATACACAGAGCAGGACAATTGGAAATGCCGCAGCGATAGGCTTCATAGACCCTCCCATGGGGGTGGGAGTCTTGGCCATTGCCCAACAGTTACACCTAATGGCCACACTAAAGTTACAGGGGTAACCGTTTTTGGAGAATGCTGCAATATGTCAATGGGCATTCACTTTCAATCCTTGAGGGCCACAAATGGGTCAGGTTTTTTCAGAATGCCCCTAATGAATATGCATGAGATGGATTTCCATACAATTGAGGCAGTGCACATGCAAACCTATTTCATGCATAGTCAGTCGGGATATCCTGGAAACTCGACCTTGAATTTGCGGCACTTGAGGACTGAAAGTTTATACCACTGCAGTATTTGGTCCCTGTTCGAGGGCTGATGCTGGGATGGACGGGGCTAGACGAGGTGCTGGAAGGGAGAGGGAGGGTGTTAGAAAGGGGGAAAAGGTTCAGTTAACTGCCAATGAAGGATCACGGCACAGTAACTCAGCAGAGGTCAGTTCCCAAGGAACTAGAAGCCCACATGGAGCAGGAGGCAGTTGATGGACAAAAAACCCCCCAGCTTGTTAAATGATCGCTTTCCCTCCCTCCGTAGGCCACAAGATTTCTCCAGGGTCTTACTGGTAGAGGCCTGAGAATAGGCTCCTCCACGCCCTACTTCTCTTGATTTGATGGTGCTATCTGGTTTTACAGCAGTTAGTGGTTTGCATCTAACATTACTGACATTTGGGTCCCCCTTTCTGGCTTCCAGACATCATTTCTTAATTCCTGTAGAGTCTTGAGAAAATCCAGACATTTAGCAACCCTTAGTAACTACTGCACTCATTTATTGAGCAGATTACCCCTGCCATGCACAAACTACAAAACAAGGAAGCTCTCCATCTGTGGCAGGAAGGTAGAGAAAGAAGGAGTGAACACGGATTAACCCTTTGGTACCTGCCAATGTGACAGCGATGGAAACAGAGTCAGAGCCCAAGCCATTGGTGGCATTGCAGGTGTAGAAACCCACGTCAGCTTCAACTGGTGCCAGAATCTGCAGAGCTGAATCATCTGGTTTTAGAAGTATCCTGAAGAAAATAAAAAAAACAGAAAGAAGTACCAACAGGCTTTAGGATGATGGGATAAAAAAAAAAAAAAAAAGACAAGCAAATCATGATTGGGAAATATCCGCATCAATATCCATGAATCTTGTATAAGAAGTCATGAAAGTGTTGCAATTTCTGCAATATCTTTATGCTTTTTGAGGGGATACAGGCTCAGGTGCCTTAAAGGCAATCTTCTGGTATCAGAAGATGTGCATATAAGCCAACAGTACAGCTAAAGCAACCAGAGTATAATCATATACCAGTCTTCTCTTTCTAAAACATGTTTTATTATTAATCAAGTAAAAAACTTGTCCAAAGTTAAAAAATCATTTAGAAAACATTCTTACAGTGTGAAAAAAATTCAGATGAATAAAATCACCAACTAGGAATCCCATATGGCTAGATCAAAATCATTTTGCATAAAACAGACAGAATTCTAATAAAGAAAAGATAAAGATGGACCCCAATATTCTTAATTAGACCTGGCTTCCCATGTGTCCCTATATCTGGCTTTGGAAATGTTATATTGATGGTATCCTGATGCTGTGGGCTGGAGAGCAAAGTGACTTGCTCAACTTTTTTGAATGGCTCAATTCTTGTGACCCATAATCTAAGTTTACCTATACTATCAACAAGAAGACGATCACATTTCTGGACATTACTATCTCTTTATCAACTGATAGTTATGGTTTCTCAGTTTTTTCTAAGGAAACTGACAGGAATACACTTCTGCATTTTACCAGCTTTCACCCAGTTGCATCTAAGTGGTAACCTGCCTGTTTGGCAGTTTTGAAGCTTGCACTATCTGTGCTCTACAGGATCTGAATTTGTTACACAAGTTTCAGATATGAGACGACATTTTGTACAGCATGGATATGCCAGAACAAATAAATAAATAAATCCTCAGAAGGCTTTTAAAAGAGCACGGAGGGCCAATTGACAGCTGTTTCTGTCTCCGAAGCCAAAAGATTCTGATCAAGGATTAGTGTGTGTACTTTATTTTTCTCTTCACACACATTTTATGGAGTATCAAGAAATTTTGGCATGTGCTAAGCATTTACTCTGTTTTTTCATGATTCATCAGTGTTTGAGGTGAGCTTCCAGTCTTCAGGATCATTTGGTTACTTCAGTTTTTTACTCTGAACATTTCAATGACAGCACTAATAAGACTGTGCAGAAATCAGGTCATTTTTCCTGTGGTAACTGCAGTGTTTGTAACATCATTCAATGGTCGTGTTCTCCCATTTCCTGAGGACAGACCTTATAATCTGAGACAGCTTTCCACATGTAAATCTAAAGGAGTAATTTACATGATCTGGTGCCTGTGCAAGCAGAGCAGGTCTGTATACGAGAACATCTGAATTGTATCTGGTGGATGCACAATTAGTTTCACATTGGACAAGCTTGTCTCATACTTTGGAAGATCTGAGATCCGCAGTTCTTGCACAACCAGCCTCTAATAAGAGGGATGGAGATTTTAACAAACATCTGGTACAACAAGAGCAGTGCTTCCTTTATAAGTGGGATACTGTTTCTCCAAAAGGGCTTAACAGGGAAATTGAATGGACATTTTTTTTTTTACACTTCACTTGATCAGATTTTTCTATATAATTCGGTGTCTGTCTATACATGGGTACATAGAATCCAGGTAATTTGTTTCCTTTTGACAAAGTCTATTCTTATTTGTTTTAAATTTTGGATTTGGACCTTGCCTTTCCTGCTTGGGGATGATATCAGAAGCATACTTTATAGTGCTTGGGTTTGTGTTCCTTTAAACAAGCTAATCTAGTGACATCCCATGCCATTGCATTGTTAGTGGCCATGTTTGAATGAGATGTACACACTCTTCAGCTGGTAAATAGCTTTATGTGTTTTTTTCTGGTGTCAGGCTAATTTATTAACACTACTCCTCTATGTTACAGAATCTCCAACATGCCCCTGAAGCAGACATATCATTGTCGAAACTGTGCCAGTGTCGGGCTTTCCTTCAAGTGGAAACCACTGTTTTTTTTTTGCATGGCCGAAGAAAACGTGTAAGTTCAGCCTAAGTAGCTAAGGGCCTCATTTTCCAGAGGGATCGCGTGTGATACCAAAATGGGGGTGGAGTCGGCCCCGGTGACGCTCCGACTCCTCCTCTTCCGGGGCCGACTCCGCCCCCATTTTGGTATCGCACGCGATCCCTCTGGAAAAGACGCCGCAGACAAAGAAAAAGTAAGGCCCTTTTCGCATCCGAGTTCACACCCAATAGCTACACCTTCTGTGGTGGCGCTATTGGGTGCGAAACTGGCAGCGATCGCACCGTGATGCTGCGATCGCTGCCGGCTAGCGCAGGCCCGCCCCCCGTTTCGGCCCCCCACCCTCATTCCCTAAAGTATCGCAGGCCTGTGATACTTTAGAAAATGAGGCCCTAAGTTCCTTCCCTACTCTTTATTATAATTCTGCCTGATTTATGCAAAATTATTTTGATATAACCACTAGGGATGTGAATCGTTTTTCAACGATTAAAATTATCGTCCGATAATGTTTATATCGTCTTAAATCGTTATAGAACACGATACAATAGAAATTCTAACGATTTATCGTTAAAAATCGTTAAATCGTGTTAGTGCGCACTAACTCCCCGTTAGTGCGCACTAACTCGATTTAGTGCGCACTAACTGAAAATGATACAAATAAACACTTTCCAGGTCACTGAAGGTCAGTTAGGAATGAATATGTGTTCCTATTGGCTGGCTGCCCTCTTATCTATTGATGTTATCAAGGTTACCACTGAGGTGATGGTTGGGGGGATGGGAAATGGAACTGAAAACTAACGAACACCAACAGAAAATGAAACAAAGTGTTCACACTTCCCAGGTCAGTAAAGGTCACTTAGGAATGAATATGTATGTATGTATTCCTATTGGCTGGCTGTGCTCTTATCTATTGATGTTACCAATATGGTTGGGGGGATGTGAAATGGAAACAGTTGGAAGCTTGACAAAAAAAGTAATGTAATGATCAGCACTCACGTGACTAGAACTTGTTTGTTTATTATTTTTGTTAGCAGGCACCTGAAATGCTAGTGCATGTTGAATTTGCCAATCACTGTGCATTTTAGAAAGGTGGTCCTGGCTGGAACTGTACACAGTTCAAATATATGTAATTGATTGTTGGTAAGTGTATTTTTTAAGTAGCCACACTGGCACCAGTATGTTTACTTTTCCTCCTACTTAACTCACTAGCTCAGCTTTCTAAGAAGGGCTTCTCTGCTTGTGTGTTGTTTTTGTTTGGTGTGAGGAGAGCAGAAACATCAGATCTTTATTCAATCTACTACAGTCATCTCTTACAGTGCCCTATCCCTATTAATACCAGGAGTGTTGTGATCTTCCTGCACACAGTGCCCTAACCCTGATACCAGTCTGAGACAGCTCCCTCCCTGCATTACTAGTGAGAGGCTGGCTTCACAGACAGGGGGGAGCTGCCTGACCCTCACTCCTGACTTCCCCCATGTCCCAGCTAGTGAATGGTGTGTGGGTGAGGGGGGGGGGGGGAGGATGGTGAAGTCTGAGACAGCTCCCTCCCTGCATTACTAGTGAGAGGCTGGCTTCACAGACAGGGGGGGGCTGCCTGACCCTCACTCCTGACTTCCCCCATGTCCCAGCTAGTGAATGGTGTGTGGGTGAGGGGGGGGGGGGGGAGGATGGTGAAGTCTGAGACAGCTCCCTCCCTGCATTACTAGTGAGAGGCTGGCTTCACAGACAGGGGGGAGCTGCCTGTCCCTCACTCCTGACTTCCCCCATGTCCCAGCTAGTGAATGGTGTGTGGGTGGGGGGGGGGGGGGTGGATGGTGAAGTCTGAGACAGCTCCCTCCCTGCATTACTAGTGAGAGGCTGGCTTCACAGACAGGGGGGAGCTGCCTGACCCTCACTCCTGACTTCCCCCATGTCCCAGCTAGTGAATGGTGTGTGGGTAAGGGGGGGGGGGAGGATGGTGAAGTCTGAGACAGCTCCCTCCCTGCATTACTAGTGAGAGGCTGGCTTCACAGACAGGGGGGAGCTGCCTGACCCTCACTCCTGACTTCCCCCATGTCCCAGCTAGTGAATGGTGTGTGGGTGAGGGGGGGGGGAGGATGGTGAAGTCTGAGACAGCTCCCTCCCTGCATTACTAGTGAGAGGCTGGCTTCACAGACAGGGGGGAGCTGCCTGACCCTCACTCCTGACTTCCCCCATGTCCCAGCTAGTGAATGGTGTGTGGGTGAGGGGGGGGGGGGGAGGATGGTGAAGTCTGAGACAGCTCCCTCCCTGCATTACTAGTGAGAGGCTGGCTTCACAGACAGGGGGGAGCTGCCTGACCCTCACTCCTGACTTCCCCCATGTCCCAGCTAGTGAATGGTGTGTGGGTGAGGGGGGGGGGGGAGGATGGTGAAGTCTGAGACAGCTCCCTCCCTGCATTACTAGTGAGAGGCTGGCTTCACAGACAGGGGGGAGCTGCCTGACCCTCACTCCTCCGGGGTATTGTGATCTTCCTGCACACAGTGCCCTATCCCTGATACCAGGGGTGTTGTGATCTTCCTGCATGCAGTGCCCTATCCCTATTAATACCAGGAGTGTTGTGATCTTCCTGCATGCAGTGCCCTATCCCTGATATCGGGATGTGTGCAAGAAGATCACAACACCCCCGGTATCAGGAATAGGGCACTGTGTGCAGGAAGATCACAACACCCCCAGTATCAGGAATAGGGCACTGTGTGCAGGAAGATCACAACACCCCTGGTATTAGGGATAGGGCACTGTGTGCAGGAAGATCACAACACTCCTGGTATTAATAGGGATAGGGCACTGCGTGCAGGAAGATCACAATACCCCTGGTATCAGGGTTAGGGCACAAGTTCTAGTCACATTGACTGATCACATTACTTGTTTTGTCAAGCTACCAACTGTTTCCATTTCCCATCCCCCATATACTGTCAGTAGGAAACTTGGTAACATGAATAAATAAGAGGGCAGCCAATAGGAATACATATTCATTCCTAAACTGACCTTAACTGACCTGAAAAGTGTCAAATTGTATCATTTTCAGTTAGTGCGCACTAACTCCCAGTTAGTGCGCACTAACTCGAGTTAGTGCGCACTAATCGGAAAAAACGATTTTTAACGATTTTTTAACTAAAAAATCGTGCCTAAGACGATTTTCTTGCCCTGCCACACGATTTCTATCGTTAAGACGATATGGAAAACGATTCACATCCCTAATAACCACGTGGGATTCCTAGTTGGTGATTTTATTCAGCTCTGAATTTTTTCACACCCTAAGGACGTTTTTTAAATGATTTCTGAACTTTGGACAGGTCTTCACTTGCATAAAAAAAAACTAAAAATTAGTTTTAGAAAGAGAAGACTGGTATATGATTATACTATGATTGCTTTAACCGTACTTTTGGCTTATGATACAAGAAAATTGCTTTAAGCTCCTGATTCCCCGCCTTTTTTTATATATATCTGTTGCGTTAGGGCAGTGCCTTTTTTTTGTAGCAAACACAGACTCCACTAAAGCCAGTATAGGGATATAGCCCTCTACTGTCAGCTAGTTTCAGATCAGATGAAAAAAAAAAAAAAGAGAGAGAATAACTAACAAATGCTTTTGGTTTTAACCAATGCTTGAGAAAAACAAATGAGAACACACTGGTCTGAAAATTGAGACTTGCAAAGAGGGTTTCTCATAGTGATTACTTTATCATCTTTTCTCTTTTAGCTTCCACATTCCCAAGGTCTCTAAATATGGACCAGAATGGATGGGAAGACTGGAAGGGCCAATTCGTTTGAGCCCTAGAGCTGTGGTGTGGTTGACGCAACCTAGCAGGCAAACCTACAAGGCCCACACCAATAGCTGGTGAATTCACTCTTACTAGGACTGGAGGGTGGAGTTTCTCCTAGGGATGTGCAGAGGGACGCCATACGTTGCATTCGGAATTTGTATTTGTCAGGGGGGGGGGCAGATACGTTTATGCGTTCATTCTTATTTGTTTCCCGGCTAAAATTGAATTAATTACAACCCCCCACCCTCCTGACCCCCCCAAGACTTACCAAAACTCCCTGGTGGTCCAGTGGGGGGTCCGAGAGCCATCTCCTGCACTCACGCCCTCGGCTGCCGGTATTCAAAATGGCACCGATAGCCTTTGACCTTACTATGTCACAGGGGCTACCAGTGCCATTGGTCGGCCCCTGTCACATGGTAGGAGCAATGGATGGCCGGCACGTTAGCCCCTGTGACATAGTAAGGTCAAAGGATATTGGCGCCATTTTGAATACTGGCAGCCGATGGCGTGAGTGCAGGAGATGGCTCATGGAGCCCCCGCTGGACCACCAGGGAGTTTTGGTAAGTCTTGGGGGGTCAGGAGGGTGGGAGGTTTGTTTAAATTTGCTCCTTTAGACGGCCGAATAATTTGACGAAGATTCGTTGTATTCGTGGGTATTCGCGATACGTTTCGCTTTCCAACGAATATGGCCCTATACATTGTGGATTACAATACATTAGAAACAAATGCACACCCCTAGTTTTTCCTGTATCAGCCCCGTTTCCCGCAGGTTGAGCCCTTGGGTTCCGTGTCTGGCAGGTCTTAGGCGAAAGTCTTGTAAGGAGCGAACTGACAAAGTCAAGTCTCGGGCAGTGGTCAGGGATGGTGGTGAGCAACAGTATCCGGGTCCAGGCTAAAGTCAGGGCAGGCGACGGGAAGGCAGGTCAAGGTCTAGGAGAGTAGTCAATATCCAAAGCAGGGGTAGGAACCAGAAATCAAGCAGAGACAGAGAGCCAAGACAAGGCACGGGGACCATGACATGTTGGAAACACCAAAGAAAGGCAACGCAAGGCAGACAGAAGCAGGACAACGGCAGACAGGAACGAGAGAAACACGAACTGCACGGGATGCAGGAGGACCTGTTCCTGAGGCGAGGCAGAGGAGAGCAGCGGAGGTTTTAATAGCCAGGGCGCTAACATCATCATAGATCACCAGCTGCAGAGTTTCCTGCTGCAGGGCCCTGTGCATGCACACCTAGGAGACCCCGGGGAACTGGGCGGAAGCAGTCTCTGCCTCGTTGGCAGCATGGAGAACTGGAGGTGAGTGTGGCTGGTCGCGGGCTGTCCCATGGCTGGCCAAAACACTACAATTACTAAGACATTTTTTTCTAGATGTTCTCTCATTTCCCTAACCCTGAATTTCCCAACTTGTATGGAACCTTTTTCCTACATTGGGCCATTACTGTGGAATGCTTTACTCCCGGAGATACGCAGAGAGACAGATATTAAGGTGTTTAGGAAAAAAGTTAAGGCATGTTATTTTATTGAAGCTTTTGCGTAATTTTTTATTATGTTTTACTGTATGTGTTTTATATTTCATGGATTTTATTACTTTCATGTGTATAACTGTTAAGTGCCTTGAACCACTTTTAGTGGATGGTGCGGGATAAAAAAAAGATGTGCAAATAAATAAATAAATAAATACAGCTTTAAATTGCTTTTTTGTGTATATTTTATTTATAAAAAATGCCGTTAGCTGCAGGCATTTACTTGCATGAGGGATTTTCTGCATCTGAAGTAGGTTATTAAGGAATGTTCTCACCTAAGAAAAAGTAATTTTAAGTTTCCACTCTATTTGGGGAATTCAGGGTTAGGGAAGTGAGGAAACATCTAGAAATAAAGATTTATTAACATGGTGGATGATGGCAGAAAAAAACAAACAACTAATTGGCCCTTCCAGTCTGTCCAGCTATCTTGGTCCATAGTTAGGGACCTTCCTTTTCTGTTTCTACTTTAATTTTCCTGCCAATTTCAGTATTTATTTCAGCAAACAAAAATGGGAGAAAATCAGAGGGGAAAAAATCAGAATCATTATTTTTCCACTGATTTTCTTCTGTTTTTGCTAATTAAAACAAACATTGATGAATTCCCAGGAAAAATAAAATATAAACTGAAAGGAAAGGTTCCTATCCATACGTCTGCCAGTTGTAGAAGCTTCATCGCTTCTAGGATTTCACGCCTTAATCAAATCACTTTTGTTTTCTCTGCATCGGTTCTCTACAATCCTAGCTAGATGAGCATATAAATTCCCATGCTTAACTGAACACTCAACGCCCCCCCCCCCCCACCCCCCATGTCTTCCTAGTAAGCATTTTAATAAATCCAAAAAGCTAATAAAACATGTGAGGCTGTTGTCAGAAAACTAGTGAGGCGCTCGCTGAAAACTCTGCCTGCCTAATTTCCTGTGGCTTAGCAGGACAGTAGCTGGCCACAACCAACTCATCAGCATCTGGTTGGTATCCCAGAAGTTGTAGTGGTCTGATGGTTTCCACATGGCTGCATCTTGACCTGCGGCGTTGCCGGGTCATGCTTCCTTTTCTGCCCTTTGTTTTCTCAGACCTTGATTATAACTTAAGTTTAAAAAATATAGGGGCTCATTTACTAAGCTGCATTAGCAATTCACCACATGGTAAACGCCTTACTGCGGTCATTAATATATTTCAAATACTGTGCATTACCGCCCCCCCCCCCCCCGAAAACCCGGTACAATGCTGGTATTAAAATGATCTGATGTGAATGAAAATGTGACTGCATGCAACTACTTGCAGATAAGTTCATTGCCAGTCAAATTAAGGCAAATCAAATAGCGCAGCTTGCCTCAAAATTTGCAAGCCATGCTTTTTACTGAAAATTAGCTGCACGTGAAGAGGTGTAGCTCACTTTCTCTAGGAGTATTGGGATGTTAACTGAGGTCTTAAAGGGGCCAAGTGGTCGTCATACCTCCCCCAATGGGAAAACAAACGTGGTGATCTAGTGGGCCAAGAGCCCTGCCCTCTACCCCTCCTCCCATGCTGGGCCCTTGTGGCTAACAAAGTGAAAGATTAGGGAGCCTTTAGGCTCTGCCCCCTGGATTGGATGCCCTAACTCTTTCAAAAAAATTTGTCTCCCCCATCTGGCTCCAACCCTAGCTCACCCCTGGAAAAGCCCCTGCCCGAAGCTTACTGTAAGTCCCTGATGTCTAATGGGAACAAGAGCATCATCCATTTGTTCCTATCCCATCAGCGTCATTTTTCAAAATGGTCCCAGTTGACCCCTGATGTTTCTTAGCCTCTCTGCACCCGGGAGGGGGGGGGGGGGGAACAAGGAGTGTAAGATGTCCATTTCTCTAGTGAGGCAAGAGCAAATGGAATTTTCTCCTGTTCCCACCAGACACCAGGGACTTATAGAAAGCTTCAGGAGGAATTCTGGGGAGTGGGCTAGGGTGGGGAGGTCCAGATGGGGGGATGCAAATTGTTTTGAAAGTACTATAAATAAATGAATCCAAACCAGCCAGGGAACCATAAATAACACAAAAATTAAATCCTGCTGAATGTATGTGGGATAACACATGATTGTATTCAAAGTGACCTCATATAATGTGCCCAGGATGCTACAGGCTCATGAAGCTCTGGAGAGCATTAGGCCTTTTTAATCATTGGTCACTGTGAATATTTTGAGCGAATGCTTCCACTAGAAGCTAAACAGTTTTTGGGAGATACTTCAACCAATGAAGTTATCACAAAGAACACTTATCTTGTGAATATATTGCCCTCCAGTCGAAATTTCACTGGTAGTGGCAAACGGTGCAGTCCAAGTAAAGATGAAGAGCCAGGCTAGATGCAATTGGTCCGACGATATCCGACACTGCGGTGTTTCAGAGATAACTCCTTCTTCAGCATGATTTTTCTTGCTGGCACAGAGGACTGTAAACTTAAAAGAAAGTGTATGACGTTAGACCCTGTAATATGACATTATAAAGAAATGGCACCAGTATGAGAGGACACTTACTTTCAAAAAACTCTTGTTTCACTTCGACTACGTCTCTTAATGAATGCTGTAAAAGGAAAACAGGTGGCCCCTAAGATATGCCATCACTGATAGACTTCTCATGGCGGGGCAGCAGACAGCATTGCGCATGTAAGCCTTTTTCATTGTCCAGGTAACACAAATATTTTTTATTATGAAGGCATGACTTAGGGGCCACCTGTTTTCCTTTTACAGCGTTCATTAAGAAACATAGTCAAAGTGACACAAGAATTTTTTGAAAGTAAGTGTCCTCTCATACTGGCACCATTTCTTTATATTAATGTCATATTACAGGGACTAACGTCATACACTTTCTTTTAAGTTTATAGTCCTCTGTGCCGGCAAGAAAAATCATCCGATTCCCTGAAGAAGGAGTTATCTCCGAAACACCACAGTGTCGGATATCGTCGGACCAATTGCATCTAGCCTGGCTCTTCATCTTTACTTGGACTGCACCGTTTGCCACTACCAGTGAAATTTCGACTGGAGGGCAATATATTCACAAGATAAGTGTTCTTTGTGATAACTTGATTGGTTGAAGTATCTCCCAAAAACTGTTTAGCTTCTAGTGGAAGCATTCGCTCAAAATATTCACAGTGACCAATGATTAAAAAGGCCTAATGCTCTCCAGAGCTTCATGAGCCTGTAGCATCCTGGGCACGTTATATGAGGTCACTTTGAACACAATCATGTGTTGACCCGCATACATTCAGCAGGATTTAATTTTTGTGTTAATTGTTCTGAAAGTGCAGGCTTCTAGTCAATTGGACAGGGATGAAGGGTTTTCTAACCTTTCAGGGTTTCTTTTTGCCACACGGAACCATGCAGGCGGGGGTGGTGGAGGGCTGGGGAGCCGGAGCCCTTGGCTCATTATACTACCAGGTTTACTTTTTTTCATAAGATTTGAGGGGTTATGGGGGCTGCTCAACCCTTTTAAATTATGGCAGCCCCGGGAAGTGGGGGCTGTCATCATGTGGTATTTTCCTGGGTCAGGTAAGCCACAGTATTTTATCACCAGGTAAAATATTGCAAGATTCAAAAACCTGTGATACTCAGTGCTGTTAGTTAGTAAACAGACCCTATATTTAGTTATTTAAAAAGTTTTTATATACCGCATTATGGGCAGGATCTGGCCTTCAAGGCGGTTTACAATGAGACATACATAGTTAAAACAATACTATTTATACATATTATAACACCAAATTAACACCAAATTAAAATAGCATATCGATAGTTATGGCTGAAAAGGAGTTAACTAATATTGAAGGCAGCAGTAAACAGATACGTTTTCAATTGTTTTTTTTAATTCTTTTGTGTTTTGTGTCAGTCTGACATCTTCTGGGATAGAGCTCCAGAGGCGTGGACCTGCGACTGAAAAAGCTCTCTCACATGTCATATGTGCGAATTTGATTGTTGGAACTTCCAGAATACATTTGTCCATGGAGCGTAATTGTCTAGTTGGTTTGTATATTCTAAGCAGTGAGCATAACCATTCGGAATTTGCATTATAAATTAAGTTATGTATAATCGTAAGGATTTTATAGGAGATACGGTATGATATGGGCAGCCAGTGAAGCTGTTGTAGAGTTGGCGTTATATGATCCGTGCAGGATAAGTTACCTAGTATTCAGGCTGTGGAATTCTGAATGAGCTGTAATGGACGGATAGTGGTATTTGAAAATCCTAGATATAATGCATTACAGTAATCTAGGCTTATCAATATTAAGGCTTGTACAACTGAACGAAAATCTGAGGAAAAGAGTAGAGGTTTTAGATTTTTTAGCTTGTGAAGTCTGAAAAAGGATTTATTTACTAGAGTTGATATGTTCTGTGACATAGATAATTTAAAATCGATAATGACACCTAGGTTTTTTACATGAGGTTTTACAATGTGTTGAAAATCAAACTGATACATACGTCTACATTAATCTAGCAAACATGAGATTTACCAAAGGGTATTAAACCCTTAGTAAATTCTTCATTTATGATGGTATTGCCCATTCCTGTGCCTGGAGAAATACATGCATTACCAACCACAGCAATGCATGTTACTGGCATCCAAACCTCACTCCAGCCATTCCAGATTAAGAGTGTCACTAAAGTGTTCCTTACTGTTGACTTCAGTGTCTCCACAGACACTGGGAGAGGAGATCAGAGAGAGCAAGAATGCAGTGGTGTTCTGACGCTCCCTGATGTGAGGTGTCTAGCTGAAGTGAGTGGTTTAATAAAACGGACGGGCCCACTTTGCTCAGAGTTCAGTTCAGTTCCTTCCTTCCTATCTCCTGTCCTGAGAGGATGGCTGACAGACTCAAAGTTGGGGTTGCCAGGCCTTTAGATAAAATCTGGAAGATTTGTCTTGTGGGTCTAAGAGTTGGACTTCTGAGATATTCTAAGGAATCAGAGAAAGAAGAGAGGAGTCAGTCCCAGACTCCTTATCTGTCTGAGAAAGATTTCTTCAGTATTATGGAGAAAGTGGGAAGAGTGCCTTTCAGGGAGAAGGCCCTACAAAGTTGTTGACTAAAGTAAAGCATCAGCAGATACTCATCTGAAGTGTTTCAGAAGGAGTCTCCAGTTTCCTATTGGAAAATACTTCACATCCAGTTTGCAAATATCACTGGGAAAGAGCCCAGGGAGGGTCCCTTATGAAGAGTACCAACTGCTAGGGAATGAAGATTTGCCAATAATTGCATCTTTGATTATTTTCTGGAATCTTATGTCTGTATTGGTATGCAAAAGTGTACCCTCTGTGATGTTTCATCTGCAATCAAGTGCTCAGTTAAAGGATTTATTTCTGCTCTTGGTTCTTGTGGTGTCCGGGACACCGCCACCCCCCACGCCGACTCCGGGCCATCCTAGGCGCGCTCCACCGGGCCCTCTTTTGAAGTTGCTACGGCGGGAACCCTGACTGATGACATCACTGGGTCAGGGTTCTTAAGCACTGCCTTCGCCCCCTACTAGCCGACTTGGCAACGAGTTCCATCGGTACACTACTAGCTCCTGTCTCCTCGGACCTGTGGTGACTGTCTCTGACCCTTCTTGGACTCTGAACCCTGGATCAGGTACCCGCTTCTCGGAGGTCTGTGGGCGCTAACTCCGGAGACCCGGTCTCCTGGTTTCCCCCGCTCCCCGGGCTAGCCCTGCGCCTCCCAGGAGTCCTACTTGCTGGATTCCCTCTCCTCGGAGTTGCCTCAGGGAACGCTCGTACCACTTGGAGACCTATCTCCATGCTTCCCCATTCCTCAGGTCAGTGCCTACATTCTACATCAGAGATTGTCAGTGCTCCCCTGCTCCTCGGGGTAATGCCCTACGTTCTACATCAGAGACTGTCTGTGCTTCCCCGCTCCTCGGGGCAGTGTCTACGTTTCAATCAGAGACTGTCTGTGCTTCCCCGCTCCTCGCGGTGGTGCCTACGTTCTACTCCAGAAACTAGCTGGACTTTCCCACTTCTCGGGGTTGCCTACATCATTACGTGGAGACCAGACTCGGGCTTCCCCGCTCTGCGGGTTAGCCTACGTCATCGCATCAGTACCTTCCTCGATACACAGCTCCGCCCCTCGGCATTGCTTCTGCAGTATATCTCCTGCTCTCCCTGCCTCTTGCTTCCCGCTCCTCGGGCCTGCCTAGCACCACCCTCTCGGATGTCTCCGCCCAGGTACTGCTCTCCTCTGCAACCTTACTGTGGGGTCCCTCACTGCTGTGCTCTCACCCGCTCCTCAGGGCCTCCCCACAGATTCTCTCCCAGAGCTCCAGCTGTACCTGACCTCGCCTCACAATGGTGTGAACCTGTGGGGCTCCTCGGCCAAGGGTCCACGAAACCCACAAACCATAACAAGATTACACCTGAGCCTACCCGCTTTCACCCTCATCTCATGACCCCTCATTCTGGAGCCTCCTTTCCATTGAAAAAGGCTCAACTCCTGTGCATGGAAACCTGTGAGATATCTGAATGTCTTTATCAATATCTCCCCTATCTCGCTTTTCCACTAGGGTGTACATGTTTAGATCTTTAAGTCTATCCCCATATGCTTTAGAATGAAGACCACTGACCATTTTAGTACCACCATCTGTACTGATTCCATCCTGTTTATATCTTTTTGAAAGTGCAGTCTCACCAGGGACCTATACAGGGGCAATATCACCTCCCTTTTTCTGCTGACCATTCCTCTCCTTGCAGCCAAGCATCTTTCTGGCTTCTATTGTCGCTTTATCCAGCTGTTTTGCCACTTTAAGTTCATCAGATACAATTACCCCAGAACCCGCTCTTCCTTTGTATTTAGAAGAATTTTACCTCCCACACTATACCTTGGCTCCCCCTCCAGGTGTCCTCTCTCCTCCATACCTTCAATAGTCATTTAGAGGACCCTGCAAGGGCATGAGATATGTGGCATCACTCTTGCCCTGCCAGTCCTGAAATTCAAAATGTTGCCTGGCTGATCTGTGGTTTCTAGTTGCCCCACATTTGAGGGGTAAAGTGGAGCCATGGGTCCTCCATGCAATTTTGAATTTTGGAACCAGCAGGGCAGGAGTGATTGGGCATTGCTCTTGCCCTTGGGGGTCCCCTTGATTACAACTGAAGGTATTTGGGGGAGGATTCAGAGGGAAGAGGGGATATCGGTGTTTGGAACATTCCTTGAAGTTCAGGGGGAAAAGGGATATTAGGATTCAAAGCTGATTTAAACCTAGATGGGGTTGATGCCAGTGGGGGGAGAGGGTCATGCCGGGTGGAAGAAGTGTCTACTTTAGGGAGTATTTAGGTGGCAACAGAATGGGGTCTTAAAACATAGGGCTACTACCCCATATCAGATGGAGTGGCTCAGTGCTCTGAGAGGAATGTTCATTACGCCTCTTGAGGTATAGATAACGTTCTGAGGCTCATTGTGGATTGCAAGCATTACCATGATCCGCATGAAACCTTTTTAACTTTAATAAGCTGCTTTGCATACATTTGCAAGCGAGACAGCTCAATAATGTTTGCTGCTTGTTTCACAAAATGTATTTGCATTACTGATAATACTCACATCAGTGTTAGAGATAATGCACATTAGTATGGTTTTAATGAGCATTAAGCACCAAATTTGGTCTTTAATTAGTATTAATGCAGTTTAGTAAACAGGCTCAATAGTTAGAAATGCCACTTAAAGAAAAAGCATGAGAGCTTTCTTTTAAGAGAATGGAGGTGGCCTATTATACTGTATCATTTTTCACAGAGCTAAAGAAGTTATTTTTGGCACAATCTGTTGCATACCATACAAAGACAGAGGGGTTAGGAGGGCAGAGAGTAGCGTGCATAAGCCATCATGCTGTAGATTTAAAGTAGAGCAAGTTCTTATTTCAAACACTGCATGATAGGAAGCAGAGATCTTTATCAATTACATTGTAATATTTAATTTCCTTGCATTTACTTTTCCCAGAACTGCCTTAACTCCAGGGATAATTTGTTTACCTAGATGAAAAAGATTAAAGCCCTCCTAAGTTTGCACACACTGATCAGAGGGTTTTAACTCTAATCAACATTTAGATGAAATATGTTTGTTCAACACAGCCTCCTCCCATTTGCTTTCAAGTCAATAGCACCTATCTTTGCCGATTCTTCAACTGGCATTAGTAAGGGGAAGTGCTGACTGGACAGACTAGCCTAAACTGCCCAGTGCCCTTCCACATAATCCATGGGGGCTACATTGGGGAGCAGCTGGGCAGGTGGCAGGACATTCCTCCATTCAAGGCAGGCACTGCCAGAATTTTGACTACCAACTGGTCGTATGAGTACTATTTCTGTCTTTTCAGCTAAATCTACTACTGCCTCCTTGGGTGTCTGATCTTGTTGGATATCTTGGCCAAGGCTCAAGAGAGTACACCTGGCTAAGGTCGCCCCTTAGAATTATCGGTGTCAGTAATGTGTAATGTTACGGCTTTCTCTCCTTCACCTATAATCATCAAGAACCAGGCTTGCGCCAACAATTACTTCCAAATGCATTGGCGAAAGGTTAAACAATTTATAAACGCGGAGATGTGTTGAACCATCAAACTGTTTTAGGAATTATTTCTGACAGGAGAAGTAATACATTACTCTGTATAGTAATTTACAACCACATTACTTGTCAGTTTTTCATGATGGTAAAAGACAGCTTTTGGGGGACATTAGCTAAAAAAGAAGATTGTTTTTTTATGGACAAAGAAACATAAATGATTTTCCCCCCATTTTTTTGTTTTGCATCACCTTTTTCAATGTGGCTCAGCACAAAGGTTTGAAGGCCAAGAGGGAATGGGAAGTACAGAAAATTTATATTTTTTTTTCTTTCCTTTGCTTGGGTTACCACCGGACTATTTCCTGGTGAACTTGCAACCCCTTAAATACTTCCTTGTTGAGATCTGGGGAGGAAAAAAACTGGGGCTAACATGTTTATGGTGCTATTTTCAAATGAGATTTCCCACAGATATATAGGAACACACATTAGAAAAAAGGTTGCTGCTAATATTTTTTTTTTATTCGGACTAATTTAAAAAGTATCCTCTGTAAATCTGTTTCAGACCAGCTGTTTCCTCCTGCTCCTTTGGGCTTCCGGTTTAATTGGAACCGACAGCTCCAGGAGCTATGACGCCCAGGAGCCTTCATTTACTACTCACGTGGAGTGTCCAAGGGATCTGTACTTGGACGAGCACTTTTTCATATTATTTATAGAGGATCTGGAAAAGGGAACAATGAGCGAGGTGATCAGATTTGCAGATGACACAAAATTATTCCAAGTGAATTGTGAGAAATTGCAGGACTTGGAGACTGAGCTTGCAAACGGCAGATGAAATTTAATATGGACAAGTGCAAGGTGATGCATATAGGGAAAGTAACCCACACAGTAGTTACACAATGTTAGGTTCCATATATGAGTTATCACCCAGGAAAAGGATCTGGGCATCATCGTTGACAATACTTTGAAATCCTCAGCACAGTGTGTGGCGGCGGTCAACAAAGCAAACAGAATGTTAGGAATTATTAGGAAAGGAATGGAGAATAAAACGGAGAATGTCACAATACCTCCTTACCGCTTCATGGTGAGACCGCACCTACAAGCAGATTTCAAAAAGCCCTATGTGTGCAAAAGCCGGGTGATACGCACATGTCTTGGGCCGGCGTGTGCTGTGCAGATTTTAAAAGGTACACGAGTAAAAGTGTATCTCCCGGTACGCGCACAAATCAGAAAGTCAAAAAAAGGGTTGGGATGTGTGCAGAGTACGGGTGGGACATGGGTGTTCCGGATCTGTAAGCATTTACGTGTACAAGCGTGCACTGGGGTCTCCTACTGCGTAACTTTACTTCTGCTATGGATGGCGTGTAAGTTTTAAAATAAAAAAAATCAGGGCTAGCCAGCGGGGTTTGAAGGGCCAGGGATAATAGGGTAAAAGGGATGCTATCTAGCTAGGGGTGTTAAAAAGTCAGGAGCCTTTACTTGGGTGAACTGGGAATGGACTGGTGAAACTGGTAATTGCGTCGTCATGTGTATCTAATAAAATCTCCTCCCGACATTGCGGCAGAGCCGGCATTTGCACGTACAAGCATGCGTCCATATAAAATTGCGTGCACATGTACATGCATACAATCGATTTTATAATCATATGTACATGTATGTGCGCATGCAATAAAATGGCCGTGTCAATTCACGCAAGATGCCATATGTGTGTACATGTATGCCCGCACAGCTGTTTAAAAGTTACCGTCCCTGAGTACTGTGTGCAGTTCTGGTCGCCACATCTCAAAAAAAGATATAGTTGAAAAGATACAGAGAAGGGCAACCAAAATGTTACAGGGGATGGAATAGCTAACTTATGGAGGGGCCGATGTAATAAGACCTGTGGCAAACCAGGCGCTCATTATTTACGTGAGTTTTGATCCCCACGCGCGGCTGAAGCTGCCGCTTCCACGGGATGTAAAAAAAAAAAATTATGTAAACGATTTGCGTGCAGAAATCCGCAAATCGGAAAAATGCAAATCGGAAAAATACGGAAAAATGCACGTACCTAAGCATGGTACAGGGCCTATGTAATAAGCGGTCGCATCCGCGCTCAAAACCCACACCGATAATCCATGCATAAAAGTGAGCGAGTGAACGGGTCTCCCTATTAAGTGAAAGTATGACCCTGGAAAATATTTTTAATATTTCCAATAACTGTGCTGCAGAAAACAGGCAAATATTTTCATGGGTGATAATTCACAACAATCTTGCCACTCTTCTGGCTGTGTATCTGTCCGCCCAGGGGAGCGCCTACCTCGGATGCCATGAAAAGCACTTAGCTAAGCTGGCCTCTCTAAAGCCAAGATAGGCACTCAGCCAGGCGCTTATCAGGCTGCTCTTCTGTTCGTGGCAGAAAAATCTGCATGATCAGGCGCCCAGAAAGGCGCCTAGCTTAGCTTGCTATTTGGGCGCTGAGCTAGGCGCTTAGTTGCTTGCAGATCTGCATGATCGGGTGCTCATAAAGGCGCCTGGCTAATCTTGCCATTTGGGCGCAGAGCTAGGTGTTAATCAAGCCATTCATGCTCTGTTCATGGCAGAAAAATCTATACGACCGGGCGCCCAGAGAGGTGCCTAACTAATCTTGCTGCTCAGGCGCTCTTCTGGCTGTGTATCTGGCCACTCAGGCACTGAGCTAGGCGCTCAGCTCACCTCAGAAAGCACCTAGCTAAGCTGTCTACTCGGACGCCGAGATAGGCGCTCAGCTAGGTGGTTTTCAGGACGCTTGGACGCTGACATAGGCCCCCTGAGTCGGCGCTGACACTTAACTCGTGCCCTGACCATGGCGGTAAAAAACCCGCATTAAAACCTGCACTAGCATTAGCGCGGCCCCCTTGAATTTCCTATGATTAGCTAATCGCCTCCCTTGCATGCCGTTAGCATGCATTTGCACAGGAAAAACCGCGGGTTTGTAAGCGCGTTCGTACATGCTTTTTCCCAAACACAAATCCCTTATTATATCCCGGGATAGGACTTTGCACAGGAAAACGCGTATACAAACATGCGTACATGTGCGCGGAAACCCATGGCAGCTTCAGCACACCTTATTACATTGGCCCGAAGAAAGGCTAAAGAAGATAAGGTTGTTCAGCTTGGAGAAGAGTCTGCTGAGGGAGGACATTATAAAGGTCTATAAAATCATGAGTGGAATAGAGCAGGTAAATGTGAATCGGTTATTTAGTCTTTCAAAAAATACAAGGCTAGAGGACACTCCAGGAAGTTTGTTTTAAATGGCACATTTAAAACAAATTGGAAACGTTTTTCCACTCAATGCACAATTAAGCTTTGGAATTCATTGCCGGAGGATGTGGTTAAGGCAGTTAGCATAGCTGGGTTTAAAAAAGGTTTGGACAGGTTCCTGGAGTTGAAGTGTATAAACTGCTGTTAATCAGGTAGGCTTGGGGAAAGCCACTTCTTGTCCCTGGGTGTTAGCAGCATGGGCTCTGTCTCATGTTTGGTATCTTGCCAGGTACCTGTGTCCTGGATTAGCCACTGTTGGAAACAAGATATTGGGGTTGATGGATCCTCAGTCTGACCCAGTATGGCAGTTCTTATGTTTCACCCTATTTTAACCTTTTCCTCCCTTAAAGGTGAAATTTAAAAGCCCGGACGCTTGTATCAATTAGGGGTTGCGCGAAGTTGGGCTTACACGAGCCAACCGTATTTTAAAAAGTGCCCATATACACGCCTAAATGCCACAGCGCACACATCAAAAAAAATTTCCAAAAAGGGGCAGGGAATGAGCGTTTTGAGGTCTGGCCGAGAGATGTGCGTGTAAATACTTACGTGCCCCGGCGCACGCAGAGGTCTCCTGCCGTATAACTTTACTTCTGCTATGGATGACGTGTAAGTCATAATAAAAGGATCGAGCCGTTTCTGAGGGCTTAAAGAGTCTGGGTTAACTTGGGGGGGAGAGTGCAGGCTATCAAATTAAGGGGGATTGGAGGAGCTAACTTGTGGACAAGCTGGTGTGGGCAGGCACCCCTTTTTAAAAATCCCCCGACCTTCGTGACCGAAGTGGGATCTGCGCGCCCACTTGAAATTTGGCGAACTAGTGTGCACGGCCAGGCTATTTTATAACATGTGCGCATATACATGTATGCATGCAAATTATAGAATAAGCCGCATCCCTGGGTCCAGGCTGATGCATGTGAGCAAATGTGTGCCCAGGCGCCGGTTTGGAAGTTACCATCCCTATGTGTAATCCACCGATTGCAGCAAAAGTCTTTTAGCAGGATTGCAGGCAGAGCATGGCCTCCCTCTGGCACCTGCCCTGTATGCATCTGCAATCTTGCCACTAGGTGCCACACTTGGCGGAGGGATGACCCCCTCTCCACCCCAAGGGGCGGTGAGCATTGCCCTCCGCAGCATCCCCAGCCCCAGACAACTCAGAGAGTTCTGGAATGTCACTTTCTTGACCTTTATTTCTGAGTGTCAAAAAGCCAGATGTGTATCAAGCATTTTCTTACAGACACAAAGGAGATAATTTTCAAAGCCATTTACACACATAAAACATGGGTTTGGTGTGTGTGTGTGTGTAAATGTCTTGTTATAAAATTGTGCAGGTGTTTTGCCTATAAAAGCAGGCACATATTTTTATGCATACAAAAAGCAGTCATTCCAGAGGGCAGAGCTGGAATTGATGTGTATACTTTGATCTTAAAAGTACAGTGCATTCAGAAAGTATTCAAACCCCTTCACTTTTTTTTTTTAAATTATTTATTGAATTTTTCAAATCTAATTTACAGAACAATAGTTCAGAAAATGACACTATAATACAGGTTCTTACACATTCAAAGGTAATACTAAGATTCTATTTGAATTCGATACTGAGCACAGTTACCCCAATTATACGTCACCCATATAAGAAATTGGGAGGCAAGATGTAAATTAAGCAGATACAAAAGAATTATAACAAAATACTATCATCAATGCTGAAGAATTAACCAGCGTTCCTTTTTTTTTTTTTTTACCAAACCCCCTCATAGGTTAATTAGTAGAGATGTGAATCGTGTCCTCGATCGTCTTAACGATCGATTTCGGCTGGGAGGGGGAGGGAATCGTATTGTTGCCGTTTGGGGGGGTAAAATATCGTGATATATCGTTAAAATCGTTAAAACCCGCTAAAACCCACCCCCGACCCTTTAAATTAAATCCCCCACCCTCCCGAACCCCCCCCAAATGACTTAAATTACCTGGTGGTCCAGCGGCGGTCCGGAACGGCAGCGGTCCGGAACGGGCTCCTGCTACTGAATCTTGTTGTCTTCGGCCGGCGCCGTTTTCCAAAATGGCGCCGAAAAATGGCGGCGGCCATAGACCAACAGGATTCAACGGCAGGAGGTCCTTCCGGACCCCCGCTGGACTTTTGGCAAGTCTTGTGGGGGTCAGGAGGCCCCCCCCAAGCTGGCCAAAAGTTCCTGGAGGTCCAGCGGGGGTCAGGGAGCGATTTCCCGCCGCGAATCGTTTTCCGTACGGAAAATGGCGCCGGCAGGAGATCGACTGCAGGAGGTCGTTCAGCGAGGGTTCCGGCGCCTCGCTGAACGACCTCCTGCAGTCGATCTCCTGCCGGCGCCATTTTCCGTACGGAAAACGATTCGCGGCGGGAAATCGCTCCCTGACCCCCGCTGGACCTCCAGGAACTTTTAGCCAGCTTGGGGGGGGGCCTCCTGACCCCCACAAGACTTGCCAAAAGTCCAGCGGGGGTCCGGAAGGACCTCCTGCCGTCGAATCCTGTTGGTCTATGGCCGCCGCCATTTTTCGGCGCCATTTTGGAAAATGGCGCCGGCCGAAGACAACAAGATTCAGTAGCAGGAGCCCGTTCCGGACCGCTGCCGTTCCGGACCCCCAGGTAATTTAAGTCATTTGGGGGGGGGATTCGGGAGGGTGGGGGATTGAAGGAGGTAGGATTTGGCAAGGAAATGTTTAAGTTATTTGGGGGGGGTTCGGGAGGGTGGGGGATTTAATTTAAAGGGTCGGGGATGGGTTTTAGCGGGTTTTAGTGTGCCGGCTCACGATTCTAACGATTTATAACGATAAATCATTAGAATCTCTATTGTATTGTGTTCCATAACGGTTTAAGACGATATTAAAATTATCGGACGATAATTTTAATCGTCCTAAAACGATTCACATCCCTATTAATTAGAGTGTGAGTCGAGATACACACGTAGCTGTTCAGGTTCTCTGAATCTGTAACGAGATTTTTGATAAATAACTATACAATAACATGGAAAGCGAAGTATGAACTTTGCACCTCTCGTCTGAACTTCTTCTCTCATTACTAGAAATTCCTTTCTCTTTATTTGAGATATTTTTGTTATATCTGGAAATATCTTTATCGGATACCCATAAAATTTCTGGGATCGATTTCTGAAGAAAGGTCTCAAAATTAAGTCTCTGCCCTGAGCGGCAACAAATTGTACAAACAGCGTTGCTCTTTCTTCCACGACCAAATCAGAAGATTTCTCCAGAATGGACGTCAAATCAAATGAGCGATCTCCTTTCTCCTCTTGGTCAGGGCTTTTCCCCTGCTCACTTTGAGGCAAGTAATACATTTTTTCAATAAGTGGTAAATCTCGCTCAGGTATTTTTAAGATATTCAAAAGATAACTTCTAAAGAGTTCATGGTGTGCTAATAACCTCATCTTTGGAAAATTTAAAATCCTCAAGTTGTTTCTTCTTAAATGATTTTCCAAGTTTTCCATCTTTATCATCTGAATATTTTCCAATTTAATCAAATTGACTTGAACTTTTTGGATCTCATTAATTTTCTGTTCTAATCCCGACATATCTGTTTCAATTTTCAGAATTTTATTTTCTGTACACTGACTTTTCATAATACTTTCTTTAACCATTGAAGTCAAAGATAATATCAATTTCTCCATGGATGAAATAGCTTTTAAAATTTCATCTAAAGTCACTTTAGAGGAATTTAACTTAGAAGCTTCACATACCACGTGCATGTCATCCTCTTGCACTCCTTCCCCTGCGGGTTTTCCTTCTTCTCTAGCTCGATCCTGTGCTTCGCCGGCATAACTCCCGGAGCCCTCCAAACTTGGGCTCTCCGAGGGTAGTGTACTATCGGCACCCCCTCTCTGGACATTCGCCGCACTCAAAGCCGTTTTTCTTTCCAGGATAGCTGCTGTAATCGGCTCGGGTTGCAAACTCCTGAGTGGCGGGAGTGGTTGGTGCGCCTGCGCTCAACAAAGTTTCCACGGCCAGGGGGCTCAGCGCCTGCTCTGTGCCGACTCCCCCAGCGGCCCCTCCCTCAAGCTGTAACTGCACTGGTCCGGCGAAAACGTCTTCAATCCGGAGCTGTCTCGAGGTCGAAATAGGCATTGAGGCAATTTCCCTAATCTTTGCTTTACACTTAGTGTGTGGCATGATATACCACCAAGAGGAATTTTATTCAGAAGAAAATGTAAGCAAAGTGGAAAAAAATTCAGACAGTTCCGGAGCTCAGTGTTTAGCCATTCACTCCTCAGTGGCCATCTTGCCCCAAACCCCTTTACTTTTTCCACATTTTATGTCACAGCCTTATTCTAAAATGGATAATATGCATTTTTCCCTCCTCAATTTACACACAATACCCCATAACAACAAAATGAAATTAGGTTTGTAAAATTTGTGCAAATTACGGTAATAAAAAAAAAAACAACAAAAAATAAAAACTGAAATATCCCATGTACATAAGTATTCAGACCCTTTACTCAGTACTTTGTTGAGGCACTTTTTGCAGGGATTAAAGCCTCAAGTCCTCTTGGATATGACACTACAATCTTGGCACACCTGGATTTTCTCCCATTCTTCTCTGCAGCTATTTTCAGGTCTCTCCAGAGCCGGTGAAAGCACTAGGCGAAGTAGGCCTGGGCTGCCGACCATTAAGGGGCACGAGCAGCGGCGGAGAGGAGTTGAGATTCAGCAGGCCACAAGCAGCACCCAACCTGCTCATGGCCCAGAAAACCACACACTTAGAGGATGCAATTGAGAATGAGGTAGGAGCTGGGGCCAAGACCAGGGAGGTGGCAGGCACAAGGCACCTAATACCCTTGCATTGGCCCTTGGTCTCTCCAGAGATGTTCAATCAGGTTCAGCTCTGAGGTGTCGTTAGGGAAATGTTAACATGTGTTAAATATATCACACCCATGATATTTTCAACTTCATTGCAAGCTGAGAAGTGCACAGAGAGAGAGAGAGAGAGAGAGAGAGAGCATAATGTGTGTTATGGTATCACACACAACCTTAAACACTCCTCATTTTCATAACTTCCACCCAAAGTCCACTCAATTTAAAAAATTTACATACGCATCTCGCAATGCGGTTTTTATTGTGGGCGTTAACATGGCCCTGATGCCCACACGCGATTTGATAAATGATCCTGAAAGTTTGTACTTGACTTGTCCAAGATCACAAGATGCATCAATGAGAGAACTGGGTTTTGAACCCTGGCTTCCTTACTTCTCAGCCCACTGCTATAAGCATTAGCTATTCCTCCACTCATTTTCCAATTTCACAGCTAGAATACAGGACGGAAGTCAGTGGCAGTCGGCCTGCATCCAGCTGTGACTAAACTTGGGCCAATGCAGACTTTGTTTTATAAGTTGGCTATAACTGTATTTTCGCAGGATTGTATCCAACCAAATATACATTAAGCAACCATGAGGTTTCCATAATAACTATCACTCTAATGGCCTTATTCAAAAAGGTTGTTTCCCCCCATTCTATGCCTATCGAAAAATTATTTATTGAAGAAGGCCCTGAACCTATCTTTTTAACTGCTTCCTCTCCCAAAAAAACACAGACATTTTGGGTTATTTCGATTTTTATGAAATCTTCTATAATGTATACCAAAAAAGTGAAAAAAAAAAAAAAACCCAAGCAAACATTATGACAAGTGATGGCAGGGAAGCTGCAAGAAGGAGCTTTAAAATGTTACAAAGATCATTGCATTTCCGAAAGAAAAAAAAAATCCCTGAGGCTGGAAGTAATTCAAAGTGAGAAATGAGCTTCCAAGATTCTTACATACATATCAGAAAGCACAGGGGCTGAACAGTATCTTTCATAAATCAGGAATTCACCACACAACCCATGGCAATGTTTTGTTTTTTTAAATTAAATTCCGGCTCTGACAGGTTCTCCTTATTTCCCTGGCTGACCCTGGTGAACCAGATTTAGATGTTTAACCTCAGTTAAATAACTTATGCTTTGCAACTGGAAGCAGTCCTGGGCCTGCCAGCCTGTATTGCATTACGTTAATTTTACCCCTTCCACGTGCATAAGCACTAAACCAGCACTTCTTCCATGGTGCTTCATACACCAGGGACGGGTTGGGGAACAGCAAAACTGGGAGGAGCCTTCTATACATACCAATACAAAAAAAAAGTGGCTCTTTGGTTGCCATGAATAATACTTAGCGATCTTAACATCGACCTTTTAATAATTTATAAATAAGCTGCCAATGTAAGTATTGCTCCACGGGGTGACCATGCGGCTGCCAGGCCTCTGGCTGCAAAGTGTCACATGGCAAATGTCGTTAAATCGAAAACTTGGGCCGGCAGGCTTCACAGCCTTGCGTTCCACCTGCTAAGCGGCTCTCGATGGCGTCTCCATAGCTGTGGCATGTGCCGCTTTTTATGAAGGGAGGGGATTGTGAAATTACTTACGGTAAGATGGAGAAGGAAGAATATTCATCTGAAGGGGGAAATTTCCAGAACCACTGAATCGGGTAAACTGGCGTTCTGAAAATGGCACTCCCTCTGTCCAGCTCTCACAGTGCAGGATAGCGAGAGGCTTCCACTGCACAGGTGCTTTCAATTGGACTGGGCAGTGTTGTTCCTGGGGGTGGGGTGGGGGAACATGTTCCATACAGGTTTCACCCACACAAAATGGAGGTGCAAAGTCCATTCAAAGGGAAAAATTAGGGATGCATTTTCCCTTAGAAAATTAGGTACAAGGTCTGGGGATACAAAGTGCCTGCGGACTTTGCACCTGTGTGTGTGTGTTGGGGGGGGGGGGGGTTGAGGACTGCCCCCTCCTTTGGAACCCAGTATTTTGGAAGCTTCGTGCAGGAATCCAAATGGTTCAAATTTTGAGGGCAATGTGAGGGAAGGAAAAGGGTAGCGGCCGGTGGGGGATGGTGGAGGATTCGAGAGAGGGAGATTGAGAGGAAGATGGCTTTTCCATCCATAGTATAAAGTGCTGGCTAATTTTTAGTGCTGAAATAATTACATTTTTGCACACCATTAACTTTCATGGCCTTGAAATTAACTGTTGCAATAATGCCCCTCAGGTGCCCAGGTACTCCCAGAGGAAACGCTGTAGGGCCGAGAATTTTGACCCGAGAGGAGAGAAAGTGACAGATCTCTTTTACATGAAGTATTGCTTTATCTTGTTGGGGGGGGCTTTTTTTTTTTTTTTTTTTAGTGATCCAGCAGGAAAAAAAAAATCAAAATAAAGAAATAAATAAGCAGGAAGAGGTATAATCCTTAACTGTACTGGCTTAGATTTTCCTCCCAATTCCTGAGCCTTATATGTAGAGAAACAGCAGTTAACGGGCAGATTATGTTTATTTAAAATGAACATTTAATTTGCGGTGGGGGAGGAGGGGGCTAGTTAACTGGGTAATAAGCCCAGGTGTAAATTAATGTTTTTTTGTTATCTTTCAGCTTAGCTGTAAATTAATGAATGTAACTGAAAAAGCTGTTTATGATAGTACTGATTTTTGATATATATATATATATATATATATATATATATATAAATATAAAAAATTCAAAACATTTCAACGCATGGTTGTGGCCTGTACAAAGCAGAGCAATTATGTGGGCAGTGATTTGCTGTGAAGCCACATTGCACTACTGGATATCGCACAGCACTGTAACCTCCAAAAGGTCAGCTCTCCTGAAATGCACAGCCCCACATACCTACTGCTCTTCCAGAGGGTTAGTCACCCTCCAAATACTGTACACCTATGGAGGGGAATTTCAACACCGTCAGCTCTGGTCAGTAAGGTTGGAAGGCTGCTGTACTCAGGGCCGGGGTGTCCACTAGGTGAAACTAGGCGGTCGCCTAGGGTGCCAACCTGTAGTCGCAGCAAAGAGCAGTCATGTAGGGCCACAAGTGGAGCCCATCTTGCTCGCGGCCAAGAGGAGTAGAGTCTCGGTGAGCCGCAAGCGGAGCCCGTCCCGTTCACGGCCGAGAAAAGCAGTCTCAGCAGGCCGTGAGTGTATGAGATAGAGAGAGGGAGCCTGTGTGAGGGAGTGAGAGTGCATGTGTGTGTGTGTGAGAAAGGGAACCTGTGTAAGGGTGTGTGTGTCAGAGAGAAAGGGAACCTGTTTGAAGGGGTGTGTGTTTGTGCAAGAGACAGTCTGTATGAGGGGGAGTATGAGAGAGAAAGAGGGAGCCTTTATGAGGGAATGTGTATGTGAGTGTGATGAGAGAGAGAGAGCTTGTATGAGGGGGTGTGTGTGGATGAGAGGGATTGTGTGTGTAAGAGAGAGCGATGCTGTTAGTGAGAGGGAGGGAGCCTGTGTAAGGGTACATGTGTAAATGAGACAAGGAAACTAAGTGTGTGTGAGAGAAGGGGCCTGTATGAGTGAATAAGGGCATGTGTATGTGAGGGAGAGAGAGCGTGAGAGTGAGACAGCATATGTGTGTGTGTGTGTGTGTGTGTGTGTCTTGGAGAGTGTGCATGTGTGGGAGAGCCTCTGTAAGTTTGTGCGTGAGAAAGAATGAACATTTATAATTATGTGTGAGGAAAAGGAGAAAGTTTGTGTACAACAACCCCCACTCCCCACCCCATCAGCTAATCCAGGACAATTTCAGGGCATCTGGAATTCAAAAGTTTCCAGGTAGTTTTGTTAGTTTTTATCATTGTGTGTTAATATTTGATGTGTGTGCTGTTTTTAATTTATTTATTTTTTTAGTTTTTAATTATTGGATGTCACTCTATTTGTCTGCTATTTTGAAATATTCCTTTTATTAGTATGGTTTTACTATTATTGACTTTTTATATTTCTTCATTTTATTGTTGCATAATTTTTTCTTGTGTGTTTGGCCCGGGGCCTGGACTGGGGGGGGGGGGGCGCAAGGCAGAAGATTCACCTAGGGCACCTAATACCCTTGTACTGGCTTTGGCTGTACCACAGAGAGACAGAAGAACTCTTGGACAGAGACTGTGTGGTCCCAGTATGAAATGTTCCAGTTAGAAGCAGCACTTCAAGTGTAAACAATCATGCTTAAAATGAATGAAGCAGACCTTCTTTTTTTGCAATTTTAAAAATTAGGTTACATGTTGGCATTTAATTTGGATTTGCACATTTTTGACTCAGCACCCCTACCCCCCCCCCCCCCCCCATGAAAAGAAGTAAAGTCCTATTACTACTATTTATCATTTTTAAAGCACTACGGGATATACACGGCATGGGTCAGACACACATATGAGACAGTCCCTGCTCCATGGTGCTGACAATCTGGTTAAGTCAAATAAAGAATCTGGGAGAAGCGCATTTATTTTAGACCAATGGTTAGGATTTAAAAGCAATTTCATAAGGGTGAGCTTTTAGACTGGATTTTAATAATTGCCAGAGAGGAAGCACAATGCACCGACTCAGGGGTTCGGTGCCAGGCACACTGTGCAGCAAGGTGGGCAGAACGGGGCTGGGAGTTGGTGGTGGAGGAGAAGGGCACAGATGATGAGAGCGACTTGGATGAACGGAGTTCATGAGGAAGGATGGGGGGGGGGGGGGGAAGAGGAGAAGATAGGTAAGGAGGAGCTGCAGAGTGAATGCATTTATAGGCAAGCAAGAGAAGCCTGAACTTGAGAAGAGGGATCACATGGTCATAGTGATATTGAAGGTAGATAAAGTCGTGCAGCTGAATTTCGAATAGATCGCGGAGGGGAAAGACGGTTCAGCGGGAGGCCAGCAAGGAGCCAGTTGCAGCAGTCTAAGTGGGGGGGGGGGGGGGGGGCCATAAGAATTTATACACTTAGAAAGGAAAAGCATGAACATCACTCAAACCCCAATATTTCTCAATAACAACCAACAAATTGACTTAGCAAAGAAAATTCGCAATCTCGGAGTAATAATTGACAATGAACTAAGCCTCAAACAACACGTATCAATAAAGGTTAAGGAAGGATATGCTAAACTCATGACACTAAGAAAACTCAAACCATTACTATCATTACCCCATTTCCATACTGTGCTCCAATCACTAATTTTCGCCAGCACAGACTATTGTAATGCCCTGCTACTAGGCCTACCTAACACTACAGTGAGACCTCTACAGATTTTACAAAACGCTGCTGCAAGAATTCTCACAGGAAAAAACAAAAGAGATCACATAACAGATACACTCGCCACCCTACACTGGCTTCCCATAGAACAAAGAATACAGTTCAAAGCACTGTGCCTAATACACAAACTCATCCACGACGATAAAGCAGAATGGCTGAACACAGCACTTAGAGTACATGTCCCACACAGAAATCTAAGGTCAGCAAACAGAGTACTCCTTCCCATTCCTTCTGTGAAAACTGCAAGACTGACCCAAGTAAGAAAGCAAGCTCTGTCTCTATCCAGTCCCATATTATGGAACTCCATGCCCCTTGACCTTAGACTCCAGAGCAGACCTGGGCAAGGGGCGGCCCGCGGGCTGAATCCGGCCCGCCTATGGTCTGTGACCGGCCCGCCCACTGCTGAGAGCAGACGGGGAATGAGGCACGCTGCCTTCCCTTGCAGAGGGAAGGCAGCAGTTCATTCTCCGCTCCCTCGCTCCCCGATTGGCCGGCCAATCGGGGAGCGAGGGAGCGGAGAATGAACTGGTTGTTTTTTTTTACAGCGTCCGGTGGGGGGGGAGGGAGTGACTCAAGCGAAGGCACGCTGCCCGATTGGCCGGTGCTGGGCAAGGCTTGCCCAGCACCGGCCAATCGGACAGCGTGCCTTCGCTCAAGTTTCTTTCCTACATATGTCACAGTTCCGCCTTTCGTGGTCTTTTTTCAGGGGTCCCCAACCACCGGTCCGCGGCGCGCGCTCCCGGTCTCTCCCGCTGCCGTTGCCACTGGGCTGTCAGCACGTTCAAGCCCAGTGGTAACGGCAGCGGTGTTAGAAGACGACGTAGCCACGGGTGGGCCTGGGTGGGCAGGTGCCCACCCAACTTAGACCCAGGCCCACCCAACTGGCACCGGAACTGCAAGGCTGTCGCGGGATCCCATCCCCGCGACAGCAAACAAGAGAACCCACGCCTCGCGCGTCATCACGGCACACATGGGGAAGCGCTGCTGCGGCCGTATGGCCAACCGATCTTCCTGTTGAGGGGGGGGGGGAAGCGGAAGCGCCGTGCGCAGCTTCCGCTTCCTCCCACCCAATGCAGGAAGATCAGCTGGCCTCTCCTGCTGCCACCCGTTCTCCGGCTATCTTCGGGCCCGCTGAACTTCCTGTTTGGGGGTGGGGAGCGGAAGCGCCGCGCACAGCTTCCGCTTTCTCCCCCAAAACAGGAAGATCAGCTGGCCTCTCCTGCTGCCACCGGCCTCCTGCTATCTTCGGGCGTCGGGCCCTATGGCCCGCCGAACTTCCTGTCGGGGGGGGGGAGCGGACGTTGTGCGCTGTGCTTCCGCTCCCCCCCCCGACAGGAAGTTCGGCGGGCCATACCGCCCGACGCCCGAAGATAGCAGGAGTCCGGTGGCAGCAGGAGAGACAGCTGATCTTCCTGCTTTGGGGGGAGGAAGCGGAAGCTGTGCACGTGCTTGAATGTGTATGTGTGGATGAGAATGGGAGTGTGTGTGGGTGAAAACTGGAGCCTGGGTGTGTATGTGGGTGAGAATGGAAGCTTGAATATGTGGGTGAAGGGGAGCTTGAATGTGTGTATGTGTGGGTGAGAATGAGAGCCTGGGTTTGTTTGGGTGGGTGAGAATGGAAGCTTGAATATGTGGATAAGAATGGGTGCTTGAATGTGTGTATGTGTGGGTGAGAATAGGACCTTAAATGTGTATATGTATGGATGAGAATGGGAGCTTGAATATGTGTGGGTGAGACTGGGAGCATGGGTTTGTGGGTGAGAATGGGTTTATGTGTGTGGGTGAGAATGGGTGCCTGGATGTACGTCTGTGTGTGCATAAGAATATAAGCCTGGGGAGGGGTGAGAAAGTGTGTGTCTGCAGAGAATGTGAGCTTGGGGGGGGGAGAGCATATGAGAGTGAGAGCTTGAGTGTGTGAGAGGGAGTCTGTGAGAGAAAGTGTGTGTGTGTGTGTGTGGAAGGGAAGAAGACAGTAATAGAAGAAAGACACTGAAAAGGAATTAGGAAATGAGCTATAAGGGAAAAAATGGGAAAAAGAGACCAGGACCAACTGATTAGAAACATACAAAGATCAGACAACAAAGGTAAAAATATATATCTATATTTTGAGATGTTAGCAATTTAAATATAAGCAACACAACCGCTCTCTCAAAATTTATGGACAGGTAGGAGTCGTGTATAAAATCGTAATAATAAGAAGGCTAAAGTACCACAAATCACCGTGAATTATGTTTGTATCATTATGTAAACCTCATACTTAGGCGTAGATGTGAATGCTATGCTACATAATTTGGCATTATTTATCAGTAAAAAAACAACTAGTAGACCTGCATGCCTACAGCCCACCCATGTTAACCTTGTGCCCACCCAAAAAATCAATTCTGGCTACACCACTGATGTGAAGAGAGTGAGCATGAGAGTGAGAAACCTGGGTGTGTGTGAGACACAGCATGGGAGGGAGAAGCCTGTATATCTGAAAGAGAACTTGGGAGTGGGAAGCCTGTGTGTGTGTATGCATGAGTGAGATCAGGTGACTGGTGTGTGTGTGTGTGTGTGTGAGAGAGAGAAAGAAAGTGATTATGGGAATGAGAAGCCTGTGCATGTGGAGAGAACAAGCATGGGAGTGAGAGACTGGTGAGTGAGTGTGTGTGTGAGAGAGAGAGACAGAGAAAGTGATTATGAGAGTGAGAAGCCCATATATGTAAGTAGAACACGGGAGTGAGAAGCCTGTGTGTATGTGTGTATGGCATGAGAGAAACTGTTCAGGAAGGTGACTGGTGTGTGTGTGCCAAAGACTGTTTGGGAGATGATTGGTGTGTGAGAGACAGAAACTGGTCATGGGGGCATGACTGGTATGGTGTGTGTGTGAGAGACATGGGCACTAAGGAAGAGGACCATAAGTATAGAACTTAGCTTCTACTGCTGCTTCTGGTGTGTGCCACGGCCTGCAGGGAAGGGGAGTGGGAGAGCTGCTGGAGGGGGTAAGTAAAGGTGGCTTTAAGTTTATTTTTCTTGACTGCCATTTTAATTGTGTGATGTCTGCTTTTTTGAAATATTTTATTGGTGTTTGGAGAATGTTTAATAGTTTTTATGAGTTTTTAATTGTTGGATGTTATTCTGTTCATAGCTGTTTTTGAAACATTTATTCTGCTTATTAGTATAGTTTTACAATTATTTCTGTGTGGGGATCTATAGTGCTTGCTAGTTCTGTTTTCCTAATAAGAGGTGTATTGGTTTTTAGTACCTGATTTAATATTTGTAGTGTTGCCTTTTCATAGATAGGGTTGCTCCTGTTTGAGTGTATTCCATAATACAGGTGTAACTGTGTGCGGATTAGTTTATGTGCATTACTACAGATCCTGGGAGTATGTTAGGTCGGTTCTGTGTCTGTTACCGAGATGAGATATTTTGCTAGCATGTAAGCGTTTGTATCGGTCTTATTTGTTGTGTTTTCTCAGAGGACATGCATTGGTGGTGAACTGCTGTCTTTTCATAAGTAGGGCTATTGAGAACTGAGTTAATTATATTAGTCCGGCCCTCTAAAACCATCCCAATTTCTCATGCGGCCCCATGGGAAAATTAATTGCCCACCCCTGCTCCAGAGCAATCATAAGCTTTTTAAAACACAGCTCAAAACCTGGCTTTACATACAAGCCTTCAAGAAAGGAAACTGATGTGGGCAATGACGGAAAAGTTATGCGGCTTAAAGCACCGAATGCCTAATTTTATAAATCCTTACCGAATTATTTCAACATTTTTAACTGTAGGCAACATTCAGGACATATTGCTATGATACACTTAATCCCCCTAATAAACACCTTATTGTTACCGAAAACTATTGGCACCACCTATGTAATGTACGACCCATATTTTTACTGGTGCCCTATTGTAAACCGTTGTGATGGTGAATAACTTAATGACGGTATATAAAAACTCTTAAATAAAATAAATAAATAAAATAAGAGAGTGGATGAGTATTTTGGTAGCCTGCTCAGTGATGTTACAGTGATGCTTTAGCGGTGTTTGAAATGAGAGTAGAGAAGGATAGAGAGGCATCAAAGATAACTCCAAGGTTATGAGCCAAGAGAAGCAGGGAGCTGAGAAAGCCATCCGCAGACACAGGAAGAGAGGGAGAAGGGGAGGTTCTGTCTTGACCATGTTAAGTTTAAGGTGGTAGGGACTAGGGAACATCCAGGCAGCAAGGTCAGACAAGCAGGCAGAGGGCTGGATTTGTGGTGAGATTTCTAGCGTAGAGAGGCAGCATGAAAATGGTACTGAAAGTAAACCAACCTTGAACTCCCCCTTCCTTCTCAAATAAAACAATAACACTGAATTCTGTTTGTCTTTGGATGGTGCAGAAAAAGCAAGATATAGTTTAGTAGTAATGAAATCCCTGGAGCTAAAATGGGAGGAAAGTCTACTACTAATCTACTAATATCCCATGGAAGGATGGATCCGGATGCTAAGTTAACCAGGCAACGGATTTGTAGCCATGGCTATTTCACCCCTCTAGCACAGAAATAGACGGGAAAATAAGTGCCGCCTGCTTCCCATAAAGCCACTCTCATTAGCTGTGCACGTCCCTTACGCCAAGAGATTTTCATAAAGACCTGCTGACAGGTAACTCTGAGTTTAACTCCCCATTCACGTGCACAGAAAACATTTTACTTTAATTTTTGCATGGACGGAATGGGGAAAAATGATGATCCTGATATTAAAAAAAAATCACTTAAGCCAGAGAAGTTTATCCAGCTAACTTGCCGATCTGCACAGCAGCTGAACATGCAGCCTTAATATGTTTTATCCAAACCCAGAGACCTGTTAGTTTAATTAAGGGACAGTGTTTTTTTTTTCACTCACAAGGCAACATAAACTTTTCATAGCATCTCCATCGGGAGAGCTGGTGTTGGGTTCAGCAGGGGAATTTATATGTTCATTTACCGAAAGTGGAAGACCGGATGAGTTAATTTGGTCTTTTTTTTTCTGCTGTCATTTACTATGCCACAGAAAGGGAGAAGTTCACTGTTTAGCCGTATCTCCATTTTATCTGGCAAAACATCCCGTGCAACCAAATGTACTCCGCCCCCATTAAAAGATGATTAACATTTGTAACCCTTTTCCCCCAACTGTAGTAAGCAGGTCCCTTAGATCAGCACTGCCATATACTCACTCAAAGATAGGTGAATGCCTATGAGACTCATCGTGACCTTCTGGCTCAGCTATCAAGCTAATTGTTTCGCTATCTTGCCTTCTGGAATTACTTAAACAATATATTTTTTTAAACAATTATTTTAGCCAAGCCACTTTAAACATGGGTGCAGTGTAACTAACTGTACATGACTTCCAATCTGCAGTCGTCATCCCTCTCAGTATTATGGCTAAACCACAAGAAAGTGAGCGGGCTTGAGCTAAGGAATATCTTGCACTGTAAGTGTGAGCAAGCAATACTAAATTAAAAAGCCTCCAGCTGAATAACAGGTTGCGGTTAGATGCACAATTCGTAGCAAAGCAAACCGAGAGCCAGAGCTAGACTGATCTAGCAGGCCATACAGTTAGTCAGTATTTTAACACACACACAGTATGAGGGTAAAAGGTGGGACTCCTGACAAACATTTTGTACGGTTTATTCCGTTTTCAAATGAAATCCGATAATCTCTTGTTACCTGTTACTGTATTTCACTTCTTCTCCATTCTTGGCCCAGCTGATGGATGGCTTTGGATTCCCCTCAGCTTCACAGTGGAGGAGCACGCTCAGTGTCCCACTTGCTAGGGCCACGGTCTGCCCCAGGTGGGTGATAACTTCGGAGGCTGAAAGCTGCTGCGCAGCAGAAATCTTCCTCAGTATCACTGGTTTCCTGTAAGGCCTGTCTAAGCTGCCCGGCAGCTCTGCCTCAGGGGTTGATGTTCTCCAGGAGCTGGAGGAACCAGAGCCGGGCTTGTAAAATGGGGAATCCATTGAACTGAGCCCAGGTCTTTTCTCCTGCTGCTTTGCACTTAACTTGTAGTTTTCTGGGTGACTCTTGAGCATATCATGTGCCAGCTGTAAAAGGAACTGCCTGCTATAAATGTCCTGGAGTTCCTCAGGCTGCTGGGATAAAGTCCTCATGATGTCATCTAGACGTTTCTGCTCTGTGTCAATGGTGAAAGGGAGGCTATATTCCTGGCTGTGGTCTTCCTCAGAGGAAGCATTCCTTTCCCTGGAGTCCTGTAGGTCCCAGGGCTCTGAGTGTTCTCCCTGCCATACTTTCAGCTCCAGAAGTCTGGAGACAATGTCATCGTATCGGCTGCTAGGATCGGCAGGTAGCCCTCGTTTTTCAGTCTTACTGCCGTTGAAGAGGATTCCATTATGCTGTTTCTCCTGGGGACTGAAGGCCTCGTTTAACCTGACTTTCCTCGTGGCTTCCTCCTCCCCCCGGTCAGCTGACGAATGGCCGATGATTTTGTCAGTCCCATCAATGAGCTTGACAATAAAATGCTCTTGTGCTGTCCCTGCAATGCAGGTGTACACGCCGGCGTCTGAAGATCTCAAACGGTGGATCTTGACGTAGCCGTGGGGCGCCACCGTTACGTGGGCTGTGCTGACGAGGCGCTTGCCGTCCTTTTCCCAGGCAATGAGTGGCTTGTGGAACCTTCTCACGGGGCATCTCAGGACAACAGAAGTCTTGGGCAGCAGGTAAGCATACCCACCCACGGTGAACTGCAGTTTTTTCTGTTTCCTTGCCTGAATGTAAACTTTCTTCAAGGCCAATATATGGGGGCTTTGCTTCTGACCAGGTCTGCTGTGCCCTGAAGTATAATGATGATAATTTTAATTAAAATTATATTTACAAAATTAATTTACAAGATGATGCTAGCTGACAAGGTCATTTTTGCAGCATTTTATCTGTACTGTGAAATCCAAAATAATATAAGCGTGTCACCACATACCTATTAAATTTAAGAAAACTGATTAAGCACTGAAGAACAGTGGGTCCCACCGTAGGTGGTCTAAGGTGTTAGAGCTTCAGCCCCAAAAGAAATATACATGTTTTATGATTAAAGCACCTGAAAGGCTCTTATTAAATTGACAGAATAAATTGACAGTTGGATTTGAAATACAGTAAATAAATATAGCATTTTCACCCAAAGGTCAGTGATGAACAGTATGACATCAGGAAAAAATGACCTGTTTTATAAATTCATTTCTTCTGTACATACAACCAGTTTATGTTGATGTGAGGAATATGGATCTAGATGCTTCCACTATTAATATTGTAATTAAAATAATGCGAAAACTACAGGGAGCCAGAGATGGAAAATAATTAAAAATGCTTGAACAGCCTAATGCAGTTTAAATCGTTCTTTGACACAGTAGGTTGTTAATGTTCTGTGGCCACCACTAAAATTCTCCTAGTTGCTTTGCTTTGTTCAGAGAAACTGCTTTCAAAATGCATGCCAGTACATGCGTACAATAAAATACCGAGCATGGGTGAGTGTGTTTGCCCAAACTGTGTTTTAAGACAGTATTTCCCACTCCGCTCCTGGAGGCTCACCTAACCAGTCGGATTTTCAGGATATCTATAATGAATATGCATGAGATAGATATGTATACATTGTAGACCCAGGGTATGCAAATCCATCTCATGCATATGCATTGTGGAAATCCTGAAAATCTGACTAGCTAGTGTGCCTCTAGGAGAGGGGTGGGAAGTTAGGAGTTGAAATGAAATAAAAGGGTCCAGAGTTAACTTTAGTTAAACTTATGCCAGTCGCGTCAATATTCAGATATATCAACAATTACCAAGTTGAGGCAAATTCTGATGGTGTCCCTGTGAAGCAGTACATTAATTTTTCAAGTGATAATAGTGACCGTATCTCATTGGCTTATTTATAAATTGAGAGTGGGGAAAGGGCAAATGAACCTTCCAAAATAAAAGGCAATAGCGTACTGTGGGAAGGAGGGCATGGTATCCAGGCACCAGCCTTGGGATCACCACCAGTGCTGTAAATGCTGCTGAGTCACTCATAGGCATCATCGCCATGTGAGGAGGACAAGTGCTGCCCCAAATACTTGTGTAGTGCTGCTCTCTCTGGACATGCGCAAGGAAGAAGCCAGCATCACATCAGCCCCATGGGTCAGAAGGAGCTCAAATTATTTTGGCCCATGTGCTAGGAGGAGGAGGAGCTAGCAAAATGTCTACCCATGAATGGTTTGTGTCCCATCTGCTGGTGTGAGCAGAAAGAGGTGGACATTGGGACTAAGGATAAGTCAAGACTGGTAATGATGGACTGGAGATAGGAGGAGGGTTGTGCTGGCGAGGGATGGGAGAAAAAATGTGTGTGTGTGAGAGAGAGAGCATACGTGTGTGAGGAGTTAGAGAATACTTGTGAGAGAGAAGCTGAAGCATCCCAGGCTAAGGCTGGTGGCACTGGATTGGAGGCTGGAAGCAGAGTGCTGAGGAGAATGAGAGAGTGTGAGTATACGAGAGAGTCATTATGTATGTGAGTAAGCGAGAGAAATTCTCAGTTAGGAAGAAGTAAGAGAGGGAAAGTTTCCTTTCCTGTTCAGATCCATTGTATCGTTGGGGGAAGGCAAAGGGTAGAGAAAGTTTGCCATACACCTCTCTCTCCTGCTAATCCATGCCAAACACTGGGAGGGGGAAGAGGCAGAGAGTGCAAATGCAAATATTGTCCCTTGGGTGTTGGAGACTCATAGTACACTACAGATAAAAATGACATTTTTTGGCTATCGCTAAAGTTAAATTGTGGAATTTTGTTGAGTATTTATCTTTAGCAATGTCTTAAAACTGATAGAGAAGACAAGTCTTTTGTCTCTTGTAATGTTCTGTTTAAGATTTCATTCTTAAAAATCATTAATAACTACCCAGCCCTAGAACACTCATATTGATGTACTTGGAGTTCCACTGCATCTATGATACTAACCATCAAATTGTTTATTCTAATAATATATTTATAACATAAAAACTTTTGTCTTGTGTTAGCAGAAATAATTTTCACTAATTTAAATATTCTCCTTTATCTTCCAGTGGAAATAATTATGCCTATATAGCTCTATTTTTTTATTTACAATTTGAAATTTTTATTTTGAAATCTCCCCCCAAAAATTACACATAATAGTCTGACATATCCAGACTTGTTATTCAGTCCAAAGTACAGCAATACAAAAAAAAAGTTCTACAGTGGTAGTTACATAAGTAAAGATACTCCTTCCCCAATCCCCCGTCCCCTATGCCTCTTGAACTCAAGTACATTAAACAAGAAAGAGGGAATATAGAATATGTAACCATCAGGAAAATATAATAATACAATAGCTATATTTCTAGAGATAACTGTTGCACCATGCAGGAAATGGTTCCCAAATCTGAACATATTTTTTTTAATATTTTACAGGTCACTGTTAATTTCCCCATATAAAATACAGACCAAACGTGCTTCCGCAAATTAAGTACAGATGGCATGGCAGGGTTCCTTAAGAAGCTGCCATCTCACATCTAGCATTAACTATAATATGGGACATAAGTTTAAGTTTATTCACAGGGTTACTAGAGGGATAAAGAGATAACAAAAGGATTTTAAAATCCATTGATATCTAAGTGTTAACTGTGGGGCAGATTTTTAAAGGGGTACGTGCGTAGGTTATGCGCGTACCCCCCGAAAACCTACCCCAAATCCCCCTGCGTGCGACGAGCCTATCTTGCATAGGCTCCGGCACGCGCAAAGCCCCGGGACATGCATAAGACCCGGGGCTTTCCTGGGGGGGCATGTCGGGGGGAGCATGCCGCGGCCAGTGCGTCATCGGGGGTGTATCGCGGCCGGCGCGTCATTCGAGGGTGGGGCCTCGGGCGTGGTTCCAGCCCGGGGGCGTTTTGGGGGCATGGCCGAGGCCTCCGAAACAGCTCCCGGGCTGGGGAATCGCGCGCCGGCCAGCTGGCAGGCGTAACTTTTAAAACAAAGGTGGGGGGGTTTAGATAGGGCTGGGGGGGTGGGTTAGGTAGGGGAAGGGAGGGGAAGGTGCGGGGGGTGGAAGGAAAGTTCCCTCCGAGGCCGCTCCGATTTTGGAACGGTCTCGGAGGCAGGCTGCGCGGCTCGGTGCGCGCAGGTTGCCGATTTTGGGCAGCCTTGCGCGCGCCAACCCCGGATTTTAAAGGATACGCACGGCTACGCTCGTATCTATTAAAATCCGGCGTACTTTTGTTTGCGCCTGTCTCATCCCCCCACTCAGGCTTCAAACCCAAAGATAAATCATATTAGTAAATAGCGCACAAAGCCATCTTTGAGAAGTTTTACTCCTTCAGAAATAGCAAACTTTTGCCCCTAGATTCCTGCATGCAAATTTTTATTAAATCAGTCGCCAATGAGCTGCTGCTATTCAAAATGATGCAGATCAGCTTATTAACTAATGGCGTGTAAACTCTGTGCAAACTTTTCTTTGCAAACAAGGTCTAAGTTTTATATTTTGCACAGTCTCTAGTAGCAAAATTTTGCATGATATTTTTCTACCTGGCTCATTTCTTTGTTAGAAAAATAGTACATTGAATTAGAAATACTGCATATAAAAAGGGCAGTTTAGTAGATTAGCCTAATCTAAAAGCCACATACAGCTCAGACCAACTTGGGAAGAAACATTGTTTATATGACTATCTTTTTGGCAGGCACAAAGGGCCAGGTTTGAACCCCAGTAGGCAGCTTGTAGGTGCTTTGTATTTGTATCCCCGTAAGCAGTTTTTTAAAGGAAAACCTGGGGGTTGGGGGCTGTACCTGCTGTACAGGTATGTGCAGGACAGTATGCATGGGACTTTCCAAATAAAATCCCCACGCACACTTTCCTATTTCTGCCTTTACATATTAGACTGGCACACCCCTTCCTGGCACCGCAAAAGTATGTACACTGTGAAACTGTGCACTTTTACTCACATTGCAGGGGGAAGGGAATTTTCACATGGCCCATCTAGCTGGGTTAATTCAGATCTAGACATTTTAATGTGGATAGATCTACTTGAAAATTGCCCTCATAAGTTGCACTATTCATATAGGACCCAACCTGGTCCAAACCGGCAGGTCTGGGTTGAAGGTATTGAAAAAAATTACAGTTTTTGAAACTTTCAGGGTGATGCAATAAATCACATTAGGGCCCTAACACACCTTATATCGCATATATTGTGCAGTATACGCAATATTTTGCATCTCCCTGCCCAGATACCCTTCCCTGTTACAATCACCTTCTTTGTATGTGATTTGCATGCATGAATAATACAAATGCATGTAAAGAAGGTCATGCATAGTCAATTTGATGTTAATATTTTATGGCAGCTGACCGAGAAGGTGGTCAGTTGCGATGAAATAACAACACCTCATTGAAATGCATTCGATGTGCAGCGGGAGGCCCGAGAGCCTAATGTGGGTCCTGAGTTTCCCACTGTACATTTAAAGTGGCAGAAAAAAATAAATAGCGGCAAATGGGGAGGTTGAGCGGGGGGGGGGGGGTCAGTGCTGTTCCCTGTCTCAACCTGGGGCCACCAGTTGAGGTGGCCCCGACTCCCAGAAAATGTAAAGAATAGAAAGATTTAGATGCACAGCAATGGCCCCTCCACTCCTCCCTCCCTCCACGTCCATCAAGAAACCCTCTCCCCCATTTCTATCAAGAAGAACCCCTCACCCCCTAAGACCGAGTATGTACACTGTGAAACTGTGCACTTTTACTCACATTGCAGGAGGAAGGGAATTTTCACATGGCCCATCTAGCTGGGTTAATTCAGATCTAGACATTTTAATGTGGATAGAATTACTTGAAAATTGCCCTCATAAGTTGCACTGTTCTATAGAATCCAACCTGGTCAAAGCCGGCAGGTCTAAGTTGAAGGTATTGAAAAAATTACAGTTTTTGAAACTTTCAGGGTGATGCATTAAGCCACATTAGGGTCCTAACACACCTTATATCGCTTATATTGTGCAATACATGCAATATTTTGCATCTCCCTGCCCAGATACCCTTCCCCCACCTCACTAAAAAAAAAGGAGCAGGTTCCTCATCCCCCTACACCCTCTCCCCCAACCCCCCCGACCCTGTGAAGGGACTCACATAGGGGCCAGTTGCACCTTTGCACCCACCCAACCTGACCTTGCCCCAAGCCATGTGACTGGATTGGATGCTTTTTCCAAGGAGGAGGAGTTATTTTTCTCCTTTGCTTCTGGCCTTGTATCCTTATTGGTGCTCAATATAGTATCCAATTCATTTCTGTGATTTCAATAGATGGTGCCTTTATGTAGATTATGGCCTTGTTGATCTTACTGATCATGCTTTTTATTTTGGATATCAGGTTTATCTTAGGCAGCCATTCCCTCTCCTAGCACCGAGCATATATATCTATTTCTATATAAATCAGGAGCTGAACTGCCAACTCCTCTGTCATGATCTCTCTCCTGCCTTTCCTCCTTACTGTGCTTCCTGCTTTGCCTTACATTGCTTTCATTCTCATATGGTGCACCATAATCATTCACTGTATTTCACTGTGGAGCTCCTTAGCTGTTCCAGTGCTTTTCTTCTGGTGTACCTTTCTTCTGGCACTCCTTACTTGCTCCTGTACCTTTTTTTTTTTTTTAATTTTGAAACACTTCTTACCCACCCTTCCTATGTTCAGGGCGAGGTACAACATAACATTCATAGTTGGCTACTTAATATAAATAATAATAAATAAAACTTATCAGATAAAATAAAACACGAATAAAAGTTACAAGTAAATATTAAGACCAAAATAAAACATCATAAAAACATAATAAAAAACACAAGATAAGATTAACCTTCAAAGGCTTGTTTAAAGGCAAGGGTCTTTAGGGCTTTTTTGAAAAACTTGGGTTGCTTCTGATGCTCCTTGCTGACCTTGCACCAGTCTTATTCACTGGTGTCTCACTCATTCCCTGCCCTGATAGTTTCACCTCTCTTCTGGAGTCACTTAGCTGTTCCAATGTCTTTCCCTTACATTAATCCTCATGTGCTGCACCACTCTCACTCACTGGTATTTCTCGCGTTCCCTCCTCCAGCTGCTGTGACTGATTCTGTTTCTTTTTCCTGGTACTCCTAGGTTGCTCTGGCAACTCTCTTCTGGTCTTCTTTAGCTGATTCTGCTTCTTTCTGTCGGTGCCTCTTGGCTGCTCCAGCACATCTCTTATTCCAGCCTCTCTCTTTCTGCAGCAGCTTTTTATTGCTCTAAAATTATACCACCTACATATTTCTTTTCCTTAATTTTTGCTATTAAAGATCTTATATTTTGGTCAGTTGTTTTCAGCAGCTTTTTTCTGGAATGTTATTCCTCTTTCTTCCAGGTTTTAACATGTAAACACTTTTGATTTAAATATGTAGGGTATGTGGCATAAAGATAGCATTACATTATGTCCTTTTTGTCTTCAGCAGTCCGCATAATTGTTTCTCTTCTTAATTTTTTAATTACATTCTGTGGGCTGTCAACTGCTACAGCGGATCTAGGAACAAGTTCAGCAGGGCCTATATATACCAAGATTGTTATCCTTATCTAAGGAATCTACGCTATTGCTACCACCATCATTAGTCTTAGTGCTGTGGCTAAGGGTGAGCACCTTTTTATCTTGGGTGTCACATTGCCAGTATGCATTTTTCAATTTCTGTCCTTCTATACTTTAATAGTACTGTTCAGCTTGCTGAAATTTAGCCCCGATGTTGTACAACGAGGTCACAGCATGAAGGTACTCAGCAAGACTTAGTGAGAGAAATTTACTTCATTCAATTTTTCTCTCACCTCAGACACCTGTACTGGTATCATGGTGTTCATTTTCTATATATTTATGTATGTGTGCTGTTAACAGTGCACTCCCCCCTCCTCACCTTCCAGTTTATAATAACTGCAATCCACAACCCTAATTTATGATTCTTAATTCCTATGATGAGGTTATAGGTCTGCCTCCCGTAAAACCAGACCATCCTAACACACTGCAGAATTTTAGGGGAACATCATTCTGTGCTTTGTCTGTTCTGCATTCTGGCACCATATCCCCTCTTCCTGTCCACTAGACTGTAACAATGTCTAGATGAATCTCACATAAAATCCTATCTCTGGCCCTCCAAGTTCTCCCTCAACTTTGATTTAATATTTGCTGCAGATTATATATTAAGCTGCCATTTCTTGGTTTACTGGAACATATTTCCTTACAATCTGTCTTCCTAATGAACCAACTAGGCCATCATTGAGCCACTTTCATCACCTTGTTTATGTGCTGGCTTTGGTTCTATGTATTAAGTTTTCAGCTCTACTACTGTCAAATATTTCAAGTTCACTCTTAGCTTTAATGAGTTTGCCTTGCATAATCAGAGTTTGGATCTTTCAATATTGCTTTCTACTAGCTTTATGGACTAATTTAGTAATTTTCTATGCTTTCTCTTTTTTGAGATATATACAATATATATATATCCTCTATTAATGGTTTTGTAGGCCTCCCAAAGTGTAATTGCATTAGACATTGTGCCAGAATTATATCTGAAAAAACCATCTAAGTATATTTTCATATAACAGATACATTTAGTGTCTTTCATTAACTTGGAGTCTCCCAGGGTGTAGGATCTTTCTTACAAGAGTTATGCTCCATTTTTAATCTTGAAGGGCATGAGCTAAACATGTTTTATCTTTATAGAAGACTTCAACTATGCTATTTGTGTCACAGAAATGAACAACTAGTCCCACCTACTGTATATATACTGAACATTTGAACAGTAGGGATATTCTGCAGTATCCATATTATTACCCGGTCATTGCCCCACCAAAACAATTAGAATGCTTCCTGTGACCTCCGACGCCCCCAGTCTCCTCTGGACCCTCTTATCCCATGAAGTCTTTAAAATCCATTTAAATCTTCATGGAGCAACAGCAAGCTCAGGTCAGTTCTATCCCTCCCCTGCCGTTATTTCAAATGGTGCCAGTAGACGGAAGCCAGTAGCATTATTTCTTTTTTTCTATGTAAAATGGGACCAGCCAAACTTAGGCCAGTGCCATTTTGTATGCATTAATCTGCCGACAACACTTGTAAAAGTAGCAGAGGCGAAGCAGGAGCGAACAGCGTGTCAGGGAAGGACATGGGAAGTAGGGGTTGTTCTTGGGTGGGACAGGGACCGTATAACTTTTTAACAAAGCAAAATGACAGAAAATGAAAGAAACGGCGTTAGTTTTTCTTTTGTTTCATTTTATATACAAAATGGGAAATTTCATGAAAATTTCCCATTTTGTTTCAGTGAAAGCACATCCCTACTGGCTGCTCTCAATATTCTTTCTTAAGATCTAAAGTTTAGAAAATTAAATCGCAGCGTGCAGAGGGGGGAACTCAAGGAAAGAGTAGCTTAGCTGCAATCCTGTGAGCTCTCTCTGCTGCTATATTTTGCATGCCCTCCTATGGCTGGAACAAGTACTTCCCTAAAGTTTAAAATAAATTATTCTGCATTGCCTCCTTCCACTCCCTCTAATATGCTGATAAACCTTAAATTGCTCCTTTTCAAGATCATCAGTTTTCATTTTTTGCTTTTTAATATATATATATATATATATATTTTTTTTTTTTTTTGCAAGCTCTAAAACCACTTTTTCCAAGATTTTCCGTTTCTATTACTTCTTTGGTTCCTGTGTTCTGCCTCTTATCACTCCAGGCTCTCTGTTTTTAAACCTGCTATTTAATTTGAAAATACATCCATATTCCCTCTAATGATCTGATTGCAGATCTGAACTTGTTCATAAATTCACATAATATAGGACAATATTCTGACATAAGTCAGTGTCACTGGCATATCCTCAGGCCCGGTCAGGCTCAGTTGGCGCTGGCACTGGCACCGCTTCATCTGCTTTGCCGGTAACCTCTGCATACTTTCATTGTTGTGTGGCATACAAATCCTTTTTTGATTTTTCGCCCATTTCCTAACTCCCTGATGCAGGCTCAGGCATAGCTTGAAGTGGGCGCACCACCGTTGTCATCGTTTGCTTATCCTACACTCTTGCAGTGTGTGAGTTCACAGCATGTTACACAGTAGAGGGCCTACAGAGACCATGAAACAAAACAAGTGAGGGGGATTTCAAGGTGTAGGGGGAGAGCAAGAGTAGCATAAAAACTGGTCTAATAGAAAAAGCATAATGAAGAGCTGCAATGAAAGACCAAATCATATAAGAGGTAAGGGTAACACAGAATGGTAATATAGAATTGACTCAATCTTGCTAAGATGGTTGGGGGGGGGGGGGGGGCGGACGGAGAGGCAAGGCAGTTTGTAGAACGTCCAGCTGAAGTTCACAGGCAGGTTAATGGGAAGGGGGAGGCAATGTATACAGGTAGTACACAAAGCCAACAGTCAAACAAGAGGTAGAATGAGGTGGCCAGGCTCTTTCTTGTGTACCAGCCTATCATTTTTCAAAGCAAGGGGGATGAGGGGATCACTGGGCTCCTTCTGGTATAACTTTTACACTTGGCGGGAGGAAGTTATAGCTTCATGTCCTCCCCCAAGGGTTACACAAAGCTTTGCAGGGTTTGGGGAGGGAAGGGGTGTTTGTCCACATTTTTACACAGGGCAAAGGGGGCAATAGGACCAAAATGGCTCCACAATGTTTTTAACTTGAGCGTGTGGGGATAAGCCACTGCTGGCCCAAGAGTTGTTGTTGTTTTTTTTTTTTTTAAACGTATACAACTATATGCGGAGTACTGCCAGGTAGGGTTAAAGTTATCCGGATACATGCACTCGGATAGCTTTAGCTGAGAATATTCATTGGGAGACAGGCCCTGCTGAATATTTAGCTAAAGTTATCAAGTTACCTGGATAATTTAGCTGCTCGCCGATTATCTGAATATGGACTTCTGAACCTTTTCGATTTAGCTGTCCTAAAATAACAAGTCAGAATTTCTCGGGGCCTGTGAATCTGCCAGATTTCTTTCGTAAAGTCTCTTTATAAGTGCATGTTTTCATATTATAAAATAATGAACACAAAACAATTCTACGTACTTACTTGCACAAGGCGCTAGTGTACAGGGCCGGACCGAGGAAGGGAGGGGTGAGGCCAGACACATGGCGGGACTTAGCACCATGTAAACCCCAGTTTTCAGCAGCTTTCTGCATAGGGCGCTTCGAGTCTGGGTTCCCTCGCCACAGCTCGCTGAGCACTACCAAGATAAGGGATATAATAATTAGACAACTGGAACATTTTGAGATAAACACGCAAACAGAAACACGATACTGAGGCACTTCGATTTAAGGGGTGCTGCTTACAATGCACGTAGCGGCCCATGCACAATGTAGCCACGTTGCAAAGGGAAATCACCAGCATTGTTTCCCTTGAAAAATTTGGGGTGGCAAATGTACTCTGCTCCCGCTATTTGTGCGGATAGCCGCGGGGAGCCACAACAGAGCACGGGTTTCTGAAAATCCCACGTTCGTGCTAAACCTGCTCCCAGGAGCGCCTCTTTCTAACCTGGCCAGGAGTGTGCACAATGGAAGCCAGCGTGTGCGTTTTTATTGGGAGAGTAAAAGGGAGATATTCAGCCAATCCGCTTCACCCGGGGAAATGGCTTTGAAAATTGTGCTCAAGCTGTGCACTACGATATGTCATTAATGTGATTCAGAGCAGGTGAAGCTGAAATTTGTGCCCGAAAGGTATTGAAGCTAACAAGGAAAGTCAAAACCCAAACATTTTTTCATCTTTAGTGTAAAAGGGCCCCCAATATTTTGTATATACACATATCTATGTATATCTATATATAGATACAAATATATATAAAGAAATAAAAATGTATAACAGAAGTGAACAGATATACATAAATTCTGTCTATTTACTAGACCAGCTAACAGGCAAATGCCTTGAATAAAATTTCAAGCCCACAATGTGTTAATTTCAAGGTAAGGAACCAGCACCCAAAACTTTCAATTGGATGAAATTGTGCATTGCTTTCTTACTTTTGAAGGATGGTGAGCCAGAATCTGAAATTGGGGTTTCAAGGTTTCAGAACGGTCGGCTACTTCAGTCCCGGGAACACTGGCCTGGGGGAGTCTAAACTTGTTAGAACTCCGAGGCTAACCGGGGTCAGGCCTGGCTAGTACCTGGACAGGGGACCACCAGAGAAGAGCAGATGCTGAGGGCTGCAAAAGGCAACTACAAAACACTGCAGTAGTGTTCTGCCACAAAAAAAAAGGTCACAGGCACCCTGGTGGGGCCATGATTGTCTAACTCTCGAGACTCAGAAATAGGAGGAAAGAGGAGAGAGAAACCCCCTCCCCTTGGGGACTTCAAAAATGGGAGTCAGAAACAGGATAGATTTAAGCTTTAACCCTGTCAGATAAGTTGACTGATGTTTCTTGAACCACCTCATTACATCCAGCTTCACTAAAGGAGAAAATCATTCATAACCATGAAAACAAGATAGTATAATAAGGAATAAATGATTTTTTATAACATTATGCTTGCTAGAAATGTGAAAAACAATTCCAATAAACCCTGCTATACAGGAATTAAACAAAGAACTTAACATATGACATTGTATGTATATGTGTGTGTGTGTGTACATATAAATATATAGCTATATCTAACAGATGTGCTTCGTTTAAAGATATTGGTTCGGGCTTCGTATTGGGCGCTCCGTGGAAAATTTCGTTTTCTCACGGTTCTTTTTTTTTTTCCGGCAATTTCGACGAAGTGCGTACTAATGGGCCTTGCTGCGCACTAACAACCAGTCAGTGCGCACTCTCTCAGGATTAGTGTGCAGTACACTGAACGAGATAGTGCGCAGTAGCTAGATGTTAATGCACATTAGGGTCCATTAGTGCACACTAACAGTTTAGTTAGTGTGCACTAATAGAACTTACAGAAGAAGATTAATACCTCAGAAAATAAAATCAGTGGCTCCTAGAACATATAATTCTGCATATGTTCAGCAACGGAACGTCTGGTCCGTTACTGAATTGTAATGTGGCCTCTCCATAACATCATGAATGGACATCATGTACTACAATACAGTTGCTATGCATTGGTGAGATCAATTTGATATATAGCAAGACAGTTTTAATACAATATGCAGGATTATATATTCTAGGAGACACCCATTTTATTTTCTGAGGTATTAATCTACTGTTTGGTGCTTGAATGCAGACAAGAATACTTGAGAACTGAATGAATCACATAGCTGCGATACTATACTATGTTTAGACATGTGCAAAAAAAATTACCATAGTTTAATTTTTACTTCTAGGAAAATGGAGGACATTTAAATAACAGCCAGTGAGCAAAAAAAAAAAAAAAATTGATTTAACTTCATCACATGTTTAAACCTTCTTGAGTGATCCCATTATTGTATAGGATAGTTTTTCACTGTGAACTTCTGCCTTATATAATTTGCTTTTTTATATATACACACATACACACACAGATATATATAATATATACACACATATATATATATATATACACACACACACAATCATACACACACATACAACAAGAGTCTGAGACAGTTGCTATGAAGTTAGTGACTGATGGCACAACAAAGTGATTGGCCTGTCTTAAACTGTAAAAGATAAAAATGTAATCGAGAATCATTTTGGCAGGGGTTAATTCACTAGTTCAGTCACAGTGTTGTGTAACATCAGTTTTCAAACCTGGATTCTGCTTTTTTAGTCCAGCTGTAGCTGGGCAAGCTGCAGAGGCAGCATTCATAACCCCTTGGGGGAGGGTGTCCCAACAGTTACAAAACAGTGACACCTAGTGGCCAGAACCATGTATTGGATGCCAGAGGAAACCACAATCTGTGGCCTCGGCCAAGGACTTCATTGTAGTGACTGGGCTGGATGGGAGGGGGACCGGGTAAACATGGGGACAGTTCCCCTCTTCTAGATAGTCATGACTGAAGGTTCATGACACCATAGCGTCAGTCAAGGCTGGCTTCAATTCAGATGGAAATCCAAAGGGCCAGGAGGAAACTATTGGGCCATAAATAAAACACTTATCGTGGCAATTTGTTTTCAAAGAATAGTCATAGATGTAATCATATTAAACGCAGAGCTAGCCATGTTATTATAAATGCCCTGATTCAGTCATAGGGCACATGTCCTGTTTTCCATCAGACCATGCAATTTCCTCTACTCGTGTCATGTAGTAAATCAACTAGACCGATCTAAAAATAATGGACCCATCATCTCTGAAATCTGTTACAATTTAATTCATACCTACTGTATTGTATATGTTACATGTGGTTTTGTTACGGGTAGAAGCTAATGAGGAGTGCAGACGATGAGCGGTATACAGTAATAGGTACAGACCACAGTAGTAGGTAGTATAGCGCTGGTTATGTTCATGGAGCCTTGTCTTACAGAGCTTAACTGTGAATAAGCAATGAATATGTTAAAATGAATTCTTTGTTAAGCTTCTTCGATTGAGCTCTGTAAGACAAGTTTCCATGAACATAACCAGCGCTATACTACCTACTACTGTGGTTTGTTACTGGTAGGCCTATACTGGCATACATAAAAAAAAATCACCCAATAAGCAAAAGACATTTAGATCAGTAAGCCATTAGCAAGAACTGCTGAAGGAGACTAGAGAAGGTTGATCCCTTTCTTTAATTTTAATAGTTTTTTAAAATATTATCTTATAATGTCTATTTTACATAATTTAATGTATGTAATTTTCCCACTTTTGTTTTTCATTTATTTTGTCTTTTAATTTATTGTAAACCGTTTTTGTTCAGTATTTTATTGCTAAAACGGTACATAAATAATTTCAAATAAGTAAATAAATAAATAAATGTTGCAATCCCTCCTGCGGCCGGAGCCATGGGAGGTCTCTTACTTCCGCGGCCAGAGGCCGCTCGCATCCCCGGACTTTCCTAGCGGCAGGAGCTGCCCAACTGTTGCTCCAGCTGGTCCAACCCCCGATGCCATCTTGTCTCGCAGCCTAGAGGCCGCATCCCCGGACTTGCCTGCAGCAAAGGAAGCCACCTCCAGCCCTTCCTTCGGCGGCAGGGGAGCCGCCTCCTGGCATCGGGGCCTGCTTTGAGGCCCAACTTCCTCCTCTCCGGCTCGGCGTCACAGCGGCAGCATGGCCGCTGTCCAGGGTCCTGCCCCTTCCTTCCTAAGGGGCGGGCCTGTGGCTTTTTCGGGGATTTAAAGGGCCTGCGGCTGTTCCACCCCGGGGCCCTACCTGCAGGCTCCTCCCAGGGAGTTGCCTTCTTCTGCCTATAAATAGGCTGCCTGGTCATTCAGTCCTCGCTTTGGCAAGGGGCTAGGTCCTCCCAAGGACTCCTCGTCTCCAGCTCCTACCCAGGCATTTCTGATCTTCATCCATGGATCTTCTTGTATCTTCCTGGTCTCTGTTCTGATGTCCCTGATGTTCCGTGATGTTCCTGATGTTCCGTGATGTTCCTGATGTTCCGTGTAATCCCTAGCCTTATGTATTGGTCCTAATGCTCCAGGTCTTGTAGGACCCGTGCCTCCGGAGATTCCTTGCTTTTAATCCCAGTTTCCATCTTTGTCTTTCCAGTCCTGACTCCGGAGGATCCGAGGGATTTCTGCAATCCTGTGCTATGAGACTTCCTGAGCCTCCTGCTCTCCTCGTGGTCCGCGACCAGCCGCCCGGTTATGCAGGGCGCATAGGGGACAGTGCAGTCCGCGACCAGCCCCACGTGATGTGTAGGGCGCCTGAGGGTCTTGCTCATCCCTCTCTGTTTCCTGTCTTCGTCTCAAGCCACGCCCAAGTCTTCATTCCAGTGCCTTCAGCCTTCTCCCACTGTGACCTCTGTCTAGCCTGCCGCCTCTGCTGCACCCTGTGGCAGGTTCAAAACGGCTTGGAGTAGTCGGAGGAACACTCAGAAACCACCATTGCGTTGGTGGTCTCATGGGTGTGCAGGTCGGTGGAGGATTTGAGGCTCCTGACTCCCAGACTTGGACCGTTCACACCGCAAGGGCACACAATCTCCTCGTCCCACGCTGGAGAGCTCCCAGTTGCGCTCTGTTCCATCATCAGCGCAACAATAAATAAGACCAATCCTGGCATAGCCGAGTTCTGCCTCCATTATTATGCACGCTTAGCCAAGGCTCTTAACAGTTTACATGTAAAAAGGTTAACTGGCATTGCAGTGTCTGCAACTTACCTGTCATTCTAAAAGCACTAAACAGTATTAAGTAACACAGCAGGGCTGTGCATTCATCTGAAATGAAATGGAAATGTTAACAACATTTCCTGTATTGTGTCAGTTTGTTTTAAAAACAAAGCCAAACAAAATTGTGTTCCTTTAAAAGAAATAAATAAATAAAATAAAATATTGCAAATCACTTTGCCTGGAACCATCCAGGCCTTCCTCTGATTACCTCATCCATGGACTCTAACCCTATTCTTCTTACCTCACAGGAATAAGAGATCCCCAGTCATGTCTGCCTCGCCGGTGCGGCTACTGCCAGGCTAGTGCCATTGTTCATGTCTGACACCGACCTCGGCAGAAATGAACAATGGCTCTGGGCCTTGATCTGCTGGAACTATTTGCAAAAGCTGCACCGGCGAGGCAGGAGTGAGCAGGGATGGCTCCTGTCCCAAGAAGAAAGAAAGACAGAGTAAGAGGATAATAATAATAACAATAATAATTTATATTCCGCCTTTTTTGACACTTCAAGGTGGATTACTATCAGGAGGGAGGAAGGGCTGATGGGGATCTGAGGAGGGTGAGAAATGCTTGGGAGAGAGTTTTCTTTTGTGGCAGGGTCCGGATTTTTTGCTTTGTTTTTCGTTTCGTTTCTTTTTTTGTTTTAAGTGTTTATTTTTCTCATTTAAAATAAACAAAAGGAAATGAAATAAAAAATGAAGGAAGGGGGAAAAAAGAAAAAAATGCATGGAAACAAAAAACAAACGTCTGTGTACTCCCCTGTAACATTCGGGGGGGGGGGAGGGGGGGGCCGTACTGTTACCTGCGTCCAGTCGGAAAGAGCCCACTCTGCCGGACAATCTTCGTTCTTGCAGTCCTGCTGGGATACGGGTGCCAAAGAAGAGCAAAACGTTTCCGGCAGCTCCAAAATGCTTCCGTCAGCCAGGCGCTGTTTACAGAGCACATCTCGTCTCTGGATGCCACCGCCACACGTCTGCGAGCACTGCAGAGAGGGTGAGGGAGAGTGGGGGCAGAGATGATATTCTAAAATTCCATAGGACCAAGGCCAAATACTGGTCAAGGGGCAACTGAAAGGCAACTATCAACTCAAGATTGCAAAGTCCTTCAGAATACGGCATGGGGCTGTGAAGCTGAAAGCAGTAGCGCTGGACATCGTAAACTATCACGGTGACAAACACACAGGCAGATTTACAAAGCTGCCATATTATACCCCGAGAGGGGGGAAATATCGTGGTCGTGGTGGTGGTGGTGGGGGAGGGGGGGGAGATGGTGTTTCTGCGATATTTCGCCCCTCCCCGGTACAATAATGCGGACATTTCAACACAATATTTTTAACTGCAGAAAACCCCCCACAATAAAACGTGTCATGCGGCCACTTCACCCAGGGCCGCCAACGTGTGAATGTGCCACGCAGCCTGAAAACAAACCCCACTTCCCCCCACCAATTCCAATATCCCCCCGGGATTCTTTCAAGACCCCCGCCACCTCTAGAGGAGGCACGGTCTAACAAAAGTAACTTTAAAAAAACAACAGCGATGCCCTGAACCTTTCCAAGTAAATGACCCCAGACTCCAAAACACAACCCCCTCCCTCCCCCCCCAGCTTCCCCCCTTCCATAGATTCCCTGGTTTCTAGTGGGCTGGACCCCTCCCTCTCTTACCAAGAAAATAGACTCTGGTAGTCTGGTGCATCCCCAGACTCCCCACATCTCAAAGTGGTGGCTTGGAGCACCCCGTAGCTCCTGGCCCGACCGATGCCATATTTCAAAATAGTGCCGACTGGCCGTTACCCCTATTACGTGATTTTATTTACTTATTTTATTTATCAGGTTTTATATACCGTCATTAAAAGATTTTCCATGATAACGGTTTACAAAGTGTTCAAAATCAATAAAGTAATCATAAAAGAGAAAGATACAATAAATACATTACAATAAATATATTGTAATTACAATATTTCTTGCTAAAAAGAGTTGGAACTTATAATATCAAAGAGAAATAACTATATATCAAATAAACACATGCATTATTATGTGATGGGAAAAAGGCCGGTCTACGCCATTTTGAAAGATGGTATCAACTATGTCTGGAGCTATGGGGTGCTCCGGGCTGCCAGCAGACCACCAGGGATTCTTCTTTGAGGTGGGAGAGGGAGATATGAGGCAGGGAGAGGGTGGTCTGGTGGCCCCTCTAGACCACCAGAATCTATTTTCTTGCTAAGGACTGGGGAGAGTGGGAAGGGGGGCCAGCCCACTGGAAATCAGAGACTGAATCTAGGAAATGTATGCCTTGGGTCGGGGGGGGGGGGGGGGGTGAACGAGGACGGTGTTTTGGGTTTGGGAATCTGAGGTCATATACTTGGAAAGAGGAGGAGTTTGGGAATGCAAAATTAAATCTATTCTTTTAACTTTTCTTATTCTGCGCCACCTCTAGATACGGTGGATGGAGGTCTCGCAAGATACCCATGGAGGATTTTGAAACTTGGCTGGGGGGAGATCGGAGATCACTTTTGGGCTGCATTGCCCTTTAAAAGGCATCCTGGGTACATTGGGATGTGCTTTAGCATCCCGATGTCCCCAGTATGAAATAACTACAGTTTCTTCAAATGTGATAAAATAATGTGGCTGATTGTTTTTTGCCAGCCACATTATTTTATTAGCATTTTATTTCCTCTGTATTAGCTGCTTTGCATGCATTAGGCAATTTTATGCATGCATATGAAAGCAAAGCAGCTAATTTCAACAGGGGGTAGATATTTAGTTTATACAAAGTATAATATTACTGCAATATGGGTATATTGCAATATAAATGCGTTTTATATGCGTTATACCTTTATTGCAGTTCAGTAAATCCACCTGAAAATTTAATATTCTGAGGCTCCACAATATTGCTTAAAAAAAAACAACCCAGTCATACCATTTTTTCAATTTAAGATTGTTTTTAACTGCCATTCCACAAAACAACCCTTTGGAGTTCTTTGCCTGAACAGTTTAGGCTACTTCACTATACAAAAACCTTTAAGAAATGATTGAAAACTTATTTCTTCAGCAGGCATTTGCCTAGGTTAAGTCGGAGGTAGTTATTTGAAAGCAGATCATTTGTATGATGTTTTGGATTATTTGTTTTGCTTGTCTGGTTTATTTTATTTCTGCATTGTGCATGTTTTGTATGCTACTTTCAACTATAGTTATACATGCAGCATATACATATTTTAAATAAATAAATAAATAAATAAATAAATAATAAATGCATCGTTTATGGCTAGTTAGCATCACCCAAAAGTAGCCACATCAGAGTCTTCTGATCCTCCTTAAGCATGTGCATTCATTTTGCACAAAAGTGCAAAATGTAACAAATGAGGCAATTTTTGGTTCATATAAATTGTAGAAAGTGAAAATAGATCTCGGACAAATATACACAAAAAAAATCCAAAAAATGGTCTCCGATGGAACCAGGCCTTGGTGTAGTCCTGTCCCCAGAGCCAGGCCTGAGGCTGGATCTTGGTTACTGAGGCACAGGACTATGTCCGAGGCATAGGCCCGAGGCCCAGAACAGGGTCCAACACTGGAGCCTGGCCTATGACTAAGCCTGATGCTGTGGACCGGCCGAGGATGAGTCCCAATCGCAGAGGTCCAGGCCTAGGGCTTAGGCCCAGGTCCCAGCCTGGAGGCCCAGTAGAAGGCCTTGCATCCTTTTCTTGCTTGATGCATCAACTTAAAATGCAGTGCTACCCCTGGATGTCATGTTATGTGATTTGGTGGAGGGCGTTGCAGTAATGTTATTGCAGAACAACTAGCAGGCAGAGGATGCCATTTCAAATTGATGGATCAAGCAAGAAGAGGATGCAAAAACTACTCCTGGGCCTGGTCTGGACTTGGGCGCCAGCAATTGAGACACTAGGCCCATGTGACCAAGACCCGGCCAGGCCTCAGTATCTGGCTTGGGCCTAGGTCCAAGGGTCTTGCCCGGGCCCCATCATTGAATCAGGGCCTGGTCCTTGAGCCTAGGTGTTGATCTGGGCCTCAACAATTAGCATCCGGCCTCATCTGGGCTCAGGAATTAGGCTCAGTCCTAGACTTAGACCCTAGGCCTGGGCCTCATTGACCAGAATCCAGCCTTGGCTGGCCCCCGGTGTCATACCTGGACTTGGGCCTTGGTCTGGGTCTCAGTGATTTTGACCCATCCTCTGTTGGACCTAGGTCTTGGGCCTTGGCCTTGACAATTGGGACTCAGCCTCAGCCCCAGGCCCAGGCCTTGGCATTGGTACTTGGCTTTGGCTGGGCCTCGGTGTTGGACCCAGGCTTGGGTCTGGGCATCAGTGACTGGGAACTGGGCCTGGGCCTAGGCCCAAGACTTGGTTTTGGAACCAAGCCTTGACTGAGCCCCAGTGCTGAAACCGGGCCTGGGCCTCAGCAACTGGATCCCAACCTAGGCCTGACTCCAGCATCAGATCTAGGCCTGGATGACTGAGATCCAGCCTCGGCTGGACCCCTATGCCAGGCCCAGGCTCAGGTCCAGGCCTCGGCAACTAGAAACCAGCCTTGGCTAGGCCCCGGCAAGTCTGGGTCTTAGCGATAGGATCAGGACTTGGGCCTGGGCTATGACCATTTGTCTTTTACATTGAAGTCAATGGGACCTTCAAAAAATTAATTGGATGAATCAATACATTTTTTTCATTTATCCAAAAATTAATGAAAAGAATGGAAGCACCCACGAAATGGAGGAAAGATGAATTTTTAAAGGCTGCTCATCCCTAATCCTTTTAAAAAGATTGCAATTAGCAGTATTATCTAAACAGATTATCTATGACTCTATCGCAGTACAGATTTTATATGGAAATATGGTCTTGTGTAATGCAATTTTGATATCTTATTTCATTTAATACTAAATCTGCTTAGGTTTAAAAAGCCAGAATTAGTGCTCTGCTAAATATAAGATTAACCTTTCTGCTGGTTTCATTTCAGAGATTATCAAATTTAAATAAGAGTTTAACTTTGAACGGCTTCTTCTTTATCAAATGCTACAAACTTTTACTATGTAATAAACATACATGCCAAGAACCGTTAAGTACTTTTAAATCTATCAAGGCATACTCCCATGCTTTCTTTCTGTTTTTACTGTGCTTAAAGCTGAAAACTATGGGGTAGATTTTATAAAGTTGCACGCATGCGTCCATGTACGCGTGCTACCCGTCGCGTGCACACTGACGCCCGATTTTATAACATGCACTCGAGGCTTTACGCGTGTCACCAGGCCTTTCTAAAATAGGCCTGGCGCGTATAGGTTTTTTAAAATCCGGCCATTAATTCTTTAAACTTTGTAGTGAAATCGTTATAACTTGATCTTTTGCCTTTAAAAGTGGATATGTGTGTATGGGGGGGAGGGGAGAACTTTTATGTAAAGAAGGTCTGGAAAGGGAAGAACAGACATTACAGAAGTAAAATAAATTCAACTCCTTCTAACGGGTTTATAAGGATTACTGCAAAATCAATCATGATCAAAGAATATCATGCATAGGTTGCAAAGAGGTGAAAAAAGACAAATCAGGTACCAGAGGCTTCTTAACCATGCAGATAGGGGTAGATTTTCAAAGGGTTGCACGCGTAAGATACGCGCGCAACCTCCGAAAACCTCCCCCTGCCCGCGCCGAGCCTATCTTGCATAGGCTCGGAGGCACGTGCAAGTCCTGGGGCTTGAAAAAATGGGCGTTCCGGGGGCAGGGCGCCGGCCTGGGGGCGTTCCAGGGGCGGGACCAAGGCCTCCGGAACAGTCACCGGGCCGGGGGATGGAGAGCTGGTGTGCGCAAGTTACGCCTGCCTGGAGTTGCGCAAACAAATCTCCGCCCACGCGCATGTTATAAAATCTGGCCCATAATGTGGTCTCTGTTTTCAAACAGTGAGTTGTCGATGCCACCTTGCCGGACCACACAATCAGCACACCAAGACGCGCCGACCCGGGAGACTCTCGGGCACATTAAAGTTGAAACAAACGTTGTAAGTTGGATAATGGGTTTCAATTTCGAAAGATATTTAAATGATTTAAACTGCGTATCTAGAATAAAACTAAAAAGTCTACGCAATAAACTGCATTAATATTGGCCATTGATATGAGTTATTCCGCAGCTTAATGCTTGATACACTGAAGCCTTTAGTACGCTGGGTGCTAGCAAGACTGTTCTAAGTGTGTTATGTCCCAACTCGTCCACTTAGATCTCAAGGGGAAAACTTTGCTGGGGGATTCTCTCCTTCTAGCAGTTGAGACTGGCCCTACTTTGAGGAATTCTTTGCCTGCAGGGTTACGTGCTGAAACAAACATTAAGATATTCAGAAAAAAAGCTAAAGGGGTTTCTATTTACACAGTCATTCTGTGACTGACCGGAGTATGTTCAGCTGGTTGAGACTGAAGTACCTTGCTTCTGGCAGAGTTTTCACAGTGGTTGAAGATCAATCTGAGGCTAATTTAACGTATAGCTATGCCGCCTACGATTGTTCTATTCTTGTTTCATTTTTGTTTTATGCAATTATGTATGCTTTCTTTGTAACCTGTCTAGGACTGTCCATGGCCTGACACTCCCCCCCCACCCCTCCCAACCTCCACCACAGAAACACACACTTTGCTCCGTGGCCTCATATTCTCCCCATACCCCTGCCTCACGAGCAAACAAAGGACCTGCTGCAGGCCGAACTACTCTACCAGCCCCCTGTCTGTTGCTCCAAACGGGCTCCAAACCCCAGCTACTCCATCTAATGCTCCATGAAGGCAGGTGGGAGCAAGAGAAATGAGCATGGAGTCCTGGGTGTCTGCAGGATATCAAATCTATAAAATATAAGGCATGGCCTAGAAAGGAAGGTGATGGCTTGTCACATAAGACATTCACAGCCCAGTTTTCAAAGTGATTTAACTGAGCAAATAGTGTGCCTGAAAATTGTTCTCCCCCTGCTCTGCTTGAAGTACGCAAGGGCTTCCGTAGTGCGTGCAGTTTTGAGGGCCTGTTTTACGTGGAAGAGCGGAAGGAAAAGAGAACGCAGCTGTACGCACTGTTTTGTAAGTGATTTGGGCTTGGGGAAAAGCGGGCTGCAAGAGTCTTACATTAAACTGCATTGCATCCTGCCCCCCTGCTGCTCAGCTGTCTGCTGAAAAAGAAGATGTAAACTTTGTGGGAGCACTTGGTACACGTACCATGCATGCGCTTATTTTCAAAGGGCCAGAACATGGCTGGCTTCCCTTTGAAAACTGGCAGCAGCGCCCGTGGGCTAAAAACGCTTGCGTGCATTGCATACAACATGCAGGGCACATTCAGAACTGCCTCCTGAGCGTTCTGGGTCCCATTTACTGAGGATATTTTCCTGTTTTCCTTATTTTTACCCAGTGCTTTATTTATTATCTGGGGTTACTTTAGACACATTCTAGCTAGATATTTTCAGTATAGTCAGTATATTCCACTGATTATACTGGGTTTTTTTTCAGATTTGTATTTTTCTGGGGATATTACAGTATAATGAGATGAAAAATTTAGCTAGATGAAAGACAGAAATTCTCTGCTACAAAAGAGTTTATTATCATGATTATGATAGAAGCATTTCAAACTAGCTGCTTGAAAAATCCTAACTCTAATGGACAACCGTTGTGTATTTTGGTTTAAAAGATGCCTTTAACTATCTTTAATAATGCTGCTTTAGGCTAGTGGTTCTTAACTGCAGTCCCTGTAGGCCACCAACACATCTGCTTTTTATTAGGATAACCACAGTATGCAAATTAACCAAGTTCACAGGCTCAAACACATACAGATATGTATCCTCAATATTCATTGAAGACAACCTAAAACACAGATCTGTTTGCGGCTGATGAAGACTAGAGTTAGTGGCTATTTTCTTAGGTTGATTCGACTGGACACTCAGTTGTCAAGAGTGACTTTGTTACAAGAGTAAAAAATAGTGGTAGCCTGGGTAAGTCAGCTGTATGCAGGTGACTGATTTTTTAGTCATCTGAAACTATGCATAAACTTGTTGTAACATGCACAAACTTGGTCGTATTAAAAAAGTGATTCAAGGGTTGTTTCATGGTTGTGTATTACATTTTTTTTTTAAAAAGGATGCATGCATAGACAGCATTCTGCTAACTTGTCTAACTTTATACTCCAATTTTATTTTACCAAAGAAGTAAAATATAAGGCCCGTGCGCATGTGCACACGTTTGCTGGCACACACACATTGATGCGCCGATTTTATAACACGCGCACATATATATATATTTATATATATACGCATATTATAAAATCGGCTATCTGTGCGTACATGTGCATACGATGTTATATTGGGCCTATTCAGGTTTGAGAAGAGACGGCTGAGGGGGATATGATAGAGGTCTTTAAGATCATGAGAGGTCTTGAACGAGTAGATGTGAATCGGTTATTTACACTTTCGAATAGTAGAAGGACTAGGGTGCATTCCATGAAGTTAGCAAGTAGCACATTTAAGACTAATCGGGTGGTTAGTGCAGTTCATGTAGCTGGGTTCAAAAAAGGTTTGGATAAGTTCTTGGAGGAGAAGTCCATTAACTGCTATTAATCAAGTTTACTTAGCTAATAGGGATGTGAATCATTTTTTGACGATTTAAAATATCGTCCGATATATTTTAAATCGTCAAAAATCGTTAGAGGCGCGATACAATAGGAATTCCCCTGATTTATCGTCAAAAATCGTAAATCGGGGAAAGGGGGAGGGCGGGAAAACCGGCACACTAAAACAACCCTAAAACCCACCCCGAACCTTTAAAATAAATCCCCCACCCTCCCGAACCCCCCCAAAATGTCTTAAATTACCTGGGGTCCAGTGGGGGGGTCCCGGTGTGATCTTCCACTCTCGGGCCACGGGTGCGTTAATAGAAATGGCGCCGGCGCTACCTTTGCCCTGTCATATGACAGGGCAAAGGTAGCGCCGGCGCCATTTTGGTTCCTGTCCCCCGATACTTGGCTGTATTGCAAAATGGCGCCGGCTGTATGGCCGGCGCCATTTTGCAATACAGCAATACGATTCGAGTGCAGGAGGTCGCTCCCGGACCCCCGCTGGACTTTTGGCAAGTCTTGAGGGGGTCAGGAGGCCCCCCCAAGCTGGTCCAGCGGGGGTCCGGGAGCGATCTCCTGCGCTCGTGACGTCGGGGGACAGGAACCAAAATGGCGCCGGCGCTACCTTTGCCCTGTCATATGACAGGGCAAAGGTAGCGCCGGCGCCATTTCTATTAACGCACCCGTGGCCCGAGAGTGGAAGATCACACCGGGACCCCCCCCACTGGACCCCAGATAATTTAAGACATTTTGGGGGGGTTCGGGAGGGTGGGGATTTATTTTAAAGGGTCGGGTGGGTTTTAGGATTGTTTTAGTGTGCCGGTTTTCCCGCCCTCCTCCGATTTACGATTTACACGATTTAAAAAAAAAAAACAAAACCGCGACGATCCGATTCCCTCCCCCCCCAGCCAAAATCGATCGTTAAGACGATCGATCACACGATTCACATCTCTATTAGCTAATAGCCACTGCTATTACGGTAATTGCATCGGTGGCATGGGATCTTCTTGGTGTTTTGGTAATTGCCAGGTTCTTGTGACCTGGTTTGGCCTCTGTTGGAAACAGGATGCTGGGCTTGATGGGCCCTTGGTCTGATCCAGCATGGCAATTTCTTATGTTCTTATGCCTGTGCAAATGCCGTCTCAAACGTGTAAGTGGGGGAAATTTTAGTAGGTACACGCAGCGACGCAATAGGCCTTTTTTCCAGTTTTCCCCAGAAAAGGAGAGAACTTCCTAAACCCCCTAGCTAACTTGCCTTCCTTTTACCCTATTAGCCTCGAACCTTAAAATCCCACTGACTAGGCCTCAGATTTTTTGTTACATCCATAGCAGAAGTAACGTTACATGGTAGGGGACCCTGATGCACGCTTGTGTGCGTAACTACTTCCGTGCTGACTTCATGATGCGGTCCCAGCCCACTCATGTCCCATCCATGCCCCGTCCCTTTTACAGAAAACTTTTTTATTCGTGCACCAGGAGATACACGTGTGTCCGTGGGCCGTTTAAAATCCACGCAGCCCGAGTCACGCATGTATGTCCCAGATTTGGCGTACACAAGCCTTTGAAAATCAACCAGTAAATGTACGTGCATACATTTATCCAGGTAACAACTTGTGAACCCTTCTCAAAACACATTTAGATGGATAATCTAACAGTTAGGATGAAAAGAAAAGAATAGATGCCTGTAGTCTAAAATTAATCTTTTATTGAAGTGGAGACACAAGGGTAGCCCGACTCTGGCCGAGTTTCGCCATCACAAAACGGCTGCCTCAGGGGCTTACATCAATCTTCTTGGGTTCATCAATCATATACAAATTAAATGAAAGATGATCGTATAGATAACTATATGATCTCTTATGCTGCTCCGTCTTACAGCATTCACAAACATCGATCTCCACTTGTGAAGTCAAACATCGCATGTTTGACTTCACAAGTCAGGCATCTATTCTTTTCTTTTCATCCTGACGGCTGTTATAGATCGCCTTCCTTTGTGCTTTTTGGGTCCTTCCCTTTCAATAATCTAACAGTTATTCATTTAAATGGCATATCCGGCTATATTCAGCCGATATCCAGCTAAATTCTAGCCGGGTAAGTGGTTACCTAAGTAAAGCTGGAAGCCGCTGGGATTGCTGAGCCCAGCGATCCTGGCAGGATGATGGGGCCCTGTTTAAAGGTAACGGGTTGGTGAGAGGGTGTCATCCTGTATGGGGAAGGGAGGGTGGTGGTAGGGGGAGGCAAATTGAAAATTTTAAGGCAGGGAGGATGCTGGGAGGCCCACAACCACTTTTTTGGAAGGTGTGCTGCTCTCCTGGATATCTCTGAAGATAACCAGGCAAGCAGCGATTTATCCAGCCTCATGAGGCCGGATAACGTTATGTCTAATCGGCCCTATTTAACTAATGGCCAATTAGAGTTCAGTTATCTGGCTATGTGTAACCGAATTACTTTAAATACGTATAAACTGGACAAGTTATCCCGCTAACTTTAGCCGGATAACTTATCCACTAAACGCCACGGCCAACTGAATATTGGCCTCTTGATTTCCAAACTTAATATGTGCAGGTACTTTGTATTTGAAAATAGATTTGCTCTGTGTGGGTTTGCCATTAAATGTTTATTTTTACAATTAAACAGCTTATTGAAAATGTGTCCGATTGTTGATATTTCCCTACAAACACTGACCTGAGGTGCAATGGAAGTCAAAAAGGCTAAAAAACCCCACAAGGTAACATAAGAAAGGATTTACAAACAAACCAGAAAGGGGTAATTCTTCAGTAATACACCTAAATGCAGTGTTATATGCACACAAAACCAATCCAATATTCAAACATTAGACACACACAAGTTGATTTTGAAGATTGTGTTGCGATGCAGCTAGAAGTACATTCATAGTTTTGCTCATTGGCGAAATGGACACAAAGTTCCTCATATAAATGGAAGGGGTGAATTTTCAAAAGGACACGTGCATAAAAATGAACACATACACACACATGTGATGATTCGCACATAATCTGTATTTTCTAAATGGGTCCCATAAACGCATATACCCACCTTTGTGAGTAAAAGTGTGCACAAAAAGAAAAGTGGGCATGTTAGAGGCATATCGAACATGTTTTGCATGTATGCACATATGTTGCTATTTTAAAAGCGACTTATGCATGAACATCATCAATAATGTGCGATCTTGCCCCAGTTATGTGATTGGGGCAAGGCCTGGTAGGTACCATTTTGGAAAACGGTGCTACCCATGGCTATGGGGCACCCCGAGCTCTTACGATAAGTAGATTCCGATTTGTTTAGGTAATGGGGTATGGGAAGGGTGCAGGAGAGGGATACACTATCAAACCGACAAGTGTTTTTCTAGAGTTTGGGGTCTGGGAGGGGAGAAAGGAGTGCCCTACTAGACACTATATCACTAACGAGGTTTTCTGATCTTGGGGTTTGGGGAAGAGGGATAGGGGTATTGGGGGGCCACTCTTTGTAAATTTTATTATGGGAAGGGGTTAGCGGGGAGAACATTTGCTTACTATTGATTCTATGTGGATGGGGATGAGGGGCCATTGGCGCGCAAACTTGCATATCTACTTTTACCATTTTGTTCTCGAGGTCAACTTGATTGGTGGCTCCAGTGTTAAGAGAGAGGACATTTTTTTTTAATTTTGGCTGCCTTATTTTTAATATACTTGGGCCCTTTAAGGTGATGGTGGTCATCTTCAAAATGTGATGGGCTATGCTATGTTGTTTTGCCTTGTGGCCTTTTACAGCAAGATAAAACAACATGGCGATACAGCCATAATATTTTTTCATTGGAGGAACATACTATTATGCGTGCACCATCCTCCTCCCCCTATGATCTTGGGGCTCATCCTGCGAAAAAAAATATGGCTTAGTGAATCCAGGCCTAAGTTTATACCTGAGCCAATGGAGGGTATAGTGACTTGCCCAAGGTCACAAGGAATGGCTGTGGGATTTGAACCTTGGCTTCCCTAGTTCATAGCCCACTGCTCTAACCAGTAGATTACTACTCCATAGCAGTCTCTTTGGAGAAAAAAGCAGAGGAGAAAACAGGGGTAAAAAGAATGCCCTCAGAAGGCCTGGAAACTATGAGCAGTGCCAGCGGTTGATAGCTACTGGAGGGACTTTGTTGCTCCATCGAGGGGATGTGAAGCTGCAGAGGAGATGGCCTGGGAGCAGTGGTAGGCCTCTCCTCTTCAGCCACTGCAACAGGTGAGGCCATTCCCATCACAACAGAGGGTGAGGATCTTACCTGTGCTCTCGGAGAAGAGGTAGCCTCTCTCTTTGGTGGTGGCAGTGTTGCTGGAGGTGACATTGGTATGGGTGGTGTTGACATGCGAGGAGACAGAACAGTCACAGGCAGTGGTGGAGCATGAGCGGAGCTGCCAACGGTGCAGGTGGAACTCCAGCATAGGGACTCACCTAGGGCTGCCAATTGGCTCCGGATTTTCAGGACAGCTTGATCCAGTCCTGGTTTTATCCTATTGCATACTGGAACATATGTTGATTTCCCTATTACATTCCCTAAGAAAAGCAAGACTATAGGTACCTGCATGCTGGGGAGTAAAACTAAGATTGGATCAACCTGTCCTGAACATCTGGAGCCAGTTGGCAACCCTAGACTCACCATCCAGGATAATGGTGCAGCAAAGTCTGATGGGGGCTGCGTCCAGAGAGGCAGTGTATACCATGGAGTGTTCCATGCTGTCAGCAGCTGGCAGGATGGCATCCTCTGTAGCAACTCCCTCCAAACTGCAGTCTGGGCTTGCATTTTTTTCCACATGCTTCTCAGCTCTTGCCGCATACCCTCAGACTCCTCCTAGACCACATTCTTCAGGCCCTGGAAGTCATGCCTGAGGCCTGCCATCTCCTCCACCATTCTAGCATTCAATTGGAGCACATGCCTCTCTGCTGGACTGCACCTCCTCTTTACTTCCAGAGATAAGATCTTCCTAACTGGGCTGCCCTATCCCTTTCCAACTGTATGCTGCCAGATGTCTGGTATATTGATTCTATGTGGTCTCCATCTCCTCCTCTTCCATGACAGGATTGGTCTCCATCTCCTCCTCTTCCATGTCAGGATGGTGATGCTTAGCTGGTCCCTCATCATCATCAGTGTCCTCTTCTGGGCTTGCGGCAGCACCAGTGAACAATGCCTTGCCCATCAGCATCCTCACCTGTCTCCTCCCCTGCAAAAAGAGAAAGTGTGCATACTTTCATTATACACGCAATATGGGCTTTTCTATTCACAGTCACTGGACTTTCTTTTTTGGCTAACAGAACTGCTCCATGGGCCCTACTCTAACACCTCCTGCTACTCTGCAAGGGCCTTTTTCTGATCCTTAAAACATTTCACAGCCCCTTACCAACATACTCTACTTGGCTTCAGCTGGTTTGAGTGCCCTCAGTATGACAGAGGTCTCACTAGACCTAACCTGCCTGATATCAGCATTGTGTCAGTGTGAAACGAAGGAGCAACATTCCCCACTGGCAGGATGTCTTCAATGAGTGGCAGCATAGGGCTGGTATCTCCACAGACAGGGCTAAGAGGAGAGTTGATTAGAAGAGTTCTAGGATAGGAGTTCTGGGAAGTATAGAAGAAGACTGAAGCTGAAAGAGGATCCAATGAGCTGGGGACTAGGGCACACTGGAGACACAAGAAGTAGGGCATCCTACCAGGGAACAGTAACCAGTCTTAGTCTGATTCTGCTACAAACATTCCTAAACTGGAAGGAAAGAGAAAAGGACTTAGGAGGAAAAGATTTCAGTAAACAAACTTCTATTAGAGTGTGCAAAATTGGATGTGGTACCTGTCCCAAAAACCTAACCTATTTTGGGGTCAGGAGGTAAAAAGAAACAATGTTATTGTGTATTTTAGAATAGAGATACTGTAAGAACAATGTGGTAAAGCATTTTATTTTCTACAACAGTACAGATGTTGACTAGTGGGCAGGAAGAGTCCTTATGAGTAGAAAATCATTATGCCTATGAAAATACTCTGCTATTCCCCCCCAGTGCAGGAACCCTAGTCGGTTATGAGGCCTTGCATGGTCCATAGCCCTCCCTGTGTGGCCACATGCCTAGGACTTTAACTGGATGGGGTTACTTATATTAATGTATGGTAGTTAATATTATTATAGACATTACATGCAAGAAAGCTTTTATGCCTTTCTTGTATAAACTGCATAGCCTGATGGCATTTAGGACGTGAGGTGTCCAGCTCTTCCACACCTCTGGCTCTGAAATTGTGTTGTGTACCATGAGTTCAGCTACAAAGAAGATGATATAGCTTGCAGGCCCCTCTGTCCTCATCCTGGCCTTCTTCTGCTTCAGACATCTGAGGTCTCACCATTTGTGGCTCAGGTCTTTCACACTCTGGATACTGTGGAAGACCACGTTGAGCTTTTGCCGGATCTTCTCCCAGATCTTCTCTTTCCTGTATGAGCCTATTTTCCTGGATTCCTGCCCATACAGGATATTCTGGACTTTCATGACATCATGAATCAGAAGGTCCACCTCCCTTGGCTGGAAGTTAGGCTCCCTTCCTTTCAGACATAGTGCAAATAAGAAGACAAGCACTGGGAGCCAGCCCTTTATACCTGGATGTGCACATAAATTCAAATATATAAAGGGACAGGATTTATGTAAATAATAATTACACATGTACATTTTTAAAATTGATAGTAAATGTATACACTTATGTTATATTCAATATAGAGTGGTTTATTATACATGCATATAGCCTCTGTAATGTGTACAAAATTGGTCTATAAATGGGATAGCAGCAGGATCTATCTCATCAGGACTTTCAGATTTGGTCTAGTTTTTAACCCTATAGCTTGCAATGTGGGAAATGCCTGGCCTGGTTTTGTCTGTCCCTGATCATATGGAGCCTGTAGCTTTCCCACCACCAGATGGAATATCTTGGGTGTTAGGAAAGCAAGGCATGTGTAGATGATGACCTCATCATCAGCTGCCTCAATGCTTTATATTTTGGACTTGCCTTTTATTCATTAAACCTGTTTTTTTCTCTGTAGGGAACAGAACCTTAATTCAGCTACAAACTATCTCTTAGGAAATTTTATGTGCCCTGTGTATTACTATATATCAGGTAAATAGTTTCTATTGAGTGTGTGTAGCTTCATCTACCCTACAAACTCTTTATGGTGTAATTATTATTTGGATAGGAAACAGCTGAAGGAAATGACACTTCTGACCCTGCTTCAGGCAAAGCCCACACTGAAAGCTTCTAATATGAAGGTCCTTAAGGTTTACAAGTGGTGGAGGTGGGTGAGATTATGGAAATAGCAAAGATTCCTTGATAGCTCACAGCTGGGAGCTTTTGTATAGGAGCCCTCAGGACATTATCCTATATTTCTTGGAGAACATAAGGCAAACTACGTTTCTTACAAGCAGATCTCCATAGAAATGTGGATTCTTCAGAGACAGAAGTGTGCACACGTCAATGAAGGGTTTTAAAGATGGAAGCTGGGATCCTTCTGGAGGTAATCTGGGCCGTCAGGGAAGATAGACACAGCCATGCGCATGTTATAAAATCAGGGGTTGGCGCACGCAAGGGGGTGCCAGAGGCAGGCGTAACTTGGGCGCGCTGGCCAAGTGCCGGCGCGCAATCCCCCGGCCCAGCGGCTGTGGAGAGGCCTCTGGCCCCGCCCCTGGACTGCCCCGCCCCGCCCCCGGTAAATGGATATTTGAAAATCGGTACAATATGTGCCATTGAATTGTTCATAGGTTATTCAAGTGAAAGTGCACTTTACATGCATAAATAGCTTTTTAAAATTACTGGGATAGTATGTTACATTTACACGTGTAACTCCTTTTCAAATTACCCTTTCAATGCTTAAGATCATGCTTATTGCCTGACTGTCACATAGTATAGAAAAGAACCAACAGATGAAAATAAAAACCCTAATTAGATCTGTGAGACCATCATAGGAATATAGAGCTTGCAATATATCACTTAAAAGCAGTCAACGGTGCAGATATCTTGCACCGTCCACTTAATCATAGATCTCCTAAAAGGGATTTGCTTTTTTTTTTTTTTACTTTTTGTTGCATACAAAATAAAGAGAAGAACAGTTTAATAACACTTGCCTTATAAAAATCAATTTGTTTAACACTGTAATGCCAAGCCTGGCACGATTTGTGTTTTGCTTTCTTTCTTCATCGGGGGCAATTTACTCTGGAAAATGGTTATTACGACGTTCAGTATCAAAGAATTATTGTCTCCTCATAGAAAGCAATCTTTCATAGCAAAGTGTGGTTCGTTTGAGCATTTACCAGTTCGCCCAGTCCCACCAGCATGTCATTGAGATCCCTCTGGCTTTTCAGCCTCAACTCCTTCCCATTTCACCCAGACGGCCCATATAGTCAGTATTTCACTCTTAAAATGTTTATGATCCCTTACTCCAGAAACAGAGCAGATGTAAATATATATGTGTGAGTAAGCTATCAATGTACATGAGCAACTTGCTTATAAAATAGAAATTTACATGGATAAATGTTGACCACCACTCCAGAGCACACCAGCCTGCTCTTTTGTTCCACGCACACATTCACTCACAGACCCTTACTTTTGCATGTATTTTCGGGATTATAAAATGGCATACACTTGAGTATATGCTATTTACACACCTAAATGGTTTTAGCATGAGTTCTTTGCTAATTTTGAGATAACTTTCAGAGCTGCCCGCGCATGTTGATATACAATTATATATAGTTGTGCGCAAAGTTAATACAAGTTTTTTGCAACCTGCGTGCAAATGATATGAGCAGGTTATAAAAAAAAATATGAGTTCATATGCAGGCAAATATGCTCGGGTGTATAAAAACTGCAAGTCATGCAAGTTTGGTCTTATCAGACTAAGGGCCTCATTTTCCAAGCCGCTTGCACGCGATAAGGGACCTTTCACACGTGAAAAGTCCCTTATCGCGTGTGATACCAGGATGGGGGTGGAGTTGGGGCGGAGTCGGCCCCGGAAGAGGAGGAGTCGGGGTGTCACCGGGGCCAACTCTGTGCCGACGCCGCGGTCAGCGAAAAGGTAAGGCCCTTTTCGCTGCCTATTTCGCTCCCAATAGCTACACCTCCTATGGTGACGCTATTGGGTGCGAAACCGGCGGCGATCGCACCGCAACGGTGCGATCGCTGCCGGCTTGCGCAGGCCCGCCCCCCATTTCGGCCCCCCGCCCCTCATCTTCTAAAGCATCGCAGGCCTGCGATACTTTAGAAAATGAGGCCCTAAATCGGGTAGCCAGATAAGTTGCACTTTTAGACTTATCTGGCTAGCTGACTTAGCTGGATAAGTTGTATTTTAAGACATCTGGGTAAGTAGTTCTTTTTTTTCACAGACTAATCTGGCTATCTTATATAGCGGATGAGTCCAAAATCGCCATTTAGACGAGTAGTGCTTTTCAGACTTAGCCAACTAAGTAGCACCTGCTGTTACTTAGACAGATATGTCAGAATTTGTCTGTCTAAGTAGTGCAAAGGTACTACTTAGACCTTGTAACCTTTGTATTTTTGTAAACCGTTATGATGGCAAAACCGACTGACGGTATATAAAACTCGATAAATAAATAAAATTTAGCCAGATAAGAGCGCACTAATGATATACCTGTGTCTTTTTACTTCAAATTTTAAAGGGGACACGCGAGAAGATTTTAGATGCGTGGGCCAGGGTGTGGCGTAAATATTGTCGGGCAAGCAAGGTTGAGGCAGGCGGAATTCGTGCAGAGGCAGAGGTCAGGCAAGAGTCAGGGCAGGCAATAAACAGGGGCAGAGGCGTGGTGAGGCAGGTTCAAAATGAGGAAGCAGCAACTAGAACAATTACAAGCACAGGAGCAAGGAATGATAACCTGTTGCTCAGGCGGCAGCCCAGAGAACTGGGCTTGCGTTTACGGGGCATCAGTGGTGACATTATCAGCCCATGCCACTGGGAGCTGGGGATACTGGGTCTGTAAAACTGGTGAGTTACTGTGGGACCTACGTAGAGCCGCCAGACATCATGGAGGGGCAGGACATGTCAGGTGACCCTGGCAGATTACGGGACACCACACCAGGCCTGGAAGCAAGAGATACATGGAATCGCCCAAGGAGCAGTAGTCTGTGGACAACAGCATGTAACATTTGTATTCTTTAAGAACATGCCATATTGGGTCAGACCAAGGGTCCATCAAGCCCAGCATCCTGTTTCCAACAGTGGCCAATCCAGGCCATAAGAACCTGGCAATTACCCAAAAAACTAAGTCTATTCCATGTTACTGTTGCTAGTAATAGCAGTGGCTATTTTCTAAGTCAACTTAATTAATAGTAGGTAATGGACTTCTCCTCCAAGAACTTATCCAATCCTTTTTTAAACACATTTATACTAACTCCTAACCACATCCTCTGGCAACAAATTCCAGAGTTTAATTGTGCGTTGAGTAAAAAAGAACTTTCTCCAATTAGTTTTAAATGTGCCACATGCTAACTTCATGGAGTGCCCCCTAGTCTATTATCCGAAAGAGTAAATAACCAATTCACATCTACCCGTTCTAGACCTCTCATGATTTTAAACACCTCTATCATATTCCCCCTCAACCGTCTCTTCTCCAAGCTGAAAAGTCCTAACCTCTTTAGTCTTTCCTCATAGGGGAGCTGTTCCATTCCCCTTATCAGTTTGGTAGCCCTTCTCTGTACCTTCTCCATCGCAATTATATCTTTTTTGAGATGCGGCGACCAGAATTGTACACAGTATTCAAGGTGCGGTCTCACCATGGAGCGATACAGAGGCATTATGACATTTTCCGTTTTATTCACCATTTCCTTTCTAATAATTTCCAACATTCTGTTTGCTTTTTTGACTGCCGCAGTACACTGAACCGACGATTTCAATGTGTTATCCACTATGACACCTAGATCTCTTTCTTGGGTTGTAGCACCTAATATGGAACCTAACATTGTGTAATTATAGCATGGGTTATTTTTCCCTATATGCATCACCTTGCACTTATCCACATTAAATTTCATCTGCCATTTCGATGCCCAATTTTCCAGTCTCACAAGGTCTTCCTGCAATTTATCACAATCTGCTTGTGATTTAACTACTCTGAATAATTTTGAATCATCTGCAAATTTGATTACCTCACTTGTCCAGATCATTTATAAATATATTGAAAAGTAAGGGTCCCAATACAGATCCCTGAGGCACTCCACTGCCCACTCCCTTCCACTGAGAAAATTGCCCATTTAATCCTACTCTCTGTTTCCTGTCTTTTAGCCAGTTTGCAATCCACGAAAGGACATCACCATCTATCCCATTTTGTTATGCTTCTTTGTTTAACTGTTAACCCCCACCCCTCCCTCCCACACACACGTTTATCTGAGTTTCTTCCCATTTATAGGTAAAAGAAAAGAAATATTTGAGCTAACAAACATCCTGTAACCATCTCTTTCTTATTGCATCCTGTCCCATGGACTGCCTTTGCAAGGGTCCCAGAGTGACCACATGCGAAACTTAAATACAAAACAAAGAAAAAAAAAAAGACGTTACAAATAAATAAAAAAATAACACTTTATTGTCCATGGGAATACGCAATCATCTAATATTTTGCAGAACAGCTAAATAGTCATTTACTTTTACCTGTTGCCATTCTGTTGCGTACCAGGCTGGTGAACAGTCAAAACGGTTACATGACTGCACAAGTGTAGGCTTGGGCTGACGACACTGATCATCTGCCAAAATCACAGTCTCATTCGTTTCCCTTGAGAGAAGATGGGAGCAGAAGGCATCTCGAGTTTGCAGTCCAACTCCACAGGTTAAACTGCAAGGACTCCATTTTCCAATTTCCCACCTGGGGGAGAAAATAGTAATTGAGGGTAGATCTTAAATCTTCTCCATTAAGCCACCCACCCCCCCCCCCCACACACACACAAAGCATAATCACTGCGGAAGATGGACTTTTTCAGCAACAATGTCTGTCAAATGTATTTATTTAACAAAATTTCTGTCCTGCTTATAACACTCCAGGTAAGCTAAGCGGGTCACAGCATAATAAAACAATGTTCACATTAAAACCATATACAGTTTTTAAAACAATTAATAGAAACCTAGAAATTATTTACAACATAATGCTCTTATCACAGGCAATGAATTACTGTTTGCATCCTCAAAGGCTTCTTGGAACAAAAAGGCCTTCACTTTTTTCCTAAAGAAAGGACTTCTAATATAACAGTATTATACATTTACCAACTGCGCTTAAAAAAAAAAAAAGCTAAAGAGATAGAAGAATCTATTAAGTTGCCTTGAATACAAATGCTATATCCACCTACCCCCTTCTCTCTAGGAGGCTGTGCAAATCTTTGCGGTCTCTTTTTATACTTTGCATCTGTTAAAATAACACTGGTTCAAAATGAGGAGCCATCTGCGGACACCAAGGAGAGGTCCCTCTCTGCAGCTGTTGCTGCTTGCAATATTTATAAAGGATTGTGACAGCGCTGATAACTATTGATGGTAAAATATCCCTCGTGGCAAGAAAATGGTCCCAATCATTAGGGGTTCAGATTACAGGAGAACAAAAATACAGAAACCCTGGGACTTGCGTTGAATCAGTAACAGAGATAGATGAGAGTCCCACAGGGAAAAATAAGGTCATAGTTTGTTGCAGGCTAAGCGCGATCCTGAATATAGTGTCTGGCAATCTAGATAATGTAACGGTCCCAAGCACGTGTGCACGAACAGCAATATATTGCGGAATATGTATCTAAGCACATTCTTGACCTTCTGTTTGTTTACAAGAGAGGACTGTATCAAAGGGAAAACCGTACTGAAACCGTCAGTATAAGAAGATAACAGACCCTGCCACAGGCTCTGCACTGTCAGCAGGACCCCCTTCTTGTTTTAGCCAATAGGAACTCGATTTACATAAAGCAGTAGGAAATGCATGGGTAGGAATTGTGTTAATCACAGCAAGTGCAATTGTAACTATATTAAAAGAGCCCTATTTTATAACAGCGCGCGCAGGACTGATATTTGCGTTTAAAAAGTACAGGTGAACTTCAGCCTGGATTTTTAAAGTGGACTTATACGAGCAAGTCTGCTTTGAAAATTAGTGGGACTACATGGGCACACCGAGGTGCAAATGTATAAGCCAAAATGTATGCCCACACACTTTCCAAAAGTGAAAGCCAGGGTGTAAGTGATTTCCCTGCCCCAGCTCCGGCCCTGGGAATGCCTGATTGAAGTATATGTAAAAGTATGTGCAAAATCACTTCTATGTGCATGCTTACACATGCAACCCCCAGGATAACTTTCAAAAAACCCATTTATGCACCTAAAACTGCATTTTACATGTACCAATGCAATTGAAAATACCCTCCCCCCCCCCCCCCCCCCCCCCCCCCCCCCCAAAGTGGATTTCATGGGTACTGGATGCTTAGGTGAATGGAAGAGAGAGGCTTATACAAACTTTCATCACCAGGCCATCAATTCAAATCTGCTGGGGTCAGTGGTGACTGAAAGTCATCATCAAAGGAAAGTTGTAGAGTAGCCTACAGCATATGAAATGAGTTGGTGATCTCAGTCCAGTTCCCAGGGTACAACACAAATAAAACACTATTACTATTTGGTGCTTCTTCTTAGCAAATGCTTAATTGATTAAATCAGTCAAAAGTAGAGGTGGATGCAAGATTAAGTGCCTCCAAGCCACCAATAAATTTGTAGAGACAGCAACTGCCGATGATATGTGGCATTGTTTGGATCACTCCACACAGACCAAGGCTGTTTTGATAGCCCTAGCTGTGCTTGTTAGTCGTGGTCTTCCCTTGGCCAGTTCAGAAGCAATTTAAATAAATCCCTTAGGTGCCACCTGGTTGCTTTGCCGTAGGATCTTTAATGAGGGAGGAGTTTGTGACAATTACGGAGAACAAGACCCATTCCTCGTGCTGTCATTCCCCCATGGAGAAATCTAAATGTGGTAAATAAACCAGAAAGAATATTGGTTTGTAAGACAAGCTGGCGGTGGATGCTGTGTACAGTATTTTTGTGCAGTGGCAGCCGTGGCATGCTCGGTGTCTTCGCTGTCAGCTCTGAGATGATTTAGTACTTATTGATACCACTCTTGTCAGTCTCTGTAGAGGCCTAGGATTCCAACAGCTATGGAATGTGAATTATCCTCTCACCCCTAGAACTGGACCCTCCGGAGCAGGGCTAATGAAAATTCTTAGGACAGTGTGAGGAAGCTTCTGCTGCTTCTGACTAAGCTGCACCTGGTTTGTTGATAAATGGAGAACTGTCAAGCTAGTAACTTTTAGAATACTAAATTTGTCCCTCCTTTCTCCCCCACCAAAAATCAAACTATCTAAAAAAAACCCCAAACAAAATAAATAAAGATGTCGATATTCAGTGGACAGGTGAATGGGATAGTGAGCAGAGTAACTTTACTCAAATATTCAGTGCAACATACCCAGCTATATAAAGTTACCCTGGTGAGTTCAGGACAGCAATTTTTCTGATCAGAGTTACCTGGATAACTCTAGCTGGATGAATATCAGCACTCACCAGCTAAAAATCAGCCCCACTCCTGCAATACTCCCAGCACCACTTTTTCACACCTGGCTAAATTTTGTGTGAGTGACCTGGACAAAATTTAGTCAGGGAGTGGTGGATATTTTGAACTCTCCAGTTTTCTCTCGGTAAAGTTACCCAGACAAATCTTTTGAATATTGACCTCAAAGTGTATAAATTGAAATTACATTCCATAGCATTGTTCTCTTAATTTTCAAAGCCAAAACCAAAAGATTTGTTTGAATTGTCTAACCAATAGGGATGTGCATTCACTGGAAACAAATGGGTAAAACAAGATAAAGGAGTCCATTTTCTGTTTGATTCATTTAAAAAAAAATGAATGGAGGGGCCCGCTAAAAATAAAAAAATTTCATTTCCTTTCATTTTTGGTGCCATTGAAATCTATCAGGCAACAAAGCTGCAGATTTTTTTTGTTGTTGTTGAAACTAGATGGGATGGGAAGAGACATGGAAGGTACAGGATCAATCAATGTGACACACTTTTTCAAGCAGCCTATCCCAGTGTGACTTCCTCATTTTTTTAACCTGAAACTGAAAGGAAAGCTGGTCCTAGAGAGGAGTCACCATTTTTCAAAGTCATTTACCTCTTGGATTTCTGAGAGAAAGGCGAGACTAAGCTTTTAGTGAGTGAGAATTTGTATAGAAATATTTGGAAAGGAGAAAAAAGGTAGGCTGACTGCTGGTGCAGGAGAAGAAGAAGGCACAGTTACTGAAGGGTCGCATCAGCAGTAGGGGCCCAGAGTTTCTAGTGGAGCAGCAAAAACCAGTACAGTGTTCTCTCCTGTTTTCTGCTGAGCAGTGTCTGCAGAACATCTTTAGTACAGAAACGCTGATTAAGTTGAATCATGTCATGGAGTTTACACAAAGAGGATATTCAGCAGCTAGTGGATGATGAAGGCTTGGCCAGTCTAGTTACTAGCATACTAGTCATGAGGTCATGAAGTGATCCTGCCAGGACCAAGATCATCCCACAGGAAGAGCAGGTATTGGAGAGTGTGAGAGATGTTCCTGGTCTTAAAACATCTGGTCTGCCCTCAACTCCAGTCCCAGCAACCAAGGATGCAGAGAGGGTGAGGGTATCCTGCAAAAGATCTAAAAGGCACTTTAGAGCTCTGAAGGGCCAGAGATTTTCAGAATGTATTCATTCTTGAATTGCCATCAGTAGAGTAAAGATAGTGGGCCACCTTACAAACAATGGTATGCACTGCAGCAGCATCTGCAAAACAACACTTGCAGTGCTGGTTTCAGGGGAGGATGCAGATGCTAGCCTGGCGACCTTGTCTTCCACACATAGAGGCATTAGGATAATTTGAGAAAAGGGGAAGTTCATTTCCCAAACTGACATTCCAGTTCCATCCCCCAGTGAATGACAGCCAAGCAGTCCAGAAGCCCATATGGAACAAGCAGCCCCTATGCAAGCCCCCTTGTAGCAAATGGCTGCATTACGACGTCACGGTCCCAGGCTAAGAGGCAGGCAGCATCAAAAGTATTGCCACGGTACATCAGAGAAATGATTGCACTGGATGATCAGCCCCTACAGATCGTGGAAAATGTGGGATTTAAACAGTTGATGCAACTCTTAGGGGCGGATTTTAAGAGCCCTGCTCGCCTAAATCTGCCCAAATCCGGGCGGATTTAGGCGAGCAGGGCCCTGCGCGCCGGTGAGCCTATTTTACATAGGCCTATCGGCGCGCGCAGAGCCCCGGGACTCGCGTAAGTCCCGGGGTTTTCGGAGGGGGGCGTGTCGGGGGCGGGGCCGAGCGCCGCACCGTTTTCGGGGCGTGTCGGCAGCGTTTTGGGGGCGGGCCCAGGGGCGTGGTTACGGCCCGGGGCGGCCCGGGGGCGTGGCCGCGCCCTCCATACCCGCCCCCAGGTCGCGTCCCGGCGCGCGGGGATTTACGCCTCCCTCTGGGAGGCGTAAATCCCCCGACAAAGGTAAGGATGGGGTTTAGACAGGGCCGGGTGGGTGGGTTAGGTAGGGGAAGGGAGGGGAAGGTGAGGGGAGGGCAAAAGAAAGTTCCCTCCGAGGCCGCTCCGATTTCGGAGCGGCCTCGGAGGGAACGGAGGTAGGCTGTGCGGCTCGGCGCGCGCCAGCTATACAGAATCCATAGCCTTGAGTGCGCCGATCCCGGATTTTAGCGGATACGCGTGGCTCCGCGCATATCTACTAAAATCCAGCGTACTTTTGCTTGCGCCTGATGCGCCAGCAAAAGTAGGCCAAATCGCGCGGTTTGAAAATCTACCCCTTAGACTTTAGTCACAAAGTGCCCTCCAGAACAACATTCATTAGGCAAATTATCTCTACCATGTACACTCAGTGCCATGCTCACAGGCAGGCACAACTTGCCAAGGTTGAAGGGAGTATCATCAATTTCACCAGTGACATCTGGACCAGGCATAATGCCATGCATTCCTACCTTTCCTTGATGGCACATTGGTGGCAGCTGGTTGAGGCACAGCTCGGCAGCAGCTCTAGTGGGAATGGACCAGCAGGGTATAGATGGGCCCTTCTGCATACACTCGGTGGCTAAGGTGGCTGGTAGGATATGGGGATTCTGGTGTTACTCTGGTAGCCACTAGGTCCACAAAAGAGGGACTACGAGAGGAAAACTTTGCTCTCCTTCCTGTTGGGTCTTCCAAAAACAGGAAACAAGGGACTGAATCCCACCCAACCAGTCTCTCAGAGGTAGAGAGGGAAGGGCAGAGTCTTTGAAAGTATAATACTCAGAAAAACTGAATGTAAACTTAAAGAAAACTGTTTATTTACCAAGAGAATAACATGTCAGTAGTTCCAATTCTTGTGAGTTTATAAAAGAAATATTTAAAGCAGAAAGTATTATTTTACAATAGAAAATAGTATTTGCTGCAGAGGTACACCCTTGGTCTGAGGTGGGGTTAGCACTCCCTGTGAGGGAGGACCCCCACAGGTCCCCACCATTGGGAGGCGAGGCCAGACGGGAAGCAGAGGCAAACAGGGTCTTCGCCAATACCAGCCCATGTTCCTCGCAGGTTGCGCCCTTGGGTGCTGTGGCTGGATGGTCTTAGGTGGGCTACTGCGTGGATGATCCCAGAGGCGGCCAGGCGAGGAGCGCGACAAGGAGCAACAAAGCTCTAGTCCAGGAGCCACAGCGTTGGATCCGGTCCAAGGGTCAGAGGCAGGCGGCGAAGTCGTAGTCGGGTCCGGTCCAAGGGTCAGAGGCAGGCGGCGAATCGTAGTCAAGTCCGGTCCAAGAGTCAGGCCAAAGTCAGTCCGAGGAGCAAGGCAAAGGAGAACTAAGGCAAGGCCGAAGAAGAAATCGAACTCAGAATCAGCAATAAACAGGAACGAAGACTGGAACTCAGGATCAGAAACAAATGGGAACGAAGACTGGAACTCAGGATAAGGAGCACCGCAACTCAGGAACTACGCTAGGACAAGCGAGGTGACCTGTTGCCAAGGCAAGCTCTGACCGGCAGAGCTTGCCTTAAATACTCTGGGCCGCTGATGTCATCAGTACGGGCCATGGAGCTTTTCCCACTGCGGCCCCTTTGAGTCGGTACGTGGTGCACGTGCGCCTAAAGCAGGATGGCAGTGGCAGCAGCGTGGGCCACGTGGCGGCAGACGCCGCCGGGGGAGAAGAGGTGCGGGCTGACGGAGGAGAATCCTCTACCACGCCAGGGGGATCGGGGCGTGCGACAGCGGCACGCCCGCGCAGGGGGCTGCTGACTGCCGCGAGAGCAGGAGAGACTGAACTCAGGGCCTTGCGTCAGAAGGTAGGAGGACCTGGTCTGAGGCCTCCTTGGCCTGAATTCGTAACAGTATTAAAGAATAGAAATGTGCTTCAGGATCAAATTTTGTGTTGGGCTTCATTTCGGGGGCCCTCCCGCGGGAATTTCATTTTTCCCGTGGTTCAGGAAAAATTTTTTTCAGGGGCCTCGATTTTCGCTTTAGTGCGCACTAACGTGGCAGAAATTGCCTAATTCGGGAAAAACGATTGCACATCCCTTTTAAAGAACTCATTTCCTATATCACCTTTCCTCTTAGGATTCTTTTTCCCTGTCTGGTACCAGAACTCTTATCTGGTAAGTAATAATTGAGATATTAGTTGTTAACTTAATAACTTCTTATGTCTCTGGTGTATATATGTGTGTGAGTGACTCTTTCCAAAGTTAATTATAAAAGAAAATGATCCTCTCAAAGCATTCTTTCCTCATCTTTTCAAGCTCATCCTCAGGTGTGATGAAACAAACAAGGTAAATATGTTTGTTGGTTTATATTATTCTCTTTAATGTTCTCTTTGCTTCACTAAGAAAAAAAAATATCAGTAGTAGCACAGTTTCCTTATTTTCACTTCTATGCAGTGTGTATATGTAGCTTTGTCAAATTATTATTATATGTGTTGGCTAACAATTTTATGATGAATGATGCTTTCACTTAGCTGTCCTGTAATCCTTCCAGACCGGTTCCTATTTTCCTCGCTGCAGTTCTCCCTTTGTTTTTTCCAGGTACTAGATGCAGATGTCTGTCTCTTCTCCTCTTCTTTCCATCTTCTGGTGCAGGTGTTTGAAGTCCTATCTATCGTTAAACAGATCAAAGCATGTGTTCCCTGAATACACTATCCACGACCCCCTGTTCTGAAGATGTGTTTAAATAATGTTTCTAAATGTGGTGTCTTTGACGTCTTATTGAACTGGTCTAACTTGGTGTGTAAAATAAAGGATAATCAGTCCCACTCTAAACTCACTAACGGGCCAATGCAGTAAAGTGCGCATTGTTAGCCCCCATTTGGACGCACGTTTTCCATGCGCTATTTTTACCCCTTATATAGTAAGGGGTATAGCGCGTGGAAAACGCACGTCGAACCCCCCCCAAAACTAATAGTGCCCGCAACATGCAAATGCATGTTGATGTTCCTATTAGTCATTCCCACGCGATACAGAAAGTAAAATGTGCAGCCAAGCCACATATTTTACTCTCAGAAATTAACGCCTGCCTTTGGCCAGCACCAGGAAAGTGTACAGAAAAGCAGAAAAAACTGCTTTTCTTGTACACCCTCCGTCTTAATATCATAGCGATATTAAGTCGGAGGCCCCAAAGATTAAAAAAAAAAAAAAAATCTGCCCGCGGGTTGGAAAATGGACGCTCAATTTTGCCGGCGTCCGTTTTCTGGACCCGTGGCGGTCAGTGGGTTTGACAACCGACGTCGGTAAAATTAAGCATCGGCTGTCAAACCCGCTGACAGCCGCAGCTTCTGTCAAAAAGGAGGCGCTAGGGACGCGCTAGTGTCCCTAGCGTCTTTTTACCGCGGGCCTTAATTTGCATACCTGGGCTTCCTGAATCGCGCACCCAGGAGAGTGGCCTGGGCGCGCGTCGGGAGAGCGGCTCTCCCGTGAAGTTTTCTGTATCGGCCCGTTAAAGAGGGAAAATGATTTGGTTCAGGTTGGTTCAAAAATCTTTTCACACACACACACACACTGGCACACCCAGAGCTCTTAAGTGAAAAACAGCTTAAACTTACTTTTAGTTCCTCTCCTCTGATATATTACTATTCTCAGAGATTTTAGGTTAAAGCTGACTCAGAAATATCTAGTCCTGTTTCATATGGAGTACTGAATAGTAACTTAAATTGCACAGCCACTCTCAGAACAGAATCTGAATTCTGCGATGTAGAACTTCAAATGCCCATTAACTCTCAGGTTCTATCAATTTATGCAGCAAAAGTTCACAGTGAAGTCAGTCTGAGAAGTTTATTTACACTTTTCAGTTAAGAAGTAAAAAGAATATTAACACAGCGTTATTATATATGAAAATCTCCGCATCTTGGCTGTAATTTCTTTAAATAACTGACTGTTACTATACTTATGCTGCCACAATTCCTACCTGGATTGCTCTAATATGAGCAAAATGTTTAAATCACAATCTCATTTCTTCCTTTCAGTCACACAAATTCTACTTTGAGTATATTAACAAGTCCCTCTGAATTTCAACCTTTCAGACAAGCAAAGGGGCTCTATAAAATGAGCAAAAACAGAAGCAGTCTGCCCTTCTCTCTCTGCGTCCTGTCTGTCCACGTGCAAAACCTCTCTAGCTCATGGGGACTGGTTTTTAGCATGTCTCTCGGCATGGAGTTCCCATAAGCCTCAGCTTTGGCAGGACTGACATAGCAAGCTGACAATCAGAATCTTCAATCTTGCTCTTCCTGCTGAGGTCATTCTACTTCAGGCCCGCCCACCCCTTGTAACTGGACATGAAATCAGAAAAAAAAAACCCCTCACAACTGATTCCCCCCACCTTCCCTGAGGCTTGTAAGTCCACTGGAGGTGTTATTTTCCTGCCAGCACTGATAACAAGACACTGTCTTGTTATCAGTGCTGGCAGCCCTGGTGCTGCCTTGGAGGAAGAAGGTCTCATGATGGGAGAGCACCAACCAGGTGCAGCAGGAAAGGATCCTGTAGCAAGGACCTGCTCTCCAGGTGATGCATTGTCCTTTCGCACTGAGGATATCTCCCCAAGGCCTACTGCCCAGGAGGGAAGGGTTAGGTCGGCCGTCATAGTTGGTGATTCGATTATTAGGAATGTAGATAGCTGGGTGGCTGGTGGGCGTGAGGATCGCCTGGTAACATGCCTACCTGGTGCGAAGGTGGCGGATCTCACGCGTCACCTAGATAGGATTTTAGACAGTGCTGGGGAGGAGCCGGCTGTCGTGGTACATGTGGGCACCAACGACATAGGAAAATGTGGGAGGGAGGTTCTGGAAGCCAAATTTAGGCTCTTAGGTAGAAAGCTTAAATCCAGAACCTCCAGGGTAGCATTCTCTGAAATGCTCCCTGTTCCACGCGCAGGTCACCAGAGGCAGGCAGAGCTCCGGAGTCTCAATGCGTGGATGAGACGATGGTGCAAGGAAGAGGGATTCAGTTTTGTTAGGAACTGGGGAACCTTTTGGGGAAGGGGGAGTCTCTTCCGAAGGGATGGGCTCCACCTTAACCAGGGTGGAACCAGACTGCTGGCGCTAACCTTTAAAAAGGAGATAGAGCAGCTTTTAAACTAGAACAAAGGGGAAAGCCGACAGTCGCTCAGCAGCGCATGGTTCAGAGAGAGGTATCTTTAAAGGATACTAATGATGCATTAGAATTAGGGCATCCCGACAGTGAGGTTCCAATAATTAGAAAAGCAGTCCAAGTGCCTGTAACTAAAACCTCACCTGAGCTAAAAAATTCAAACTTATCCCTATCAATTAAAAAGCAGAATGATAATACAAACAAAAAACAAACTTTGAAATGTTTGTATGCTAATGCCAGAAGTCTAAGAAGTAAGATGGGAGAATTAGAATGTATAGCAGTAAATGATGACATAGACTTAATTGGCATCTCAGAGACATGGTGGAAAGAGGATAACCAATGGGACAGTGCTATACCGGGGTACAAATTATATCGCAGTGACAGAGAGGAGCACCCGGGAGGAGGTGTGGCGCTTTATGTCCGGGATGGCATAGAGTCCAACAGGATAAACATCCTGCATGAGACTAAATACAAAATTGAATCTTTATGGGTAGAAATCCCTTGTGTGTCGGGGAAGACTATAGTGATAGGGGTATACTACCGCCCACCTGGTCAAGATGGTGAGACGGACAGTGAAATGGTAAGAGAAATTAGGGAAGCTAACCAAATTGGTAGTGCAGTAATAATGGGAGACTTCAATTACCCCAATATTGACTGGGTAAATGTATCATCGGGTCACACTAGAGAGATAACGTTCCTGGATGGAATAAATGATAGCTTTATGGAGCAATTGGTTCAGGAACCGACGAGAGAGGGAGCAATTTTAGATCTAATTCTCAGTGGAGCACAGGACTTGGTGAGAGAGGTAACGGTGGTGGGGCCGCTTGGCAATAGTGATCATAATATGATCAAATTTGATTTAATGACTGGAAGAGGAACAGTGTGCAAATCCACAGCTCTCGTGCTAAACTTTCAAAAGGGAAACTTTGATAAAATGAGAAAAATTGTTAGAAAAAAACTGAAAGGAGCAGCTACAAAAGTAAAAAATGTCCAAGAGGCATGGTCATTGTTAAAAAATACCATCCTAGAAGCACAGTCCAGATGTATTCCACACATTAAGAAAGGTGGAAAAAAGGCAAAACGATTACCGGCATGGTTAAAAGGGGAGGTGAAAGAAGCTATTCTAGCCAAAAGATCTTCATTCAAAAATTGGAAGAAGGATCCAACAGAAGAAAATAGGATAAAGCATAAACATTGGCAAGTTAAATGTAAAACATTGATAAGACAGGCTAAGAGAGAATTTGAAAAGAAGTTGGCAGTAGAGGCAAAAACTCACAGTAAAAACTTTTTAAAATATATCCGAAGCAGAAAGCCTGTGAGGGAGTCAGTTGGACCGTTAGATGATCGAGGGGTTAAAGGGGCACTTAGAGAAGATAAGGCCATCGCGGAAATATTAAATGATTTCTTTGCTTCGGTGTTTACTGAAGAGGATGTTGGGGAGGTACCCGTAATGGAGAAGGTTTTCATGGGTAAAGATTCAGATGGACTGAATCAAATCACGGTGAACCTAGAAGATGTGGTAGGCCTGATTGACAAACTGAAGAGTAGTAAATCACCTGGACCGGATGGTATACACCCCAGAGTGCGGAAGGAACTAAAAAATGAAATTTCAGACCTATTAGTAAAAATTTGTAACTTATCACTAAAATCATCCATTGTACCTGAAGACTGGAGGATAGCAAATGTAACCCCAATATTTAAAAAGGGCTCCAGGGGTGATCTGGGAAACTACAGACCGGTTAGCCTCACTTCAGTGCCAGGAAAAATAGTGGAAAGTGTTCTAAACATCAAAATCATAGAACATATAGAAAGACATGGTTTAATGGAACAAAGTCAGCATGGCTTTACCCAAGGCAAGTCTTGCCTCACAAATCTGCTTCACTTTTTTGAAGGAGTTAATAAACATGTGGATAAAGGTGAACCGGTAGATATAGTATACTTGGATTTTCAGAAGGCGTTTGACAAAGTTCCTCATGAGAGGCTTCTAGGAAAAGTAAAAAGTCATGGGATAGGTGGCGATGTCCTTTCGTGGATTGCAAACTGGCTAAAAGACAGGAAACAGAGAGTAGGATTAAATGGACAATTTTCTCAGTGGAAAGGAGTGGACAGTGGAGTGCCTCAGGGATCTGTATTGGGACCCTTACTTTTCAATATATTTATAAATGATCTGGAAAGAAATACGACGAGTGAGATAATCAAATTTGCAGATGACACAAAATTGTTCAGAGTAGTTAAAGCACAAGCAGATTGTGATAAATTGCAGGAAGACCTTGTGAGGCTGGAAAATTGGGCATCCAAATGGCAGATGAAATTTAATGTGGATAAGTGCAAGGTAATGCATATAGGGAAAAATAACCCATGCTATAATTACACAATGTTAGGTTCCATATTAGGTGCTACAACCCAAGAAAGAGATCTAGGTGTCATAGTGGATAACACATTGAAATCGTCGGTTCAGTGTGCTGCGGCAGTCAAAAAAGCAAACAGAATGTTGGGAATTATTAGAAAGGGAATGGTGAATAAAACGGAAAATGTCATAATGCCTCTGTATCGCTCCATGGTGAGACCACACCTTGAATACTGTGTACAGTTCTGGTCGCCGCATCTCAAAAAAGATATAATTGCGATGGAGAAGGTACAGAGAAGGGCTACCAAAATGATAAGGGGAATGGAACAGCTTCCCTACGAGGAAAGACTAAAGAGGTTAGGACTTTTCAGCTTGGAGAAGAGACGACTGAGGGGGGATATGATAGAGGTGTTTAAAATCATGAGAGGTCTAGAACGGGTAGATGTGAATCGGTTATTTACTCTTTCGGATAGTAGAAAGACTAGGGGGCACTCCATGAAGTTAGCATGGGGCACATTTAAAACTAATCGGAGAAAGTTCTTTTTTACTCAACGCACAATTAAACTCTGGAATTTGTTACCAGGGGATGTGGTCAGTGCAGTTAGTATAGCTGTGTTTAAAAAAGGATTGGATAAGTTCTTGGAGGAGAAGTCCATTACCTGCTATTAAGTTCACTTAGAGAATAGCCACTGCCATTAGCAACAGTAACATGGAATAGACTTAGTTTTTGGGTACTTGCCAGGTTCTTATGACCTGGATTGGCCACTGTTGGAAACAGGATGCTGGGCTTGATGGACCCTTGGTCTGACCCAGTATGGCATTTTCTTATGTTCTTATGTTCTTATGTTCCTTCATTCCCTGCAGTCTGTCACTTAGAGAATCTTGTCATACAGCTTCAGGTTCTTTATTTTGAGCCACAACAGTTCCCATGCTCCCAGGCAGACAAACACCCAGAGAGGAAAGAAAGCAAGCCACGTCCCAGCAATGCTTTCCACAGCGTCAGAACTCAGGTCAGAAAAAAACAAACAAAACGTCTTTACCCTCTTATGGTATTTTTAACCCCTGGTTACAAGACATAAGTGGAGCAACAGAGATAACTAATCTCTGGGAATCAACATAGGTGTGGATTGCCCCCTGGGCATTCTGATTGGTTTCACGTGGGGCAGAAATTAAAAGTCCTGAAGCCCTTCAAGAATAGCAGAGAAGATCACAATCCCACAGCTAGCTTGGGCAAGGCTATCCCCAAAGTCAGTGTCCTGAAGGAGAAGTCAGGGGGTTTCTGGAAGGGGCTGGCACCACAGGTGTTACTGCTTGTGGACTTCTTTCAGCAGCAACTACAGTCAATTCGGGCCCCCAGTTTTTTCCTCAGCACCTTGCTGTGTTGTTGCCAGTCGTCAGCGTGCTGCTGCTGGCTAACCCGCTCCTCATGCCCCTGTTTCTCTCCTGGCTCAGCTTATTGCTGTGCTGTTGTATCACTGTTGTTGCCCCGTGTGCTCCTCCTACACTGCCTCTCTTATACTGGAGTGTTTTGGCTATAAAACAAAAAGCATTTTAAAAAAGAAAAACCTTCTCCTCCTACGACCTCTTTCTCATGGTTCAGTGCCTTGCTGTGTTTTTATGCCACTGTTACTGCCTAGCCTGCTCTTGCCCCTCTCATGGTGCCCTGGAGAGTTCATGCCACTGTTGTTATAATTTGACCCTCTTTTCGTGCCTTTGGTTGTTCTTTTCACTGTCGATAGTGCCTTTGCCACTCTCATGATGCCTTGTTGTCTTCTTTCCACTGAAGATGGTGCTCTTTGTCCCTTTTTTGGACCCTTGGAGTTGTGATGTCACTCTTCTTCCTGCCTTATCCCTCTCTCACTGTCTATGGGTGTCAATACCACTGTGAGTTTTTTTTTATACTTATTGATACCACTCTTGTAAGTGGTATCTAACAAATGTGACTATCTGCTGTGTGTGTAAAACACTAAAACCTTGTTAGCGTAGCTGGGTTTAAAAAAGGTTTGGACAAGTTCCTGGAGGAAAAGTCCATAAACCACTATTAAGGTGCACTTGAGGAAATCCCCTGCTTATCCCTGGGATAAGTAACATAGAAGCTATCAACCTTTTGGGATCCTGTCAGGTAATTGTGACCTGGATTGGCCACTGTTGAAAACAGGATACCGGGCATGATGGACTTTGGTCTGACCCAGTATGGCAGTTCTTATGTAGATTGCTGCTATATCCCTCACTCTAAGCCTTGAGGTGTTGATACCACTCTTCTTGCTGAGTTGCTCTGTACCTGTGGCTTGAGGTTTGAGTGCAAGCACTTGCTGTTCTGCACCTCTTTGGTGCCTTTGGGTGTTTTTGCCTCTGTTCCTGCTGTCTTCAAGTTCTTTTTAAATTCCCCTATAGCATTTACTGCCTATTGGTCTTGTCTAGTAGTTAGACGTCGATAGATTATCCCACTAATTTTAGGTTGCATTCCCAAGCAAAACCACAAAAAAGATCTGATCCCTGTGAGTTATGCACCATTACCGGCCTAACACCATCCAAGGTCTGAGCCTCAGTAGCATCAAAAAGGCAATCTTCTGTATGCCACATTTCCTTCACCCATCAGATTGAAGGGAAATTGAAGATGAGCTAATTAATTTTTTCCTCACTAATGGCACAGCAAAGGGAAAGTCAGTCTTCCAACTTGACTCCCTGGCCACTTCGCCCACTTAGGATGCCTTAGGGAAATTACAACAGGAACAATGTGGACCTCCTTATGAGATTTCTAGTCATTAACTTGCAGGTCTTCCTGCAAGGAAGGAGAGGCTTCTAAAACTAAGAGAATGTCTTTATAAATTATCTGTGGCCAAGTATAAAATTTGTCTATATTTGCATTATTGTGTACCTTTTTTGAGGGGGAAGGAGAGAAGAGACAGGGGAGATATGATGCAGAATTTCACATACATGAATGGAATTAATAATGCACAAAAATCAAATATTTTCCAGTGGAAAGTAAGTTGTATATCTAGAGTTCATGACATTAAACTCCAAGGGGAAAGACTCAGGAACAATGTCAGGAAACATGTCTTAACAGAAAGAGTGATTGAGTGCTCTCCCAGACAAGGTGGTGAAGACAAGAATGGTAATGGAATTCACAAGAGCATGGAACAAACACAGAGGATCCCTGCTGGCTAGAGAATGGAAATGAAGAAATTGTGCAACTTTTCTATTTCACCTAAAGTTTATACTTCTGCTTGGAGGTAAACTTCACGGAGGGGCGGTTACTAATACCCTAAAAAACTTGCTGGGAAAACGAGATGGACCATTTTGGTCTTTATCTGCCGCCATTTACTATGTTACTATGTTCTTCTAGCTTTGTCCTGCCAAGGGATAGTAAGTTCATCAGATTCCATCTTCATGATGTTTCGATTAATCTTTTGACCTGTACTCAGGTCTGAGGTCCGATTTATACAGCAAAACCACTGTGAATCTCTTCCAGAGATTTCCTTTGGCTTTACCCTTCCCAGGGATTGTAAGTTACATAAAAACATAAGAAATACCATTCTGGGAAAGACAAATGCTACACTGGGTCCATCAGTTCCAGCATCTCATCTCACAGTGGACATGTATCCAACAGGATCCCAAACAATACACCCAGAATTTCTTGTTCAGAGCCAGGGATAAGCAAGAGCATTCTCAGATCTACATAGCTTATAATGGTTTATGGATTTTTCCTCCACGAACTTGTGGGACCCTTTTTAAATCCAGCTATGCTAACTGCTTTTACCCCAAATTCCACAGTTTAATTTTGCCTTAAGTGAAAAAATGCTTTCTACATTTTATTTTAAATGTGCTATCTATTAGCTTCATGGAATGTCCCCATTCCATGTACTGTTTAAAAGGATAAATAACCTTCCCAATTTATCCGTTCTGCCTTACTCAAGATTTTATAGACCTCTATCGTATCTCCATTCAGCCGTCTCTTCTTCAGGCTGAAGAGCTCTAACCCAGGGGTTTGCAAACTGTTGCGTTCGTGCCTGCTCTTGCCCTCGCTCCACCCTTTCTACCTCTGAGGCGACTCCCTTCGGGTCTGATGGACAGTTGCTGCCATGGCTTCTACTTGCCGTTTCTTCCCGGAGTCCCCGGGCTGGCTTGACGCTGTGGATCCACCATGTTCCTGATGACGTAGGGTGCGTACGCGCTCCGACGTTTGTACCAGCAAGGGCATGAACCTCCGGGGCATCCCCCTGTAGTGACGTCATCCGCTTCCAACATAAAAGGTCTTTGCTTACGCTTACGAATCGAGTTAGCAAGGGATTGATTGCGGGGGATCATCTCAACCCGCTTCATTCTCCACTGCTCTGCCTCTTCGAACTTACCAGGGGTACCCGCTCCTCGGGGGCCCCGCTCTCTCTTCTTGTTTTCAGATTGCTAAGACGGGATCTGGTACTCGCTCCTCGAGAGCCTACGTCCCTGAACGCTCAGAAGACTCCCTATTGCCTGGAAGCGATTGCAGACGTGAACATTGTGAGTTTCTATTCCAGCTGTATATAGGAACCGGTACTCGCTCCTCGAGGGCCCATGTTCCTAGAACTCTGAAGATTCTCTTCTGTCTAAGACACTATCGCAGGTATGGAGATTGTGAGCTATTATTACAGATTGCATATAGGAACCGTACTTGCTCCTCGAGGGCCCATGTTCCTAACACCCTCCAAAGACTCTCTTCTATTTCAGAAGTTATTTCATACACAGATATTGTGAGTTCTTATTTCAGTATGCATATAGGAACCAGTACTCGCCTACAGGCTCCTGTTCCTGAATATACTAACTATTCTCTATTGCCTAGAAACCATTACAGAGATAGATAACTGTGAGTTACCATCACTCTCTGAGCTGTCCCTGGAACCAGGTACTCACTCCTCGAGGGCCTAACTCTCTCCAGCTACTGAGCCTTCTTATTATCTATGTGAGTGTATCATCTACTTCTGGTTATGTATCCAGCATACCCTGTCTACTCACTATGAGTCTCTCTCTACAGCTCAGCAAACCCGGAGATAGCAGTTCCAGGATCTGAGGGACTTCAGCCCTGCCGGGCACATCAGCTCACTACTGCCACCTCTGGTGGTTCTACTACCTGTCTAATAAAGAACTATCTGTGCTGTCTCCATACTCCAGCCTAGCCGGTGGTCCCTCTCATGATATCCTCCTGAGGGTGCTGTCATCTGCCATCGGCCCAAGGATTCACCATTCTACATTCGAGTGCTCATCTCTCACACTTCCAGAGCTGAGTACAACAAACTGCTACCTTGCAGTTTACCCTCAACTGTTGCTAACATATCCTTCCTCAGGAACTATATCATACCAATTGCTACTTCTTAGCAGGAACCATACAGATGGCCAACACCTCCCTTCAGGGGAACTCTCGTATATCAGGTTGCCACTCTGTGCGGAGATCCATAACAGATACTAACTCCTCCCCTCTGGAAGAACAGATCTTATATGGTTGCTGACCTCTCCCCTCTAGGGAGCAACTCCATAACAGTTTGCTAACAGATTTCTAATCCTAGCAGCTCCTACAACAGATTGCTACTCTGCAGTCCTAACCCATAACAGATTGCTAACCCTAGCAGAGTCGCTAACAGATTGCTAGCTCCTCCCCTCTGGGGGAGCAAAGCTCACAGGATTGATAACTCCTCCCCTTGGGAGGAGCAAACTCTAACAGACTGCCAACTCCTAGCAGAAAAGATATCAAAAGATAACAGATTGCTAACTCCTAGCAGAAAAGATAACACAAACTAAGGCTCAAGGGCCAAAACTAGCCTAATGTCTTGTACAATACGGCCCCTACCTTTTGCCAAATTTCCATTATTTTCATTCCACCAATGCCAACAACTGCCATTTGAGTTAATGGCCTGTTCTTGTGTGCACTGCACAGGCCTCTCTATCAAATAAATGCCAATTCTTCCACATCCCAGCTCCTCACTAGGGTGGGAGGGAGGTGAGGAACAGGCCGTGATGTAAGTTTTTTTTTTTTAATGGAACCTTATCTGGATATATTCTTTTTGAATATATCCAGTTAAGTCTAAAGGTATATGGCCACACGAGACCAGATAATTTTAGACCTGATTCCTGCAGCTAATTTACTTGGATATACTTGATATTAGGCTAAGTTAGCCAGACAATGAGACCCATCCCAAGAATGCCCCCCAAACACTCCTTTTATATCCAGCTAAATTATAGCTGGATACCAACATATCCAGCTATAATTTCGCTGGATAAGAGGCTCAATATGCCGTATAACTCATTTAGATAGATAAGTTGTGAGTTATCCATCTTAATGGCTTTTGAATAAGGACCTCACTATGTCTTAATCTACTTTAACTAGAAAGACTTTTGAGAGGTTTCCTATGTAGCAGAGCTACACCTCATTCATCTCTCATCAGTCCCTTTTCCATTTAATTTTTAAATATATTTCAAAACACTAGTCCAAGAACAGAGAACTGAGTTATTCCACTATTTAGCTTTCTCCATTGAGAGGAATGACCATGCAGTCCTACTCTCTGTTTGCTCTCCTTTAGCCAGTTACCAATCCACAATAAGACACTGCCTTCTATCTCATGATTTCATTTCCTGATAAGTCTCTCATGAGGGACTTTCTCAAACACCTTCTGAAAATCCAGATATACTGTATCAACTGACAAACCCTTGTCCACATGTTTGTTAATCTCTTCAAAAAAGCTAACAGATTAGTTAAGGGAAGACTTCTCTTTGCTAAATCCATGTTTGGTGATCCCCCACTAGTCTGTGTCTATCCAGATGGCTAGTAATTTTTTTCTTCAGAATAGCTTCTACACATTTCATATCACTGATGCCAGATAATTAGGAAGTGTAAAAACACAAAAGTAAGTTGGCAACTTACTTTTAAAACAGCAACTTGTGTGCATAAATGTTATCCCTGCCTCCTAGTCTACCCTTTTTTTTACACATGTATACGTGAGCATAAGAGTGAAAATATGCATGTATTTTCAACTTTTATAAATACGGAATGCACAAGTAGAGGATAGTTATGTGCATATGTGCTAATTTTTACATGCATGAAGTTTTAAAAGTTCATCCCAGAATTTTTTCGGCCTGAAGCCAAACAAACTGAATGAGCAAACTGAAATTTTTTTTCCATGCACATCCAGAGAGGTACAAATCATGGTCAAGTGAATTTGAGCAAATCCAAGTGAACACAGTTTACACTTACAAAATGTGCAACCATATGAAAAGCAGGACTGTGTCAAACTGATTTTTATATATTTTTTTGGAGTCAAGGCGCAGCTTGTTGACTGAGTTCAGTGGCAGGTCAGTCTACCTTTAATTCTCTTCACACCATCTATCAGCAGGTGTTAGTTTAGTTTGGGAGGCTGTCTGTACTACTGAGGGACTCAGGGAATATCTGATTAATTTAATTCCCGAGCAAATAGACTGAGAAGATTCTTTATTGTGAATTTAACCCTTTGGTGCCTGGAACAAACAGATGCTGGTAATATACAGTAGTGAAGTCTGCTAAATTATGTAGCTTTTTAAAATGTTATACATATAATGGTTATACATTATTCAGCCCAGGTAGTTTAGGCAATGTGTATTCATACCGGCAATTTAAAAAACAAGCACCATTATCAAAGCAGTTTCCCTGAAACTGAAGCTCAAAAATGACAGCTGAGAGATGCAGTGACACAAATGTGTAAGTCCCTGGAAAATCTCAAACAAAAGGTCTAGCTCTCTATTCAGTGTGATTGCCTGGACAAAGGAAAAACCAACTGATTTATCTGATCCTTCAGACCTGGAGTGAAGAGGTTAATCTATCTTCATCACTCTACTCAGAATGAGCATGCATAGATTAAACCAACAATAAAGATAAGGTTTGTTGTATGTGTGTGTTATCATATCCATCTATCTATCCAGTACCAGTAATTTAATAGTAATGGCATATAGCAAAACAGTGACATATATTTGAGAGAAAAAAGACAATTCAAATAGTATTGCCAACTGGCTCCAGGTTTTCAGGGTAGGTGGATTTAGTCCATTGCCTACATGGCCTTGTAGTCTTGCTTTTCTTCGGGAAATCAATAGGGTCACCAGAATAATTTAATTTTGAATGTTATTTTAGATAGTTATTAGAATTTTGATACATTTTAACAAATGATAATATGATGATGTATTTTAGAAGTTAGTTTTACAATGTTTATTTGGTTTGAATGTGAATATGTAAACCGATATGAAGTCTAACGAATATCGGTATATAAAAAGTGTATAAATAAATAAATAAATAAATAAATAAACTAAATATAAGCCTGTACAGGGATTGGGGTAAAACCTGGACTGGATCAGTGTGCCCTGAAAAAACATAAAGTCAGTTGGCAACCCTCACTTCATTAGAGGAGCATGATAGCTTTAACAACAGCTGCCCGAGTTACAGATGCTCCAGTTGACAAATCCCAGCATCCTTTTTTATGGTTATAATCACAAATGGCTTTCTATAAGCCATCACATTCTTCTAATAAAGCTTTATTTACTTGCTCTCTCTCGTTCTGTATCTATCTCATAGTGAGTATTATTCACTATTTAATAATTATGTATGTTAAATTTAAACTCGGTGACTGAAGGAATCATCGTTAATATACATTGTACAGCAATATTTAGCTAAATGCATTGTAGCAATAAAAAAAACCCCAAACAAACAGATGTTATAAATAAAATAAAATAAACTGGTATTCTCATGCTTTTACCATTGTTAATAATTATTTTATAACAAACCACAATGTTCTGGAAAAATATTAACACACAAAAGAATTTTCCCCTTAGGCGCTGTCGCTTAATCTGCCAGGTGATCAGAATCAAGGGAAACTTAGATTTATTTCCATATAAGTTGTCCATAAGGGGGAAAAAAAATTGAAAAAGAGAAGAACAAATGCAAAACAGTTTTCAACACATCTACAACAGACACAGGAAATACTCTCTTTTTCTGCTCTCCACCTACAGTAATGAACCTCTCTGTGAATACCAGGGCAGGTAGCCAAAGCGATGGAATTTAGACTGAAATAAAAGAAAACAAACCATGACAGACAGTTAACAAAGAAAAAGCATGTGGATTAGGGAATAAGGGGTCAATTCATTCTAGGCAGTTATGGCCTCAAGGAGGAAAACATAGAATCTTCCCCAAATTTCCAGTTATAAAAAGAAGATATTCAATTAATATTCAGTATGCTTTTAAATTCTCAAAAAGATATTTACTAGGGCTGAAAAAATATATTTGGTCCTTTGAGGAACCCAGTGCCACCTATACTCTTCATTATTGTGCTCCTTTTCATCTTGAACCCCACCTACAAATAATGATTCCCTTACATAAGAGCACAGCTTTTATTTTCCTCCCTGAGGTCTCTGTCACAAATAGATTTACTCCAGCTCAGAACATGAGCAATTCCAGCCAGCCTCCTGTTTGCCTATATAGCTCCTGTTATCTCCCATGGGAAGAAAGCAAAGAAGCAGATGCACGAATCAGTGCAAAATAGCACAAAGGTCACTTTGAGCTTTAAAAGCACAAGTAATACATGTTATCTTAATGCAAATAGCTAAATTTTGCATGTTGTTTTACCCTTGCAAATATAAGGGAGTATTATATTCTTCCTATTACTAGCAGTGTTTCCCCTAACTGATATGGCCTCACCTGGTCTGAGTACCCTTAGTATGTGCCAAGGGTCTCAACTAGACTCTGCCCCTGTTATGAGGTCATGGCAGAGGGAATGTTTAGGGATGTGTACCATCCCCCATTGGGAGGGGGTCACTGGAGTTAATAAAACTCTTGTACCCATATGATGCAGGAGGAGAATAATGCAGAGGGACCAGTTAGAAGAATTTGGCAGCAGTAAGAAGGCTGGGAGGATTCAGACCTTGGAGTCCAGTGTGCCTGACTTTCCAGAAAGGGGCACCTGTGGGCCTGTGTCCCTTCACAAGGAAGGCCTGGGAAAGTCTGACAAAGGAGGAATTTGACAGAGAGAAGGTAGCTGGGGCCAAAGGCAGGGGTGCTGAGTCCTGACTAGGCAGAGAAGAGCAGAATGAGAGATTATGAAGAACACCTCATTTATCCTAGAATAGAGACTGACAAAGAGTAATCTGAGTAAAGAGGTCTGCAGTAGGGAGTTCTTGAAGGGAAAAGAATCTGTCCTGCCATTTGGAAAAAGAATTATGTGAGAGTACTATTCAAGGAGGAATTGTCAACTACATGCTGCTCATTCAAATGGAAAGACTTGTTGGAGAAAGGAGAAATTTATTCTTTATCTGATAGCTTCCTTGGAATCCAGTCAGACCAGTCCAGATGAATGGGTTATGCTCACCGAACAGTAAACGGCAACAGAGATCAACTAATTCACTAATAACACCCTTTATATGCATCCATGCTGACCTCAGCCTGCCCGTATTACCTGTAACAAGTTAGATGTGGAAAAACTTTAATACCTACGTTTTCCTTTTGTTTTGTTTTTAAAACAGAGAGCTTCCAAGTCTAAAACAGGTAGACAGGAAAACAGAAACACTATTTACAGTTCTGAAATTAACATACCTGTTTTGTATGACCAGTACAGATCACTTATTCCTTCCACCATCTGACTGAATGTAGATGTGAGTTTGGCAGGAATGGGAGGGTCCTGGATTGGTCTGACTGGACTCAAGAAAAGGAAATTATCAGGTCAGAACAAGTTGCTCATTCCTCTTCATCCAGTCAGACCATTCCAAATGAATGAGATGTACCCAAGCTACAAATGAACAGGGCGGGAACATGTCAAATCTGATTTTAAAACCTCTGAGGTGAACAAAGCCTCCTCTCTGGCAGTCATATCTAAACAATAATGTTTTGTAAAAGAATGCAAAAAGACCAAGTTGCCATTTTACAAATCTCCAGTGGAGAAACCAACCATAGTTCTGCCCATGAAACTGCCCGAGTCATAGTAGAATGAGCTCTAATCTGCTTGGGTAAGGCTCTACCCTTATCCACAAATGCCGCTATAATAATTTCCTTCATCCAACACACTACAGAAGCCTTGGTAGCTGCCTCGCCCTTCCTAACTCGACTGTACAACACAAACAGAAGATCGACTTCTTGAGGTATCGTGAAAAAACTCTTGTCACATACAAACAGTGAAGTAATCTATACTTTCCTAAATCCACATGTTTAATAAATGAATGCAAAGAAATTGTATGATTTAAATGAAAAGCCATGTCCACTTTGGGAAGAAAAGAAGGCAGTGTAAACATTTTGTGCATATAGTTCATGAACATTAAGAATGGCTCTCTGTATGATAATAATGCTCATAATTCTGAGATCCTTCTAGCTGAACAAATAGCCACCATAATTACTTTCTTCAAAGTAAGTGACTTCAGCGAAATTCCTCTAATGGGTTCAAACTGCAGACCTAATAAGATGGCTAACACTAAATTTAGATCCCACAATGGAACAAGAAACCTTACCAGAAGTCTATGTTGATTCCCTCAGGAACTGGGAAATATCTAGATGAGAGGATAAGGATCTATCCAATACATACCCTCATAGCATGCATAGCTGCTATCTGCACCTTCAAAGAATTAAGCATCAAGTCTTTAGAAAAACCTTCTTGCAATAGCTCCAAAATAATCGGCACCAAAATACACCTAGGGGCCAACTGTCTACTGGATCACCACTGCTCAATTATTTTCCAAATTCTCACATAAGCAGTTAAAGTAGAGAATTTCTTCATTTTTAAAAGAATATCCACTACCTCTTGAGAATAGACTTTTTTGACTACACAAGACTTCTCAAGGACCAAGCTGTAAGACAAAAATAAGCTAGATACTCATGAAGGATAGGATCCTAGGAAAAGGGTTCTGTGTTGAGTGAACCATAAAAGCTTTCCTTGCAACAACTGGACAACATCCACATACTAAGGATGTCTAGAGTTACCAGAATTACTAGACCCAGATGTCACAAAATCCTGTAAATCACTTTTCCTATTAAGGGCCATGGAGGGAACACTTATAGGAGTGCCTCTGTTGGCCAATCCTGAATCAAAGCATGCAGTCTGGAAGATCTTCTCTATTTCTTCCAATTAAAAGGTTCTTCACCTTCACATTCTTGTTGATGATCAGATTTATCAATGGAACACCCCATTGTCTATGATCTGATTGAATGCTTTCTGAGATAGCGATCATTCCCCAAAGATGAGAAGATTGCAACCAAGATAATCTGCCTGCACATTCCCCACTATGCTATATGCAAGGCACCTGCAGATTCTCAGTGCCTTTTTGATGGGTCATATAGTCTCTGCCGTAGTATTGTCACACATTATCCTGACTGCCTGACCCCTCAGAAGGGACAAAAATTGTAGGAGAACTAATCATAATGATCTGATTTCCAAAGAACTGATGGAGCACTTTGCTTCCTCCTCTGACCATTGTCCTGCAGCAACCTATCCCAGACAATGGGCTTCCTAACCGACCAGGCTGGTGTCCTTCATTACTATCATCCAGACTGGGGTTTCAAGATCTACTCCTAATTCCAAATTTTTGTAATTTACTCTGCCCGTGTCTAGCACCGGCTGCATTATAGTGTAATTTTGAGATTCAGAATCCCATCTGAACAGCAAAGTTCTCTGAAGAGGTCTCATATGTGCTCTTACTTAAGGTACCATTTCCAAGAAGATAACTCCAGGCAGTTAAAGACCTGAACAGCAGCAATGAATGAATCTGCTGTTGAAACTTCAGAATCTGTCACTCTAGCAGAAGAACACAATCCATCTTTGTATCAAAAAGGGCTCCTAGGTATTTCAAGGTCTGAGAAGGTTGCAAACTGCTTTTGGAGAAATTGACTGTCCAACCAAATTTCTGTAAGAACTGAAGCACCCTCTTGGTAGTCACTACACTCTCCTCTTCCAGCTTCACACTTATCAGCCAGTCTTCCAGATAAAGATGTACCAAAATTCCTTCCCTTCGCAGCACTGCTGTCACCAGTACCATCACTTTCAAAAAGGTCCTTGATGTAGTGAATGGCCCAAAGGGCAAGTCTTGAATCTGAAAATGCCCACCCAGCACCGCAAAATAAAGAATCTACTGATGACGTTTCCTTATCTATGCACTGAGACCTCTACTCCTAAATTAAAAAAAAAACCTGAAAACTTGGTTGTTCCGTCAAGCCTACCCCCTTTCCCCTCCCCCCCCAACAAAAAACACCTAACAGGCACCCGAGTAGTTGACCTGTTATGCTTCTTACCCTCCCCCCTTCAACTGACTTCGATTCTACCCTACATCCTCTCTACCCCCCCCCCCCCCTTGGTCTGCTCTACCCCCTATGAATCCTTAATGACACTATAGCTCTCCCTTTCCTCTTATCTTTGCTCTCCCTTCTGTGTGCTCCTCGACCCCTGCATACTAGCACCTCTTAAGTTTGCCCCCCATCCCTGGCTTTTACCCCTCCCTTGGAAACTGATTAAGAACGCTGTCTCCTGGTACACTGTATTGTATTATAGTTGTTGTATTCATTGTTATGCTCCTCAGCATTATTTATAGTTCCTGTTACTGTAAATGCCTATGATACCCCCATATTTAGTTCTGGGTCTTAAAACATATATATCTTAACACACTTATCCCCCTTATATTCCTTTTTGGTTACTTGTCTTTCGATTATTTGTAAGGGCCATGCCCAAAAGTTATTTGTTTTATGTAAACCGATACGATGTGCAAACGGCTATCGGTATAGAAGAGACTCTAAATAATAAATAAATAATAATTATAATTATAAGGGATGTGAAGATAGGCCTCAATAAGATCTAAGAATGTTAGGAATTCTTCCTTCCTCACTGCCAGAATAATCAACTTTAATGTTTCCATTCTGAAGTGATATATTCTCAGGAACTTGTTGACTTGTTTCTGATCCAGAATGGGCAGAAGGATCCCTTCCATTTTAGGAATCACAAAGTAAATTAAATACTGACCTAGTACCCACTGGTGTTTTGGAATTGGCACCACTGCCTTCAAGTTGAGGAGCCGCTCAAGCATTGTTCTTATAGCTACTTGCTTTCTGGTACAGTGATAAAGCCAAAAAAACATCTGAAACTGTCCGGGAGAATTCCAGGGCATATACTTCTGAAGTAATTTGGGCCTATCTCTGATAAAATTTTGATAGATGTCTGCCTAACTCCTGAATCGAGGATTGGGCCCCAAAAACTCAATGGGAGATATGCGAGGGGCCTGACCCTGAGGATCCCTCCTTACCAGCTCTCTTGGCTGAGCAAAAGGAATGAAATTTGGCACATGGATGAGATCTCTGATTGTCCGAGGATCTTCTTTGCCTAAAACTTTGGACTGAAAGAGAATATGAAGAACTCTATGGCCTGTCCTCTGGAAGCCTCAGTATTTTGGACTCACCTCGTATCTTGCCAATTTTTTTCAAGATCCTCTCAAAATAATAATTTCCCTTTAAAAGGGAATTTTTTTCAAATTGGTCTTCAATATAGAATCCACTGACCAATTCCAAAGCCAGAGACATCTTCTAGCCACAACTATGGATGCCATACCTCTTGCAGACGTGTACCAAATCAAGAGAGGCATCCGCCAAATACAGTGTGCCTGGCTCTATACTAGACTTCTCCAAGACCTCACTACCAGCACTTAGTTCATCCTCTTGCCTGTGCTGTGACAGAGGCAAGTCAGACCTCACCACTATACAGCTGCAAGACATTATATAAAGCGCCATGCTGGAAGCTTCAAAGCCGTGCTTTAAGACAGACTAACTTCCTGTCCTGTACATCCTTAAGAGCAGCATCTCCTTCCACTGGCATAGTCATTGAACATACCAGCACATCAACTTTCGGAAATCTAAGTTTCTCTCTCTCCTGAGAACCCAAGGGATATCATTTGTCCAGGGTGCAAACTCCCTTAAAATTTGCTTCTGGAGAAACCCATCCAGATCGATCAGATTCTGCACTACCTTATGTAAGGGAAAGGATTTAGAAGACTTTTTAATACCAATCACAATAGGGTCCTCAGCTGAGCTGGAAGCCTCCTACTTCTTGTCCTCCGTAATATTCAACATACGCAAGAACTGAGAAATTAAGGATAAAAGTTCTTCCTTATGAAAAAGATGAGCCATGCATCGAAGAAAAGAGGCTGCATGGCTGGCTCCACTATCATAGCACTCTGCCCCCTACTCTCTGCCCTGGAGTTTTGGAGCTTCCAAATCGCCTCCCTGCAGCTCTCCCCTCTCCTTTCGACAATCAAGACACATTTTTAAATTTCCTTCCAGTTGAAGTTTTCTGACTCTGCAGCTGCTGTAGAGCATGGTCTTCTTCCTGCACTCAGCTGATGCCACCATGACTCTCCTGCAGCTTGCTCCAGATAAAACAAGAGCACCGCTATGGCCAGGAAAAAAGGAAAACCCCAGCAATTCACATGAGCTTTTACCCCTTTCAGCCACCTTTGCTTCCAAGGCCATCTTGGTCTGCTTTCTACTTGCTCATTTTTTTTTTTAATTTTATTCTCCCAGCCAAATACCTAAAGGAGAGAATGAAGAGGAGAGAGGAAAGGGGGAAGGGAGACCGAAGGCTAAAAGCCCTGATCCCTACCAAAAATATCACTGGAAGCCCCCTGGCCCAGGCCCTACTCAACTGAGGGCTCCCTAAAATGGGTTTGCCCCTTGAGTGAGATCTCACTGGTCTTTTAAAATCTGGTGGACATAGCAGATATACAAACGAGAATTTTGAAGGTCGAGGTGGAGGAGGTTTCCATGTGAACAGAGGTTCAACATGGGTCAGAGGGTGCTAAGAGATAGCTGGCTACACCCGGGGAGAGTTCCCTTTCCTTTGCGCAGGAAAGGGCTCCCTGAAATGGGTTGGCCCCTAGAGTGGAGCACGAGCCTTCAAGTGTGGCAAGTAGAAGTGGAGGAGGTTTCCAGGTGAACAACAGTTCTGGTTCAACATGGGTCAACGGGTACTAAGAGATAGGCTGGCTACACCCGGGAAGAGTTCTCTTTCCTTTGCGCAGGAAAGGGCTCCCTGAAATGGGTTGGCTCCTAGAGTGTGGTAGTTCCATTGGCATCTAGTGAATACCCAGAAGCTATTAACTGTACTTGAGTATTTCAGCTAATGACAAAGAAAACTGCTACTCAAGTCCAAATTTACAATATCAACCTATGTTGACTTTGTACCCTACAGTGCCTCTGTAAACTATGGGAACACAAAGGATGAACTAGAGTATAATTACCACCAGTTTTCTATAGTACTAGAAACATTAATGTTGGCACCTAAGAAACATCAAGGGAAAATGGCCCGTATTATTTATTTATTTATTTGAGATTTTTATATACCGACATTAGTGTGCAAACATCATACCGGTTTACATTGTAACTAAAAGATGGAAAGTACAATGAACAGGGGAAGAGGGAGAGGAAAGCGAGTAATTGCAGCAGGAAAATTGCAGAAGAAAGCACAAATAGCAATGGTAATAACTTTATACAAGGGAATAACTTATATACAAGGGGCTTATAGAAATGTAGGTCATGAAAACTTGAGCATATGAAATATCCAAGCTCCAAGCTGGAAAGACAGACACAGTGTTTGAGGTCCGGTCCTTGTAGGGATGTAAGGCCTGGATGGACAGGCACAGCATTTGAGGTCAAGCCCTTGTAGGGACGTACGGCCTGGACAGTGGACAGATTGGCACAGCATTTCAGGTCAGGCTCTTGTAGGGACATAATGCCTGGACGGACAGGCACAGCATTTGAGGTCAAGCCCTTGTAGGGACGTATGGCCTGGACGGACAGGCACAGTGTTTGAGGTCAGGCCCTTGTAGGGACGTGTGGTCTGGACAGTGGACAGACTGGCACAGCGTTTCAGGTCAGGCCCTTGTAGGGACATAAGGCCTGGACGGACAGGCACAGCATTTGAGGTCAAGCCCTTGTAGGGACGTACGGCCTGGATGGACAGGCACAGCATTTGAGGTCAAGCCCTTGTAGGGACGTAAGGCCTGGATAGTGGACAGACAGGCACAGCATTTGAGGTCAAGTCCTTGTAGGAACATAAGGCCTGGACAGTGGACAGTGGACGGAGAGGTACAGAATTTCAGGTCAGGCCCTTGTTGGGACATAAGGCCTGGATGGACAGGCACAGCATTTGAGGTCAAGCCCTGTAGGGACGTAAGGCCTGGACGGACAAGCACAGTGATTGAGGTCAAGCCCTTGTAGGGACGTAAGGTCTGGACAGTGGACGGACAGGCACAGCATTTGAGGTCAAGCCCTTGAAGTGACATAAGGCCTGGACAGAAAGGCACAGTGTTTGAGATCAGGCCCTTGTAGGACGTATGGCATGGATGGACAGCCACAGTGTTTGAGTTCAGGCCCTTGTAGGGACGTACGGCCTGGACAGTGGACGGACAGGCAAAGCGTTTGAGGTCAGGCCCTTGTAAATACCAAGAAACTATTAACTGTACTTATGCACTTCAGCTGATGACAAAGGAACTTGAAGCGCTCTCAGAAATAAGAAAACCGCTACTGAAGTCCAAATCTACAATAACAACCTATGTTGACTTTGTAGTTTATACAGTGCTTCTGTAAACTATGGGAACACAGAGGATGAACTAGAGTGCAACTACCACCAGTTTTCTATAGTACTAGAAAAGAAACATTAATGTTGGCACCTAAGAAAGATTTAGGGAAAATGGCCCATATTATGAAGGTCATGAAAACTATTGAGCATATGAAATATGCAAGTTCCAAACATCTTAAGTCAGCTTTTTATGTTCTTACATTCCAAATGTTGTAAAACAGGAAAAAGAATATTCTGTAAAGAAGTGATGCACAAATACATGAAACTGAAATTAGAAATACTAGAACTAAACTCAGACAGGCATAGCATTTGAGTTCAGTCCCTTGTAGTGATGTAAGGGCTGGACAGTGGACAGACAGGCACAGCGTTTGAGGTCAGGTACATGTGCTGATATTATCTGGAGCTTAGAAGGCAGTTGGAGCTGCTGCAAGGCTTTTAATTGCTTTTATTCATCTTGCCATTGACAGGGAAAATTTAGAAACCCAAGTAAAGGCATATTTATTTTCAAAAACATTAGCATTTCCATCAACTCTGGTGCTAGCCGTGAGCGGTGAGGGCTCATGATATCCCCTGTCATTGAAAATACACGTTCACTGGGCACACTGGTTGGTGGACATGACAGATATCGCTGAGCCACTTTGGCTAGGTATGGCCAGACAGTGGACTTGTGTGCCCAATATGCCAGCAGATCTGTCTGCATGTCCTCTGTGGGCTCTGTGAGATACCGTGACACTGACATTTGTGCTGTGTCTCCTTTGCTTGGGTGGGCTGAGAGTCCTTCATGCCAGCTGCTTTCTCTCCAGCCCATTCCAGAACAGACAATTTTTTAGGGGCAACATGGCTTTGACGTACTGAAGTGGAGGAGGAAGTACTAGCTGTCGCTGACAGAGTGCTGCTCCTGCTTGGGCTAGCAATACTCTCTGAAGTGCCCACTGTTTCCTCCTCTGCTTCATGCCTAATCTGTCTCTGCCTATGGTGCTCCTGTTCACGGACTGTGGTGAGCATGTATGTGTGGTCTTTTGTTAAAGGACTTAATCTCTCTTGCACCTGCTTCTGCAAAATGTCCAGACAATGCAGCACCTCTGCTGTCATTCCATCTTCCTGTTTAAAGCCCTCCAAATTTTCCTCCAGAAAATTTACTATAGAGACGATGTCAGCCAAGGTGGCACTTCTGGAACTCAGCTCCTCCGTGGCATCCTTGAAAGGCTGCAGGATTTTTACCAGCTGACTCATGACTAACCAATCATGATGCCCTAGGGGACTATGCACATGAAGGGGTGTCTGCTGCTCCACTAACTCCTGCAGCATCATATAGGTGGAATTCCACCGGGTGGCAATGTCTTGAATGAGACGCTTGTAAGACATCTCCAAATCAGTCTCCTTTTGTCGGAGAACCTGCCCCGCCTTCACACTTCTGTGGAAATGTGCAGCTATGTTCCTGCACTTGTGTAATAACATATGCAGGTATTCATTCTCTTGGTAATTGGCTCCAATCCCAGAGCTAACAGGTGCAGAGTGTGTGCAAAACATTGGATGTTCTGAAAGCCCCTGTCGCATATTGCCTTTACCGTGTTTGCACCATTTTCTGTGACAAAGAACCCTGTCTGAAGATTCCTGTCTTGCTGGTGTAGCTGCCAGCATGCCAGCATCTGTCTGCATGCTAGAATATTGGCTGAGGTATAGGCCCCGTCCGTCAGGTGGGTGTGCAGTTAAGCCCACCTCCACCCTGATACTTGTTCACTAATAGAGCTGCTGCCTGCCCCTGCCTCAGCCAGGTCTCACCAGTGTGCTGTCAGGGAGGTTCACCTGCTAGGCTGTATCAACCACACCACAGCCTAAGGGCTCACATTCATGACAAAGGGTTTTGGAGTCTTTCCAGAAACAATATGTCAGTCTGTGCATAGTGTGATCATTGGACCACATTTCTGAATGATGATGTCAGGGAGAGGTAAGAGTGTGCAGCATTCAGTGCAGTCCAGATATCGCAGGTGAAATGCACACTCCCCTCTGCCTTAGCTGGCAGCGCTTGGATGCAACTGTGACACTGGTTGTACAGGCTAGGGATGACCTTTCTGCTAAATGTGGTTCTGGAGGAGACTTTGTAATTTGGAACTAAGACCTTCAGCAAATGCATGAAACCATGTAGTTGGTACTAGACAATTTTACTTCAATTACCAGAGGAGTGCATAGGAGAATTTCACTTATGGATCACATTCAGGGGGTTGAGTGCCTCTCTGGTAAGATATGGGTCTGGCTATTGTTGTGGGCATGGACCCATGGACCAAGGTGGAGTTAGTGCAATCTGCAGGATAGACCTCCACAGGTTCCCACCGTCGGCTGGAGGAGCTGGATGAGCAGAGGCCCAACTGGAGCTTCACCTATACCAACCCTCATTCCCCTTACGTTGAGCCCTCGGCTGCCGGTGCTGGAAAATCTTAGGTGGAGGCCTCTGCTAATGAATGAAAGATCTGTAGAGATGATCAAGTTGCAGACTAGGGTCCAAGGTAAGCAGAGTACAAGATGGTTGAGTGTCAGGCAGTGGTCAGGACAGGCAAAATTCAGACGTAGTCGAGTGTCAGGCAATGGTCAGCGGCAGGCAGAGTACAAAGAAGTCCAAGAAAACAAGCAAGGTCAAATCTGAAGATCTGTCCAAGGGAAAGCGGGACAGATGGGCAGGGCAGGAGGACAAGGAGTGACTCAGGAGGCAAGGCACACTGAAAGATTGAAGAACTGAACACTGATCACAGGAACCGGCAAGTGAGACAAATACCACAAGAACTGAAGACTAGGAACGAAGGACATGAAGAAGACACAAATGCAGGAGAAACGCTGAGGCAACTAACACTAGACAGAGTAGAAGACCTATTGCCAAGGTGAGGCCTGAAGGAGGACTGAGGCCTTTATAGGCTGGTGCCAGTGACATCATCTTTGAGCGTCACAGGGGATTTCCCACCATGGGCCCTTTAAATCTGCAGCCATTGGGCACACATGTGCCTAGGGGTCATCGGAGGAGGTGCTGGCGGCATTCCTGCCACGAGTCATGTCGGGAGAAGTGGAGGGTGGTGGCCTAGCGTGCGTACGCGCTGAAGTCCTTCAGTAGTGTCAGGACTGTGGGCCTGAAGATGAGTGCGGTGGTTCACAAGAGCAGCCGGTAGACTGCTAAATGTAACAGATACCAGAACAATTTTGGTTGGCTCTACTGACCCTAACCAAACATTTGAGACTAGTTTCTTGGAGCTGGACTTTAGCTCACAGGTTAAAAAAGGCACAGAACCTATCCTAGGCCTGAACTGCTCTGGGCAGCATCCTAGCAGAGATCTTGCAACTAGAGTCATTGTGATATTGCCACATATTTAAAGAATCCACTTGTTTCCTTCTGCATATTGAGCAAAATTCATGATACTAAATCAACGACATAAATTTTGATTAAGCAGACAACATCTATGGAGAAAGAATTCAGCTGGGCACTTTGCCAGCATGGGCCTGCTAAAAATAGATGAGGTACTGGTAGCAGGCAGGAATAGAGGTAAAAAAAAAATCTTGACTAATGTAGTATTGAGAAGAGGAACTGAAGGCAAATTTTTGTAATTCTGAATTTAAAAATGGTGCAGAGCTGTGGAATAATTTTACAGTCACCAGCATACAAACTGTAGACAGCTGTGGAGTTGATGTATGGAAACTCCTGCATATAAGCAGCAAATATTTTGGAGACTTTCTAGAAAGCTTTGCAGATGTAAGTAATTTCACACACATGTGGTCGTGTGATCATGTGTACAACTGGCTGACCTGCTTGTCTTCGGAGAATTTGTAATTACATGTCTAGTAAGCTATCTTAGCATAAGCTCACCTACTGTAACGTTTAAAGGTTATATTGTTGCAACACACTGCATAAGGGATTAACAGATAAGGCCCTTCACAAACTCCAGCCTTTACAAAATTCCACTGCTTGAATGATAGAGGGATGCAAGCTACATGACCATATCACACCAGCCCTGCAAAAAGTAAATTAGATACCAGGTCTCTATACAATCAAATTCAAAACTCTGATACTGACTTACAGGCCCTAAGAGGAAACAGACCTAGCTACTGGAAACACAGGCTGTCCTTCTAAAAGCCCTCCAGATCTCCAAGATCCTTATTTGGTGCCTCCATAACAACACCGGTGAGAGAAAAAAACCCAAAACAAAAGAATGGACACCCATCTACAAACTTTCTTGAGAGCAACTCTCGCCCTATGGAACTCTCTCCCAGAAGAGCTCTGCCAAATACCCGACTACTCCCCGCTTCAGGAAGCAAATAAAAGCCTGGCTCTTCTGCCAGATCTTTAACGCCAATTCCATAACTACCTACATCCTAGAAAGTGGTCTGAAATCTGCTCTCCTACATGAATTAGATTGAAACTGACTGCACTACAGCAAACCTGACTGCTAGAAACTGCATGGCATCATAGATTAGTACCTGAAAGTCTGCTACAACCCATTGTTTTGCTGAGAAGTTGTGTAAGTTACTGAGATGCTACAGAAGATGTTATTGTAACTCCCTGGGTGGAAAAACCCAGATAGTGGACCCAAAGACTCACATTACAGTTTGGACCCTAATTGCTCAGTTCTCACCAAGGTGTTAATTCAACTCTGCGTGTCCAGGACTCCCTGTGGGGGACAGCTTAACTTCAAGGCACTTTTATGTTGCTTACACCCAAGTTAAACTTCCAACTCCTTGTATACAACACGGGCAATCACTTAAATGAACACGCTGGAACTGTCTGGGTTCCAACTCAATTTTACTGATAAGCTGTAAAAATTAATTTCTGATTCTTTACAGCTTTTGATACTATTTTCAATTTTATTTTTATATAATCCCATCTCCGAGGGGGGGCTGCTAACCGATGGGGCCATAAAAGACTTTACTTGCCTTCAGGACTGGACCCACTCCCTGGCTAACTCTCTCACTGTCCCTCCTCTTTTCCCCAGGGCTGGATTCTTTGGGTGTGGGGGTAGGGGGAAGATTTACTGTCAGAGCCCAATGTGACAGGGGTGACTTTACTTGTGTTTCCTGTGAGGCATACTTCTCCCCACACTGTGGATGCTCTAGGTGCCAGAAAGAACACACCAGAGACCGTGGGTTTAGTGTCCAAAATCAGGGACGGTAACTTTCAAACAGGCATGAGAGCGCATATGTGCGCATGTTCATCGATCCGCATCCAAAGACGTGTCCATTTTGTAACATATGCGTACATATGCGCGCACGTTACAAAATAGCTTGGATGCGTGTACATGTGCGTGCGATTATAAATGGACACGTGCATGTGCACACAAGTGCCGCTTCTACTGTGTAAGTGGGGGAAATTTTACAAGGAAAGCACACCAATGCCATTTGCCATTTTCCCAGTTCGCCTAGTTTAGGGATAGGACTTACAAACTCCCCTAATTTAATAGCCACCCTTCCCCTGACCCTTAAAACCACACCACCTTGCCTATATTTTTTTGTTTTACTACTTACACGCCATCCATAAAACAGAAGTAAATGTACGCGGCAGGGGACCCTGGTGTGCACAAGGATGTGTAAATATTTATGCGCGCATCTCTGTGCCAGGCCCTGACACACCCATGCCCCTCTCCTTTTTAGAAGCTTTTTACTTGTGCGCGCAGCGGGAGATATGTTTTTTCTTTGGGCAGCTTTTAAAATCTGCTCAGCGCATGCCGGTCGGAATTTGTCACAAGCAGGGCTTTTAAAATTCACCGTAAAGCTTTTACTAACGAGTAACCAGATAAAATAATGGCACAATTCGATTTAACTCCATTGGTTTCCACAGGTGGCTCTTATAATACTTTCTCTTTTCTCTTATCTGTACAAGAGTCTCTTTAGCTTGATCCAGGGGCAAAGGAAATACTCATCATCCAGAGCTTGAATTAAAGAGGATCCCAAGTGGGCAGGGATATTGTTAGAATTCAGCTGCCTTTCCAGACCCCTCAGGTTTGGACCCTCACTACTTGGCAGGGAGCCTCCATTGCATGCTCTGATGCGTAAGTTACTATGATCCAGCAAAGAGACGCATAGGAAGTGCATGCTCATCTGTGCACATGATTTTGCACACTTTGGTGAGAGAATCGGGTACTAGCCCCGCTGATGATGTCACATGCTCAAGACTACTTAGCCTGCCTGGACCTAAATTCATTGCCATAGCAACAAGTTCATTGGCTTGTTCCTGGTTCTGCCTACTTGCTGCCTATCTTGACCTTGAACCATTCTGGATTCTGCTTGCTTGCTGCCTGTCTTGACCTTGGACCACTCTGGATTATGCTTGCCCACTGCCTACTTTGACCCCGGACCGGTTACAGGATTCTGCTTGCCTGCTGCCTGCCTCAACCCCAGACCAGTTATTAGATTCTGCTTGCCTTGACCCCAGATAGGCCACTAGATTCTGCTTGCCTGCTGCCTTCCTTGACCCTGAATTGTCTCCTGGCTTCTGTATGTACCTGACTGTGCCTTGGAATTATCCTAAGTTCTGCTGGCTGTCCGCAACAAGGGAATGATGGATGGTATAAGTGAAGCCTCTCCAGGTCCCTCTTTGGCACTTTCATCTGTGGTCAGGCTCATCAGTGGTGCTTCTTGCTGCCTCACCACACAGGATCCACATCCCTGCCTGTAGTCTGAAAGGGCTTCTGGAACAGCCGAAAGGCTGCCCTGCTAACAGTTTGGCAAGGTCATGTACCTGGCGGAACTTGCGTTCCATGCCATTCCTGGTATGGTACAACGTATACAACAACAACAACAGAATGTTTTGGATCAGGTGAAAGGCTTCCTGGAAAGGCTCGAAGCACAAATGGATGCATTCTCCACACAGCTACCACCCATCGAAGAGGCTCCACCTCCAGCTCCAGTTACCATGGCCGCACAACTGCCATGTCTCCCTCCACCACCTAGATACAGTGATGACCCCAGGGAATGTTAGGGCTTTATTTATCAGTGTTGAATGCAATTCATTCTGCAGGTGACTCTGTTTTCAACTGTGGGAAATATGCGCTTGCCAGCAAGCCATTTCATCAGGTTTAAACACTAACTTCCCTTCTCCCTGACCTTTGCCTGAATAAAAGCATCACTTGTGCTTAAGTCTCTGCCAAGGAGAGGATACCTGACTTCATGTATTTCTCTGGCTTATAATTATTCCTGATAGCCTGAAAGTAGGGCTGGGTGTTCCCTAGTCAGAGGCAGGACAAAAGTCAGGAGGTATAGATTTCAGCAGCCAATGAAATGATCCGAGCACACCCCCTGAGCCAAAGCCAATAGTGTAAGGACTCGTCTGTTGCTATGGGAAAGTAGCCAATCATGTAATGATACATCATCTGCCTTTGTATGAATGTACAATAAAAGAGAGCGCCGAAGTTTGCTCCAGCCCTTTTTTGCTGCCTGCGATGATAGCTGCCTCAAGTGTGTTCCTTGCCTCCATACTCTACATCAACAGACAGAACTAAGGTCACATTTATTCTATCTCTACTGGGGGGGATCAGCTCTGGCTTGAGCTTCCCCATTATGGGAGCATGAGGATCTGGTCTTGGAGAATCTCAACCGGTTCCTTCTTGACTTCCAGCTCATATCTGATGAGCCCGGATGAGTGTTGTCAGCTGCATTCAAGCTGTTACAGATTCACCAGGGTTCTCGGATTGTCAGCAAATACATGGCCCAATTCCGGACTCTGGCCTCGGAATTATAGTGGCGGGATAATAGTCTGTTAGCCATATTCTGTCAAGGCCTTTCTGAACCTTTGAAAGATGAGCTGGCCAGATGGGACCCACCTGAGGATCTGGAAGAGTTCATTAGGCTGACTATTTGCCTTGACCTTCACCTGCACAAAAGAGCTAGAGAACAGAGTCAAGCCCAATGACCCATCCATCTAGCTCCCCAGTTCCAGTGGCCAGTGATTCCTGCCAGGTTCCCTCCATCAGCTGAAACCCCAGAGGAACTTATGCAAGTGGATCAGTTTTGATTATCAGAGGAGGAATGCTTACGCAGAAGGCGCCTCAACCTCTGTCTTTATTGCACCGGTGCAGGACACTATGCCAACCAATGCTCTATTAAAGCAGGAAACTCCTGGGGCCTAGGGATAATAGGAGAGGCTATACTAGGTCTACTAAGTATCTCTCCTTAAACTCCTATTTCTGATGAGCATCATCCTGGGAAAATCTGAGATCCCACTTCAGGCATCCACTGGAGTAGCTGAGAGCTTTATCGACAAATCGATTGTCCGGTATTACCAGATTCCCACCAAACCCTTGGTTAGCACCCTCTTGGTGTCATCTGTTTCTGGGGAGCCTTTGCCTGACCAAATAGTTTGCACCATTATTCCATTCCGTATGCGACGTGACCAAGAGACCATTCGGTTCTATGTACTCCCCAGGTCGGTAAATGAGATAACACTTGGTCTTCTCTGATTATTTATTCATCAACCATACATTGACTGGACCTGCATAAGGTTGGCGACCTGGGGTCCTATCTGCCACCAGCAATGTTTAACCCTCGGCCAGCTTCCTGTCTTGTACTTGGACCGAGGAACGGATTGCTGCCACAATATATGGAATTCTCCAATGTTTTCTGCCCCAAAAATGCAGATGTTCTACTCCCTCGTAGAATTTATGATTCTCTGATTAAACTTCAGCTGGGGAAAATGCCTTCCTGAGGAAGAGCATATCCACTATTTGAACCAGAAACCACAGCCATGTCACAGTACCTTCAGGATAATCTGATCAAGGATTTCATCTGACCATCATCGTCCACCACTGGCACTGGATTCTTCTTCATTAGAAAAAGGATGGGTCTCTTCTACCATGTATTGACTATCAGGGCCTAAACAAGATTACCAAGAACCCATACCTCTTATCACTCATCTCTGAATTGTTTGATAGACTGAAAGGGGCCCAAGTCTTTATTAAATTAGACCTGCAAGGTGCATACAATCTGATTCACATCAGAGAAGATGATAAATGGAAGACCTCCTTGAACACCCAAGACAGTCATTATGGATATTTGGTCATGTCATTCGGCTATGTAATGCACCTGTGGTCTTCCACATGATGGCAAATGACATCTTTCAAGATATGCTCCATTCTCATGTCATTGTTTATTTATATGACATCCTCATCCACTCAAAAACCTTGGAACACCACCACATTCACTTTAGGCAAGTGCTATAATGCCTTAAACAGCATTACTTCTATACTAAACTGGAAAAATGCTTGTTTGAGCACAAGGAACTTCCCTTTCTGGGGTATATTATCTACTCTACAGTCTTCCATATGGATCAAAAGAAGTTAGCTGCCATTCTTCACTGGCCCCACCCAAAGGGGCTTAAAGTTCCTCCAGCACTTCTTAGGGTTTTCTTACTACTCACAATTTGTCTGAGACTACTTTTCCCTAGCAGCACCTCTCACTGCCCTTACCAGGAAGGGAGCAGACCACCAGGTTTGGAATGAGAAAGCCATTCAAGCCTTCGACTGTCTGAAAAAGGAATTTACCCAAGATCCATGCTTTCGCCACCCTGACCCCATCTGACCATTTATTGTAGAGGTTGACGTCTCCACATTTGGGGTAGGAGCTGTACTGCTTCAACATGACCCTCATGGAGTTGTTACCTGTGTCTTTTTCTCAAGGAAGCTCTCTGCAGCGGAGAGGAATTACACCATCAGTGACCAGGAACTCTTAACAGTTAAATGGGCTCTCAAAGAATGGCGCCATTTGTTGGAGGGTGCCCGATTTCCGATAACGATCTACACTGACCACAAAAATATTGAATATTTGGTTCAAGCCCAGCAGTTGAATGCTCGCCAAGTCCTCTGGTCTCTATTTTTCAACTGTTTTGATTTTGAGTTATGGTATCACCCAGCGGGAAAGAATCTATGCATTGACACCCTATCCCATTCTTTCCAAGACAACAGTCTTTCAGAACCCTCAAGATCTATTACTGACCTACAAAAATCCGCCTGGCCACTGCCTTGACCGTTGCACCAGGGAAAATAGTGGTGCTACGATGTCTCAGTGAATGGGTATTGAAATGGGCCCATGATTCTCGGTTAGATTGAATCCTGGCTCCACCAAGACTTTTGAATTATTCTCTCGCTATTATTGGTGACCTCAATTGCAACAAGATCTTAAGCTCTATGTGGAATCTTGTTCAACCTGTGCCGCAAATAAGACGCCCAGAGCCTGATGCTGGGGTCTACTAAAACTGTTGCCTACTCCCAAGGGACCGTGGACCCACCTTGCTATGGACTTCATCACCAATCTCCCGCCTTCGGACAGCAACTCTACCATCTGGGTGATTGTGGACTCGTTTTTGAAAATGGCTCACTTCATCCTCCTTCCAGCACTAGCATCTGCTCCTGAATGAGCTTGTCTGTTTATTCAGCACGTCTTTCAATTACACGGCCTATCTACTCATTATCTGTCTGATTGTGGGATGCAGTTCATCGCTTGTTATTGGAGGGCCCTGTGTAGCAAATTTGGGATCACTTTGACCTTTTCTTCCACATATCACCCATAGACAAATGGACAAATTGAATGGACTAATCAATCTCTCAAAGCCTTTGTATGGTCCTTTATCAACCAAAGACAGGGTAACTGGTCCTTCCTCTGTCCCTGAGCAGAGGCCTGCCATAATGGCCACATAATAAATCTACCAGCTAGTCACTCTTCTTCTTAATATATGGACGCCACCCCAGATTCCGGTACCACTGACCACCACTGTGGAACAGCCAGCTGCTGAGATCAAGAGGCAGGAATCACAAGACCTCTGGCACTCAACCCATCAGCTCTTGAAACAGGCCGCAATCCATTCCAAAATATAGGTGGATAAGAAATATCGTCCGACTCCTCAGTTTCAACCTGGAAACTTAGTCTGGCTGAGCACTTGCAACCTGAGGCTTCACATGCCATTCTTAAGTTTGATCCTTGTTTCATCAGACCCTTCCCGGTGACTCATCCTATAGGCCAGGTAGCCTATAAGCTTAAAATAGCCGCCTTCTCTACATATTCACAATGTGTGTCATGTATATCTGCTGAAACTTGCAGGACTTTCGTGGCTCTCCAGACTGCCATCCCAGCTGCAAGAGATCCCAGTAGACGAAGAGACACAGTATGAACTTCTGAAGATCTTGGACTTAAGAAGAGTCCACAATAGACTACAGTATCTTGTTGCTTGGAAAGGTTACAGTCCTGAGGAAACTTCATGGAAGCCAGCTTCCAATCTACAGGCCCCCCAATTGCTATGCAAATTTCACCTTCTTAGTCAATGAAACCCAAGCCTAGGAAATTGGGAAGGCAACTTTGGAGAGGGTGTACTGTTAGAATTCAGCCACCTTCCCAGACTCCTCAGCTTTGGACACTCACTGTATGGCAGGGAGCTGCCTCTGCACTCTCTGATGTGTATGATACTAGGACCTGTTGAAGAAACACATAAAGCATGCATTGCATTTGTGTACACGATTTTGCGCATTCTGGTAAGAAAGTCAGGTAGTTGCCACAATGATGATGTCACACACTCAAGACTACTTAGCCTCCCTGGATCTGGACTCCTTGCCTTGGCAACTGTTTCCTTGGCTTCTTTCTGGTTCCTGCTTGTTTGCTGTGTGCCTGGTTTTGGATACTGTTCCTGCCCGCTTGATGCCCATCTTGACCTTGGACCATTCTGGATTCTGCTTGCTCACTGCCTGCCTCAACCCCAGACCAGTTACTGGATTCTGCTTGCCCACTGCTTGCCTTGACCCGGACTGGCCACTGGATTTTGCTTGCCTTCTGCCAGCCTCGACCCAAGACTGCCTCCTGGCTTCTGCCTGTTCCTGATTGTGCCTTGGGATCTGCCTAAGTCCTGCTGGCTGTCCGCACTGAGCGGTCAACCTGAGGGAATGATGGTTGATATAGGTGAAGCCTCCCAATGTTCCTCTTTAATACTTCAACCTGTGGTCAGGCTCATCAGTGGTGATTCTTGCTGCCTCACCACATGGGGTCCACATCACTGCCTGTAGCCTGAAAGGGTGTCCGCAGTTGTGAAAGGCTGCTCCACTAACAGATATCCTTGTTGAGATGGAAAATCCCCTTCCAGCTGGCCAAAAATCTACTTCACAGCCTCTGCACCATATTCCCTGTTAACTCTCTTTCCGGGAGTGAAGGAAGTGGAGTCCTCACATATAACTCAAATTTGATTTTACTCACAGGTCTCAGTCCTTCTTGATCTCACTCACAATATTCAAACCCTAAGTTGGAGAGGGATCTCCTAGAGCAGTGGTTCTCAACCCTGTCCTGGGGACCCCCCCAGCCAGTCGGGTTTTCATGATATCCACAATGAATATGCATGAGAGAAAATTTGCATACACTGCCTCCATAGCATGCAAATTTTCTCTCATGCATATTCATTGTGGATATCATGAAAACCCGACTGGCTGGGGGGGTCCCCAGGACAGGGTTGAGAACCACTGTCCTAGAGCAAGCAGCTCTCAATGTTCCTTCTCAGGGTAGGAAGCAGGGGCAGCAAAATCTCTTCCTCCCAGATCTTGAAACCAAAATGTCTCTTTATCCCAAAACCGATCTGAATACCAGAGTTCTTCCTTGATTCAGGTCACCACCTCTGAAGGGTAGGTTGTCCCTATTCCTGGGCGCCCCAAACACAGGACTCTCTGTGCCCCATGCTCAAGAGAGGCCCAGGTGTCTCACAAGGCTCCTATCACAAAAATTCCCCAAAATATCCCAAGAACAACCTAGCCAGCCAGTTAGTGGACTGAAAGGGATGCTCCCTCAACCTTGCCCAGGAACTATAGGCAGATGGTACTTGAGTCCAAGGGTAGGTCCAAAACCCAAAAAAGGTAAAAGCTCCTACACTTCCTCCTAATCCAATTCAAAGCTGCATTGCCCCCAGAACTCACTGCTGCAAGCTGCTTTTATTAACTCACAGAAGGCCAGCCATCCCAGCACCTTCAAAGGGAGGAGCTGTATTGAATGGTTCCTCCCCTTTTCTCTAATCTAACCTGAACTGTTTTCTGAATACAGGAATACCCAGGACTTAATGGTAATGTGACAATAGTGTCCATTACAATTACAAGGTGAAATTTTATAAATCTGTGACCTTACTCTTCCAATAAAGATCTTCTGAATAGTTAAGCCAATTTCTTGAATAATTAACTCCTTATTTCTCCTCAGTTTGTAATTTCATCATTAGCTTCTTACCTTAGGTATTAATTAGAAAATTGTATTCCAACTAGTTATTAAAATGAAAAGTCCCAATGTTCATATCTCTCCTGAAATCTTCTCTGTTTTCCACTCATCTGTTCACAGTACGTGGCTGGCACTATATTGCCCCCTTTTCCAGATGTTCTCACCTGAGTCAGTAGCCAAAACTCTTAGACAATACTTCCTGACTTCTGCTCACTGGTAATGGATGTGAGTCCATTCCTTCTCAATAATGTAGCTTCTTCTCAGGTCCTTACTGTTGCGCTTCCCGGCTGTGTCCGCTCCGCGGCCGGTCCTACTCACCTCTCCTGTCCATCTACCAGCTCCGGGCTCACTCCCTCTGCCACTTCAGCAAGTTTGCAGCGTCCCCGGCTCCCCCGCTCACCGTCTCTAACGCCGGCCCCACAGCGGAGCTCCCGCAGGGACTCCATGTCATCCTGCTCCTCAGCCCCGCCCCTAGGCACGCACCCGGCCTACCTCGCATTATTTAAAGGCACTAGCACGGGAAACCCTGACCTGTCGCCCTCTGATGACATCACAGCTCCCATGTATATAAGGCCAGGCCCGTTCCCCTGAACGGTGCCTTGGCAATCGGGTTGTACACTCCGGTGTCTCTAGTTTGCCTTCTACGTTCCAGTGTCTTGCTCCTGTGTCTCCTGTCCAGTGTCTCCTGTGTCTCCTGTTCCAGCGTCTCCTATTCCTTCGTCTCTCCATTCCTGGTAGTACCCTTCGGACTGATCTCACGGTACTGACCTCTGCCTGTTCTCCGACTACTCTGATCGCTGCCTGGAACTTGACCTATGCTTGAACTGATTACTCTGATTGCTGCCTGGATCTTAACCTTTGCCTGACCTTACCATGCCCAGATTGACTACTGTTACCGACCCTGCTTTGGCTGACTACTCTGGACTGATACTCTGGCCTTGATCCTCGCCATACACTCGGACATTCTCTTCTGGCCTCCTGCTACCTCTGGTCTTCCCTGTTTGGACACCGACCACGCACCCTTGTTTGTGGTGGGCACTCCCTTGAACTTTCTCTAAAGGAGACCCTGCGAGGCCCACCTAAGCCCAGGCGGCCCGGGTAACCAAGGGCTCAACCTGAGGGTACCCCGGGTTGCTATTGGCGAAGCTCCAGCTCCTGTGCTCCGCCTCCTGGTGGCAGCTGCTCTCCAGGTCCAACCGGAGGGCCGTATCAATCCTGCACCAGGCCAAGGGTCCACCTCCAGCGCAACACTTTCTAGGTGAAAGACACCTTTTCCTCTGAATAAACAAAAATGTTTTCTCCTGGACCCTAAGTTTTCTTTGTCAAACATAGATGAAAAAAATCTTAGTCAAAAGAGAAAACCAAATGAGAGAAATGATGGGTGGAAAATCGTACTTCCCTAATAACAAAAAGGTCTCCAAAACTCTGGACCAAAAAACAGGGCTAAGGCACTGTGTCTGCACTTCTTTACCCAGGCCTCTGTCGAGAACCCCACAGTCCTTTTCCCAAGGCAAAATAATAGGAAGTGGGGATTGTCCAGACAGGCTGTCCCACAGCAGGGTAAGTCAAGGAAAATCAAACTAAATCCACAAACTGAAATGGTGGCAGGGGTTTAGAAAGACTATGACACACTATCTAATTCTCCCACATGGGGGAGCCCAAACCCCAAACCTCAGTTTACTAATCTCTCTGTACCTCCCCAGAACGTTTGGCTTAAATCTTCTGCTAAGGAACCCTCTGGCTACTGAGCTGTTGCATGAGATGTGTATTTTTATGTTTAATCTTACTTGATCTAGTTCAAGTTTAGTCCTTACTGCTTACCTTCTCCTTCAGATTAAAATTGTTAAGCTGCTACTACTACTGATCTTTGCCTGTTATGTTACCACTCTACTATGTCTTATTCAACAAGGTGGGAAATAAATCCAAACAAGTAAATGCAATCAATATTTTTCCTGAAAAGGCAAAGTAACCATATAGTTCCATGCCAAAAAAGGGGCAGATCAAGGAGTCAAATTCTTGGTTTCGTTTCACTGTCTTAAAACAGTAGAACTACAAACCCACAGATGTCATTAGCATATAACCAGGACCAGCCTTTCTCTTTTGATACTGAGCTATACATTTACCCTCTAAAAAAGAACAAACATTAAATGCCAAATGAAATGCTTTGTCCTTTCTTTTCTGTTTTCCTGATGAGAACAAATGTGTAAAGTGACAATATCATGGTTTTGTCCACGGTGCTGTCAAATTGCTCCATCTTTTCTAAAGCAAACAATGGGATAAATCCAGGTTACTCCACCTGAAATCTCCAGCAAATCGCCACCAAAGACACCCTCGAAAATTTTCATTCTACCTAACACAGAATATTCTTAAAATCAAATCAGGCAGTAGCATTATTACACAAAATAAAATGTTACATTGTTAGCATGTTTCAAAAATGTGAAAAGCATATTCAGTTTTGAAGCCAGCATGTCGGTTCAGTCTGTGACAGGAGCTGTCCAGACGATGGTGCTGAACAGCAGTGAAATGCCCCTACTGAGCTGTGATCAGATACACACCTACATATATACAATCATTCATCATGAAGAAATCCTTCCAGAACATCTCTATCACTTTCTATTCTCTAAGAAATACACATTGATAAATCTCTAGGTTTATTGGTCTTTCTTGTTTTCAATAGGATATGTTTTGCCTAATGTATAATTTGCCAGATTGCTAAAGCTTGCATACACAAAAAATGTGCAGCCAAAGCTGTGCACAAAGGGGTGCTGCAGGAAATGTTCCCAGTCTTTAAATTTGGTCCTTGGACTGCCTGATGTTGACAATGAGTAAGAACACAACAACATGCAATACTGGGGTCAGACCAAGGGTCCATCAAGCCCAGCATCCTGTTTCCCACCAGTGGCCAATCCAGGCCATAAGAACCTGGCAAGTACCCAAAAACTAAGTCTATTCCATGTTACCATTGCTAGTAATAGCAGTGGCTATTTTCAAAGTCAACTTAATTAATAGCAGATAATGGACTTCTCCTCCAAGAACTTATCCAATCCTTTTTTAAACACAGCTATACTAACTGCAATAACCACATCCCCTGGCAACAAATTCTAGAGTTTAATTGTGCGTTGAGTGAAAAAGAACTTTCTCCGATTAGTTTTAAATGTGCCACATGCTAACTTCATGGAGTGCCCCCTAGTCTTTCTATTATCCGAAAGAGTAAATAACCGATTCACATATACCCTTTCTAGACCTCTCATGATTGATCACTAAGGCTTGTCAGGGGGTGAGGATAATGTAAATTCTTCAACTCCCCTTCTCTCATCCTACCATTACTGCTGGCAACAAATTCATCAGATGACGTCAAATTATATTCATGATGAAGAATATAAATACTGAATGACCTGCAGGCCCTGAAATTGCACAATAGAGGAATGGCAGTTTTAATGGTATCAGTTACAGCAATCCATAATACAGCAGATACAGCTAACTTCATTCAGGACACTAAAAGCATGTCTCTTTTTTTTTTTTATTACATTTAGAACAAATTTGGCATATGATTTGCTAAGTTATTTTTTCTTATAGACACAGAATGGTGGAAAAGCCTTAGTAAATCAGGCCGTTAAATAGTAATTTATTCAAAGCTTCTCTCATGGGCTTAGTAGGAATGAAGATAGTTGATAATTTAGATCCTGTGCACAGCTCTGAACTAGTACAGGGGTGGCCAACTCTGGTCCTTGAGAACCACAAACAGGCCAAGTTGTCAGGATATCCACAATGAATAGGCACGAGATAGATTTGCATGCACTGCCACCATTGTATGCAAATCTATCTCATGCATATTTATTGTGTATATCCCGAAAACCTGACCTATTTATGGCTCTTGAGGACCGGAGTTGGCCACCACTGAACTAGCGCATCTATTGCTCAAGAATTTAACTTTCTGCGATTTCTGGAAGAGAAAAATATGCACAGACAAAAAGCTGTGCTAGGAAAAATTTCAACAAGAAAGCACCATGGGACTTTCCCCTCACATCTAGCAGTTTGGGGCATATGTTCTACAGCAGTTTTAGAAGAATACAGGTTTTTTGCTTGCCACCTTTTTCTGTGGATTTTTCCACCTCTTCTGAATGTTGCAGAAAATGAAATCCTTGGATAGAAAGTATACTGTATTAGCATTGTGCAAAAACACTGACATCTAGACCCTTCTGCCCAGAATTTAAATCTGGTCCTTACAGTGTATGTTTGTCATCTCATATTTGTTGAGGAAGTCCTGGGATGTTGATTGGAGTGGGAGCAAAAGCATGAGCAAATTGCTCAATTGCTCTTTTATTGGACTAAAGGGTAGTAAATGATTTCTTTTCTTCAATGTGTAATAACCTCCCTCTTATATATACTCCATTTCTAATGGTAGCTTTTAATACGACTGTGTAAAGAAGTATGCTCCATGATGACTCTGATTAAGATTACTAGTTGTAGGCACTGTAGAAGCAACAGCCATGACATATAGGATTAGGCTGGTACTTGGATTTTAAATGTAGGTACAGTGCATAAAAGAGGCAAACAGCTGCATGGCCTGCAAGTACCTTCATTATGGCTCCATTGTGTAAGTTTTTTTCTGCAAAGATAGACATGTGCTTAATAATCACTTACTATAAGACTTGGTTTTCGGTGCATAATTCACAGAGGTGCATATGGGGGTAGTTACACATTCAAGGGAGGTCCTTTTGTAAATTTCTTATTTAGTCATGTTCTAGGATAGAATACAGCAACATTTTATTTGGTTCTGGAATAGTTTCTTGCTGTTAAAAGTCTAGAGGATCAAATTCTCAGGGTATTTCAGACTTCGTAAAATAATAGGGGCTGTACAGTCTGAATGGCATACTTTAATCCCCTTCATTCTCTGTAAATTCCTGGCTGCTTTTGTAGCAATTTAATAGATGCTATTAGAGTTGCAGATGCCCATGACAATATAAGTACCATATGTTGCAAATTTAACATAAAGAACTGTAATGTCTTCTAATGCTCAACTTGCGTATGAGAGATGAAACTTTTCTATAGGGAAATGCATCTCTGACAGTACTTATTACTTTGTAGCTCAACTAGCTTCATGCCAGTTTGAGTTATGACAGTACAAAATGATTTCTCTGCACATGACTCTTTTCACATCCACAAAGGGACAGAATACATGTTTTTTTAAATGTTCTTCCTTGCAGGAATTCATGAGAAACAAACGTGCGTCTACATTTTCCTGAAAGAACTTTTGTATCTCATTTGTTAATTATCAGTCATCTCAGTTTTGTATAAACTATAGTGAGATCTGACTTCTATTTTGATGTCTTGTTTTGACAAGCTCAGGCAATATTGGAAGAGGTGCTGTAATGTGAATAAAGTGACTCCATGAGTATTGGGAGAAAAGAGAAGATACATATCATTGCTAAGATCTGAGAAAGAGGCACAAGGGAACCTATGCACTAAAGCTTAGCACGCACACTAAGGTTGTTAGGGCAAACAAAAATTAGTATGCTATGCACCACTCTCAATATAGCTCCCTTTCCCCATGGCTTCCTCTTAGATGACACAGGATATGGGTTTTTGGCCATCACTTTTCATCAGACAGGAGGTATAACAAGGTCCATGCATCCACTCACCTTGTATTAGAGTACATATTTGGTGTGATGAAAATTCCCTTCGTGTGTTTTGGGTTGTTCAGGCGGAGCCTTATGTTACTTGCCAGATAAAATGGCTATGATTGTACTGGCCTGATGCTTTATTCAAATCTTCACAATATTGTAGTAAAGTACTGCATAGAAACTATGTTTTTCCCATTCCCTCACCCCCACCATCATAATCACAGCCACATCAGACATTTGGATGCCAGCATAAGATAAAATCAGACCAGAACATTCATGTCTTCACTGAACATGGGCAACTAGCCACTAGAGGGAGGTCTAGAAACCAGAGAGAAGTAAATGTCACACGCAGGCAAAGCCTGTTGGGAGATTCAGGAGAGTGAGGGTGGGGGAAGGGGTGCCTCAGGCAGCTATAGAAATTTAATTATCTTGTGGGTTAAAGGGTTTAAGCATTAGGCACCAACAGATTTTGGAAATTTTTTTTTTGTGACAAGGGGGAATCCAGTCTACTTGACTGAGTTTTTTTTGTGACTTAATTGGCTATATTTCAATATAGCTGGTTAGGTCTAAAGTTTACTCGAATAACTTTAGTTATGCCACTGAATATACATGGTTAAAGTTGCCTGGATAAGTTTACTTTAGTTGAGTATATTCAGCAGGAGACTTGTCCTGCTGAATTTTCTGCTACAATTATTCAGATAACTTTACCACTCATCGGCCTAATGAATATCGACCTCTTAATCATTTGCTTAAGCATGTAAGAATTAATCTAAAAATATAATCCTACTCTGAAATGTGTAGCCATTTCAGTGTTTGACCCTAGACTAGGGGCTCTATGGGTCTGGGATCAGATCTGGACAGGGAGCAAGATTTTTCTTCTGGGGCCCCGGCATTGTCTATCACCACCTCTGTGATGATTTCACAGTTAAAATCTAAATTCTCCAGAAGGTGCCAAAGAGTGAAGAGCAATAGCAGGGAAGCAAAAATCAGAACTATTGGGAGAAACCAGGAGGAACAAAAGGGTCCCTCCATTCCCTAGTAAGGCGAGAAAAAAGATGAACTGGTAGAAAAAAACACTCGCGTCTGAAATAGGTGCTCAAATGAAATAGTTTATACTGTAGCTTAAAAAAGATGACCCAAGTCATCAAAAACAACATTAGAAATATAATGGCAATGACTTTTCAGCCCAATATACAACTGGCAGACAGCTGGATAAATAGGACTTATCCAGCTGTCTAGCAACTGCTGAATATCTTACTATACTCAGCAGCAACTAGATAGATAGAACAGTCACTTATCCAGCTATCTATTGGGGCAGCGCTACTTAGCCAGCTGTCTGCCAATCCAATCAAGTAGTGATTTTCAGCCTTAGCCAGATAATTTATCTAAGACCTGGATTTATCAAAATGCACTAAATATTGCATGTGATAGAGAAAGGGGTGTGTTTTATGGTAATAGCCTATTTATCACAAAGTGCACTATCTTAGTGCTTCATATAGGTATTACTGCAGAGTGCGATAACTTTTTTGCACTTTGCGGTAAGTACCACAATTGTTGCAATTCCTGCCTATAACTACTGGGGGGGGGGGGGGGGGAGAGAGAGAGAGAGAGAGAGTGAGCCTAGCTATAACGCCCTTATAGTACGTAGGTATTTATACCTCTATATGAGGCCCACCTAGTACCTGAGGTTTAGGTAGTAGTGTAGGGTTTAGAGGCCACGTTGACATTCAGAGTGAGACATACGAACAGAACAGTATACTCTTGTGAAAATTTGATGTCCACTGGAGTAAGTATGTTCCCCAGGTAGAGAGTCCATCAAGCTAGGTTGAGAGAACATTGTACAAATCTCATCTTTGGGTGAGTTTCCTCACTCCGAAGGACATCAAATCTTCACATGAGTGTACTGTTCTTTTCTTATGTCTCACTCTGAATGTCAAAGTGGCCCCTAACTCCTACACTACTACCTAAACCTCACCTTGAGGTACTAGGTGGGCCTCATATAGAGGTATAAATACCTACATACTATAAGAGCCTTATAGTTAGTCTGTCTGTCTGTCTGTCTCTCTCCAGCAGCTTAAAATAGTGAAAACACTGTTTACAAAAACATCACAAAGTGCAATAAAGCCATATTGCACAGTTTAATGAAAAAGGTGTAGTTAAAACTGTGCAATATGGCTTTGCAAATTGCAAAGCCAGCCCACTTGGCCAGAAATCTCACCCCAGTCTCCTCCCCTTTTTTAAATTTGCATCGTATCATGCGTTATGGTGCTTTTCACATGCGTTATGGTATTTTCACATGTGTTAAAGGTGTTTTTCGCATGTGAAAACGCCATAAAGCACTTTGATAAATGACCCCCTAAGTTAGACCTGCTCAATAGCAGGTCTAATTTTAAGATGGATAAGTCATGCTGCTGAATATCCCATCTAAGCTAGCAGGATATTTCTATCCAACTAACTTAGATAGATGGATAGGATCTGAATATTGATCCCATTATTGTCAATTTGTCCATCTTGGGTATTAGTTGTCTTCTCACTTCTCTTTCACCATTATCCATGGAGAAAAAGTTCTCACCCTGTAATGTTGGGTAATTGGATTGGGGTTCCAGAAAAAAAAGCAATCAAAAGGTAGAAAAAATATCCCCAGACACACAAACTGCAGGACAACAGTACCAAAGCACAAAAACCATCCAAAACTCTACTTTGATCAAACTCTTCAACTTCTTTTTCAACTGGGAGCATTTCAATAGGGGTTAGCCCCTTGAGTCCTTATCTCAACTTATCTCAGTTACTTCTTACCCTAGCTTCTTCAGATCACTCAGGCAACAAGATCCTTGCTCAGTTCTTTGGGATACTGGGGGGTACGCCCTTCCCTATAGACTGGTCAAGTTCAAAATCAAAACTCTTATTCAGATGTCCATCAATTGAACAAATGTCCAAATATGAAAACGTGATGAGCAGAGGTCCACCTAAAAGTATCAGTTAATCTTCTCTTGAGACCCTGGGAAGAATCTCAAATTCCACTCTCCTCCTTATCCTGAGGGGATCCAAACTTCTCAATAGTGAATGAAATCCTGAAAGGAGCTCTTTTTCTTAAGCTGAAATCCTGGGGGGATGTCCTACTTCTCCAATAATTTGCTTGAGATCCTTGATGAATCTCTAGCCGTAACTCCTATCTCTTCCTCTGTCGCCTTCCCACTGGCTATCTTCTTTGCTCTAAAGCACTGAGTGTGCTCTGGGAGATTGTCCAATATATGTGTTCATACTTTAATGTATGTTTCACTTGTTTCATTTCTGTCACATATTTATTTAGTTATTTATTGTTAATCAGAGTATAAAGTTGCCTTCATGTGCTAGAGCAGGAGGCCATAACAGTGATGACGTGGTGAACCCAGCTGTGTGGCCAAAAGTGAAACCAACCTTGGGGCTTGAAACCATATGGGGAGAGGACCAGGAAATGGAGAAGCTAGGGGATAGATAAAAAAAAGAGAGGATCACAGACCTCTGGCTCTTTTTTTTTTTTTTTTTCACAAGGACTGTAGATCTTTCTTTTCCTGAAGCTGATATTCTTGGATATCGAACATGGTGTCTAGGCTTTACACAGAAAATATCTGCAAGTTACAGGAAGCAGTCTGCCAGACTATCACGAAAAAGAAGGAAACCCTGAACAAGCTCCAGTCCCTCATAGGACAGCTCAGCTTTGCCTACAAAGTCATTCTAATGGGCCATGTTTTCCTAAGAAGGTTAGCCTTGGCATCTGCGGGTATTAAGGCGGAGCATCACTTCCTTGGGCTGAGTAGGGAAGTCAAGGAGGACTTACGGGAATGGCAGATATTTCTCAGTAGTTTTAATGGGCTCATATTATGGCAGGTGCCCAAGATATGTGGACTTGCAAGCTAGTCTGGTACACATCCGACAGCGGTGATTTCAGCATCCATTTTAAAGGACATTCATGTGCAGAGCATTGGACTGGGGCATGGTGGCAGGCAGGGGTCACTAAGGACATTACTGTCCTAGAACTCTTTTCCATAATAATCACATTTGAAATCTGAGGGGATGGTGCTAGCGAAAGGAAGAGTATTTTTATGATCTGATAATTCAGCAATCGTAGCAGCTATTAACAGTCAAAAGGCAAAATTTCCCCCTTTGGCTCAGCTGTGGAGTTATGCTAGTTTAGTCCTGGGGGAATTCTGCGCTACTGCGGAGCACAGAATTTGTGCAGAATTCCCCCCCCCCCCCCCGCGCATAGAAAATAGCAGAGGAGACCCCGGCATGCCGCAAACGGAGTGCGCAAAGACAAAGGCCTGCATGTGCTACAGGACGTGCTCTGCTCGCGGTGACGATGAAGGTCCGGGTGTGCCATTTGCGGCAAAAATGGAAGGTCCCCATGTGCCATGAACAGAGTGTGCTCCGCTCGCAGCAAAGATAAAGGCCCCGGTGAGAGAGAATGTGTGTGTGTGTTTGAGAGGAGACAGAGAGGGGTGTGAGAAAGGGGAGGGGGTGTGAGAGAGGAGAGGGGAGGGGGTGTGAGAGAGGAGCTGGGTTTGAGAGAGGGGAGGGGTGTGGGAGAGGGGGAGGGGGAGGGGGAGAGCAGGGAGAGGGGTGTAAGAGAGGGGAGGGTAAGAAAGCGGGAGGGATGTTTGAGTGTGGGTTTCAGAAAGAGGAAGCCTATATGAGGAGATTGTGAAGTAGTGTGTATGTGTGTGAGAGATTGGAAGCTCGTGTGTATGAAAAAGGGATCGTGTGTATGTGAGGGTGCTAGCCTGTATGAAGGGATTGTGTATGTGTGAGAGAGAGCCTGTGTGAAGGGTGCGTGAGAGAGAGACATAGGTAGCCTGTGTGAAGATGTATATGTGTGAGAGAGAAAGGGAGCTTGTGTGGGTGTGCATGCAAGAGAGGGACCCTGTATGAGGGGATGTGTGTGTGAGAGATTGGAAGCTCGTGTGTATGAAAAAGGGATCGTGTGTATGTGAGGGTGCTAGCCTGTATGAAGGGATTGTGTATGTGTGAAACAGAGCCTGTGTGAAGGGGTGCATAAGAGACAGTCATAGGTAGCCTGTGTGAGGATGTATGTGTGAGAGAGAAAGGGAGCTTGTGTGGGTGTGTTTGCAAGAGAGAGGGCCCTGTATGAGGGGATGTGTGTGTGCGAGAGAGAGAGGGAGCCTGTATGAGGGTGTGTGTATGTGTATTAGAGAGAAGGAGCCTGTGTGTGAGAGCGGGAGGGACAGAGGGAGCCTGGTGAGGGCAGTACTGAGAACGGGGTCAAACTCTGGGACTGGCGATAGAGTGGAAGGGGTTGAGTCTAGAGGTGGAGGGGAGAGATACTGAAAGGTGTAGGAGTTGGGGCCTGAGAGGGCAAAGTGGCCAGGGGAGTAGGGAGAGTGAGTGGAAGGGACACTCTTACAGTGAATTTCTAGGGAAATTCTGCTCAAAATATTTAAAATTCTGCATCTTTAAGTAATAATTTTTTTTCTGTATTAATTTAAAATGTAATTACTTATGTTTCAACTGTTTTATTGGTTTTTTACAATAATAAAATGGTACAAACAGTTTGAGATGTAAAATGTAATTACTTAAAAGACTGTCATGTAAATTGTGTTATTTTGACCAATATAAAGTTTGCAGAATTTTGCAGAATTTTAAGCTTTTGTGCTCAGAATTTTAAAATTTTTTCCGCAGACTTCCTCCAGGAGTACTAGTTGCATTGCAACTGATGGAACAATGAAGACCAGGCAGAATACCCTGGATCTTTACAGGTAGAATGGAGTTCATTTCTCTGAAATAAGGGCATGCATCTTTCTCAGCATCCCACAGGAGCAGTGGAGGTAGGTCTCTCATAGTATTTTTGTCTTCAGCAAACAGGAGGAAGCTCGGGAAAGCAAAGGTTGCTACCTTAACTCATGTCAGGAAAGGATAAGATCATTCCAAGGTTGGCCAGGAAGCAGAGCCAATGGACCTTGACAAGTAATGAGGTGCCTCCCTGGTGAACTCAGTCTTTAGCTTACAGCAAGCTGTGGGGGGGGTGGTTAGTGACTGCAGAATATATAAGGCAAGCCCTAATGGCAGGCAGCAAAAGCAAGTGGTCGGGTGTGTCTGTTAGGCTGCAAATAGAAGTCCTAGAAACTATTTGCAAGCATCACCTGGCTGGGTCTGTCTGGCAGGCACAGTCAATGTCTGGCAGGCCACAAATCCATTGCGTCAGCCAGGTTTGTCACGCTGGTCGCCAGCAATCCCACTGACCAAGCAGGACTTGCAAGCAATGATCTAGGAAACTGAATTTTTTGATTGTATTTACACATAGTCGAACCTGGGATGTTAGATTAGGATGATTGATTGTTACAGTGATTTATGTTACACTATGGTACACTATCTTAATAAAGAGACAGCAAATACATGTATTACATTGTGCCTGCCTCCAGCCTGCTTCTTGTTGAATGCAATCAATGTGTTTATGGGGGTAGGAAGAGCAACTGACAGCAGGATGCCTACAGTGTGCCAAGGCTACACTATGTATCTGCACAATTTGTTTTCTCTCCCCTCCCCCAGGCACCCAAATGTAGATCAAGCTCATACTTTCTCCAGAAACTTAATATAAGGATATACTGCTGTTCAAGTGTTCCAAAGTTTTAACTATATTAAGGAGCTTGGCAGACATTAATTATAAACATATAAGCACATCCAGATTACAACTGAAAAGCTAGTTGGGAAGGTCACTGCATAGCATGTGGAAACCTTTTAATAGGATAAACTCCACTGGGGAAGAGCATTATCAGATGGTCACAGTGGCCTACATAAGAACATAAGAAATTGCCATGCTGGGTGAGACCAAGGGTCCATCAAGCCCAGCATCCTGTTTCCAACAGAGGCCAAACCAGGCCACAAGAACCTGGCAATTACCCAAACACCAAGAAGATCCCATGCTACTGATGCAATTAATAGCAGTGGCTATTCTATGTGCCACGGTTACAGATCATTTGAGTCAAGCAAAAGACTTAGGGTCTTTCTTGCTTTAGATGTACAGATTTACAATGAATAACATCAAATTCCATTTTCAAATGTTGAAACTATAAGCTTGCACCAGTCATCCCTAGTTCTAGTATTTTGTTTCTGTTCTATTATATTATACAGTAAATACACTATAAATGAACCCATGTTTCTGAGGCTGTTTTTAAAACAAACTCTGGCTTTCCCTAGTCTTAGACTTGCTCATTTTAACCATGTTTACTACAATAAATACATTTCCCGAAGCCTCTTCTTTGTGTTCTGTGCGTCTTAACTAGATTGTGAGCTCCACTGAGCAGGGATTATTTCTCATGTGCACAAGTACAGCGCTGTGTATATCCAATAGCACTTACAGAAATAAGTAGCAGTAGGAGAAAGAAAGCAGAGAATGTATCACATTCAACGAGAGCATGTTGGCCTACCTTGGGGGGCATGGCTCCAAGCCGCAGACTTTCAGCAGTGGCGGAGGACGTCGGCTGCTTACACACAGATGCTCATTAATGGTTTCCCTCGTCTGTTTGTTCAGACAAATCACCACAGCCTCTTGGACACCTGCACAAAAAAATTCTGCAACCTTAGAAAATATGAGGTGATGAAGTGTGAAAGAAGGAAAATGTACGACCGTGTATGGTGCCATGCATGGGAGGTGGATTGGGAGCGCTGCTAACGTAGACACCAGAGACCACGCTTTGATAGCCAGAACTCGCAGGGCTGTCAAGAATCACCGTATCCAGGTTTGTTGTTTCCTGGCCCTTCCTATTGCGCCTTGAAGAAGGCACTGGGAAGCCAGAAATAAAGGAAAGCTCATAAAACCACGCTTGCACCAAGTCCCTAAAGATGTCAAACAACTGCATATTTGACAAGGAGAGTCAATGTGCTAATTTAATGCAGAACATTGAGAGTGTTACAAATGCTCTTTAGACATTTATGTACGTTACATTTTAATCAGCACAAGTTTTTTATTTCTTCTCTGGAGGCTGAAATAAAAAGCAATAACTTGTTTAACTTTTGTTAGTCTTCTTTGTACTAGTAGCCAGAGATGACATGTGGCCCTGTTTCCCCTGCATCTGGAGTTCATTCGGATGACAGAAGGCAGGTGAGCAGGACATGCTTGGCAGGCAGCACAAGAGAGAACCAAGCACTCTAACTCCAGTAGCGAAAAATCTATTAAAGATATTGTGAAACCATGTGGAATAATACAGGTATGTATTACAAATGAGCAGTCTCCATGATATATGAAGTTCATAATATAACACAATATTCTTAATCAGTTTCAACAAGGAATGAACCAGTCTTCCCTAACACTCTCATGACAGCTAGTATATATTGCCCAGTATACTTGGCCTGGACTCTTTCACATGGTCTGTACCGTTTCACACATGGCAATTCATCTGAATTTTCTCAACAACTGCTGGGGCCACTCTGAGGGTGATCCCAGAAGGGAGTTTCACCATTGGCTGCCTTTGGCAATCGTTCAGGAGGCATTCGAGATTTCTGTTGGTGCTGCTGGATAATTTCAGTTTTTAAACTTATCTTTTACCAAAGTCGCTACACCCATATAACCCCTCTAAAAATCCACCTTTTTGAAGCTGTTTTAAAATCTTAAGCCTGTTTATCCACCTCAGCCTCATTAATTAATATTACAATTATCTGGTGACCTGTATGTTTTTCTTGATTAGACTGTAAGCTCTATCGAGCAGAGAATGTCTCTTGTGTGTTGTTTGTGTAATTCTGCGTACGGTGAGTAGTGTTATAGAAATGTCAAGTAGAAGTAGTAAACGGTTGGCATTCTATAAAACCAGGATTTTGTTTTCTGAAAATGCTATATTCAAGTACTTTATATAATGTGCAGCACATGCTTTAAGCAAATGAAAGGTATCATTTGTTAACAGGGGTTACTTTCCCCCAAAATAAATTCTCCACTTGTTCTGAGTTGATATGAAGACAGGCAGAATATCGAAAGCTTGGAAACTTTCTCGAATAGTTCAGCTGAAAGTCAGGTTTGACCTGGGTACTGCCATGTAGGAGACCCATGTAGGAAACTACTAGGGCTCATCTGGCTGGCATGGGCTGGGAGCATAGTAGAAGTGGTGAACACTGAACCATGAAAAGACAAGTTCCCACCCATTACATACTGATGAAACCTAAAGATGGGATTTAGGGTGCTTGCATGCTGGTTTCCAAAAGGAGAACTGGCCCGTAACCTTTGCCACAGGATTGTTGTTGCAAAGGTAGGATTAGGAAGGAAGCAGGACGGGCCCTCACTGAGGAAAACTTCCTGGCATCCAAAAATGAAGGTGTTTGTAGACTGAAAGTGTGTTGCAACAAAATCAGTGAACCATTCCTTTTCAATTTAAAAATTCAAGTTAGATTTCTTCAAAATATATTGTAAATTCTTTATTACATAAAGCTTGCTTTAAAGTTAGGTCACAGAAATAACATCAATTCAGTCTCCCACAGAATTGATGTTACTTCTGAGACTTCTATCTTTGAAACAAGATTTATGTAATACAGGATTTCCAATATCAGATCAATTTTCAAAGGAGTTACGTGCGTAAATGTAACATACTATCCACAGCAATTTTCAAAAGCTATTTATGCGTGTAAGCAGGTGAATTTTAAAAGCCATACGCGTGACAAAGCCGGGAGATATGTGCGTGTCTCAGGTCGGTGCGCGCCGTGAGGGTTTTAAGATGTGCCCGAGTACGCACATATCTCCAGATATGCCCATAAATCAAAAAGTAAAGAAACGTGGCGGGGCGTGGACGTGGTATGGATGAAGCATGGGTGGGACACGGGCTTTCCGGGAAGGTGACTTGAAATGCATGCATATCTATGCACACAAGCACGCACAGGGGCCCCCTACCGTGTAACTTTACCTCTGCTATGAATGTCGTGTAAGTTTTAAAATAAAAAAATCTGGTCTAGTCAGCGGAGTCTGAAGGGTTGGGGCTAATAGGGTAAAAGAGAGAAAGGTTAATTAGGGGGTTTAGAAAGTTGGGAACCTTTACCTGGGCAAACTGGTAACGGCCTGGATAAACTGGAAATTGCATCAGCGTGCATATTGAATAAAATCCCACCACTTACGCGGTAGAGCTGGCATTTGTGCGCATAAGCACGCGTCTGTGCAAAATTGCATGTACACTCGTACAGCCGTATGCTATAAAATGGCCACATCCATTTGCGCGAGCCACCTTACACTTGTACATGCACTCCCGTGTAGCTGTTTAAAAGTTACCGTCAAAGTGCACTTACATGGATAAACTCTATGGACAATTCAATGGCATATATTGCAGCAATTTTCAAAAGCCCACTTATGCTGGTAAAGTTCCCAGCGACGTAGTGAGGGAGCAGAGCACACTGGGGGCGGAGTGAGCTGGAGCATGCTAGCAAAGGGTGGGGTCAAGAAGAGTTAGAGAGCAGGGTGGGGGGGCCGGGGCTCAGGAGGGACGAAGGAGGAGGCAGGTGGCGCACGATTGGCCAGGGCTGGGCTTTAAAGGGGAGCAGCTTGCGTGTAGGTTCCCCTTTTGCCCCGGCGCATCGGCCGATCCACAACTCCAAATCACTATCTGTGCAAGAGGATGAGGCAGAAAAGATTTTGTCCGAATACTCAATCGGCAGAATAGTCGGCCCCTTCTCATCCCCCTCCTTCGCTAATTTGGTAGTGTCACCTTTAGACATGGTTCCTAAAAAAGAATATGGGCGCTTCCGGCTCATACACAATCTTTCTTATCCTTTGGGTAATTTTGTCAATGACCTGATCGACCCCCTTCTATGCTCCGTTTCCTACGCATCATTCAACTCTGCCATAGCCACCATCAAGATAGCAGGAGATTGAGACGAACTAGCAAAGGTGGACATCGAGTGTGCCTTTAGGCTGCTACCCATCCACTTGGACTTATTTCACCTTCTAGGCTTTCAATTTAGAGGCCAATTCTATTTTGACCGGTGCATACCGTTGGGCTGCTCGCTATCCTGCACTTACTTTGAGCTATTTAGTTCCTTTCTCCAATGGGTGGTTGAGCAGCGATCAGGATCCACACGGGTCGTGCACTATCTTGATGATTTTTTATTGATTGGGAACGATGTAGCGGACTGCCAGCACCTGCTGGATACATTCCAGGCTGTTGCACAGGAGTTCGGGATCTCCCTAGCAAAGGAGAAAATGGAAGGGCCTTCTAGAGTTATCACATTCCTGGGGATAGAGTTAGATGTAAGGGCTCAGATCTCTAAGCTCCCCGTGGACAAAGTCACTAAGCTGCGGGAGGCCATTTGGGCTCTGGGTAGCGTTAAGAAAGCAACCCTACACCAGTTTCAGTCTCTGATTGGCCTCTTTAGCTTTGCCTCCAGGTCATCCCAATGGGAAGGGCCTTTATGTTTTGACTTTCCTTGGCCACAGCGGGCGTGGTTAGAAAGCACCATCGTATAAGGGTTTCTAGCTCAATAAAACAGGACCTAGTTATATGGGGTACGTTCTGGCAGGACCCACCTAGGCAAAGCAATGAGTTAGAATTATTCACGGATGCTTCCGGAGGTTTAGGTTTTGGCATATACTTCAGAGGAGCTTGGTGTGCCGAGTGCTGCCTCCCAGCTGGCATGAGTGCAGGATCACCAGAGACCTGACCTTTTTGGAACTATTCCCCATTATAGTAGCCCTGAAGATGTGGGGGAAGGTGTTAGCCAGGTCATCCAATGTATTCAGATCCGATAATATGGCAGTGGTGCAAGTAATCAATGGGTTGTCTGTTCAGACCTTCGTGGCTAATGCTCTTATAAGACAGTTGGTATTCACGTGCTTACGCTACAATATTACTTGCCGCGCAGTGCATATCCCTGGCGTTCAGAATAATGTTGCAGATTCTCTTTCCCGCTTCCAGTGGGCGGCATTCAGCTGCTTTCCTCCAGAGGCCGATAGTCTCCCAACCCCGGTACCGTAAGAAATTTGGCAACTTGCCCCCCGATTTTTGGAACTGATCATGAGCTCCCTAGCGGAGAACACGAGAAGGAGTTATAAGCAAGCTCTGTCAGACTTCCAGGCCTTCCTCGGGATCGATGAGCGGGATGATATGTGGCCCATATCAGCAACCTTGTTGATAAGATACATCCTACACTGCAAGGGGCAGGGCATAGCCAGATCATCTGTTGCCACTCGTTTGGAAGGCCTGTCGTTCTTTTCCAGAATAATGGGATTCCCTAGCTGTTTCGAGTTATTCCCGATGAGAAGAATAATGGTGAATTGGGCAAAAGAGGTGGGCAGGCTGTGGGATTCCAGGTGTCCCATCACATACAATCTATTGAGGCGTCTGCTGGCGTCCCTGGAATCTGTCTGCTTTGATGGTTTCGAGGCCTGCCTTTTTCAAAGGGCGTTCTTCCTGGCATTTTATGTGGTGCTGCGGGTTAGTGAGCTAACGGCCCACTCAGTCACTAGGCCAGGCGCATCCAGTCTGCAGCGAGCTGAGGTAGCGCTCAAAAAGGGTAATCTGGTGCTGTGCATTCACAGGTCTAAAACAGACAAAATCCAAATTGCAAACAGGAGCACTTCTGCACGCGAATAATCACAGCAAACAACAGGAAATGTGCAGAATAAATTCAATGTCCACACAAACTTCTTTGTGGTATAATTTTTTCATTTCAGACGGCAACGCCACAGTGTGTAAATTACAGCATTTGAAGATGCAAAAGGGGTCCCCCGACACGGACCCGTGTTTTCGCTGCGAGGCTGCGTCGGGAGGGACAGGCGGGAAATGTTTAGTTGTTCTAGAAAGTAAAATAAATGAAGTTAAAAAAAGGAACCTTAGAATTATGGTGGACAATTAACAAGGTGGAAAACGGCATCAACAAATTTAAACAATTTTACAAAATTCAAGGAGATTCATTATGTCGCAATATCGACATATCAGTTAATCTAGGAATAAACTAAAGAAGCTATAGACTGGACGTGACCAACAGGAGGACTACAATAGATGTCAGTGAAACCAGTTGAAATGAAGCTCAGGGAGGGTGACAGAAAAGAAAAGAGAATATAACCCACCAAGAAGGTGACATACTTCTCAGGGTATATGTAGTAAACAGACAGTGAGGGACCGGACCCAATAACCATTAGTTTTACTAAGTTAAAAAAATGAATATTGTTAACCAGGGGTTGTGAAATGCCTTTATGCAATTTGAGGAATAACATCACTGGGATTACAATGCGGAACTCAAATTAGCAGACCTTAAACTTTGTGCAATTCGGAGAATAGCGTGACTGGAATTACAACGCAATACTGAAATTAGCAATTGTTTTACATTTTGGCGCAGAGACAAAACCAGGGCAGGGGCTAAGATAGTCCTGCAGGAATGGCCAGGAGAGGCTCTTGTCCAGTTCACTGCACTAAATTCTACTTGGAAAGGTGCCCCCACAGGCGGCGGGCAGTTGTTGCTACATGCAGACGGCAGCCCAGTAACCAGATACCTATTCCGTAAATTGCTTCACTTATCCTTACACGCAGCGGGCATTGAGAGCACCGGCTATATGACACATTCATTTTGCATTGGAGCAGTCGACTTGGTCCTCTATGCAAAAAAGATAATGGCCATTGGCAGATGGCAGTCCAGGAGGTTTAGTTTGTATGTGAGGCCACAAGAATACTTCCTGTATTAGCTCCTAATATATACTGTCTGTTTCAGATCTGGGATCCCGGTGGCACTTTATCTGGATAATAGGCCACTCTTATGTGCGGTGGGCTCATAAGAGAGCCTTACATCGGCCTGAGGGCGAACATCTAGGCATGACTCCTCGTTGCCTGTCGCTGTATGGAAAGGGATCCTGGGGATGAGAAGGGACCAGTTGATGCTGACCTTTTTGGATATGATGAAAATCCATGCACCCACACTGGAGAAAATCATTCATCTGGGAGGCAACGACATGACAGCAACCTGTTATGTTCAGCTCACGCAAAAGATACAAAAGGATTTTGTCAGCTTGCATAACCTGTGCCCACAGTTTGTCATCATTTGATCCTATATCACCCCCTGCTGGGTATGGAGAGGGGAGTGGTCCCATCAGGCGGTTGAGAGAGCTAGGAAGAAAATTAATAGGTGGGTTAGCAGATTTATGCCCATTATACAAGGGATGTGTTCAAGACACAAATTGCTAGATGAAAGCTCGGGGTTGTTTAGGACAGATGGAGCTCACTTGTCAGATATAGGGTAGGACATATTTAACACCGACCTACAGGATGTCATTGAGGCCCTTCTAGTTAGCCTGGCCACAGCTGAAGTTGTTGGGGGGTCCACTACCAGGTTATAGTGGCAAGGTGACCAGCGCCTTAGCAAGGATCCCTCCTAGATTTACCCCAGGCCTTACCCTAAGCATTTGAGGGTCACTTCCCTCCAGCGACAGCAAGGTCAAAAGGGGGAGCAGGGTTTGATGGGCCAGCGGCCCGGGGTGTTTATTGCAGGCACACTCTGATCGGATCGGTGGCTGAATCCGGTTACAATCCCAGCCTCTGACGCTTCTGCAGCGAAAAAGGGGGTTAGGGGACAGCATCTAGGACGATGCGACCAAAGGCTCTGGTTTCTACAGTTGGGGTCTTGGCAAGCACGTCCCCCGACATCTTGTCGGTTATGGCCAAGTATATTCAGCGGCACCTTGGCTTCTACGGCTGGGTGTTTCCTCGGCTCGCCAGCGGCGGCCCCGCTCAATTGCTTAGATACTTTTGGGTTGCTGGTCACCAGGAGTAACCCCTTTGTTGTAGGGATAGTGCATAATCGAATTGTTACATTGATGGTATTGTATTACATGTTGATGTTTACTTGTGTTGTGCGCTGCGACCAGAATTTTCCCAACAATAAAGAAAAACGCTTTCGAATCCAGTTGTGTGTCTGAGATTAATTATGATTGGTACAAGGACGTGGGGAGGGAAGGGGAGAAGGGGGGGCAGAGAGGGGAAAGGGCAAAAGTGGGGAACGTAGGCATCATCCCTGCCCTCACTGAGTGCATTTACACTTGTAAAATCCATTTTAAGCACGTAAATGCTTTTGAAAATCAGGCCCTATATTTTGAAGAAATCTAACTTGGATTTTTACATTTAAACGGGACGGATCACTGGATCCGTTGCAGCACACCTTCGATTTACATATTGGATTTTGTGTGTGTTTCTGCCCTTCTCCACCCCTCTCTAGTGTATATCCAAAAATGAAGGTCCATGCTGCCACTGCTTCAGTCCCCCTCTGTCATAAATGGCAGTGAGAAGGGCTGGGGCAGTCTCCCACTTGACTTGGAAGTTCAGGTGTGGAGGATGGCAAAAGCCGGCGCAAACGCACAAACAAAAGAAGAGGGCAAAGCTGCCTCTTCCAAAAGGGGACTGCTTCTGGTTTTCCATCTGATGCGCATGAATCATTTTGCAAGGCACAGCATATGTCAGCGCAGTCAGGCCTTTCGTTTCCAAGAGCTTGTCTTCAAAATGCGTTAGTTCACAAACGAGAAACTGAAAAGGACACAGTAAGGGAAAGAGAATGGAGTGAGGTGCGAACAGAAACTGAATTTTAAGCGCCTACGAAGTTTGTTTTCAGACTTCCAACAAATGGGCTTGCCCAGGGTTTATACCCAGCAGAACAGCCTGGTTGCTACATGATATTTGATGACAGCTCTGGGAAATGTAGTCACTAACTGCAGACTCAGTTACTAACTGTTTCCTTCTGGTTGCTACCTCTGCAAGGCGAAAGGTTGCTTCTGTGTCGATTCAATTTCATCTCCTGAGACTGTTAAAACAATACAATTAGCTTGATGTGTCTTGTGACTTTTTTTTTTTTTTTAAGAATCGGAATCTGATCTTTAAATCCTGCTTTCACAACTTTGAGAGACTTGAGCAAAAAAACAACAAAAGCAATATTTTGCTTGTAAGTATTTGGGTTGAAGACCCACAAAAAGACCCCCTTGTGTAGCTGGGTGAATAGCATTGTAAAGTATCTATCCTAGTCCATGGTCACTTAGAGTACAGAAGTGAATTTCTCATTTTACCAACAATTTCACAAGAATTCTCCAGTTTACACCATTTTGCTATAACTATTTCTGTAAAGTTTAATGCCAAATCTTTCATATGAACAGTCAAAACAAGGTCAAGTGTTCACAAAAGAAGTGAAAAGCTGCTTATTTTGGTTTTAAAAAAGCCATGTACAAATCAATGAATTCTTTGTAATTGTTTTGTGAAAAATAAGGTGAAATCAATGTTATTGACTAAATGCTTCTGAGATGGGGCAGAAAATTAACTGGAATAATGTTTTTTTAATGCAAATAATTTGCCAGGGTGCAAAACTCCACTTTGAACTTTTGGACAAACATTAACATATCTCTGTCGGTCTTTACCCTGGCAGTCAATGGAAGGGACTAAAAAATGAGAGACTTGTTTTAAGCGCTCCATTTACCTAATCTGAGACCAAAAAGGAGCCTGTAGCAAAAGGTTATTCAGGAAGGAATAAAACTGTTGATTTTCAAAGCTATGCAAAGGCTGGTTAGAGAGATCAAATAGAAGCAAAATGGACACTAATAAGAACGTATTGAAGCATTTCAGGCCCACTTAGTTCCAATGCACATAATGTATTATTAACTTCATAAAAACATAAGATATGCCATACTGGGTCAGACCAAGGGTCCATCAAGCCCAGCATCCTGTTTCCAATGGTGGCCAATCCAATTCACAAGAAACTGGCAAGTACCCAAATATTAGATAAATCACAAGTTACTATTGCTTATTAATTACTGTAATAGCAGTTTATTGATTTTTTTCTCTAGGAGCTTATTCAAACCTTTTTTAAACCCAGTTACATTAACTGCTTTAACCATATTCTCTAGCAATGAATTCCAGAGCTTAACTATGTGTTATATTTATGAGAGAATGTGAACCCTGGGCTGAGATGAGAGGTGTCTCCACTTACAGGGAAGAGCCCTGTGAACCTCACCATCAGCAAGATTAGTCTCAGTGGCATGGAACACAGCTAGAAGTAGAGACTTTATTATGAGGAAGGAAAAGTAATGTTCACAGAATAGTAGATGAGGTAGTACAGTGATGAGGTAGATGAGGGAATAATCCAGAGAGAACCACAGCTAATAAGATCCGGTAGTGGCTCGCGGAGCAGGGTACGCCGGGGATCCCCTCTGACAAGAGCAGGCAACTTCAGGAATACAGATCCGGTAGTGTCCTGCGGAGCGTGGTATGCCGAGGAAGTCTGAACCATAGATGTTGAGAAGCTAGCAGAGATGCAGGAACCCGGAAGTGGCTCCTGTAGCTGTACTGTAGATATTCTGAAGTGTAGGAAAGTTGAATGGCGTCTACTGATGAATGACGGTAGTGGCCCGAGGTCGGGGTTCACCGCGTGGAATCCACAAAGCAGTTCGAGTAGTAGAAGTCAGTAGAGGTACTCACAGTAGATGATTCCTGGAGAGAGAGAGAGACCTGAGAAGCAGGTCTAGAAGCAGTCAGGCAGGAAGGCCCTCCGAGGAGCGGATAGCCGAGAACGCAGGGGAGCCCCCAAGGAGCGGGTACTCAGAGTATCCAATTGCCAAGACCAATTCAGGAAGAGGAAGTCCTTGAGTGTGGAGAATTCAGCACGACGGAACTCCTTGCTAACTCAAAGAAGGCAAGGGCCGGTTGGGTTAAATACTGCAGTTGGTTGACGTCATTGGGAGGGGACACCCCAAGGTTCCCACCAAGACGACTTCAAAGGAGGCCTTTGCGCACGTGTGCCTAGGTAATTCCAGGTCCAAGATGGCGGTCGGCAGTGCTGAGAATGCCGGAGAGGTCGGCGGGGATTGGCAGAGACCGCCATTCTTCCCAGACTTGATGGAGCGGGGAAAAAGGAGATGAGCATGAGAGGTCGCAGCCATCTGCGACTAACAGGCATAACACTATGCACTGAATGAGAAAGAATTATCTTTGATTTGTTTTAAATGAGCTACTTGCTAACTGCCATCTATTATCTGAGAGAGTAAATAACCAATTTACATTAACTTGTTCAAGTCCTTTCATGATTCTGTAGACTTCTATCATATCCCCTCTCCGTCGTCTCTTCTCCAAACTGAACAGCACTAACTTCTTTAGCCTTTCCTCATAGGGCAGCCGTTCCATGCCCCCTAGCATTTTGGTCGCCCATCTCTGCACTTTCTCCAGTGCAGCTATATCCTTTTTGAGAAGCGGTGACCAGAAATGCCATAGTATTCAAGGTGCAGTCTCACAATGAGCGATACAGAAGCATTATGACATCCTCCGTTTTATTTGCTATTCTCTTTCTAATAATTCCTAACATTCTGTTTGTTTTTTTGATTGCCACAGCACACTGGGCCGACGATTTCAATGTATTATCCACTATGACGCCTAGATCTCTTTCCTGGATGGTAACTCCTAAGTTAGAAGCTAATATTGTGTAACTGCAGCAAGGGTTATTTTTCACTATATGCATCACTTTGCACTTGTCCACATTAAATTTCATTTGCCATTTGGAAGCCCAATCTTTCAGTCTTGCAAGGTCATCCTGCAATTAATCACAATCCGCTTGAGATTTCACTACTCTACATAATTTGGTGTCATCCGCAAATTTGATCACCTCACTCATCGTACCCCTTTTAGATCATTTATAAATATATTAAAATGCACCGGTCCAAGTACAGATCCTGAGGCACTCCACTGTTTACCTTTTTCCACTGTGAAAACAGACCATTTAATCCTACTTTCTGTTTCCTGCCTTTCAATCAGCTTGCAATCCACAAAAGGACATTGCCTCCTATCCCATGACTTTTTAGTTTTCTTAGAAGTCTCTAATGCGGGATTTTGCTGAACGCCTTCTGAAACTTCATTGTTCTATGACTCTGATCTAGTGGCATAGCCACGGTTCGGCCTGAATGGGCAGTGGCCCATCCACTTTGGGTCTGGGCCCACCCAACTGGAAGAGGCCTGTTGGAGCAATGCCATCGTAGGACCCCATCCCCATGACAGTGAAGAGGAGGGGCCTCAGAAGAAGAAAGGCCACTGTGGGATCCCATCCCCGCAACGGCAAAGAGGAGGGTCGGAGCTGCAATGACATCATGGGATCCCATTCCCATGGTGGCAGAAGTAGGACTTTGGCTGTGCCTAATGAAAAGCCCTTGCGTGTTTGTATGGGTGAAAATGGAAGCTTGGATGTGGGTGAGAGTGAAAGCTTGAATGTGTGTATGTGAGTGAGAATGGGAGCTTGAATGTGTTATTTGTGTGGATGAGAATGGGAGCTTGAATGTGTTATTTGTGTGGATGAGAATGGGAGCTTGCATGTGTATATGTGTAGGTAAGAATGAGATCTTGAATGTATGTATGTGGGTGGGTGAGAATGAGGGCCTGGGTGTGCGACTGTGTGTGTATAAGAATGGGAGCCTGGGTGTGGATCTGTGTGTGCATACGGGTCTGGGGGGAGGGTGAGAGAGTGAGATCTTCTGTGTGTGTGTGTATGATAGAGTATGTAGAGTGAGAATTTGCGTGTGTGTGTAGAAAATGTAAGCTTGTGGGGGGGGGGAAGCATATGACAGTGATAGCTTGTGTATATGAGGGAATCTGTGAGAGAAAGCGCATGTGTGTGTATGTGAGAGAAAGAGAGAGAGAGGAAGGGAAGAAGATAGTAGGAGAAGAGAGGCATTGAAAAGGAATTAGGAAATGAGAGACAAAGGAAAAATGAAAAAAAGAGACCAAAACCAACTGATAAGAAAAATACAAAGATCAGACAACAAAGTTAAAACATTTGTTTTGAGATTTCAGCAATTGGAATATGCCATCTTTGGAAATGTGCATTTCTTGTATTTTTGTACTTTGCTCTTTTTTCAGTATTCCACTGTTCAGAGTTTAGTTTCTCAGGCTTTCTATTTTGGTTTTATCTGCATGTTTCTGTTTCCAATTTGTAGTCTCTTATTTCTATATTAGTAAGGGTTGGTCTCTGTTTTGCTTGTGTGTGTGTGACTGAAGTGCAGTGTTTCTGCTCAGATGTAGTTTCTCTATGTACTCCAGCTTGTTCTGTTACTCCAGTAGGTGATGTATTAATGTTCTAGGACCTGGTGTAGTATTTCCATTGCTGCTTTTTCACAATTTGCTGTTATTTGAATCCTGAGAGTCAGTGCTGTGACTGTATGGTATGGAAAGGTTCTAGATGTCTCTTTCTTTGCAGGAGTTTGTGTTACTTCACAAAATAGCAGTGGAGGGATATTTTTTGCTGAGGTGACACCAGAATTTGAATACTTTTTTCATCTTAGTTGTAATGTGAATTGTCCTAGCTCTGCTCTGCACCTGTTCTGATGATATAATGCATTTTATTGTAGTTATGATGATTTCTGGCTTTCTGCAAAGAGGATTCATGAAAGAATACATACATTTTTGTTTTATTACATGATTCACTGGATCTGATTGTTTGTTTTCTTTGCTTTTACATGATATTTGCGCATTATAAAATTTAATAAATATATAATAAATGAATACAGATTAATAAGGAATCTTTCATGCTGGTAAGTGCTTGAAATAATTGAGGTAACATATTTAAATGCTTCATGCATGAATCATAATGGCTGTTGCAAACTCCTTAGAAAGCCATTGTAGGGTGCAGTATATGGCATTATTTATCAATAAGAATACTAGTACGTCTCAGATCTGCAGGCCTACAGCCCGTCCTTATTAACCTTGTGCCACCCAAAACATCAGTTCTGGCTATGCCTCTGTTCTGATCATTCCTTTTAGGACATGTAGAGTTGTTTGGGCAATGCCGATCCCCTGTAGAAAAAAGGGTGAGGAAACCACACTGAGCTCACGTGGCTGTGACATCAGCGTCAACTAAGGGCAAGAGGACACAAATACCAATGCACACTTCAGTTTTCCCAATGCCTCATTTGCACATTCTCTGAAACATTTATCCTGGCTCCATAGGAAACAATGAGGAAAACCCCAGCAATCATATACACGGGAAAAAACCCCCATTTATTAAAGTAGGTGAAAATCCACCAATACGCTAGCAAGTATCAGAGCATGATGGATGACTGAAATGTTCTACTACCATCTTTGCTTTAGGGACTGGATTTGATCTGTCCATAGTTTTGGATTGACTTTGACCTTTAGTATGGCAAAGGAGCCTTACATGGAATTGCTAACCTCTTATATCTTAGTTTCTTCCCTCTTCTTCCATGTTCCCCGCCTACCTTGGGCATGCAGCAGCCTCTCCAACAGGCCCACTATGCCTTGCAGTCCTGGCATGCCACTAGTGAATGTACGCTCTGAAGAGCAGGGGAAAAAAAACTCCGGCTGCAGGAGTAGTTGTATGCGCTGTCTTCTTTTCTTTCTAGGCATCTCCTGTTTTCCATGAGGCATCTTGACGGTCTTGTCATTTTTGCTGTCTTTCAACCTCACCCTGACATGCTGCTGCTGCTGCTTCTGCTCCAGGAACAGAAGAAGAAGGCAGAGGTCCCATGGAGGCAGAAAGATGACCCTCACTTCCAATCCCCTTCACCAAAGTTAAATAAAAAATGTATTTTTGGTGTATAAAATACATTTTTGTTTCTTGTAGAGGTAGTGGTATGTCTGCGTGCAAGTGTGTAAGTACATCTGTAAAGCACAGGTCCTGACAGTGTTTAGTTGTGAGAGCAACTGTAGGAAAGAGTACAGATTGGGAGGGCAGGAAATGAGTGTGTGTGTGTGTGTGTGTATTGAGATGTGTGTGCAGTAGATAGGGTCTATCCAAAGTACTCTTCAAGAGGTAAGTGGACCATCAAGGCACTGTTTCTTTATAAACATTGAGAAAGCCTCTGAAACAGGACTTTTCTCCACCTCTTTCCTGACATTTCTTCCAATTCAATCCCAATGGAATTTGATAGAGTAAAAAGAAATAGGTGGAGCATGATTTTACATAGGAGAAAATTAAAATAATTACATTTTTGGGGGGTATAATAGGGGTCGGCAGGACTTTCCCTTGTAAATCTGTTTGGAGTGCCTTTGGGGAAGTGAATAAGAGCTGCATATCTAGACGAGTGAAATACCCTTTGAGGTCGATTTTAAAACAAGTGCATGTGCCACCATACATGCGTGTACTGGCGCGTAAGTGGGAACATACCAGAATTTGTAATCGTCTTATAGTGGTCAAATATCTCTTTTTATGCTGGATCTTCAGCGGTCAATGAAAGGCCAATCAGTAAAGGAGTGAGGTGAATTTATGAGCGCAGGGAGCTGTTAAGAGTTTGTGGCACTTATACATTAAGCAAACGGGAACAGGTAAAAGAATATACTGCTCCCAGTCTGCATTTGGGAACCCTTTAGGAGTTTCAGGGTGGGCTTGGAGATGTTCTCAAATATTTTAAGGTAGTGGGGTGGGGGGGGGGGGGGGTAGAGGATCGTCACTACTTAGTTTGCTATTTTTATAAAGAAGCTGTTGATTGAGTGGGGATTGCCTGCTGCTCGGCAACTACTTTTGTTTTGTTTTTTTAACATTATCTGGCTAACTTCAGGCTTTCATTTTTTCTGGCCACAGTTAGCCAGGTGCCAGATATTAACTTTATCGGGCTAGTGCCGAATACCAGGCCAGAGCTTGGCCAGGCATATCTCGTTGAATATCAAATGCTAAGTTTCCCAAGCTTCTTGCCCTGTGTACCATTGGCTTTGTTAGAACGTTAAGCATTACATCTTGTGGTTAGCATGCTTGGTGAGAATAAGAGAAGATACAAATCAATAAATCAAAATCAAAATATTGAATATACTGCTGTTTATTAAGTACAACTATCTTATAACTGCCTATGTGCTATCTTGACATAGTAATTCAGCAAAAGACAAAACTTCTGCTTAAAAATATCCTCTGTATCTATAGGCAGCTTTATAGGGCAGTAACCGCCCCCCCCCCCAAAAAAAAAAACCAAAACAAAAAACAACCCAGCCTTTATATTAGAGGATGAACACTTACAGGATCGTATGAAAATCAAGTATTGCATCTGCAGTAAAAGGATATAGATCAGAGCTGGAGACTGATCTAGCTGCCTTACAGGTCGATACAGTTATGCCGCGTTAGAAAGAGTGCGGCAGTGCCAGGCGCACCCTCGTTCCCCGCACGCACAGCTCTCTTCACCTACTGCTCGATACTCTCTTCAAATTGCATGCAAATGCATGCCGCGTCTGCGAAGCGTTAGGCGAAGGTTAGGCCCGCGTAACCCATTTTACTGTATAGAGCGCCTATACAGTATCCTGGGTGCACGGGCCTAACGCTTCACGGCCACACTGGTATCTGTCATTTCAAATGTCATTTCAAATGACATTTGAAATGACAGTTACCAGGAAGTGGACAGTTATGTTCTCCGATGCTCGGCAAACTTTCCCCCAGCCCCCGCTCACCTGCCCTGGCCGCGTCCGGTCTCCGGTGCAGCCCCAGTCCTGTCCCCTCCTCCCGAAGCAAAAAAAAAAACAAAACGAAAAAGTAGCAAGAGAGCGAGGGGAGAGACAGGCAATCCTAGGCTCGGGCCTGCTAGTCCCTTCTCCTCTCCTCCCGAAGCAGGGCGCGAAAAGCAGCCTTGCTCCGGGAGGAGGGGGCGGCAGTTTAAAGCGACGAAGCGACTTACTTTTGCAGCCCCCCCCCCTCCGGACATTGGCGACAACCGCGGCTCCAGCCTCCAGCTGTCAGACAGACGCATCGCACATGGGAAAGCGGCTCCTATGCATGCAATTGGCTGCTCAAGACGTTACGTCACGACGCCTATCCTTACCCCTGCCTCTAACGCTGGGGTAAGGATAGGCGGTAAGTTAGCAGGGTAAACGCGCGGCAAAACGGCAGGGTAAAAAAGTGATAGTCGGGGCGCGCGTTACTGTATGGGAGGGAATAGCTAATTTGCTCGTTTACATTTAATATACATGCCGCGGGCGGAAGGGGTCACCCGGGGATTTTAAGAGGCGGTAGGGATGAATTAAAGGGGATAGTGTATCGCGGGAAGGGCTAACGCGGCCGGAAAGTGAGTAGAAGGCGAGTTAGGAGCAGGGTAACCGCGGTTGCACTTTACTGTATCGATCTGTTAATGGGCAATGCCTCTTTCAGATGACTGATGAAGAGTTAGCTATTTTTGATATAAAAGACCAAGGGCAGAATGGAGGAAAAGCCTTAGTAAATCAGGACCCAAGAGTATGATAGCCCTACTGGAGGAAGTCTACCGAGATATTTGTTTCACCAATTATAAGCAACTCAATAAAAGACTCATTAATAAAAGTATGAGAAGGTTTGTATAGCTATGGCAACTGAGGAAGCATCTTACTTTTACTGCATCCATGAAGCTAAAGATGCTTGTGATTCCAAGATTGAATTTCAGGTGATCTGATCATAGCTTGAATTATTTAAAAAAAAAAAAAAGATTTCATCCATTTCTGAACAGATAATGTTACCATTTATAGAAGGGCAGAAATATTAAGAGCCAACAGGGATAGATTTCACTGGCTGGAGCAGGTGATCTACTACCAGTGATTAGCAGGTAGTTAATACATAACTAAATAGATAAATATCTGTAATGGTTGCTATTATTGATATTAAACTATAAATTGGTAATGCTTTTTAGAACTCTTTTTAGCCTGGTTTCCTTATAGGAAACCAACTTTATAAATTCATCATGTTTGTATATCTGTGTGGTCTTCCCCCTAATGGCACCGACAGTGACAAGATAACCACAATGAATACACAGGAGATACATTTGTATGCAATGCCACCATTGTATGCAAATACATCTCAGGCATAATCACTGTGGACAGCCTGAAAACCGAACCCATTTGTGGGTCTTGAGGACCCGAGTTGGCCACCCTTAGATTTAGAGATACTGCAAAGCACATTTTCTGAGAAAGACAGAAGAATTCTGAAGATAAATGATTGACCAATTCATAAGCAATGTATTTACCTCCTCCGCAGGATTCTGAGCATTCCGTGAAGCCTTCATATTCCCAGTCATAGAGCTCCTCATACTCCTGCAGGCCACCGTAGATCAGGTCAGCTTCCTCAGGGCTGAATTCTGCTGCCTCCCCATTGCAGGGCCCACTATAGCAGGTTCGATGATACGCAGGCTTTGGACCTTCACACTCATCAATAGGCAAATCGGCCACGGTCTGAGAGAAAGAGAGGAGCACTTGGCACTTCACCACCCTCACCTGAGTGCCAACCCCACATGAGACACTGCACGCAGACCAGGCCTCAGGAATGAACCTACAGATGGAAAGCAAGCATACAACAACAGAACTCAGGAGGAGAGCTTGTAAAATCTGTAACCATAGCAGAATTCCTTTGTCCTCATAACACAGAATCTTCATCACTGTTTGGCCATATTTTTTGGCTCATCACAAGTTAATTAAAGAACGGATAACAACAAGGAATGATACCATCCATTCTAGCCTAATTCAGCTTTGTGCAGCTCAGACATGTTGTGGGGTGAATTTTCAAAAACGTTACATGGGTAATAATTAGCGTATACACGTGTAAGCATTTACTCGTGAATTCCATATTTTATAAAAGTAATAAATGCATTTATATTTTCACTTTCACACACACACACACACACACACATATGCGTGTAAAAAAGGGGCGTTCCGGAACGGGGCAAATGCTTAAGCACGTACATTTGCAACTTGCTCGAGTATTTTTACACCTGTTAATTGTCTGTCACAACTGATATTAAACGTGTTTATTATGCAGTACTGACTGAGTGGGAGGTCTGGGTGAACTGAGGAGAGTTCAGGCAGAAGAACTAGGAAGATCTTGATGACTTGGAGAAGGACAGGGCGAACTGGTAGATTGGTAAACTGCTTAATTTAATGTACACATGAATGTTTTAAAATTGGTAGACTTGTACGCATAAACTGGGACTTATATAAGCAAGTCCCACTTTACTTTTGCACGTAAAATGTAGATTTTAAAAATAGGTAGAAAAAGTCTGTGCATTCAATGCATCAATATATGTGGTTTCAAAGCACTGCATATATTTGCGCATAAGCCTACATATGCACGTATGTTGTGGAGTAGAAATATGTGTATTTTATAAAACATGTGTATATCATATGTGCAGGTTGTACAATACTTGCATAGTTCTGCTCACAGTTATATACTGTACGTGCATATATGCTACTATGCACATTTTCTGAAAGTTATCCTCCCTGCCTTTGGCACTCATTTGTCACCAGACTTGGTTTATGAATTGGCCAAATGACTTGTTATTGTTTGCATATGTGATAAATAACTAGCATTTCCTGAACTAGTTTTGCAGTGGATTATAGTTACTAATTCTAAAGTTCTGGATTACAAATTGATTTAAAGCCAACCTTCATCCTCATGTTTTGTCCATTCCTCCAAAAAAAGAGAAAAGTAATATATAATAAAAAAAAATAGCATATTTGATGTTTGCACCAGTTTTTAACATATTAATTTTATCTTAAAATTATTGATAGTAGCCAAAATAATTGTATTTGTGTAGACACATTTTTAGTAGCTACAGCAAAAGCAAATAATGTGAAAAAGATACAGTAATTAAAAATGTGATTGTAAAGGAGCATATGTTAGATCCTCCTTAAAACTCTAGGACCAGGCCTGGTCCAACTTAAGACAACCCCCAAGGGAATCTTGGTTGCAGGGCATTTCCCCTGGGGTGAGAGGGATAAAAAGGAAAACTCCAGAGAGGACAGAGGGCCCCAGACGAGTAGAAAAAAGCAAGAGCTATGCTAAAACTACTTATCTGTAAACTGCTGCATTTCTATTTCCAGCACTGTTGAGGTAATCAGGCTTTTGGTTGTAATTTGTTTGTACATAATATATTTTGTTTCCTTTACAGGCGAAACAACTTTTTCCTTGTTTGTACATAATAAAACTCTGTAGAAGAACTGCCGGATTTCACACTGCTTTGTCTTCCGACAAGCCAACGATTGCTCATGTTGCGTTACTGTAATGTAAAAGCGATAGGTTGAAATTTTCAAAAACGTATTGTGCTGTTGTTAGGGCCCAGTGAAAGTCACACAAAGGGGCTTATGTGTTAGAAAAGTACTACTTCCCAGCCCCCAGCCATATGCCAGAAAAAAAAATATATACCCACAAACCATTCTAACCAGGGAAAGAGGTTAGCATGGAGCAATGATTTTTCTAATTTCTCTCCTTCCATCCTCATGATCAAAAAAGAGAAAAAGAAGTGTACCCAAACTACCAATGTCTAACAGAATATGAAATACAATCAATTCAAATATGAATTTGTAAAGGGTTGGTATCAGAACTGTAGGTGTGCTGAAATGCTTTAATCCACTGCCTTTTGCTCCCAATGGGCCCCAAAGCAGTTATCAGATGCAACCTCCGAGGAATTGGGTCATCTATCGAAGCCTTAAAACCAATTTTTTATATAAAAAATTCTTTGCACATAAAAAATGCTGACCAAAATTAATACTTATCTTAGTGCCTGACAATTCTATTAAAAAACCATTTGTGTGTCTTCTTGAAGAAAACTGCATATAATAACGCCCAATAAGGCCCATGTTTCGACAACCCAAGCTATCTTCAAAAGGGTCAAAAATCACATGTGCACGAGCAGCTAAACCTTGTCTTCAAAGATGGTGGCACCATCAGTGAGGTGCAGTTATCTTGTTTTGGCCATCCCAGGATCATATGCAACTCTTCTGCACATGAACAAAGCAGCTAACCCATGGGAAATCTCACAGATTGGTATATTAACCTCTCAAGGGTTATTCATCAAAATGTGCTAGGCCCCTAACACCAGTGTTATGTGCAATGTGAGAGAGAGAGAGAGAGAAAGAGAGAGAGAGCCTCTCGGATAGCACACCACCTAATTGTCATCTATATGTACCACTATAGGAGGGTCATCTAGTAACTCGAGGTGAGGTTTTGATGGTATTCTAGGGTTTTGGGGCCAGTTTTTCATGCACAATGAGACATACAAACAGAACAGTGCACATCAGTGAAGATTTGATGTGAATTTGAGTGCGGAAAGTCACACAAAGATGAGATTTCTAAAATGTTATCTCTCCCTAGTTTGAAGGACTATATATACAAAATGGAGAAAACTATTTCGTGCATCTGACCCTTAGTCTTAGGTTCAAGATCTCAAGGCCTCCTGGTTTAGTCTTTTATTTGGGGTTGTTGGATTTGAGGACTCCAGCCCCTGAAATGTTTATTTTTAGGAGCATTAAATATATAATATTTACAAGTAGATACCTGAGCCTACAAAATAAGAGCTGCAAAATCTCAATTGTTACAATGACAGAAGATGATTTAAAACATTTTTTTTTGAATAGAAAAGAAAGTGGTATATAGTACACAGTGCTGGAAGTCTCCCTTTGGATAATACTACTGACCTGCCTGTCTGTATCGAATTCCCTGCAGACTCTGTCTGTGCAGATGCATGACAGGAATTTACTTTTGTTCCTCACTGAATCAGTCCCATCGCTAAGCCAATGCCATCTGGCCTCCAGATATTGTTGTTTGCCCTCTGCTCCCTCGGGGCCTATGCTGGGGTTATTTATGGTACCTTGCTGAAAGCTGGCCATCATGTTAAACCACAAAAAGGAATTTTTTTTTTCCTGTTTCTTCAAGAAACAAAGAGCAAAGACGATTTGCAATAAAAACAAATTGGATTATAAAAATATAGGCTCTTGCCTTTCCAGTCAGAACTGTGGAACTATTACCTCAAATGGCCAGAGGCCCTCATATATTCAGGTATATTACGCCTGAGGCCCATAGCGATGGGCTAATATGAATGTACAATGATCCGCGGTAACTGTAATGCCATTTCCAAGCTGAGTCGTTTGGTGCTACATGGCCTAAGGGATTGTTTTCTTAGTAACTGTACTAACAGAAATCACTGTTCTATTCTCTTTTCATCTAGATTAATACATATAGACATTGACACCACATTAGGCTTTATTTTAAAAAGAAAATAAAGCTGTACAATTGATTTGATTGGAGGCCAATGGCACACATTTATCTTTCCGTAACACGTGCCTTTCTCCAAATTCCAAATAGGCCCAACTAAATGTACAAGAATGCTATAGGATCCACAAAAAAACATTGGAGGTGTTCCCAAACAAAGCAATTTACTTAACTCCCATGGCTGACCTAGAAAAAGAACTCCTGAACTGAATTGTGATAAATTGCAGGAGGACCTTGTGAGACTGGAAGATTGAGTGTCCATATGGCAGATGAAATTTAATGTGGACAAGTGCAAGGTGATGCATATAGGGAAAAATAACCCATGCTGTAGTTACACAATATTAGCTTTCATTTTAGGAGCTACCACTCAGGAAAAAGATCTGGGCATCATAGTTGATATTATATTGAAATTCCTGGCTCAATGGGGTCTGGCAGTCAAAGAAGCAAACAGAATGCTAGGGATTATTAGGAAGGGAATGGCAAATAAAATAGAGGATATCATAATGTCTTTGTATCGCTCCTTGGTTAGACTACACCTTGAATACTGTGTGCAATTCTGGTCACCGCATCTCAAAAAAGCTTGAGTTGCACTAGAGAAAGTACAGAGAAGGAAAACCAAAATGATAAAGGGCATGGAATGACTCCCCTATGAGGAAAGGCTAAAGAAGTTAGGGCTGTTAAGCTTGGAGAAGAGACGGCTGAAGGGGGATAAGATAGAGGTCTATAAAATCATGAAAGGACAGACAGTTATTTACTTTTTTGGATAATACAAGGACTAGGGGGCACTGCATGAAGTTTGCAAGTAGCACATTTAAAACAAATTGGAGAAAATTCTTTTTCACTTAACACATAATTAAGCTCTGGAATTCATTGCCACAGGATGTGGCAGCTAGTGTAGCTGGGTTTAATAAAGGGCTGGATAAGCTCCTGGAGGAGAAGTCCATAAACTGCAATTAATCAATAGGGAATAGCGACTGCTTGTTGCAGTCATTAGCAGCATGCGGTTTTTTAAATGTTTGCGTACTTGCCAGGATCTTGTGACTTGGATTTGCCACTGTTAGAATCAGGATTCTGGGATTGAAGGACCCTTGGTCTGACCCAGTATGGCATATCTTATGTTCTTATGGAAAACAAACAACAGGCATAACTTCCATCTTTAGGAAAAAATATTATACCTAACTACAAAAATAAAACAGCGAGTTAAGGTAGGAGGAAAATAAAAATCCATAAAAAGGAAACAAGCTTTCATTAAAAAAAATACATTTGATATTATAAAAAATATTACAAAATTAAAAATGTATTTGACATAAATATTATTTTGCTTAACCCTACTAACCCACTGAAGTATAAGTATACATAAAATAATCTGTATGTCAGATAGCTCAAACAGGAAACTGCATCATATGATAGGAAAAGCAGTGGAGCTATCTAATTTTTGTCACGTTTCAGAACTGATCCTTTTTTTAAATCACTTTTTGTAATTGGCAAAATAAGGGGATTACAAAGATGGAGCAATTGTGTTGGAATTGCTTTTGAGTAGCTCAAGGATACTAATCTTTAAGATCGTAACTTTCAAATCGCCGCGTGGGCGACCATATATGCACGTGTACTGGCTAGCGCCGAGAAACGCGGCCATTTTATAACATTACGCACGTATGCTATATAATTGGCTGTACAGGTGTACATGTACACACAATTTTATATGGACGTGCATATGTGTGTGCAAATGCCAGCTCTACCGCATAAGGGGTGGGGGGGGATTTTATTAGATAAGTTCGCTGACTCAATAGCCCTTTTTCCCAGTTTGCTCCCAGTTTGCCAAGTTAATGGATCAGATTCCCTAACTCCCCCGATATTTAGCCTCCCTTTTACCCCTGACCCTTAAAATACTCACACGGCATCCATAGCAGAAGTAAAGTTATGTGGTAAGGGATCCCGGCACACGCTTGTACGTGTAAATACTTATGCGCATATTTCAGAATAACTTCCTGGAATGCCCATTTCCCGCCCATGCTCCGCACAAACCATGCCCACGCTCCTCCCCACCCCCTTTGTAAAAGTTTTTGGTTTTTGCATACACCAGGAGATAATCGCGTACTCGAGTGCTTTTTAAAATCCGAGCAGTGCGAGCCGACTCAGGACCCGCACGTGTCTCCCAGCTTTTGGCGTGCACAGGGCTTTTAAAATCGACCTTCAAGAACACGATTTTCAATAGCCCATGCAGGTATAAATTATAATCCCACATGTGCTTAGTACCTAATTTTCAAAGTGAAATAACCTTGTTAGCTTCTCTTTTGAAATTGAGCTAGCTTAGGAAACACATGCTAGAAGCACCTGTGCACTTTACACCTGCTGTTCATGTGAGGAGCCAACTGGGAGTAAATGGAAGGTACTTAAGCAATTCCTCTCTCCCCCCTCCACACACCTCATTTTAACTCTGCTAAAATCATATGCACAATGGATGCGCGTACATACCTTTAGTTGGATAGAGCAGGACAATTTTTAACCAGGCAAATTTACCTTATGAAATAGCTTTTAAAAATGATCATTCCCTGAAATGAAAGAAAACTTTAATTGGATTGAAGGGTGCTACAAGAGTGTCCCTTATTATATGCATCAGAAACAATGAACATATTTGGTCGGAGACAGCAGGAGTGTGTAATATCCCCTAATACTCCCTAGTAGGATGTGTCTTGTCAAAGACATAGGAGTAGTCTGCCTGCTTATTTTGGAGGAGGGAGGGAGGCAAAAGATAGGGAGATCATACTAGCAAGTGGAAGGGAGGCCAATTTAGCATTAGCACCTGGAGCATTTAGGGGGAGTGCTGCCTCTCCCCTCAAATTATGCCTATGGTGAAGTGTGTTTAGCAAAATTCATCAGTCCACTTTGGAATGGTGTTTTTTTATCCAGACTTCCATCCTGGCTGAGGCTCAAGGGCGCGGGGCTCTCAAGCCTTCCAGGAGAAGAGTGATCTCAGGGAGTCCAATGAAGACCTTGAGATTGAGAGAACCAAAGAGATGAAGAATAGTAAAAGGCTAATTAGTCCCATATTCCTAACATTTCATCAGTGAGATTCTGCCTTAAGGTTTGCAAAGTGGTTTTTTGATGAAGGCCAGGTCCCGACGCTGAGGCCTTGGCTGGAGCCTGAGTCCAGGCCCAATGCCGTGACCCGAGCTGGAGGCCAGGTCCCAACATCGCAACCAGAGCCGGAGGCCAGGACCCGATGCCAGGCCTTGACCCGAACTCAGGTCCGACGCCACAACCCGACCTGGACACCGGGTCCCAACACCTGGGCCTCGGCCTATGCCAAACCTGACACTGTGACCCGAAGGCTGGATCCCAACACTGTGGCCTCAGCCGAGACCCAGGCCCAACACCATGACCCAACTCGGAGGTCTAGGCAGAAGCAGAAGGTTTCAGGCCTAGCAGAAGCCCCGGCATCAGGACTTGACCCCTGGGTTGGTTCGCGGTGTCAGACCCGGGCTCAGGTTAGGGCCTATGCTTAGGTTCTAGCATTAGGATTCAGCCTCTGAGTCGGGTAGTGGTGTCGGGCCTGCGCAACCCCAGCAAACACTATCTTTTGGCATTGTAGAGCAAAGAAAGACGACCCGAATTGGAGCTCACAGGCCTGGGCTCTGAGGCCTGGGCTCGACCCTGAGCCGAGGTCCCAGCATTGGGCCCGAATCCGGGTCTAGGCTCCAGCGTCAGGACCCTGCATCTGGGTCAGGTCACGGCATCTGGCATAGGTCAAGGCTGAGGCCCTGGTGTCAGGACCCAGCCTCCAGACCTGAGCTCGATTTCCAGCCTAGGTAGGAACCCCAGCATCAGGACTCGGCCTCTGGGTCGGGTTGCGGTGTCGGGCCCATGATCGGTTTATGGCCTAGGCTCAGGCCCTGGCATCAGGACCTGGCCTCTGGGTTGGGTCATGGTGTCAGACCTGGGCTCGGGTTCTGAGGCTCTGGCATCGGCACCTGGCCTCCTGGATGTGTTGCAGCATCAGGCCTGCATCTGGGCCAAGACTCTAGCGTCAAGACCTGGCTTCTGGGTCGAGTCGCAGCATCGGGCCTAGGTTTGGGCCGAGGTCCCAGCACCAGGACCCAGCCTCTGGGCCGGGCCACAGCATCAGGTCTGGGTCTGGGCTGCAGCCTAGGCCGATGTGTCGGTCTTTCATAGGTCAAGGCAGCAGAGGCCTACTGCAGCCTTGTTCTATGCAAGTCCAAGGTTTCAGCCTAGCCCTAGCCGGCAGATTCCCACCAGACTGGGTAATTTAGGGCCTGGGGGAATCTTGGCCCTGGCATTTTTCTGGGAGGGTGGGAGGGAGGTCTAGTTTTAGTTTTTTGGCCGTTTGTTTTTTTTAAATATTTTTTAATTTGTTTTTTTCACACGAATGAAATGAATCAAGCAATCCGCGAACCGAAGTTCATGTGAAACATACTACCGAAAATGAACTGAAAACCAAATGAATTTTTTTCCCCTGCACAATCTTAACCAGGAGAACTCCATACTGTTATGGAATTTGAATTTGTTAGTAAGTGTGTTAGCCCTTCTTAAGCGTGTTAGCCTAAGAACATTGAAAGATTTTATATCAAGGGTCAGAAAAGTGGTTTCAAATAAAAAAATGAATAGATAGATAGATAAATAAATAAATAAATAACATTCTTCCCTATCAGGAAAGAACCCCAGGAGTATGGGTGGTAAATGTCAATCTGGCCCATCTTCCCAAAGTAAGTCCCTATAACAGACCAGCTGATAGAACAGGGGCGTGGCTTCCTGGACTAGTTTTTTTTTCCTGCTGTTTCTACTTCATCTAGGTTCCTAGCTGTCCTACAGGTTAGGATTCCTACCCAGGCTGCCCTAAATCCTTGTGCTGACATAAGAGCATAAGAATTGCCATGAAAGTTTAGCCCAGTATCCTGTTTCCAATCCAGGTCACAAGTACCTGGCAAGATCACTGCTATCGTACAGTGATTAGCAGTGGCTATTCTCTAAAAGGTGAATTTTCAAAACGTTGCGCATGTAAAGATTGGCATATACGTGCGTAAGTAGCCTCTACATAAGTATTCTTTATTTTGTAAACTTCAATACTGGGTCAACTCCCTTTTGGGGTTTTGCACTGATAGTCAATCACACTTGCACTCAATATGCTTACTGCACGCATTCAAACTTTCCCCCCACATATCTATCTCAAACACACATCTTCTCAAACACATAGCATAGATCCAGGGGGTTATGTATCCCCAGGCATTGTAGGAATATCATTAAAAAAAATAAGTTACTGACATGAACAAACAGAACTCAATCACATAGACTACTTTTAGCACAAGATAGCATTACTACATATAGCCAAATCTCTAACTTATAAACTACTGCATACACACACTATTCACAACTCTCCTTTGTATTACACACACATTATGCCTCCACTGGCAGTCTGACACATATAATTTTTCCTTGCATACACAATATAACGCAAAACAGGTCATACTGAAACTGCATACAAATTAGCACTAGAAATATTTTCCAAACATTAAAAAGTATGGCAAAAGTCCCCTTGATCCCCCATCTGCTTCCCGATGGTATGCTGGTGGTAAGAGGAGTGGCATTTTCCCTCTGCCCACAAAAGCAGTGCATTGTTGTATAGCTTCAAAGGGAGAGAAAGTACATACAGTACAAAGCAACAAGTTTGCAAGCCCTTCCTGACCACATACAACACCCAATTTGACTACCACATTTGCAGAGGAAAAGAGAAAAAAGACAGATACAAGCAAAAAATATCAGAAGCCTAGCTAATATTCTAACATTACTGGAAGTCACAACGCTGTAACCAACAATATCTAGTAATGATGCAAAGAGGGAAAAGAAAGCTAGTGGCCTCTCAAAGAACACAAGTGCAAACAAAGCTGATTGACCATTCATCTTACTCACTCCCCATCCTCCGGTAACACATGGCAAAGATAAAATAACAGACCGATACCTACCACAGAATACATGCATCATGAACATCATGCAGACCTTTCATCAGTGCGAACTTTTGACAAAACCATCTGAAGTCAAATGAATGAAACAGACAGCAAAGTCACGCTGTCACAGGAAAATGTGCTATAAACAGATGGAATGTCAATTTACACTTGCATTCCTCACCCCTGGCCTCTGTTCCTCCTGGCATGGTAATGCACCCCCCATCCCTGGGTGCAGCTAATCTTGTCCAGTGATGCACTCCGTCCTCTAGGCAGCAGCTGCTACTGCTGGGGATATGTAGTGACTGTCCATCACTGCCTTCCAGCTGACTGTGACTGCAGTCCATTCAAAGAGGGTCTTGTCTCCACAAGTGTTTTTCTGTTTATTCACTGTTGTCCTGCTTTCATAGTGTCCTTCTTTCACAGCAGCCTGTTTCTGTTGCTAATGCTATAGTTCATGCTTTTAGTCTGCATGGTTGTCAGCTTGCACATTACAGCTTCTGCTGTATTCAGTGTAGCAGACTCTAATGGGATAACCTCTGACTTGGAAGCAAAGGATGCTGGGTGCTTTTCCTGTTTTTCAGTCAGCTTTGGTCAGGTCCAGCCTGTGTGATGCAGCAGCTAATCTGGCCCAGCCCTGCATAATAATCTTTATTTTACTTGTCTTTTTTTCTGTGGCCCAGGTTGCACTGGTCACTGTTATTTCTAGTTTATGTTTATTTGTACTTCCTGTTAATAAAGTTTAAAGTTGAAGAAGTGGCTTCCTCTGTCTGCAAGTAAAGACTGAGTTAAGTTATCTGTTCAAGTGTGACATAGAAAACGCATAGTAAGGACAGAATAAAGATGGACTCTTTCAGAGAAGCCAGAGGCTGTGGACTGCAGGGTGCCACTGCTGCCCTGTGCCTGGATGAGTTCCTCAAGAAGTCCAGTCTTCTCCATTGCCTGCACATTGAGCTGATCCCACTGGATCTGCATCACCTGCCTCCAGCCTGGGCATGTTCCCCACTAAAGCAGCAGCTCTGCGATGGGGCTTATGGGCTGCCCCCGATGCTGAATTCCAGTCTGGTGCTCAGTCCTCAGCTACCCCTCAATGCTCTGGGCAGTCTGCTCTTCTTGACACCCAGAACCGTGCAGCTGTGTGGGCTGGTGTCAGTATCCTGGCCTGCAGCTACCCCCCCCCCCCACTTCAGCAGTACTGAGGTCAGTGCATGTTGTGCCAGTCAGGAGCTGTTCAGTGTGGGTTAGTGGTCCAGGACTTGCGGTGGAGGGGGAGCTGCAAACAATGTACCCTGCTGGGCAGTGTTCACGGATTTCTTGGAAGCTAAACAGCAGGAGTGGTGAATGAGAGACGCTGGGCCAGGGTTCAAGAGAGGCTCCAATAGATACATTTCATGATTCATTCTTCCCTCTTCCCTGCTGTCATTCTTATTTTTTAACTATTACTTAAAAGAAAGAGTTAGGAAGCAGACCACAGTTTTTTTTTTTAAATACTAATTTGTCACTATTGCTATATTTTAGAGCTGCAATGGTTCAAGCAAATTATTTATAGAGATGTTTTAGCCTCCCCAAGCCTCTATGGATTTGGACTGTAAATTTAGTTACTTGCTTCTCCAAATCCATGCTCAAAATCAGTTACAATTCAGCTGGATCCCTGTTGACGAAAGCTTACAATTTAAGTTGGTACCCAAAGCAATGGAGATTTAAATGACTTGTCCAAGGTCACAGGCAGCGTCAGTGGGAGAAGTGGGGTTTGAAGCCTGGCTTTGCTAGATCTTAGGCCACTGCTCTAACTACTGGGCCCACTTCACCTATAAGCTGTGGAAACTTCACTTTTTGTGATTGCAACATTCTTACCATCCATAATACATATGAAGAGGAGATAAAAAGGTCAACATCTGCCACTAGTTACTAATGAAGAACTTGGCCCCAACTTGGCACCTTTGTTTTTAGAAAATCACCACTGAGTACTGGGATCTCATACAAAATTCTAGATTTGAGTCTGAGTCAGGGAGGAAGAGTGGCCTAGTGGTTAGAGCAGGGGTGGGCAATTAATTTTCCCATGGGGCCGCATGAGAAATTGGGATGGTTTTAGAGGGCCGGACTAATATAATTAACTCAGTTCTCAATAGCCCTACTTATGAAAAGACAGCAGTTTACCACCAATGTATGTCCTCTGAGAAAACACAACAAATAAGACCGATACAAACGCTTACATGCTAGCAAAATATCTCATCTCGGTAACAGACACAGAACCGACCTAACATACTCCCAGGATCTGTAGTAATGCACATAAACTAATCCGCACACAGTTACACCTGTATTATGGAATACACTCAAACAGGAGCAACCCTATCTATGAAAAGGCAACACTACAAATATTACATCAGACCCTAAACACCAATACACCTCTTATTAGGAAAACAGAACTAACAAGCAGCTATAGATCCCCAAACAGAAATAATTGTAAAACTATACTAATAAGCAGAATAAATGTTTCTAAATAGCTATGAACAGAATAACATCCAACAATTAAAAACTCATAAAAACTATTAAACATTCTCCAAACACCAATAAAATATTTCAAAAAAGCAGACATCACACAATTAAAATGGCAGTCAAGAAAAATAAACTTAAAGCCACCTTTACTTACCCCCTCCAGCAGCTCTCCTACTCCCCTTCCCTGCAGGCCATGGCACACACCAGAAGCAGCAGTAGAAGCTAAGCTCTATACTTATGGTCCTCTTCCTTAGTGCCCATGTCTCTCACACACACACCATACCAGTCATGCCCCCATGACCAGTTTCTGTCTCTCACACACCAATCACCTCCCAGTCTTTGGCACACACACACCAGTCACCTTCCTGAACAGTTTCTCTCATGCCATACACACACACACACACACACACACACACACAGGCTTCCCACTCCCGTGTTCTACTTGCATATATGGTCTTCTCACTCTCATAATCACTTTCTCTGTCTCTCTCTCTCACACACACACACACTCACCAGTCTCTCACTCCCATGCTTGTTCTCTCCACATGCACAGGCTTCTCATTCCCAAAATCACTTTCTTTCTCTCTCTTACACACACACACACCAGTCTCTCACTCCCATGTTCTCTTTCAGATATACCGGCTTCTCCCTCCCATGATGTGTCTCACACACACCCGGGTTTCTCACTCCCATGCTCACTCTTCACATGCACAGGCTTCTCATTCCCATAATCACTTTTTCTCTCTCTCTCTCACACACACACCAGTCACCTGATCTCACTCATGCATACACACACACACAGGCTTCCCACTCCCAAGTTCTCTTTCAGATATACAGGCTTCTCCCTCCCATGCTGTGTCTCACACACACCCAGGTTTCTCACTCTCATGCTCACTCTCTTCACATGCACAGGCTTCTCATTCCCATAATCACTTTCTCTCTGTTACACACACACCAGTCTCTCTCATTTCCATGCTCACTCTCCACGTGCACAGGCTTCTCATTCCCTGAATCACATTCTCTCACATTCACACACACCAGTCTTTTTCTCTCACACACACAGTCACCTTACCAAGCAGTCTCTCTCTCTCATGCATGCACACTCACCCAGGTTTCTCACTCCCACAACTCCAGGCTTCTTATGCTCATGCTTTCCCACATACCCAGACTTCTCACTTCCATGCTTTTTCTCACACACACACACACACATCAGTCACCTCCCTGACTAATGCCTCACACTCTCACATACACATCAGTCATCTCCCTGAGCAATCACTTTCATTGTCTCTCACATACACACACACATCAGCTCTCTGACCACTCAATCACACACAGGCTGGCTGGCTGCTTCTCACTCTCTCTTACTCACTTCCTCTTCCCCCTACATATGTCACGGAGTTTTTTGCCGGTCCGCGGCGCGCGCTCCCGGTCTCTCCCGCTGCCGTTGCCGCTGGGCTGTCAGCACGTTCAAGCCCAGTGGAAACGGCAGCGGTGTTGAAAGAAGCTATGGCACCCGCGGCTGGCCTTTTCTTCTTCCCGCGCCTGCCCCCCCCCCGTGACCCAAAACAGGAAGTGATACACGGAGCGGTGCGCGGGAAGGAGAAAGAGCCGTGCCGCGTCGGCTGCAGCATCGGTCCCCGAGCAATTGAACCAGCCGGCAATCGAGAAAGGAGTCAGCAGCATGAGCCCCCGCAGGCCAAGAAAGAAGAATCCCTTCGGCCGCGGGAGGCTCATGCTGCTGACTCTTCTCGATTGCCGGCTGGTTCAATTGCTCGGGGACCGATGCTGCAGCCGACGCGGCACGGCTCTTTCTCCTTCCCGCGCACCGCTCCGTGTATCACTTCCTGTTTCGGGTCACGGGGGGGGGGGGGGCAGGCGCAGGTGCCATAGCTTCTTCCAACACCGCTGCAGTTTCCACTGGGCTTGAACGTGCTGACAGCCCAGCGGCAGCGGCAGCAGGAGAGACCGGGAGCGCGCGCCGCGGACCGGCAAAAAACTCCGTGACATATGTAGGAAAGAAACTCGAGCGAAGGCACGCTGCCCGATTGGCCGGTGCTGGGCAAGCCTTGCCCAGCACCGGCCAATCGGGCAGCGTGCCTTCGCTCGAGTCACTCCCTCCCCCCATAGGATGCTGTAAAAAAAAAAAACAGTTCATTCTCCGCTCCCTCGCTCCCCGATTGGCCGGCAGCTCCCTCGTTCCCCGATTGGCCGGCAGCAGTTCATTCTCCGCTCCCTCGCTCCCCGATTGGCCGGCCAATCGGGGAGCGAGGGAGCGGAGAATGAACTGCTGCCTTCCCTCTGCAAGGGAAGGCAGCAGTGCCTCATTCCCCTTCTGCTCTCAGCAGTGGGCGGGCCGGATTCAGCCCGCGGGCCGCCCCTTGCCCAGGTCTGGGTTAGAGCAATGGGTTGTAAAGCAGCCTTCAAATCCTGCTTCTCCCACTAAAACTCCTTATGACCTTGGGTAAGTCACTTCATGTCCCATTGCCTCAGGTATCCACTTAGATTGTAAGCTCTTTTGTATCTGAATACTTATTAGCATTTTACAGTGCTGCATACAGCTATAAAAATGATAAGTAGTATTATAGTCAAGAACAGAATTTTCAGGAGCCTTGGAGTCAGTTCAGAGTTAGTAGAAATTTGAAAGGTGTTTGGGGCCAGGGCTGTTGGAACATACATGACAACAAAGGACTGTGGGAAGTATATTTTTTGTAGAGAAGTGTTTAGGATTTAAAAGCAGCCTCGAAAAAGATTTTAGACTGGACTTGAATGTGGCCGGAGAGGGAGCCTGATGCATGGATTCGGAAAGACCATTCCCGAAATATGGCATTGCAAGGGGGAAAGTACAGAATCGAGAGTTGGCAGTGGAAGAGAAGGGCACAGATAAGAGCAACTAGCCCGATGAACGGAGTTCACAAGGGAGAAGAGAAGTAATGGGGAGCTGCAGAAGCAGGTAGGGAACCAGTGCAGTAACTGTTAATGACTTAGGAGTCTATTTACTAACCACCAAATTCAGCGCTTAAGGCATGTTAAAAATGCACTAATCCACATTTTTGGTAAAATCTGTGGAAATGAAGATAATACTGAAAAAGTCAGGGCACCACCTGACAAACTTTAATGAACTGTGTTGCATACAAATGTATACAAAGCAGTCTATTAATATTAAAATGGCTTAATTTAGATCATGATAAACCTTGCAATCCTAGTTAAGCCTTGGTAAATTTACTACAAATCAAGGAGCACAGTTAGTTATTCCTGACAGCAAATGTGCCTGCTGATGCTCTGACCCTCCTGCCCCCAAACTCCACCACTACCACAGTCAAAGCAGATCCTCTCTGTCATATACTCCCTCTTCTTGGAGTTATCTCCATCTCCATGACTCCCTTGCAAGAATACCCTCTCCCCCCGCTTCCCCTTACCCCTAGCAATCTGTGGGTTCTCCCAGTTAGGAGCGATGCCAAGTCGCTCTTGTCCCACCAGTACGAAACACCAAAAACCATCTGTTGACCAAAAGGTTCTCCCTTGCCCTGCATGTGAAAGTTGGGGGGTATCTGACAACAGGGGTTGTGTGTATTTCACTCAAGGCTAGCTGCCCCTTTCTCATTCACAGGTCAGGTGCCCAGTAATGCACAGATATTATGGCCCTTGAAAACATCCGTGCATTATCAGTCACTGTAACACAGTATCGCAGTGCCATTAAACTGTGGCACTTATTTTCTGCAGTTTAGTTAACACTGTGGTAACAAACGTGCATTAAAACAGTACATTAATATGCAGTTTTAACAAACGTTAGTAAATAGGGCCATAAGTTGCTTCTTCTTATAAATACCCTACCTATTTCAAATAACTTCAAACCTTTGGCAACCCCAGTCTGGTGCATGCCATTGATTTTTGCTTCTTCCTGGGGATCCTCTCCATCGAGGGGTCAATTCAACATCTTCATGACTCCATTAATGGGACTCACAGCTCCACTAACTCTGTAACTGGAATGGGGGCCTGCTGATAGAATGTATGATTCAGTTTCCTACCAACCTGGCCCCTCAAAGATGAATTTGTGCACCATGTATGTTGATCAGAGCCATAAAGCGTCTTCCCAGTAGATTTTTCCAAACTGAGATAAGAGACACAAGTGGCATTAAATCTATATCTCTATATGCTGATGTGACAACCTGTCTATGAATGCCAGGATTACCTACTAAGCCCTAATACATCCAGTATAGCTGTAGTATGTATAAATAAGGAAGATATGTCATTGTGTTTCCATGAGATGGGTCATATCCTCCATGAGATACGAGCCAGAGGATAGCTGCGGTGCCCTATCTAGATGACAATTCTTTTCAATGCACTTAACTCTGCACTGAATAGTGTGTAACTTTGAGCGTATGGTACACTAATTTTGGAGTGGAAAATGAAACCTCAGAGATGCTGGATGCATAGATGTGCTGTATGTGAAGGGAATATTCCTTCCTGATGCACAATGCTGCTTCTATTAACTAGGCTGGGAAAAACACACAGTTCAACTAAAATGTGACAGCATGCACACGCACACACACACACACACACACACACAATTTTTTCTTTACTGTAGATTTTGTTTTAACTTTGTTTCTTATTAATTGCTTTTTACCTATGTGTGTTTGATATGTTATCCACCATTTATTATGCATTTTATTGTTTAGTTGATTTTAGCCTGTTTGTTTGATGTTAGAATTATGTCTTTATTGTACATTGCTCTGGTTTACTCCTAGTAATAAAATGTGATTAATCAAATACTGAGTAACAACTTAAACTACGGGAGTGGGAGCAAGGCTAACTATGTAACACAGCTAGCACAATTTGTATTTCTTTTTTAGATTTCAACAAAGAATGTGAGCCTTCCCTCACTCCTTGTTGACCATTCTCTGTAATCTCATCTTCATAGGAAAATGATTTTCACCAGGAATGAAAGATGATATATTTTTATAAAATTATCCTTTCTCCTAATGTATTTCTGGAGAGGAAAGCTATATGATTTGGAGCATATTTTAATGAGGCAATGTGGTTACTGAAATGAGGGCAAACATTTTTAGCTTTTTTGTCCTTAGTCTGAGCTGATATCGCAATCAGAATATGCCAAGGGTGCTTCCTCCATCCAGTTTCAGATGTCACTGGACTGAAAGCGCCAGAGTGACTTTGTATATTGGAAAAGAGATAGCATCACTCATGAATATTGCAATAAAGCTGATCATGTAATACGCTATTTTGAGCAGGTCTAAAAGGATGATTAATACAGTGCTTTTACAAGATTTACAAAGACTCTGGGTGTTGCGGTCTGCACCGCTTCCTCTCCCTTATGCCTGACCAGTGCCTACCTTCGCGGCTGGAGACGCCGCGCTCCGCGACCCCAGGATCCCAAGATGCCGATGGCTCCACGTGGCGTCCGCCATTTCCTGCCTGTTTCGCCGCAGCCTCGCGCACGCGCGCGAGTACGCTCACTTTGTGCGTCCAGCACCCGGAAGTCGAGCCCCGCCTGCGAGGATGACGTCACGCACCCAGGGCGATATAACCGGCGCCCGGACGCCGTATCATCGCCTTGCAACGAGGTTCACTACTGCCTTGTAGTTCTGAGTTGCGCATCGTCTTCACTGAGTTCCTGTCGCTGACTTTGGATTGCCTTGACTACGCTTTGCCTGCTGCCTGCCTCTGACCCTGGTTTGTTCCTGACTACGCTTTGCCTGCCGCCTGCCCTGATCTTGGCCTGTTCCTGTTTGCCCAGCCTGCTGCCTGCCTCTGATCTCGGCTCGTCTCTGGTCCTGCTTCAGTCTTCAGCTTGCTCCAGTCCCTTCTTGCTACGGAACCCGTTCCAGGTTACAGCGTGCGCCAGCGCCTGCTCATCACGGACTTTGTTTCAGGCTACGCCTGCTCCTGTTCCCGCTGGTCACAGAGACTCTGTTACTATCCTACGCCTGCCTCAGTATCCGGTCTCCTGCCTACCAAGTACCTTTGGACTTCCTTGCTCTCACCCCTGTCACTGGACTCTCTCTATTGCCCAAGTCCCAAGGAGCCAGAACCTTACAGGCTCCTCCTGGGGGGTTCTGGTTCCCGGGTGAACACCTCGAGCCTCTGGCTCCGCCTCCCGGCCTACCCTATCACCCGAGGTAGGCCGGCCCAAGGGTCCACTACTTCGCCTGCAGTATCCCACTGCAACACTGGGTCACTTTTTTTTTTTAAAAACATAGCAACTGATGCCTTTTAACCAAAATTGCTAAATTATTTTCTGAAAGACATTTCTTTAAAGGTCTGATTAACTAAGACTTTTTTTTCTCCCATTCTTAGATGGCAAGTCCACAAATTGAGTGAATGGTGCTCATTTTGAATTTGTTATAAAGCTGATAATGCTCCATTTTCATGTTAATTATGGTAATTCCAGGAAAGGGAATCAATCAATAATATTTCTAGGTTCTGGAAATAGGAAATGGATTTCCAATGCCTTTCTATTATATTTTCCACTTTCTGGTGCTTTGAAGTTCTGCTGGAGGTTAAGCAGCCACTTTTCTACTCTGATTTCAGATCATTTATTTTACCATCACTGCAGTTTTATTGCTCAAGATGAGTCCTGCATCTAAGACTTTAGCACAGTCTGGTTTATTTGCTTTAAAAAGAAAAAAATGTATTCAACACACTCTTTTTTTTTGTGGAATGCAAGACCTGGTGCAAGTAGTTAGTGTGGTGGGGCCAAATTGACAAAATCACTGAAGGAAGGACATTTACTGCAGTAGCATCTAATTTTGAAAAAAGGAGACAATGATAGAATGTCAGAAATTAGGAAATAAAAACTAAATGGAGTAGTTGCAAAGGTTTGTGTACGATAGGGGCATTGTTTAAAAATACCATCCTGGAAACACAAATAAGATGTATCCCATTCATTACAAAAAGGTCTACGGAAAAGCAAATGACTGTCAGGATGGTTTAACAATGAGGTAAAGGAGGCAGTTAAAGCCATAAGGGCATCTTTCTAAAAATGGAAAGCAGACCCAAATGGAAAAAATAGGCAAGAGCATAAAAACTGGCAAGTTAGATGTAAAACAGAAGCAAGACAGTCCAACAGAGAATTTGAGAAAAACTTGTCATAGAGGCAAAAACTACTAATAATAGAAACATGACTGCAGAAAAAAGACCACATGGCCTATCTAGTCTGCCCATCTGCCCAACTAATTTAGCTTTACAATTCTCATCACGCCCTCAGAGAAGCAAAACGGCTGAGAAGGAGTCAGCTGGGCAGCTAGATGACAGAGGGCTAAAAGAACAGCATATATTGGTGTCAGAAGAGTCAGTGAGGAGCCACTGTGAGGGTGGATCAAGGGTTAGCTGGCATGAATGGAAATCTGGATCATATAGATAAGAGCATTTATTCTAACTTCTCAATTGTACAGACAGAAAACCTTAAGAAGAAGGCCTAGGAGCTGCACCGCCCGGAGGGGGGAATGATTGGAGCAGCCGTGTGCCAGGCAGGAGAGGCCAGAGGAAAGTTCATGCAACACCCATCTGGGAGGTGTCAATACAGTCTTTGGTGCTTCTATCACATGCCCCATTATTGCCCTGCCAGCCAACAGAACCCTGTCACAGTCGACAGCTTGAAGTATTCCTCCTGCACATCCTTCTAGAGCCCATAGTTGTCCATCCAGCAAAATGATGGCCAAAGTACAACCCAAGGGTCATGGCCAGCCACGCCACTGGCACTGCGTTTACAACACTCACAAATCAACTTATAGGGTGGGTGTTCATATCAACCTTAAATATGTTTACCATTGAATTTCTATGCCTCCCTTCCAACAAGCTCCCTTTGCCTTCCCTCCAAGGCAGCCCTGCTTGCCAAGCACAGACCTCTGGGACAGCGATGGACTGGTGAGCAGGATACCTTGTGCTCAGGAGCCAGACAAGGTGAGCAGTCGTTGTTAGAAAGACTTTGAGATACTTCCATATATAGGGCAGGTTAGAAACTTTATAATATGTCCTATATGCAAGTATCTCAAGGTCTTCCTTACAAAGACTGCTCACCTTGTCTTGCTTCCGAGCATGAGGTGTCCTGCTCACCAGCCCCTCACACAGCAGCCTCTGATGTGGTGCTCAGGAACACTTTAAAAATGTACGTAAAGTTTATGGTCCTCCAGTCATGGGTAGCAGTTTGCTCCCAGCTCTTTCTGTTCATGCTGTTGGTTTTCTTAAAAAAGGGGCATTATGGAAACAGACTGAGAAGTCATTCAATAGCTGTAGGCCGGTGATGCGACCCATTTTACAGTTCTCCATGCTTGTGAGGGAGGTCCAGTGGGTGAGAGGAGCAAAGGCCAACAGAAAGAGTCAGTTGTAACAGTTTGTGAACTTTATCTTCTTCCAGCTGATGAGACAACTTTTGACTATCCCAAACCATGCAAATCAAATAATGTGGCTAGCCTCAAAATCGCAAGTGGTTTATTTGAGTTGAAATCAGAAACAACTCAAAAGCTGTAGCTACTTTCCCCTGATAGAATCGGGACACTAACCCATGTCCGATATTCCTGAGGTCATTTGTTAAAGGGGCTGATGGCCTCAAATAACTCCCTCCAAAGGTAGAATAAAAATTCAGGGTCTCCATAGAAGACCCCCCCCCCCCCACACACACACACATCTTTAGCCCCTATGGAAGTGGCCAAAATAAAAAAAAAAAAAGAAAAATAATACAATTTTCACAGGTCTGGGCCAGGCCCACACCCTCAATCCCCACCCCTCCCCTTCAAGTTAAAATTCAGCGCCCCCCCCCCCCCCCGTGGCTAGATCTGCCCACCCAGCAGACCTCCCAGCACTTACATTTGAAGTCCTGGTAGTGTAATGGACTCCTGGAACAACTCCGGGCTTCAGGCCCAATGGCAGCTATTTTTCGAAATGGTACCGGTTGCCTCTATCACATGATAGGGACAAAGGCCTGGTCCAGCCCGCCGGTGCCATTTTAAAAATGGCTGTTGCCAGGCCTGGAGCCTAAGGGGTGCTCTGGGCCCCCACTATATCACTAGGGCTTCAAATGTAAGTGATGGGGGGGGGGGGTCTGGAGGGAGGGGGATGTGGAGTCAGTTGTCATTTGCTCCTTCTCATTTGTGCCCTTAGTCGGAAAGTGCAGCCAAGTCAGCCTGCTACCCCTTCCAGGGGACTCGCCACCTCCCCCATTTACATCTGAGAAAGAACGTACCAAAACATTTCTTCTGCTGCGTTTTGGTCAACCTTACCTTCTTTGCTTGGGAGTCTGATGCAGTCATAAGTTTGCCTATGTAAGTTAACTTAGTCATCTCCTTTCAATTCCCCCAGAAGAAAAAGTATCCTCAATCCCTCCTTTCCCCCTTCCAATTCTACTTCCTCCTTCAAAACAAGAGGTACAACCCCCCCCTCCCCCCGGGCCAAATCCTTAGTGGTTTTTCCCTGAAACCTCCCTCCCCAGGCGAAGCCAGCAAGATAAGAGTCTCTCGCCTCCTGCTGGCTTAGCTGCATAACAATAGCAGATAGTGCCTTGTCACACTTTGAACTTCATATGCCGCTAAGCCAAGGGTACAGCCAAGTGGAGGGGAAGGGAGGGAATGGAGGATGAAGGTGGGAGATCTGAAATGGGAAGGGGCAACTTGGTTACTTTTCCTTTTTTGGGAAGAGAAAAGAGGGGAGAATCAGAGGTATCGTATTTTTCATTTGGGGGATCAGAAGGAGGAGGAGGACTGAGAATTATTTTCCTTTGGGGGGAATCGGAAGGAGGCAGATGTTCACCTTGGTCAACTGTCCCATTTGTTTTGGCCCAGTTAGCGAGGAGGAACAGGTACAATACAAATAATAATGTGGCCCTTTTTACTTATTTAAACATTCTTCTAGACTGCCAAAGTGGTCTACAGCAAGATAACCGCTAGGTATACAGCAAAAAAGATACCAAAAATATCCCCTAATACAATAGAATAAGCAAACATTAATGAAAGGGAAAAGCAAAGTCTATATGACTTTTAACAACTTTATTATTGCTTTTCAAAACAATTATTGTGAAATATTAAAAAACTGCTTTTTATGTGAATGCCCCTAGACATGCCTACAATGTCATAACTCTTAATCAATTATCATAAAACAAGAATAACAGTGCAATTAAGAATCCTATATAATCATAGCATATCACATGGGTCACATGCAAACATGGCTCACATTCCACCCACATACATCTATAATCACTCTATTGCACACATCATCACTGATACAAAAATAGAACATTTCTATACAAAAATATTCACAATTGTACTGCTATTCTTGTTTCTTTGGTAAAGCAGATGGGTTACAATTCTAATCTAATTCATGGAGATCAACCAGGCCTTGATATGACAACTTCATTACAGCAAGCATGTAACTCATTAGTCTGCTACAAGGCAGCATTTCAAGCACTGTAATAAGGCACCCGTTTAAGTGTTCTGGGGATTTTATTCAAATGAAAGCCACTCACAATGTGCATTAATCACAGTTTTAGCACAAGAAAACTGCTCGACAAGCTCCATATTTAATCACAGTGCTTCTAAAATCACAAGAGAAATTCTGAGTACCATATAACTTCCTATCCTATGGTTATTCGACTGGGTTCCATTTGACTGCATCATTCGCATTGCTGCATTACACCATCTATAATTCCAGAATTATAACCTCACACCTATAATCCTTATCCAATAAAAGTATCATGTGCACTACATCAAGGAAAAAGCATTGCCAGCATGCGCAAAATTTTGGATTTAATATAAACTCGTGTGGCTGCTATATTAGTCATGGTAGATATGAAGAAAATAAAGGAAAATAAATACATTGTAAGTGAGACCTTTCTATGGCATCATCTTAATGCTATTTGTGACTAGCTTTCATGAACTACACTCCCTTCACACATACTGCTTGATTGCTTGCCTTTATTCTTATGTATGAGTTTTTATAGGAAGAATACTACAAGAAGCAACATCATTCAGATTTTCCATTAAATTTACGTCTCTATTATCTGCCACTTGCTTTACAACTCAAACTTCAGTACTGCTTCTATCTTTGTCTCTAAATAATGTTTGCTCTTGACTATTGTCAGCCTTGGACTTCTTGGTTGTTTTTTTACCTTTTCTGCTTAATAGTTTACTTCATTACCCATGCTGGCCTCCTCTCTCTGCCATGTAGACGTTTGCTCAAGACACTATGAATGGGGGTTAGGGGGAGGCTGGACCAACCCACTATTTTTTGAGCAGGTTTTAAGGGTTAGATTACCTTCACAGCTAGGCATTGCTCATTTGTCTGTTCCTATCAGATTCTAGATCATACTGTTGGGTACACCGTGCCACCAATTTTCAAAAATGGAAGCCAGATAAGGTATCAGGGACATTCCTCAGGATAAACAACCACTGAATATCTCAAACACAACTATCCGGGCATAAAAAGTCAGACAACTTTGAAACTAACCAGCTACGTTTGAATATCGCTGGTTAAGTTTGAACGTTTTCTGTGGACATGTTCCAGGGCAACTTTACCTTAACTGGCAATAGTCAGCACTATTCCACAATTTAAAAAAATACCTAGCAAGCCTAGTGGTCCGATCTCCCACTCCCACTCCAGCGAAACAAATGTTGGCCATTGCACCCAATCCCCTCTGTCCCCCAAGACCCCCTATAGGCCTGAAAAAGCCTCCCTTCCTTCCCCTCCAAATTCACTAAATAGAATTTGAAGGAAAGCCCCCTTCTTTAAGCTCACTCTTCCCTTTCGACCATTATGTAAACTCAAACCTTCCTGCCCCATCCAGCATCCCCCAAATTTCTTACCACTGCTGGGAGCTCTGTACATGCGTTCAGCTCCTGGCATGTCCAGTGTTGCTTTCATAGCAGCACCGGTAGCATATGCTACCAGCCTTTCAGTCAGAGTATGATTCTGACAGGAACAAGAGAGACTTCAGCAATGGCAAAAGAGACTTCTACAAGGGGCGTGAATAATGTTCAGAAGGAACCTGGACAGATGGTGTTGAAGTCAAAAGATTTTATTGTATCTCTCTGTTCAATTCAATGTAAAAAGTCCTGTACTTATTCTTTTACTAAATACTATTCCTTATATAAAACCAGATGTAATAGTTGTTTGAAAACTTGATCCCTGCACTAGGTAAAATACTGAAGTATTAAGCAATCCTTAGATAGGCATAATACCACTATGCCAAGGTTGAAGAATTAATTATGTGTGGTAGAAAACAGATATAATGTTGAGACATCCTTGTTTGTGACTAAAAGCTTGCTGCACTTATATGTAATTGTGATGAAGGCCTGGGTAATACTGACCTGTTAATTTAGTCATGATTTGGAATGAGATGAGGAAATGAAATGTAAGAAATGAAATTATGATTAGTTCATCTAAAAGCGTTATCTTTATCTTGTACTTAAATGTATTAATTGCCTAAAAAAAAATCTAGGCGATGTTCAGCATAAACATATATAAAATAATAAATATACACTACATACATGCATCAGTAAATATACTTGAAGATGGACTGACAGTAGCCAAATCAGAAGATGTTTGCAATGGTGCCATAGTTTAGTAAAAAGCCCGCCGTGTTTTTAATAGGGATTTGAAAGTTTTTAAACTGTCTGCTAAACACAGTTCCACTGGAAAAGTGTTTCACAAATTAAGTGCCGTGACAGAAAAAGCACTCTCCCTGGTTATACACAGCCTGTATGGGATGGAGAAGGCACATCAAGAAGGCCTCTTTGAGAAGAGCGAAGTAGTTGGGTGGGGCAGAATAGATGTAATAAAGCATTGCCTCACGAAGAAACCAAGTTAGAAATCAATTTATAAGTAATGACTGTGATTTTGTACTTACTATGTTCACTGATGGGTAACCAATGTAAATCCATCAGGATGGGAGTGATATGATATTAATGTTTTTTTAACAATGATTTTGTTATATGCATTAGTTTTTCAGAAGTACCTTGAGTGTACTTCTCGTGTAATATTACATTGAATAAAAATAGATATTTATACTGTTTTAATGACTTGTCTATTTCTATTTTTGGGGTACAAGAGGAGGAGAAGTCCATTACCTGCTATTAATCAAGTTGACTTAGGGAATAGCCACTGCTATTAATCGCATCAGTAGCATGGGATCTTCTTAGTGTTTGGGTAATTGCCAGGTTCTTGTGGCCTGGTTTGGCCTCTGTTGGAAACAGGATGCTGGGCTTGATGGACCCTTGGTCTGACCCAGTATGGCATGTTCTTATGTTCTTAAAATGTGTTTCATGTCATTGTGCTGGAATATATTGCGTTAGCTAGTACTGAATTGTTTTGAAGTGCTAGGGCCTCCATACCGCCCTAGGGGATAGATTAAAAAAAAAAGAAAACGCATACATGTCCATGTGCGCGTGGTTCTCGCAAATGGACGAGGGTATTTTATAACATTCGAGGGTATTTTATAACATGTGGTTTTAATATCCGCGTGCGCATGTGTGGGCGGGTGGGCTCTTCTGCACTCAGGGAGGGGATTTTTGAAATTGCCCACAGTGATGCAATTTGCCTTTTTCTCAGTTCCCTCCCAGTCCACTCCAATTAAGGAGCGGCCTGGGAGGGAACTTCCCTGTACCCCTACCTGGCCTTCCTACCTTTTTCTCTCTCCTCCCCGACCTCTAACCCCTCCCCCCCCAACTATTAGTTATTGTTTTGTTTTAAAACTTATTTCAACTTCTGAGTTGAACTAACTTCTGCGCGCCGGACTGCCCCCCCATCCCGCCCCTCCATGCTCAGACCACACACCCCCCCCCCAGCCTGCCCCTTTCCGATGGCCTGGCACTTCTGCGTGTACCGAGGGTTACGCGCATGGCCGGGCCCCTTCGAAAATGCGTTCGGCAGGCACAGGGCCCGGCTACGTGCCTAACCCCCGGTATTTGCGTGCACGGGCTATTGAAAATTCGGCTGTATATGTGTACTCACTTGCTTCCTGTTGCTGTGTGAGTTGAGTTGATGGTTGCTAACAGCTCCGGGTTTACCTTACTAAAAGCAGTGCTATTTTACAGCTCTTGCAAATAAGAAACATCTCTGGCTTCTTTGCTTTTCTTTAGAAGGTATTCTCTTAACTGAACTAACTCTGTTGTGTCACAAATCTCTAACACAAATAACTTTGACCTCTCAAAAGCAGGTGACAATAGACTCATGTCTATGAACTTGCTGACGAGTAGAGCATCCCTCTGGACAGCGAACTCTGACCAATCATGGATGCTTGAAAACAAGCCCCAATCCTTGCAATACTATCCTCCTTGAAGGCATAAAATGGCAAAACCAGAACTATGAGACGCAGATTGTGAACAGGACAACACCAGACATTGACAGCTGAGGACATCAGAGAGAGGGGACCAGAAGACTTCTGCTGAGGATTTGGTTGGCCAGGAAGCCACCTGAGCAGCTGAAGTTTGGTGAGATTGGACCTAGAGGAATTAAGTATTTTTGTTTAGAAATATGAAGCTAGACACTACTGGGGTGATATCAAAAGCCTTATAATCCTGTTTAGCAATGAAGTAAAACCTTCACATGACTCCACTCTTGTTTCCTCATTATTATACCCTGTAGAGGGATCCAAGGCTGGGCTATGCCTGCTTGAAGCTCACTTTACACTTTTTCAAAGCACTCTGTGAGTTTCCCCCAAATGAAAACTTCTAAAATGAGCTCAGAAATAAGAATCGATGTACCTGTTTCTTATGTCTGCGACTGATCAGAATAAACTCTAGTTATAAACTCATATCACAGCTGCAGGCCTAATATTTTGGCAATTGTTATTATTATCATTGTATTTCTGTAGCGCTTAATCCCAGTTTTGATACCGTATACAAAGTAGAATTTAATCTGGATTTCATCCCAACAGCTCTTGCTCAGATGCCCATCCCCTTTGCTGATTTCTGCCTCTATAATGGTACTTAACAATTATAAAATAGCCATATAGATTAGGAAATAAAATAATTGCCAAATGGTTAGACCTCATATGAATTCGGGTAATCAAAGTCACTTATACGTACTTTTTTGTGACTAAATCAATGTCACCACAAGTGAATTAATACCCCTGATATTTTTCTAATCATCAGACTTTTTTGAAAACATTTTTTTTCTTTTTATATATACTTTTCTTTTCTTTTGTGTTATTATCTTTAAGAAACAGTAAAGACACTTATCTTGAATCAATTTTTCCCAATAGGCGCAAGATTATCATGCCCAGAAAAACACCCATTTTAAGATGCCTTGCCTGACATGGCTCGTGTTTTGAAGAGGATAACCTTCCTCAGGGGCGTGTTATCGGCATGTCTCATTCACTGCAAAATGAAAACTTTACCAGAAAAGAAATATCCATATTGAGAAAAAATAAACCTTCAATATTAAACATTATTAACATATGTGTCTTGATTCAACAATCTTGTTTCGCATTGCGGGGTTAAGGGAGATGACTACAGCATTTTTCCTTCGTGATCCGCCATTTTGTTATATCTATTTAAACTTTTTGTTTGAATAGAAACAGACCAATGAAAAACAAGCAAATTTAAAACAAACCAATCAGCATTATCTGAATAGAAAATGACAGAAGATTTTCCGAGTTAAAGGAGAGACATCCATTCTATATTATAATTCATACCTCGGGAGAAGTTAGAGGAAAGTTGAAAAATCCAACACTGTTTCTTGTAATTCAACAAAGTTTCAATGTCCCCTCCTTTATCTGAGGGGGTGACTACATCCAATATGGTCCAGTGTAACTGAGCAAATGTATGTTTGTATTGTAAAAATACTTAACAATAAGCACATCAAGGTTACTTGTGTTTAATCTACTGTGGTGCTCCCGTAAAAGTATTT